>NC_053039.3:162928735-164128735 GCF_002575655.3 Aegilops tauschii subsp. strangulata | reverse complement strand
CGACGTCCGTCGATGTGGGTATCCCTACCAGGACTGGGGGTGTCCCCTGCTTAGTGCCAGCTATCCGCAATGAACGTCTGCCCAAGGTATTCAAAGGCCCTAGGAAGGTGCCCAATTATACGGCTGACTTACAACCCGCAGCCTGGATCGAGAGTTACGAGATGGCCATGGAACTACTGGAGGTCAGTGAGGCGGCAATGGCCAAGTACTTCACCATGATGTTGGATGGGACTGCGCGCACTTGGTTGAAAGGGCTACCACCGAATTCCATCGGGTCTTGGGCTGAGCTGAAAGCCCGGTTCATCCAAAACTTCAAAGATACCTGTAGGCAGTCTATGTCAATTGTGGATTTGACTAACTGTAAGCAGCAGGAGGGTGAATCCACGACTCATTGGGTCCGCCGGGTCAAGGAGATCATACATTCATTAGATAAGATGGATGCCGGCTCTGTAGTCTTAATGTTGGAACAGAATTGTCGTTTCGTGCCCCTGAAGATGAAACTCGGGCGGCTTAAGCGCGACTGCAATGATATGGGTACACTAATGGTGGCTCTTGTCAAGTACGCCGATTCTGATGGTACCAAGGATCCCCCTTCAGATGATGAAAGGGCAGGGAAGGGAAAGAAGAATGGCAATGGCAAGGGTCCTCAGCATAACCCGGGTAAACAATGAGGAGGCAAGCGCAAGGCCGATGGCAGCCTAGAATTTGTAGCCAACGCCAGCTCACAAGGTAATAACCAGCGCGCCAGCTCACAAGGTAATAACCAGCGACGCAAGGGGAGGCCCCCTCCCCGAGGCGGCGGGTCAGGCCCGACACTGGAGCAACTGTTGAATGAGCCTTGTCCAAGGCATGGCTCTAGAGAGAAGCCAACGACTCATCTATGGAAGGATTGTTCAATCATGAAGGCCTTTAAGAATTACAATGGCCCGGGCGGCGCCTCAAGCGCCGGCGGCTTTCATGGCCCGGGCGGCGGCTCAAATTCTGGTCCTCAGAACGGTCAAGGGGGCTTTAATCAACAGTCTGGCCAGGGTCATCAACAGCAGCAGGGGGGTTATCAGACCAACCCAAAGCAGCTTAGCGGTGGACAGTATCATGTGTTTACCACTAGTCTGTGCAAGCGAGATCAGAAGCTTCATAAGAAGGCTGTGAATGCTGTTGAGCCGGCGGTTCCGCGCTACTTACGGTGGTCCGAGCAGCCTATAGTGTGGAGCAGGGAGGATCACCCTCCACGGGTGGATAATCCAGGTCACTTGGCCCTGGTGGTGGCTCCTCAGGTGGGAGGATATAAGTTTACTAAGGTGCTCATGGATGGAGGCAGCAGCATCAACATCCTCTATTATGAGACATTCCGTCGTATGGGGTTGATTGATAAGAACCTCAGCCAGTCCAACACTATTTTCCACGGCGTGGTACCTGGTAAGTCGGCTTATCCAGTCGGCAAGATTGAGTTGGAAGTGGCCTTTGGAGATGAGAACAACTACAGGGTGGAGAAACTGACCTTTGAGGTGGTCAAGATAAGAAGTCCATACCATGCTATATTTGGACGGCCGGCTTACGCCAAATTCATGGCACGGCCGTCTTATGTGTACTTACAACTCAAGGTGCCGGGTCACAATGGGACCATTACGGTTCACGGCAGCCGGAAAGTGGCTCTGGAGTGTGAGGAAGGCGATGCGGCTTATGCAGAATCTGTTTGCGCTACAGAAGAGTTGAAGTTTTACAAAGACAATGTTGACCCAACAGATATGACCTCTCTGAAAAAGCCGACTACGGAGAATGAGCTGGCGATGAAATTTAAGTCGGCTGATGAAACTAAGCTTGTTGATTTTGTTCCAGGAGATTCATCTCAGCAGTTTAGCATCAGTGCCAATCTGGATCCAAAATAGGAAAGCGCGCTCATCGAGTTCATCCGTGAGAATAGGGACATCTTTGCATGGAAACCTTCTGACATGCCAAGTGTACCTAGAGAACTCGCTGAGCACACTCTCAATGTTGATCCGAAATTTAAGCCGGTCAGGCAGTTCCTTCGGCGGTTTAATGAAGAGAGGCGGAAAGCTATTGGTGAAGAAGTGCCCGGCTCTTGGCGGCCGGGTTTATTGTTGAAGTCTTTCACCCAGAATGGTTAGCTAACCCGGTTCTCGTACTCAAGAAGAACGGCACCTAGCGGATGTGTGTGGACTACACGGACTTAAATAAGGCGTGTCCGGCTGATCCTTTTGCCCTTCCCCGTATTGATCAAATTATTGATGTTACGGCCGGTTGTGCGCGCTTAAGTTTCCTGGATGCTTATTCCGGATATCATCAGATTAAAATGGCAGTTAAGGACCAGGAGAAGACGGCGTTCATCACTCCCTTTGGAGCCTTCTGCTATGTATCCATGCCCTTTGGACTCAAGTGTGCACAGGCGACTTATCAGCGTTGCGTGCAGAACTGTCTTCATAAACAGATTGGGCGTAATGTTCATGCTTATGTGGACGACATTGTGGTTAAATCCATAAAGGAGGAAACCCTGATAGATGATTTGAGAGAAACCTTTGATAATCTCCGGGTCTACAAGATGATGCTTAACCCAGCCAAGTTTGTCTTTGGTGTTCCTGCAGGCAAACTCTTGGGTTTTTTGGTTTCTGACAGAGGCATTGAAGCTAACCCGGAGAAGATCAAGGCCATCACCTCCCTGGCTAAGCCGGCGTGTATAAATGACGTTCAGTGCTTGGCGGGTCGCATCGCTGCTTTAAGCCGGTTCATAAGCCGTCTGGGTGAGAAGGCCATGCCGCTATATCAGTTGATGAAGAAAACTGATAACTTTGTCTGGAATGATGCAGCCAATACTGCCTTTGAGGATTTGAAGAAGCAGCTGGCAGAGCCTCCAGTCCTTGCTGCTCCGGTTGATAAGGAGCCCTTATTATTATATGTGGCGGCAAACACACGAGCCGTCAGTGTGGCTATGGTGGTGGAGCGCAAGGAGGAGGGTAAGGAGCATCCGGTTCAGCGGCCGGTTTATTATGTCAGCGAAGTGCTCATTGGGTCCAAGCAGCGACATCCGCATTGGCAGAAGCTTGTTTATGGTGTGTTCATGGCGAGCCGGAAACTTAAGCATTATTTTCAGGGTCATCCCATCACTGTGGTCAGTTCTGCCCCTCTTGGTGATATCATTCAAAACAGAGAGGCCACAGGGAGAGTAGCTAAGTGGGCTATAGAGCTTGGACGTCATGGTCTCAAGTACGTGCCACGCACTGCTGTTAAATCTCAGGCCTTGGTGGATTTCATCAATGACTGGACAGAGTCACAAGTGCCCGAGCAGAAGCCGGATAAAACATATTGGACTATCCACTTTGATGGGTCCAGGCAGTTGGAGGGCTCGGGGGCTGGAGTCGTGTTGGCTTCCCCTAAAGGTGACAAGTTCCATTATGTGCTACAGTTGCTGTTTCCTTGCACTTACAACGCGGCTGAGTACGAGGCCTTGCTCCATGGTCTTCGGATGGCTAAGGAGATGAGCTTAAGCCGGGTAAGTTGCTTCGGCGACTCAGACTTGGTGGCTCAACAAGTATTAGGAAAGTGGGATTCCAAGGACCCTCTCATGGCGGCTTATCGCCGCGAGGTTGATGCCATTGCTGGGCACTTTCAGGGTTACCAAGTGGAACACATCGATCGCAGGACGAACGAGGCGGCGGATGCTTTAAGCCGGTGGGCTCTCAGCGAAAACCGGTGCCGCCTAACACTTTCCTGGACGTCCTGTATAGCCCTTCTGTTAAGTTGCCTACGGAGGAAGACTTGGCTGTCCCTGACCCGGAGGCACGACTGGTGGCGGCTCTCCATATCATACCAGACTGGACAATGCCATATCTGGCTTACATGACCCGAGGCGAGTTGCCTGAGGATGAAACTTTGGCCAGGCAAATAACCCGGCGGGCTAAGTCAATGATTGTTATCAATGGGGAGTTGCATCACCGTAGTGTTACGGGGGCGTTTCAGCGTTGTGTTTCCCCTGAGGAAGGTCAAGAGATCTTGCGTGAGATCCATGAAGGGGATTGTGGCCATCACGCCGGCTCAAAGTCCCTTGTGTCCAAGGCTTTTCGTCATGGTTTTTATTGGTTGACGGCTCATGCTGATGCAGAGGACTTGGTCAGTAAGTGTGATGGTTGCCAGAGGTTCTCACGACGGGCTCATGTGCCGGCTCAGGAGCTGAGGATGATCCCAATTACTTGGCCCTTTGCGGTCTGGGGGCTTGATATGGTTGGGCCTTTCAAACGATCCAAGGACAAGAAGACCCACCTTTTGGTGGCAGTTGACAAATTCACAAAGTGGGTGGAAGTTGAGCCAGTTAGCAAGTGCGATGCAGCCACAGCGGTTCAATTTATGAAAAAGGTGATTTTCCGCTTTGGCTTTCCGCACAGCATTATAACTGACAATGGCACCAATCTATCCAAAGGTGCCATGGAAGAGTTTTGTCAACGAGAGCATATCCGACTTGATGTCTCCTCAGTTGCTCATCCTCAATCTAATGGTCAAGCTGAGAGAGCTAATCAGGAGATTCTGAAGGGCATCAAGCCCCGGCTTTTGGTCCCTTTGCAACGGACGCCGGTTTGTTGGGTGGAGGAGTTTCCCTCCATGTTATGGAGCATCAACACTACTCCTAACAGGTCTACAGGTTTCACGCCTTTCTTCATGGTTTATGGGGCAGAAGCAGTCCTCCCCAGTGACATCCATCATGACTCACCTCGAGTGGCGGCTTATGTTGAGACGGACAATGAACAGGAGCGCCAAGATGCTCTTGACTTGTTGGACGAACAGCGTGATGTGGCAGCAGCTCGCTCAGTGATTTACCAACAAGACCTGCGCCGTTATCATAGTCGACGGGTTAAATCCCGGGTCTTCCAGGAAGGTGATCTCGTGCTCTGGCTCGTCCAAGATCAAACAGACGCGCACAAGCTATCCCCGCCTTGGGAAGGGCCCTTTGTGGTCAGCAAGAATTTGCACAACGGGTCATATTACCTCATTGACATTCGTGAGCATAAAGATTCCCGTAAGTCGGAGGAAGAGACCCGTCGGCCGTGGAACATAGCTCAGCTTCGGCCTTACTACACTTGAGCCACCGGCTCTCGTGATGTACATATTTCTCTCAGCCATGTATATATTATGATAAGCAATAAAGCAGGACCTCTGTCCTTTTTTCTCCTCCAAATATGCACGTGTTGTTTTCATTGCAAGATTACATGATGACTTGAAGGAGGATCCGGCTTATGATCGTATTCGAATCTAGCCGTAAGCAATAAGGTCACTTGGGGGCTTCCTGTTCAAACATGGGTCGTATTCAAACCAAAGAGAACATAGCTGTCGATACCCATTTCATTGGCAAAGTGCCGAGCTCATTGGGGAGTTTTCTTTGATCATATTTGAATCTTAGTTTAACCCCTTTTGAGAACCGACGTGGATCGTATTCGAATCAGCGTCGTTAAACAATTCTTAAAATCACTTGGGGGCTTCCTGTTCAAACATGGGTCGTATTCGAACCAAAGAGAACATAGCTGTCGGTACCCTCTTGATTGGCATCGCCACACCCACTGGGGGCTATATGATCGTATTCGAATCTTAGCATAACCCCTTTGGGCCGGGTCTCTGGTCGTATTCGAACCGGAAGCCCCTAAGTTCTTCTACTTTATAGTCAGTTTTGTCTGATTATTTCAACGTGTGTACAGCCGGGTCTCACTTTGCCGGCTTAACTTTGGTTTATAGTGTTAGCTGAACACAATGGGTGTTATTAAGACAGGTAAACCGGAATTTCGGTAAACCGGAAGTATGCTCGCAGGCTGCTAAATATGTTATTACGGCTGTATTAAGGATATAATTGAAGACCAGTCCTTTTTGATTCATACTCCGGGTTACATATCTAAAACTTATGATTCTCAGGGCGGTAAGCCGCCTCAAGACTTGTGAGTTGTCTTTCTCTGCAGGATAATTAAAGGCAACTATTTTGAAATTAAGGAAGACAAAGGATTGATTATGACCCGGAGAAACATAAAGGAGACAATTTCAACAGACTTCAGAATTCAAGACGTGCACGATGGCACGACAAAGATAAAGTATTGATCCTACTCTATTACAAGACCCGTTGAGTCCAAAAGGGTGAGGCATTGTTTGGTAAACCGCCAGCCGATTTACGACGCTTGCTGAGTTGAAGTCTCCGGCTCATTCCTATCTCCTCCTCCGGCCGATCCCAAGACCTGGAAAGTTGATGACTTCCAGTCGATGATGTTGAGAGCTTCGAATTGGGCTTCCTCGTCAATTAACCCCGCCGGGTCAATTTCCGGGGCGAAGGTGTGCTGACGAGCCGGCGGGATCAAGTTGAGGGCTTCATAGCGTGGAGTAGGGATCCTCTGATTTTCTGCATCGTAACCCGGCTGATACTTAGTCAGATCTGTATCATTGCCAATCAGAGTGGCCACCGGGCGTACGGCCTTCACGCAAGCTGCGAAGTCCTACTGATCGAAAGCGGAGCCGTCTTCCTTCAGGCTTGGATAGCCAAGGGCGATGTCCGCCGGGTCTAACTCCGGCAGGAACGCCTTGGCCCGGCTCAGCGCGGCGATCGCTCCGGCTCTTGCAGAGGCCCGTCGCAGCTCTTGGATCCGTTGAGGCAGTACAGCGAACCGGCGAAGGACTTCTGCCAGGTGAGTCGGCACCTCGTTGGATAGGGCCACCACAGCTAAGGCACGCTGTGACCCGGTGTAGAGCTGCTCCACCAGGGTATACACGGCCTTCATCTTGGTTACCACGCTCTGGTTGAGGTTGGCACTTCTAGGACCTGTTTAACAGAATCAGATAAGCCACCGACAAGGATGAATTATGAGATATAAAAATTCTAAACTTGATGAAAGCCGGTGAGGCAACTTACCGAAGATGGCGGCCACCATCTGGGACACCTGGCGCTTTAGGCCGGAGAGCTCGGCGGTCTTCTCGGCAAGAGTCTTCTCCGCCTGTTCAGCCCGGTTCACCAATACGGCCTTTTCTTCGGCCCACGCCTTCCGCTCAGCGTCAAACTCTGTCTTCAGCTTCTCTTGCGCGGCGATGCTGGATACAAACTTGGCGTTTGCCTTCCGGGTCTCCATCTCTTGCATCTTCAGCCGGTTCTTGAGATCGGCAAGGTCAGCCTCAAGCTTCTTGCCAGCAGCCTGTATAGATTTCCGGGTTATGGCATGAACAGTTACTATGCAAATGTAAAGTCCCAAGCGCTTTCCAAGCAAAGACACTTGGCACTTGGGGGCTAATGCATATTGAATGTATCTATCTACAAACTGCCGGCTCGATTGAGTAAGCCGGAACCTAAGTCTACAACATATTCAATCATAAGTCGTCGACTTGGGGGCGAGCATGGTAAAGGTGACTATGCAGTAAGTAAGAGGACAGCAGAATGATACCTCAGATTTCTGCTGGATCTGGTTCACCATGGCAACCTCTGCGTCCCGGCTCTTGTGCACTTGGCTGATGTAGCCAGAGACGAGCTCTCCAATGCTCAGGTTGGCGTAGTCGGAGAGGT
This sequence comes from Aegilops tauschii subsp. strangulata, assembly GCF_002575655.3. Classification (NCBI taxonomy): domain Eukaryota; kingdom Viridiplantae; phylum Streptophyta; class Magnoliopsida; order Poales; family Poaceae; genus Aegilops; species Aegilops tauschii. Next base: position 164,121,204 of record NC_053039.3, on the reverse strand, counting down.
CCAGGTTCACCCGGTGGGGCTGCAGCAACTCCCCCTTAGCGGAGCACTTGGCCAGCACGGTAGGTCTCCCCGGCTCAACGAACTCCGTCCGGGTGATTACCACGTCCGGGTCGTCTGCTGGTGGAGCTGAGCTGGAGGCCTCCGGGTTAACAGAAGCTTCTGTAGTTGCCTTGGTAGTTGGGGCAGCGGCTTCAGGTGCAGAGGCGGCTGGCGGCTCTTGAGCGGCTGCCTCTGGCTCAGGCAAGTCCGGCTCATCGACCGGCTTGGACTTCTTCGCCCTCTTGGTGATCTTGGCCTGGGCACTGAAAGGACAAAAAGATTAAACACAATAGGGTAAGTGAAGGCAAAGGTACAACGTGAGATGGTTATCATTACCCGGGCACGGTCTTGAAAGCCGGCAGACTTGACTGCATAGAGTCGCCGGAAGAGGGGGAGGTCTCCTGATAATTTGAGTCAGAAGAATTGAGTGGCTGACGTATAACACCCGCCAACGGATGAAAAGGGTACAAGTGGGAAATAACCTCAGTTCGGCGCTTCCTTGATGCGTCAGGTAACCCGGAGGAGAGATCGGTGTCCTTGTTGGTCCGGGTGTGACGCCGGCTCTCATGAACTTGTCGCTTCAAAATAAATTGAGGATCTTGATAAGCTAAAGGATGTGAAAAGCTTACTTTCCAGGTTACCCTTCGGACTTTCAGCCTTGGCAAGGGCTCCGAGTCGGAGGAAAGTGACATTACCTCTTCAACCACCGGGTTACTGGCTCCGGTGTCGTCCTGTTGATGAACAAGTGTTGGTAAGGCGGACAGAGATAAACAATAAAACATAACAAAGAGCTTACAGGTTCAGGGGTTACCTCTGACTCGGAGCTATCGCTTAGTTGCATCAGCTCCGAAGCAGTTGGCCTACTTCCCTTCTTACGGGGAGCGGCTTTTTTGGCGGCTTTCTTCACCTTTCTGGCCTTCTTGGCCGCCTCATGGTCATACTTGACCCGCCAGAACTTGTCGTCAGCCTGAAAAATACAATGATGATTTCTTCAAACGATTCAGATGAAAGTTATATACAGAAGAAGATAGGATGATCGGATTGGCGGCTTACCGCTGGGGCTGGGTTGGTCTTGCAGAAGGGGGCTAACCCGGTCCTTCCGCAGTCTGCCAGGCTCTCGTTTAAAAGAGCCTTGGTCATCTCCTCTGCAACGTCTTCAGGAAGATCATTGCGGCTGTGTCTCTGAGGGTCGTCCTTTCGGCCCGTGTACTCACACATTAAGCCGGGGCGGCGGCTCAATGGGATCACCCGCCACGAGATCCAGACCCGGACCAGATCGATTCCATTCAGACCATTGCCCAGGAGAGCCTTGATCTTGTTGATAGTGGGGAGCAGAGGCTGGCGCTCCGCCGGAGTCAGTTTGTCTGACAGTGGGTGTGTTGACTCCAGACGCGATGGGCGAAAGCCGGGCAGCGGACTTTCATCAGTCGGTGACGTGTCTTGGCAATAGAACCAAGTCATGTTCCAGTCCGTTGGGTGGCTCAGCGGCTCAGCATAAGGGAAAAGACAGTCTCTTCGCCGCTGAATGGAGATGCCGCCTAGTTCTAGACTTGGCCCATTGGCGCACTCGTTCTGACGGTTCAAGTAAAAAAGCTCTCTGAAGAGCAGCAGACTAGGTTCTTCTCCAAGGTAAACCTCGCAGAACACTTGGAAGTTGCAGATATTGGACAATGAGTTGGGTCCTATGTCCTGAGGCCGCAGATCGAAGAAATTCAGAACGTCTCTGAAAAACTTTGAACCGGGCGGTGCGAAGCCCCGGCTCATATGATCCGCAAAAATCAGTACCTCCCCGTCCTTTGGCTGTGGTCTCTCTTCTGATGGGTCAGGGGCACGGTAGGACATGATGTCTTTCTTGGGCAGATATCCAGACTTAACAAAATCCGCTAGGGTCTCATTGGTGACATTGGACCTCATCCAGTTGCAAGTGATGGAGGCTTTGGGAGCTTTGGGAGGCATGGTGAAAGTCGGCAGTCTATGATAAAAGGAAAAACGTCCGGGTTAATTATGAGCCAGAAGAAATCTACAGTTCAATGTCAAGGTGGCGGCTTATGAAGGGGACTAATGGTATACATTTAAGTGCATCGGGCTATTTAAGCCGCCGAGGGATTGAGAGTAATTTGATTGTCTACAGGCCTTATCACAACTAAGCCGGAAATTTTATGGCGCATGGTTTTCTTTAAGCCGGAAGGTTCTACGGCGCGTGGTTTCTTTAAACCGGAACTGTAAACCGCCGAGATTCAATGATTGCAGTTTTTTATTAAGTGTGGTAAACAGGTTTCACACATCGCAGTAAAAATTTTGGATCAAAATGGTCGGGTAAAAGAAAAGTTTCTAGACCTAGAAACAGACGAGAGGAGGTTCTTGAGCTTGAACAAGGCTCTTATACAGTAAAAAGAGGGATATTTGCATGAGAAATGGGTCTTCAACGTCTACCGCAGTAAATCTATACAGAGCTATGATCAAAAAGGGGCAGTAAAATTCAAATCTACTGAGAGCCGCGATGAACTACGAAGAACAGAGGAAGAACTATGAAGCCCTAGTGCGGATCTGCCCTATGGAGTGGTGAGGACTCACCGGAGCTGAGGAGGAGCGGAGGTTGCCGCCGTTTGTCTGCACCGAGTCAGGGTGATGCAGCGGCCAAGGTTGACGAAGACCGGGGGCGCGACGGCGGCGACAGTAGCAGAGCTCGGGCAGGGGAGCAGTGGCGCGAGGAAGAAGATGAAGGAGAGAGAAGTGGCTGAGAGCCCGTCGGGCCGGCCTATTTATAAGGCGAGCTCATAAGTGGGCGCGAGAATCAAGGAGACCACGGCGTGGTTATCTCCCCACGAAATGCCTCGATTTTCGGGATGACAGTAAAGAAAAAGATCCGTTGCGGATCTGGCGGAGTAAAAACGGGCTTAATGGAAGATGACGTCATGGCGGATTATCCGGAGTCCGGAGGATGACGTCACGCCGGGTTATGGCCTGCACACAATTGTAAGCCGGAGGTTTTCTGTCGAAGGAATGGAAGATTGACATGAGCTGGCTCAAATCAATCTGGGGCCTAATGTTGAGGATATAGACCTTAGAGTCACCCGCCAGGAGGGGCCGGGTTACTCATATGGTCATTGCCAGAAGCCCGGCGCCAAGCCTGAAGACGGTGGGCCAAAGATGGGCTTAAGACCCGGATACGGCTTAAAGCCCGTAGTTGCAATCATTATTATGCTAGAACTTGTGGTGTAAGGCAAGGATAGTTGAGAGTCCGAGCCGGACACTCTTATGAGCCGGCCGGGACTCTGAGAGCTGCTGGGCGTCAGCCTCCCTATATAAAGGGACGACCCGGCAGCGGTTTAGGGACAAGAACAATCTCATCGACAGCCGGGCATAGCAGTTTAGCTCCCTGGTGATCGTAACCCTAATCAATACCACCTCAAACTGGACGTAGGCTTTATCTTCACCGTAAGGGGCCGAACCAGTATAAACCCTCGTGTTCCTTGTCCCGCATTAACCCCTTCAAGCTTCCTAGCTGCGATGGCTCCACGACTAAGTCCTAGCTCGAGGACATCTGCCGTGACAATTCCACGACAAATGCTGTCGGAGTAAATGGCCACGGGTAGCCTAACCGACTGCCCCTGGTTCTTCTGAAAAAATTATCAGGCCTTCGGGCCTCCAAGCACTCCGAGCATTGGGCCGCCTTCCCTGGCCGGCTACCTCTGAAGCTGACTCCCGGAAGGTGACCCAGCCTCACCAACTCCTCCCCAGGACGACTACGGGGTGGCCGACTCCAAGAAGCCGGCCAAGAAGGACGCCGACTTCTAGGAGCCGGCCGAGACCATAACGGTGGGCCAAAGATGGGCTTAAGACCCGGATGCGGCTCGGCACTGTAGCCATGCTGGCCTCGACGTCACCCACGACCGACTCCCGTACGGCCCGCGGGCGGCGGGCCCCTTCAGCCAGAGAGAGGCGTGAAGGCGGCCTGGCCTTTCCCAGTCGGCCAAGAGCGTAGCCGGCCTCCAGGAGCTGGCTACTCCCTTCCTCGAAGCAGGAGCCCCACTAAGGAGACAAGACGAGGTAAGGCTACAGTGAGAGCCCCCGAGGCGGCCCACTGTAGCCACGCTTACCTCAACAAAGCCCTCGTCATCAGAGGCGCGGCTACAGTAAGCAGCCGCCGACAAGACCCTAGGCGGTGGGGCCGGCCTGTCGACAAAGTAGCCGGCAGCAGGCGGGACCCACCAGCCGGCGGGACCCAGCAGCCAGCGGAGAAGCCGGCGAGCATAGACACTGACGGCTGGGACCAGAGCCCAGCCGGATTACCATTGTACCCCCGGGGGGTAGGCCTATATAAACCCCTCGGAGCACCCATGCAAAGGGTTGGCCTCTGAGCATAGAGTTGCCTCCTAAGCATAGCACACACACCATAGATAGAGGGAAGCAAGAGCTAGCCTTGTTCTTCTTCTCCCTTGATCCCAACAGCTCTAGGAGCGATTGTAGCTACCCATTCTCGATCTAGTGATCATGCGGAGACCCCGCAGAGCAGGACTAGGGGTGTTATCTCCTCGGAGAGCCCCGAACCTGGGTAAGATCCGCCGGCGTGCATGTCTCCGCCTCATCCCCTTTCCAGGCACCGGCGACGTTTTATTGGCTCCCACAATGATAAGCCATCCCTTGGCATATGTCGCACCAACCACCCGACATTTGGCGCCCACCGTGGGGCCAGGTGCACCGTCGTCCGGAGACCTGTTCTGGACGGGAACCCTCTTCCTCCCCCGCGAGCGCAGCCAGCCTGCTGCGCCCGATGGCGTTTGCCTCGACACGTTGCGAGGCGTCGACGACGCCTGCGCAGCGAGCTGCCTCGCCGATCTGCTCGGCGAGACTCGCATCTCCGACGAGCCTGCGTCCGACGCAGGCACCGACTACCCCGAGAGCCGCCTCGTCAGCCTCCTCGACCAGCTTCACGTCTCCAGCGAGCCTGCTGCAGATGTGGAGTCGGTCGGCTCCACCGACCCGATGCTCATCGACTCCGACACCGCATCGCTTGACGCCTACCCCTCCGACGTGGTGGTCTTCGAAGACCCCCTCCCTCGAGCTGACAGCGGCAGCAGCGCTGTCACCGAAGTGCTGGTCATCAGCCACGTCTCCAACTCAGGTGAGAATGCCCGCGACGCTCAGCAAGCGGCGATGCACGACCTCTCCGTCCCCATCCCGGCCAACGCCGACGCCAAGACCTTGGAGGCATGCCGCCTTGCCCTCATCGCGGAGGGCCAGAAGATAGCCTCCATGAGACGCCTCACCGAGGCCCACCAGCGCGAGGTCGACCGCGCCGCCTTCGGTACGCCGCCGCCTAGCGGCCCGAGCCGAGCCGGCTTCATCCAGAAGCGCGGCGCGGCCGTTGCCAGCATGCTGGGCGCAGATCGCCCCGTCTACGCCACCCCGCTCGAGAATCTGCGAGCCGCTCAGGCGGCTGCAGAGGAGCTCAATGGGCTGGGAGCCGACGAGCTCCCCTACATGACAAGACGGATCCAGCAGCTGATCGACGCGGCTGCAGAACGGCACGAAGCCGGCGCCCGTGCTGATAGTCATCCCCCGCGCCGGGAGCACGCCGCGACGTCCCGCTCGCCGACTGCGAGCGGCACGCACCAGAAGAAAGACAAGGAGCCGACTGCCAGCCGCAGCCGGACTCGCATCACCATCGAGCGCGACGCGGAAGGCCGCCCTCGAGCAGTAGAGCACCAAGGAAACCTGCCTCCTCCCCCGCCTCGAAGAGAAAGACGCCTCACTCCGCCGCCTGTCACGCATCCGACTCTTGGCGACCGACTCGGCCGCCGAGAAGGAGTCGGCGAGAACGACGCCCGCCACAGGATCGACCGCCTCGCTCGATCCTTGGCGTTAGAAGAAGAAGACGATGTCGGCCCGCCATGCTTTGGCCCCCGCATCCGCGATGAGCCCTTCCCTAAAGGGTTCTCGCTCAACAGAGACACGCCCAAGTACAACGGCTCGGTGAAGCCGGACGATTGGCTCATCGACTACTCCACGGCCGTCAGCATAGCCAACGGCAATCGGCGCGTCGCCGTGAAGTATGTCCCCCTCATGCTGCAAGGCACGGCACGCACATGGCTCAACAGCCTCAAGCCTTACAGCATCAACAGTTGGCTAGACTTCACCGAAGTCTTCGTCCGCAACTTCACCAGCACCTACAAGCGGCCTCCCAAGCCTCGCCAGCTCTCCCTCTGCATCCAGGGACCCAACGAGTCGACCCGCGACTACCTCACGCGATGGGCCGAGCTCCGCAACTCCTGCGAGGGGGTGCACGAGGTCCAGGCCATCAAGTACTTCACCGCCGAGTGCCGAGAGGGCACCCTCCTCAAGCACCGACTCCTCTGCGACGAGCCGGCTACCCTCGATGAGTTGCTGGTCATCGCCGACAAATACGCTACCGCCGACTCCTCGATGAAGACCGAGCTCCGAGTAGACGCCTCGGGGAAGGTGATTACTTCGGCTCCCAAGACGCCGGCTGGCGACCCTAATCGGCGCCCTTACAAGAACGACCACAAGCGCAAGGCCCCCATGCCGACTTCTTCCAGTCGGCAGGTGGCCACAGTTGAAGACGAGCAGCCCGAAGAACGGCCCGCTCCCAAGAAGAAGGGTGGCCGGCCGCCTTGGCAGCCGTCTTTCTCCTACGAGCAAGCCCTAGATGCCCCCTGCAAGTTCCATAGCGGCGCGAAGCCGTCCAACCACACAACCCGGAAATGCCACTGGCTCACCCGCATCACCAAGGGCGAAGGGATGTTGCCGCCTCTGCCTCCCGGCCCGCCGCCTCCAGCCCCCCAGCAGCCGTAGGATCGGCCAGTAGTCGGCGCCATCCAAGACGAATTTCCCGAAGAGCACGCCGCCTACGTCGTCTTCACTAGTCAAGCCGACGACAAGCGCAGCCGACGCCGACAGCACCAAGAAGTGAACGCAGTCGCCACCAGCGCCCCCGAGTTCATGCACTGGTCGGAGAAGCCGATCAGCTGGAGCCAGGCCGACCACCCAGAGGTGATGCCTTCGCCTGGCTCCTATGCAATGGTCTTGGATGTCACCCTCGCGACGGAGAGGCAAGCTGCCAGATTTTCCCGCGTCCTGATAGACGGCGGAAGCAGTATCAACATATTGTACCGCGATACCATGGAGAAGCTGAACATCAAAGCGAAGCAGCTCATGCCGAGCCGCACCGTCTTCCATGGTATCGTACCCGGCCTGTCTTGCTCTCCAATCGGCAAGATCAAAATGGATGTTATCTTCGGAGACAAAGATCATTTTCGTCGGGAAGCAATATGGTTCGAGGTAGTGGATTTGGAGAGCCCCTATCATGCACTGCTTGGCCGACCTGCTTTGGCCAAGTTCATGGCTGTGCCCCACTACGCCTACCTGAAGATGAAGATGCCGAGCTCGAAGGGGATCATCACGGTAGCCGGCGACTACAAGAAGTCCATCGAGTGTGCCATGGCCAGTAGCCGGCTGGCCGAGTCCCTCGTGGTGGCAGAAGAGAAGAAGATGTTGGAACGGGTTGTGGCCATGGCCGGCAAGTAGCCGGCCTTGTCCCCCAACCCCAAAGATTGTGATGCGCAGGGCTCCTTCCAGCCTGCCAAAGAGACGAAGAAGATACCTCTGGACCCGGAGAACCTGGAGAGGTTCGCTGTGATTGGGGCGAACTTGGTCTGTAAATAGGAACGCGAGCTCGTCGACTTCCTCCGTGAGAATCGAGACATCTTTGCATGGTCCCCAAAGGACATGCCGGGTGTCCCGAAGGATTTCGCCGAGCACAAATTACATGTCCGAGCTGATGCGAAGCCGGTCAAGCAACCCCTCCGCCGACTGTCCGAAGAGAAGCGAAGAATTGTGGGAGAAGAGATAGCCCAGCTCCTTGCCGCCAGCTTTATCATGGAAGTATTTTTTCCAGAGTGGCTTGCCAACCCAGTTCTGGTTCTGAAGAAGAATAACAAGTGGCATATGTGTATAGACTACACTAGTCTGAACAAGGCCTGCCCAAAGGATCCGTTTGCTCTGCCGCGGATTGACCAAGTGATAGACTCCACAGCTGGATGCGAGCTATTAAGTTTTTTGGATGCATACTCAGGGTATCATCAGATCAAGTTGGACTCGGCTGACCGCCTGAAGACTGCCTTCATCACACCCTTTGGAGCTTTCTGCTACCTGACAATGACATTCGGCTTGAGAAATGCCGGTGCCACTTTTCAGCGTTGCATGCAGAAATGTCTCTTGAAACAACTCGGCAGAAATGCCCACGTCTACGTAGACGACATTGTGGTGAAGACAGAGAAGCGCGGTACCTTGCTGGAAGACCTGAAAGAAACATTCGCCAACTTGCGCCGATTCCAGATCAAGCTCAACCCCGAGAAGTGCGTGTTCGGAGTGCCAGCCGGCCAGCTGCTAGGCTTCCTGGTCTCCGAACGCGGCATTGAGTGCAACCCCGTCAAGATCAAGGCCATCGAGAGGATGGAGATTCCCACCAAGCTGCGAGATGTGCAGAAGTTCACTGGCTGCTTAGCCTCCCTGAATCGTTTTATCAGCCGACTAGGAGAAAAGGCTCTCCCCTTGTACCGACTCATGAAGAAGTCCACTCACTTCGAGTGGAATGATCAAGCCAACCAAGCCTTCCATGAGTTGAAGAAAATGCTGACCACACCGCCTGTCCTGGCTGCGCCGACTGAGAAGGAGCCCATGCTCCTCTACATCGCCGCGACTAGCCGAGTCGTCAGCACTGTTGTTGTGGTCCAGCACCCGGAGGAAGGCCGGGCCCAGCTAGTCCAGAGGCCGGTCTACTATCTCAGCGAAGTACTATCCAGCTCAAAGTAAAACTACCTGCACTACCAGAAGATGTGCTATGGGGTGTACTTCGCTGCCAAGAAATTGAAGCCCTACTTCCAAGAGCACCCCATCACGGTCGTGTGCACTGCCCCGCTCGCCGAGATCATAGGCAGCCGGGATGCATCCGGCCGGGTGGCCAAATGGGCCATTGCCTTGGCGCCCTGCACGATTTTCTATCAACCCCGCACCGCCATCAAGTCGCAAGCATTGGCCGACTTCCTCGTCGACTGGGCCGAGACCCAGTACTTACCGCCGGCTCCCGACTCTACCCATTGGCGGATGCACTTTGACGGGTCCAAGATGCGCACTGGCTTGGGAGCCGGCATCGTCCTCACCTCTCCCAAAGGCGACAAGCTCAAGTACACGCTGCAGATCCACTTCGCCGCCTCCAACAACGTCGCCGAGTACGAGGCGATCGTACATGGGCTCCGGCTAGCCAAAGAACTCGGCATACGCCGGATCCTGTGCTACGGCGACTCAGACTTGGTGGTCCAGCAATCATCTGGCGACTGGGACGCCAAGGACGCGAACATGGTGAGCTATCGTTTCCTCGTCCAGCAGATAAGCGGATACTTTCAAGGGTGCGAGTTCCTTCACGTGCCAAGGGCCGACAACGACCAAGCAGATGCCCTAGCACGGATCGGCTCCACCCGACAAGCCATACCGACTGGCGTCTCCCTCCAGCGCCTCCTCAAGCCGTCCATCAAGCCGTCTCCAGAGTCGGATTCCATCTTCGTACCGCCTGCGCCAGATACAGCCGGATCCGACTGGAGAAATCCCGCAGGCGGCACGGGGACTTCGACAACCGGCCCGGGGACTTCAGAACCCGGCCCGGGGACTGCAGCAGTCGGCTCGGGGACTGCAGCGGCACAAGAAGTGGTGGTCGACTCCAATGCAACACCCAACCCACCCACCCGAGTCATGGTGGCCACATTAACAGAAGAAGAAGTCACAGCTCCCTCATGGGCCCAGCCCATCCTCAAGTTCCTAGTCAGCAGAGAGCTGCCGGCTGACGAGATCTCAGCAAGACTAGTGCAACGACGAGCCGCAGCATACACAATAATCAACAGAGAGCTTGTGAAGCGCAGCGTCACTGGAGTCTTCCAGCGTTGTGTTGAGCCAGAAAAAGGAGTGGCAATCCTCAAAGACATCCACCAAGGCGAGTGCGGCCACCACGCGGCCTCAAGATCCCTTGTGGCCAAGGCTTTCCGCCATGGTTTCTTCTGGCCGACTGCCTTGGAGGATGCTAGAAATAGTCAAGAGCTGCAGAGGATGCCAAGTTTTTAGTTCCAAGCAACACCTGCCGGCTTCTGCACTCAAGACCATCCCGCTCACCTGGCCTTTTGCCATCTGGGGACTGGACATGGTGGGCCCTTTCAAGACAGCCTGCGGCGGCCTGACACATCTACTCGTTGCTGTGGACAAGTTCACAAAGTGGATCGAAGCCAAGCCGATTAAGAAGCTGAACGGGCCGACTGCCGTGACATTCATCACCGACATCACTACTCGGTACGGCGTGCCGCACAGCATCATCACCGACAACGGCACGAACTTCGCCAAAGGAGCACTGGCACGTTTCTGCGCGACGCAGGGCATCCGACTGGACTTAGCGTCCGTTGCCCACCTGCAGTCAAACAGCCAGGTCGAGCGAGCAAATGGACTCATCCGCTCCGGCATCAAGCCCCGACTGGTTGTACCACTGGAGCGATCGGCCGGCTGCTGGCTCGAAGAGCTGCCGGCTGTCCTCTGGAGTCTGCGCACTACACCCAACAAGTCAACTGGCTTCACTCCATTTTTCCTCGTGTACGGTGCCGAGGCCGTCATCCCAACAGACATCGAGTTCGACTCGCCTCGGATCACCATGTACACAGAGGAGGAGGCCAAAGAAGCAAGAGAAGACGGTGTGGACCTACTGGAAAAAGGCCGGCTGTTGGGACTCAGCCGGTCCGCCATCTACCAGCAAGGGCTGCACCGCTACTACAACCGCAAGGTCAAGCCAAGATCCTTCCAAGAGGGCGACCTTGTGCTCCGGCTGATCCAGCGAACAGCCGGCCAGCACAAGCTCTCGGCCCCTTGGGAAGGCCCCTTTATCGTCAGCAAGGCACTCGGCAACGACTCCTACTACTTGATCGATGCGCAAAAACCAAGAGCACGCAAAAGAGACGACTCCGGCAAGGAGTCGGAGCGACCATGGAACGCAAACCTCCTAAGGCGATTTTACAGGTGAAAAGCAGTATGTATCATGCTCCCCTTTTGTATTAAGTACAAACCAACAGGCCCCCCGAGCAGTACTCGGGGACTGCCTTTTATTTATCTATGAATGACGAGTGTCATATCCATGAATGTATTATTACATTTTGAATTTTTGTCCGGCACCGGGTTCGACTAGTCGGCCCGGGGACTGGCCGCCTTGAGCTATATCGAAAGTTTTTTCCTAAAGTCAGAAAAGTAGTGCGCCGGCTCCCGAGTCCTCTCTTGTTGAAAGTTGCAGCTAAAGAACTGACTGTCCGCCTAGCAAGAGGAAAGACAGAAAGGACGCCCACACGAAAAACGGCTAAGGAACAACGAACCTATATAGCAAAGAAACGGCCTCCAAACATGCCTGCCGGCTACCAGAGCAGCCGGCTGGCCGGCTTCCTAAAAAACTTAGCTTTAGTCCAACAAAGCTAGAGTACTCCCCCCCCAATCGGCCAAGCATTCCCCCGGCTACAGATGGCGGAGCAACTGTTGGACTGGGGAGGCGGCAACCAAGGGAGGGCGGCAAAGGAAAAAGCAGAAGGACAAAAAGCAAAAGTACAAGGAAAGCCAATTGCATAAGCTATATATACATTAAGCCGCCAACAGGCCGGCAACGAACATAAGTTCAAATACACCCAGTGGGTGGAATTGTGCGAATTTAACCAAACATTGTTCTAAAGAGTAACAAGACAGGAAAAGCAAAAGACGGCAGACTAGGGCGCGACATGGAGGCCGAGCTGGTCGGTGAAGGCGGCCTCGCTGGCTGAAGGAGTGGCCGACTAGCGGGCCCCAGCTTGACCACCACCTGCGGCAGGAGGCGTGGAGGCGCGCGACGTAGTGCTGGATGCGCGGCCAGGCTGAGGCTGGCCGGCCACTCCACCAGCCGGCTCGGCGTCTTCATCCTCCTCCTCCTCCTCTTCGCCCTCGTCGCTGGAGTCGATCTCCTCCGCCGAGTCCTCACCGTACGCCAGGTCCAGCCCGAACCACTCTTCCGGCTGGGCGACTCCATTGTCGTCCACCTCGGGGGCAAAGACGCTGGTGTCGGTGTAGTCGGCGATCGCCGAAGCCCGCCGAATGACGGCCGGCCGCGCCGGCTCCAGCTCCGTGTCGGCTTGCTGCCGCCAGGTAGCCAGCTGGTCCAGGCTCAGGCCGGGATACCAGGCCTTGACGAACTCCAACGCCCGCCTGGCACCGGAGCGAGCCGCCGACGCCTTCCAAGCCTCGAAGCGGCCGACTGCCACCTCCAGCCAGTCAGCGGTCCGACTGGGGGTGTGAGGGACCACTTGGTCGGGCCAGAGGGCGGCCAAGACCTGCGCCCCGGCACGCTGAAGCCGGCGGAGCAACCGGTGAGCCGGATGGATGCGAGCCTGGATCGCCAGGAGCTGTTCCTCCAGCGAGCGGCCGGCGGTTGGCGAGATCTCAAATCCGGCCTGCCTTCGCGCTTGGCGACGAGCCTCGATGGCCTGGTTGGCAGCAGTCGAATAGCCAGGGAAATACTCTGCGCGAAGAAGAAGAAAGGAAGAAAAGAACACCAAAATCAGAAGTGAATGCAGTCGCCACTAGCGCCCCCGAGTTCATGCACTGGTCAGAAAAGCCAATCAGCTGGAGCCAGGCCGACCACCCAGAGGTGATGCCTTCGCCTGGCTCCTAGGCAATGGTCTTGGACGTCACCCTCGCGACGGAGAGGCGGGCTGCCAGATTTTCCCGCGTCCTGATAGACGGCGGAAGCAGTATCAACATACTGTACCGCAACACCATGGAGAAGCTGAACATCAAAGCGAAGCAGCTCATGCCGAGCTGCACCGTCTTCCATGGTATCGTCCCCGGCCTGTCTTGCTCCCCAATCGGCAAGATCAAAATGGATGTTCTCTTCGGAGACAAAGATCATTTCCGCCGAGAAGCAATATGGTTCGAGGTAGTGGATTTGGAGAGCCCCTATCATACGCTGCTTGGCCGACCTGCTTTGGCCAAGTTCATGGCTGTGCCCCACTACGCCTACCTGAAGATGAAGATGCCGAGCTCGAAGGGGATCATCACGGTAGCCGGCGACTACAAGAAGTCCATCGAGTGCGCCATGGCCAGTAGCCGGCTGGCCGAGTCCCTCGTGGTGGCAGAAGAGAAGAAGATGTTGGAACGGGTTGTGGCCATGGCCGGCAAGCAGCCGGCCTTGTCCCCCAATCCCAAGGATTGTGATGCGCAGGGCTCCTTCCAGCCTGCCAAAGAGACGAAGAAGATACCTCTGGACCCGGAGAACCCGGAGAGGTTCTCTGTCATTGGGGCGAACTTGGACAGTAAATAGGAAGGCGAGCTCGTCGACTTCCTCCGTGAGAATCGAGACATCTTTGCATGGTCCCCAAAGGACATGCCGGGTGTCCCGAAGGATTTCGCCGAGCACAAGCTACATGTACGAGCTGATGCAAAGCCGGTCAAGCAACCCCTCCGCCGACTGTCCGAAGAGAAGCGAAGAATTGTGGGAGAAGAGATAGCCCGGCTCCTTGCCGCTGGCTTTATCATGGAAGTGTTCTTTCCAGAGTGGCTTGCCAACCCAGTTCTGGTTCTGAAGAAGAATAACAAGTGGCGTATGTGTATAGACTACACCAGTCTGAACAAGGCCTGCCCAAAGGATCCGTTCGCTCTGCCACGGATTGACCAAGTGATAGACTCCACAGTCGGATGCGAGCTGTTAAGTTTTTTGGATGCATACTCAGGGTATCATCAGATCAAGTTGGACCCGGCTGACCGCCTGAAGACTGCCTTCATCACACCCTTTGGAGCTTTCTGCTACCTGACAATGACATTCGGCTTGAGAAATGCCGGTGCCACTTTTCAGCGTTGCATGCAGAAATGCCTCTTGAAACAACTCGGCAGAAATGCCCACGTCTATGTAGACGACATTGTGGTGAAGACAGAGAAGCGCGGTACCTTGCTGGAAGACCTGAAAGAAACATTCGCCAACTTGCGCCGATTCCAAATCAAGCTCAATCCTGAGAAGTGCGTGTTCGGAGTGCCAGCCGGCCAGCTGTTGGGCTTCCTGGTCTCTGAGCGCAGGATCGAATGCAACCCCGTGAAGATCAAGGCCATCGAGAGGATGGAGATTCCCACCAAGCTGCGAGATGTGCAGAAGTTCACTGGCTGTTTAGCCTCCCTGAATCGTTTTATCAGCCGACTAGGAGAGAAGGCTCTCCCCCTGTACCGACTCATGAAGAAGTCCACTCACTTCGAGTGGAATGATCAAGCCGACCAAGCCTTCCATGAGTTGAAGAAAATGCTGACCACTCCGCCTGTCCTGGCTGTGCCGACTGAGAAGGAGCCCATGCTCCTCTACATCGCCGCGACTAGCCGAGTCATCAGCACTGTTGTTGTGGTCCAGCGCCCGGAGGAAGGCCAAGCCCAGCTAGTCCAGAGGCCGGTGTACTATCTCAGCGAAGTGCTATCCAGCTCAAAGCAAAACTACCCGCACTACCAGAAGATGTGCTATGGGGTGTACTTCGCTGCCAAGAAACTGAAGCCCTACTTCCAAGAGCACCCCATCACGGTCGTGTGCACTGCCCCGCTCGCCGAGATCACAGGCAGCCGGGATGCATCCGGCCGGGTGGCAAAATGGGCCATTGCATTGGCGCCCTACACAATCTTCTACCAACCCCGCACCGCCATCAAGTCGCAAGCATTGGCCGACTTCCTCGTCGACTGGGACGAGACCCAGTACCTACCGCCGGCTCCCTACTCTACCCATTGGCGGATGCACTTTGACGGGTCCAAGATGCGCACCGGCTTGGGAGCCGGCATCATCCTCACCTCTCCCAAAGGCGACAAGCTCAAGTACACGCTGCAGATCCACTTCGCCGCCTCCAACAACGTGGCCGAGTACGAGGCGCTCCTACACGGGATCCGGCTAGCCAAAGAGCTTGGCATACGCCGGATCCTGTGCTACGGCAACTCAGACTTGGTGGTCCAGCAATCGTCTGGCGATTGGGACGCCAAGGACGCGAACATGGCGAGTTATCGATTCCTCGTCCATCAGATCAACGGATACTTCGAGGGGTGCGAGTTCCTCCACGTGCCAAGGGCCGACAACGACCAAGCAGATGCCCTAGCACGGATCGGCTCCACCCGACAAGCCATACCGACTGGCGTCTCCCTCCAGCGCCTCCTCAAGCCGTCCATCAAGCCGTCTCCAGAGTCGGATTCCATCTTCGTACCACCTGCGCCAGATACATCCGGATCCGAATGGAGAAACCCCGCAGGCGGCACGGGGACTTCGACACCTGACCCGGGGACTGCCGTAGTCGCACCTGGCCCGGGGAATTCAGAACCCGGCCTGGGGACTGCAGCAGTCGGCCCGGGGACTGCAACGACACAAGAAGCAGTGGCTGACTCACCCAACCCACCCACCCGAGTCATGGTGGCTACCTTAACAGAAGAAGAAGTCACAGCTCCCTCATGGGCCCAGCCCATCCTCAAGTTCCTAGTCAGCAGAGAGCTGCCGGCTGATGAGATCTCAGCAAGACTAGTGCAACGACGAGCCGCAGCATATACAATAATCAACAGAGAGCTTGTGAAGCGCAGCGTCACTGGAGTCTTCCAGCGTTGTGTCAAGCCAGAAAAAGGAGTGGCAATCCTCAAAGACATCCACCAAGGCGAATGCGGCCACCACGCAGCCTCAAGATCACTTGTGGCCAAGGCTTTCCGCCATGGTTTCTTCTGGCCGACTGCCTTCGAGGATGCTAAAGAAATAGTCAAGAGTTGCAGAGGATGCCAAGTTTTTAGCTCCAAGCAACACCTGCCGGCTTCTGCACTCAAGACCATTCCCCTCACCTGGCCTTTTGCCGTCTGGGGACTGGACATGGTGGGCCCCTTCAAGACAGCCCGCGGCGGCTTGACACATCTACTGGTCGCTGTGGACAAGTTCACAAAGTGGATCGAAGCAAAGCCGATTAAGAAGTTGAACGGGCCGACTGCCGTGACATTCATCACCGACATCACTACTCGGTACGGTGTACCGCACAGCATCATCACCGACAACGGCACGAACTTCGCCAAAGGAGCACTGGCACGTTTCTGCGCGATGCAGGGCATCCGACTGGACTTAGCGTCCGTTGCCCACCTGCAGTCAAACGGCCAGGTCGAGCGAGCAAATGGACTCATCCTCTTCGGCATCAAGCCCCGACTGGTTGTACCACTGGCTCGATGAGCTACCGGCTGTCCTTTGGAGTCTGCGCACTACACCCAACAAGTCAACCGGCTTCACTCCATTCTTCCTTGTGTACGGTGCCGAGGCCGTCATCCCAACAGACATCGAGTTCGACTCGCCTCGGATCACCATGTACACGGAGGAGAAGGCCAAGGAAGCACGAGAGGACGGCGTCGACCTACTGGAAGAAGGCCGGCTGTTAGCACTCAGCCGGTCCGCCATCTACCAGCAAGGGCTGCGTCGCTACTACAACCACAAGGTCAAGCCAAGATCCTTCCAAGAGGGCGACCTTGTGCTCCGGCTGATCCAGCGAACAGTCGGCCAGCACAAGCTCTCGGCCCCTTGGGAAGGCCCCTTCGTCGTCAGCAAGGCACTCGGCAACGACTCCTACTACTTGATCGACGCGCAAAAACCAAGAGCACGCAAGAGAGACGACTCCGGCAAGGAGTCGGAGCGACCATGGAACGCAAACCTCCTAAGGCGATTTTACAGTTGAAAAGCAGTATGTATCACGCTCCCCTTTTGTATTAAGTACAAACCAACAGGCCCCCCGAACAGTACTCGGGGACTGCCTTTGTTTATCTATGAGTGACAAGCGTCATATCCATGAATGTATTATTACATTTGAATTCTTTTCTGGCACCGAGTTCGATTAGTCGGCCCGGAGACTGGCCGCCTTGAGCTATATTGAAAGTTCTACCTGAAGTCAGAAAAGTAGTGTGCCGGCTCCCGAGTCCTCTCTTGTTGAAAGTCGCAGCTCGAAGAACCGACTGTCCGACTAGCAAGAGGCAAGGCAGAAAGGATGCCCACACGAAAAATGGCTAAGGAGCAACGAACCTATATAGCAAAGAGACGGCCTCGAAACATGCCTGCCGACTGTCAAAACAGCCGACTGGCCGGCTTCCTCAATACTTAGCTTAAATCCAACAAAGCTAAAGTACTCCCCCCCCCAATTGGCCAAGCACTCCTCCAGCTACAGATTGCAGAGAAACTGTTGGACTGGGGAGGCGGCAACCAAGGGAGGGCGGCAAAGGAAACAGCTAAAGGATAAAAAGCAAAAGTACAAGGAAAGGCCAAATGCATAAGTTATATATACACATAAAGCCCCCAACAGGCTGGCAACAGACATAAGTTCGAATACACCCAGTGGGTTGAATTGTGCAGACTTAACCAAACATTGTTACAAAAGTAACTAGACAGGAAAAGAAAAGATGGCAGACTAAGGCGTGGTGCGGAGGCCGAGCTGGTCGGTGAAGGCGGCCTTGCCAGCTGAAGGAGCGGCCGCCTAGCGGGTCTCGGCTTGATCACCACCTACGGCAGGCGACGCACTCGCGCGCGACGTGGTGCTGGAGGTGCGGTCAGGCTGAGGCTGGCCGGCTACTCCACCAGCCGGCTCGGCGTCTTCACCCTCATCCTCCTCTTCTTCACCCTCGTCACTGGAGTCGATCTCCTCCGCCGAGTCTTCGCCGTCCGCCGGGTTCAGACCGAACCACTCCTCCGGCTGGGCGACACCGTTGTCGTCCACCTCGGGGGCAAAGACGCTGGTGTGGGTGTAGTCGGCGATTGCCGAAGCCCGCCGGATGATGGCCGGCCGTGCCGGCTCCAGCTCCGTGTCGGCTTGCTGCCGCCAGGTAGCCAGCTGGTCCAGGCTCAGGCCGGGATACCAGGCCTTGACGAACTCCAGCCCCCGCCTGTCACCGGAGTGAGCCGCTGAGGCCTTCCAAGCTTCGAAGCGGCCGACTGCCACCTCCAGCCAGTCGGCAGTCCGACTGGGGGTGCGAGGAACCACTTGGCCGGGCCAGAGGACGGCCAAAACCTGCGCTCCGGCTCGCTGAAGCCGGCGGAGCAGTCGGTGAGCCGGCTGGATACGGGCCTGGATCGCTAGCAGCTGTTCCTCCAGCGAGCGGCCGGCGGTTGGCGAGATTTCAAAGCCGGCCTGCCTTCGCGCTTGGCGACGGGCCTCGATGGTCTGGTTGGCGGCAGTAGAATAGCCAGGGAAATACTCTGCGCAAGAAAGAAGAAGAAAGGAAGAAAAGAGCACCAAAATCAGAAAACAAGCCAAAGTGGCAGACGGCAAGAAAGGACGGAGAGGTAGGCAGCTTACCGTCAACCAGATCTTCGATCTGGCCGTAGCCAGAGACCAGAGTCTGCCTGGCCTCAGCCCAGCCAGCCACCTCCGTCTCAAACTCGGCCTGGAGAGTGGCTTCACGGTCCTGCGCAGCCTTCAGTGCCGCCTTGTGGCTTTCCTCCTGGTCGGCCAACTTCTTGGCCAGGCGGTCGCGTTCCTGCACCAAGGCAGCGAGCTCGGCATCCTTGGCACGAAGGGCAGTCTGAGACTCTCCCAGTTGTGCCCTCGGACTGGCGTTGGCCGCTGCAAAGATGGCAGGAAAAGAAGAACAGTAAGAAGTCGTCAAGGAAGATCCGACCCTACTGCTTAGCAGTCGGCCCGAATCTCGGGGACTACACCCAGTGGGTGCGCTGACGCACCCCCACATGAGATAAAAAGCAAAGCACGTACCTCGGCTCTTAGTAAGGTCGGTGGTCTTCTGAGTCAGCTCCCGAGCCTGGGAGTTGAAGGTGGCCGCTCGAAGGTTGTGGTAGTCCTGCAAGATGGACAGAAGACCAAAGTAAGAAAAAAATAGCAAAGGCAAATCCACCAAGAAGTTCCAAGCCGCCTGCTCAGCAGCCGACTCGGAACTCGGGGACTACAACCAGTGGGTGCGCTGACGCGCCCCCACGGAAGAAATCAAGATCAAGAAGAAGCAAGATGGGAATACTAACCCGGATGGCCGCCCGCATCGCGAGGAACTCGTCGGTGAACTGCCTCAGCGCCGCAGCTTGGCCCTGGAGCCGGGTCCGGACATCCTGTGCAGCCACGTTCACCACGGCCGTCCCTCCGCCTGGCGTCCACCCCGAGGTAGCGCTGGCCGCCTCCGCATCCCGGGCCGACGAGCTGGAGCCCACGGCCGGCTGCGGCTCCGACGCGGCCTTCTGTGGCTCCGACGCGGCCTTCCCCGCGCGCCGGCTCGACGAAATCCGGACCGCCACCTCAGCCCTCGCGGCCGGCTCGCCCCCCGCCGACTGTGCAGGCGGCGGATCAGGCCGGCCGCCTTGAGCCGCCCCAGTTGGCGGGGTCGGCACCGACGCCCTCTCCAGGATGATGACGTCGTCGCTTCCCCCCAGCCCTGGCTGGTCGCCGCTGGCTCCCTCTGGCGAGGGCTCCATGTCCCCAGGCGCCATGACGCGCAGCGAGGTGACCATCAAAACCTCCCCCGCCGCCGCCGCCGCAGCCTCTGCTTGGGCCCTGGCTGCGGCATCGGCGAGTGCCTTCGCCGCTTCCTCCTCCCGTGTCGCCTGGGCAGCGGCCGCCCTCCGTGCCTCCGCCTCCCGCGCCTCTCGCTCCGCCCGCACCTCCAGCACGTTCCTTTCTGTTGCCTCCTGAAGGTCGGCACGGGGGTCCACGCGGCGGGTGGTTCTCCCAGAGCCCCTTGGCGACTCAACGACGGAGGCGGCCGCCGCCCGCTCAAGCGACAACGGAGCTCTGATCGTTGAAGAAAAAGAAAAAGGTTCTGGAACCACCAGAGAAAATAAAAAAAAGAGTATACGAAAGAAAGTGAACTTACGCCGACACGGTCTGCGATTGCTTCACCGTCTTGCGGAAGCAAGCCGCCTTGGCGGCCGCCTCCTCCCGCCTGGTGGCTGCCGCCTCGCCTCTGGGCTTCTTCGTTCGGCTGCGGAACAGACCCTGGGCGGCGCGACGCTTCTGCCCTCCGCCCCGAGCAGGCGGTGCAGCGGAGGAGCCCGCGCCGCGCCCAGAAGCCGGCTGGCGGCGCGGGACGACCTCGCCTTCGTCGTCGTCCGGCCAGTCGTCGAAGGTGACTCCGAGCCCGGAGCCGCCTGCTTCGCCGCCGGCTTGGCCGCCACCCGGCTCGATGTTGTCGTCCATGCCGGCCGCCCCCAGGTCGGGGTCCTCCAGATCGTGTTCCGTCCGGTCGGGGACGAATCGACGCTCCGTGTCTGACCCGCTGGCCGGCCGAAGAAGAGGACTCTGTCAAAGAACAAGCCGACTAAGTTAGAGTCGGCCAAGAGGAACTCGGCAACGAAGTTGAGAGAAAAAGAAGACACAGGGAGAGCATACCATGAGCGGTGGATTGGCTCGGCTGTATGGCTCCTTGCCGAATTGCCACTCTTCGGAGAGCTTGCAATTCGCAAGGTAGTTCACCATATAGGCGACCTCCTCGCGCGGCATGTCCTTGGTGCACATCCGGCTTGGATCGAGCTGGCCGCTCATCTGACAGATCAGATGAGGACGGCTCTGGAGCGGAAGAACCCGGCGCGTGACGAAGGCGGCCAGAAGGTCAGCCCCCGTCAAGCCCTCCGACTGGGTCATCACCCGCACTCGGGCGACGGCTGCGGACCCGGCCGGCGTCAGAGTCGGCCCGGAAGGACCACTGGGGCAGCCTGCCCACCGGTGGGCCGGCTACGTAAGCCGACAGGTTGACGTAGTCGCCCCGTGGGGCGATGTTCCGCATGTAGAAGTACGACTTCTGCCACTTCTTCACCGATTGGATTAGCGGGGTGACGGGGAAGGGGTTGTCGGCGACCAACCTCCGCGACGCGATGAAGGCGCCAGTCTGAGCCGGCACGCCCTGCCTGCGCGTGCCCAGCTTGGTCTGGAAGAACTCCCCCCAGAGCTCGAGGGTGGGGAGGACGCCAAGGTAGCCCTCGCACAGGGTGACGAAGGCCGACAACAGCACCACCGCGTTCGGGGTGACGTGGTGCGGCTGGAGCTGATAGAATTCAAGCCAGGAGCGGAAGAAGGCGCTCACTGGAAGGCCGATGCCGCGCAAGAAGTGCGAGCGGAAGACCACCCGCTCGCCCTCCTGCGGCTCCGGCGTGATTTCCTTCGCCGGCGCGAGGCGGACCTCCACCTTGTGCGCGCCGGGCAGCCGCCGCGTGTTGCGGAGAAACTCGACGTGGTCGTCGTGGACGTTGGAGCTATCCCAATCCCCGCCATGCTGCTCCGTGGCGGGAGGCATGGCAAAAACTAGGACGGCGGCGGAGGAACGAGCGGTGGAAGAGCGCGGCGGCGAGGCGCTATTGCAAGAAACGGCGAGCGAAGAAGATGGTGGAAGTAGGAGGAGCGTGCGAGGGCCTTCCGCCCTCCACCTCCCCTACTTATAGCTTCGCGAGGCGAGGCCGAAGAGGCCGGACGTGGGGGGGAGACGTGGGATTAACTGCACCCATTCCCCCCACGCCTCGCGATTATTGCGCATAAATGCGAGCCGAAACTGCCGCACGGGACGTGCGGGCGGTTTCGGGATGTAGACAATCCACGCCTGGGCCAGGGCGCGGACGTGGCGGGCCCCCTCCCTGCAGCGACGTCCCGTCACGCGCGTGGGCTGGCAGGCTTTCCGGCCGAGCCGGGCCACGTGGTTCGCAGACGGCCAGTGGCCGGCCCGGGGCCTAGTGCACGCACTAGCGGGCTCCCGCCCTCCGACTCCGGAAAATTTCGACTCAGGCGGCGCGCCTGACCAAGGCCGGCTCCCAGCTGCCGGCTTGCTAAAATGGGAAGCTGATCGAGCTTCTCAACTCCTACTCAACCTCGAAGCCCAATCAGCTTCGGGGACTACTGTCGGAGTAAATGGCCACGGGTAGCCTAACCGACTACCCCTGGTTCTTCAGAAAAATTATCAGGCCATTGGGCCTCCCAACACTCCGAGCATTGGGCCGCCTTCCCTGGCCGGCTACCTCTAAAGCCGACTCCCGGAAGGCGACCCAGCCTCAGCAACCTCTCCCCGGGACGACTACGGGGTAGCCGACTCCAAGAAGCCGGCCAAGAAGAACGCCGACTCCAAGAAGCCGGCCGAGACCACAACCACCAAAGCTACTCCCACATAACGGTGACAAGACGGGGTGTGGCCACAGTGTGGCCCACTACCCCCGAAGCCCGAGGCAGGCATGGTTACAGGAGGCCGTACGGGATGGCCGTCTCCCGTGCGGCTCGGCACTGTAGCCATGCTAGCCTCAATGTCATCCACGACAGACTCCCGTACGACCCACGGGCGGCGGGCCCCTTCAGCCAGAGAGAGGCGTGAAGGCGGCCCGGCCTTTCCCAGTCGGCCAAGGGCGTAGCCTGCCCCCAGAAGCCGGCTACTCCCTTCCTCGAAGCAGGAGCCCCATTAAGGAGACAAGACGAGGTAAGGCTACAGTGAGAGCCCCCGAGGCGGCCCACTGTAGCCACGCTTACCTCGACAAAGCCCTCGTCATCAGAGGCGAGGCTACAGTAAGCAGCCGCCGACAAGACCCTGGGCGGTGGGGCCGGCCTGTCGACCAAGAAGCCGGCAGCCGGCGGGACCCACCAGTCGGCGGGACCCAACAGCCGGCGGAGAAGCCGGCGAGCATAGACACTGACGGCTGGGACCAGCGCCCAGTCGGATTACCATTGTACCCCCGGGGGGTAGGCCTATATAAACCCCCCGGAACACCCATGCAAAGAGTTAGCTTCTGAACACAGCACACACACCATAGAGATAGAGAGAAGCAAGGGCTAGCCTTGTTCTTCTTCTCCCTTGAACCCAACAGCTCTAGGCGCAATTGTAGCTACCTTTCCTTGATCTAGTGATCATGCGGAGACCCCGCAGAGCAGGACTAGGGGTGTCATCTCCTCGGAGAGCCCCGAACCTGGGTAAGATCCGCCGGCGTGCATGTCTTCGCCTCATCCCGTTTCCAGGCACCGGCGATGTCTTATTGGCACCCACAATGATACGCCATCCGTTGGCATATGTCGCACCAACCATCCGACATTTGGCGCCCACCGTGGGGCCAGGTGCACCGTCGTCCGGAGACCTGTTCTGGATGGGAACCCTCTTCCTCCCCCGCGAGCGCAGCCAGCCTACTGCGCCCGATGGCGTTTACCTCGACGCGCTGCAAAGCGTCGACGACACCTGCGCAGCGAGCTGCCTCGCCGATCTGCTCGGCGAGACTCGCATCTCAGACGAGCCTGCATCTGACGCAGGCACTGACTACCCCGAGAGCCGCCTCGTCAGCCTCCTCGACCAGCTTCACGTCTCCAGCGAGCCTGCTGCAGACATGGAGTTCATTAGATTCGGAGCTACGGCCTGGAAGATATGAGCAAAACAAGTTAAACATGGCATTGATGCAAAATGCATTCAAACATCAAGCAAACACACTCAAAACAAGGATGCAACACGGGAATATGCAACTACATGCAAAACTAAGCAAGTTTCATATAGAGCATGCTCAAAACGGAGCAACGGTGCAACACATACACTCCAAACAAGACATAGCAACAATCTGTCCAAAACAGCAACTAGGCATCTTGCAAGCATCAAAACAATATACTACAACACCTCAACATGATAACAAAAGGCATGGACATGATTTACAGGTAAAGCATGACAAAACATGAACACTGAGCTATCTCCAGAAATCACTACAACATGCTCAAAAGGACATGGCAAGATTGCAACTAAAAAAAGATTCACAGACTCTGCAGAAATCACTGGACATGGCAGAAATAACATCATGTTGCAAAGTTTAGAGCAATCAAACAACATGCTACAGGAACATATCATGGCAAATAAAGGCATGGCATGAATCTACTAATTGCATAGAACAAAAGTCTCTTACTGAACATGAGCCAAAAAGGCACAGAAGATATGATGGCACCCAGGAAACATAGCAAGTTTTATTAACAGCTTCAAACTTGGAAGCAAACAGAGCATGGCAGAAATAACAATAAGTAGGCATGTTGGTGAGCTTGAACCACTCACCACAGAGCATTTCATGGAATGTGAAGTCAACCAACAGCAAGCAGGCATAGATATAAATCTAAACATGGCAAGAGCATGGTCATAGGGTGCATGGATCACTAGCAAAACACATGTCAAAATTGAACTTCATGTTAACAGTCTGACAGCAACATTACTTAGCAAGTTTGGAGCATTGTTACGACAAGCTACAGCTGGCTATAAATGCAAACAAGGGCATGCATGGGTATAACATAACATGTGTAACAAAACATCCTTAGTGAACATCTCCAAATCATGCATAGAATGACTTGTAGCAGCAGGTTTACATGGCATCACAACATAACGACTCGGACTTAGCAGAAATGACCAAGTCACAGAAATCAGCAAAATCATGGAGGCTACTTTGCATCCTTGTGCTAGTCACCACATAGACCACAAAAATATAAGACAAGCACCTCTGTAAAGATGGCATGATGTAGTTCAAAACACATGTAGAGCTCATGCTCACAGGATGCACACACAAAATGCAATGAAAAAGACAAATCACCAAGTTCTGATAACAGACCGCAGTTAACATCATATAGCACTCTTGCAACAATGATAAGGGCATCAAGATGGACTCAAACAAGCATGCCACAATGGAATGAAATGAAGAGCATCTCATGATGAACATTTCGACATATTACATGCACAAATCGGATCACCGAGCATGAAGTTATGGCATGTCAAAGGGGGCAACCTCGAGCTTGCACGGAAAACGATGCGGCGACGGCTCTCGCCGGAGACGAGGCAGACGCGGCGCGGGGAGGCGGGGATGGCGCGGGGCAGGGAGGCCGAGGACGGCGGGAAGGCGGCAGATCCGGCGTGCCTCGCCGGGATCTGGTCGGGGCGGGGACCGGCGAGGCGTCCGGCGGCGGCCACGGCGAGCTCGGCGGGAGCCGACGGGAGGCGGGCGTGACGGCGGTGGGGATGAAAGGCGACCGGGGCGGCGAGATCGGGGGTCGCCGGAGGAGCCGAGGCGGCGAGGCAGAGGGGCTCCGGCGACCCTGGCGGCGGGGCGGAGGAGCGGGGTCGGGCACTGGGCGGCGGCGCGCGCGGTCGGGCGCGGCTGGGAGGCGCGCGGGCCCCGATGGGCTTCGCGGGCCTGGCCCAGGCCTGGGTGGGCCAGCAGCGGCGGGGAGTGGGCAGGGGCGCGCTGGGGACGCGTGGCGCCTCCTGAGTGGAGGAAAACGGCG
This sequence comes from Aegilops tauschii subsp. strangulata, assembly GCF_002575655.3. Taxonomy (NCBI): domain Eukaryota; kingdom Viridiplantae; phylum Streptophyta; class Magnoliopsida; order Poales; family Poaceae; genus Aegilops; species Aegilops tauschii. The sequence continues at coordinate 164,095,879 of NC_053039.3, read as the reverse complement.
GCGCGGCGGCTGGAGGCCAATGGCTGAGCGCCAAGTGGCGCCTGTGAGGGGGCCGGCGGCGGATATGGAGGGGGGAGGCGGCGGCGCGGCCCCCGAGGTGGGAGGAGGCGCTGAAAATGAGGAGGGGAGAGATTAGGGGGTAGGTTTTAGCCCGAAATGGAAAGGAGGGGGTATATTTATAGCAATTTTTGGCTAGGGTTTTGTCTAGGGGGGTCTTCGAACCCTGCGATCACGATCGGGTGGTTCCGGAAGCGAGGAGGGGTAGGCTGGGCCTAGGTGGGCTATGTAGAATGGTTTGGGCTGTGGGAAGAGAAGAGAGGGCAGCCCGGCACGGGTTTCTGGAGACCGAAAACGTCCGACGAATAAACTGGCAACGATGCCGCTATGGATGACAGTTGGGCTATCAAACGGACTCCGAATGTGATGAAATTTGACAGGCGGTCTACCTACACTATAATAAGACCGCACGCCAACTTTCACCCCATTCCAAGAACATTTTTATGCCACTTATAATATAATATTTCGGAGGTGCCGGAGCGCATGCGAGTGTGTCGGATCGCGAAAAGGACAACGGGGAAAAGGACCGGATGCAAGTTTCGAAAAACATGCAGATGAAATGCAGATGATGACATGGCAAAATGCAACACGCAAGCAAAAGACATGGCAACGACGGCGAATAACTGGGTGACACCTGGCGCATCGGATCCGGGGCGTTACAGTGCGCTCCAATCCCGAGCCCTCCGTCCATCTACCCAGGAGTCGTTGCAATAAATGAGTATAAATAAGAAATATACAAATATGCAAATTTTTTACATATCCCAACCTAAGGCGACAGGGCTCGTTCGCCCCCTTGCGTGTGGATCCGAAGTAGGACAGATCCGACAGGGAAAGCGTTGGGATGCAGGGTTGTTTAATTTACATAGGTGAATCTCTATGCTTATCGTTTGAACAAAAGCGGCATAATTATGTTGGACCTGCTCTGGTGTGGACAAACCCTCGATGAATTCTCCGGTAAAATGAAAGATACTGAGATCACCCCATCTCAAGATCGGAATGTAAGATCGAGGCTGATATAGATCGACCGTCTCATCAACCCATCCCATCAGTACTTGTGTTCCGAGACAAGAGTATAACCTAATAGTTTTAAAGTGAGGGTCGCATGAGGTTTCTGTGACATGTAGTTCAAAACTGGCCAAAATTTTCCTGCTTTGACCGACAGTTGACCAAGGCACAAATTTTTGACATATCCCAACCTAAGTGTAGATCCATGATGAAACAACACCTTCCTAATTGGCTGCGGGTGGTTGGCGGACCGGGATTGTGGCGGAGGGGTTGAACCACCGTGGTACATACCCAGTCCGTTCACTGGTTGACGGTGAAGGCGTCCATGGACGTCGTGTTCCTCCCACTCCTTCCATCTTACTCTGGGTGAAAACTTGATCTTTGGATGGGACGGTGGCGACGTTCGTGGTCGTTCTCTTCCTGGAGGCATCGTCTTGGAGTCCTCGGTACGGCATGTCCGTCGCACATCTTCCAAGATGATTGCTCCTCGCGCTGGTGGTCTCCGTTGGCTCTAACCGGATCCCTTTTTTGGACATCTTATTGGTGCTTGGTAGTCGTTGAGGTTGTGTGTCGGTGCCCGTCATTCATGTATCTTGCCTTGGGTGTGTGTGGCATCCGTTTGTATCGGTTGCTTCGATGTATGTGATGGTTGTTTTACAATATAAACATGGTCTTCCTTGGATTGGATTATATTGGATCGGCGTCGTCCTCGCACTAGAAGCACCGATGAGTTGGTAGCTCGAGAGAGCTAGTTACGGTTAGATAGCTAGATCAGTTAGCTAGGGTTTGCTAGTTGGAAAATGCCGTATATATGTGGTGGCATTGGATTATGTTGGATCGGCATCGTCCTCACACTAGAAGCCCCGGTGAGTTGGTAACCCAGGAGCGCTGGTTACGGTTAGCTCGCCAGATCGGTTAGCTAGGGTTTGCTCGTTGGGAAATGCCAAATATATTGGCGTGAAGACCTCAGGGAAGCGGTGTAGACCATGTGCCAGACGCAGTATGACTCGAAGGGGCGATGCAGCGACAGCGCGAGTGTCGATGCAACCGGAGGAACCATGTGCCGCGAGGCTACGATCCGAAGGGGTGATGCAGTGGTGGCGGGCGAGCCGATGCAGTCGTGGGGGAACCACGGGGCGGTGGCAGCCCGATGCTCGATCGATGGAGGGGCGCATTGTACTAGGGAGAGTCTTCACGGGACCTGTGGAGGCGCGCGCCACCGACGGGCCAGATCGGCCGCACGGCGTAGATGAGGCGGATCATGGGCGGGCGGGCCAGCATGAGGTCGACGACGCCGCTTGGTGGAGGCGGGGGTGGCGGCGGAGTCCAAGATGAAGCCGGCTATGATGGATGGCGTCGGACGACGTGCAGACGAGCGTGTCAGCTCGGGCAGCAAGGCTCGAGTGACCAATGCAGCAGTCGCGCCCGAGCTGAGGCAGCTGGCGAGCACGACGCAGCCGGCGAGCCCAATGAGTCCGGCTATCCTATATTTCCAATCCAATCATGATACTTAACATGATTAACATGATGATCCCCTATCTATGTGTGTATAAACTACTTGATCTAGGACAGAGATGATGATAAGATAGATGAGCTATGGCTCTATTCTCCCCATATGTGTGGAAACCACAACACCTTCGACGGAGACAATCTATATATGTTCTTGGTGTAGGTATTTTCATGCGAGGTTCTAGTATGCCCTGATAGGCGATAGCTACTATTTCTGCCATGTGATTCTCACAACGCCAATCTTTCCCTTGTGAGGTTCTACTTCGGCATGGTCATCGGGTCTTCCTTGGATTGGATTATATGGATCGGCGTTGTCCTCTGTGACACCCAAAAATTTTGACATTGTTTTATTTATTAAAATGTTGCCAGGAAAATAAAACTTTTCCATTTTGTCAAGATTTACCCTTTTTGATTTTGGATTTTTGCCTCTAGTGGAAAAACTTTCAAAGAGTATTGTTGGACTTGAATACTCTCTCTAATAGAACAATTCTTTATCAGTGGATTTAAATAGCAAGATTTGTTTTCTCAGAGCTTTATTCTTTTAAAATGATTTCTTTTGCATTTGGAGCCTGTTTTGCACTACAACCATTTGACAAATGCATTTAAAAATTTCCACCAAAATTTTGGGATGTCATGTGATGTTTCCACATCACTTTTATGCAAAAATACCTTTTGGCCATTGGAGATTTTGAGCTCTACACTAACTTTTCCAATCTGGTCCAGTAGGCACTTTTGCACTACAACCCATTTAAGTGTTTCTTTAAAAATTCTTCCAAGTGTTTGGAGATGTCAGTGGATGCATACAATTCATCTTCAAGCAAAAACCCAGTGATGTTCTTTGAAAAATTTGAGTGAATCATCTTCTTTTCCATTTTGGTCCAGTTTGGTGATTTGTATTGCAACCCCATTTTATTTTGCTCTAGTACCTTTGAGCTTTTTCCTACCTATAGTCCTCCCTACCAAACTCTTAAGTCCAGGAGATTGGACCCATTGGAGTATTTTTTGTGCATGCAATGTCAGCCTTTAGTTTCTGCCCAAAACTGGTTTTCTCAAAATCTTGCACTAACAAGTTCCTGGTTTTGCCCAAGTAATCTTGCCACCATCTTCTGCACCTAAAGAGACCCTGATCTGGAGATTTTGGCCACTCCAAGAGTTGCCTAAGTGCATTTGGCATTCTGTCGAGCACTTGGTGTGCACAGTCAGCTTGGGGCATGTTTTCTAGTTTGCACTGTGAACTTGCTCCGATGACCCAGCAACCTTGTCCACTGAACTCCTAGTTGCCTCTATCCTAGTCCTGTTAATTGCCAGCTCCACCCTCGCGCTCTAGACCGCCCTGGCATTTCGTCGAGCAGGTTCCGTGCGTGCTCTGGGCGCGCCCAGAGCGCACGTTCTGCACGCGCGCGCACTGACTCGCCGCGCCGCACTGCCACCCTCGACGCGACCCGTCCCTGGCCCCTGCTCCACCGCTGAACCGCGCACTAGCTCGCTCCCTCTCCACGCCATCTCTGACGCCCTGCAGCGCCGCTGGCAGCGCCCTTGGCGGCACGCCGGCGTCGGCAGCGACCTCTGCCATGTTCGGCACCGCCCAAACCACACCAGCGCGCCAGCTGCCCCTGTGAATAGCTCGATCTTATCCCGAAGCTCGTCGGCACGCGTTCATCGCCGCCACGGCGCCCTGCAGCTACAAAAACGGCGACTCGTCGTCGTTCTTATCCTCCGCCACAGAGCCAGCCCCGCGCGCCTATTTAAAGGGTCCCCGAACTCGTTCAAGACCTCGGGCGACCTCAGACCCTCCCCGTAGAGCTTCCCAAGCAGTGGATCGACCCGTAGAGACCGTCTTCACCAACTCCGGCCAGCTCGGCCGCCGCTAAGCTCCGGTGCAATACGTCGCAGCCAGCCACTCTCTCGCCAAACCAGCGCCACCAGTAGTTTCCGCTGGTCCTTGTGGAGCTGCCCAACTACCCAGCCTCGATCGGAGACCACCGAAGCCCAAAAACCACTTCACCACCGTAGGCCCCTCCGCCGCGGAGCTCGCCGTCGGCGATCCCTTCCACCTCCGACGACCCAGCGACCACCTAGAGGACCACCCCAGTCTGGCCGTTCCATCCCCGCCCTCGGATGCCCGTGAGGCGCTGCCGTTCGTCGACGGCAATCGCCGGAGCCCCGCCCCGTTCGGGCAGAGAGAAAGGAGGGAGAGGAAGAACGGTCAAACCTGACCAGTGGGCCCCTTGGACCCACTGTCAGTGACCCGCGTGCCGTCTCCTCTGTTTAAGTGAAAGCGTATACCCACGGAGTACGTCTCCCCTACCCCGAAAGCGTATTCCCCTCGAAGCGTTTTCCTTTTTCTGGTTTTATTAAAAACAGAGTTTTGACCAGACTTTGACCAGCTATAACTTTTAAAATAAAACTCCAAATGAGTTGATTCTTTCTCCTACCTCTCTCAAATTCCACCTAGTTTATTTTAAGATTTATTTCAAAAATATTTGAGACAACTTTTTGTACTGTGTTTGAAATATTTGTTATTTGGATATTTTGCAAAATAGGGATAATGGAGAGAAGAGAAAGCTTTCAAAAAGTGCATCCTTTGCATACTCTTGAAGGCAAGCATTTCTGAACTCTGGCATAATATTTTGTTGCGGTGTTTTGATACGATTACAACACCATTTGACTTGGAGTATGCGTTATCCTTTTGTAACGATAAAGTCTCGTGCATGAGTACTTTTTGGAGATATTTTGTGGTCAGCAATGGATACACTAGTGATTTGGGTCATCCTCGTAAGCTCCTCATTCATACCAGAGGGAAGTCAGGAAAGTCGTTGTCTTGGGTAGACACGAGCTTGTCCCTAGTCCCTCGTCGAGACGAGTATGTCCGGTATGGCATGGTGAGGCTTGATGAGCGGTGATCTATTTCCACTAATGGTAATATTGTTGGAGGATACTTGGACCACCTGAGTCGGTCGTAGGTCGAGTCTTGGTCAGTAGCTTCCCTATTTGTTGGTACCACCACTTGTCCCTGTCGCAGACGGGGTATGGTTCAGTAAGTTGTCAACCACTTACCAAAGCACACACCGTACAGAGAGGCCATAGTGGAAGATACCGGAGGCCTCCGGTAGGCATGCCACTTGGTCCGGGGGCATGGGTGTTTCCGGTTGGGACCGAGAGGGGGGCACCCCTTAGAGCGCGCGTATAGAAATTTTGATCCCATGCTACATCGAGGTTGTAGCCTCCCCACTTAGATTTTTGCTTGGCAGGTGTCGTGGGTGATTCCAGACATCGGTGAGTTAAGCTGGTGTGTGCAGGTCAGGCGTGTTTTCAATTAAAAGGCCGTAGGGGGAATTAGTCCCGATGGACTAAGTAAATCCGTTACTTGTGGGAAAGTAGTACTCCCTCTGCAGAGGATATATCCTGTTGGATAGCCATGTTCTTGAGTAAGAACCACAGTCTGAGTTGGATCTAGCAACGGTTTTCGGATGGAGACATGGCTAACTGGATCGTAGTAACGGTATTCGGATGGAGAACGAATTAGCTAGAACTCAGTGACGGTCTTCGGATGGAGAAACGGCTAGACTAGATTTGTGTTTATGACCTGTGACATCTGAGGATCATGTTTTAATTTTTGTTATTATTGTGGACTAACCATTTACATTATTGAGTATCCCTGGGATGGTTCTACCTCCTGGATACTCACTGTGATTATTCTTTTATAAGCCCTTTATGTGGTGTCGCTCTGACGCCCGACTGCGGCATGCTTGTCATTTATTTATCTTTTATAAGCCCTTTATGTGGTGTCGCTCAGACGCCCGACTGCGGCATGCTTGTCATTTATTTATCTTTTATAAGCCCTTTATGTGGTGTCGCTCAGACGCCCGACTGCGGCATGCTTGTCATTTATTTATCTTTTATAAGCCCTTTATGTGGTGTCGCTCAGACGCCCGACTGCGGCATGCTTGTCATTTATTCATCTTTTATAAGCCCTTTATGTGGTGTCGCTCAGACGCCCGACTGCGGCATGGTTACTCTTACATTTTCCTCTCGAGGAGTCATTCAGACACTCGCTTGGCCCTCAGCATTTTACTTTGGGATTTCGGGAGGACTACCGCCCGACTTCTCTTTTGTTTCCCATGCATCCTTATCTCTATGTCTGATTGCACTTCTAAATCTGTTCTTATGCATCGTGTTTACATTTGTTATATCTTATGTTCGAACTATCTGGCGAGTACTTTCATAGTACTCACCCACGTACTGCATGTTCTTATTATCTCTGCATGCGAGCAACGCAGACTTTCGTGGCAGACGTTGTGATCATAATTATTTCGGAGCATGATTGTCCCTTAATATATTCTCCCCGTGTTCTTAATGTTTGCGAGTACATTCAAACGTACTCACTGGCTTGTCCCTGGCTATTGTCTTGGCCAGATTTTCGCGCATGGAGATAAGCATCGCGGTGTCAACCTCGGAGCCTACGTATTGACGATAGCAGCCCCGCGAAGATAGGAGTTATCCTGGTCAGCTGTTCTTGTGGGAAATGGAGTCCCATAGACGCAGATGTACCCAACCGCTTCCGCCCTCAACCATTAGAAACCAAGTGTTGTACTCCTAGGCCTCAATGGTCTTGTACTACATATTTTTGTACCTTGCTTAGAATTCTTGTATCAAGTTGGTGCCTCATCAGCTAACAGTAATCCTGGGGCTGGTGAGCACAAAGGCCGTTTTTCTGGGAAATTATTATCCCAAAAATCCGGTCGTGACATCCTCGCACTAGAAGCCTGGGTGAGTTGGCAGCCCGGGAGCGACAAATTGTCAAGATTGGATCTGAGCTCTCTCGTTTGGGTTCCTCGGTCCTCACGGCGTCATGTCGGCATCGACACTACGAACCACACCGACCAGAGACCATCGAACGAACACTACCTCTGGTTATTCCTTTCTCCCAAATCTCCTTATAGATGTGCATCGCAGCACCTATAGGCAGGCGAAAGCGGCGTCCTGGAGGAGGCGGCACTCGGAGAGGCCGGGGATGAAACCTGCGAGGTCCTTGTAGTCGGTGAGCATGGCCCAGACGGCCTCGAGCGATGCGCCGACCCGCACCCGCGCGTGCACCAGCCGCTGGTTCTTCTTCCCCGGCAGCTTCCGCACCTTCTCTCGAACCCGTACCGCTCATCCGGTCATCCCACTACAAAAAACATGTTAATCCATGATGGAATTGTGATGATATTGCCAGAAACTGCATTATTTATGACGATTTATCTGGTTCGTCACAAAATCCGTCATATATAAGCAACATGAGGATGGCACCCCAAATCATAGACCCATCATGACAGACAAAGAGAGACCGTCACCATAATCGTCAAGGTTCGAACAATTTGCTCCGTTCTTATACACCATTTAGACCGTGATGGATGGATGGTGCTGACGTGGCAATCCAGCGACAGGAAGAACTTGCGATGTGATTGGTGAAGCGAGCCAACCCACGGATCACAAATCCAGACCGTCTACTCTTCCGTGATCCAACGGCAAGCAGTCAACTCCTATGTAGATCTCCGCCGGCTTCTTCCTTCCCCTTTATCCGCCCCGACTCCCCTGATCTCGCCGTCCTCCTCTTTCAGATCCTCCCCCTCCTCATCCACGACCGTCGCCACCTCCCCATCCATGGCCATCTGCCCCTATGTGTCCCGCAACCGCCGCGACGACATCCTCGTCCCCAGAGGCGGGGACTTCCCTTAAGGCGAACCTAGTGCACGTGGCGCCGGTACCATTGATGCGGGTCGGGCGGCGGTCAGATCTGCCACGGCCAGAACCGGCGTCCTCTTCCTCCCTATCTAGCTTCCTCCCATGGCTGAGAAGAGGGCTTCGTCAAGGATCCCATGACGGAGGTCAATGTGGGAGGCTGCTTCCTCCGATCCCAGATCGACCATCCGTCGATGGAGGCCATGAGAGCCACATGGGCACACACATGGCTGCGCTTCAAGGTCAACCCTCGCCCATCCTTTCTCTTCGATTTGATTTGATCTCCTCCCCTAATTTCCTTCGCCACGCAGCTGCAGCTTGATAGATGCAGGGACGCCGCCATGAAACAGTCAGGGCCTCCCTTCTCTTCCCGTTTAGTCCGATCCGCCACTGCCAGCCATTTCCGGCGCCCCTGCACCAAAGCGGTGGTAAGGCCACGACCCTTCCTTCCTCCTTGCAGCGTTTTAGTCCCCCCTTCCTATAGCTAACAAACTAGTTTGCTTTGACGATCCTATCATATCCTATCCATGGAGTAGCTTGGATTTGGTTTCAGTTTACTATGTACATCCAGGGATGGTTGGTTTCAGAGATGGTCTAGGCCCTATTTTTTCAGTTGTAACAAATTCATCAACTGAGCTAGCTTTCAACCCTCTTTTTGCCATGGTTTTGGGTTGGTCCTGCTTACGCCAAATTGATCCATTAGCTTGGTTCAGTTTATATAGAGCTCTCCATGCCCAAGAATAAGAAAATCTTGCTGCCAATCTGATGCTACAATTGTGTCTTTTTTACTGTTATATTATGTGTGCCACTAAACATTCAAACTTTAACCTTTGCTTGTGTAAAATCAGACTTTCTTCTATTGTGAATGGAGTGTTTGCTTGTTGTGCTGGAAAAGTAGTTCATTCATCGCTCATTTGACATGTGCAAGCAATGTGTACAGACTGCCTTTAGATTCCAACCCAACTAGATTATAGTTTAAGCGTTTAGACCAAGCCATCTTGGTTTGGCGGCCATGGGGAGACGAGGAGGAGGGGCAGCAGGTGGCGGTGGATGACATGGCCATGGCAGTGCCCCCTTTCCAGCAATATATTTGGCATAGGTATATGACAAAAAGTACTGCGTACATGCTTGAGTTCAGACTTCAGAGAGTACGCGGAGTGAGTTAACAACTCAGCTTCAGTCCAGATAAACTAGTCTAAGCAAGCCAACAGTTCACCAATCCCCTCCAAAGTTCCAATTTGAAATTGCATTCATGTGTAGCTTCTGTTTGGATTTAGAGATGTATCTTTGTAAATAGAACTGTCCTGATGGTAATTGATTCCATTAATAAAAGAATAACAAATTAATTTTTTTAAAGAAAATGTAGGCTAAAACGAAAAAAAAAAGTTGATGTTAGGGTGAATTTTTTAACACCAAAGTTGATTTCTTGGATCCGCCACTGCAACAACCCCGGGGATGCAACATGCCCCCTTGCTGGCGGTGGTGGCGGCACTCATGCCGAGCTGAGAGACGGTTGACCTGCTGTCATCAATGCCGTCACGGCCTCGGCCACGGTGACCACAGCCATAGCAGCCACGGCCACGACCAGGACTAATTTATTTTTGTATTTTGGAGTGTCCCACATTTGGTGTAAATAGTCCCAAGTTTTCCTTTTCACTATGTAAAATATTACTAAGCTAATACCAGAACCACTGTCCGGACTTCTTAAAAGCGTATGTGCCTATACTAAAGCATACTGCCACATTCAGCTTATTTAACCTTGGTAGTTTGCTTACCACATTCGGGCTAGGTTACTGCATCTGTATGTATTGGGAGTAGCCTTGTCAGGATGGGCTCTAATTGGTGTGTCAGGTGTATGCCTCACAGCTTTAGTATACACTTGATTACATTTTATTGATGTACACATATATATGTTCCATTTGATCTTTGAAGCCTAGCTTTCAATTTCTAAATCAAAATTATAGACATATGTTATGCTAAAAGACTTCTGTTCTGCATGCTTTTGTTCTGCACGCTATAACACAATTTGATTTCATTTAATCTTTGAAGCCTAGCTTAGTTTTTCTTACAACAGCTTCAATATAGACTTGAATAGATATTTTTCCGGTTACTTTTTTATGCCTGCTTTAAGTATCGCGTTTCTTCTGAAATTGACTCAAATTATGATATTACGTACAGAAGGGCACAATGATGAATTCAATGCAAGATCCTACTGGTGATCCAACAGATGGGAGCCCAATAGACGCAAACACATAAGGTGATTATGCCATATGCTTGCGAACTTGTCAGATTTGTTTGCTTACTTGCATTGCTGAAAGTGCACTTCTATTTGCAGATGCCTAAGAAAAGGACTGGCAAATAAAATAGGAATCCAAACTTGCAAAATTCTCTTTTACATACCGCTAGTACTACTGGGACTCTAGGTACAAGGCACAATGTAATTGCTCCAAATATGCTCATACAAGTTGCAACAATGAATTCTCAAATGTTTCGAGCAATGGTAAGTCACAAGCTTGGTTTGTCTTCATGTTGGCCTTTATTTGATACGTAAATGGCCTTCATAATGTGCAATCATCTACTTGCTTGCACTATTGTACTTTTTTTGTTGCTGAAGCACATACAGTAGGGAAGCCAGAAATAGAACAGTTTTCTCACCATTAGAAATTGTGAACTTGCGCCAGCATGTAGTTGTTTCGGAGAAATTTAGTTTGATTAATTTAGGTAATTATTCTTGTGTTTGAACTACAAAATCTTTTGTAAAATTATCCAATTCTTTTTGCATAGCACCTAATTGTTGATGGAGTAGTACAACAGGCACAAGAATTTGCTTGCTAGCTGTTGTGGTCATGACAATTTGTCAGGAAGATACCCATGCATGCACGAATATAGTAATTATACAATTGTCATGATAGTGGTTATATCTTTCTGCTAATTAGTCGTTGTGTTGTTTCTTTATTTTCCTGACTAAGTATTTTCTATTTTCAATTAACTTGAGCTAAATAAACTTCTGATTTCTTCATAGCAGGATCCAAAGATTTAGCTGGAATGGACTCTAGACCACGGACAATTTAATCTTTGCTCTTAATTAGGATGGCACATTCAGTATGTTGAATGCATGCTAAATTATATTACAGTTTATTGTGATGGATATTGGGTATGCAAACTTTGATGTCTGATGAATCTACATCATACATGCATTATTTGAATTTTGTAATTGAATGCCTGTATATTTTTTCGGCTACAGTAGGCTATTACCACAAACTACTTTTGGTTGCAACATGTTGGCAGCACGAAAAATTAGCGTTGCGTCAAATCTTAGTCGCCACGCTGACCTGTTTTGTAGCACTAGGCTGTGGCGATGAAACACTTCATATAGTCGCAATAACTTATCACCACAAAAACTCAGTCCATTGAGATAACTACTTGTCGCCATGGAATTCAGTTTTGCTGAAATAGGCCTTTTGCCATGAAACGTTCATATTGTCGCAACAACCTCTCACCACAAACAGTCTGCCTGTTGTGATAACTATTTATCACCACCAAAAGGAGTATGTTGCAATTTTAGTATTACCACGTCTGAAAGAGTCGTTGCCATACTTTACTGCCACAAACATAGGGTTCGTGGCGAAAGGACTATACCCACAAAAACAAGAGTTGTTGCCATAGGGTATTGCCACAATTGAGTGTTGCCACGGAAGAGCACGCGCCATGAAAAAGAGTTGTTGGTATAGGTTATTGCCACAAATGCCTATCGCCACAAACAACTAAATCGCCATGGTTCGCTATATGTTGCATTAAGCTATTGCCACAAACCAAATTGTGGCATCAAGTGCACGATGCCACGAGAAAAAATGTGGCAACTTGCAACATGGTTGTTGCAATAGCACGCTTTCTTGCCACGTTTATGTTTTTGTGGCAATAACCTATTACCATGCGTCCTGTCGCAACGGCTAGCAACGAACACCATGTCGTGGCAATAGGTACCTGTTGCGACAATTGGGTCCTTATTGCGACAAATGCTTTTGTTGCAATAGACCCGGATCCTTGTAGTGGACTGTCAAGAGCTCAGAGCCATTCGTGAAGGACGCTTCAGTCGACGCCCCGAGCGCAGCGACCGGGGCTACGGCCGTGGAGGAGGACGTGGTGGCGGACGCTGGGACGACCGCGACCCGCGCTATGAGTGGCACGACCGGCCTCGTGAGGACCGCTGGCAGGATCATCCTCGCGAGGGTGCCTGGAGAGACCAGCCTCATGAGGATCGCCCTTAGGGCAACGCCGGTCTTCCCCCGCTGCCGCCACCGCCAAGAAGGAACGACGACCACCATCAAGACGAGGGGGCTGGGGGCTTCCAGGAGCCGCGCGCTATCGCCTGCGTCTTGGGCGAAGCCCAGGCCCCAGCCTCGCAGCGTATCTTCAAGGAGTTTGCTCGTGAAGTGAATGCAGTCCTCCCCAAGCTCAAGGCCGCACGCCCACTCAGATGGTCCCAGTGCCCCATTACGTTCAACTCGGTAGATCAGCTCAAGTGCGCAACTACCGCTGGCGCCCTCCCGATGATGTGCTCCCAAGTCATCAGCAATGTGCAAGTTACCAAGACCCTCATCGACGGCGGCGCAGGGCTCAATGTCCTGTCCGTCGATACGTTCGACAACCTCCAAGTCCCATATGACCAGCTTCAGCCTACCAAGCCTTTCTCAGGAGTGACCGACGGTTCCACCATGCCGATAGGGCAGGTCCGCCTCCCTGTCACCTTCGGAGAACGCAAGAACTACCGCACCGAGCTCCTCGACTTCAACGTCGCGCACATTCGTCTGCCGTACAATGCCATCCTTGGGTACCCTGCCCTAGCCAAGTTCATGGCCGTCACCCATCACGGCTACAATGTCCTCAAGATGCCGGGAAGCGGCGGAATCATCACAGTCCCATGCGAAGAAAGAGACGTGGGGTGCTCCCTCGAGCGCGCCTTTCAACCTGCAGCGATCGACAACCCCAACAGCCAGGGTGATGGCCCTCCAGAGGCCATCCCCAAGAAGAAGAAGCAGATGCGCCGTGCCGGACCTCAGGAGGGTGGCGTCGCGGCTGGAACCTCGTCAGGATCAGCGCCCGCTCCAGGGGCGCCTCCCTCCATCGCATAGGAAGGCGCGCCCAGCACCCTCCTCGGGTAGGGCTCGGGGGCTTTCTTCTGGAAGGCCTCAGACCTTGCCCACATCATGAGGGAGGCACTTGGGCACCACTTGGAGGCGTGCTTCACGGCACGTTTTCCTCAGGAAGGCACACGACAAGGATCACCCACCGTTCAGGAGTTCATCACCAAGACCACCCAGGAATTGCAAGAGGCAAGGGCCATGCGCGGCGACCGCCACTCACAAAGCGCAGCTCCCCATCCAGGCGAGGTTGTCGGGCTGCGCGTCTGCATCGACGTTCCTGGGCTCAACAGAGCCGCTTCTCAGGAGCTCTTCTGGCCTTCGCGCATGGGACGCTGCGAGGCACCGCCGCACAGCTATGTTCGCATGCCTTTCGGCCTGCCGAGCGTGTCGTCCGCCTATCAGCGCAACCTGCGGCGTGTCCTGGTGGCTCGGGAGGCCAGGCACCATGCCGTCTTGGCGGAGATGGAGATGGTCCTCCAACAACCGCCCGAGCCCCCGGAGCCTCCTGAGGCTCAGGGCCCCGGTGGCTCGTGAGGAGCTACCCCTTCGTTGCACGCCTTCAGCTGCACCAACTCTCCTTCGTCGACAGAACCAGGTGACATTTTCCAAGTTCATTCAGCTGGGAGCGCCCCCCGGGCTGCATCATTCCCAGGACGCGTGGGTCCATCCCTGTGGCATGTATCCTTTTCTTATGTCTTTAGCTTACCTTGCTGGGGGCGCCCCTCGGGCTGCATCATCCCCAAGACGCTCGGGCCTGACCCAGTGGCATGTATCTTTCTGCGTTTACCCAAGCTGATCTGCCTTTCATGCTTAACCTGTCCATGACTGTTGCCTGCTCGACTATCACCTCCCTCGGGGGCTACTCACACAGGCACGGCGCTGGTGCATGGGTCCGTCCCTGCCACGTCGACAAACCTGAGCGGTCGAGCTCTGGCTCGCGGCACGCTCCGCGCACGTCACCTCACTAGGCCCTCAGTGCCTTAATTTCTTCATGGAGCAACCAGTGACAGGCTGGCAACCGAAGCGGCAAAACCGTGTTTCTTCCTTGTGTTGGTTCGCAGGGATCTCGTGAGGAGGGTAGCAGGCGGCACCGCCAGCTTCCTATTCTCTCGTGTAATCCGCTTCCAGGTTAAAGGGGGAGCTCCTGAGCATCGTGACTCAGGAGCTCTTACTGGCTCTCCAGCACTCACCCCCTGTCCTTGACCACGGCATCGCGACCTGGCATACCAGCGGCGGCTGAGCTCGCTCGAGGGCCGGGACCTAAGGACGTAGAGAACTAAGGAGAACACGGGAAGAGGGAGACTCGTATGGGCCCGACCTAGCTATGCTGCGGAAGCTTGCGCGCCAGCCTGGCGCATCCAAGGAATCGACCCCAAACCACCAAGATAAGTCTCGCGCTCAGATTGACTGATTGATGAAGCCTAAGGGTCACGCACGCCGCAGCCCCGTTGCAGCCATGTCGCCTTCCTTTCTTGCCTTACCATGGCTGCTTGAGCGCTAAAGGGGACCTCTTGAGAATCGCGCCTCAGGGGCTCTTACTAGACCTCGGGCCGCACACCTCCTGGCCTTGACCACGGCACGCGACCTGGCATACCAGCGACGGCTGTAGCCTACCTGGGGACCAGGACCTGTCAGCGTAGAGCAACGAGCTATCGTGAGGATGGAAAGAGGAGACCGAGCCTTAACGGGACATGCGTTCGCAAATTTTCATAACGAGGAAGATGTGCACAAAAGACATTACAGACCCTTTACACAACCCCACGGGGTACTCCGTGATTCTTCGCATGGAACAAAAAGACTAAAACTTAGAGGAATCCTATCTACACCCTCCCGTGGTGTACGCCATCATCAACAGTGGGACACGGGAGGCTGGCGCCGACCCCATCCAGATCAGCGACGGCAGCGGCTGGATGCCGCAGCCCGGCATTGGGCGCGGCGAGAGCTCGGGGGCACGTAGCTGTCGTCGATCGTCTCCGGATTCTAGTAGAGCTTAGGAGAGCCACTGGACTCCCCAGAGTCACTGCTGCTGGAGTAGCTGCGAGCGGGGCGCGCCTCACCTTGGCGCTCCCCTTCGGGGCAGCACTCCAAGCGGCAACCCTCCGCATCGAAGACCTTGAAGAATAGCGTGGAGGCGCCGTCGTACTCAAAATGGATCGCGAGGGTGCCCTCCGTGCGGCAAACCCGCGCGACCTCGCCCCAGCCGCGGGTCATGAAGACCTTGCCGGTGGAGACTGCTTCAACCTCTGCTCCGGTCACCGGAGCCTTGCAGTCGGCATGCTGCAACCAGAGCTCGAGAGGCCCCCTCGGCGGCATCACATCGGAGAAGAAGCGCGGGAGACGGATCCAGGAACTTGGGGGCATCGCCGCCCACAGCACGAGCTTGCATGAGGAGTCCGCGGCATGGACTCCAGGAGCAACGGCGCTCGTCGCCGCAGCGCGTCGACCCTGGCCGCGGTGCGCGCGCCGACGCTCGTTGCTCCTTCCTCCCGAGCCCCCGGCATGGATGTACAAGGGCAGCGGGTACCCAGGAGGAGGCCGCTCGTACCAAGGCCTCATAACCACCTGCAACGCCGCGACATCACGACAGTGAACCGGCCTCTTCTTCGGCGAAAGCGGCCCTGGATCATCGCAAGAAGCTTTTCCCTTCTCTCCAGTGGAAACCTTCGGATGGGCGCCATTGCTGCTAGCGGTGGAGCAAGGAGGAAGAAGCAAGTGAACCAAGAAGAGATGGGTGACGGGGCCTCCGCCCCCCTCCCCATTTATAGCAGAAGAAGGCCAACCGGCGCCTCCCACGATCACAGGTAATGATGATTTTCCTTGCATGGTGCAGGGACTAGTCAAGTCGAGCAGTTGCCGAGGCAGCATGGGGAAGCGGAGACGCCCACATCCAATCAACCGCCACGCGTCAACCGAGGCCGCAGGCTTTAGGGGCCCGAGGCGCTCCGTACTTGCCCTTTGGCTTTGCCTTGAAGCCAAGCCCGAGTGCGCCTTGGGCCCGGGGGCTACTGTCGGCGTTCTGGGAACGGGGGTCCCCAGACTTGCCTACCTGCGGCCCACGACATGGCTGTGCTAGCGGGCCTGTATGGCCCATCTTCATCAGCAAGGCATCCAAGACCCTCGTGAGGGGCCAAGCCTCGCGAGGCGGACAACGGAAGACTTCCTCCGGAGCGGCCTCGCCAGGCAGGCTCACGAGGAGCGGAGATATCAAGGCGGGGGAAACCTCACAAGGCTCTCGTGATGTGAGCCATGATGATCGACACCAGGCGGGCGCCAGCGCGCAGTGTGCTTGTTTCCTCTTTGGTGCTAAGGAGGCAAGCGCAGGAGCGGTGTACTGAGGCATCCAGCAAAGGTTTCCATTCTGTGCAACGAGACCGAAGACCAGCAGGACGGCAAGACGGAGGTCACCATGGAGCCCAGACGGCGTCACCACCAGAGCCTTTTGCAGGCGAAGCCCACTTTTGTCAGGATAGCTTGTACTAGCTGTCCCCTTTCAAATTGCCCGCCATTGTGGGCTCCCTTTCCACTCAATATTTGGGGAGAGGACCACGGCCTATATAAGCAGAACTAGCCACCACAGTAGAGGCAAGCAAGCCTGAGCTTGTGAGATCTAGAGCAAATCCCTGGCCACACACCAAACACAAGAACACCTCAACCTCAGGAGGCCGTTCTTCCCCTTGTACTATTCATCATCAGCCCTAGAGGCAATCCACCACGACCACACTTGAGTAGGGTATTACACCACAACGGTGGCCCGAACCAGTATAAATCTCGTGTCTTTCTGTGTTGCGAGTTTGTCGAGTTCGTCCGCGAGATCTTAGCGAGCTAGGGCGTGGATCGTCAGGAGGGAAAGAACTTCGCGCGCAACCCAGAGTTCGAACCATAAGGGTTTTGCCGGAACCCCATATCCGACACATGGTGATGAAGATTTCGATCCGAGGTCGGATCTTTCCCAAGGGAGGGGAGATAATGCAGAGCATCCCACGATCATCCCCATGGACGCATCTACACCTCCAACGACACCACTTGGACCAATGACAAGAGCCCGAGCAAAGGATATCGAATATAATGTGAACTCGCTCATTTCTGAACTACTACCTTCGACACATGAGACATGGATACTACCTCAAACGGAAACACTATGTGTGCTTAGGTACTTGGAGAAATGCCATGGAACAACTACATCCAATGGATAAGACGGCGAGGACACCAAGTACGAAGGACAAGAGGAGGAGCTGTCACGGAAGCTACAGGCTCCGGACGACCGGCCCAGCCCGGACGTTCGACCCCTGAAGGCAACACCAACCCAAGGAAGCCAGGCCACCGAATGCTACAGCGGCCGAACGACCGACCCGGACAGGACGTCCAACGACTCCCAGGCTCCGGACGACCGAACCCCCCGGACGACCGACGCTGCGCCAACAGAACGAAATTAGCGGAAGTCCGAGGAAGACCGGACGACCGGTGACCGGACACCTACGGACGTCCGAGACCGTGGCAACAGAACCTAAACTATGGATTTCCGAATATCTACGGACGTCCGGACCCCCGCGAGCCTCCGGACGACCGGAGCCTCACGGACGTCCGGACCCTAGCTGCGTCCAGTTTCAGGCCGAAGCCCATGTACCCCTTCACTTCGCCCCTCTTTTCACTAAGACTATAAATAGACCTCTCCCTCCTCCTAGTTAGGGTAGCATTGGTTTAGCTCATATGTGAGTATAGCTTTTGCTCATCCATACGGATCATCTCCTCGAGAGAGACCGCGGCCCCTCCACGGAGAAGATCCCCTTGGATTCAAGACCCCCTCTTGGGTGGCCCCATCAAGACCTCCTCTAGGAGAAGAACCGGTTACCCTTTGTATCGTCCTTTGTTGGATTTCAATCTTGTATCCCCTCTCGTGTTTCAAGGATCTAGCATATGTGTGACTATATCTTGTTGGTTTAGTGATTTCTCTTGTGTTTTCCCTCGTTTCCCCCTCGTGTTCTTCGTGTTCTTAGTCGGGATCCGTTCCTTTCGTGAAAGATCGGCCGTTTAGGGTTCCACCCTACATCAAAAAGGGTCAGCGATAATCAATTCAGAGATGCAAAGTTGAATAAACGCTCAACAACGGTACTGTTCTGGTCCTAGGCTAGACCGTACTAGAGATGCGAGCCTAAAAAACGAACAAAATCACGGCGCGACACATAAACAAGGGAAAAGCACACTCTGATTTTTTTCGCTATTTTTTTTGCGCTCCTCTTTTTTTCGCGAAAAAATCACTATAATGGCGAGTGTCTCAAAACTCTTCCCAAGTCAAACTAACAGGATAGGCATGAATTTTTTTTGACAATTTCTTTTTTCGGAACTCAAGGTAGCGACGACGAAAAAGTGCGATAACAAATCACAATGATGGCGAGTGTCTCAAAACGCTCCCTGGGACCTAAAAACAAGATAGGAAAAATATATTTTCCATCACCAAAATTTTGGCCTAAAAATTGCCCAGGGGTCTCCAAACTCTTTTTTCTCAAAACCTACTCAGGCAAGGAAACATGAATCGGAAAATAGATGGATCTCGAAAAAACCTACTACAAAAAGAACTCGGATAGGTGGTGGATATATGATGGTAAGATATGGTAGCGCTGGTGGTATATGGTAGCGGTGGTGGTATATGGATACAGATCGGTGGCTGATAAGCAGTGGTGGTAGATGGCAGGGGCGATGATGATGGTGCGGCGGCGGCATGACAACTTATGACCAGAACTCAAAACTCTAAAACACTAAACTCTAAGACTAGCAACTAGACACGACGATGCAACCGCAAATTAAACAAAGAAAAATGCTAAGAAGACTATCCAAGGCTCAGACTGGTTCGGATATAATGAACTAACCCTAATTTTTATGTGGCTTTTCGCGGACTGTAGGTATCAAGAACAGACTCAATCTAAACTACGAAAAACTGTAGATACCATTTGACAGAGGCGAGGGGCCCGATCTTTCGATGAGATGGTGGCTATCGTTTTTGGTGGAGTAGACTTTGACGATCCGACTACAAACGTGCGAGGACGTCGCGCCTTAGCAATCGCTAAACCAACTCCGAGGGGTTATTGACCATGCCGGAGCACGATCAACCTGACCACGAATGTCTATTTCCTGCAAGCAAACGAAGAACAAGAAAGAAATTGAAATTGCAATCTGGATATTGGGAATATAAGAGGAAAGCTTTATTAATGAAAGTGGGGTTCTGTGACGTCTTGGTCTGGTCGTTGAACACAAACAAAGTACGCGAAGTTGCAGCAATGGCGAACTTTTAATCTATACAAAACCCAGAGTCTAAATGACGCCCTAAGGGCTGTATATATGGAGGAAGAGGGGGGAATTTCGTGGTCCTCGGAGGAGGGGTCCGAAACCAACCCTAACTCTTGTTTCCCCACACATACAGACTCTAAAAACAGCCTATACTTAAGTATTTCGAAATTACAAGGAACTGGCCCAATAATAATGTGACACAGCACCTAGAATAGCCTTTGGATGAAATTTATGAAGTGGCATCTTGTGTATTTCGTCCAAGGCTTCATGCACTCCTTATGGTGGTTTCATAGTCCTGAAATCATCACTTGTAACTCTGTTCTTGTTCCCTTTGCGCATGCCATCATCTCCATGCATGGTCTTGCTCCAGTCTTCATCCCTCTTATCCATGCCAGGCCCTTCATTTGTAAGAAAAAATGTATCCTATTTAGGCAGCATCATATTCTCATGAACATTAGAATCATTACCAAGAAATGAAAGTACCTGATAATTTAATTGGCGTGCGCGAGCTCTATTAATTGGTCCAGTATATGTAGCAGTAGGGGATGTGGGTGTAACAATGGTATTGATGTCCTCATCACGAGGTCGGACTCAGTACTCTTTGGATAGGGTGTGCCGGATTTCTAGGCTTCGGACCGGATTTCCGGGCTGGGCAGGATGTCCAGCCTGTGGGCGGATGTCTGGGGCCTGTAGGTACTTGGAGGCTAGGCGGGTGCTATAGCTGATGCTCCAGGGGCCGGATGTACGGGGTCATGGCCGGATGTCCGGGTCCTGGGAACTGTTCTTGACTCCTTTCATTGGTTCTCTCCATCCATAAACTTGGGGACTTGTCTGTCTTCGTGCGCATCTTCAGGAGAGTCCTCTTGCTACCTAATCATGCACAACATTCCAGACTTAGGTAGTAGCCATGTCTCGAGTGGATCATATGTGCTATCACAAAGGAAAGAAGTCACGTTGGTCTCGAGAGCTCTTGATCATGCTCGTGTCATAGGTCCTCTTGGCACTTGGTGAGACGATGATAGGTCCATGGGGATGACAATAGGATGCTCCGCATCATCACCCACAGACAGATATATGGAAAATAACATATAGACCAATGCACCATCCTTCCATTTTCAAACCGGAAAGACTACAGGTTCAGTCAGGACAGAAGGAGGAGGCTCTTCGTTGTATCGAAACCCAATAATTCATGCTTTACATGGTCTAACTCCCGCCCCGCTACCACCCTCACTTTTTCTCCAGCAGATGCATTATTCTTAAATGATAAAGTACATATAGCTCTTCCTCATTATGTTTAGGCACACGAAAAATTATAGGGCATCCCGAATGGTGCAAGATGGCTCGTCAGTATGATCAACTTACCCTGAAAGGTGAATTCACGGGCCGTCCCCCGATGTTGTATCCATACACGGAGCACAATTTGGCCATACGAACTCCATTTGAGCTCCATCACTTGCAAAAACGATCAAAACTAAACTTGGTACGCGTCCATCACCCTATTCATCGGCGTCGACAATATCTCGGGGGCCGGATCCAGGTTGAAAAACTTAGATTTAGATGATTTTATCTTTGAATGGTGCAAGATGGCTCGCCGGCACAATCAACTTACCCTGAAAGGTGAATTCGCAGGCCATCCCCTGATGTTGTATGATGTAGGGTGGAACCCTATACGGCCAATCTTTCACGAAAGGAGCGGATCCCAACTAAGAACACGAAGAACACGAGGGGAAAACGAGGGAAAACACAAGAGGAACTCTCAAAACCAACAAGATATAGTCACACTTATGCTAGATTCTCGAAACACAAGGGGAGATACACGATCCAAAGTCAACAACGGATGATACAAAGGGTAACTGGTTCTTCTCCGTGAGGAGGTCTTGATGGGGTCACCCAAGAGGGGGTATTGAATCCATGGGGGTCTTCTCTATAGAGGGGCCGCGGTCTCTCTCGTGGAGTAGATCCGATATGGATGAGCAAAGCTCTATCTCTAAATGAGCTAATCCTTTGCTAACCCTAACTAGGAGGAGGAGGGGGTCTATATATAGTGTTAGCCCACGAAGGGGTATGTGAGAGGGGGGATACATGGGCCCTTGGCCCGTTCTCTGCGCATAGGCAGGTGCCGGATGTCCGAGCTGGGGGCCGGATGTCCGGCGGCTCACGAACAGCCGGATGTCCGGGCCTCTGGCCGGATGTCCGGGCTGACGGGGTTCAGCTTCGGGTGCGTTCTGTGATAGGCGCCGGATTTCCGGGGGTCGGGCCGGATGTCCGGGGCCTATAGTAGCTGGGTCTTCTTCCTTCTCCTTCCTTCGGTCCCGCGCACACTTGGCCTTGGTCCTTGGGCTCTCCATGGTCTCCTTGGGTGTACCTGAGTATGCACAAGGTCTTCCCTAGAAGTAGCATCCGTGTCTTACATGCGGAAAGGGAAGATTCGGAAAGGAGCGAGTTCACCTTAGGTCCAATGGCGTAAGCTCGAGTGTACATGGGGATGATCGTAGGATGCTCCGCATCATCTCCCCTCCCTTGGGAAAGATCAGACCTCGGATCGAAAACCTCATCAGCATGGAAACTGTTGTCGTGGATGGACTTGTAGTTGGACGAAGTGGAAGACATGGCACAATCCAAGTACTCCAAGGTGTCGTCGAGATGGCATACATGCAAAACGAGCAAACACAAGGGACACTTAGAAATAAAATGGTTAGCGCACATAAGGTGTCCATCAAATAAGTATGAGTGTCGGAGTAATTGGCCACGGGTATCCCGAAGACGGCAAGACAATATTTCAAGACATCGGGGCTAGCAAAGCCCCTCAGTCCGACTGCCCGGCTGCTCCTGCCGGCTCCCCGTCCGACTGCTCTGCCTGGCCGACTGCCGGCTGCCGACTGCACCAACTAGCCGGCTGCCGGCTTCAGCCCGACTCGACACCGACAAGACACCGACGAGACGGTCGTACCCGAGCACTATTCACGTGTCACCCCAGCCATCATGTATAGTGTCACTTGTCCCCTGGCACTATTTATGAAGTGACCCAGGGGATAAGCATGACACCCCACCATACCCCCTTGTCCATGCCACTACATAGCTTAGGAAGTAAGCTAGCCATGCCTATATAAAGGCACACATCCATCCATCCAAGAGGATGGACTCACTCTCACACACACTCACGCATGAGCACCCACATGCTCACGGCCATGAGCATGGCCGGCCACTAGCATGCCCCATACGCATGCATATACCAGATCAGATGCACTTGGCACTGACCTCAGATACAGCTCCAGGAGCAACTCTGTACCAGATATACTACAGATACACAAACATGCAGGAGTAGGGGTATTATCTCTCCAGAGAGCCCCGAACCTGGGTAAACTAGCGCGTACTACTCGCATACCCGCTCCCGGGCCTATCAGCAGCAGTCTTACCCTCACACTAAGCCCTTGTGGCATCTGTCGCCTCACACACCCCCCCCCGTGAGAATACCACGACCGTTGGCGCCCACCGTGGTGTGGTACTACTACTATGCTACCACGCTGCTGCTGGTTTCGCAGTCCGGGCGGGACCATCTTCGCTATCACCGCCGCGGCGTCGCGCCGTCTCTCCGGTAGCGCTTGGGGGCTCGACTTCGATCCGCCCCCGGAGCGGCCGCGCGGGACGGCACGTCCTCGTCGTCGGCCTCGCCGCCTTCATCACCATCGTTGCGACGCCGGCCGTTCGTCCGCGCGCGCGCCGCCCGCGGTGCCTCGCTTCGGTCGGCCGCATCCATCCACGCACCACTCGCGTTTGCTCCTCTCCGTGCTGCGCCTTTCTTTGGCCGGAATGCGCTTTTGATCCTCCATATTTCGCCCATACAAGCTAGCTAGACGCTAGTCAAAGCGTGGTCAAACACAACCCGTATACTGGCCAGAGGCAAAGACGGATATTGCATGTGCATCACTCAGATAATCCCCGATGATCCCGAGATAAAGCGCCTCTCCACGCGTGGCCGTCGTCGCGCCCCTCGCGCTGGCGCTGCTCTTTGCCCGCTCGTGGCCGTTGCCTGCCGCAGCTCCGCCGGGTCCGCCCCGCACAGCTGCGCCGGCGTCTGCCTCGCCCTGCAGGCCGACCGGCTCCCCCGGCCCCGCTCGCATCCAGCCCCCCGCGCAGGCGCGCGCCCGCGTTGCTGCAGGACGCCTGCACTCCGCCTGCGCCGGTCCCGCACCTGTCCGCCGGGTCACCGGGAGCTGACCTCCCGTATGCAGGTCTCCCACGCGCCAGATACTCCTCCGCCCGTCGCCGCCTCCCCCGACCACGTTGCTGCGTCGCCCGCTGCGCCGGCTGCGGCTCCCTGCCGCCTCCCGCGCCTGACGTCCGGCCTCCGTGCGTTCCCGGGTCCTCTATCGCCGCTCCACCAACTGCGCGGGCCGGCTCCGCCTCCCGCCCGCAGGCTGGGTCAGCTCGCCGTTCGCCGGCTTCGCCCACGCGCTCGGCCATGGCGCCAGCTTCTCTATGCCCCGCGCCGGCTTCGGGTGGCCGCCTCGTGCGCAGCCGCGTCCCGCCACAGGCCGGCTCCTTCCGGGCTTGCCGGCTTCCGCTCACCCGGCCGCTGCCGTGCCTTCGGCCGACTCCGCCTTGCCGCCGCGCCCGGCCGACTCCTGCAGCACCCGGCCGCCGGGTCACTGGCACCCCCGCCTCCGACTTTGTCCCTCTCTGGCCTACGTCGCTCCTTGCCGGCTCCCCCCCAGCTCGGCCGGCTCCCGAGCACCGCCACTTCCGCGCCGGCTCCGCCCCTGCCGAGACGCCTCGCCCGCCCACCGGCTTCCGCGGGCCGGCTTCACCTCGCCTCGGTCGCCTTCGCGCTGCCTCCTCGCGGCCGTGCCGGCTTCCAGCACCCCCGCGCACCCGGCCCGGGCCGGCTCGCCGCCTCTTCCGCACCCTGCGCAGGCCGGCTCCTCCGTCCCGGCCACCCCCAACCTCGCGCCTCCGCCTGGCCTGTCAGCTGGCCGCCCGCGCCTCGTCGGCTCGTGCCCCTGCCGCGGCCGCGCGCTGGCTCTGGCGGATCCGCCCCTGGCCGTGCCGGCTGCGCCGGCTGCCCCGCCTCCCAGCCCGCCCGCTGCGACCAGCGCATCCTGTGGCCGACTCCCGCTCGCCCCGCGCCGGCTCATCCCCACCTCCTCGCCGCGCCCGTCAGTCGCCTCCGCTGCGCCCGGCCGGCTCCGCTCCCTGAGGCACCCGCTCGCCGGCTCCGCTCCGACGAGCCACCCCCGTCCGGCCTGCTCCGGGTGGCCGCCCCGTGCCCGGCCGCGGCGCCTCCGCCTCCTGGTGGCCGCTGCTCCAGGCCGGCCCCTGCGCCCGCTCGTTCTGCTGCGTGCTGGAAGCAGTCGCTAAAAGAAGAAAGGAGTAGGGGCCGGCTGGGGAGAAAGTCAAAGGTCCGACTGCACATAGCCGATTGGCGAAAAAAAAGTGAGAGAAAGAAGTCGGCTGGGACAAAGAGAAGAAAAGAAACACCCGTCCGGATGATCCGTCCGCCTGCTTCGCCACTCGGACGGTCAGTGGTGACCCACGCTGTCGGCAGTGCCAAGCCGGCTGGTCTGCCTCCTGCTCCGACGGCTACACCCAGCGGGTGCGCTGACGCGCCCCCGCGAGGAAGAAGACAAAGTAGTCGCCGGGAGATCCGGCCCGACTGCTCAGCAGTCGGCCCGAATCTCGGGGGCTACACCCAGCGGGTGCGCTGACGCGCCCCCGCAAGGAAAGAAGACAAACTAGTCGCCAGGAGATCTGGCCCGACTGCTCAGCAGTCGGCCCGAATCTCGGGGGCTACACCCAGCGGGTGCGCTGACGCGCCCCCGCAAGGAAAGAAGACAAAGTAGTCGCCAGGAGATCCGGCCCGACTGCTCAGCAGTCGGCCCGAATCTCGGGGGCTACACCCAGCGGGTGCGCTGGCGCGCCCCCGCGAGGAAGAAGACAAAGTAGTTGCCAGGAGATCCAGCCCGACTGCTCAACAGTTGGCCCGAATCTTGGGGGCTACACCCAGCGGGTGCGCTGCCGCGCCTCCGCGAGGAAAGAAGACAAAGTAGCTGCCGGAAGATCCAGCCCGACTGCTCAGCAGTCGGCCCGAATCTCGGGGGCTACACCCAGTGGGTGCGCTGGCGCGCCCCCACGGAAGATTGCAGACAAGAGAAGAGTTTTGTCCGGCTGCCAGCAGCCGGCAGATGAAGAAAAAGGGCGCTGCAAGACGCCTCGCCGCCTGGCCGGTCGAGCCTGACCGGCCGGGAACCCCCTTCGAGCACCCGGGGACTCGAAGGCAACACCCAGCGGGTGCGCCGGTGCGCTCCGCGAGCGCCGAGCTGCGCCGGCTCTCTTCGGCAAACTCCGCCTCGGCTACACGAAAATCAATGTGAGCTCCTCACCCGCATATTTTTTCACCGCGAGAGCACAGATAACCCCGAGCAATGCTCGGGGGCTATCTCCGCATTTTATTACAGTTGCAGCACTGTTCGCCCTGGCGCTAGCCAGAGTTGGCCCGGGGGCTGGCCGCTTGGCCTGAGATGTTAGTTCCCGCAGACGGCTTAGTAGCGTGCGCGGTACCAAAGGCCCACTCTTAGTCACAGACCGCAGAGCGGCTGTCCGGCTAGCAAGAGTGAACGCTGGAGGCCACCCACGCGAAAAACGTCCGGGAAGAGAAACGCTTCGGGCGACCCGACCGTTTCCCTTACAAGTATCAACTCAGTTGAATCTGCCCCCAGACTCCGAGTACTGTACTCTCTGCTTCGCGGCCCACTCTCAGCCACAGACCGTAGAGCGGCTGTCCGGCGAGCGAGAGCACAAGCCAAAAAGCGGAGGGAACACGAAAAAGATTGAAGGGGGCTCGGACAAAACCGAGTCGGCACCCTCTGCATAAAACTTGTAACGCTAAAAGCAATCATTTGATATATCTACGTGGACTAACTTTGTCTTTTGCATGATCATTTCCATGAACAACCGCCAAAAAACCTCCGCCCAACTTTGCCAAGTTGCCCGGAGGCTTGGGGGCTACTGTCGGAGTAATTGGCCACGGGTATCCCGAAGATGGCAAGACAATATTTCAAGAAATCGGGGCTAGCAAAGCCCCTCAGTCCGACTGCCCGGCTGCTCCCGCCGGCTCCCCGTCCGACTGCTCTGCCTGGCCGACTGCCGGCTGCCGACTGCACCAACTAGCCGGCTGCCGGCTTCAGCCCGACTCGACACCGACAAGACACCGACGAGACGGTCGTACCCGAGCACTATTCACGTGTCACCCCAGCCATCATGTATAGTGTCACTTGTCCCCTGGCACTATTTATGAAGTGAACCAGGGGACAAGCATGACACCCCACCCACTACTAGAAAAAGGCTTACTAGTGGCGCACCAGTTTTGCCTACTAATGGCGCACCACTGGTGCGCCACTAGCATCCTGCCACTAGTAATTTTTACTAATGGCGCACCGCTGGTGCGCCATTAGTATCTGGTACTCTAATGGCGCACCAGACAGTGCGCCATTAGTATAGGCCCCGGTGCGCCATTAGTATGCCTCCCAGTGGGCATGTGCTTTGCCATACTAATGGCGCACTGGTGGGCGATGCGCCATTAGTATCCTTTGGCATACTAATGGCGCACATCTGGATGATGCGCCATTAGTATGTATATTAGGGATTTTTTTCTTTTCTGATATTTGCACAGATTACAAAATATATTATTGGACAGAATATAAACAGCACCACACAGCAACAGCAGATTCATCGAATACAATAGAAGATTAGTCTCCGAATACAATTCATCATATTAGTCTCCGAAATCAAAAGACCGAACAAAGATAGAACATTACAAGTCTCGAGACCGCGAGTAGCAAGTTTGTCGAAATTAATACTAATCCTAACAAGTCCTACTAATCATCATCATACAACTTCTACTCGTTATTAATAACAAGTCATACGATCATCATCCTCACAGTCATCGAACCAACCCTACTTAATTGTTCTTAGCACATGATCATCAGTATTAGGTAGGACCGAAATACCCTCTTTAAGGTAAAATAGCATAAAACAATATAGACCCTGACTCTCCATTATGGAGAATGGAGATCATCCTGTCTCCAATTCTTGCGCCTCGCTTCCTTTTGCTTCCAAGAAGCTCCTTGCGACTGTCCATACATTTTTTCCATTCTTTGATTTGCATGTCTCCACTTCTTTTAGAAATCCGGTATGGACAGTTGAGATTCGTAGGATGACCTTATTCAAAACATCAAGCCTACCATTCTGATACATCAAATGAGGCACACAATCCTCTGGGATTATCTGTTGAAAAACATAGTAATAACTTCATAGTTAGCAATGATAATGTACTAGTTTTAGAACTATGCAAAATATGCACGGATGTCGTAATAGTAAGAAATCTTACCAGGGTATCTCCATAGTAGTTACCATAGTTCAACACGTGCACTAGTGGCACGTATTGAGGACCATAATGATGAGGAGTTTGATTGTAGATATTGTAATTCTCAATATCAGTACAAAATCCGACCAGATGAGTTTTCTCCTTATAAGTTAACTCGGAGCCATCGGTGTAGTGGGTTTTGTCTACCATTTTCCGCACATTTTTTGAACAATCAAAATAAGCTGTCAATGGAAATAAGTTGTCAACTATTTTGAAATAAACAATATAGATTAGTTAATAATTAACTATGTTTGAGAAACTCACATAGCGGTAGAACTGGAGGCGTATCAACAAGGACCCAAATGTCCATATTGTCTTGGTCGATGCCAGGATCACCAAGATCCATGGTGACAAGCATACCCTCATCAAAACCATACATCTTGCAAAATGCTTCCCAATTTTTGCAACCAAAATGGGTTACGCTCTCAGCATTATACAGATTTACTTCAAAATCCACATCATGATGTGTCCTTAGGTGAATTTTCTTCGTTTCAAAATTTTCATGATCTTCAAAATCCATCCTCTCCAAGACATAGCGTCTTGCATGGCATGGGATAAACTATACTCGAATTGTAAAAGATGAAATTACACGTTGGAATAGTTCTCCAGTATGTATCTCATATCAGGTGCCCTACTCCTTTTTATAGATAGATGCGTCTGGAGACTGATAACGCTTGAAGTCATGCTTAATTATGAAAAAAACACTTGTCGTCGTTGCGTACCGTTTCAACTTCGAAGGTCTCCTCGAGCTTAATGCTGAAGCGCCGATCATCGTCCAGGTGAGGCCTGTCGCACAGACCTCGACCGTCGTGGCACCAGTCGCACTCCCCTGAGAGACTTTCGTCGTCCGATGACGACATTTCCTATGTTCATAATTCAAAACTACATCATCTCTGTTGGGTCCAATAAGATAATCCACAGTGTGGTGAAAACACGCCCTTCGAACTGGTTTGAGCAATTGGTGAATGGAGATGGTCTATGATTTTCAGTAGTAAGAAGTGAAGTGGTAATTTTGAGAGCTAATGGTTAGGATGAGTGGTTCCTCTTTCCTGTTTAGCTTTACAATAGAATATTGTTAGTCATGCACACTTGTGCATTTTCAGCCAGGCCCAGTGGAGTTGGCCTAAAAACATTTCTTTCTTTAAGCCTGCTACATCCATCTCAAGTATTTATGGTCAAGGGTTAGCAGGGCCATCCAAATAGAATATGTTGGGGTTTGTCGACGCCGAGGCACCCTAAAAGCCTAAGCTTTCATCATTTAGGTTTTTATCGACACCGAGGCACCCTAAAAGCCAAGGTTTTATCCTTTAGGGTTTGTCGACGCTGAGGCACCCTAAATGCTAAGTTAAGTTTTCATCATTTAGGGTTTATCGATGCCGAGGGACCCTAGGTTGACTGATATATATGGGTATCTTCTAATAATACACCCTATCAAGAAAAGGGAAGGAGAATTCTAAGTTGGGCCTAATCACTTGGCTCTATTGCCACCTATGGTTTAATGCAGCAAGAATAAAGGGGCAGTTGATCCTACTTAATTAAGTACTAAGATACCCCAGCCCATGCATTAGTCGCAAGTGCCCCATATGTCCTATTTTTAGCAAAGTCATGCTAAAATTCACGGAAAATTTCAGCATGACCTTTGCTGAAAATAGGACAAATGGAGTACCCGAATTTGCCGGAACGGAAGTTAATCGACATTCCGGCAAACTCAAGGGCCTCTCGGGGTACCTGCAAAATCATCACGACACGATGGTCGGAGACAAAACCCAGCAAACTAGCACCACAACGTGCCTCTACTTTCATATGGATGAAAAGGCCACAGACCATATGGTCCTCTGCTTTCATATGGACAAAAAGCAGCTCAACTTATGTGAGCTTCCATTCCAGATCTAATAGGTCACCCAACAAAATCAGCTCAACTTAGACTGTGAGCAAACTACCTATTGAAGCAAAGGCAAATATCTCTGAAGTCTGAACTAAAGCAGGGTTTCCTTGCTAATGATCCACAGTCCCACACTACTGAATGGGTTTTTGCAGAAACAAAACAGACATAATCTCCAACCTCATCACAAAATACTACTACTACTGCTGCATATGATTCATGCCCTAAGCACAATATACTACTACTACTGCTACATCATATCATAGGAAATAATTGCCACTGATATCATTCCAGCCTCTCAAGTGGAAGATGACCCAGCTAACTGAATTTAGTTTCAGTAAGGTTTTCAGTAAAGCCAAATTAACTGAATTTTCAGTGAATTTAACAACAGGAATTTTCTTGCTGGCATATCTGAGAAACTTTAATTTCTCATAATTTATCAGCATGCTAGTCAACATCAAAGCTCTCCTTGTTTCGAAAGTAACTAGAACAACAATTGTGCAGACCTGGCAATTTTTGTGCACTGCAAATTCACACTGGCATTGCAAATCGTCAGGTGTAGTACTGGCATTGCATTGCAAATTCACCATAATCCCCCATGACAGTTAGATGGAGTAGCACTCTTGATTAACAGGATGGCACCGACGGCCTGGAAGTGATCCATGGAAGAACTCACCTTGATGGACGCGGTCGCAGACGACGTCGTAGACGGCGGCGGAGCAGAGACGAGGTTGCAGACGCGGTCGTGGTGCTCCGGTGGACGCCGGCGTCGAGGAGGCTGCGGGCGGCGATCCGGAGGAAGGGGCCCGTGATGTCGTCGGCGTCCTTGGCCACCTTCTTGACCTTTCGAGCAGAAGAAGACACGGGTGGTGAGAGGAGGAGGAGGAGAAGCTAGGGGGATGGGGGAAGGGAGGGAGATGACGTACGTGCTGGGGCGGGGGTGGATTCCAGCGGGGGTCAGGGCGGCGGCGTCGAGGCAGCGCAAGACCACAGCGGCGGACGACGTGGAGGCGCGGCGGACGGAGGGGGCGGAGCAAGGGGGCGGCGGCGTACGGTTGGGGTCGAGGAGTGGGGGATCTGGCGAGCGAGGGAGGGAGGGAGGCGACAGTGCGAGGGGAACAAGTATAAATTCTAATGGCGCACCTCCCCATGGTGCGCCATAAGTACGTCGATTCTAATGGCGCACCTCCCCCTGGTGCGCCATTAGAAGTTTGTTTTACTTACTAGCCCGACTGGTCAGGTTATATCCCACCTAACCCTATCTCCATCAGAACACGCCCACTAGCCCGACTGGTCAGCACGCAGCACACACACTAGGAGGTCCTGGGTTCGATTCCCAGGCTCCCCAATTTTATTTTTATGCATTTAAAATGTTGTTTGATATTTATTTGTGTTTAAATATGTTCAAACTTGTTTAAATCATAACAGTAATATATTTTTATAAAAACAGTAATAATTTTTATAAAAAATGCATTTAAAATGCTGTTTGATATTTATTTGTGTTTAAATATGTTGAAACTTGTTTAAATCATAACAGTAATATTTTTTTATAAAAACAGTAATAATTTTTATAAAAACAGGGTGCGGGGGGTGCTCGGCGGCGGTGGAGCGGGGGAGGGTGCGGTGGGTCGTCGGGGGTTGCGGGAGGTGCTCTGTCCTTGTCGTTACCGGTGTAGGATTCCATCGTTACCCCGGAGTTCTGATAACCATCGCTCTTCATGTCCTTGTCCTCGGTGTAGAATGTGTGTAGCTGTTGAATGCGAGGCGGAGGTTGCGGCGCGCGCGGGCGAGGGCGAGGTTGGTGTCGGCCCTGCGGCGCTGCTCCGGCGAGAGTGGGGTGGGGTCGGAGGGGAGGATGGGGAGAGGGAGGCGGCGGGGGCGCGGATTGGGAGCGGACGGAGAGGAACTGGCGCGGGGGAGAGGGACGAAGGGGAACTGGTGAGGGAGAGGGAGGAATTAGCTATAGCATTCATTTGTGACAGTGGAGCAGGCCGGAGAGGGTGCAGGGGGTCGTCGGCGGCGGTGGAGCGGGCCGGGGAGGGTGCGGTGGGTCATCGGCGGCGGTGGAGCAGGGGAGCTAGGGTGCGGTGGGTCGTCGGCGGCGGTGGAGCGGGGGAGGGTGCGGTGGGTCGTCGGCGGCGGCGGTGGAGCTAGCAGGGAAGGGTGCGGTGGGTCGTCGGCGGCGGTGGAGCGGGGGAGGGTGCGGGGGGTCGGCGGCGGCGCCCGGTGCAGCGGGGTAGAGGGTGCGGGGGGTGCTCGGCGGCGAGGGGGGCCAGATCTGGCGAGGTGGGATAGCGATCGAGATGGAGGGGGATCGAGATCAAGTGTCCAGGAAATATACACTAATGGCGCACGGGGAGCAGTGCGCCATTACTAGCTTAAACTAGTAATGGCGCACTGCACCAGGTGCGCCATTAGTAGTTTTGCAAAAAGTAAAAAAAAAATAGTGGCGCACTATGTTGCTGGTGCGCCATTACTAGTTACAACTAGTAATGGCGCACTATGTCCTGGTGCGCCATTAGTATGTCTGGCAAAATTACAAAAATAAAATTTGTTACTAATGGCGCACCGTTTGTCTGGTGCGCCATTAGTGTCTTTCACACTAATGGCGCACCAGCACGTGGTGCGCCATTGCTATATAGCAATGGCGCACCACATGTCTGGTGCGCCATTATTGGCCATTCCATCTATAGCCCTTTTCCTAGTAGTGACCATACCCCCTTGTCCATGCCACTACATAGCTTAGGAAGTAAGCTAGCCATGCCTATATAAAGGCACACATCCATCCATCCAAGAGGATGGAATCACTCTTACACACACTCACGCATGAGCACCCACATGCTCACGGCCATGAGCATGGCCGGCCACTAGCATGCCCCATACGCATGCATATACCAGATCAGATGCACTTGGCACTGACCTCAGATACAGCTCCAGGAGCAACTCTGTACCAGATATACTACAGATACACAGACATGCAGGAGTAGGGGTATTATCTCTCCGGAGAGCCCCGAACCTGGGTAAACTAGCGCGTACTACTCGCATACCCGCTCCCGGGCCTATCAGCAGCAGTATTACCCTCACACTAAGCCCTTGTGGCATCTGTCGCCTCACACCCACCCCCCCCCCCCCCCCCCCCGTGAGAATACCACGACAATGAGTCCGTTCGGCAAGATTGTTTGTGACAAAGCGGATGAAGCGTATCAAGATGATATAGAATGATATGCGAAGCATTCATGGGAGCAAAAACAATCGTTGTGCACACAAATGTGTTGTGAATATGATCAATGCAACCACGGTGCAAAATGATGTCATAGTGATACAGTTTATCAATAGCATTAATGTGGCAATGGATGCTCAATATGATTATGTTATCATGCAATTGATGGTAGGCAATGTGATCATTATGTATGAATATGCCATCAAGAAAGATCACAACAAATTTACTAAGGTAGTGCACAAGCTCATATGATAGAGGCGAAGGTGTCCCGATGTTTCGATGAGATAGAAATCGTTTTCTGTGGGAGTCGACTTTGACGATCCGGCTACGAACGTGCAAAGACGTCGCGCCTTAGCAATCGCTAAACCAACTTCCGAGGGGTTATTGACCATGCCGGAGCACGATCAACCTGACCACGAGGGTCTATTTCCTGCAAGCAAATGAAGAACAAGCAAGTAACTGAGATTGCAATCTGGATATTGCGAATAAAAGAGGAAAGCTTTATTAATGAAGGTGGGGTTTTCTGACGCCTTTGTCTGGTCGTTGAACACAAACGAAGTATGCGAAGTTGCAGCTATGGCGAATTTTTAATCTAAACAAAACCCAAAGTCTAAACGATGCCCTAAGGGCTATATATATGGAGGAGAGAGGGGGGAATTTCGTGGCCCTTGGAGGAGGGGTCCGAAACCAACCCTAACTCTTGTTTCCCCACTCATACAGACTCTAAAAACTGCCTATAATCAAGTATTTCGAAATTACATGGGCCTGGCCCAAAAATAAGGTGACGCAACACCCAGAATAGCCTCTGGACGAAATTTATGAAGTGGCATCTTGTATATTTCGTCAAAGGCTTCATGCACTCATTATGGTGGCTTCAAACTCCTGGAATCATCACTTGTAACTCCGTTCTTGTTCCCCTTGCGCATGCCATCATCTCCATGCTTGAACTTGCTCCAAGGTTCATCTTTCTTGTCCAAGCTAGGCCCTTCATTTGTAAGCAAAACAAATGTATCCAATTTAGGCAGCATCATATTCTCATGAACATTAGAATCGTTACCAAGAAACGAAAGTACCTGATAATTCAATTGGCATGCGCGAGCTCTAGTAATTGGTCCAGTATGTATAACAGTAGGGGCTGTGGGTGTATCAATGGTATTGATGTCCTCATCATCATATATCATGGATGACATAGAAATACAAGATGCAACAAGGCAATCATAATGTGAGTCAATCCATGCATAAGATGCAAATTTGTTATGGGTGGTGTTAGAAGTGTTGGTCCGGTGGTGCATCCAGTAAGTCCGGGCACTCCTCAACTTGAAGGTCCAAAGGGTCCATATCCAATGTGATAGAGGCGAAGGTGTCCCGATGTTTCGATGAGATAGCAATCGTTTTCTGTGGGAGTCGACTTTCACGATCCGACTACGAACGTACGAAGACGTCGCGCCTTAGCAATCGCTAAACCAACTTCCGAGGGGTTATTGACCACGCCGGAGCACGATCAACCTAACCACGAGGGTCTATTTCCTGCGAGCAAACGAAGAACAAGCAAGAAACTGAGATTGCAATCTGGATATTGCGAATAAAAGAGGAAAACTTTATTAATGAAGGTGAAGTTCTGTGACGCCTTTGTTTGGTCGTTGAACACAAACGAAGTATGCGAAGTTGCAGGTATGGCGAACTTTTAATCTAAACAAAACCCAAGGAAAAAGCTACTAGATGGATCTACCTATATAGGAGCAAGGGGTGGCGGCCAAGGAGGTGGGAGGACATCTCAAGGCAGCCTAAAACTAACCCTAGGTCGTACAAGGCTCATGGGCCCAAGACGAGGTGATGCAACACCTTTGGACTTGTTGTTTGACTCGGATTCTGCTGCAGAGTCAGATTGTTTCGTCGATATCTCAATGCTCAGGACGAATTTGAAGGTGAATTCAATTGGGTTGGAAAGAGCATGAAATCTACTTCCCAACAAAAAAAGAATCACCCAATTCGGAGTCCGTACGGAAAGGTTGTTGCCGTTTGCAGTCAGGTATGTCTGTGCAGTCCGAATCTGAATCCAGAACGTGAGAGACTTGTACTCTATCTTCTCTTGGCCCAAATGTGACGTGAGAGGACTTTTTGAACATAACCTAAACTTCTCCTTTTCCCTTATCTTCATATGTGGATTGTGCAAATGTTCCATACACCTGCAATTAGACAAAACACAAAAGTGTGTGAAGTATTTTTGTTCTGGATAACATAAATAGATTATTAAATAGTTTGCACCAGAAATCACCTGACAAATATGCATGTATGCAGTATTTTTGGTCGTATCCAAGGTAGTCCTGTCCTCATCAACAAGTGTACAACTACACCATCCACGAGAGAAGCATGGAAGAGAAGGAAGAAGAGGACCCGCCCAGTCTGGAACGAGCGGTACTACCGCCCACACCAGGCGGTACTACCGCTGAGGGCACACGGGCGGTACAACCGCTCGACTACCGCCCAACTACCAGCCCAGTTTCTGTATTCAAGCGGTGCAAGGCCCGTACAGCCCCGGTTCCCCCCCCCCAGCTGCGACAAGACCGGTACAACCAGTCCTACCACCGGTACAACCGCTCCCTACCTTCGCGTACACCCCCAGAAACCGGTACCTGAGCTCCTAGCGGTACAACCGCTCACATATCTGGTACAACCGCCCTTCCTGTGCGCAGTGAGAAGGGTTTCACCCCATCTATCCCCCCAACTTACCCCTTGGACTATATATACTTGTCTCCTAGCTCCGTACAAGGGTTAGCATTGGTTTAGCTCATATGTGAGATAGAGCTTTGCTCATCCATATGGATCTACTCCACGAGAGAGACCGCGGCCCCTCTACGGAGAACATCCCCCTTGGATTCAAGCCCCCCCTCTTGGGTGGCCCCCTTAAAGACCTCCTCATGGAGATGAACCTTACCTTGTATCTTCCCCTTTGTTGTTCATGTACCATGTGAATCTTGTGTGTTTGATTGTCTAGTGGATGTGTGATTGGACTTGTTCTTGAGTGTTTCCCCTTGTGATTTCTCTCCGTTCTTCCCCGTGTTCTTCGTGTTCATAGTTGGGATCCGTTCCTTTCGTAAAAGATCGGACGTATAGGGTTCCACCCTACATCACAAGTCACCTCCAACCATCATGTGCATGACGACGACGAACAACATATACTATGTGCTCAAGTGCGACAAGGACACCATCATCATTAAGATGCACCACAAGCGCAAACGTAGAAGTCCCAACAAGCCGTACTTCACGCCAAGTCCAAACTTCATGAGCACAAGAGAAGACCGCGAGACAAGCACCACGAAGAGGACGCTACAGCTACTACCACCACCACTTCGGAATCTTCGCCAAGTGCTATCAAGGCATCTTTTCCTTTGGACGTATGACATATTCGCATACTTCCATGAGTTCGCCTACATCGACATCTTCAATGACAAGGCGACCACCTACGAGCGAGGGCGACACTTCCATCTTCGGAAGCCCCTCAAGGAAGATGGTCGAGCATGGGAATTTCCCTTCGGTCATGGAGATGAGCTACGAGGATCCACATCATATGGGTCTCCAACAACAAGACGGCGACAAGAAGGTTGAGCATGGGACTATCCCTTCAACCAAGGCGGCGATAGGAGTTGTGATGTAGGGTGGAACCCTATACGGCTGATCTTTCATGAAAGGAGCAGATCCCAACTAAGAACACGAAGAACACGAGGGGAAAACGAGGGAAAACACAAGAGGATCTCTCAAACCAACAAGATATAGTCACACATATGCTAGCCCTCGAAACACAAAGGGAGATACACGATCCAAAGTCAACAACGGACGATACAAAGGGTAACTGGTTCTTCTCCGTGAGGAGGTCTTGATGGGGCCACCCAAGAGGGGGTCTTGAATCCGCTTGGAAGGATCTTCTCCGATGGAGGCGCGATCTCCAAGGAGAAGGTAACCAAGTGGATGAGCAAAGCTCTCACACAAACATGAGCTAATCCTTTGCTAACCCTGACTAGGAGGAGGGAGAGGTCTATTTATAGCCTTAGTGCAAAGAGGGGCAAAGTGAAGGGGTACATGGGCTTTGGCCCAAAACTGGACGCAGCGAGGGTCCGGACGTCCGGGAGGCGCCGGTGGTCCGGAGGCTCGCAGGGGTCCGGACGTCCGTAGATCTTAGGATGTCCGCAAATTAGGTTCTGTTGCCACGACGTCGCACGTCCGTAGGTGTCCGGTCATCCGGTCGCTAGTCGCCCGGTCTTTCTTGGATTTCCGTAGATTCAGTTCTGTTGTCGTAGTGTTGGTCGTCCGGAGCCTGGGGGTCGTCGGACATCCGGTCCTGCTCGGTCGTCCGGCCGCTGTAGCGTTTGTAGGCCTGAGTTCTTTGGGCTGTTGTGACCTCCAGGGGTCGGACGTCCGGGCTGGGCCGGTCGTCCGGAGCCTGTAGCTTCCGTGACGGCTCTTCTTCTTGTCCCTCGCACTTGGTGTCCTCGCCGTCTTGTCCATTAGATGTAGATGTTCCATGGCTTTCCTCCAAGTACCTGATCACACATAGTGTTTCTGTTTGAGGTAGTAGCCATGTCTCATGTGTCGAAAGTGGTAGTTCGGAGAGGAGCGAGTTCACCTTATCTTCGATAGCCTTTGCTCGGGCTCTTTTCATCGGTCCAAGTGGTGTCGTTGGAGGTGTAGATGCATCCATGGGGATGATCGTGGGATGCTCCGCATCATCTCCCCTCCCTTGGGAAAGATCCGACCTCAGATCGGAATCTTCATCACCATGGTAGGGCGAAAGGTCCTTGATGTTGAAGACGTCGCTCACGTTGTACTTGTCGCGTAGGAGGTCGATCTTGTAAGCGTTGTTGTTGTAGCGTGCTAGCACCTTGAAGGGTCCATAGGCTCATGGTAGAAGTTTGGACTTGCGTTCGTTGGGGAAGCAGTCCTTGCGAAGGTGTAGCCACACAAGATCTCCAATGTTGAATAACATGGGTTGCTTATTGACGTTGAGCTTGGTCGCGAGTCGTTGTACTTGCCGCTCGATGGTGTGCATTGTATCTTCATGCATCTTCTTGAGGTAGTTCACTCGGGTGCTCGCGTCCATGTTGATGCGCTCTTGTAGTGGTAGAGGAAGGATGTCCAAAGGGGACAACTGGTTGAATCCGTAGACGACCTCGAAAGGGGACTTGACGGTTGTAGAGTGTCTTGCACGGTTGTAGGCGTACTCAGCGATCGGTAGGCACTCCTCCCACTCCTTGATGTTCTTCTTGATGAGCACGCGGAGAAGAGTGGAGAGCGTGCGGCTTGTCACCTCCGTTTGGCCGTCGGTTTGTGGATGGTATGCCGTGCAGAATAGTCGCTTGATTCCGAGCTTGGCGCATAAGGTCTTCCAAAAGTAACTCAAGAACTTGACGTCGCGGTCCGAGACAATCGTCTTTGGCACTCCATGAAGTCACAATATTTCCCTACAAAAGATATTTGCAACATGTGAAGCATCGTCTATCTTGTTGCAAGGAATGAAATGAGCCATTTTGGAGAATCGATCCACAACAACAAAAATGGAATCCTTGCCATTTCTAGTTCTAGGCAAACCAAGCACAAAATCCATGCTAATATCTTCCCATGGTTGATATGGAATTGGAAGTGGCATGTAAAGACCATGAGATTGAGCTTTAGACTTAGCTTTGCGACATGTAGAGCATCAGTTGGTGAAGCGGTTGACGTCGCAAAACATCTTGGGACAAAAATAGTTCTTGGAGAGCGTAGCAAGTGTCTTGTCGCGTCCAAAATGTCCCATTAGTCCTCCTCCATGAGATTCTTGCAAAAGCAACAAACGAAGAGAAGACTCGGGGATGCAAAGTTTGTTAGCTCTCATAAGATAACCATCTTTGATGAAATATCGTTCCCAAGATGTATGCGTCAAACATTTGGCATAAGGGATGGCAAAAGTAGGATCATGCTCATACAAGTCTTTTATGTGCTCAAAGCCAATGACACTCAATTCAAGTTGAGTAACAAGCATGCATATACGGGAAAGCGCATCCGCCACAACATTTTCCTTACCTTTAATATACTTGATGACATAAGGAAAAGACTCTCTGAATTCACTCCGCTTAGCGCGACGCTTGTTCAACTTAGTTTGACCCTTAAGGTATTTAAACGTTTCATGATCGGTATGGATGATAAATTCATGTGGGCGAAAGTAATGTTCCCATTCACGCAAAACTCGCACTAAAGCATATAGCTCTTTGTCATAGATGGGATAATTGAGGTGCGCTCCGGAAATTTTCTCATTAAAATATGCTATGGGGCGCTTCTCTTGCGTTAACACACCTCCTATGCCATTACCACTAGCATCGCAATGAATTTCAAAAGGTTTGTCAAAGTTGGGTAATGCAAGCACGGGAGCATGAGTAAGCAAATTTTTAAGCTCACTGAAAGCGTGTCTTGGGATGTTCCCCAAACAAACGGTGCATTTTTCTTACTCAAGGCATGCAAAGGTGAAGCAATGGTGCTAAAATCCTTCACAAATCGACAATAGAAACCGGCTAAACCAAGAAAACTACGCACTTGTTGCAAGTTAGTTGGTTGGGGCCAAGTTTTAATAGCATTGATCTTAGATTCATCAACATTAACACCCTTAGAAGATACTACAAAACCCAAGAAAACAAGCTTATCAAGACCAAAGAGGCATTTTTCCATATTATCATAAAGTTGCTCTTTTCGAAGAGTTTGTAGCACGGTGCGAAGGTGGGTGACATGCTCTTTGAGAGATTTGCTAAAAACAAGGATATCATCGAAGTAGACAACAACAAATTCACCAATATAAGGGCGAAACACATAATGCATAAGACGCATGAAAGTACCAGGTGCTTCCGATAAACCCATAGGCATGACTAACCACTCATACAAACCAAACTTTGTTTTGAAAGCGGTTTTCCATTCATCACCCTCTTGTATGCATAT
This sequence comes from Aegilops tauschii subsp. strangulata, assembly GCF_002575655.3. Classification (NCBI taxonomy): domain Eukaryota; kingdom Viridiplantae; phylum Streptophyta; class Magnoliopsida; order Poales; family Poaceae; genus Aegilops; species Aegilops tauschii. Next base: position 164,055,677 of record NC_053039.3, on the reverse strand, counting down.
TTGATAGTAACCACTTTTAAGATCAATTTTGGAAAAGATAGTGGCACCACTAAGCTCATCAAGCATATCATCAAGGCGTGGAATGGGGTACCTATAGCGAACGGTGATAGCATTGATGGGTCTACAATCGGAACAAATACAAAAGCTACTGTCTACAATCGGAACAAATGCAAAAGCTACCGTCTCTTTTTGGCACAAGAATGACCGGTACGGCACAAGGACTCAAACTTTCGCGCTCATGTCCATGGTCTATGAGATGCTTTACTTGCCTTTGTATTTCTTTGGTTTCTTCGGTATTGACTCGGTAGGGGGCCTTGTTTGGAAGTTGCGCTCCGGGGATGAGGTCGATGCGGTGCTCGATGCCTCGTAGTGGAGGTAGACCTGGAGGTACCTCATCGGGGAAAACATCTTGGAATTCCTACAATAAAGAAGATAACACCAAAGGTAGATCGTGAGAGGTGTTAGCTTTTGGTGCCTCGTCCGTGCACAATAGGACATAGTTTTTCTTGTCGCTCGTCATGAAGGCACTCAATTTTGTGGCAAATAAAACTATGTTTTTCTTGTCGCTCGTCATGGAGGCACTCAATTTGGGCTTGTGGCGCTCACTCTCTTTTTGGTGGTTCGCTCTCTCACTATTCTCTCCATGATGGGTGGCTTGTTTTTCGACGATCACTTGGCTTGGTGATAGAGGCAAAGGTGTCCCGTCTTTCGATGAGATGGTGGCTACCGTTTTGGAGGAAGTCGACTTTGACGATCCGACTACGAACGTGCGAGGACGTCTCGCCTTAGCAATCGCTAAACCAACTCCGAGAGGTTATTGACCACGCCGGAGCACGATCTACCTGACCACGAAGGTCTGTTTCCTGCAGGCAAATGAAGAACAAGTAAGAAACTAAGATTGCAATCTGGATATTGCGAATATAAGAGGAAAGCTTTATTGATCAAGGTGGGGTTCTGTGACGCCTTTGTCTGGTCGTTGAACATAAACGAAGTACGCGAAGTTGCAGCTATGGCAAACTTTTAATCTAAACAAAATCCAAAGTCTAAACGGTGCCCTAAGGGCTATATATATGGAGGAAGAGGGGGAAATTTCGTGGCCCTTGGGGAAGGGGTCCGAAACTAACCATATCTCTTGTTTCCCCACACATACAGACTCTAAAAACAGCTTATAATTATGTATTTCGAAATTACATGGGCCTGGACCAATAATAAGGTGACGCAGTACCTAGAATAGCCTCTGGACGAATATTATGAAGTGGCATTTTGTATATTTCGTCCTTCGTGAACTCATTATGGTGGCTTCAAAGTCCTGAAATCATCACTTGTAACTCCGTTCTTGTTCCCCTCGCGCATGCCATCATCTCCATGCTTGGTCTTGCTCCAGTGTTCATCCCTCTTATCCATGACAGGCCCTTCATTTGTAAGCAAAACAAATGTATCAAATTTAGGCAGCATCATATTCTCATGAACATTAGAATCATTACCAAGAAACGAAAGTACCTGATAATTTAATTGGCGTGCGCAAGCTCTAGTAATTGGTCCAGTATGTATAGCAGCAGGGGCTGTGGGTGTTACAATGGTATTGATGTCCTCATCACTTGGAGACATAGGGCGTAGCACATAGTCCTTCCCTTTCATCTTGAAGCTATAGTGGTTTGTACGACCATTGTGGATGACGCCTCGGTCATATTGCCATGGTCGTCCAAGAAGAAGGTGGCAAACGGTCATCGGAATGACATCACACTCCAAAGTGTCTTCGTAAGCTCCGATCTTGAAGGAGACTTGTACCCTATGCTCGACTTGGATGGTGCCGGTGTCGCTTAGCCATTGAACCTTGTAGGGGTGCGGGTGCTTCATCTTGACCAATTGGAGCCTGGAGCATAGTTCTTCACTTGCGAGGTTATGGCAACTCCCTCCATCGATGATGACCTTGACAGACCTTCCATTTATGCCGACCTTGGTGTGGAAGATATGGCATCTTTGGTCTTCTTCTTGTTGATGTTGAAGAGTCAAGACCTTGGAGACAACGAGAGCGGGGCTTGAATCTTCGTCACAAAAGACTTGATCATCTTCGTCTTCGTCGTTCACATGGCTATGCATGGCCACTTTCTCAAGGGCTTCCATTTCTCCTTCACTCATGGAGTCGTAGGTTCCGTCGTCGTTGAGGATCATGGTGCGCTTGTTTGTACACTCAAAGGACTTGTGGCCTCGGCCTCCGCATGTGAAGCATGTGAAGGAACTTGTCTTTATGGTCTCATCGGTTGGGGTAGATGATGATGAAGCTTTCGGTTTGAAGTTGCTTGTAGTAGGAGGACGACTTGAGCTTGCCGAAGTTTTCTTGTAACTTGACTTGTCGCCGTTGCTTGTAGATGGCTTGGTTGAGGTAGACATTGTTGGAGTCATTGAAGCTTGGGTGTTGAAGAAGCCATAGGTCTTCGATGAGAACTTGGCATAATTGAAGTCGTCTTGCACTTGACGTTCCGCTTTGGTTGCTTGGTGCACTAGCTCGATGAGGTTCGAGTATGGTTGGAAGTCGGCAATCTTCTTGATAGGATGATTGAGTCCATTCAAGAAATGTGCCATATTTTGCTCATCATCTTCCGTGACATTGGCTCGTATCATGGCAATCTCCATTTCCTTGTAGTACTCTTCAACGCTCTTGGTTCCTTGCTTGAGTAGTTGGAGTTTCTTGAAGAGGTCGCGGTTGTAGTAGTTTGGCATGAATCGTGCTCTCATGACATCCTTCATTTGCGCCCAAGTTGTGATGGGTGGTTCACCTCTTGCCTCTCGGCGCTCAATGACTTGTTCCCCCCAAATGAGGACGTAGTCTTGGAATTCAAGGGATGCCATCGCGATCTTCTTCTCTTCTTCGTAGTTGTGCAAGCGGAAGATTTTGTCAACCTTCAATGCCCATGATATGTACTCTTTGGGGTCATTGCTTCCGGTGAACTTGGGCATGGTGAACTTTAGCTTGTCGTATCGTTGATCTTCATTGTGTTGGGGTCGAGGATGATGACGCCCATGCCATTGAGGATTGACGAACTCATGTTGCTCTTGGAGAGGAGGGTTGTCGACCTCATGTTGCTCTTGTCTTGGAGGATTTCCATTGTCGTCTTGCTCTTGTTGAACTTGATGTTCTTGGCGAGCTTGTGGAGGAGCTTGTCGAGCTTGAGGAGGAGCTTGTCGATGCACACGTGCTTGGAAAATCCTCTCTTGGACTTCATCGCGAAGTGCTTCTTGTTGTAGGCGAGCTTGTCGGCCTCGGTTGGCTACGGCTCGACTTGAATCTCGAAGGGCACGCTACGCCTCAAGTGCTTGTGCTTCACGAAGTTGTTGTTCTTGGCGTTGTGCCTCGGCATCTTGTGCATCTTGATGTTGTCGCGCACGCTCCTCTTGTTCTTGTTGTCGTTGGCGTTGCCGTTCTTGTGCTTGCGTGAATGTAGCTTGATTTTGACGATGTCGATGCTCTTGAGAGTCGGTGGCGTGTAGAGGATTGCGGTTTGCTTGACGATGTTGACGCGCAGCAAGACGAAGAGTATTCGATGTCGGGGTACTTGAGCCGGAGATAGTGTCGTTGGAGTGTCGACTTGAGTGGCTCCGTCTTGAGTAGGATGAAGTGGTCGAAGAGCGGTTGACCAACAAGGCACGAATCTCGTCCATTCTTGCGTCATTCTCGTGCTTGTGTTCGTCGAGCTTGTTGTCGAAGTAGTCTCTTGTACGTTGCTCGTAGAGTCGCAAGTCGGTGGCGAGGTTGTCGATGTGGTCGCTCATTGCTAGTTGCTCTTCATGCAAGGCTCGTTGTGTACCAAAGAGGTGTAGCTTGGTGACGTAGTTGTTCGGGTCGTCGTCTTGCTCAAGGAAAAGTGGGTTGGTAGAAGTACTTGGCCTATCCATCATTCAAAACAAAGATATGTGAGTGGGAGAAAGATAAGAACCTATATGAATGCCTCCGGCTGTGTACCAGGATGTGCAATGATCAAGAGTGACATGTATAAAATACAAATACTATATCAACTACATGATCATGCAAAGCAATATGACAATGATGGTGCGTGTCATAATAAACAGAACGGTGGAAGTTGCATGGCAATATATCTCGGAATGGCTATGGAAATGCCATAATAGGTAGGTATGGTGGCTGTTTTTAGGAAGGATATATGGTGGTTTTAATGCCCCGGCGAAAGTTGCGCGGTACTAGAGAGGCTAGAATTGGTGGAAGGGTTAGAGTGTGTATAATCCATGGACTCAGCATTAGTCGTAAAGAACTCACATACTTATTGCAAAAGTCTATTAGCTGTCGAAACAAAGTACTACACACATGCTCCTAGGGGGATAGATTGCTAGGAAAAGACCATCGCTCATCCCCGACCACCACTCATAAGGAAGACAATCAATAAATGAAATCATGCTCTGACTTCATCACATAACGGTTCACCATATGTGCATGCTACGGGAATCACAAACTTTAACACAAGTATTTCTATCAATCCACAATTACTCACTAGCACAACTCTAATATCACCATCTTTGTATCTTAGAACAATCATAAGGAATCAAAGTTCACATAGTATTCAATGCTCTTTATATGAAAGTTTTTATTATATCCCTCTTGGATGCCCATCATATTAGGACTAAATTCATAACCTAAGCAAATTACCATGCTGTCTAGAGAGACTCTCAAAATAATATAAGTGAAGCATGAGAGTTCAACAATTTCTATAAAATAAAGCCACCGCCGTGCTCTAAAAAAAGATATAAGTGAAGCACTATAGCAAAATTGCCTAGCTCAAAAGATATAAGTGAAGCACATAGAGTATTCTAATAAATCACGATTCATGCGTGTCCCTCTCAAAAGGTGTGTACAGCAAGGATGATTGTGGAAAACTAAAAAGCAAAGACTCATATCATACAAGACGCTCCAAGCAAAACCCATATCATGTGGTGAATAAAAATATAGCCTCAAGTAAATTTACCGATAGACGAAGACGAAAGAGGGGATGCCATCCGGGGCATCCCCAAGCTTAGATGATTGGTTGTCCTTGAATATTACCTTGGGGTGCCTTGGGAATCCCCAAGTAGGCTCTTGCCACCCCTTATTCCATAGTCCATCAAATCTTTACCCAAAACTTGAAAACTTCACAACACAAAACTCAACAGAAAACTCATGAGATCCGTTAGTATAGGAAAATAAATCACCACTTTTTGGTACTATTGTGAACTCATTATTTATTTATATTGGTGTAATATCGACTGTATTCCAACTTATCCATGGTTCATACCCCCCGATACTACCCATAGATTCATCAAAATAAGCAAACAACACATAGAAAACATAGTCAGTCAAAAACAGAAAAGTGTGTAGTAATATGTAAACTTCGTATATTTCTGTAACTCCAAAAATTCTGAAAAATTAGGACAACATATGCAATTCATCTATCAATCTTGTGTAAAAAATTCAGGATTTTATCATGTTCCAACAGCTCAGATGAATTATGTTTCTGGGTGCAAAAGTTTCTGTTTTTCAACAAGATGAAATCAACGATATACCAAAGTATCCTAAAGGCTTTACTTGGCACAAACACTAATTAAAAACACTAATAGACAATTACTACAGAGGTAATAATGTGTATTTGTTCAAGAACAGTAGCAAAAATAAAAAACACAAAAATAAAATTGGGTTGCCTCCCAACAAGCACTATTGTTTAACGCCCCTAGCTAGGCATAAAACATAGATCTAGGTATTGTCATTGTTGGAATTAAATCCATAAGTAGCCCTCATTATAGATTCATATGACAACTTAATTTTTTTTCTTGGAAAGTGTTCCATGCCCTTCCTTAACGGAAATTAAAATCTAATGTTTCCTTCTTTCATATTAGTAATTGCACCAATAGTTCTAAGGAAAGGTCTACCAAGAATAATAGGACATGTAGGATTGCAATCTATATCAAGCACAATAAGATCTAGGGGCACATAATTACTATTTGCAACAATAAGAACATCATTAATCCTTCCCATAGGTTTCTTAATAGCAGAATCCGCAAGATGCAAATTTAAAAAACAATCATCAAATTCACGACAACCTAACACATCACATAAAGTTTCTGGAATCATGGAAACGCTAGTACCCAAATCACACAAAGCATAGCACTCATAATCCTTAATTTTAATCTTAATTGTAGGTTCCCACTCATCATAAAGCTTTCTGGGGATAGAAACTTCCAACTCAAGTTTTTCTTCAAAAGATTTCATCATAGCATCAACAATATGTTTAGTAAAAGCTTTATTTTGACTAGAAGCATGAGGACAATTCAACATGGATTGCAACCAGGAAATACAATCATCAAAGAACAATTATCATAATTAAAATCCTTGAAATCCAAATGTAGCGACTCGACCTCAGACGGTCAAGTCTCTGTGCTTAAGTGTCATCCCTGGATCGGTATGCTGACACACACAGTACTCGAGGATTTATAACAGAGGTAAATCGCATGTATAAAGTAACATAAATACTATTACCTCAGTCCATATAGCGGAAGTAACAAAAAGGTTGTGGATTCCCATCAACACCAATGGCAAAGTTGAGTGTAGAAATCGTAACCCTAACGTATCACTCACTCGTCGTAAGATTCCTGCAACATGAGACGTTGCAGCCACAAAGGGTCAGTACATTGAATGTACTGGCAAATTCACACCATAGAGCAATGATGAATAATGGCTATCACTACATGCGTATTTGGCTGGTGGAGGCTCTATGGTTATAAAGTTTTTGCGAAAAGCCAATTTTTCCTACTACAAAGGAATATGTTTTATTTAACTATCATGGTAGTTGATAAACATTGAGAATGGTACCCCCATCTCAATCCCAATTAAAAGTAATTAACAACCCAACAAATTAATTTAGAGTGATGAGATCAACATGATAATCCAAGAACCAGATACTCAAGATGTCCATAACCGGGGACACGGCTAACCATGATTAGTTTGTACACTCTGCAGAGGTTTGCGCACTTTTCCCCACAAGACTCGATCTCCTCCGTTGGATTTCTCGCACTACATGGTGTGTGAGAAATGGATGAACGAGACATAGTCTTTTAGAAACATTAACTCTTTACTCTGGGTGGACAGTTACACCTACTTTCCCCTACATCTGCTAGCCCACCACTGAAAGAGGTCATGCAACATACTCAACTATGCTAGAGCCCATAATAGCTTGTGGATGCACACGGAAGTTTCTAGCATGAATAATCTTATGATCCCTTTGAGCCTGGGTGGCAAACCAAAAAGGACAGCACTGGTATATCCCAAGGTGCCCGCAACCAATCCACCCAGATGTGTATTAAAGTAGCCACCTTAAGTTAAACCTTAGTTAACAATAACTCTCACATCTTTCATGAATTCTCTCAAAACCAAACCATGTCTACGAGCATAGCATAGCAGTAAGCATAACATAGAAGTAACTCCCAAGGGTTTGATATAAAGGACAATAGGTTCCTACCTCATCAACTACTTCCCAATACCCACAGGTTATCAAGTCCTACTCATGCAGTGTTTGAGGATTGAAACTAATGCATAAAAACTGGGTAATAAAGGGGTATGATCAAAGTGTGAACTTGCCTTGTACTGTTGATGAAGATGATTCGCACTCATAACTCCTGATAGTTCTACTCGTCACACTCCGGTCAATCTATCGTAAGCAATCAATAGTAACCACACATAAGCAATCATGCAAAAGAATCGAAGAAAAGATCTCGGAAAACTTCAAAAACAAGCAATTAATTCTTGCAACAGAAAACAATTTCTAACAATATCAAAATTAAGTGAATTTGGCCTTATCAGAAAGTTTAGGTCAAGAGCTTCGATTTGCAAAAAGAATCAACTCAAACGGAGTTATAAAACTCAAGTTATGATCAAAAGAAGTTTGAATTCAAATCTGATCTAATTCAAATTTTAAAATTTCAAAAACATGTTTAAGTTGTTTTACTGGATAGAGGGGATCATAACGAAGAAGTGGGCGTTGGGTTCGTTGGATTTGGATAAACGGTGCAAAAGTTACGAAGGTTTGAAGAATAGGGACTAATCTGTAAAGAAAATAATCATAGATAGGTCCCTGGCCGAAATTAAAAAAGAAAAAGGAAAAAACTAAATAAAAAACGTTCGTTACCGAACGCTAATGAACGAATTCGTTCACTACGAATGTATAAACAACGAACGTTCACTGAATAGGACTGACTAAAAAGGAAAACCGATCTAAAAGGAAAAACCGGTTCGGGCTTTTTGCGGTTTTTACCGTTTGGGCGACTCGCCGGTTCTATGGGAAAAACCGGCGGCGGCGATGGTTGGCAGATCGGCGGCAACGGCGTGCATCCGGCGACGAAGGGCGGCGGCAACGCGGGCGACGGCGGCTGCGGAGCAGGGTGCGGCAACGGCGGCGGCGCGTGCGGGCGACGCGGCAGAAGTGCGGCGGCGGCGCGTGGCGTCGGCCGTGGTGGAGTAGCGGCGACGGCGACAGTGAGATGCGGCGGCGGCGGTGCGAGAGCAGGACAAGGAGAGAGAGAGGAGCCGGGGTCGAGGCCTTGGTATTTATGGAGGGGAGGGGAGGCGTGCTGGAGGGGCAAAGCAAGGCGGTGGCAAAGTCGTGGTGCGGGACGGCGGCGGCGTGCTGGAGGCGGAGTCCAGCGGGAGGTCGGGGACGCACGGCTGGGCTAGGCCGCGGCCTGTTGGGCCGGCCCTGTTCGGCGCCGGAGAAAGATTCTTTTTTTTAAACAATTTTGGTAGAAAAATAAAATAAAACCAAATAAACTAAAAATATACTATAGGCATATAATATATCAAAATTTTGAGAAAAAGATTTTCTAAAACATGAACATTTTTCTAACGCCAAATAAAATCTACAAAAATTCAAATAAATCAAACAGTGCTACTGCTCTAATAAAATCCAATAAAAACATTCTAAAAATACCAAAATGATTTCAAATTTATTTCTCTCCAATTTTCTGATGTAGGGAATCATTTTACCCTATTTTACATATATTTTATTTTTGGAGACAAATAATTTGAATAAAATCCAAATTGAAAAAAATATCAGAGGGACTTTCAATTTGATTCTTCGAAACTCCCAACTCATATTTCATATGTTTTGAAGAAGTCATTTTATCTTCTCTCATGAAAATCATTGAGTTGCATAAAGTTTCTGAGTTTGAAATATTTTCGAATGAAATTCAAATATTTTCAAAAACCCTTTTCATTTATTTAAATGGAAGAAGTCGTGTCATCTTCTCTCTAGGGTTTTGTATTTGAAAATAATTTGAATTCATGGAGATCATAACGCAAAGTGAAAGTTTTGGGAAAGTCATTTTATTCCCTCTCATTCAACTTTCAAAAAGTTTCGAATTTCACTCAATTTCACACATCAAAATCATACAATAAATCAAAACTATCTATTTAATATAACATTCCAAAATTTAGAATTTTGGGATGTTACACCAAAAGAGTGCGTTCATGCTACTTAAAGGTTTGACCTCTCCAATCCCACTTTTATCAATTTTTGCATTGAGATCTATAAACTCCGAATCCTTGGGCGCCTTCTAGCTAAAGTTGACTCATCTCCAGTCCCATCTTTATCAAGATTTATATTAGAAAACAAAGATTCAATAGGAGTCACACCAATCACTTTAAGATCTTCATCATTATTATAACAAGAAATTGAAGAACACGCTTTTACAAACCAATCTCTCTTAGCACGCATCTTAGCGGTTCTTTCTTTAAATCCATCAATAGAAATTCTCATATCTTTTAGAGACTCATTAATATCATGCTTGGGTGGAATAGATCTAATTTTCAAAGAATCAATGTCAAGAGAAATTATATCCACGTTCCTAGCCAAATCATCAATCTTAAGCAATTTTTCTTCTACCAAAGCATTAAAATTCTTTTGAGAACTGATAAATTCTTTAATATTGTTCCCAAGATGAGAGGCCATCTTATTATAGTTTCCATAAGAATTGTTGTAGGAATTACCATAATTATTAGAGGAATTTCTTTGAAACAGCCTAGGGTTGAAATTACCTCTATACGCGTTATTACCAAAATTGTTCCTACCAACAAAATTCACATCCATAGATTCATTATTATATTCAATCAAAGTAGACAAAGGAATATCATTAGGATAAATAGAAGCACTCTTAATAGCAAACAATTTCATAATATCATCCATCTTTCCACTCAAAACATTAATTTCTTCAATCGCATCCACTTTTTTACTAGTAGAGGATCTTTCGGTATGCCATTGAGAGTAATTAGCCATAATATTATCTAGGAGTTTAGTAGCTTCTCCAAATGTGATTTCTATAAAAGTACCTCCCGCGGCCGAATCAAAAAGATTTCTAGATGCAAAACTCAATCTGGCATAAAAAATTGTATGATCATCCATAAACTTAGACCATGAGTAGGGCAATTTCTTATCATCAATTTCACCCTCTCCCAAGATTGTGCAACATGTTCATGATCAAGTTGCTTAAAATTCATTATATCATTCCTAAGGGAGATGATCTTAGCGGGGGGGGGGGGGGGATACTTGGAAATAAAAGATCTTTACACTTGTTCCATGAATCAATACTATTTTTAGGCAAAGATGAAAACCAAGTTTGAGCACGATCTCGTAGTGAGAACGGAAATAGCTTGAATTTAACAATATCATTATTCACATCTTTCTTCTTTTGCATATCACACAACTCAACGAAAGTATTTAGATGGGATGTGGCATCTTCACTAGGAAGGCCAGAAAATTGATCTTTCATAAAAAGATTCAGCAAAGCAGCATTAATCTCATAAGATTCCGCACTAGTGGCGGGAGCAATTGGAGTACTAAAAAATCAATATTGTTAGTGTTGGACAAGTCACACAACTTGGTATTTTCTTGAGACATCGTGACAAAGCAAGCAATCTAGCACACAAGCAACCAAAAAGCAAATGAAAAGACGAACGGAAGAAGAGCGGATAAAAAGGTAAATCTTTTTGTATTTTTCTAAAATCATTTTAGAAGTGGGGGAGAGGAAAATGAGAGGAAAATGGCAAATAATGTAGTGCAAGAGATGAGAGTTTATGATGGGTACTTGGTAGGCTTGATGTAGATCTCCCTGGCAATGACGCCAGAAATTGTTCCCGCTACTTCTTGAGCTTGCGTTGGTTTTTCCCTTGAAGAGGAAAGGGTGATGCAGCAAAGTAGAGATAAGTATTTCCCTTAGTTGAGAACCAAGGTTATCTAGTAGGAGATACAAGCAAGTCTCCGAACTATGCACCTACACAAACAATCAAAAACTTGCACCCAACGCGATAAAGGGGTTGTCAATCCCTTCAGGGTCACTTGCAAAGGTGAGATCTGATAGAGATAGATATAAAAGATTACTAAAACGTAAAACAAAGTAAAAGTAAATGAATTGCAGCGAAGTATTTTTTGGTTTTTTGGTTTATACTCCCTCCGTTCCAAAATAGATGACCCAACTTTGTACTAAAGTTAGTACTAAGTTGGGTCATCTATTTTGGAACGGAGGGAGTAGATCTGAAAATATATGATGGAAAATAGACCCGGGGGCCATAGGTTTCACTAGAGGCTTCTCTCTTGAAGGAAAATAATATGGTGGGTGAACAAATTACTGTCGAGCAATTGATAGAAAAGCGCAAAGTTATGACGATATCCAAGGCAATGATTATGAATATAGGCATCACGTCGTGTCAAGTAGACGGAAACGATTCTGCACCTACTACTATTACTCCACACATCGACCGTTATCCAGCATGCATCTAGAGTATTAGTTCATAAGAACGGAGTAACGCCTTAAGTAAGATGACATGATGTAGAGGGATAAACTCAAGCAATATGATGAGAACCCCATCTTTTTACCCTTGATGGCAACAATACAAGGTGAGGACACCGGAAGATTGAACCCAAAACTAAGCACCTCTCCCATTGCAAGAAGAACCAATCTAGTTGGCCAAACCAAACTGATAATTCGAAGAGAAATACAAATATATCAAAACGTGCATATAAGAATTCAGAGAAGATTCAAATAATATTCATAGATAAATTGGTCATAAATCCACAATTGATTGGATCTCAACAAACACACCATAAAAGAAGATTACATCAGATAGATCTCCAAGAACATCGAGGAGAACATGGGATTGAGGATCAAAGAGAGAGAAGAAGCCATCTAGCTACTAGCTATGGACCCGTAGGTTTGTGGTAAACTAGTCACGCTTCATCAGAAGGGAATAGAGTTGATGTAGAAGCCCTCTGTGATTGAATCCCCCTCCGGCAGGGTGCCGGAAAAGGCCCCAAGATGGGATCTCATGGGTACAGAAGGTTACGGCATCGGAAAAGTATTTTGGTGAACGCTTCTGTTAGTTTGGGAATATTTCCGAATTTATAGGCCAGGAATTAGGTTTGGAGGAGCTCCGAGGGGCCCACAAAGCCCTCAGGGCGCCCCCCCTAGGGCGCTCCCCTGAGGCTGGTGGCCGCCTCGGGACTCCTCTGACTTCATCTCCAAGTCCTACATGTGTCAAAAATAGATAATATAATAGAAGCGTCAAAAATCCAAAATAGATAATATAATAGCATGGAACAGTAAAAAATTATAGATACGTTGGACACGTATCATGTCCCCTCCTGGTATTTCTTCGCCCAATATTTTATATATATTCCAAAATAACTCTTAAAGTTTCAAGACATTTGGAGTTGTGCAGAATAGGTATATCAGATTTGCTCCTTTCCGGTCCAGAATTCTAGCTGCCGACATGCTCTATCTTCATGTAAATATTGCAAAATAAGAGAGAAAAGGCATAAGAATTGTATCATAAAGTGTAATAACAGTCAATAATGAAATATATATCAACATAAAAACATGATGCAAAATGGACGTATCAACTACCCCAAGCTTAGACCTCGCTTGTCCTCAAGCGAAAGCCAAAATTGATACTCATTACCACATGTTTAGAGATAGAGGTGTAGATGAAACAAAATACGGACATGAGGGCATCATGATCATCTTTATAACAGAAATATATTGTCATATAACTTCTTATGCTAAAGTGATAATTCGTTCACATGGTAAAGTATGAACCATAAACTTCATTGAAAATTAACAAACTATGATCTTAGTCATTGATGCAATTGCAATTTATCTAATGTCAGAAAGATTCCATATAAGAGCTTTTTATTTAGCAAGTTCACATACTCAACCATCATTTAATCTTTAACAATTTCTAACACTCACTCGATACTTATGAGATCAAAACTTCAGTCAGACACATAGAAAGATAGGGGCTTATAACTTTGCCGCCCAACCATTTACCTCAGGGGTAATGTCAACAATAGTAACTCATGATCACCTACATTCGATTGGATATGTGTGTCCAGATCTTTCCCCAACATATGATACTTGCCAAAAAGAGAAAAACTAAAAAGGAATGGTGAAGATCACCATGATTCTTGCATAAAGGTAGATAATTAAAATAGAAGATAGGCCCTTCGCGGAGGGAAGCAGAGGTTGTCATGCGCTTTTTATTTAGATGCACAAACTCTTAGTACAAAGGAATGTCAGTTTATATTGCCACTTGTGATAGCGACCTTTATTATGCAGTCTGTCGCTTTTATTTCTTCCCCATCACAAGTTCGTACAACGATTATTTTCCTCACACTAAAAGAGCATACAAATTTAGGGAGCATTTTTATTCCTTTGCACCAATGACAACTTACTTGAAGGATCTTACTCAATCCATAGGTAGGTATAGTGGACTCTTATGGCAAAACTGGGTTTAAAAGTTTTGGATGCACAAGTAGTATCTCGACTTGGTGCGGAATTTTCTTGGCTAGCATGTGATAGAAAACAAGCTCCACATGTTGGAGGATCCATGACAATATAACTTATATTCGAAAAGAAGTAAACACAACTCATTAAGTTGTCTTCCTTGTCTAACATCAACTTATTATCATATAATATTTTAATAAGTGCTCACAATCATAAAAGATGTCCAAGATAGTGTATTTATATGTGAAACCTCTCTTTCTTTATTACTTCTTATTAATTGCAACAATGACCAAAACTATGTTTGTCAACCTTCAATAAATTTCATGCATTATACTTCTTATATGTGAAGTCATCACTCTTCATAAGATTATTATATAATCTTTTATTTGCTTTATTCTTTTTAATCTCTAAGATCAAAGCAAGAAAGCAAAGTAGTCAACTCAAAACTATCTTTATAATATAACTCTCATACTCGATTACATAGATAGATCATGGAGCAAAAACTTAAAGACTAGATCATACTAAAACTTTTATTCTACTAGATCACGATTTAACCAAAAGGATCGAACTAAGATAGATGGTAATGATAAAGGTGGTGATATGATGCCGGGGCACCTCCCCCAAGCTTGACACAAGCCAAGGGGAGTGCCCATACCCGTGTACTCAAGTCTCCTTCTTTGGAGGTGGTGATGATGAAGTTCATGATGTGGGGGGGTTGTCCTCCGTATTCCAAGGCATAGGCTCCCCATCATAGAAGGATGAACAAATCTCTGGAATCCTGAAATCTGCACCTAAACTCATCCTCTTAAATCTGGACTCATACTCACAGTTTTGGTTTAAGAGGTCATAGATCTGTTCTTGGAGGTGCTCAATTCGCTCGTGAAGCTTGAAGATGGCCTCTCCAATATTATCATTGTCCAGCTTGTGATCACGGGTTAATTTCATGATCATGGAGTGGTTGGCATTGAGTCCCATCCCACCATCCCTTGGCACCTGAAGATCTCCTGCTCCACTGCTTCGAGCCTGGTCTCCACGCTTCTGGTCTTCTTTGGCCCTTGAACATCGCGGATGTGAAGCACCCCATCATGCATCAATGGTTTGAGGGTGTTTCATCACCTCCGAAAGGTAGGTGTTTATGACCTTCTCGTAGAACTTGTCCTTGGATGAACTTGGGGTCGCCATGGCAATCTAGATATGTCAGAAAAATAGCTCGAAACAAGAAAAGAGATATTGTCATGATACGGTGGTCAAAACCTTCGGGGGTTTATATAATGAATTTTTACCGTGCAAAACAAGTAGTCTGGGAAGAAACGGAGTCCGGAGGGCACACGAGGGCCCCACAAGCTCGGGAGGCGCGCCCCCCGGGCTTGTCGCCTGCTCTTGCACTTTCCGGACTACTTATTATTTTCCAAATTGTTCACGGAGTAAAATTGCTTTTATGGAACTTTTGGAGTCGGTTTACTTACCATATCACATACTTATTCCTTTTTCAGGGCTCTGGAGCGTTCTGAAAAGTTTCCTTTATGTACTCCTCTGGTGTTATGGAATGAATAATATTAGTCTCAATATTTATAGGCGTACCTAAGATATAATGCTTAATTCTTTGCCCATTCACCACCCTCGGGTTGGTGCCTTCGATGTTGTTGATCTTGATAGCACCGGACCAATAAACTTGTTCAATAATGTAGGGTCCTTCCCATTTGGAGAGAAGTTTTCCGGCAAAAAATCTTGACGAGAATTGTATAGAAAAACTTGGTCACTTGTATTAAAATTCCCGCTTTTGTATTCTTTTGTCATGCCATCTCTTAACCTTTTCTTTAAACAGTAGCATTTTCATAGGCTTGGATTCTCCATTCATCAAGTGAGCTAATATCAAACAACCTCTTTTCAATGGCAAGTTTGAAATCATAGTTGAGCTCTTTTGTCGGCGTTCTGGGAACGGGGGTCCCCAGACTTGCCTGCGTGCGGCCCATGGCGTGGCTCTGTGAGCGGGCCCGTACGGCCCATCTTCACCAACAAGCATTTGAGACCCTCGCGAGGGGCCAAGCCTCCTGAGGCGGACGACACAAGACCTCCTCGGGAGCGGCCTCACCAGGCTGGCTCGCGAGGGGCAGAGAGATCAAGGCAAGGCAAACCTCACGAGGTTCTCATGACGCAAGCCATGACGATCGAGACCAGGCGGGCGCCAGCGCGCACAGTGTCCTTGCTTCCTCTTTGGTGCTAAGCAGGCAAGCGCAGGCGAGGAGTACCGAGGCCTCAGGCAAAGGTTTCCATATCGGTGCAACGAGACCAAGACCAGCAGGACGGCAAGACGGAGGTCACCGTGGAGCCCAAGACGGCGTCACCACCACAGCCTTTGGCAGGCGAAGACCACCTTTAGTCTGGATAGCTTGTACTAGTTGTCCCCTTTCAAATTGGTCGTTGTTGGCTCCCTTCCCGCTCAATATTTGGGAAGAGGACCAGGGCCTCTATAAATAGGGCTAGGCACCATAGTAGGAGGCAACTCGAATCGAACTCATTCAGTTCATCCTCACACCCACCAAGCACAAGAACACCTCACCTCAGGAGGCTGTTCTTCCCCTTGTACTGTTCATCCTCAGCCCGAGAGGCAATCCACCACACCACACTGGAGTAGGGTATTACACCCACAACGGTGGCCCGAACCAGTATAAATCTTGTGTGTCTTGTGTTGCGAGTTCGTCGAGCTAAGCTTAGAGATCCCAGTGAGGCTGAGGGCGTGATTCGGTAGGGGGAGATCTTCGTGCGCACCCCAGTGTTCGAACCTTGAGGGTTTTTCCGGAACCTGAAATCCGACATTTGGCGCGCCAGGTAGGGGTGCGCCGAAGCTTTCCTTCCGTCGATCTGCACCCCGTCGCATCGTCATCTCCATGGAGGACGCTCAACGAGCTCGTGCTGAGCGTCGGGCCGCCCTCGCCGCCAGCGTCGCTCAGACCGCTCCTGTCGGCGGGCCACCCCGTCTCTCCCCGTCGCCTGCCGCCAACGCCGCCACCGGCCTGGCGGGGAATGAGCAGCAAGCATACTCACTGCACCCCACGGTGCGGTGAGCCGGCCGCACCACCACTTCGTCGCTGACCCCGGCTGGCTCCTCGTCTCACGCCCGTCGCGCTCCCACGGACGCGCAGGCCGCACTGTGCATGGCACGCGAACTCCTGCGCTACCGCCCCATCGACGACCTCTACAAGGACTGGCTCGACCGCATCGCCGAGCTTGTCAGCGCCGCAGGGGGGCTTCCCTATGCCGTCCCTCTCACTGCCTGACCCTCCGCCAGCTGCAGGTGACGTGGCTCATGGAGCGCCTCCACCACCTCTACCCCAAGGCGGCGTCCTGGCGCCAAGACGCGCGGCCCCCCGGCGCGACCCACCTTGTCCGGCGCCCGCGCAAGAAGAAAGAAGCTGCCAAGAAGTCCCACGGCCGCGGGAAAACACTCCTGCACTCCCGACACCTCTGCGACAAGACTGTGCGCCGCCTGCGATGGGGTGCGCGGGCATCAAGGCCAAGCTCCACATCAGCAAAGGGTGCCGGTGGCCACCGTGGGCTGCCACACCTTCACTCCCGAGCTGCCTAGCATCGCATGGCCGGGAAAGTTCAAGCCAGAACTGCCTCCTCGCTATGACGGTACCCCCGACCCTGCGGAGTTCTTGCAGCTCTACGAGCTGAGCATCGAGGCGGCAAACTGCGACGAGAAAGTCATGGCGAACTGGTTCCCCATGGCTCTCAAGGATGGTGCACGTTCATGGCTCCTGAACCTGCCTCCCGGCTCCATCTCCTCTTGGAACGAGATGCGCGACCGCTTCGTCGCCAACTTCCAGGGCACTCACGACAGCCCCCCGGCCACGGGTGACATGCGCCGCGTCAAGCAGCAGCTAGGAGAGACCCTCCAGAAGTACATCCAGTGCTTCAACAATGTTCGCCTCAAGATCCCCAAGGTGACGGATGAGGCCATCATCTCCGCGTTTCCTGATGGCGTCCGCGACGTCAAGATGAAGGAGGAGCTCGCCATCCACGAGGAGCTGTGCACATCCCTGGAGCTGTTCAACTTGGCGACCAAGTGCGCAAGAGCTGAGGAGGGACACCTTTCCCTCCTCGAGCTCCCGGCTGCCGGCCCGGAGGAGAAGAAAGCCAAGGCCAAGGAAGTGAAGCATAAGGGAGTCGCCGTGCTCGCGGCGGAGCCGGACACGAAGCGCGGTAGGGACCAGCCTTAGTCATCCAAGAGCAGCCGACCGTTCTGCGCCTTCCACGATGTGCACAGCCACAACACCAACGATTGTCAAGAGCTCAGGGCCTTTCGTGACGGACGCTTCGGTCGACGTCCCGAGCACAACGACCGAGGCTACGGCCGAGGAGGAGGACGTGGCGGAGGATGTTGGGACGACCGGGGCCCACGCCAGGAATGGCGCGACCGACCTTGTGAGGACCTCTGGCAAGATCAGCATCGCGAGGGCGCCTGGAAGGATATGCCTCGTGAGGATCGCCCTCAAGGCGACACTGGTCTTCCTCCGCTGCCGCCACCACCAAGAAGGAACGACGACCACCATCAAGACGAGGGGGCTGGGGGCTTCCAGGAGCCGCGTGCTATCGCCTGCATCTTGGGCGGAGCTCAAGGCCCAGCCTCACAGCATATCTTCAAGCAGTTTGCTCGCGAGGTGAACGCAGTCCTCCCCAAGCTCGAGGCCACACGCCCGCTCAGGTGGTCCAAGTGTGCTATTACCTCTAGCTCGGCAGACCAGCTCAAGTGCGCGGCCACCGCTGGCGCTCTCCCGATGCTCTGTTCACCCGTCATCAGCAACGTGCAAGTCACCAAGACTCTCATCGACGGTGGTGCAGGGCTTAACGTCCTGTCCGTCGAGATGTTCGACAACCTTCAAGTGCCCTACGATCAGCTTTAGCCTACCAAGCCTTTCTCAGCAGTGACCGACGGCTCCACCACCCTCATAGGACAGGTCCGCCTCCCAGTCACCTTCGAAAAGCGCGACAACTACCGCACCGAGCTCATCGACTTCGACGTCGCCCACATCTGTCTGCCATACAATGCCATCCTCGGGTATCCAGCCCTGGCCAAGTTCATGGCGGTGACCCACCATGGCTACAACTCAAGATGCCAGGAAGCGGCGGAATCATCACAGTCCCTTGCGAAGAAAGAGATGCGGTGTGCTCCCTCGAGCGTGCCTTCCAAGCTGCAGCAATCGAAGACCCCGACAGCAAGGGCGAGTACCCTCCTAAGGCCATCCCCAAGAAGAAGAAGAAGCTGCTCCGCACAGGGCCTCAGGGGAGCGGCGCCTCAAGCGGTACCACGTCAGGATCGGCGCCCGCACCTGGGGCGCCTTCCTCTATCGCATAGGAAGGCGCGCCCGACGCCCTCTCGGGCAGGGCTCGGGGGCTCTCTTCTGGAGGGCCTCAGACCTTGTGAACATTACGAGGGAGGCGCTCGGGCACCATTTGGAGGCGTGCTTCGTGGCACGTTTCCCTCAGGAGGACACAGGGCGAGGTGCGCCCAGCGCTCAGGAGTTCATTACCAAGACCACTCAGGAACTGCAAGATGCAAGGGCCATGTGCGGCGATCGCTGCTCACCTGGTGCAGCCCCCCATCCAGGCGAGGATGCTGGGCTACGCGTCTGCATCGACGTCCAGGGCTCAACAGGGCCGCGTCTCAGGAGCTCTTCTGGCCTTCGCGCGTGGGAGGCTGCAAGGGCCCACCGCACGACTACGTTCGCATGCCATTCGGCCTGCCGAGCGTGGCATCCGCCTACCAGCGCAACTTGCGGCACGTCCTGGCGGCTCATGAGGCCAGGCACCACGGGGTCCTGGCAGAGATGGAGACGGTCCTTGGGGAACCGCCTGGACCCCCAGAGCCTCCCAAGGCTCAGGGCCCCGGTGGCTCGTGAGGAGCAATCCCCTCGCCGCACACCTTCAGCTGCCCCAACACCCCTTCTGCAATGGAACCAGGTGACATTTTCCAAGTTTATTTAGCTGGGAGCGCCCTCAGGGCTGCATCATTCCCAGGCCGCGTGGGTCCGTCCCTGTGGCGTGTATCCCTTTTTATGTCTTTAGCTTACCTTGCTGGGGGCGCCCCTCAGGCTGCATCATCCCTAAGCCGCTCGGGCCTGACCCAGTGGCGTGTACCTCCCCTGCGTTTACTTGAGCCAGTTTGCTTTCCATGCTTAATCTATCTATGACTATCACCTGCTTGATTGTCACCTACCACGGGGCCGCGCGCCAATCGTCTTTCTTTAGGACCCTTCGCATGAGAAGGTTGGGCACGGCATCTGTGCTCGGGCATGTCCCTGCAGCGTCGATAAATCCAATGGCTGAGCTCTGTCTGGCGGGCCGGTCCCGTTCACGTCACCTCCTGGGGCCGTTGGTGCTTGGCCTTCTCACGCGATAACCTTAGGAGATTCGTTCGGCGCAGGTTATCTAACCACCTCGCAGGACCACCACAGCAAACAAGAATCAAGACCAGGCGCAACCCGCCTTGAGGTAGGGCCTCGTGAGTCCCGCGCTGGCTCACGAGTGCCTAGACACACCTCGTCTAGCCCTGCCGTGCAAGCCATGTGTCAGGGCGGGGTTGTACATGCCCCGGGGGCTCTCCGTAGTAGGGAGTCCCCTCCCACGTACTAGTGGAAGCACCATGCTCCGCTGGCCATCGACACTGCCGAGGAGTGGCTATGCCCGTGCAAGTGCGGAAGCACTATGCTCCGCGCTGGTGATAAACAACTGAGGGCGGCCCCATGGCCGTATCAACTTCAGGGAGCCCATGAGCTGAGTGTCCGGCCTCACCGCAACACCTCCCCTCGGGAGAGTCGCGCGAGGGGGCTAGGCACGGGGGCTGCGCTCAGGTCACGCCCAAGTGTACGCCACCAAACCAGGTCCCCCGGACCTGGTCGTAGTGCGCCCCTCCCGAGCCAAGCCTCGGCGAGGGCAAAGGTATGAAGGTTGTTTGCCCGTCAAGGGGGACTCCTGAGCATCGCGACTCAGGAGCCTAACTGGTCGCGTAGCCCCTCACTCCTTGGTCTCGTCCTGGCCTCCGGACGACCCAACGGCGGCTGAGGTATGCGCGCGGCCGGGCCCTGCCGATGTAGAACACTAAACCTATCCTCGCGTCTTCTTCCTATAAGTTGTTTGCGCGTCAAGGGGGGCTCCAGAGCATCGCGACTCAGGAGCCTAACTGGTCACGTAGCCCCTCACCCCTTGGTCCCGTCCTGGTCTCCAGACGACCCAACGGTGGCTGAGGTATGCGCGGGGCCGGGCCCTGCCGACATAGAACGTAAAGAAAATAGGAAGAAAATCGCAAAATCTCAAAAGCAAATATTACAAGACATATTGTTCTCTCAAATATCAAACACAGGTTCAAACGCCTCCACGAGGCATGATGCATGTTGTAGGAGTAAAACAAGAAAGCAGCCACAAGTGAATCATCCCTGGGAACCGCCGACGCCTGCAAGGGGTGTTCCTTCCTTGGTGGCATCGCCTTCTCCTGTGCCACCAGCCGGAGTCGCAGGATCGGTAGCACCGCCAGTCGAAGGCGCGAGAGTGAAGCCGCGGAACTTCTTCAGTAGGGCCTCCACCTGGCCCTTCACGGCTGCGGCAGCGGCCGCCCAACGCTCGTCATCCACAGGCTCCAACAGCTCGTCAAGGCGGGCAGCGGGATCGCGAAGATGGAGGTGGCTGAAGACACGCGTCAGCGCGTCTGAGGAAAGAACGCGGGCTTCTTCCTCTGCCATGGGACCAATGCCGCTCATGACCTCCTCGAGCGCGTCAACCAAGTAGGGAAGTAGCTGGGCGGGGCCGTCCTCGTCGTTGGTCAGCGGCCTCTCCAAGCCCTTCTCGTAGAGTGCTTTCAGTGCCGCGCGGGACCTTTTCTCGAGGAGCACAAAGGCCGCGCGGTCCTCGGTCAGGACCTTCGCCTTGGCGCCAAGATCGGCCTTCTCCGCCTCCACCTTCCGCTCAAGCTCCCCCAGCCAGCTGCGTTCCGCGGCCTGCGCCTTCGCTAACTCTCCCAGCTCAGCGTCGCGATCCTTGATGGCGTCCTCCCGGGCCTTCAACTTCTCCTCCTCCGCCTGGCGGCCACAAGGTTCTTCCGCACGCAGATAGCTCAGATTCTTCAGCTCGGCCTCCAGCGGCCGGCAGCGATCTTGGGCAGTCTCGGCATCCTTCAGCGCAACTTCGCGAGCAGCAGTGGCTTGGGCAGCGGCCTGCCTCTCCTTCTCAGAGGTCGCCGCGGCCTGGCTCAGCGTCGCTCGAACAGGCGCTGTCAGGACCCCGATTCTAAGTCACACCGATCTAGCCTGTAACACCTCATATCACTTTGTGGCCTCACGCACGGTATTCCCACGGGTGTCGCCTTACCATGGCCCGGGATCGTTTGCGCCTTTTGGCTCACGTATATGATAATGTCGCTACCATCCATATGACAGAGAACCCGGGCCGACATGACTAGTCGTGAACCCAAAGTGGCACTAACTTACGGGGACAGGCATACGTGAATCAACATCGAGCATGTCGGTCAGCAGCGTTCAAATCCGGGCTGTAGCACTGGGCTAACAGGACTCCGGGAACCCGGGCTGTAGCAGGCTAGGCAGGACTCCGGATGTCACTGCGTGACATTTCCCCGAAGGGGCAGACACAGGAACAAAGTGAATCACATGCCGGCCAGTCAGGTGTCCGGAGCAGTAGTGTTGGGCTAGCAGGACTCCGGTGAACTAGGCTGCAGCGGACTACTATGGCTCATGGAAGCACAAGACTACATTTCCCCATAAGAGAGGCTACCAAGGATAAACAACTAGGTTGTCAGATCCCACACATACCAAGCATTTCAATCATACACACAATAAGCTCGATATGTGTAAATACAACATGGCATCACAACATAGCTCTACGACTCAAGTATTTATTCATTAGGCTCCGAGGAGCGAGATATTACAAACACAGGTCTCATGACCCAACATTCAGAGCATACAAGTCAAAGCACATGCGGAAGCTTAACATGTCTGAGTACAGACGTCTACAAATGAAGAAGGCTGAGAAGCCTGACTATCTACCAGATCCTGCCGAGGGCACAAGATCGTAGCTGAGGTATCAAGCTAAACGTCGAAGTCCAACCGGAACTACTAGCGAGACTGACGTCTCTCTTCAAAACATAAAATAAGCAAACGTGAGTACAAATGTACCCAGCAAGACTTACATCAGAACTATCTACATATGCATCGGTATCAACAAAGGGGGTGGTGGAGTTTAACTGCAGCAAGCCAGCTTTGACTCGGTGGCTATCCTAACTACGACTGCAAGTAACTCTTTTGAGGTGGCGCACACGAGTCCACATATTCACCATATCAATACACCACTATGGATTCGCTCCCGTCTCCCTACGAGGACGCCATCCATACCACTCACGCTTATCTTGCGCATTTTAGAGTATCCACTTTCGCTTGTCTATGAACTGTTATAGGCAACCCAGAAGTCCTTTACCGCGGACACGGCTATTCAAATAGATCATATTAACCCTGCAGGGGTGTACTTCGTCACACACGCTCTCACCACTTACCGCCGTTTACACAGCATGTACTCGGCAACCTTCAAGCGGAAGCCCAGCGAGGGTGTCGGCCACAGCCTACCTAAACGCTCAAGTCTCTAGTCCAGGTTTATCGCCTATTCAGGTTCCATCCGCAGGGAGTCCGGCCGAGGTTTCCACATACGGCCCCGAACGATGTGTGCACGGTTCCCGAGACACCAAACGGGCGCCTGGTACACCGTGCCACGTGCCTACCGCATCACAGCCCACCCCTCCGGTCAGCGCTGCCCACGGCCTCCAGCATACTACAAACACCAGAAACTACTTGCAACTCCTAGACAGAGGACAAGGGTGATTAAGAAGCCGAGAGGGTCCATTGGTTTCGGGCCCAATGCGTGGTAGTAACTGTATCATGGATCACTAACACAGAACTCAGTTCCTGAGGACGGCTTCAATGAGACAACCCACCATGTACTCATACATGGCCTCTCACCGCTACCTTTACCAAATCGTGTTCACACACTTAGCTCACACACAGTCGGACATGTTCATCACCATTCCAATTCATCCCCAACGAATCAGACCCGACTCAACTCTAAGCAGTACAAGGCATGACAAACAAGCATGAATGAGTAGGCACATCAGGGCTCAAACAACTCCTACTCATGCTAGTGGGGTTCATCTATTTACTGTGGCAATGATAGGTCATGCAGAGGATAAAGGGGTTCAGCTACCGCAGCAAGTAACAGATGAATCGTTGTTGTCCTAATGCAGTAAAAGAGAGCAGGAGCGAGAGAGTGGGGTTGTATCGGAATGAACAAGGGGGTTTTGCTTGCCTGGCACTTCTGAAGATATTATAGTTCTTCATCGGTGTCATCGAACTCATCGTCGGAAACACGGCTATCGAGAGGGGACAAACACCGGCAACAGAGAAGGAAACACAATCAATGCAATGCACAATATGATGCATGATCATGACATAGCAAAATGAGTGTGTTGGGCTAATGCAACTACAACCAGATGGGTTTGAGCCATTTTGAACCAAAGATTCAACCCCAAACTCATCTTATGAATTTATATAGTGCTTTATCATGTTTTGATATAAACAGCAGGGTTAAGTTGCTTTAACATGCATGAAACCAGTACAGATGGATAGACTGGATTTTTCTGATCATTTTTCATATATAAATTATTTCATTTGGAGTTACAGATTAATATCTATGAATTTTAGAAGTTTAGGGTATTTTCTGGAATTTCCTGAATAATAATAATTCTAGTAATTAAATCGTTTATTACGTCAGCAGTGTGTCATGATGACGTCAGCGGGTCAGCGGGGTCGTCCAGGTCAAACCTGGCGTGTGGGTCCCCTGTGTGAGTGTCACTTTTAGTTAATTAAACTAATTAGAATTAATTTAAATCTAACCCAGGTTAATTAGCAGGCGGGCCCCACTTGTCATTGACCCAGGGGAGGTCAAACCCCTGGTCAACTGGGCTGACGCGCCGGTGTTTAGCCGCCGGCGAGGCCAGACGCGGCGGTGGGGTGCGGGATCCGTGCTCCGGCGACCAATTGGGCGGCGGAGAGCATCTACACGCAGCTGGGGACGAGCCGCATCGATTGGTGGTGGTGGTGGAGCTCGGGGTCGCCGGAATCGACGCCGGCGATGAGCTGTGCGGCTGCCGGGGTACGGGTGTAGTCGAACCCATCGCTAGAGAGCACGGCGAGGGGCGTGCGATGGTGCTACGGGCTCCTGGTGATGCGGTGAAGCTAACGGCCATGGTGGTGCGACCGTTGGATGGCCGGAGCCTCGTCGGCGACGAGCTCGGCGGCGGCGCGTGCGGGTGAGCTACGTGCAGTTGCTACGGAGCTCGAGAGCGAGAAGGAGAAGGGGGAGAAGGTAGCGGAGCTCACTGCGGTCACGTAGAAGCAAACGGCGCGGTCGGGGACGGGCCGACGACGTCAGGAGGTCGCCGGCGATCTCGGAGCAGAGGCGGCGAAGTCGAGGGTGCAGGGGCGATGCAGGCTGTTCGGCGTTGCCTGACTCGGCTGAGAGGACGAGGCGTCGAGAGGGAGCTGCTGGACAGCACGGGAAGGCGAGGGGAGCACGGTGGCTGCGGTGGTGGCGAGCGGCGGCGACGAACCCGTTCGGGTGGGTGAGAGAGAGAGGTCCAGGGGAGGGAATAAGCACGAGGGAGAGCGGGAGGGGTCGAGGGGAGCGCGTGGCGTCTCCAGGGCCGTCCAGGGGGAAGCGGCAAGCAGGAGGTGGCCGGGGCGCGTGCCGGCGTGCGGCGAACACACGCCTCACGTCCTTCTGGCGCGGGGTGGGAGACGACTGGCAGATGGGCCTGGTGGGCTGCTACAGTGCCAGGCCGGCCAGGTAAGCGCCAGGTATTCTCTCTTTTTTTTTGTTTCTGTTTTCCAATATTCTGTAGTCTTTAGGGCTTTATTAAAAATACTCAGACACTTCCAAAAATCATGAAACTGCTCATGATCACTGTTGGGAATATATCCTGCAGTAAACATTTTAGTTTATGATTATTTGAGCATTTAAAATATTTAATAGCATTTAAATGCCCAAATACAAATAGAGTATGATTTAATCCAGAGCCCAAATATGTCATGGAAAGATGTGCATCACCTCTGGTTACTGTTTCCAGCATTTTCCAGGAATGATGAACATTTTTGAAAGCCATTTGGATTTACTGGAAATATTTTGGTTGAACCTAGTGAATTCCTTTAATGCTCGGGTTTAGGCAATCCCCATTTCAAGTTTCTTTCAAAGTTTAAACATGATGCACACATGAAGTTAGCCTAGTGCAATGTCAGAAGCTAGGGATGTGACAACTCACCCCCACTAAACAAGAATCTCGTCCCGAGATTCAAGACGTGAGGTAAGAAGACAGAGGGGACACAAACTAACACAATCTTCGTGATCCAATTGCTCTTCTCGAAGATGTTGATTCATTGCATCCCCTTGATCTCAACGTCTTGCTTTGAGAACTACATCCAACATAACAACGAATAGAAAGGGAGAATTTTTAGAAGAATCAATCTTCCTGAGGTTCGAGCAACTTAGGATCATCTTAATGGTCACAAGATCAACTCACGGAATGGGACATAGAAACATCTCTGGAGCTGAGAGGCAAAACATGCATTAGGAGGGACGGAAGAAACAATTTGACGAAGGTTTCAGAATAGCGAGGAAGAATTGCCATGATTCCATAATGGGGCACCTTGGAAAAGGTGACTCGTAGAATTATTACCTTAAGTGGCAAAAAGAATTACCTTTGATATAGAGATCATTGAGACTCTTTATATCAGCCTAAGGCAAATCACAGCAATCGTTTGGCGGAGTTCGAAGGAATGGCATACTCGGACTAGAATGGATGATGTGAACTACCTTGTTGAAGACAACGCAAGGGATGATTTGCTTGCGCGTGCTCTCAAGAACTTGAGCATTTCCATATTCATCAAGGTTCTACCAACATCCGTGTCCAGGATCCTGGCAACACAACATACTACCATGATGAATAGTGATGGATGATGCAAATGCAAAGGAAGATAACACCTTCTCGGATTTCACCTTAGCGAGGCCAAGGGGACAAAATCTGAATGATCGACCGAGAGACATTTAGCACTCCGCTTCTAATGTTCTCCTTGATGTGCTAGTGCAACCCATTTATTAAAATGGTTTGGTACGTAGAACATCAAGTAAAAGGTCGGACTTCAGGAGCACAAGAATCCATAAGGAATAACTACGGAAGTAGAATCCTAAGAAATCCTTATGGGAAGGTGGCCAACTTTATCAATCAAGATACTATAATAATAGATCTTCTGGCTGGGTGTGTTGGCCACGACATCTACCTTACCGGGTTATACAGAGACCAATATTATAGTTCTTGGGAAACGCTCCAACCATCATGTCTACCTGAGATTCAGATCTGGTTGGTGTCAGAATATTCCGGACTCATCCAGTCTAGAGATAAAAAAATGAAAGTTTGCAATACAAATCGACGAGATGACATTGCGAGATTCTCGGGAGATGAACTACGATAGCAAACCCCAAAACATGAACTGGTTCTGCTACACACCTGTGAACACACTGTCCTAGACAAGCACGACCACATGGTAGTCTTATAATAAAACACTACCGAGTTCTGGTTGGGAACCATCATCGCGGATAACGAAGTCCTTGCATAAGTCATATGATTAGCTCTTATGAAGGAACTTCTTCTCCTTGAACAAATCAGTTAGTGGCTTGATGTGCTAGGGATTCATATAGAATGGAGGTTGCAAGTCTCCAGACCACGGAATACTTCGCACGTATGCATGACTGACTTGGGATGATTCCAGAGGAAGAAAAACAAACTTTCTCAAATCCACGACGGCAACTGGCACCTAATGCACGTGAACTTGGAGAAAGCCACTTCTTGCACCAAACATATACCTCATGAACGCAACATGAAGGCAATGTCTACAAAGTTTTCAACACTAGGTTGATGTTCAACATGAATCATGGGGGAGACAAAATGCTGCTGATGGGCTCAACAGCAACTCATCGGAATTTCCATATCACTGGACTTCCACCAACATGTGAACACGGTGATAGCATTGATCAGACCAAAGGATGTAATGGTGTATGCTCAAAGGATCAACCACGAGTAAGACAACATTACGAACATCACTGGTTCTGATTTGATTTGATGATAGCCCATACTCAAATCAAAGTTTGGACAAGACAATAGATCCAACAATTGATCACGAGGATCAATCAATGAATATAACATCTTTCTTCAACACACATACAAGATATCCCTTAAGATGAACTAAGCCAGGCAAGCTTTTATCTTCCAACTCTCCAAGTTGTTGTTTGGCTTAACCAACTAGCTCAGGGGTATCCAACACAGATTCTTGGACAAAGAGTGGTTTATTGGAAAACCAACTTGATCACGAACTCAACATATCGGTCAGGGGACAACCTGGTGGTACTTCCAAGAGGATATTTGGAAAATCATGATCCACCGACATGTTATTAAGATCGAGAACAATCTTGCTTTTCAGAGCAAGACGATATGATCAAATAAGCAAGGTATTCAATCCTAACTCAAAGATCGAAGAGTGCACCAGAATAAGAACAAGGTAGCACGATCAATCCTAGTATAGTGATTCAATAACCAACACGCTAAGAATGATATTAATGTCCATTAACTACCAAGCAACACGGTTGCTAGGAGTATTGATTTCACACATCATGGTTCACTTGTCGGCATTCCGGTTGCAACAACACGGGACCAAGAAATGAATGATGATGGCGAGGAGTATCACTGCGTCAAGAATTCACCAAAGGTGGTGCAATTCCTACGATATTCTCGACATAAAGGGGGTAATACTCGAAGGTAGAACAGAACAAAAGCTGGATTGGCATTTTGATCTGCGGAATACAACTACTTTGACTAGTCCAAGAAATGGATGAGGTACTGGAGTTTGTTTCTCCTAGTCATTCCGGATTAGAATGGCTTGACGGACCACAAGAATAATAGGCACCGATAACACGAATGCACGATTGCTCCTGACTACAAATTGATAGTCGGAGGTCAGAGAACAACTAATGAGGGACAAATCAAAGAACATATGATTTTCTGAGTTATGGATGCATGGATTAGCATGTCAAGGAGTTCAACATATTTCTTCTGGATAACCCATGCAGAAAGGTTGAACTGGCAGAGTCACAATATAGAATGGAGAACTCATCGAGAGCACTCCTGTTGTGTTCCTTTGATCCAACAAACTTCTGCCATAAGTGGTTCATAGTATTTGGAAGAAGGAAATACCACGGACCTCGAGGACTAATGCAAAGGTTACTAATAACCTAAAGGAACGAGCAGACACTATCAACATGAGGTAAGTAGGATGAATCTCGGGTCCAAGAACCCAGGAATAGAATGCCTACTAACTAAATGGCATCACGGGATGCTTTCGAGAATAATGGCCAGAATCATCACACTGGGGATACAAAGCATTGCTAGATTACTGAGTGGTTCTCTAAAATACCTAGGGTCATAATAATAACTCCAACATATATGTCAAGGCAACAGAGTACCTCAACTCAACGATTAGTGTGGTTAATCTGGCCCAAAGGAACATTGAGAACGGAAAGAAGGGATTTGCAAATGCATCAGATTATTTAGAAGCCTGGGATGACTTGGACAGCATAACGGCCGTAAATGCTCAAAGGATTTGAGACATCCTACAAAATGGTGGCATAACCACTCAACATCACAATATAAACTTCCGGGATCAATGGTCAACATACGGAAGTAGTAGGAACTGAAATGAGGCTTAAATCCATCAATCCTATGAGTCTACGGATTAGTAACACGTGATCCTAATAGAAAGATGAGAAGCCTAGTTCTTAATCCCCGTAGAAGAGAAGAGGGTGACTCAGATAAGAAGGGCATAAGGTAAAGGAGTAAAAAGAGCCTTACGTTCCCTCCCACAATCAATTCCCTTATATAACTAAAGCATTTCTAGAAACAACTTCGACCAGTTTGGCTTAGTAATCCTACAGGCAGTCAGGCTCTAATACCAACGCTGTCAGGACCCCGATTCTAAGTCACACCGATCTAGCATGTAACACCTCATATCACTTTGCGGCCTCACGCACGGTATTCCCACAGGTGTCGCCTTACCATGGCCCGGGACCGTTTGCGCCTTTTGGCTCACGTATATGATAATGTCGCTAGCATCCATATGACAGAGAACCCGGGACGACATGACTAGTCGTGAACCCAAAGTGGCACTAACTTACGGGGACAGGCATACGTGAATCAACATCGAGCATGTCGGTCAGCAGCGTGCGAATCCGGGCTGTAGCACTGGGCTAACAGGACTCCGGGAACACGGGCTGTAGCAGGCTAGGCAGGACTCCGGATGTCACCGCGTGACATTTCCCCGAAGGGACAGACACGGGAATGAAGTGAATCACATGCCGGCCAGTCAGGTGTCCGGAGAAGTAGTGCTGGGCTAGCAGGACTCCAGTGAACCGGGCTGCAGCGGACTACTATGGCTCATGGAAGCACAAGACTACATTTCCCCATAAGAGAGGCTACCAAGGATAAACAACTAGGTCGTCGGATCCCACACATACCAAGCGTTTCAATCATACACACAATATGCTCGATATGTGTAAATACAACATGGCATCACAACATAACTCTACGACTCAAGTATTTATTCATTAGGCTCCGAGGAGCGAGATATTACAAACATAGGTCTCATGACCCAACATTCAGAGCATACAAGTCAAAGCACATGCGGAAGCTTAACATGTCTGAGTACAGACGTCTACAAATGAAAAAGGATGAGAAGCCTGACTATCTACCAGATCCTGCCGAGGACACAAGATCGTAGCTGAGGTATCAAGCTAAACGTCGAAGTCCACACGGAACTACTAGCAAGACTGACGTCTCTCTTCAAAACATAAAATAAGCAAACGTGAGTACAAATGTACCCAGCAAGACTTACATCAGGACTATCTACATATGCATCGGTATCAACAAAGGGGGTGGTGGAGTTTAACTGTAGCAAGCCAGCTTTGACTCGGTGGCTATCCTAACTACGACTGCAAGTAACTCTTTTGAGGTGGCGCACATGAGTCCACATATTCACCATATCAATACACCACTATGGATTCGCTCCCGTCTCCCTACGAGGACGCCATCCATACCACTCACGCTTATCTTGCGCATTTTAGAGTATCCACTTTCGCTTGTCTGTGAACTGTTATAGGCAACCCAGAAGTCCTTTACCGCGGACACGGCTATTCAAATAGATCATATTAACCCTGCAGGGGTGTACTTCGTCACACACGCTCTCACCACTTACCGCCGTTTACACAGCATGTACTCGGCAACCTTCAAGCGGAAGCCCAGCGAGGGTGTCGGCCACAGCCTACCTAAACGCTCAAGTCTCTAGTACAGGTTTATCGCCTATTCAGGTTCCATCCGCAGGGAGTCCGGCCGAGGTTTCCACATACGGCCCCGAACGATGTGTGTAGGGTTCCCGAGACACCAAACGGGCGCCCGGTACACCGTGCCACGTGCCTACCGCATCACAGCCCACCCCTCCGGTCAGTGCTGCCCACGGCCTCCAGCATACTACAAACACCAGAAACTACTTGCAACTCCTGGACAGAGGACAAGGGTGATTAAGAAGCCGAGAGGGTCCATTGGTTTCGGGCCCAATGCGTGGTAGTAACTGTATCATGGATCGCAAACACAGAACTCAGTTCCTGAGGACGGCTTCAATGAGACAACCCAGTCAGACATGTTCATCACCATTCCAATTCATCCCCGACGAATCAGACCCGACTCAACTCTAAGCAGTAGCAGGCATGACAAACAAACATGAATGAGTAGGCACATCAGGGCTCAAACAACTCCTACTCATGCTAGTGGGTTTCATCTATTTACTGTGGCAATGATAGGTCATGCAGAGGATAAAGGGGTTCAGCTACCGCAGCAAGTAACAGATGAATCATTGTTGTCCTAATGCAGTAAAAGAGAGCAGGAGCGAGAGAGTGGGGTTGTATCGGAATGAACAAGGGGGTTTTGCTTGCCTGGCACTTCTGGAGATATTATAGTTCTTCATCGGTGTCATCGAACTCATCGTCGGGAACACGGCTATCGAGAGGGGACAAACACCGGCAACAGAGAAGGAAACACAATCAATGCAATGCACAATATGATGCATGATCATGACATAGCAAAATGAGTGTGTTGGGCTAATGCAACTACAACCAGATGGGTTTGAGCCATTTTGAACCAAAGATTCAACCCCAAACTCATCTTATGAATTTATATAGTGCTTTATCATGTTTTTATATAAACAGCAGGGTTACGTTGCTTTAACATGCATGAAACCAGTACAGATGGATAGACTGGATTTTTCTGATCATTTTTCATATATAAATTATTTCATTTGGAGTTACAGGTTAATATCTATGAATTTTAGAAGTTTAGGGTATTTTCTGGAATTTCCTGAATAATAATAATTCCAGTAATTAAATCGTTTATTACGTCAGCAGTGTGTCATGATGACGTCAGCGGGTCAGCGGGGTCGTCCAGGTCAAACCTGGCGTGTGGGTCCCCTGTGTGAGTGTCACTTTTAGTTAATTAAACTAATTAGAATTAATTTAAATCTAACCCAGGTTAATTAGCAGGCGGGCCCCACTTGTCATTGACCCAGGGGAGGTCAAACCCCTGGTCAACTGGGCTGACGCGCCGCGTTTAGCCGCCGGCGAGGCCAGACGCGGCGGTGGGGTGCGGGATCCGTGCTCCGGCGACCAATTGGGCGGCGGAGAGCATCTACACGCAGCTGGGGACGAGCCGCATCGATTGGTGGTGGTGGTGGAGCTCGGGGTCGCCGGAATCGACGCCGGCGATGAGCTGTGCGGCTGCCGGGGTACGGGTGTAGTCGAACCCGTCGCTAGAGAGCACGGCGAGGGGCGTGCGATGGTGCTACGGGCTCCTGGCGATGCGGTGAAGCTAACGGCCATGGTGGTGCGACCGTTGGATGGCCGGAGCCTCGTCGGCGACAAGCTCGGCGGTGGCGCGTGCGGGTGAGCTACGTGCAGTTGCTACGGAGCTCGAGAGCGAGAACGAGAAGGGGGAGAAGGTAGCGGAGCTCACTGCGGTCACGTAGAAGCAAACGGCGCGGTCGGGGACGGGCCGACGACGTCGGGAGGTCGCCGGCGATCTCGGAGCAGAGGCAGCGAAGTCGAGGGTGCAGGGGCGATGCAGGCTGTTCGGCGTTGCCTGACTCGGCTGAGAGGACGAGGGCGTCGAGACGGAGCTGCTGGACAGCACGGGAAGGCGAGGGGAGCACGGTGGCTGCGGTGGTGGCGAGCGGCGGCGACGAACCCGTTCGGGTGGGTGAGAGAGAGAGGTCCAGGGGAGGGAATGAGCACGAGGGAGAGCGGGAGGGGTCGAGGGGAGCGCGTGGCGTCTCCGGGGACGTCCAGGGGGAAGCGGCAAGCAGGAGGTGGCCGGGGCGCGTGCCGGCGTGTGGCGAACACACGCCTCGCGTCCTTCTGGCGCGGGGTGGGAGACGACTGGCAGATGGGCCTGGTGGGCTGCTACAGTGCCAGGCCGGCCAGGTAAGCGCCAGGTATTCTCTCTCTTTTTTTTATTTGTTTCTGTTTTCTAATATTCTGTAGTCTTTAGGGCTTTATTAAAAATACTTAGACACTTCCAAAAATCATGAAACTACTCATGATCACTGTTGGGAATATATCCTACAGTAAACATTTTAGTTTATGATTATTTGAGCATTTAAAATATTTAATAGCATTTAAATGCCCAAATGCAAATAGAGTATGATTTAATCCAGAGCCCAAATATGTCATGGAAAGATGTGCATCACCTCTGGTTACTGTTTCCAGCATTTTCCAGGAATGATGAACATTTTTGAAAGCCATTTGGATTTACTGGAAATATTTTGGTTGAACCTAGTGAATTCCTTTAATGCTAGGGTTTAGGCAATCCCCATTTCAAGTTTCTTTCAAAGTTTAAACATGATGCACACATGAAGTTAGCCTAGTGCAATGTCAGAAGCTAGGGATGTGACAGGCGCGTCAGAATAAAGCCACCCGGAGACCAGCTCCAGGTGACCGGCCGCCAGGTGGCAGTCGGGGCCTTGAAGACCCTCTCGCAGCCGGGTCATATGAAGAAGAGCGCGCTCCAAGACATCAGGGGAGGCAGAAGGACCTGGAATCAGTGGCGCAGGAGGAGGAGGAGATGACGTCGTCACCAGGGCCTGGGAGACCGGGGGCTCCCGAGCTTTGGGGACCCCAGCGGCCGGGCTGGACACCAACGCCTCCAGAGCCAGCGGGGCCACGGGGGCTGACTCCCCGCGAGGATGCTCCTCCAAGCCTCGCGAGGACGACCAGGCCGGGGAGATGCGAGTGTCGTCGCTTCCCTTCTTCACGGAGGGGGGTGCGGCTGCTGCAGATGGTTCAGCCCCGGGCGGGGTCGCTTCATCCACCTTCCTCTTCTTCGCCGCAGGCGGCGGCCTAACCAACCAACGATGAACATCAAGAAGCAGCAGCATAAGCAAGAACAAGGCAAAGCATGGGCACTTACTGATCCACCGCGGCGTAGTCCACCCTCCGCTTGCCGAGCTTGAAGCCTAAGAGCCTCGAAGCTTGAGGCGCGGGCGCGCGGGCTCCAGGAGCAGAGGACGGGGCAGCGGAGGGGCCGGAGGCAGCCCCAGGCGGCGTCGAAGCAGGAGCAGCATCCTGGGAGACCAGCGCCGACCTGCTCTTTGTCGGGATCACAGGCAGATCCCCCTTCTCCTGGCGGGCACTGGCCTCATCGTCATCTGGCAGGGTGCAGAGGATGTCAGCTTTGCTCAAGGGGGAGGTCTCCTCGTTGAGCACCGTAGGCTAGTAGAATCCGCTGCGGAATGCCTTGTCGACGAGGGTTCGTGACGACGAGTGCTGCCCGCAGTCCCCACCGTGTATGTCGACTAGCAGCTCTTTCCCCTGATCCCTGGAGATGCAACGCAGAGAAACGTCATTTGGCCACTTCCTGTATAACTCACCATTCTGGATGCAGTATGCCATGGCTTGCCGGCCCACACGCTCCGCGTCGTCCTCCTCCTCCGGCAACGTCCCATGCGTCAGATATTCCTTGGATTCCTTGGTCCAGCACCCCTCCTGGGGCTTGAGTGCCAAGAGCATACGCGCTCCCGAGGTCGGGCAACAGGCTGGGGCTCCTGTGGCAGGTGGCTGTGGGAGCTCCTCCCGAGGCTGCGTTGTCCTTGAAAGCGGTGGCGTTGCCGATGTCTTGAAGAGCCGCTCCTCGAAGACGCCAAGCTCTTGGGGCTGTCGCTTGGATGCCCTTCTGGCGATGTCGTCGGCTTCTTTGTTGGTGCCACGGGGCACGTGCTGCAACTCCAGGCCCAGGAACTGCTTCTCCATCTTGCGCACCTCCGCGAGGTACGCCTCCATGTGTTTGTCCTTCGGCTCGTATACCTTGTTGGAGAAGTTGACGAGGAGCTGCGAGTCGCCCCTGATGGTGAGACGCTTCACCCCCAGGGTCGCCACTGCCTTCAGGCCGACTATGAGGCCTTCGTACTCTGCAATGTTGTTGGATACCTTCTCGCCCTGCTGGAAGCAGAGCTGCACAGCATAGTAGAGTTTGTCCTGAGTGGGCGAGATGAGCACTGCTCCAGCACCCACGCCCTGGCGCGCGAAGGCACCATCGAAATACATGACCCAACCGTCGGGTGCCTCACTTCCCGGCGAGAGGGACCGATCCTCGCCTACTTCTAGTGCCGGGGCGTCCGTCCATTCTTCCACAAAATCGGCGAGCGCGGCTCCCTTGATGCCCCTGGTGATGCTGAACTCCAATTGGAATGCCTGCAGCTCGATGTTCCACTCGGTGACCCTCCCGGTAGAGATTGGGCTCCTGAGCACCCTCTCCAATGGGTAGGCCGAGACGACCTTGATTGGGTGACCTTGAAAGTAATGCCGCAGCTTACACGAGGCCACCAAGAGTGCGAGTAAGAGCTTCTGAGGCATGGGGTACCGTGCCCTTGCGTCCCGCAACACCGTACTGACGAAATACACCGGGTGCTCGACG
This sequence comes from Aegilops tauschii subsp. strangulata, assembly GCF_002575655.3. Taxonomy (NCBI): domain Eukaryota; kingdom Viridiplantae; phylum Streptophyta; class Magnoliopsida; order Poales; family Poaceae; genus Aegilops; species Aegilops tauschii. Next base: position 164,019,703 of record NC_053039.3, on the reverse strand, counting down.
AGGGCAAGCGCGTCGATGGAGCCTACGCCTCCCGGAACTTGGGGCGCCTCCTGAGGTGGTGGAGCCCCCAACGCCTGATCGCTTGTCAGGGTCCCTGCAGGCTCGGGGGGGCGTCCTGCTGAGCTTGATCCTCTGCTGCCGTACCTGCTTGCGGCACCCTCCTGGTCTTGCATCATCCCTGCTGGGGGCGTAACTCGGTGTGATGCGCCCTTGGCTTGGCGTTCTTCCCGAACCGCCACCAGAGCCGCACTGGCGGAGTAGGGAGTGGCGGCAAGGTAAAGCACTAGGGGCTCGAGAGGTCGTGGCGCCACCATCACCGGAGGGCTAGTCAGGTATCTCTTGAGGTCTTGAAATGCTTGGTCAGCCTCCGGGGTCCACTCAAATGGGCCCTTCTTCTTCATCGGCTTGAAGAAGGGTAGGGCGCGCTCTCCCAGCTTGGAAATGAAGCGCCCCAGCGCAGTCACACGACCAGCGAGCTTCTGCATTTCCTTGAGGGTTTGTGGTGGATTCATGTCTTCGATGGCCTTGACCTTCTCTGGGTTGGCCTCGATCCCCCTGTGGGACACAAGGAAGCCCAGTAGCTTACCGGAAGGGACGCCAAACATGCACTTCTCTGGGTTGAGTCGCAAGTCCACCTGGCGGAGGCTCGCGAAGGTTTCCTCCAGGTCTTGAATCAAAGTTCTCGCCTCCCGAGAGTTCACCACGATGTCGTCGACGTAAGCTCCAGTGTTTCTCCCGAGCTGCCTACCCAAGGCAATATGCATGAGCTGTTGGAAGGTTGCGCCTGCGTTTCGCAGCCCGAACGGCTTGCAAGTGTAGCAGTACACCCCACACGGGGTCAGGAAGGCTGTCTTCTCCACGTCTTATACCGCCATCTTGATCTGGTGATATCCTGAAAACGCATCCAGGAAGCACAGCAAGTCGCACTCGGCAGTGGAGTTGACGATCTGGTCGATGTGGGGAAGCGGGAACGGATCTTGGGGGCAGGCCTTGTTGAGGTTGGTGAAGTCGACGCACATACGCTCCTTCCCGCCTTTCTTTGGCACGACGACGGGGTTCGCCAGCCACTTGGGGTACCGAACCTCGCGAATGACACCCGCAGCCTCCAACTTGTGGGTCTCTTGGACAATGAAAGCTTGCTTCTCCGTGGACTGCAGCCTTGCCCTCTACTTTACGGGGCGTACGTTGGGGCACACCTTCAGGTGGTGCTCTATCATCCCTCTTGGAACCCCTACCAGCTGATCAGGCTCCCAAGGGAACACTTCCTTGTTTGCGCGTAAGAACTTCACCATCGCCTCCTCCTGATCAGGCTCGAGGTTGGCGCCTATGGTAAAGGTTGCCCCCGAGGACCCGTCCTCCTCGACTGGCACCTTCTTGGTCTCCGCCTTGTCTTGAGTGAACAACTGCTTCTTCTTGGTTGGTGTGGCTCCCTTGGCCTTGGAGGTGTCCGCGTCGGCGGGCTGCGCCGTCGCAGCGGTCTTGAGGGCAAGCTTGAGCGTCGCCAGGGCTTCCTTGGCGTCCCCAACTACCGTAAGGACACCCTTACTCCCGGGCATCTTCATGAGGTTGTTGGCCGGATGGTTGGGCCGGGTACCCGAGGATGGCGTTGTATGGGAGGCCGATGCGAGCGATGTTGAAGTCGACCAGCTCCGTGCAGTAGTTGTCGCGCGTGCCGAAGGTTACGGGGAGGCGGATCCGCCCCAGGGAGTGGGCGGAGCCTCCACCAACCCCTGAGAAAGGCTTGCTAGGGCGGAGCCGCTCGGGCGGTACGTGAAGAAGGCTGAAGGCCTCGACTGAGAGCATGTTGAGGCCGACGCCTCCGTCGATGAGCGTCTTGGTGACAGACATGTTGCAGATGGTGGGCGTGCAGAGCATCGGGAGCACACCCGAGCCGATGGTGGAGACGGGATGACCCCCTGAGTCGAAGGTGAGGTCGGCCTTGGGTGCAGCCCAGCCCGGTGGAGCCCCCGGGCGCTTGGAAGTGGCGCCGATCTGGCGAAGGAACGGCTTGATGTGATGATCCGAGGGCGGCGCTTGCGAGCCGCCGAGGAGGGCCGCGACCGCGTGGTGCGCCGGTGCCGCGTAGCGCGCAGCGAAGAGACCGTGCAGCTCCTCCCAAGACGCCACCGTGGATCTGGGGAGGTTGAGTAGCCAGGCGCGCGGCGCGCCAGTGAGGGCCATGGGAAGCCAGTTGGCCATGACCTTGTCGTCGCCCCCGGCCTTAGAGACGGCCTCCTCATACACTAGCAGGAAAGCCGATGGGTCCACCGCGCTGTCGTAGCACGGCGGCATCTCTGGATTGAACTTAGGCGGCCACTGCACCTGCCGCATGGCGGGAGCAAGGGCTCGGAGCCCCCAGGCGTCACCGTGGGCGCCCATAGATCCAGTCGGAAGAGCGGCGCCAGCCATGGATAATGGGCGTGGAGATGGTGGAGCGCGAATCGACGGAAGGAAAACTCCGGCGCACCCCTACCTGGCGTGCCAAATGTTGGATCTCGGGCTCCGGCAAAACCCTCAAGGTTCGAACACTGGGGTGCGCACGAAGATCTCCCCCTCCCAAATCATGCCCTCAACCTCGTCGGGATCTCTAAGCTGAGCTCGACGAACTCGCAACACGAGAGACACAAGATTTATACTGGTTTGGGCCACCGTTGTGGTGTAATAGCCTACTCCAGTGTGGTGGTGGTGGATTGCCTCTCGGGCTGAGGATGAACAGTACAAGGGGAGGAACAGCCTCTTGAGGGAGGTGTTCTTGTGCTTGGTGGGTGTGAGGATGGGTTGGATCTAGTCTAAGATGAGGTCTAGTGGGCGAGGATCCGATGCCTCCTACTGTGGTGGCTAGCCCTATTTATAGAGGCCCTGGTCCTCTTCCCAAATACTGAGCGGGAAGGGAGCCAACAATGGCCAATTTGAAAGGGGACAGCTAGTACAAGCTATCCTAACGAAAGCAGTCTTCTCCTGCCAAAGGCTCTGGTGGTGACGCCGGCTTGGGCTCCACGATGACCTCCGTCTTGCCGTCCTGCTGGCCTTGGTCTCGTTGCACTGATATGGAAACCTTTGCCTGATGCCTCGGTACTCCTTGCCTGCTCTTGGCTCCTTAGCACCAAAGAGGAAGCGAGGACATTGTGCGCGCTGGCGCCCGCCTGGCGCCCATCTGGTGTCGATCGTCATGGCTTGCGTCATGAGAACCTCGCGAGGTTTACCTTGCCTTGATCTCTCTGCCCCGCGCGAGCTAGCCTGGTGAGGCCGCTCCCGAGGAGGTCTTGTGTCGTCCGCCTCACGAGGCTTGGCCCCTCGCGAGGGTCTTGAGAGCTTGGTGGTGAAGATGGGCCATACGGGCCCGCTCGCGGAGCCACGCCATGGGCCGCTGGCAGGCAAGTCTGGGGACCCCCATTCCCAGAACGCCGACAGCAGGTTTAATCCCCCAAGAAACCAGTCAATCTTTCTTTCTTCGGGGGCCATGTCATAAAGGGAGTAACGGGCCAAATGATTGAACTTTTGCAAATATTCACCCACAGACTGACTTCCTTGGAGGAGCGCGAGAAATTCATGCTACTTAACCTTCATAATTCCAGTAGGAATATGATATTTCCGGAACTGATCCTTGAATTTTGCCCAGGTGATTTCTTCATCGGCAGGCCACATGGCTTTTGCATTTTCCCACCATATGGCGGCAGCGCCTTCAAGATAATGAGAAATCTCAAGCTTCCTCTCAATGGTTCGCAACCAATCGTCTGCATCCAAGGGATCAATAACCTAACTGAAACAAGGAGGCTTGATTCTCTTAAAATCTGACAGCTTGGAGTGATGACCGTTCTGATTTCCATTCTATCCAACCACAGCTTGCACACTCCTTAATATTTCAATCAGATCATTATTCCTCCTTTTCTCAAACATACGCAGAATTTGCTCGGTGGAGGGCGGATTTGGCGGTGGAGGCGCTGGTGGAACGTACGGCTCGGGGCAGTGTCCTGCCTGTCGTGCGGAACAACGAATAGGAGCATCCTCATGAGCGTCGCTACTGCTGCCTCCCCGCACCATCCTATTGTGGATTTTTCCCAAGACAACGCAACCGAGATGAGAAACATCCAAAATAAATTGGGGAAAAGCCAGCAACAAAGCCCGAGAGAAAGCAAAATAACAAAGAAAATACGACGAATAAAATAGAGTTCCAACATAACTATACATAGACTCATACATGAAAGATAAACAACATGCCAAGTTCAACTACTCTCATACATGAAATGGAGCATCATGACTCGTACGACTACATCCGTACATCATCCTGACGACTACGGATACTCAAACGCTCTACTGCTCTGCTGGTGCTGCGGGGTCCTCTCCTGAAGCGGACTCGGATCCTGAACTGACGATGTTAACTGAAACCTCCGGGTTAAAGGTAACACGACGATGCTGCCTCAAGGGCTCTCCCTCCAGGGCAGGTGCGAGGTGAAGCATCGGGGCTACAGGAGTAGTGAGAAGTGAAACCCACTCAGCAGGAGCACTGAGAGGATTCACGGTCGAGGTGCCCGAGCTACTCGGAGGAGTAACCGGTAAAATAGGTGAACTAGAACTGGATGGAATATAAGGGGTAAATCCCATAGAGGATGGAGTAGTGAAAGATCTAGTAGTGACTAAAGCAGTACGAGCACGAGTCAGCTCTCAAGCCAGCTCGTGGATCATAAGGTAGCTAGAAGTGATATAACGAGAAAGGTGGCTAGCAACACTATCAGACTCCGGATCAATGATAGGAAAACAGACGCGACCATTATCGTGCAGAGAGGGATAGTAGTGGAAACCTGGGTGGTTCTGCATCCGGACCTCGTTATAACGAAGCTCGACAAGGACCTTGAATGCAGCAATCTGGACGGCCTGGGAAGCGGTAGAAGAAAAACCGCTCCGAGAGGTACGAGTGTAAGTGCTGGAACCGGAACTGGTGCATAGAGTAACCACTGCGTGATACTCATACACTGAGTCTGTTAGACGCTCCCGGTACACACGATAGACTGGGTCGTCACCGAGGGGGTACAGCCGACGCCACACGTTACGAAGGAGATGCGGTGATGTGTATGGCATCAGCTGCAACTAGCATGGATACGGCACCGGAGCCATCTACACTCACAATCATTAGTAGGTTAGCATAAAAATAAAACGAGTGCATACAATGCAACAACCAGCTACAAATGCTACCGGCACTCAACTTAAACTCGTAACTAACGTCCAATTAACACGTCGTAGTCTAGCATGGCCTACAGTCAGCGCGGCTCCGATACCAAGCGTTGTGGCACCCCGGCTCAGAGCGACCGGTTTACCATGCATTGCCAGCCCAGAGACCATGTCTTCTGGCAACACACAACATCTTGGTACACAAAACAACCGCTTTACTGATGCTAGCGGATCATAGTTCATATTACAACAGGTGGCGAGGCCAAGTGGCACACACGGTGCGGCTGAACAATATGTACATTATTTAGTGATCATAAAGGGGCCTCGATCATAACAACTACGCGGCAGCGGAACGACGTCGTAGCGGAACTCCATAGCACAGGGACACCGATGTGGACACGATCTAGACTCGGACAGCACTCCTTTCCAACGAGACTTTCCTGAAAGCTGGCATGACACGCCAGGTTAGTACATTGAATGTACTTGCAAGCTCACAACAAACATAAACATAATGACAAGCAATATTATGATATTTAACCAATTGCTTTACTAATGCCACATCATATCATACGTGCAGTGATCATGATCTTGTGATATAAGTCCCTCGGACTTGCTTACCAAACGGTGGTCGCTCTCGGATCACAAACAGACCAACCTCGTGGTCTTTGATCGGGTTATCTCGTAACCAAACGGTGATCTTACCGAGATCACAAACGGACCAACAACTTGGTCTCCATCAACACAATGTTTTCCCAACCATCATCTTCTCAACGGTGCAAAGTTCATATCTTAGTGTGCAAAATTAATTAAACGTTGACCCATGGTGTGACCTACTTTCGATCGTGTCTGTAACCGTGGACTCGGCTATCGATAGATTTAATACACTCTGCAGAGGTAGCGCACTGTACCCACACCACGGAACCCATGGCCTCGCACTCCCATTCGGGTGGACCAACGGCGTTCCGATGAAACCCCTCCATTGCCATGACACTTCCCTGGCAACTCCGACTCCCTCCCCACTGGGCTAGTCCTGGGTGGCCCCATGTCTACCAAAGACACCAACGGCCACCGTCGTGGGATAACATAAACGGTCCCAAACGGGGACAAGGTACCATAACAACAACAACGGGCACACAAGGTTATGTCTGCTTACCGGGCCAGGCTACCGCATGCCCATAACCTTCCCTCATTGGAGGCACCGACTAGAGGCATGACAACGGACCAAATAAAGGCCTTCCCATAAAGGCAAATGTGGTTGCACTGGGAAAACTCGATTCAGTGGCACCATGACCCGATCAACGATATGTTCAAGTTGAGTTATTATCATGTTCAACTTAAGGTGAAAGTAACCGGTGTCATGATATGCCATGAAAATGCATCACCAACATATGCAGCATATATCAACGGAAATAACTGGGTCAACCATATCCACACTAAGCATAGACATCAACAGCTCATAACACCTCTATGGGTATGATTTATCATCACTTTAAACAGAATCTTTACTTAGCAAATTTATCATTTGTCTCATTTAAGAAAATAACTCAAAAATAATTACTTATATCCATAACCATATTACTTCTTCATAACAAATATTACTTCTAGTTACCTAACCAACTAAATTAGCTTCAAACTTCTATAAACTAAGCATATCAACTCAAACAATCAACCAACAGAATATAAATATTATTCTAGTGATTTAAATGCATGGATTAAACCATTAATTCTAGTCGAAAAATCACAAATATTGTAATGGCACCATGAAAATGTTGCTGTGGATTGCCTTAGTGCAGATGAGGCTCACAATCCTCCTGGTGATCCTCAAGACAAGCTTCACTTTCTGAAAACAATTATAAACACAAAAAGAAAACATCAAGAACCCTTCTGAAATTCACCAGAAAATCTAGACAGCAGAGAAAAATCTCATTTTTGGTGAGCTGCTAGATTTCTGCATAAAGAACACAATGCAAAAAGAATCAATTCATTTGGACTTATGGTTAAAAAGTTTTGGCTGTTTGAAGCTCTCTGGATAAAATTGAATTTTGAATTTAAATAAACAGAACTGGGGGGTGACGTCGAAGGCGTAAACCTCGCGGGCGCCACCACTCGTACCGCTTCGAGCATGTACAGGGTGGCTGACTAGCGGGCGCCGCTAGTCAGGTGAGAGGGAGGGGGAGAGGGGAACAGAGGCCGGCGAGCCTCCGCCGGAGCACACGCCGGCGAGGAGGGCTCCTTGGCCAGAACTGGAGGGAGGGATCGAAAGGGGAGACGGAGGCGCACCTGCCCGTACCCGTAGGTTAGCTAGGGGTGGTCGGACGGCGTCGGAAAATGCCTCTCCAGCGGCAACAGAAAGCAAAGGTCGCCGAAGTTGGAGACGACAGCGACTAGAGGCAGCACCAGGGGCTCCAACCGGGTGGAACGGCACCACCGAGGCACGGCGGAGGCCCTAGAAGGGTGGCCCGAGCCTGGGAGGGGCTGGAGCTGCAGAGACGACCCGAGGGGATCGCCGGCGAGCTTGATCTCGGGGACGGCAGCCCGCGGCCTGCCCGGCCGGGCTACGGCTTTCTACGAGTTTGTGGAGTGTGTGTGAGGAGTGGATGATGCTCGAGGAGGCTGGGGAGAGCTCTATTTATAGCCGAGCGATGAGAGGGGCTCGGGCTCCGCCGGAGGACACCTGGACACGGCGCCCGGCGACGAACGGTGTCAGTGAGCGAGGGGGAAGGCGACGCAGCTCACGCGGGCACAGTGGGCGAGCGGAGATGAGCACAGGAGCGAGGGGGTGGCGACGAACACAGTGCGCAGCGCACTGTTGGGTTGGCTGGACCACGCCCGTGCTCGCTGCAGCGAGCTCCAGCGTCGGTGAGCGCCAGGAGAGAGTTATGAGGGTTGGGACAATGATCGGGGCGAAGTTTGGCAAGGTTTGGTAGGCGGGGAAGCAATCACGCGAGCAACAGAGGCGCGGGCGCGACGCAGAGCGCGTCGGCCGTATGCCAGCACGCCTGGACGAATGCGGTCACCGCATGAACTCTGACCTCAGGCCGAGCTAAGCCTAAACTTCATGTCTGGCGTGTAGTCCATGGTAGATTGAGAGGTTACCACACTTTGGTTTGAGCTCAGGCGTAGTAACATGGATTTCAACTTCCTGGTAAGTTTCTGGATAGTGACTTTGAGAGCTTACTGTGGTCAAAATACTGAGAGTAGGGAGCTGGGCTTTCGAGGTTAGCAATCATCTACTAAGGTGATGATGCACAAGAAAATTCATCCACAATTGAGCAAGTAAAATGGCAGTTGCTGTAGAAACTACCACTTCTGTCCAGAACAGAAAATATTTTATGTAGCAAAAATATTCCAAAAAGTGATGAAATGTTTTTGCTCAGGAAGGTGCCCTAGGGTTCAAAGAATATTTGGAATTTTCTCAGATTTTTGTGGACAAGAAAAATTGGGGTTGCTTTGGAACACAAGGGGCTAGTAAGGGTTTTAGAGAGAAAATGAATATTTTTCATTAGAGAAAAATATTCATAATGTTATTTTGAGATGGATCAGAGAAGAAATGATGGCTTAGGGAGAGAAATAAGTCTCTTGGGTGAAAGTCAAGGGGGTACCCAAGTGTTTAAGTCCATCTGAAGTGATTCAAAATTCCAAATTCAAATCCAAACCAACTGAAAATCAGGCAAAGAGAAGAGGGCAAAAACCAGGTTCTCACACAAACCTTCAGGTTGCATCATATACAACTCTTCTTCCAGAAATCGAATCAGGAATGCGGTCTTTACATCCATTTGCCAGATTTCCTAATCATAAAATGCAGCAATTGCTAACATGATTCGGACGGACTTAAGCATCGCTACGGGTGAGAAGGTCTCATCATAGTCAACTCCTTGAACTTGTTGAAAACCTTTCGCAACAAGTCAAGCTTTGTAGACAATAACATTACCGTCAACGTCAGTCTTCTTCTTGAAGATCCATTTATTATCGATGGCTTGCCGATCAATGGGCAAGTCAACCAAAGTCCACACTTTGTTCTCATACATGGATCCCACCTCAGATTTCATGGCCTCAAGCCATTTTGCGGAATCTGGGCTCATCATCGCTTCCTCATAGTTCGTAGGTTCGTCATGGTCAAGTAACATGACCTCCAGGACAGGATTACCGTACCACTCTGGTGCGGATCTTACTCTGGTTGACCTACGAGGTCCGGTAGTAACTTGATCTGAAGTTACATGATCATCATCATTAGCTTCCTCACTAATTGGTGTAGGAATCATAGGAACAGATTTCTGTGATGAACTACTTTGCAATAAGGGAGCAGGTATAGTTACCTCATCAAGTTCTACTTTCATCCCACTCACTTCTTTCGAGAGAAACTCCTTCTCTAGAAAGGATCCATTCTTTGCAATGAATGTCTTGCCTTCGGATCTGTGATAGAAGGTGTACCCAACAGTCTCCTTTGGGTATCCTATGAAGACACATTTCTCCGATTTGGGTTCGAGCTTATCAGGTTGAAGTTTTTTCACATAAGCATCGCAGCCCCAAACTTTAAGAAACGACAACTTTGGTTTCTTGCCAAACCATAGTTCATAAGGTGTCATCTCAACGGATTTCGATGGTGCCCTATTTAACGTGAATGCAGTTGTCTCTAAAGCATAACCCCAAAACAATAGCGGTAAATCAGTAAGAGACATCATAGATCGCACCATATCTAGTAAAGTACGATTACGACGTTCGGACACACCATTACACTATGGTGTTCCGGGTGGCGTGAGTTGTGAAACTATTCCGCATTGTTTCAAATGAAGACCAAACTCGTAACTCAAATATTCTCCTCTACGATTAGGTCGTAGAAACTTTATTTTCATGATACGATGATTTTCCACTTCACTTTGAAATTCTTTAAACTTTTCAATTGTTTCAGACTTATGCTTCATCAAGTAGATATACCCATATCTGCTTAAATCATCTGTGAAGGCGAGAAAATAACAATACACGCTGCGAGCCTCAACATTCATCGGACCACATACATCAGTATGTATGATTTCCAATAAATCTGTTGCTCGCTCCATTGTTCCGGAGAACGGAGTTTTAGTCATCTTGCCCATGAGGCATGGTTCACAAGTACCAAGTGATTCCAAAAGTCCATCAGAATGGAGTTTCTTCATGCGCTTTACACCAATATGTCCCAAACGGCAGTGCCACAAATAAGTTGCACTACCATTATCAACTCTACACTTTTGGCTTCAATATTATGAATATGTGTATCACTACTATCGAGATTCAATAAAAATAGACCACTCTTCAAGGGTGCATGACAATAAAAGATATTACTCATATAAATAGAACAACCATTATTCTCTGATTTAAATGAATAACCATCTCGCATCAAACATGATCCAGATATAATGTTCATGCTTAACGCTGGCACCAAATAACAATTATTCAGGTCTAAAACTAATCCCGAAGATAGATGTAGAGGTAGTGTGCCGACCGCGATCACATCGACTTTAGAACCATTTCCCACGCGCATCGTCACCTCATCCTTAGCTAATCTTCGCTTAATCCGTAGTCCCTGTTTCGAGTTGCAAATATTAGCAACAGAACCAGTATCAAATACCCAGGTGCTACTGCGAGCATTAGTAAGGTACACATCAATAACATGTATATCACATATACCTTTGTTCACCTTGCCATCCTTCTTCTCCGCCAAATACTTGGGGCAGTTCCGCTTCCAGTGACCAGTCCCTTTGCAGTAGAAGCACTAGGTCTTAGGCTTAGGTCCAGACTTGGGCTTCTTCACTTGAGCAGCAACTTGCTTGTCGTTCTTCTTGAAGTTCCCCTTCTTTCCTTTACCCTTTTTCTTGAAACTGGTGGTCTTGTTGACCATCAACACTTGATGCTCCTTCTTGATTTCTACCACTGCGGCCTTTAGCATTGCGAAGAGCTCGGGAATTGTCTTATCCATCCCTTGCATGTTATAGTTCATCACGAAGCTCTTGTAGCTTGGTGGTAGTGATTGAAGAATTCTGTCAATGACATTATCATCAGGCAGATTAACTCCCGATTGAATCAAGTGATTGTTATACCTAGACAATTTGAGTATATGCTCATTGACAGAACTATTCTCCTCCATCTTGTGTGACACCCAAGTTTTATTTGGATTTTTCAAAAGATTTTTATTTGACTTGAGAGAGGTGATTTAATTATTTTTTCAAAAGAACTCTCCCTTTCAAATATTTTTTTATGGCAAAAGTTTTATTTGGATTCACCCAAGATCTGTCTTTGGTCTTGGAGGTTCTTGCTTTTCATTTGGACTCAAGACAAAATACTTTTCACTTGGGAAAATGCCTTTTGAAAATCTCTTTGAAATTTGCACTATGGCTTTTCGAATAATCCTTTACCACTTTCAACATTTCCCTCTTGCCATGGCCTTAGTGCAAATACTCTCTCCTAACCCTCCCCTCATCTTTGGATCATGTTTGGCATCTAATCTAGCAAGTTGAACCTCCCCTATGTTTATTTTCCATTTAAATCTTATTCAAATAAATTTATGTCTTCTATTCTATCCATTGGTGATTTACAAAGGAACTGTACTTTCTGTTTTGATTTTTGCCCCCAAACCAACTCTCCTCCCTAGTCCTTTGAACCCTCAACCAAGATCCATGAAGATCCACTGGTCTTCAGTTCAAATTTTTCAAACTACACTTGCTGCAAGTTTGGACCAGATTTGTCAAATTTGGTGAAATTCATTCAAATCCTTCTCCAAAAATTCCAAGTAAAATCAGGCAGCCTCTGGGTGCATTGAGTGGTCACCTCACCAAGTTACAGCCCCAGAAAAATTTATCTCATAGCCAAATCTTTCTGTCGAACACCTGCAGTGCATTGTCAATGTCAAGTTTCAGTCAAGTTCAGAGAACATTGCAGTGCACTGTCGTTTTCTTCAGAACCCGACGTCGATCTCACCAGTGCCACTGTGTTGCCTTGCTCCTCGTCCCCTCCCCCTTGTTCCTGCAGCGCACGAACGCCTGGCACCTTGCGGACGTCGGCGACGAGCAGCAGAAGGTGCGCCGCCCCGTGACCGACGCCAGCGGCGGCTTTACGGCCGCCAGCGGGAGGCACGGCGCTGACGGCGCCACCCAGCGCCGCCCAAGCCACCGGAGCTCGCCGCGTGCCCTTCCACTCCCCCGAACACGCTGCCGCTCTCATCGTGAACCGCAGGGCGCGGAGCGCGCTCTCTGCCGCCGTCGAGCCCGTGCGGCCATCTCACCGTGGACCGACACCATTACGCCAAGACCAACTCCGTTTAGCTGTGGAATGACACCAGTAACCTCCACTGATGCTGCCTGGCCACTCAAACCTCCTGCCAATCCACTGCATCGCCATAATCGCTCGCCGGAGATTCTCTGTTCACGGCCACCCCGTCGATCCGCCTATAAATAGAGGCCCCGAGCTTCAACTCGAGCACCCACCATCCCTGCACTCCACCTAGAGCACGCCTAGCCACTGGAAGAGCCCCGAGGAGGTCTCCTTCCTCGACTCCGGCCGCCACGACCCGCCACGGGATCCAGCTCGATTCGCCCCCGTGTGTGCACCTCCGCCTCCCTTCTCTTGCCAGTAGCTTCACTATGCATCCCTCCCTCTGACCCGCGCTTCAATTCGAAGTTTGCAGCCCTCCACCGGAGTTCCCCACCATCACCCGAGCCGCCGTCCGCCGGAGATAGTGTCGCCGTCGACGTGGTGCTCCCCGTTGGTCGAGTCCACCACCCACCGATGCGGAAGAACACGCTGAAGCTCTTGGTACCCTCCGATCCTCCTAACTCGCCGTGGTTCGACGCCGGCGTCCACCGCAGTCTTTGGGCGCCGGCGAGCTTTTCAAACCTGACATGTGGACCCCGCATGTCAGCCTCTGTTATATTCTCCCTCGAACCATTTTCTGTTGGCGCCTTCGGGCAAATACGCTTTCCCTCTTGAGCTTGCGAATTTCCAATCGAACCGTTTTCTGTTTTCTCAGTTAAAACCCTGGAACTTTTCTGTTTCATTACATCTAAGTCCCTGGACAGAAACCTTTATAACTTTTTAATAAAAAGGGATTTTTGAGTGATTCTTTTTCTGACAATCTTCAAATTTTGTCTAGTTTTTTATGGGATTTATTTGAAAAATGTTTGGAGAAGTTTCTGCGCACACATTGGTTTTCACCTTAGTACCCGTTTTTCGTGATTGCCGTAGGTTCCGGAAGAGGTGACGGAGCCGCGAACTTCGCCGAGCTAGACTCCGACTTCTCCAAACCAGGCAAGCATTTTTGAACATTTGATATGATAAGTGTTTTGCATGTTTGCTTGAAAGTTTGTGCATGGCATATGAGTGTCGGTAAATACCTCGTTGCTTGTAAGGTAACTACCCGCGTGTTCCAAAGTTGCGATGATCTCTGATGAGAGATGGCCTAATCATGTGGTGACATGAAGGGCAGCAAGGTGGTACTGTTGTAGCATACCAGCCTTGCGTCATCCGACTTTCTCCGACGTTAACGTGGACGGAGTCACATCGTTCTTTTCCCCGCATGTTCCAAAGTTGCGATGATCTCTGATGAGAGATGGCCTAATCATGTGGTGACATGAAGGGCAGCAAGGTGGTACTGTTGTAGCATACCAGCCTTGTGTCATCCGACTTTCTCCGACGTTAACGTGGACGGAGTCACGTTATCGTTCTTTCCACCTTCCGTGCTACCACATGTTTCATTTGCCAGGATGCGGTTTAGTAAGTTGGTAACCTCTTTCCGTGTACACACCAAACAGAGAGGCCGGGATGATGGTACCTTGGCCCAGGATTAAAGCCAGTCATCCGGTCAGGGGGCATGGGTGTTTCCGGTTGGGACCGAGAGGGGGGGCACCCCCTTAGAGCGCGCGTATAGAAATTTGATCCCATGTTACGCGAGGTTGTAGCCTCCCCGTCTCAAGGTTTTTCTTGAACATTGCCGAGGGTGATCCCTGGCTTCGGAAGGTTGAATTGGGTGTGTACTGGTTAGACGTGTTTCTTCCAAAACACCGTAGACGGAACTAGTCCCCGTGACTACTGAAATCCGTTGGCTGTGGTTAAGTACAAACTCTGCAGAGTCAATTCCTTCCAAGTCATCGTATCCATGATCAAGTAGTGTAATCGGTATATCCATATCTATCCGCGTGGAAAACTTGTCCCCGGTGAACAAGCTCAAGTGGTAAATCCAGTTTAATTATTATTCCTGTGGATGGACTAAATTTTTTATTCGTCTCGTACTTGTGATAATGTATGTTCCCGAACTATTAAATTATTGAACTGCAATATAAGCCCTTTCTGTGACGTCGCTCAGACGTCCGACTGCGGCGTGTCTTTCGTTTCTTACTTTAAATATAAGCCCTTTATGTGATGTCGCTCAGACGTCCGACTGTGGCACGCACTGCCTTTATTTTCTGTTATAAGCCCTTTATGTGGTGTCGCCCCGACGCCCGACTGTGGCATTATTATTCTCGCAGTTTCCTCTCGAGGAGTCATTCAGACCCTCGTTTGGCACCAACATTATTATTCTTGCAGTTTCCTCTCGAGGAGTCATTCAGACCCTCGTTTGGCACCAACATTATTATTCTTGCAGTTTCCTCTCGAGGAGTCATTCAGACCCTCATTTGGCACCAGCATTATTATTCTCGCAGTTTCCTCTCGAGGAGTCATTCAGACCCTCGTTTGGCACCAGCATTATTATTCTCGCAGTTTCCTCTCGAGGAGTCATTCAGACCCTCGTTTGGCACCAGCATTATTATTCTCGCAGTTTCGTCTCGAGGAGTCATTCAGACCCTTGTTTGGCACCAGTATTACTATTCTGCAGTTTTCGCTCGAGGCGTCATTCAGACCCTCGCTTGGCAACCAGTATTTATTATCTCTATGTCTGAACGCACTGGATAAATTGTTCATATGCTTCATGTTTACATTTGTTATATCTTATGTTTGAACTGTCTTGCGAGTACTTTCATAGTACTCACCTGGCTTGTTGATTTGGCCAGATGTTGACGAAGGCGATCTCTTGGATGAAGAGTTTGATAGCGCGTCCGACGCCTAGAGGAGTCCCAGTCAGTCCTGCGCGATCCCGGATATTGGTCACTTGTATTATATACGCTTCCGCCACCCGCAATAAGTCTCCTCGAGCCTCACTCCGACGCTCGAAGAGCTGTAGTCTTCAGGAGTCATATCACTCGCTTCGCGGTGATATTTCCACCACCGTTATTATCGTGAGTTAGTAGTATGCCACCCTATCCGCCGTCTTGTTTTATCGGCGTGCATGTAATAAATTGTTGGGCAGTCTCCGCTCAACCTTGTATTATATTTAGTACTCCTGGTATTTTTCTTCTGTGACCAAGATATTGTCTACCAGTGAGAAGGAATTCTTCCTTACTGGTCCGTAAAAGGGATTGGTCTCTCAATAATTATTTTATTGAAAAACCGGTCGTGACAAGCTTGGTATCAGAGCCAGGCTGACTGTAGGAAGCCACTAGGTGCGATTGCTAATCGGTTATTAGCGTTTTTTGTGCTTTTTCAGCTTTTTTGCAATTGTAGCTATTTTCTGTTGGTCATCATAAATTTATGACATGACTACTCAGAATTTTTGCCTACTGTTGTAGATGGCTGGCAGCTGCTGTGAGAATCGAGTGTTCACGAACGTGCCCGAGGGGTTTTTCAAGCTCCTCGTCTCCATCACCAAGCTCGCGATCGGGCCAGCAGCTCGCCCGGAGTTCACACTCTACCAGCACAAGCTCAGTGACGACGTGTCTATGCACCAAGCTGTGGTGCAATTCAAGGGAGGACGTTCTGCAGCTCGCCACTTCCGTTTTGTGGGAAGGGCCATGCCTACGGAGAGGCATGCCATGCAGATGGCTGCCCGTGAGGCGATAGCTCGCCTTCGGGACATCCTTCCTACGATGAAGACTCGTCGCTACCGCTACCTCCCATGCCATGTGCCATACACCAGCCACTATGCGTTCGCCTGCCATCGGGGAGAGCGAGATGAAGCCATCGAGATGGTTGTGGAGTATCTCAAGGCTTTGGAGGAGTCTTTCGACAACCTCGTGGACGATCTTGTGGCTGCCCGCATGGACTTAGTCCGGGGCGGTCCTGCCAGCAGGAAGGAGCTTCTCAACACGGCGCCGCCTCTGACATTCGTCTCGTCTTCAGCCTCGTATGCACCGGCCGTTTTGGCCACTGCTCGCCGTCTGCCTACCACTGAGGAGTTCGACTGAGTCATCGCTCCTACTCCAGTCAGAGCCGCACCGCCTGCCGCACCCGCTCTACCACCAGTCGCCCCCGCACCATCACCGCAGCGCAGCGTTGCGTGCCAGGTGCCAGCTAGAGAGGAGGTGGAGGTTGATTCTCCTGGACCGCTGAGTCTTGCCATCGGCAAGGGAAAGGAAATCTTCACCATCTCTGACTGAGAGCACCGAGTAGCCGCGCGTTATGTCTGCTTGTATGATGTTCTGTTTTATCTGTACGCTAGTTTGTATTGGTGTGTTTGCTGTCTTCCGGAGTAGTACGCTAGTCTAAATAACATGTCAGGATGTGTACGCGCATCCTGAGTGCTGTATCGTGTGTTTGCTTTTCGCATGTAAGATAGTTGCTAAGCAGTTCTTCTCCATGCAAAATCGCTTATGTTTTCTTGAAAACCTTGAGATCTTTTAAATTTGTTGCCTTTGCAAGATTTTCCTTGTGCTGCACAGTTTTTCTCATGGGTTTTGCACAATAATACCCCAGACTGGAAAAATGTCTCGCCCGTGGACTCGCTCCATGCCCAATCAGCCAGAAGAGGTTTACGGGACACAGACTAGCAACAATTTCACTCAGGGTCAGTCCAGTCAACACGACAGCGAAGCAGCCCTGTCTCAAGTATGCCGTCTCTTCGAGCAAAGCCAGCAACAGCACCAAGAGATGATGAAGCATGTCATCAATATGGGAAACCACCGTGAGCCCTATCAACAGCATTCCAAGTTATCTGAGTTACAGAAGACTCGCCCCTCAACTTTTGCTCACACCGATAGGCCGCTGGAAGCCGATGATTGGCTTCGTGACATTGAAAGGAAGCTGATCATTGCTCAGTGTTCAGATCATGAGAAGGTGATTTATGCACCACACTACCTTACTGGAGCAGCTGCAACATGGTGGGAAAATTTCCTACACATGCATCCCAGTGAACACAACATCACCTGGGAAGAGTTCAAGGAAGGCTTCCGTGGGGCACACATCCCCAGGAGCATCCTAAATATCAAGAAGAGGGAGTTTGATGACCTGAAGCAGAGAGGCATGTCAGTAACAGAATACAATGGTCAGTTTACCCAGCTGTCTCGTTATGCCTACGACGAGCACATGACAGAAAATAAGAAGATGGAAAAATTCCTGGACGGCCTGGCACCAGCGCTAAGATGCCAACTGATTGTACACACCTTTCCGGATTTTAAGACTCTGGTGGACAAGGCCATCACCTTGGAGAATGAGCGCCGTAGTCTGGAAGATATCCGTAAGCGAAAGAGGGACAAGACGACTCTTGCTCGCAACAACCGAAGCAAGACTGAGGTTCCACGGACAGACACAAGGAGATCCACGGCTACTGAACCAAGGCCCGTCGGATAGTTTCATGCCAGGGACAAGGAGTACACGTACCATCCAGGGGTCACCTGCTATGCTTGTGGTCAAGAAGGGCATTATGCTAAATAGTGCCCAAAGCCAAAGAACCCGGCACCCAAGCCAAACAATGGTGGGAACAATCCAGCCCCCAAGCGCAACAATTTCAACCCCAACAACAACCACAGGAAGGGTCACCTAAACCATGTGACCAGGGAAGAGGCGCAGAATGCCCCAGACATCGTGCTCGGTACGTTCCCTGTCAACACAGTACCTACCATGGTTTTGTTTGATTCTGGAGCTTCCCATTCGTTCGTTTCGAAGAGTTTTGTTTTGCAACATGGTTTTCCGATACTTCCCTTGGAAAAATCTATGATCATCAAGTCCCCCGGAAATAAGCAAATCGCTCAGGGTTACTGCCGAGGAGTGGTCATTGAGTTCGAAGGACTACAATTCCACGCGAATCTCATCGTGTTGGAGAGTAAGGGACTGGATGTCATTTTAGGGATGGACTGGTTGACCACCAACAAAGGATTCATCGACTGTTTCAATCGGACAGTGATTCTCACTCACCATCATGGCAAGACAATAAGAGTTTCCACTCAACAAAGGCCACGATCACAGCAACCAAAACTGAACAAAATGGACATTGCAGAACTGAGAAAAGTTCCAGTGGTATGCGAATTTCTTGATGTGTTCCCTGAAGAACTACCAGGCATGCCACCAGACCGAGAGATAGAATTCAGCATCGAACTAGCACCTGGCACCGCTCCCATCTATAAGAAGCCATATAGAATGGCACCCTCAGAATTGGTGGAGTTGAAGAAGCAGATAAAAGAATTATTGGACAAAGGATTTATTCGAGCCAGCTCCTCACCTTGGGGTTCGCCTGTGTTGTTCGCAAAGAAAAAGGATGGGACACTGGGACTGTGTATAGACTATCGAGCCCTCAATATGGTCACCATCAAAAAACAAATATCCGATGCCACGGATAAATGATTTGTTTGACCAGCTCGCACAAGCCAAGGTATTCTCAAAGATTGATTTGAGATCGGGATATCACCAATTGAAAGTACGGACAGAAGATATCCCCAAGACAGCATTCACTTCCAGATATGGGTTATACGAGTTTACAGTGATGCCTTTTGGACTAACGAACGCCCCCGCATATTTCGTCCACCTCATGAACAAAGTGTTCATGAAATTCATGGACAAATTTGTGGTGGTATTCATTGACGATATTCTGGTTTACTCCAGGACACCAGAAGAGCATGCTGAGCACCTCATAATTGTTTTGGGAGAATTGAGGAAACATCAGTTGTACGCCAAATTTAGCAAGTGCGAATTTTGGCTAAGACAAGTTGGTTTCTTAGGCCATATACTGAACCAAGAAGGCGTGGCCGTAGACCCAGAAAAAGTCAAGGCCATACTGGACTGGAAGCCACCCGCCAACATTACTGATGTGCGGAGTTTCCTAGGAATGGCCGGATATTACAAAAGATTTATTGAAGGATTCTCCACTGTGGCAAAACCTATAACACAGTTGCTCAAGAAGGACAAGAAATTTGTATGGACGGAAGAATGCGAGAAAAGCTTCCAAGAACTCAAGAAGAAGCTGACAACCGCACCGGTCTTAACTGTGCCAGACATACACAAGAGCTTTGAAGTGTATTTTGACGCATCCCGAAAAGGTCTCGGATGTGTACTAATGCAGGATGGCAAAGTAGTCGCATATGCCTCACGGCAGCTGCGAAAACATGAGGAAAATTACCCAACACATGACTTGGAGCTAGCAGCAGTTATTCATGCACTCAAGGAGTGGAGGCACTTTCTGTTGGGGAATCGCTGTGAAATATACACGGACCATAAGAGCCTCAAATATATCTTCACACAGCCAGAGCTAAATTTACGCCAACGACGCTGGTTGGAATTGGTCAAGGACTATGATGTCGGCATTCACTACCACCCAGGGAAAGCAAATGTAGTGGCAGATGCCCTTAGTCGAAACCCCAGCCCGGACAATGACGGTCCGCAGAACTTGAGGCCTGAGTTTCAGCAAGAGTTCACTAGGCTCAACATGATGTTAGTTTCTGAGGGCACCGTGTCAAATCTAGAGATACAACCCACCCTGGTGGAACAAATTAAGAAGGCTCAACAGGGACATCCCAGCATTGAAGGCATAAAGAAGAAAATGAACCTTGGTAAGGCTTCAGAGTTCGTCACCGACAGTGAAGGGACACTATGGTACGGAGACAGACTTTGCGTACCAAACATTGAGGAACTCAAGCAACAAATCTTAACCGAAAGCCACACCGCTCCATACTCGATCCATCCTGGAGGAACCAAAATGTACAAGGACATTCAGGAAAGATTTTGGTGGCACGGTATGAAAAGAGATATAGCCACATTTATTACTTGTTGTGATTCATGTCAGCACATCAAGGCCGAGCATCAAAAGCCAGCAGGGCTACTCCAGCCAAACAGGATACCGGAGTGGAAATGGGATGAAATAGGAATGGATTTCATCGTCGGACTACCCCGATCACAACGTGGGAATGACGCCATATGGGTCATCACAGACCGACTAACCAAGGTTGCTCATTTCATTCCCGTGAAGACTACCTACTCCACACAAAGACTGGCCAAACTTTATCTCTCCCGTATAGTTTGCTTGCACGGAGTCCCAAAGACTATAATATTAGACCGAGGCACCCAATTCGTCTCCAAATTTTGGGATCACCTACAACAAGCCCTGGGCACGCAACTAGCTTTCAGTACAGCATACCACCCTCAGACTGATGGACAAACGGAACGTGTAAACCAAATCCTAGAGGATATGCTAAGAGCCTGTGTGCTCACCTATGGATCCAGTTGGGAAGAGAGTTTGCCGTATGCCGAATTTGCTTACAACAACAGTTACCAAGCCAGCTTACAAATGGCACCCTTTGAAGCATTGTACGGACGAAGGTGTCGTACCCCCACTGAATTGGTCAGAAACAGGTGACAGCCGTATCTTCGGCCCGAACATGCTTAAAGAGGCCGATGAGAAAGTTAAACAAATCAGGGACAGACTCAAGACAGCACAGAGCCGACAAAAGAGCTACTATGATCAGAAGCATCGTGAGGTCAGCTTTGAACCCGGTGATTCCGTATACCTCCGAGTATCTCCTATGAGGGGTCTGCAACGGTTCAAAATTAAGGGGAAGCTAGCCCCAAGATTTATTGGACCATTTTGTGTAAAGGCACAAAGAGGCACGGTAGCCTACCAACTAGACCTACCCAAGGAGTTGTCAGACGTCCATGACGTATTCCACGTCTCACAGTTGAGGAAATGTGTGAGTAACCCGGAGAAGCATGTACCTCATGAGAACATTGATATGCAGCCAGATCTCACCTACAGAGAAAGGCCGGTAAAGATATTGGAGGAATCTGAAAGAAGGACCCGTCAGAAAACGACAAGATTTTTCAGGGTTCAGTGGAGCAACCACACTGAGGATGAAGCTACATGGGAAAGGGAAGATTTCCTCCGGGCAGAGTATCCATATCTATTTGAGGATCAGCAGAAATCTCGAGGACGAGATTTTTCCTAAGGGGGTAGGTGTTGTGACACCCAAGTTTTTATTTGGATTTTTCAAAAGATTTTTATTTGACTTGAGGGAGGTGATTTAAATTTTTTTTCAAAAGAACTCTCCCTTTCAAATATTTTTTTTATGGCAAAAGATTTATTTGGATTCACCCAAGATCTGTCTTTGGTCTTGGAGGTTCTTGCTTTTCATTTGGACTCAAGACAAAATACTTTTCACTTGGGAAAATGCCTTTTGAAAATCTCTTTGAAATTTGCACTATGGCTTTTGGAATAATCCTTTACCACTTTCAACATTTCCCTCTTGCCATGGCCTTAGTGCAAATACACTCTCCTAACCCTCCCCTCATCTTTGGATCATGTTTGGCATCTAATCCAGCAAGTTGAACCTCCCCTATGTTTATTTTCCATTTAAATCTTATTCAAATAAATTTCTGTCTTCTATTCTATCCATTGGTGATTTACAAAGGAACTGTACTTTCTGTTTTGATTTTTGCCCCCAAACCAACTCTCCTCCCTAGTCCTTTGAACCCTCAACCAAGATCCATGAAGATCCACTGGTCTTCAATTCAAATTTTTCAAACTACACTTGCTGCAAGTTTGGACCAGATTTGTCAAATTTGGTGAAATTCATTCAAATCCTTCTCCAAAAATTCCAAGTAAAATCAGGCAGCCTCTGGGTGCATTGAGTGGTCACCTCACCAAGTTACAGCCCCAGAAAAATTTATCTCATAGCCAAATCTTTCTGTCGAACACCTGCAGTGCATTGTCAATGTCAAGTTTCAGTTAAGTTCAGAGAACATTGCAGTGCACTATCGTTTTCTTCAGAACCCGACGTCGATCTCACCAGTGCCACTGTGTCGCCTTGCTCCTCGTCCCCTCCCCCTTGTTCCTGCACCGCACGAATGCCTGGCACCTTGCGGACATCGGCGACGAGCAGCAGAAGGTGCGCCGCCCCGTGACCGACGCCAGCGGCGGCTTTGCGGCCGCCAGCGGGAGGCACGGCGCTGACGGCGCCACCCAGCGCCGCCCAAGCCACCGGAGCTCGCCGCGTGGCCTTCCACTCCCCCGAACGCGCTGCCGCTCTCGTCGTGAACCGCAGGGCGCGGAGCGCGCTCTCTGCCGCCATCGAGCCCGTGCGGCCATCTCACCGTGGACCGACACCATTACGCCAAGACCAACTCCGTTTAGCTGTGGAATGACACCAGTAACCTCCACTGATGCTGCCTGGCCACTCAAACCTCCTGCCAATCCACTGCATCGCCGTAATCGCTCGCCGGAGATTCTCCGTTCACGGCCACCCCGTCGATCCGCCTATAAATAGAGGCCCCGAGCTTCAACTCGAGCACCCACCATCCCTGCACTCCACCTAGAGCACGCCTAGCCACTGGAAGAGCCCCGAGGAGGTCTCCTTCTTCGACTCCGGCCGCCGCGACCCGCCACGGGATCCAGCTCGATTCGCCCCCGTGTGTGCACCTCCGCCTCCCTTCTCTTGCCAGTAGCTTCACTATGAATCCCTCCCTCTGACCCGCGCTTCAATTCGAAGTTTGCAGCCCTCCACCGGAGTTCCCCACCATCACCCGAGCCGCCGTCCGCCGAAGATAGTGTCGCCGCCGACGTGGTGCTCCCCATTGGTCGAGTCCACCACCCACCGACGCGGAAGAACACGGTGAAGCTCTTGGTACCCTCCGATCCTCCTAACTCGCCGTGGTTCGACGCCGGCGTCCACCGCAGTCTTCGGGCGCCGGCGAGCTTTTCAAACCTGACATGTGGACCCCGCATGTCAGCCTCTGTTATATTCTCCCTCGAACCGTTTTCTGTTGGCGCCTTCGGGCAAATACGCTTTCCCTCTTGAGCTTGCGCATTTCCAATCGAACCGTTTTCTGTTTTCTCAGTTAAAACCCTGGAACTTTTCTGTTTCATTACAGATAAGTCCCTGGACAGAAACCTTTATAACTTTTTAATAAAAAGGGATTTTTGAGTGATTCTTTTTCTGACAATCTTCAAATTTTGTCTAGTTTTTTATGGGATTTATTTGAAATTTTCTTGGAGAAGTTTCTGTGCACCCATTGGTTTTCACGTTAGTACCCGTTTTTCGTGATTGCCGTAGGTTCCGGAAGAGGTGACGGAGCCGCGAACTTCGCCGAGCTAGACTCCGACTTCTCCGAACCAGGCAAGCATGTTTGAACATTTGATATGATAAGTGTTTTGCATGTTTGCTTGAAAGTTTGTGCGTGGCATATGAGTGTCGGTAAATACCTTGTTGCTTGTAAGGTAACTACCCGCGTGTTCCAAAGTTGCGATGATCTCTGATGAGAGATGGCCTAATCATGTGGTGACATGAAGGGCAGCAAGGTGGTACTGTTGTAGCATACCAGCCTTGCGTCATCCGACTTTCTCCGACGTTAACGTGGACGGAGTCACATCGTTCTTTTCCCTGCATGTTCCAAAGTTGCGATGATCTCTGATGAGAGATGGCCTAATCATGTGGTGACATGAAGGGCAGCAAGGTGGTACTGTTGTAGCATACCAGCCTTGCGTCATCCGACTTTCTCCGACGTTAACGTGGACGGAGTCACGTTATCGTTCTTTCCACCTTCCGTGCTACCACATGTTTCATTTGCCAGGATGCGGTTTAGTAAGTTGGTAACCTCTTTCCGTGTACACACCAAACAGAGAGGCCGGGATGATGGTACCTTGGCCCAGGATTAAAGCCAGTCATCCGGTCAGGGGGCATGGGTGTTTCCGGTTGGGACCGAGAGGGGGGGCACCCCCTTAGAGCGCGCGTATAGAAATTTGATCCCATGCTACGCGAGGTTGTAGCCTCCCCGTCTCAAGGTTTTTCTTGAACGTTGCCGAGGGTGATCCCTAGCTTCGGAAGGTTGAATTGGGTGTGTACTGGTTAGACGTGTTTCTTCCAAAACACCGTAGACGGAACTAGTCCCCGTGACTACTGAAATCCGTTGGCTGTGGTTAAGTACAAACTCTGCAGAGTCAATTCCTTCCAAGTCATCGTATCCATGATCAAGTAGTGTAATCGGTATATCCATATCTATCCGCGTGGAAAAATTGTCCCCGGTGAACAAGCTCAAGTGGTAAATCCAGTTTAATTATTATTCCTGTGGATGGACTAAATTTTTTATTCGTCTCGTACATGTGATAATTTATGTTCCCGAACAATTAAATTATTGAACTGCAATATAAGCCCTTTCTGTGACGTCGCTCAGACGTCCGACTGCGGCGTGTCTTTTGTTTCTTACTTTAAATATAAGCCCTTTATGTGATGTCGCTCAGACGTCCGACTGTGGCACGCACTGCCTTTATTTTCTGTTATAAGCCCTTTATGTGGTGTCACCCCGACGCCCGACTGTGGCATTATTATTCTCGCTGTTTCCTCTCGAGGAGTCATTCAGACCCTCGTTTGGCACCAGCATTATTATTCTCGCAGTTTCCTCTCGAGGAGTCATTCAGACCCTCGTTTGGCACCAGCATTATTATTCTCGTAGTTTCCTCTCGAGGAGTCATTCAGACCCTCGTTTGGCACCAGCATTATTATTCTCGCAGTTTCCTCTCGAGGAGTCATTCAGACCCTCATTTGGCACCAGCATTATTATTCTCGCAGTTTCCTCTCGAGGAGTCATTCAGACCCTCGTTTGGCACCAGTATTACTATTCTGCAGTTTCCGCTCGAGGCGTCATTCAGACCCTCGCTTGGCACCCAGTATTTATTATCTCTATGTCTGAACGCACTGGATAAATTGTTCATATGCTTCATGTTTACATTTGTTATATCTTATGTCCGAACTGTCTTGCGAGTACTTTCATAGTACTCACCTGGCTTGTTGATTTGGCCAGATGTTGACGAAGGCGATCTCTTGGATGAAGAGTTTGATAGCGCGTCCGACGCCTAGAGGAGTCCCAGTCAGTCCTGCGCGATCCCGGATATTGGTCACTTGTATTATATACGCTTCCGCCACCCGCAATAAGTCTCCTCGAGCCTCACTCCGACGCTCGAAGAGTTGTAGTCTTCAGGAGTCATATCACTCGCTTCGCGGTGATATTTCCACCACCGTTATTATCGTGAGTTAGCAGTATGCCACCCTATCCGCCGTCTTGTTTTATCGGCGTGCATGTAATAAATTGTTGGGCAGTCTCCGCTCAACCTTGTATTATATTTAGTACTCCTGGTATTTTTCTTCTGTGACCAAGATATTGTCTACCAGTGAGAAGGAATTCTTCCTTACTGGTCCGTAAAAGGGATTGGTCTCTCAATAATTATTTTATTGAAAAACCGGTCGTGACATCTTGCAGCTGTAGAACTTATTGGAGACTTCATATCTCTCAATCCGGGCATTTGTTTGAAATATTAACTTCAACTCCTGGAACATCTCATATGCTCCATGACAAAACGTCGTTGAAGTCCCGGTTCTAAGCTGTAAAGCATGGCACACTGAACTATCGAGTAGTCATCATCTTTGCTCTGCCAGACGTTCATAACATCAGGCGTTGCTCCTGCAGCGGGTTTGGCACCTAGCGGTGCTTCCAGGATGTAATTCTTCTGTGCAGCAATGAGGATAATCCTCAAGTAACGGACCCATTCATGTAGTTGCTACCATCATCTTTCAACTTAGGTTTCTCTAGGAACGCATTAAAATTCAATGGAACAACAGCACGGGCCATCTATCTACAACAACATAGACATGCAAAATACTACAGGTACTAGGTTCATGATAAATTAAAGTCCAATTATTCATATTACTAAAGAACTCCCACTTAGATAGACATCCATCTAATCATCTAAGTGATCACGTGATCCATATCAACTAAACCATGTCCGATCATCACGTTAGATGGAGTAGTTTTCAATGGTGAACATCACTATGTTGATCGTATCTACTATATGATTCACGCTCGACCTTTCGGTCTCAGTGTTCCGAGGCCATATCTGCATATGCTAGGCTCGTCAAGTTTAACCCGAGTATTCTGCGTGTGCAAAACTGGCTTGCACCCGTTGTATGTGAACGTAGAGCTTATCACACCCGATCATCACGTGGTGTCTCGGCACGACGAACTTTCACAACGGTGCATACTCAGGGAGAACACTTGTACATTGAAATTTAGTGAGAGATCATCTTATAATGCTACCATCCAACTAAGCAAAATAAGATGCATAAAGGATAAACATCACATGCAATCAATATAAGTGATATGATATGGCCATCATCATCTTGTGCCTTTGATCTCCATCTCCAAAGCACCGTCATGGTCGCCATCATCACCGGCGCGACACCTTGATCTCCATCGTAGCATCGTTGTCGTCTCGCCAACTATTGCTTCTACGACTATCGCTACCGCTTAGTGATAAAGTAAAGCAATTACATGGCGATTGCATTTCATACAATAAAGCGACAACCATATGGCTCCTGCCAGTTGTCGATAACTCCGTTACAAAACATGATCATCTCATACAATAAAATTTAGCATCATGTCTTGACCATATCACATCACAACATGCCCTGCAAAAACAAGTTAGACGTCCTCTACTTTGTTGTTGCAAGTTTTATGTGGCTGCTACGGGATGAGCAAGAACCGTTCTTACCTACGCATCAAAACCACAATGATTTTCGTCAAGTATGTGTTGTTTTAACCTTCAACAAGGACCGGGCGTAGCCACACTCGATTCAACTAAAGTTGGAGAAACTGACACCCGCCAGCCACCTGTGTGCGGAGCACGTCGGTAGAACCAGTCTCGCGTAAGCGTACGCGTAATGTCGGTCCGGGCCGCTTCATCCAACAATACTGCCGAATCAAAGTATGACATGCTGGTGAGCAGTATGACTATTATCGCCCACAACTCACTGTTGGGGAACATAGTAATTTCAAAAAAAATCCTACGCACACGCAAGATCATGGTGATGCATAGAAACGAGAGGAGAGAGTGTTGTCCACGTACCCTCGTAGACCGTAAGAGGAAGCATTATGACAACCCAGTTGATGTAGTCGTACGTCTCCACGATCGACCGATCCTAGTACCGAAAGTACGGCACCTCCGCGATCTGCACACGTTCGGCTCGGTGACGTCCCACGAACTCACGATCCAACAGAGTGTCAAGGGAGAGTTTGTTCAGCACGACGGCATGATGACGGTGATGATGAAGCTACCGGCACAGGGCTTCACCTAAGCACTACGACGATATGACCGAGGTGGATTATGGTGGAGGGGGGCACCGCACACGGCTGGAAACAATCAACTTGTGTGTTCTAGGGTGCCCCCCTGCCCCCGTATATAAAGGAGCAAGGGGGGAGGCCGGCCGGCACTTAGGGCACGCCAGGAGAGGAGGAGTCCTCCTCCTAGTAGGAGTAGGACTCCCCTTTCCTACTCCTACTAGGAGGGGGAAAGGAAGGAGGAGAGGGAGAAGGAAAGGGGGGCGCCTCCCCCCCTTCCCTAGTCCAATTCGGACCAGAGGGGAGGGGGCGCGCGGCCTGCCCTGGCCGGCCCTCTCTCTCCACTAAGGCCCATGTGGCCCATTAGTTCTCCCGGGGGGGTTCCGGTAACCCTCTGGCACTCCGGTTTTCTCCGAAATCACCTGGAACACTTCCGGTGTCCGAATATAGCCGTCCAATATATCAATCTATATGTATCAACCATTTAGAGACTCATCGTCATGTCCGTGATCACATTCAGGACTCCAAACTATCTTCGGTACATCAAAACACATAAACTCATAATACCGATCCTCACCGAACGTTAAGCGTGCGGACCCTACGGGTTCAAGAACTATGTAGACATGACCGAGACACGTCTCCGGTCAATAACCAATAGCGGAACCTAGATGTTCATATTGGCTCCCACATATTCTACAAAGATCTTTATCGTTCAAACTGCATAACAACATACGTTGTTCCCTTTGTCATTGGTATGTTACTTGTCCGAGATTAGATCGTCAGTATCTCAAGACCTAGTTCAATCTCGTTATGGCAAGTCTCTTTACTCGTTCCGTAATGCATCATCCCGCAACTAACTCATTAGTCACATTTCTTGCAAGGCTTATAGTGATGTGCATTACCGAGAGGGCCCAGAGATACCTCTCCGACAATCGGAGTGACAAATCCTAATCTCGATCTATGCCAACTCAACAAGTACCATCGGAGACACCTGTAGAGCACCTCTATAATCACCCAGTTGTGTTGTGACATTTGGTTGCACCCAAAGTGTCCCTCCTATATTCGGGAGTTGCATAATCTCATAGTCATAGGAACATGTATAAGTCATGAAGAAAGCAATAGCAATATACTAAACAATCAAGTGCTAAGCTAACGGAATGGGTCAAGTCAATCACATCATTCTCTAATGATGTGATCCTGTTAATCAAATGACAACTAATGTCTATGGCTAGGAAACTTAACCATCTTTGATTCAACGAGCTAGTCAAGTAGAGGCATACTAGTGACACTCTGTTTTGTCTATGTATTCACACATGTACTAAGTTTCCGGTTAACACAATTCTAGCATGAATAATAAACATTTATCATGATATAAGGAATATAAATAACAACTTTATTATTGCCTCTAGGGCATATTTGCTTCAGCACGGTATCCCCACGGGTGCCACCTTACCTAGCCCGGGACCGTTTGCGCCTTTTGGCTCACGTATATGATAGTGTTGCTAGCATCCATATGACAGAAAACCCAGGCCGACATGACTAGTCGTAAACCCAAGGTGGCACTAACTTACAGGGATAGGCATACATGACCCAGCAACGGACGTGTCGGTCATCAACGTATGAACCCAAGTCGTAGCAAGCTCCAAGGACTTAAAGGAACAACGTGTGACATTTCCCCGAAGGGACAGACACAGGAACGAAGAAGGACAGATGCCGGCCAGCCTAAGTGTTCCGGAGCAGTAGCAAGCTACCATGGCTCAGTGGAAGCACCAGGGGACATTTCCCCATAAGAGAGGCTACCAAGAATAAACAACTAGATTGTCGGATCCCACACATACCAAGCATTTCAAAATCATACACACAATATGCTCGATATGTGCAAATACAACATGGCATCACAACAAAACTCTACGACTCAAAGTATTTATCCAATAGGCTCCGAGGAGTTAGATATTAAAAACATGGGTCACATGACACAACATACAGAGCATACAGGCGAAGGAAGAATAACATGTCTGAGTACAGACAACTACAAATGAAAAAGGCTGAGAAGCCTGACTATTTACCCGACCCTCCCAAGGGTACAAGATCGTAGCTGAGGTAACAAGCTAAACGTCGAAGTCCTCGCGGAACTACTAGTGAGACTGAGGTCTCTCTGCAAAAACATAAATTAAGCAAACATGAGTACAAATGTACCCAGCAAGACTTACATCAGAACTAGCTACAAATGCATCAGTGTCAACACAGGGGGTGGTGGAGTTTAACTGCAGCAAGCCAGCTTTGACTTAGTGGCTATCCTGAACTACGACTGCTGGTAACTCTTTCGAGGTGGCACACGTGAGTCCACATATTCACCATATCAATACACCACTATGGATCCGTTCCCGTCTCCCTACGAGAAGGCCATCCATAGCACTCACGCTTATCTTGCGCATTTTAGAGTATCCACTTTCACTTGTCTATGAACTGTATAAGCAACCCAGTAGTCCATTACCGCGGACGCGGCTATTCAAATAGATCATGTTAACCCTGCAGGGGTGTACTTCTTCACACACGCTCTCGCCACTTACCGCCATGTACACGTCATGTATCTCGGCAACCTTCAAGCGGAAGCCTGGCGAGGGTGTATGTCGGTGTCAAAACTGGCGGATCTCGGGTAGGGGGTCCCGAACTATGCGTCTAAGGTCAATGGTAACAGGAGACGAGGGACACAATGTTTACCCAGGTTCGGGCCCTCTCTATGGAGGTAATACCCTACTTCCTGCTTGATTGATCATGATGAATATGAGTATTACAAGAGATGATCTACCACGACATCGTAATGGCTAGAACCCTAGAAGTTTAGCCTATATGACTACGATTATGATTGTACGCCTCTACAGACCTAGCCCTCCGGTCTATATAGACACCGGAGCGAACTAGGGTTACATAAAGTCAGTTATAGAGAAAGGAATCTTCATGTTTGGTCGCCAAGCTTTTCTTCCACGCCAAGGAGAGTCCCATCCGGACACGGGTAGAGTCTTAGGTCTTGGTATCTTCGCAGCCCATCAGTCCGGCCCATGGTTAACAGGCCGGACGCCCGAGGACCCCATAGTCCTGGACTCCCTCAGTAGCCCCCGAACCAGGCTTCAATGACGAGGTGTCCGGAACGCAGATTGTCTTCGGCATTGCAAGGCGGGTTCCTTTTTTGATGACTTCAAAGTGATGTATTTGGCTTTCCATTTAATGTTGTACCCCTCGGTTTTTGTGTATCAACAACTTCAGCTTCCACGTTTTGAGCGAATGCGAGAGGTTAGGGTGTTTTTACACATAACACCCCGTTCATGTAAGGAGGAGTGTATATTTAAAGAGATTGGATCTCAGATCCATTCAACACCATGCGAGAAAAAATCCTCAGAGCTAGCTAGAAAAGACCACTTCAACATGGTTAGCGCTCCCAGCTCCTCCTCCCATCCCTGCGCTCCAGAAAAAGGCGACTGGGAGAGATGTTCCGTATCCCATGGACAGCTAGTGAAGCTGCAAACACAGGTATCCCCCCCCTCAGATCTGGTCCTGTTCGGGCAGGGTTGACCTCCTTCAATGACGAGGTCCAGGCGAAGAATTTCCCCAATCCATCTGGGGGGAACGAGTATGCTTCGTCCCTTTTGCTAAGAGGTGTCGGATTTCCAATTCATCCATTGCTCCGAGGGCTTCTGGAGTATTATGGCCTCCAACTGCACAACTTCACTCCCGCCTCCATCCTGCACATTGCGGGTTACGTCGCTCTTTGTGAGTTGTTCCTAGGTTGTGAGGCCCATTTTGAGTTGTGGAAAAACTGTTATGTCTCGTCCCGCTTAACCACGAGGGATCCATATTCGAGGTGGGTGGAGCCAAGGTGTGGCGCATCGCCGAGACCGGATACCTGTCCGGCACACCAAAGAAAGCATTCTAAGAATGGCCTTCCCAGTGGTTCTACATCGAGGACGTCGCACTTCCTGACCCGGTTCGGAGGGGTCTCCCCGAATTCACAAGGGTTCCTTTGAAGAAACACCACAACTGGTGCCCTCGGAGCCTCGAGGAGGAAGATAATGCGGAAGTTCATGAACTCATGAGCAAGATAAAGACGCTCGCTCAGTCCGGACTATCAATAGTCGAGGTAATGGCGACTTCCATAGTGCGGGGGGTTCAACCACTCCAATACAGAGGTCTTCCCATGTGGCACTACAATGGGGAAGATGACACCTCCCGCTGCGGCCAGAAGGGTCCGGATACCCCCGCCGCTTTGGCCAAAATATTGGTCGAACTGTTCAAAAGGGGAGGAAGAGGAATTTCTTCGTATCAAGCGCGGAGATGGATTTTCCATGTACAGTCCTCCTAGCTGGGTAAGCCCCAACCCCTCTGCTCTACTCACTCCACTCCCTGAGCCACTTTCAATGCATATTAATCCGTCCATTTATAACAGCACTGGCGAAAGATCTCCGAACGGCTTCACAGCCCCGCCCCACAGCCAGAGGGCCACAATCGGGACCTTGACCCCGGATTCGAAGAGGATCCGGATATATTCGTGGTACTCGAGGACGGGGTGTTTTACCAGGCAAGCTATGATGGCACGGAAGTGGCCATCACCGCCGACTATCCCGGTCTTCTCCCTGCTTCACACGTAAGTAATCAGGAGACATCTCCTCCGAAAGAGTTCCCTCATTCTGCCTCACCCATCGCACTGTCTCATGCTCAAAAGGGGAGGTGTTCGGCATGCCATGCTACCCCAGAGGCAACTCCAAAGAGAGCGGTCCCCGCGCCAGGCAAGCCTTTGAAGAGGAAGGCCAACGAAGACACGACCGCGTCTTCATCGAAGAGGTATGGATTTGCCAATATGCCCCTTGGCAGTCGCATCCAACTATGACTTCTATTTGCCCTTGATCAGGAAAAGAGTTTGCCGGACTATGTCTGGGGGTCCAGCCGGTCATACTCCCCACAGCCGGGATCTAAATCCTGCCGTAAAGACGAGGGCTGATACGGGGGTGGCGCCAGATTGTCCTCCGGCCAAGGATTCGGATGACGTATACGTCACAAACTCGGAAGTGGAGATCATCATGAATCATCGGCACCGAAGGGCCGTTTTACAAGACCCCAGCTTTACAGAAGAGGCGTTTAATGCCTTCAGCTCGGCTGATGCATACATCCGAGCTGCTCGAGATGGGCTTAACAGAGCCACGAATCAACATTTAAAAAATGTGCAGGTAAGTTTACATTGTTTAAATATGATAATTATATACCAGTAGCCCCCGAGACTTGAAGCAGTTGATACAAATGATTTAAGGATCTTCGTATAACCAGGTGCTTACGGAGAAGAACAACCTGTTATCCCAAGAGCTAGAAAGGTGTCAGACACAGCTAACTGTTGTTACCGCCAAACTGGAGAAGTCCAAGAAGGCGTCACCTGGTAATATTCCTCTCCATCGAAGAATGATAATTATATGCCAGTTGTGCTAATGTTGTTGCTTATCTCATGACAGGATCATCAGATCAACTGGAGGAGCAACTAAAAGCCACTCAAGCGGGAGAGAAAGAATCCAAAAGACTACTCGCCGCGGGCGAACGTGTGCTGACCCGAGCCAGGGAGGAGAAAAACAAGCTCCAGGATTCCAACACCCAGCTGGGCGAAGAACTGAAAGATATGCGGGCCCAGCTGGCTGACTCCGTGAAGGAAAATAAAAGGCTGCAAGGCGGCATATTCAGTATGTGGTCAAACTTACCTTCGAGTAATTCGGACATGAAAGGAACTGATATAGTTATGTTTGTAGGTATGCTAACGGGTCGTCCAGAAGAGGAGATGTCCGGATCGTCGGGCGATCTGCTGCAAGAGCTGTCGCAAATACATGAGCAAGCTCGGCAGGCGATGCGAAGTGTTGCCAAGGTGTTATGGCCATCCGCCTCCCCTCTAGGAAGAATGGAGGAGCTTATAGAGCTATTCAAGGGAGCGCGGCGGCGCTTCCGATTATGGAAGATATCGGCCTGCCGGGAAGGTGCACGAGAAGCCTGGGCCATGGTAAAAACACGGTATACCAAGCTTGATCCAAATCATATGGCCCAGGTCGGACCTCTAGGGTCATATGGAAAAGAAGTTCCTGTTAATTTGGTGTATGACCAAGTAGAAGTAGCCGCCAAGTATTCCCAGCAGGATTGTAAGATAGACAGCCTGCTGGACGGTATAGAGGAGGAAATTTATGAGTCCAAGTGACTATGTACTTTCCTTGACAAAGTTGTCCCTAGCCGGATTGTAAAATGATTGTGATGGCAGACCTTTTCGCTTCGACCTCCGGACCCGAAGGTGCAGAGTGTTTCCGAATACCTGAGCGGCAAAAATAAACTAGGGTATGCATGGAAACCAGGCGTAGGGGTCATAGTTGCTTGAATAGACAAGTTGTATCCGGCTAGCTATGTTATATTACATTGTAATCGTAAGAAACATCTTCCAGAGAGAATAGTTTCGTTAAGGGTTCCTTTCCCTGGGTGTGCATGCGTTTGTGTGCATGTCCAAACTGTGATTGAAAAGATCGCAGGATACTCAACATCTGGGGGTTCATGTTTTAATGAATGTAAAAACATCTTTAGTTCGCCGACTGAATATTCCCTTAAGAACGCTAGCTTTCGGCTTCACCCAGTCTGAGGTACACATCCCGATGACCCGGCAGTAATAATCACAGAGGTGCTCCCTTTATGCCCTAGCCGAACTAATGGGAACGTAGGGCATAAGCACAGGAGCCAGGCAACCCAGCTTGGCAAAAACTTAAGTCATATCGATGCATATAATGGCGAAGAAAAGGTACATATGGGGAAAACGCGCATATGTGATGAGCTTGATGCTCGAGAAATAACAATAATAAGCTTCTGTCAAAGAAGCCCCCAGGTATAACTGACGTACACATTTGAGTATGTGTATGTCGCAGGTGCACGGTTTAGCCGCACGAAAAGCTTTAAGGCTAAAAGGAAAAATGCGAAAAGAGAGGAAAAAGTAATTTAAACAATAGGGAGAAGGAGACAAACAAAGAGTTCGGCACTGCTGCCTGGCCTTCTCATATTTCCATTTTTCTTCTTGGATGAAATGGGTCAGCATGTGACTTTGGCCAGGTGTCAACTTGAAATCAGGCATAGGAGTGTTTGGGTCCTTGTGCCAGAGATCAATATAGTCGAGGATCAACTTTGGATCCAAAAGCAGTGGCACTTCTGTGCCCTTGGCTCTAGCGGCCCTGACTTGCCTATCTCTGATGATCTCAGCAAGTTCTTCATCATCAGCTTCGTCTTCTTCAGACGGTACTTGGAAGGCGACCTGCTTCTTCTGAGGACTTGGGCGAGAGCCTCGTCCAGCAGTGGTCTTTGTCTTCACCAGAGAGGGTCCTGTTGAAGAATTTGGTGCCGCCGAGGAACTAGCCGAAGCTCCTGAGGCAATGGAGATACATGTAGTCCTTTGGCACGTGGCAAGATGCACAGGTGCTGAGGATTTTTTCGGAGCAGCTGGGGACTTTGGAGGAGCAGGAGCGGCTTGAGGAATTTGCCGTGAGGGCTTAACTGAGGAAATTGGCCGTGAGGGCATTGAAGAAGAGGCACTTGGCTTGTGCGTAGGCTTCTTTGCCATGGATTTCTTCGGCCTTATAGAGGCCTCAGCAGCAGCAGCAGCAGTGGAATCTTCGTTGAATTTCTTCACTGCTTCCTTAGCCTGTTTGGCCAACTTGGCCTGGCGCTTGGCCCATTCTTCAGGAAAATCCTCACCGCGCTTGATGCTAGTGGGATCTTCCTCTTGGCCAGGTGCCAATGGTGGTCTTGATCATGGAGGAGTAACAGCGAATTTCTTCATGTATTTTGGAGTCACATACCTGTACTCCCTCCACTCTTTTTCCCATCTCCTTTCTATCCTCTGAATGCGCACCTTGCGCTGATTCTTATCTTCCTCAGGGGGTGCGCAGTACCCAGCATAAATGTCCTCAGGGATTTCCAAGGCAGTATTGACCTCAGGCCTCTTTCCTCCTTTCTGTGGCTTCTTTCCATCAGCCATTTTCTTCAGTTGAGGAATTTGAACAATTGAACTCTATGAAGAAGTATGCAACTTTTCTTCGAGGAACGCTGCAAATGAGTTAAGTTGATGAGAACCTAGTGATTCAGCAGCGGACATGATTACATGTGAACAGAGTATAGTTGCGAGGAATTTGGAGAGGTCATATGCGTTCTCAGAAGGTTTTTCAAAAAGAACAAGTTTGAGGAATTTGACCAGATGAGTCTTGAAGAATTTCACTAAGCGTTCTTTGTCTTAGGTTCCAGAGTTGTATAGATCGAAGATCCACACAATTGAGGAATCTTGAAGAAAAATGATGCTTAGAGAAACGAATCAAGAACAGATGACAAGTGAGGTGTTCAGTGTGTGAAAAATTTGAGGAATAAACACCTTTGAAGATTTTGTAGAAGTCATTTGAATCAAAGAGGGCAGTAAAAGTAACTTTTAATTACCCTGAACGAAGAACACGACGAACTGGGATGTGGAGAAGTGAAGCTCGTCTGTGCAGATCTTCCACGCCCTAACTTGGCTACGGCGGCGGCAGTGTGAAGATTTCCGCGGCCGGCGCGAGTACGGCGGCAACGAGGTCGAGGCAGTGAAGCTCTTCCTCACCGGCGATGATGATGTAGCGGCGGCGCTAGGGTTTGAGAAGCTCGAGCTGGAGAGAGGTCGAGCGGAGTAAAAGAAGTGAGGAAGGGGAGAGGGGGTATTTATAGCCACGGTGAAAAACGGTCCGCCCGAAGAAATTGGACGAACGTGCCCCTGACCCTTCTCATTCGCATGACATGTGTCACCCACATACTGAGAAGTGGAGATCGTGTTAGATCGTGGGTGAATAGATAAGTATAATGTGGGAAGCGGAACGGTTTGAGCGGCAAAGCCGAAAATTGGATAAGATAAGTTAAAAGTTCCGTTCGCAAATTCTTCAGCTGACAAGGACACAGTGAAGATTTTGAACGAGTTTCAAATAGAACGCACATGAAGAATTTGTGAATAGATTGGGTTGAGTATAGCATAGAGGGGGAAGGGTCCGATCACATTCACTTAGCAGAAAAACCAACTTGAAGAATTAGCCATAAGTGAATGCTGTAGAGGACATAAACTCATATATATATAGGCAATGAAGAAAAACGACGGAAACAGTGAAGATTTTGCAAAGTTGAAGAATATGAACAACTGAGGAATTTCAAAAACTGAGGAAAAAACTCAAATTGAAGATTTTCAACTTTTGGTGGTGGCGTGACCCACCGTATAAGAATGATGATTTCAGACACCGCGTACAATTGTCGTAGGGTTCTGAGAATCAAATTCTTCATCAATTTCTTCACACTTAGAGTGTTATTCTTCATTGATTGAAGAAAAACGTTTCTTCATGTGTTGCACATCTAAGTCATCAATTTTGCAGAAGTGTTAGGATGAGTGTCCTCTTCAAAGAACATTCGAAGATTCTAAGATATTTAGCTCACACCGCAACTTGCTAAATCTCTTCTCATCCAAGGGCTTTGTGAAGATATCGGCTAGCTGTTCTTCAGTCTTCACATGCTCAATAGAAATGTCGCCCTTCAACACATGATCGCGAAGAAAATGATGACGAATCTGAATGTGCTTTGTCTTCGAGTGCTGAACTGGGTTGTGAGCAATCTTGATGGCACTCTCATTGTCACAGAAGAGAGGCACATTCTTCACATTGACTCCGTAGTCCTTGAGAGTTTGCTTCATCCACAGCAATTGAGCACAGCAAGAACTAGCAGCAATGTACTCAGCTTCAGCAGTAGACAGTGATACGCAGTTCTGCTTCTTCGAGGACCAACAGACCAAAGATCGTCCGAGGAAATGACATGTACCAGATGTTGACTTGCGATCCACACGATCACCAGCATAGTCAGAGTCAGAATATCGAACGAGATCAAAAGCCGAGCCCTTGGGGTACCATAATCCTAGTGTTTGTGTGTGAGCTAGATATCGAAGAATATGTTTCACAGCCTTATGGTGTGATTCCTTCGGTGTAGCTTGAAATCGGGCACACATGCAAACACTAAGCATAATATCTGGCCTAGATGCACATAAATACAATAAAGAACCAATCATGGAGCGGTATACCTTTTGATCGAAGTCAATACCATTTTCATCAGTGCACAGATGGCCATTTGTGGGCATCGGAATTTTGACGCCTTTGCAATCTTACATGCCGAATTTCCTCAGTACATCCTTGAGGTATTTCTCCTGAGATATGAATATGCCATTGCGCTGTTGATGAATTTGAAGACCTAAGAAGAATTTCAACTCTGCCATCATAGACATTTGATATTCTTCCCTCATCATATAGGCAAATTCATCACTATAACGTTGGTCAGTACAGCCAAAGATGATATCATCAACATATATTTGGCATACAAACAATTCATCATCATATGATTTAGTGAAAAGAGTAGGGTCGAGTGAACCGGGTTTTAAGCCTTTATTCATGAGGAATTCCTTCAAAGTATCATAGCACGCCCGAGGGGCCTGCTTGAGGCCATAGAGGGCCTTATTTAGTCTGAAGACTTTGTCAGGATGCTTAGGATCTTCAAAACCTGGGGGTTGAGCAACATATACTTCTTCCTCAAGCTTACCATTGAGGAATGCACTTTTCACATCCATTTGATATAAAGTGATATCATGATGGTTAGCATAAGCAAGTAATATGCGAATAGCTTCAAGTCTAGCAACAGGTGCAAAAGTTTCATCAAAATCAATTCCTTCAACCTGTGTGTAGCCTTGAGCTACTAGCCGTGCCTTATTCCTCACCACAAGGCCATTTTCATCTTGCTTGTTGCGGTAGATCCACTTTGTGCCAATGATATTGTGTTTGCGAGGATCTGGACGATTGACCAGTTCCCAAACGTTGTTGAGCTCAAACTGATGTAATTCTTCTTGCATGGCCTGAATCCACTCAGGCTCCAGAAATGCTTCATCTACCTTAGTGGGGTCTGTGATAGAGACAAAAGCATAGTGCCCACAAAAGTTAGATAAATGTGAAGCTTTTGAGCGTGTGAGATGACCTGGTGCTTCAATGTCATCGATGATCTTCTCAACTTGCACTTCTTTTGCAACGCGAGGATGAGTAGGTTGTCGTCGAGGAATTTGATCAGCATTTTCTTCAGCACCATTTTCTTCAGCAATTTCTTCAGGTGCATTAGCTCGACGTTCTTCACATTCTGGAATGAATTCTTCAGCAGATTCTTCGGTAGGAATGACATCCTCAGTAGCCTTGAACTTGATAGTCTCCTCAGGTGCTGGCTCATCTATCACAGAAGGTAGGTGCTCTCTTTGCGAGCCATTAGTTTCATCGAACCGCACATCTACAGTTTCAACAACCTTGTGAAGAACGGTGTTGAAGACTCTGTAGGTGTGCGAGTCCTTTCCGTAACCAAGCATAAAACCTTCATGTGCTTTCGGTGCAAATTTAGCATTGTCATGAGGATCTCTAATCCAACATTTAGCACTGAAGACTTTGAAATAACTCACATTGGGTTTCTTGTCAGTGAGGAGTTCATAGGCAGTCTTCTTGAAGAATTTGTGAAGATATACCCTGTTGATGATGTGGCACGTAGTATAAATTGCCTCAATCCAAAAGTGACGAGGCGCCTTGTACTCATCAAGCATAGTGCAAGCCATCTCAACAAGAGTTCTGTTCTTGCGCTCCACGACGCCATTCTGCTGAGGAGTATAAGGAGCAGATAACTCATGAGTAATACCAAGTTCATCAAGATAGTCATCAAGACCAGAATTCTTGAACTCGGTCCCATTGTCACTTCTTATGTGCTTGATCTTCACACCAAAGTTGGTTGAAGCCCTCGAGGAAAATCGTTTGAAGACTTCCTGCACTTCATGTTTGTAAGTAACAATGTGTGCCCATGTGTAACGAGAGTAATCATCAACAATAACAAGCCCATAGAGAGATGTGTCATTTGTGACAGCTGAGTAATGGTTAGGACCAAAGAGGTCCATGTGAAGCAATTCGAATGGTTGAGTAGTGTTCATGATAGTCTTCGCTGGAGGCTTAGCCTTGGTCATCTTTCCAGCTTCACAAGCTCCACACAAGTGATCCTTGAGGAATTTGACATTCTCAATGCCAATGACATGCTTCTTCTTTGCAAGCGTGTGCAAATTCCTCATGCCTGCATGACCAAGTCGTCGATGCCATAGCCAACCTTCTGAAGCTTTTGCGAGTAGGCACACGGCCGGTTGCGGTCCTGTAGAGAAATCAACAATATACAAGTCTCCTCTCCTAAAGCCTTCGAAGACTTTGGAATTGTCAGTTTCCATAACCACAACACAATGATACTTGCCAAAGACAACTACCATATCAAGATCACAAAGCATTGATACAGACATGAGGTTGTATCCTAAGGACTCGACAAGCATGACTTTGTCCATGTGTTGATCCTTTGTGATCGCAACCTTACCTAGACCCAATACCTGACTTTTGCCTTCGTCAGCGAAGATGATATGCTTCAGATGCGATGGTGATAAGGGAGCATCAATCAATAGATTCTTGTCACCAGTCATGTGATTTGTACATCCACTATCGAGGACCCACTCAGTGGCTTTGGGTTGATCATCCTGCAGATGAATTAGTGCAACTTACGAACTTCATATACTTCATCAGTGAAGAATATGACATCAATTCATCAGATCAATTTCATCAAGCAATAAAACAGATAAAGCAGTATGAGGACGTGAGAAATGAAAGTTCATTTCTTCATGATTAGCCTGCGTCCTTTCAGGCACTCTTCAGGTCTCCAGCAAATTCTTCAGACGTTCAGCACGTCTGGAGACCTGACCCTGCAGAAGAGATTAGTTCTTTTTCTTCACCACCCACATCTGAAGGGGTGGCAAAGAGTTCATCACTCTGCGAGCTCCATATGAGAAAGGTGGCATAGAAGCCAATCCATTTCGTTTCACATAAGATGTCACATCCTAGCTAGTTCATGCATTAGAGTGTTGCATCATGTCTACTTTTCACAGAAACTTGAAATGGGGATGCCAGAAACCCCCAGCACCCCCCCCCCTGAACACAACTAGGGTTTACTAAAATCCTTTTCAATGAACCTGAAATGCCCTCCATAAATGTTCACCATCTTTGGTCCTGGCTAAAACCTCTGCCAAAAATGTTTCATATTTTTGGAGGCCATTCTGGATTTTTGCACCAAGCCATAAGTATTTGCATTTGGGCAATTTAAATCCTATAAATATTTTAAAATGCCCAAATAATCTTGAAGGTATTTTTAGGTTGTTGAGAATATTTTCAAAGGTGCCTCTGAATATTTTCAGGATTTTCCTAAATGGAATAGTATTTCTACTATTTCAAAACACAGAACAGAAATAAATAAAAAGAAAAATAGAAAGCAGAGAAGGAACTTACCTGGCAGCCCACCTGGCGGCCCAGCACTATGCTGGCCCATGGCCAGTCAGCTGCTTGCTCCCGCCAGAGCAGGCACAGAGGTGACGCCGGCGTGCGCGAGCTCGCCACGGTGCCACCTGCTTGCCGCCTCGCCCGTGGACGAGTTGGACGACCTCCACGTCGCGCCCCCGAGCCCCTGGACACCTCCATTCGCCCCCATCGCCTCTCCCTCGCTCTCTCTCGCCATGGCCGAAGCAGCCGCCGTCGTCCCGCCGACGTAGCCGCGCCCACCGTCGTCCTCGCGCCGCCCCACCGTGTCCAGCAGCTCCGCCGTCGCCTTCCCCTTCGAGCAAGTCGAGCCCCGAGCGCTCGCTTGCCCCGAAGCCACTGCTTCGACCTCGCCTTCACCCCCCACCGCCGGAGATCCCCTCCACCGTCACCACCGCAGCAGTTCGCCCCCGACCTCGCCGTCCGCTCCATCGCAACCACCGTGAGCCTGGCCACCTCCCTATCCTCTCCATTCTCCCTCTCGAGCTCCGTAGCAACTGCACGTAGCTCACCCGCACGCGTTGCCGCCGAGCTCGTCGCCAACGAGGCTCCGGCCATCCAACAGTCGCACCACCATGGCCGTTAGCTTCACTGCATCGCCAGGAGCCCGTAGCACCATCGCACGCCCCTTGCCGTGCTCTCTAGCGACGGGTTCGACTACACCCGTACCCCGGCAGCCGCACAGCTCATTGTCGGCGTCGATTCCGGCGACCCCGAGCTCCACCACCACCACCAGTCGATGCAGCTCGTTCCCAGCTGCGTTTAGATGCTCTCCGCCGCCCATTTGGTCGCCGGAGCACGGATCCCGCACCCCACCGCCGCGTCTGGCCTCGCCGGCGGCTAAACGCCGGCGCTTCTGCCCAGTTGACCAGGGGTTTGACCTCCCCTGGGTCAATGACAAGTGGGGCCCGCCTGCTAATTAACCTGGGTTAGATTTAAGTTAATTCTAATTAGTTTAATTATCTAACAGTGACACTGACACAGGGGACCCACACGTCAGGTTTGACCTGGACGACCCCGTTGACCGCTGACGTCATCATGACACACTACTGACGTAATAAGTAACTTAATTACTGGAATTATTCTTATACAGGAAATTCCAGAAATTATCACAAACTTCAAAAAATCATAGAAAATAATCTATAGCTTAGAATGAAAAGATTTATATATGAAAAATGATCAGAAAAATCCATTCTATCCATCTGTACTGGTTTCATGCATGTT
This sequence comes from Aegilops tauschii subsp. strangulata, assembly GCF_002575655.3. Lineage (NCBI taxonomy): Eukaryota > Viridiplantae > Streptophyta > Magnoliopsida > Poales > Poaceae > Aegilops > Aegilops tauschii. The sequence continues at coordinate 163,977,485 of NC_053039.3, read as the reverse complement.
TAAGCAAATTAACCTACTGTTTAATGCAGAACAAGATAAAGCACTAAAAAGGGCCAGATATGAACTTGGAATTTGAATCTTTGATCCAAAATAGTCCAAACCCATCTGGTCTTAGTTGCATTAGCCCAATACATCCATTTTTCCATGTCTCATGCATGCATCATATTGTTGCACTTTGCTTGGTGTTGATTGTGCTTCGTTGTGTTCATCGTGGTAGGTCCTGCCTCCGAGGATATTCACGAGTATCCAACTGAAGGGCAGTATCCCACCACCACTCCGTCAGGCAAGCAACCCATTGATCATTTTGATACAAACCCATCTTCTCGCTCCTGCTCTCATTTACTGCATTAAGACAACGCGATTCAAACTGCTGTGTGTTGCGGTAGTTGAACCCACTTTCCTTTGCATGACCTGTCATTGCCACAGTAAATAGATGAAACCCACTAGCATGTGTAGGAGTTGATTGAGCCATGTTGTGTTCCTACAATGCTATGCTTGCTACGCTTAGAGTCGTGTCAGGTCTGGCTCATCAGGGTGATGAACTAGAGTGAAAGCGTGTGTCGGTAATGAGAGTGAGGTGTTGAATACGATTTGGTAAAGGTATCGATGGGAGACAATGTAGGAGTACATGGTGGGTTGTTTCATTGAGACCGTCCCTAAGAACTGAGATCTGTATGCGTGATTTAAGATTCAGCTACTACCACGCATTGGGCCCGAAACCAATGGACCCCCTCAGCTTCTTAATCACCCTTGTCTTCTGTCCAGGAGTTGCACGTAGTTTCTGGTGTTTGTAGTAAGCTAGAGGCCGTGGACAGCGCTGACCAAGGGGTGGGCTGTGATGCGGTAGGCTCGTGGCACGGTGTACCGAGTCGCCCGTTTGGTGTCCGGGAACCCTGCACACATCGTTTGGGGCCGTATGTGGAAACCTCGGCCGGACTCCCTGCGGATGGAACCTGAATAGGCGATGAACCTAGACTAGAGACTTGAGTGTTTAGGTAGGCTGTGGCCGACACCCACGTTGGGCTTCCGCTTGAAGGTTGCCGAGTACATGTCGTGTAGCGACGGTAAGTGGTGAGAGCGTGTGTGACGAAGTACACCCCTGCAGGGTATAAAACTATTCGAATAGCCGCGTCCGCGGTAAAGGACCACTTGGTCGCTTATGCAGTTCATAGACAAGTAAATGGATACTACTAAAAGCCTCAAGATAAGTGTGAGTACCACGGATGGCTCTCTCGTGGGATGACGAGGGAGGATCCACGGTGGAGTATTGAAATGGTGATTAGTGGGCTCGTGTGCGAAAACTATTTTACAAGTGGTGTCTCGTAGGATAGCTTAGCCAAGAGTCAAAGCTGGCTTGCTGCAATAACTCCACTACCTTCTTGAGAATGAACATGTATAGTAGGATATGTTGTAAGACTTGCTGAGTAACTTTGTACTCATGTTGCTTCAATTACTGTTTTCAGACGACAACACCGCCCCTTCCGATGGGTTCTATGTAGAACTCGACGACGATGAGTGACTTGCCACCCAGGTGGTGATCTAGGCTTGTGAAGGGCCTACGTAGATAGACAGGCTTCGTCAAGCCTTCTTTCTTTCTAGTGTCTGTACCCAGACAAGTTGCTTCCGCATGTGTTTGTATGATTGTATGACTTGAGTGTCGGGTCATGTGACCCCTATCTGTATGAACAAGTTATGTAAGGCTCTCTGGAGCCCTTTAAATAAAGTACTTTGAGTTGTAGAGTTTTGTTGTGATGCCATGTTGTATTTACACATATCGAGCATATTGTGTGTATGATTGAAATGCTTGGTATATGTGGGATCCGACAATCTAGTTGTTTATCCTTGGCAGCCTCTCTTATGGGGAAATGTAGTCTAGTGCCTCCTTGAGCCATAGTAGTCCGCTACAGCCCGGTTCACCGGAGTCCTGCTAGCCCAACACTACTGCTCTGGACACTTGATTGGCCGGCATGTGATTCATATCGATCTTGTGTCTGTCCCTTCGGGGAAATGTCACGCGGTGACATCCGGAGTCCTGCCTAGCCTGCTACAGCCCGGGTTCCCGGAGTCCTGTTAGCCCAATGCTACAGCCCGAATTCACACGCTGCTGACCGACACGTTTGATGTTGATTCATGTATGCCTGTCCCCATACGTTAGTGCCGCTTTGGGTTCACGACTAGCCATGTCGGCCCGGGTTCTCTGTCATATGGATGCTAGCGACATTGTCATATACATGAGCCAAAAGGCGCAAACGGTCCCGGGCCATGGTAAGGCGACACCCATGGGAGTACCGTGCGTGAGGCCGCAATGTGATATGAGGTGTTACAGGCTAGATCGGTGTGACTTAGAATCGGGGTCCTGACATAAGAGAAGTTAGGGTAAGCGTATGAATAAGCAGAGAAATTCTTCGAGGACTTATGAACATAATGATTAGAAGAATAATGCTCATATTCATAGCCCTTGGCTCTTCCCTGCGAAACAGAGTTGTTAGCACGATGATGTTCATATGAGGACTTTGATCCTTTTGAGGAATATGATCCATGTGAGGAATTTGGTCCGTATGAGGACTTGGATCCATATGAAGAATTTGGTCCATATGAAGAATTTGATCTGGGGTTCCTATTCTTCACAGGTGGTGTCATGAGGACATTCACTTGAAGACTTTCAAGGCACCTTTTGGGAACCCAGATTTTCTTCATAGGGGAACCGTTCCTGCAGTTAGTGCCAACATATCTAGCAAATACTTCACCATTCTGAGTTTTAAACAGTTTGTAGTTGGAGTCAAATGACTCATCAGAAGAATGAGAAGATTCACATGTAAAGCCAGATAAATTAGATGGATCAACTGGAGGTCCCTTTGCAGCAACCCATGAGGTTTTGGGTACTGCTCAGGCTTCCAATATGTACCATCAGCATTGAGTTTCCTCTCAAAGGCAATACCCTCTTTCCTAGGGTTCCTGTTGAGGATCTGCTTTTTAAGCACATCACAAAGAGTCTGATGCCCTTTGAGGCTTTTGTACATGCCTGTCATGTACAATTCCTTCAGCCCTGCATCGCCAGTGATACTAGCAATGTCCTCAGCTAAGGAATTAGCGATAGCAGAGACAGTTGAGGAATTTGTAGCATTAGAAGCATTTGAACATTCAGGTGAAGAATTAGCAGATTCACGTTCAATGCATTTCAAACATGGAGGAACAAATTCTTCCTAAGCAGCGCTGATTTGTTGAGCAAGTAATGAATCGCGCTCCTTCTGAAGATCTTCATAACTCACTCTTAGCTTCTCAAGATCTTGATTTCTTTGAATAAATTCATAAGAAAGCTTCTCATGATCAGACAAGAGAGTATTATGTTGATCTTGAAGAGTGTCATACTTAGTATGAAGTCTCTGAAGACTTTCAGCCAAAGCTTTTGACTGATCCATTTCTTCACCCAACATATCATCGCTCTTACTAAGCATGTTTTGAACCTTTTCCAAAGCTCTTTGTTGTTTCGCGGCAAGGGAAACAAGTTTGACATAAATGGGTCCTAATTCATCATCACTAGATTCAGACAGATAGCATTCAGTTACCTTTTCACCATCTGCCATAAGGCATGGTGAGGAGGATGATGATTCTGGTTCGAATGTCATTGATTTGAGAGATTCCTTGAAGTCCTCAAACCAAGGATCATGACGGGTTCGATGACCTTCATAGACATCAGAGAGACGGTCCCAGATAAGCTTCGCATGATCGAGATGCATAACGTTCCTGAACTGATTTTGAGACAGACAGGAGCAGATGACGCCCTTCGCCGTGAGGTTGAGAAGAGTGTACTTGCGAATGTCATCAGCTTCCGCAGTCTTGCACAGATCGGTAAGACCAATCTCAGTGACGGTCCACAGTTCGCTGTTCATCGCCATGAGGCGCTTCTTCATCATGGCCTTCCACTTGGGATAATCATGACCGTCAAAGATGGGACATGTCACTTTTTTCATACCTGCGGTCGACATAACTAAAACTCCAGGCGGTTAAACCAAAATCACACAAAACAAGGGAGTACCTTGCTCTGATACCAATTGAAAGTGCGTTATATCGACTAGAGGAGGGGTGAATAGGTGATTATAAATTCTTCACTGAAGAATTTGTGGGTGAGGAAATTCCTTAGCGAAGAACTACTTGCAGCGGAATAAGTACTCAAAAGTATGCGTAGCAGAACACAAGCATAGTCATCATGATGAAATGAAAACAAGCACGGAGTACAAAAAGCGTAAACACAGGATAGCACAGGATGAAGACAAACAGACTGAGGAAATTGAGAAAGTCTTCAGTCAAAGTCTTCAAACACAGATATGAACAAGCATACAACACAGTAATGAGGAAATGGAAGAGTTGAGGAAATAGAACCAGTAAGCTTGGTGAAGACAATGATTTGGTAGACCAGTTCCAACTGCTGTCTCAGTTGTACATCTGGTTGGAGCGGCTAGGTATTTAAACCTGAGGACACCCAGTCCCGGACACACAGTCCTCACCGTATTCTCCCTGAGCTAAGGTCACACAGACGTCGCCCAATCACTCGTGGTAAGTCTTTAGGTGACTTCCAAACCTTCACAAACTCGGTCACTCGGCAATCCACAATTTCCTCTTGGATGCTCTAGACCATGACGCCTAACCGTCTGGAAGAAGCACAGTCTTCAAAGGTAACAAGCATCGGATCCACGCAGGATCAATCTCTTCAGTGATGCTCAATCACTTTGGGTTTGTAGGTGTTTGGGTTTGGGGTTTTTCCTCACTTGATGATTTTCGCTCAAAGTCCTCGGAGGATGGGATGCTCTCAAATGACAAGTGTCAGTTTCTCTCGGAGCAGCCAACCAGCTAGTGGTTGTAGGGGGCAGCTATTTATAGCCTAGGGAGCAGCCCGACATGATAAGACATAAATGCCCTTCAATGATATGACCGTTAGGTGGGTAGATATTTTGGGACAGCTGGCGCATAGCATAGCAACGGTCGGAAATTTGAGTATCAAATTCCTCAGGGCTATCATGTTCCTCACTGTGTAGGCAATCCGCACTGGCGAATTCCTAACTCCTAGGTCAAAACAAATTCCTTAGCAACCAGAAGAACTTCGTCTTTGTCACTGAAGAATATGACTGAACTGTATGAGATTTCCAATGGCTTCACTCGAAGGGATTGGTAGGTGTAGGATTTTGAGTTGAGCATCACATGGAAATTTTTCCTTAGTATTTCCTCGACCCCCTTTAACAGTACGGTGTTTCCTATGACTCAAGAAAGAGTAAATGAAACTACGAAAACAAAAGTCTTCACGCTTCATGTTCCTCAAATGAATACCAAGTCTTCAAGGTCACACCAATTTCTTCACTTTCAAAGTCTTCAGAAAGTCTTCAGAAATACCAAAGTCTTCAGTCGAAGAGCTTCATTTTTAGGGGTCGACTTTCTCTATAAATATCAAACTCCTCATAGACTTATAGACCTATGTACACTCACAAACGCATTAGTCCCTTAACATATAAGTATTCAATACACCAAAATCACTAAGGGGCACTAGATGCACTTACATGTCGGCGAGGCGAAGCAGTGGCAGTGGCCGCTGCAATAGCGATCCGCGGCGGCGGGCATGCTCGGCCATCGGGAGGGGAAGCAGAGAAGTGAGGGGGAGAGAGAACCAAAGAGCGAGGGGTGTTCGTGGCCGTCTCCGTGGCGCTGGGAGAGAGCCTCGGGGGCGTGAGGCAGGCAGGGAGGAGGTGGCGGCCTCAGCATGCGCCGTGCCCGCCTTCGCCTCTGCCTACTGTCAGAGGTTGAGGACGACTGGCACTATGGGCCAGTGGCCGCACAGTGCTGGGCCGGTTGGGGCGCCAGGTGGGCTGCGCCAGGTAAGTGGCCCAGGTTATGTTTCTCTAACTTTCTATTTTCTGTTTTGCTATTTGCAGGTTTGTGCTGCTATGCACCAGTGTCATCCCTGGATCAGTAATGCTGACACGCACAGTACAAATGGAGGATTTATAACAGAGTAGCAATCACACACTTATTACAACGAATATCTCAAAAGAGAATAAGTATGATAAATATGGCTTAAGGCCATCTAATACGATAACAGCGGAAGACTTGGAAGATAAGTGAGTCCATCAACTCCAACGGCATCACTGAGTATAAGACCACGACCTAAAGGCACCTTACTCGTCGTCTGAAAAGTCTGCAAAATGAAACGTTGCAGCCTGAAAACGGGTCAGCACATGGAATATGCTGGCAAAGTAACACATAGAGAGTAATGAACATAATAATACTATACTACATGCATATATGGCTGGTAGAAAGCTCTATGGTTACAGTTTTGCGAAAAGCCAGTTTTTCCCTACTACAAAGGAATAAATTTTATTTAACTATCATGGTGGTTGTTAAACATTGAGATGGTTGACAGCATCTCAATCCCAATTAAGTATCATCATTAACCCAACAATATTAATTAAAGTAACATGGTGATGAGATTCACATGATAATCCAAGTACTAGATACTCAAGATGTCCATAACCGGGGACACGGCTAACCATGATTAGTTTTTACACTCTGCAGAGGTTTGTGCACTTTTCCCACAAGACTCGATCGCCTCCGCTGGATTCTCGCACTACATGATGTTTGCGAAACGGATGACCGAGACATAGTCTTGCAGAAGCGTTTGCACCTTACGATGTGATAGACCGTACCACCTACATCCCCTACATCTGCTAGTCTACCACTGTAAGAGTTCACACAACTTAATCAACTATGCTAGAGCCCATAATAGCTTGCGGCTGCACACGGAAGTTTCTAGCATGAATAATCTCATGATCCCTTTGAACCTGGGTGGCGGTCCAAAAGAAAAACAGGCAATCCTGGAATACCCAGGTACCTCAATCCACCCAGATGTGAGTTTTAGTTGCCACCTTAAGTAAACCATTAATTAACAATCTCACATCTGTAGTGAATATCTCTCAAACCCAATCCACGTCTACAAGCATAGCATAGCAATATAGGCAAACGTAGAAGTAACTCCCAAGGGTTTGATAATGGAACAGGTGATAGGTACTACCTCATCTACTTCCCAATTCCCACAGTTTAATTAGATCCTAACCATGCAATGTTTGAGGATTGATCTAATGCAATAAAACTGGGTAGTAAAAGAGGTATGATCAAAGTGTTACTTGCCTTGCTAATGATCCGTGAAACCTAGAGATTCGAAGTAGCAAGCGGCGCACTCCGGGTACTCTATCGCAAACAAACAAGCAAACAATAAGCACTCATCTAATGCACAAGTAAAACTCAAATAAAGATCTAACCAGAAAGCTCCACTTAAGAACTCCGGTTTGCAAAAAGAATCAAATCAAACGAAGCAACGAAAGTCAAACGGCGAAAGAAACAAGCTTTGTTTACTAATCTGGATCTAAGTCAAATTTTACAGTAGCAAAAACTTGTTTGAGTAGGTTAAACGGAAAGAGAATTTCGAGACGAAACTCTAGGCGCTTGAATCGCCTGATTCCGATAAACGAGCGAAAAGTTAAACCAGAACGAAAATCTGATCAAAAATCGCGATCTGGAATAATCGCAGAAAATCCGACGAAAAAGAAAACTGATGAACAGTTAAACGAACGAACGGAACGGTGAACATTCACTAGATAATTAAACCGAAGAAAAAAATAAAATAAATAAACCAAACTAAATAAAAAATAAACCGAATGGTTTTTAGAAAAAAACAAACGGCGGCTGCGGCTACCTCGTCGGGGCAACTCCGGCGGGGCTCGGGACGGGCTCCGGCGGGGCTCCGGCGGGTCGGCGAGGGCGGCGAGGGGCGGCAGGGTGCGGGCGTCGGCGGGGGCGACGAACGGGGCGGCGGGCCGCGGCGTACGGCGGCTCCTCCTTCGGCGGCGGGGCGGGCGGCTCCGGCGGGGCTCCTCAGCGGCGGCGGCTTCGGGGACGGGGTGAGGGAGAGGCGGCGGGGTAGGGGGTATATAAGGAGGGGGGCCTGACTTGGGGAGGGGGCGACGGGCGGAGGCGGGTCTCGTCCCCGATCGGGACTCGGCGCCGGCGGTCTCCAGGAGGGAGACGGCTCGCGGGCGGGCTGGGCCGCGCGGCTGGGCTTCGGCCCAGTCGGCGCTCGGCGTTTTTTTTAAATAGTTTTGCCGAATCTAAAAAAAATCGCAGAAAAATAAATAAAAATCCAGAAATGCTAAAACAAATTTTTCCTGTCTAATTAAAATAATTAGAACGAGATGAACATTTTCTTGGCCCAAAAATGCAGTTTTGAAAACGTGCAATTTTTTTAATGCAATTAAAATTGCCAATAAAATTCGAATAAAATCCAATATTTGATTTTAATATTTTTCCTCCAATATTTCGATTATTTTGGAGAAGTCATATTTTCTCCCTCTCATTTATTTTAATACGAAATATTTTTCGGAGAGAAAAATAATTAAAAACAAAAATAAAAATCCTTGTTTCATTATTTGATAAAAATTAAATATGAAAATCGAGAAAATCCCCAACTCTCTCCGAGGGTCCTTGAGTTGCTTAGGATTTTTCGAGGATTTGCCGAAAATGCAAATAAATATGCTATGCAATGATGATCTAATGTATAACATTCCAAATTGAAAATTTGGGATGTTAGAAACCTACCCCCTTAAGATGAATCTCGCCCTCGAGATTCGGGTTGGCTAGAAAATAGGTGGGAGTGGTTCTTCCGTAGATCTTCCTCTCGCTGCCAGGTGGCTTCATCCTCAGTGTGGTGACTCCACTGAACTTTGCAAAACTTGATAACCTTGCTGCGGGTGACTCGGCTGGCATACTCAAGAATCTTAACTGGTTTCTCCTCATAGGTCAAATCACTTTCCAGCTGAATCGCTTCTAGTGGCACTGTATCTCTCAGTGGTATCTCAGCCATCTCTGCGTGGCACTTCTTCAATTGGGAAACGTGGAATACATCATGAACTCCTGACAATCCTTCAGGCAATTCCAGCTTGTAGGCAACTTCTCCCCTACGCTCCAAAACTCTGTATGGTCCTACAAAACGAGGCGCTAACTTTCCCTTAACTCCAAAGCGCTTCACTCCTCGAAGTGGTGATACTCGAAGATAAACTCTGTCTCCGACTTCGTGAACTGTCTCCTTACGTTTAGAATCCGCATAACTCTTCTGCCTGGACTGGGCTACCTTGAGCCTATCGCGAATCAACCTCACTTTCTGTTCAGACTCTTTAATCAAATCTGGTCCAAACAACTGATGGTCTCCAACTTCGTCCCATAACAATGGTGTTCTACACCTCCTTCCGTACAAAGCTTCGAAAGGGGCCATCTTCAAACTGGTTTGATAACTATTGTTGTAAGAAAACTCTGCATATGGCAAATTGTCGTCCCAACTAGATCCATAATCTAGTGCACAGGCTCTCAACATGTCTTCCAAAATCTGATTGACTCTCTCGGTCTGTCCATCTGTCTGTGGGTGAAAGGCTGTACTGAATTCTAGCCTGGTTCCCAAAGTTTCATGTAACTAATTCCAAAACTTCGAGGTAAACTGGGTTCCTCTATCTGATACAATGGTCCTCGGAACTCCATGCAAACATACGATTCTGGTCATGTATATCTTTGCCAACTTAGCACTGGTGTAAGTGGTCTTCACTGGGATGAAATGAGCTACTTTCGTCAAACGGTCGACTCCAACCCATATTGAGTCATAGCCTGAACGAGTCCTGGGCAATCCCGTGATAAAATCCATGCCTAGTTTATCCCACTTCCATTCGGGTATCGGCAGTGGCTGTAGCAATCCTGCTGGCTTCTGATGCTCTGCCTTCACTCTCTGACATACATCACAAACTGCTACATACTCCGCAATATCCTTCTTCATACCGGTTCACCAGAACGTATCCTTCAAGTCCAAATACATCTTGGTATTTCCTGGTTGAATCGAATACGGTGAATCATGGGCCTCTTGCAAGATCAATTTCCTGATCTCCGGATCATTAGGCACAAAAACGCGGTCCTCAAACCATAAGGTATCGTGCTCATCCTCACGAAATCCCTTGGCTTTTCCTTTGCTCATCTTTTCCTTTATCTCGTTAATTTCCTCGTCTGTCTTCTGAGCTTCCCTGATCTTTTCCATCAAGGTAGACTGGATCTCCAATGTTGCTAAATAACCTCTCGGTACTATCTCCAAACATAGCTCGCGAAGATCCTCGGCTAACTCTTGGGGTAACTCTCCTGTCATGAGTGTGTTGACATGGCTCTTGCGGCTCAACGCATCTGCTACTACGTTAGCCTTCCCTGGGTGATAATGCAATCTCATATCATAATCCTTAATGAGCTCCAACCATCTCCTCTGCCTGAGATTCAACTCCTTCTGCGTGAAAATGTACTTCAACTATTGTGATCCGTGTACACCTCACAATGGTTTCCGATGAGAAAATGCCTCCATGTCTTCAACGCATGCACTACGGCTACTAATTCCAAATCATGCGTGGCATAGTTCTTCTCATGGGGTTTAAGTTGTCGTGAAGCATATGAAACAACTCTTCCTTCCTGCATAAGCACTGCTCCAAGTCCTCGACGAGAAGCATCGCAATAAACTTCATAATCCTTGCGTTGATCTGGCAGAATCAACACTGGTGATGTAACCAAACGTTTCTTCAACTCTTGGAAACTAGCTTCACATTCCTCAGTCCAATTGAACTTGGTGTCTTTCTTCAATAGCTCAGTCATGGGTTTTGCAATCTTTGAGAAATTCTCAATGAATCTCCGGTAGTATCCAGTGAGTCCAAGGAAACTCCGGATCTCTCCAACCGACGTGGGTGATTCCCAACTTGTTACTGTGTCAACTTTGGCGGGGTCTACCGCTATTCCTTCTCCGGATATAACATGTCCGAGGAATCCAACTTCCTTCAGCCAAAACTCACACTTGCTGAATTTGGCGTACAACTGATGTTCTCTGAGTTTCTCAAGTACCAAACGCAAATGCTCCTTATGCTCCTCTTCATTCTTTGAGTAGACCAAAATATCATCAATGAACACCACGACGAACTTATCCAAAAACTCCATAAACACTTTGTTCATCAGGTTCATGAAATAGGCAGGTGCGTTAGTCAGACCAAATGACATAACGGTATACTCATACAGCCCATACCTGGTGGTAAAAGCCATCTTAGGTATATCCTGCTCTCGAATCTTCAACTGGTGGTATCCTGATCGTAGATCGATCTTGGAAAATACCTTAGCTCCTTGTAAGCGGTCAAACAAATCATTGATCATCGGCAGTGGGTACTTGTTCTTGACGGTCACTTCGTTCAATCCTCGATAATCAACAACCATCCTCAACGATCCATCTTTCTTCTCCACTAGAAGTACTGGTGATCCCCAAGGTGACGAACTTGGGTGAATATAGCCTTTATCCAGTAACTCCTTAATCTGCTTCTTAATCTCCTCCAAATCTTTTGCGGGCATCCTGTACGGTCTCTTAGATATTGGTCCTGTGCCTGGCAAAAGCTCGATCAGAAACTCGATGTCTCTATCTGGTGGCATGCCTGGCAACTCTTCTGGGAAAACATCCGGGTAATCCTTCACCACTGGTACTTCCTCCTGTACAACTCCTGATAAGGAATTCACCTGAGTTCTCTTCGGCATATGCCGGGATACATACTTAATCCTTCTTCCTTCTGGGGTGGTAAGCAAAATTGTTTTACTGACACAATCAATGTTCCCGCCATACTTCGATAACCAATCCATGCCTAATATCACATCCAATCCTTGCGATTCCAATATTATTAGGTCCGAGGGAAACACGTAGTTACCAATCCTTAGTGGTAACCGATCACACCATAAACTAGCCATATACTCTGCTCCTGGCGAGGTTACTAACATGGGCGACCTAAGGGCTTGGGTTGGCAGTTTATACTTATCCACAAATCCCCTTGATATGTATGAATGCGATGCACCAGTATCAAAAAGAACGAGTGCAGTAAATGACTTAACCAGAAACTTACCTATTACTGCATCAGGTTGTGCTTCAACCTCTTCCACGCTAACGTGGTTCACATGTCCTTTGTTGAAAGGGTTCGGCTTCTTCCCAGAGCTTCCATTTCCATTACCATTCTGGGCTTCGGGACATTCATTGGCATAATGTCCAGTCTTCTGGCACTTAAAGCAAGTGACTTGACTCAGGTCTCTCTTAGCTGGGGTTGAAGGGTTGGTACGGTTCTGTCCGTTGCTTCCTCCGTTCCCATTACCATTCTTGGAGCCATTATGGTTGTGCGAATTACCTCCTCCATGGGTATGCTGAAACTGTCCTCCCGATTTCGGGGTAAAACGTGGCTTCTGTTGGGCTCCGGAATTATACTTCCCTTGTCCATACTTCCTCTTACGGTTTTCAATCTGCTGCTACTTCCCTTCAATCATGAGTGCTCTATCTACCAACTCCTGGTAGTTGTTGAAGGTTGCTACCATTAACTGCATGCTCAGCTCATCATTCAGTCCTTCCAGAAACTTCTCCTGCATGGCTGCATCTGTAGCAACGTCAGCTGGGGCATAACGTGCTAACTCACTAAAGTCATCCACATACTGGCCTATGGTGCGTCCTCCTTGGCGTAGGTTGTGAAACTCACGCTTCTTCATAGCCATAGCTCCTGCTGAAACATGGGCTGTACGAAAAGCTTGTTGAAACTGGTCCCATGTGACAGTGTCAATAGGGTGAGTGGCTGTGTAATTCTCCCACCATGATGCTGCGGGTCCATCAAGCTGATGTGCGGCAAAACGCACTCTCTCCGCATCTGTGCATCCTGTAGTGGTCAACTCCCTTCCAACTTTGCGGAGCCAATCATCTGCAACAATTGGCTCGGTGCTGCTGAAAAACACCGGTGGATTTAGCCTCAAGAAACGGGCTAAGTGATCAACAGGTGATGGTGGTGGTGGTTTGTTGTTGTTGTTGCCTTGGTTCTGTACTAACACTTGCATCAAGGCATTCTGCTGCTGAATCAACTGAGTGATCTCCGGTGGGAAAACAAATCCGGTGTCGCGTCTCGGAGGCATCTGATAGGTTTAGAAAAGATGGGAATTTAGAATAGAATAAGGTCTAGAGAGAAAACACTACCCATATGCTCATGAGACAAACACAATCAATATCACTCAATCAAATCAAACAAGGCATACAATCGATCTAACTATCGTTACAAAGTGCTCGAAATATACTATATATATGGGGGAATACTACTACTGATATGGTGGTCTACTAGAAATTTTGATTGGTCGAAGACTCCATGATAACTGCTCCAGCTTCATCAACAAAGTCATCTTCACTGGGGTCCGAGTCGGTGTCGTCGATGATGATGTAGTTATCCGGGCAAGCGCATTCATCATCTTCTCCTTTTGATGCTGGATTTCCCATGAATACTCCAATCTTCTTCTCCAGGTCGTCATTCTTTCCTACTAGTGCGACGATTTCTTCCAAATAATCCTCGCGTGTAGCCTTGAGTTCATCCTCCAACTCCTGGATCTTGGTTAATGCCTTCTTCAGATCTATCATGTCTGAGCACATCTGGTTCTCCTAGCGACGAATGTGTTGGTTTTGCTCCTGGATGAAAGCTGCAATTGATCCATCCTTCTTGGTGCTAATCATCTCCCATTGCTCGTCTCGGCGTCCACAAATCTGATAAATAGTATCCTTAAGCTCCCTGTGGTAGACTTCTCCAATGCGTCCCATAGAGATGTGGGCTGCCATGCTCTTCCCCAAACTCCAGGTTGGTGCTTCAAAAGAAAACTTTATAGGCTCAGTGACTGGCGTAAACGTCCTTCCTGGAACTTGAACTTGAATCTTCCAGCTCTCCTCTTCTGGAAATGTGGCGTTGTAGGTTCCGGTGATGCTTGGTATTCCAATGTTTAAGTACTTAGTGACTTCCTTCAAGTGTCGTCCAAAAGGTGTATCTTCATCTGGTTGCATGAACTTATTCCTTGCATCCGCCATTCCTAAAAGAGTAGAAAGTGGAGAGGAGTCAGAAATGAGAAGAGAGTAGTGTTCTAGGGTTTAAGCTTAGTGGTCGTGTCCTACAGTCAACCTGGCTCTGATATCACCTTTGTAGCGACCAGACCTCAAACAGTCTGTGCTGCTGTGCACCAGTGTCATCCCTGGATCAGTAATGTTGACACGCATAGTACAAATGGAGGATTTATAACAGAGTAGCAATCACACACTTATTACAACGAATATCTCAAAAGAGAATAAGTATGATAAATATGGCTTAAGGCCATCTAATACGATAACAGCGGAAGACTTGGAAGATAAGTGAGTCCATCAACTCCAACGGCATCACTGAGTATAAGACCACGACCTAAAGGCACCTTACTCGTCGTCTGAAAAGTCTGCAACATGAAACGTTGCAGCCCAAAAACAGGTCAGCACATGGAATATGCTGGCAAAGTAACACATAGAGAGTAATGAACATAATAATACTATACTACATGCATATATGGCTGGTAGAAAGCTCTATGGTTACAGTTTTGCGAAAAGCCAGTTTTTCCCTACTACAAAGGAATAAATTTTATTTAACTATCATGGTGGTTGTTAAACATTGAGATGGTTGACAGCATCTCAATCCCAATTAAGTATCATCATTAACCCAACAATATTAATTAAAGTAACATGGTGATGAGATTCACATGATAATCCAAGTACTAGATACTCAAGATGTCCATAACCGGGGACACGGCTAACCATGATTAGTTTTTACACTCTGCAGAGGTTTGTGCACTTTTCCCACAAGACTCGATCGCCTCCGCTGGATTCTCGCACTACATGATGTTTGAGAAACAGATGACCGAGACATAGTCTTTCAGAAGCGTTTGCACCTTACGATGTGATAGACCGTACCACCTACATCCCCTACATCTGCTAGTCTACCATTGTAAGAGTTCACACAACTTAATCAACTATGCTAGAGCCCATAATAGCTTGCGGCTGCACACGGAAGTTTCTAGCATGAATAATCTCATGATCCCTTTCAACCTAGGTGGCGGTCCAAAAGAAAAATAGGCAATCCTGGAATACCCAGGTACCTCAATCCACCCAGATGTGAGTTTTAGTTGCCACCTTAAGTAAACCATTAATTAACAATCTCACATCTGTAGTGAATATCTCTCAAACCCAATCCACGTCTACAAGCATAGCATAGCAATATAGGCAAACGTAGAAGTAACTCCCAAGGGTTTGATAATGGAACAGGTGATAGGTACTACCTCATCTACTTCCCAATTCCCACAGTTTAATTAGATCCTAACCATGCAATGTTTGAGGATTGATCTAATGCAATAAAACTGGGTAGTAAAAGAGGTATGATCAAAGTGTTACTTGCCTTGCTGATGATCCGTGAAACCTAGAGATTCGAAGTAGCAAGCGGCGCACTCCGGGTACTCTATCGCAAACAAACAAGCAAACAATAAGCACTCATCTAATGCACAAGTAAAACTCAAATAAAGATCTAACCAGAAAGCTCCACTTAAGAACTCCGGTTTGCAAAAAGAATCAAATCAAACGAAGCAACGAAAGTCAAACGGCGAAAGAAACAAGCTTTGTTTACTAATCTGGATCTAAGTCAAATTTTACAGTAGCAAAAACTTGTTTGAGTAGGTTAAACGGAAAGAGAATTTCGAGACGAAACTCTAGGCGCTTGAATCGCCTGATTCCGATAAACGAGCGAAAAGTTAAACCAGAACGAAAATCTGATCAGAAATCGTGATCTGGAATAATCGCAGAAAATCCGACGAAAAAGAAAACTGACGAACAGTTAAACGAACGGACGTTCGTTAACAGCGTCAAACCGACGAACACGTTCGTTAAAACGAACGGAATGGTGAACGTTCACTAGATAATTAAACCAAAGAAAAAATAAAAAAATAAACCGAACTAAATAAAAAAAATAAACCGAACGGTTTTTTAAAAAAACGAACGGCGGCTGCGGCTACCTCGTCGGGGCAACTCCGGCGGGGCGCGGGACGGGCTCCGGCGGGGCTCCGGCGGGTCGGCGACGGCGGCGAGGGGCGGCGGGGTGCGGGCGTCGGCGGGGGCGACGAGCGGGGCGGCGGGCGGCGGCGTACGGCGGCTCCGGCGGCTCCTCCTTCGGCGGCGGGGCGGGCGGCTCCAGCGGGGCTCCTCGGCGGCGGCGGCTTCGGGGACGGGGTGAGGGAGAGGCGGCGGGGTAGGGGGGTATATAAGGAGGGGGCCTGCCTTGGGGAGGGGGCGACGGGCGGCGGCGGGTCTCGTCCCCGATCGGGACTCGGCGGCGGCGGTCTCCAGGAGGGAGACGGCTCGCGGGCGGGCTGGGCCGCGCGGCTGGGCTTCGGCCCAGTCGGCGCTCGGCGTTTTTTTTAAATAGTTTCGCCGAATCTAAAAAAATCGCAGAAAAATAAATAAAAATCCAAAAATGCTAAAACAATTTTTTCCCGTCTAATTAAAATAATTAGAACGAGATGAACATTTTCTTGGCCCAAAAATGCAGTCTTGAAAACGTGCAATTTTTTAATGCAATTAAAATTGCCAATAAAATTCGAATAAAATCCAATATTTGATTTTAATATTTTTCCTCCAATATTTCGATTATTTTGGAGAAGTCATATTTTCTCCTCTCATTTATTTTAATACGAAATATTTTTCGGAGAGAAAAATAATTAAAAACAAAATAAAAATCCTTGTTTAATTATTTGATAAAAAACAAATATGAAAATCGAGAAAATCCCCAACTCTCTCCGAGGGTCCTTGAGTTGCTTAGGATTTTTGGAGGATTTGCCGGAAATGCAAATAAATATGCTATGCAATGATGATCTAATGTATAACATTCCAAGTTGAAAATTTGGGATGTTACATTATAAATCCTGAAAATAATTGTGGGCACTATCTGAATTATTTCCAACAGCCCACATTAGTTCCAGAATTATTTGAGCAATTAACATGATTATAGCAGTTAAATGCCCAAATTCAAAAAACCAGAGTGTCCTAGAAAAATGTGCGCCATTTTTGTCATAGGTTCTGGACCAATTCAAAAATGATGAACTTTTTAGAAGGGCATTTTGGGTTCATTGAAATGATTTCAAATTAAGCCTGGTTGAATTCTATTTGGTGCTAGGGTTTGAACATCCCCATTTCAAGTTTAAGACAAATTTAAACATGATGCATGGATGCTGATGCAACTAATTACAAACAATTCTGGGGTTGTGACATGTGTGTGGATTATACGGACTTAAACAAAGCTTGCCCAGCTGATCCTTTTGCTCTCCCCCGTATTGATCAGATTATTGATGCTACAGCGGGTTGTGAGCGTTTGAGCTTTTTGGATGCTTATTCTGGTTATCATCAGATCAAGATGGCAGTTAAGGACCAGGGGAAGACAGCCTTTATTACTCCCTTTGGAGCCTTCTGTTATGTGTCTATGCCTTTTGGGCACAAGAGTGCCGAGGAGACTTACCAGCGGTGTGTGCAAAATTTCCTTCTTGATCAAATTGGGCGCAACATTCATGCTTATGTGGATGATATTGTGGTGAAGTCCAGGAAGAAGGAGACCCTGATAGATGATTTAAAAGAAACCTTTGACAATCTCCGGGTCTACAAGATGATGCTTAACCCGGCCAAGTGTGTTTTTGGTGTACCAGCAGGCAAGCTCTTGGGTTTTCTAGTTTTTGAACAGGGTATTGAAGCTAACCCAGAGAAGATAAAGGCTATCACCTCTTTGGCTCAGCTGGCGTGTATCAATGATGTTCAGCGTTTGGCAGGCCGTATTGCAGCCTTAAGCCAGTTCATAAGCCGGTTGGGTAAGAAGGTTGTCCCTCTGTACCAGATGATGAAGAAGACAGATCACTTTGTCTGGAGTGATGCTGCTGATCAGGCATTTGAGGCCTTGAAGAAACAATTGGCTGAGCCGCCGGTTCTTGCTGCTCCCATTGATAAAGAGCCTTTGTTGGTATATGTGGCTACTAATAGCCGAGCTATTAGTGTAGTCATTGTGGTGGAAAGGAATGAATCAGGCAAGGAGCATCCGGTTCAGCGGCCGGTTTACTACATTAGTGAGGTGCTTATTGAGTCCAAGCAGAGGGATCCGCATTGGCAGAAGCTTGTGTATGGGGTGTTCATGGCTAGTCGAAAGCTCAAGCAATATTTTCTGGGTCATCCCATCACTGTGGTTAGTTATTCAGAACAGAGAAGCCACGGGTCGGGTAGCTAAGTGGGCCATTGAGCTTGGAGCTCATGGTTTGAAGTATATGCCTCGAACAGCCATTAAGTCCCAAGCACTTGTGGATTTCATAAATGATTGGATAGAGCTACAGACGCCTGAGGAGAAGCCAGATAGCACATATTGGACTATTCACTTTGATGGATCCAGGCAGTTGGAGGGCTCGAGGGCTGGAGTTGTCTTGACTTCCCCACGAGGTGATAAATTTTCTTACGTTCTTTGGTTGATGTTCCCTTGTACTAACAATGCAGCTGAGTATGAGGCCTTACTCCATGGTCTTCGGATGGCTAAGGAGATGAACTTAAGCCGGGTGAGATGTTTTGGCGACTCAAATTTGGTGGCTCACCAAGTTTCTGGTACTTGGGATTCCAATGATCCACTCATGGCGGCTTATTGCCGAGAGGTTGATGCTATCGCTGGCCATTTCAAAGGTTATCAAGTGGAACATGTTGATCACAGAAAAAATGAGGTGGTTGATGCTTTGAGTCGGTTAGGGTCCCAGCGTAAGTTGGTGCCACCTAACACTTTCCTGGATATTCTGCATAACCCTTCAGTCAAATTACCCACAGAGGAAGATCTTGCTATTCCTGACCCGGAAGCACAACTGGTGGCGGCTCTTCATGCTATTCCTGATTGGACAGTTCCATATTTGGCTTATATGACCCGGGGTGAGTTACCTGAGGATGAAACATTGGCCAGGCAGATAACCCGGCGGTCTAAGTCAATGTCTATTGTCAATGGAGAGTTGCATCATCGCAGTGTCACCGGGGCGTTTCAACGTTGCGTTTCTCCTGAGGAAGGTTATGAAATTTTATGAGAGATTCATGAAGGAGATTGTGGTCATCACATTGGCTCTAAGTCTCTCGTAGCCAAGGCTTTCTGTCATGGATTTTATTGGCTGACGGCTCATGCTGATGCAGAAGATTTGGTCAGTAAATGTGATGGCTGTCAGAAATTTTCACGACGAGCTCATGTGTCGGCTCGGGAATTGAGGATGATTCTCATTGCTTGGCTGTTTGCAGTCTGGGGGCTTGATATGGTTGGGCCTTTCAAAAGGTCCAAGGATAAAAAGACCCACCTTTTGGTGGTGGTTGACAAATTTACAAAGTGGGTTGAAGCGGAGCCGGTTAGTAAGTGTGACGCGGTGACGGCGGTTCAATTCATCAAAAAGGTGATCTTCTGGCTTGGCTTTCCCCACAGCATTATAACTGATAATGGCACTAATCTGTCCAAGGGTGCTATGAAAGAATTTTGTCAACGAGAGCATATTATCCTCAGCGGCTCACCCCCAGTCCAATGGTCAAGCTGAGCAAGCTAATCAAGAGATTCTGCAAGGTATCAAGCCCCGGCTTATGGTCCCTTTGCAAAGGACGCCGGGTTGTTGGGTGGAGGAATTACCCTCAGTGTTATGGAGTATCAATACTACCCCCAACAGATCTATGGGTTACACACCTTTCTTCATGGTTTACGGAACAGAGGCGGTTCTCCCTAGTGACATCCGTCACGATTCGCCCCGTGTGGCGGCCTATGTTGAAGCTGATAATGAAAAAGCACGTCAGGATGCACTTGACTTGTTGGATGAGGAGCGTGACCTTGCGGCGGCTCGTTCGGCGATTTACCAGCAAGATCTGCACCGTTATCACAGCCGCTGGGTTAAAACCAGAACCTTTCAAGAAGGCGACTTGGTGCTCCGGCTTATCCAGGATCAGACTGATATGCATAAACTATCCCCACCTTGGGAAGGGCCTTTTGTGGTCAGCAAGAATCTGAATAATGGGTCATACTATCTTATCGATGTTCGAGACCACAAGGACTCACGCACATCGGAGGAGGAGACCCGTCGGCCATGGAATATTGCTCATCTTTGGCCTTACTATACTTGAGCCACCGGCTCTTGTGATGTACATATTTTGACGATGTATATATTATAATGAGTGTAATAAAGCCGGCATCCCTGATAATTCAGGGCCTCTGTCGTTTCACTTCTTCGAAACTGAGTCTTTATTGTCATCTCATATGATCACTTAAGAGGCTTGACGCCCGAGTTACAGGGACCAAAGAGAGTTGGATGCATAGCACAGCTCAAACATAGGTACCCGCTGAGCACAGCTCAGAAATATATCACTTGGGGGCTTCCTGTTCAATGAACATAGCTATATTCACCCTTTTGATTGGCCTGGACGCCAGGTGTATTCACCAAAAAATCCGGGTTATCCTGCATGTATGCCAGATGCTTCTCCATCAGGTAATCCTGAATGACCTACCATGTTCTTAACAGTCAATCTTTTAAATAAGACCCTGAACTTGTTAAGGTTAAAACATTGATTGGGCCATGAGAGAACCGGCTTATGGAAAGCAAGGATAAACCCAGGCTATTAAGCCACCTTCCCTGAAACTTTGTTAAACCCGCCTGTTTGCACGATGCTACTCCAACCCCGCATACTCTCGATAAGTCAATCTTTTAACAAGATCCTGAACTTATCCGGGTTAAAATGTCAATTGGGTCATGTGAGAGCCGGCTCACGGAAAGCGCGGATATTCCAGTGGCTATCGTGCTAGTGCCATTGAAGTAGAGATTTTGGCTCGGCGGCCTATGAAAGCCTCGTGTTTTTTGGATTTTTTATTCGTCTTGGATTTATATCACCCCTTTTTTCTTACCATATAGTTTTCACAAGTCGGGCCAAGCAGCCCTGACTATGTCTCATATTTGGGATGTTACCCCCTGCCCTGGTTATGAACTTCTATGGTCACCAGTGGATTTATACTGGGCATCATGACCCGCCCCACGGGTAAACCGCCAGGGCACTTGTGATTTGTTTGTGTACAAGAAAAAGGGATAAACAACTGGTCTATATGATGATATCATAAACACAAGTCACACATCTTCAGCTGGCGGATCAGCAGTATCATGCAAAATAAAATGTGCACGATGGCACGGCAGATCATGGTTTTCACTAAACTATTACATGACTCAGCAAGCCCAAATGTTTAAGTGTTTCAGAAGATCAAATATGAAATGTGAACCGCCCAGCAGATCAATTTTCTTGGCTTTGATGGCTTTAAGCCTATGGATCATCCTTCGCCGGTTCTTCGTTCTCCTCCGTCGTCTGGAAGTTTGGTGATGACCAGTCAATGCCACACAAGGCTTGGAATTCAGCTTCGTCATCTATAAGTTCGGACGGATCAACTTCAGGGGCGAAAGTATGCTTACGGATTGGAGGGATCAGGTCCATCACTTTGTAAGCCGGCATGGGCATCTTCTGATTCTCCATGTCATAAGCCGCCTGGTACTTTTAAAGATCCGTTTCATCGGCCATCAGAGTGGCCAGTGGACGTATTTCCTTCACACAGCAGCAAAGTCTTTTTTATCAAAAGGAGTGTCATCTTCTTTAAAGCTTGGACACCCAGTGGCTAGCTCGGACGGGTCTAGCTCTGCCTGCCATGCTTTGGCCCGGTTTAAAGCCGTCACGGCACCGGCTCTTGCTGCCGACCGCTTTATTTCTTCAATCCTGGCAGGTAAAACGGAGAGTTTTTTCAAAACATAACTGAGAAGAGTAGGCGCTTGATTGGTTGGGGAGATAGTAGCCAGAGTGCGATGAGTGCCAGTGTATAGTTGTTCAACAAGTGTATATACGAATTTGAGCTTCACAAGAATTTCTTGACCAAGGTTACTGCTCCTAGGGCCTGTGTGATAATGCAGGATCGATCAGAGACGATTTGCAAACATGAAAAATAAGATTCAGTTATGATGCTGGGAATATTACTTACCAAAGATAGCAGAGATCATCTGAGATATATGGTGCTTTAAGCCGGTAAGCTCAGTGGTCACCTCTTGAAGAGAAGGTTCAGCTTTTTCAGCCCGCTGTGTCAGAGCAGTTCTCTCCTCAGCCCATGCGGCTCTTTCAGTGTTGAAATTGGTCTTCAGTTTTTCCGTTTCTTCCAGGCTAAAGTTGTATTTTGAATCGGCCTTCCGGGTCTCAGATTCTTGATGTGCCAGCCGGGATTTCACATCAGCCAATTGCGATTGCAATTGAGCAGTGGCCTCCTGTATATGTACAGATTTGAAACCATACTCATATTCGGGTTACAAGAATAAAGTCCCAAGCCTTTTGCAAGCAACAACGCTTGGCACTTGGGGGCTAATAGATGCAGACGAAATTCTTTATACAATGGTGCATATAAATAAGTCACAAGTCCTTTGTAAGCAATAGCACTTGGCACTTGGGCGCTAATGCATATTGCCCGTGTTTCACTACAAACTCTCTGATGACCCAGTTATGTCAAAATGACCACAGCCGGCTCATGGGGGCTACACAAGTTAATTCTGTTTTCTGAATAGCGATGAAGTAGTTTCGGTTCATTCATGATGATTAAACCGGCACTTGGGGGCTACGGCTGCAATGTTTGATCACTAATGATTTGAAGACCCGATTTAACCCTGACAATGAAAGCCGGCCGTTGAGGGATTCTACCAAGATGCTCATTATATTTCTGACTATTCTAAGTCTACAGCATATTCAACTCTGTTATACAGGGTATGTATAATTTATTAAGCAGGAGTTCATACCTCATATTTTTTATGCATCTGCTTCACCATGTCAACTTCAAGGTCGCGGCTGGTACGCACTTGGTTAAGATAACCAGATAGTACTTCACTGATGCTCAATTGAGAATAGTTGGCGATGTCAAATCTCACATTTCGCCTTTCAATAAGTTCCTCTTTGGCGGAGTGCTTGGCCAAGACAGTAGGTTTTCCCGGCTCTTGGAAGCCGGTGCCGGTAATCACAACATCATCAACATGTGTTTCTGGCGGTTTAAATGGATTTGTCGGCTCAGTGTTCAAAGGTTCGACAGTTATATGATCGGTTAAGAGTTCAGGAGTTTCTGGTGGCAGATCATTGACAGGTTCGTCTGGGTGTTGCACAGAAGCCTCAGACAACGGATTCTGCTACTCCAGTTCAGGAACTTTGGGGTCTTCATCTGGCTTAACCACCTTGGGCTTCTTACTAGGCTTTGACTTTCCACTGCAAGGACCGGGGGAGGTTAGTACAAATATAAAAATGCAAATAGTAGGAAATAAAGTATTTACCCAGGGGCAGTCTTGAAAGCCGAAAGATCGGTCTGTGATGAGTCGTCAGAAGAGGAACGAGAAGTCCCCTGATAGTTTGAATTGGAAGAATTAAGTGGCTGACGAATAAGACCAGCCAGGGGATAAAAAGAGTTTAAGTTTTGAGGGACCTCGTTTCGACGTTTCCGCGGTGCTGGTGCGTTCGGTAAGCCGGAGGATAACTCCCCACCTCCGCTGGTCCGGGTTTGTCGCCGGCTCTCGTGCTGTTGTTGCTTCAAAAGAAAGTGAGGATCCAAATGAGCTAAGGGGTGTGAAAAGCTTACTTTCCGGGTTACTCATTGAATTTTCTATCCTGGCAAAGGCGCTGAGTCAAAGGAAATAATAGTTACCTCTTCTTCGACCGCTTGACTGGCCCCCATGTCATCCTGATTATAATCAGTGTCAATAAGATAATTGAAAAAGGAGCCAAGGGAGTCAAGGGCTACCTCCGACTCAGTGTTGTCGTCCAAGTCAAACAGCTCGGAAGTGCTTGGTTTCTTTTTATTCTTCTTGGCGGCTTTTGCTCTGGCCCTGGCTTTCTTGGCAGCTTCGTGATCATACTTTTTATTCCAAAAAGCATATCCAGCCTGTGCAGGTTGACAAAGTCAAATTAATAGAACATATGAATGATCAAGTAAAATAAATGATTTGGAGACTTACGGCTGATGGTGGGTTAAGTGTGCAGAAAGGGTTTAATCCCACTTTGCTGCAGCTTGCCAGACTCTCATTGAGAAGAGCCTTGGTCATCTCATTGGTCGCGTCGTCAGTTAAAGATGTGGAGCAGTACCGCAGTGGATCTTTCTCATTACCCGTATAAGTACACATTAAGCCGGGGCGGCGGCTTAAGGGTATGATTCTCCAAGCGACCCAGCACCGAACCAAGTCAATGCCAGTTAACCCATTTCCCAGCAGGGCTCTGACCTTTGAAAAGGTAGGTGCAAGCTTTGCGCGTTCAGCAGTGGTAAGCCATTCGGGAAGATGATGTTTTGGGTTGAGCCGCTGGTCATGATAACCCGGCAGACGATTCTCATCAGCTGGAGAAGCATCTTTATAGTAGAACCATGTTTGATTTCAATCTTTGGGGTGACTTGGCAGGTGAGCATAGGGGAAGATAGCATCTCTTCTCTGTTGAATTGAGACCCCACCAAGTTCTAAGCTGGGTCCATCAGTAAATTCGTTTTGCCGGTTTAGATAAAAATATTCCCTGAAGAGGTCAACGTTGGGTTCCTCTTGAAGGTATACTTCACAGAAGACTTAAAAATTGCAGATGTTTGACACGGAATTGGGTCCGATGTCTTGAGGATGAAGTTGAAAGAAGTGCAAAACGTCTCGGAAAAATTTGGATCCAGGTGGTGAGAAGCCCCGATTCATGTGATCAGTGAAAACAATGACCTCACTATTTTGTGGCTGAGGTCTTTCTTCACCTGGTTTGGGAGCGCGCCAGTGCATGATGTTCTTTGCTGGTAGAAAGCCGATTTTAACAAAGTCCTCGAGCATGTTTTCAGTTACAATGGAAGGAACCCAATTACGCGAGGTAACTGTCTTCGGCATCGTATGGAAAAATGCCTAAAAAGAAGGAAATATTCTCGGTTTAAGCTCTTTCGTTAAGCGGGAGGCGAGCACTACAACATATATGTACATTGGCGGCTTAACCGGGGCCTAATGCCATATGATTAGTTATAACTGGTGATATAAGCCGCCATGACGGAGCTAGTATTTAAGATCTATCAAGGGCAAATTCCGCTAAGTATTGGAAAAACAGGTTTTACACATTGGTGCAGTCAACTTTGGATCTGACGCTATTCGGAAAAGAAAGTAAAATCAAAACCTAGTACTGCAGCAGCTAAGGAACTAGCATATTGGCAAGATTTCTGCATCTGACAAGTGTATTCGGTGATTAAGAGAAAGCACAGAAACAGATTCCGCATGTTTTAAGTGCTACCTTTGGATCAAAGTAATGATTAAACAGAGGTATAATGAAGAACGATGACGAACTCCTAAGAACTTCAGAAAACCCTAATGGAGATCTACAATGGGGAAAAGTGAGGTGCTTACTGGGTCTGCTGAGAAACGGAGAGGTGATGCAGTTCTCTGGTTTCGTTCAAGTTGATGCAGCGGCCAGGGTCGAGGAAGTTGACGAGGTCGGCGGCGGCGGTGCTCAGGTGTGTATATGTGTCGCAAGAGAGAGAGGTTGAAGACGAGAAGGAAAGGGGGAGAGTGAAAAGTCTGCCTGACCCTATTTATAAGGAAATGGGTAACAGGCGGGCGCAAGAATCGAGGAGGTCAAAGAATGATTATAGCGGCTCGGACGCCTCGATTTTCGGGATAGTTATTAAAGATAAGGATCTATTAAGGTGTGCTGGGCATCGTGTGAAATTAATGACAGTTGACGTCACGGCGGGTTTCCTTAATCCTAGGAGATGACATCATGGTGGGTTACAATATCTCGCAAGAACAAATGAAGAAGGATTTTTACTAAGTGTTGAAGATTGATATGAACAAGTTCACATCAACCTGGGGCCTAATGTTGGGGATATAACTATTGGGGTATGACCTGCCTAGGAGGGGCTGGGTCATACCACTGCCGGTTTATAATAACAAAAGCCCATGAGGATGTTGAAGATGGCAGGTCACGAAGCAGGCTTACTGAAGGCCCGAAGCCCAAAGGCGGTTTGAGGCCCACAAGTGTAAACCGCCATATATGTGTGACTTGTACTGTAAGATATGTATAGTTAGTCACCGAGCCAGACACGTTGTGTATGAGCTGGTCAGGACTCTATGGGCCATTGGGCATCAACCTGTGTATATAAAGGGACGACCCGGCGGCGGTTTAGTACAAGAAAAACAAGACATCAAGAACTAGGTCAAGTGTATTCGCTCCCTGGTAATCGAAACCCAAGCAATACCACCTCAACTAGATTAGGTCTTCACCGCAAGGGGCCGAACCAGTATAAACTCCCGTGTCCTTTGCCCCGTTTAACCCCTTTAAGCTAACCTAGTTGCGATGGCTCCACGACGAAGTCCTTCTGCTAGGACATCTACCGTGACAATTCCATGACAGCTTCGATTTGGGGATTTAGGTCAAAGCTTAGCACCTTCCTGTTTATATAGTGTGTGGAGGCTGAGAAAGATGTGTATGGGCCCTGTTGGCATGGGCTTCTAAAATTGCTTGTCATGGGCCTATTTTTATGCTTGGTTCTGAGGATGGAAAATGTTCACTAATGTCGTTGCTTAGCTTATATATGCTTCCTCTAAAAAAACCTTATATGAGCTTAGTCATATATATTGTCGAATTTTCATGGCTAATTAGTAACATGTATTTATATGTGAGGTTTTATCCTAACAAACAGTTGTCTCTGTCTAGAGGAACAAGTAAAGGCAGATATCTATTTTTCAGGAAGAAACATCGGGTTCCAATCTTAAAGAAAATCAAATAATAAAATGATTTATGTTAGCTTATTTATTTATTTATTTTGAATTTTAGCCAGGTGGTCTAACTTGCAAAGGCATGTAGCTGTGAAACAGGGCTTCTGTGGCGAGACTAAACAAATAGAGCTAAAAAAGAAGCAAGGACCATTTTTTCATGTTTGCCTAGCTTTTTTGAATCAGGAATTGTATGGAGGTGTCAAGAATCTAAATAAAACCTGTGGAAAATAAAAAGCTTTCTCAGCAATGAACCGGCAGGTGGATCCTCATTTTGTAATTCCTAATGCAGTTGAGAGGAAGATAAAAGAAACAACCTAGTTCCAATTAACTTGGTTGTGCACAATACATTGCAGTAGGTATATATTAGGGCAAAAACAATTATATTAGAAGGGGTTGAAACAAATATAAGTAAAATCCAGTACCATGCATGTGAATTTTAAACAACACAACATCTGTTTTGCAAAATGGGTTGATTAATTAAAGAGAAAGACTGATAATGAAGAGTTATCCTTAGGAGGACACCTCTGAAGTGGCATAATCAGAACATAAAAACAAAAAGATACGCGAGGGAGAAGTAGTAGGCAGGAAGCGAGAGATTGCATGGCGCATAAGCATAGATATAGTAGTCTGACTTAGACTTATTTACAGAAACACCTAAATAACGAAGGTTGCCCAGTTCATGTAGATATGTCGGCACTATGAACCCAGCTCTTCAGGCACGGTGTTATTAGCTGATAATTCTTGCATGGTACAACTGCAAAGGCACCTGAAGATCTTTAACAGATGATTGTTCCACTGTTAATCCATTTGGAGCAGCCCAAATAGATATGACCTCCGGAATATCTTCGTTTTCATTTGCTCATATGGCACAGTCGTAGAACCAAACATCAGGAGAATCATCAACCTAATGGCCGTTGTTTTCTAACATGCAGTGAGTGAAGGAAATATGCCCTATAGGCAATAATAAAGTTGTTATTTATATTTCCTTATATCATAATAAATGTTTATTATTCATGCTAGAATTGTATTAACCGGAAACTTAGTACATGTGTGAATACATAGACAAACATAGTGTCCCTTGTATGCCTCTACTTGACTAACTCACTAATCAAAGATGGGTAAGTTTCCTAGCCATAGACATGTGTTGTCATTTGATGAACGGGATCACATCATTAGAGAATGATGTGATGGACAAGACCCATCCGTTAGCTTAGCATAATGATCGTTTTGTTTTTTCTGCTATTGCTTTCTTCATGACTTATACATGTTCCTCTGACTATGAGATTATGCAACTCCCGAATACCGGAGGAATACCTTGTGTTCTATCAAACGTCACAACATAACTGGGTGATTATGAAGATGCTCTACAGGTGTCTCCAGTGGTGTCTATTAATTTGGCATAGATCGAGATTAGGATTTGTCACTCCGTGTATCGAAGAGGTATCTCTGGGCCCTCTCGGTAATGCTCATCGCCATAAGCCTTGCAAGCAATGTGACTAATGAGTTAGTTGTAGGATGATGCATTACGGAATGAGTAAAGAGACTTGCCGGTAACGAGATTGAACTAGGTATGATGATACCGACGATCGAATCTCAGGCAAGTAACATACCGATGACAAAGGGAACAACGTATGCTGTTGTGCGGTTTGACCGATAAAGATTTTTGTAGAATATGTAGGAGCCAATATGAGCATCCAGGTTCCGCTATCGGTTATTGACCGAAGATGTGTCTCGGTCATGTCTACATAGTTCTCGAACCCGTAGGGTCTGCACGCTTAACGTTCAATGACGATTTGTATTATGAGTTATGTGTTTTGATGAACCGAAGTTTGTTCGGAGTCCCGGATGAGATCACGGACATGACGAGGAGTCTTGAAATGGTCGAGACATAAAGATTGATATATTGGAAGGCTGTTTGGACACCAGAATGGTTTGAGAAAGGTTCGGGCATTTTCCGGAGTACAGGGGGTTACCGGAACCTCCCCCCCCCCCCCCCCGCCCCGAGGGGGAGTTAATGGGCCTTCACAGGCCCTAGTGGAGAGAGGAGGCGGCGGCTAGGTGGTGGCGCGCGCCCCCCAAGCCCAATCCGAATTGGACAAGGGTTGGGGGCGGCCCCCCTTTCCTTCTCTCCTTATCCTCCTTCCCTCCTCCAAGTGGGAATAGGAAAGGGGGGACCGAATCCTACTTGGACCAGGAGTCCAAGTAGGACTCCCCCCCATGGTGCGCCCCCCTTGGGCCGGCCACCTCTCCTCCCCCCTTTATGTACGTGGGAGGGGGGCACCCCAAAGACACACCAAGCCTTCTCTTAGCCGTGTGCGGTGCCCCCTCCACAGTTACACACCTCGGTCATATCGTCATAGTGCTTAGGCGAAGCCCTACGCCGGTAACTTCGTCATCACCATCGCCACACCGTCGTGCTGACGGAACTCTCCCTCGGCCTCAACTGGATCAAGAGTTCGAGGGACGTCATCGAGCTAAACGTGTGCTGAACGCGGAGGTGCCGTGCATTCGGTGCTTGGATCGGTTGGATCGCGAAGACGTTCAACTACATCAACCGCGTTACTAAACACTTCCACTTTCGTTCTATGAGGGTACATGGACACACTTTCCCCGCTCGTTGCTATGCATATCCTAGATAGATCTTGCGTGATTCTAGGTAAAATTTTGAAATACTGCGTTCCCCAACAGTGGCATCCGAGCCAGGTCTATGCGTAGATGTTATATGCACGAGTAGAACACAATGAGTTGTGGGCGATAATAATCATACTGCTTACCAGCAACGTCTTACTTTGATTCGGTGGTATTGTTGGATGAAGCGGCCCGGACCGACATTACATGATCGCGTTCATGAGACTAGTTTTACCGACGTGCTTCGCACACAGGTGGTTGGCGGGTGTGTGTTTCTCCAACTTTTGTTGAATCGAGTTTGACTCGCCCGGTCCTTGTTGAAGGTTAAAACAGCACACTTGATGAAAAATCGTTGTGGTTTTGATGCGTAGGTAAGAACGGTTCTTGCTAGAAGCCCGTAGCAGCCATGTACAACTTGCAACAACAAAGTAGAGGCCGTCTAACTTGTTTTTGCAGGGCATGTTGTGATGTGATATGGTCAAGACGTGATGATATATAAATTGTTGTATGAGATGATCATGTTTTGTAAGAGTTATCGGCAACTGGCAAGAGCCATATGGTTGTCGCTTTATTGTATGAAATGCAATCGTCATGTAATTGCTTTCTTTTATCACTAGCGGTAGCAATATTTGTAGAAGCAATAGTTGGCGAGACGACAACAACGCTACGATGGAGATCAAGGTGTCAAGCCGGTGACGATGGTGATCATGACGGTGCTTTGGAGATGGAGATCAAAGGCACAAGATGATGACGGCCATATCATATCACTTATTTTGATTGCATGTGATGTTTATCCTTTATGCATCTTATTTTGCTTAGTACGATGGTAGCGTTATAAGATGACCCCTCACTAAATTTCAAGGTACAAGTGTTCTCACTGAGTATGCACCGTTGTTATAGTTTGTCGTGCCGAGACACCACGTGATGATCGGGTGTGATAAGCTCTACGTTCACATACAACGGGTGCAAGCCAGTTTTGCACACGCAGAATACTCAGGTTAAACTTGACGAGCCTAGCATATGCAGATATGGCCTCGGAACATTGAGACCGAAAGGTCGAGCATGAATCATATAGTAGATATGATCAACATAGTGATGTTCACCATTGAAAACTACTCCATCTCATGTGATGATCGGACATGGTTTGGTTGATATGGATCACGTGATCATTTAGATGACTAGAGGGATATCTATCTAAGTGGGAGTTCTTAAAGTAATATGATTAATTGAACTTCAATTTATCATGAACTTAGTACCTGATAGTATTTTGCATGTCTATGTTGTTGTAGATAAATGGCCCGTGCTACTGTTCCTTTGAATTTTAATGCGTTCCTAGAGAAAGCTAAGTTGAAAGATGATGGTAGCAACTACACGGACTGTGTCCATAACTTGAGGATTATCCTCATTGCTGCACAGAAGAATTATGTCCTGGAAGCACCGCTAGGTGCAAGACCCGCTGCAGGAGCAACTCCAGATGTTATGAACGTCTGGCAGAGCAAAGGTGATGACTACTCGATAGTTTAGTGTGCCATGCTTTACGGCTTAGAATCGGGACTTCAACGACGTTTTGAATGTCATGGAGTATATGAGATGTTCCAAGAGTTGAAGTTAATATTTCAAGCAAATGCTCGGATTGAGAGATATGAAGTTTCCAATAAGTTCTATAGCTGCAAGATGGAGGAGAATAGTTCTGTCAGTGAACATATACTCAGAATGTCTGGGTACCACAACCACTTGACTCAACTGGGAGTTAATCTTGCTAATGATAGTGTCATTGATAGAGTTCTTCAATCACTGCCACCAAGCTACAAAATCTTCGTGATGAAATATAATATGCAAGGGATGGATAAGACAATTCCCGAGCTATTCGCGATGCTAAAGGTTGTGGAGGTAGAAACCAAGAAGGAGCATAAAGTGTTGATGGTTAACAAGACCACTAATTTCAAGAAGAAGGGCAAAGGAAAGAAGGGGAACTTCAAGAAGAATGGCAAGCAAGTTGCTGCTCAAGTGAAGAAGCCCAAGTCTGGACCTAAGCCTGAGACTGAGTGCTTCTACTGCAAAGGGACTGGTCACTGGAAGCGGAACTACCCCAAGTATTTGGCGGATAAGAAGGATGGTAAAGTGAAAGGTATATTTGATATACATGTTTTGATGTGTACCTTACTAATGCTCATAGTAGCGCTTGGGTATTTGATACTGGTTCTGTTGCTCATATTTGCAACTCGAAACAGGGGCTACGGATTAAGCGAAGATTGGCTAAGGACAAGGTGATGGTGCGCGTAGGAAATGGTTCCAAAGTCGATGTGATCGCAGTCGGCACGCTACCTCTACATCTACCTTCGGGATTAGTTTTAGACCTAAATAATTGTTATTTGGTGCCAGTGTTAAGCATGAACATTATATCTGGATCTTGTTTGATGCAAGACGGTTATTCATTAATCAGAGAATAATGGTTGTTCTATTTATATGAGTAATATCTTTTATGGTCATGCACCCTTGATGAGTGGTCTATTTTTGTTGAATCTCGATAGTAGTGATACACATATTCATAGTATTGAAGCCAAAAGATACAAGTTTAATAATGATAGTGCAACTTATTTGTGCCACTGCCGTTTAGGTCATATTGTGTAAAGCGCATGAAGAAACTCCATGCTGATGGGCTTTTGGAATCACTTGATTATGAATCACTTGATACTTGCGAACCATGCCTCATGGGCAAGATGACTAAGACTCCGTTCTCCGGAACAATGGAGCGAGCAACAGACTTATTGGAAATAATACATACTGATGTATGCGGTCCAATGTGTGTTGAGGCTCGCGGTGGGTATCATTATTTTCTGACCTTCACAGATGATTTGAGCGGATATGGGTATATCTACTTGATGAAACATAAGTCTGGAACATTTGAAAAGTTCAAAGAATTTCAGAGTGAAGTGGAAAATCATCGTAACAAGAAAATAAAGTTTCTACGATCTGATCGTGGAGGTGAATATTTGAGTTATGAGTTTGGTCTTCATTTGAAACAATGCGGAATAGTTTCGCAACTCACGCCACCTGGAACACCACAGCGTAATGGTGTGTCCGAACGTCGTGACCGCACTTTATTAGATATGGTGCAATCTATGATGTCTCTTACTTATTTACCGCTATCGTTTTGGGGTTATGCTTTAGAGACGGTTGCATTCACGTTAAATAGGGCACCATCTAAATCCGTTGAGACGACACCATATGAACTGTGGTTTGGCAAGAAACTCAAGTTGTCGTTTCTTAAAGTTTGGGGCTGCGATGCTTATGTGAAAAAGCTTTGAACTGATAAGCTCGAACCCAAATCAGGGAATTGTGTCTGCATAGGATACCCAAAGGAAACTGTTGGGTACACCTTCTACCACAGATCTGACGGCAAGATATTCGTTGCTAAGAATGGATCCTTTCTAGAAAGGAGTTTCTCTCGACAGAAGTGAGTGGGAGGAAAGTAGAACTTGATGAGGTAACTGTACCTTCTCCCGAATTGGAAAGTAGTTCATCACAAAAATTAGTTCCTGTGATTCCTACACCAATTAGTGAGGAAGCTAATGATGATGATCATGAAACTTCTGACCAAGTTACTACCGAACCTCGTAGGTCAACCAGAGTAAGATCCGCACCAGAGTGGTACGGTAATCCTGTTCTGGAGGTCATGTTACTTGACCATGACGAACCTACGAACTATGAGGAAGTGATGATGAGCCCAGATTCCATGAAATGGCTTGAGGCCATGAAATCAGAGATGGGATCCATGTATGAGAACAAAGTGTGGACTTTGGTTGACTTGCCCGATGATCGGCAAGCCATAGAGAATAAATGGATCTTCAAGAAGAAGACTGACGCTGACGGTAATGTTACTGTCTACAAAGCTCGGCTTGTTGTGAAAGGTTTTCGACAAGTTCAAGGAGTTGACTACGATGAGACCTTCTCACCCATAGCGATGCTTAAGTCTGTCCGAATCATGTTAGCAATTGCCGCATTTTATGACTATGAAATCTGGCAAATGGATGTCAAAACTGCATTCCTTAATCGATATCTTAAAGAAGAGTTGTATATGACGCAACCAGAAGGTTTTGTCGATCCAAAAGGTGCTAACAAAGTGTGCAAGCTCTAGCGATCCATTTATGGACTGGTGCAAGCCTCTCGGAGTTGGAATATACGTTTTGATAGTGTGATCAAAGCATATGGTTTTATACAGACTTTTGGAGAAGCATGTATTTACAAGAAAGTGAGTGGGAGCTCTGTAGCATTTCTGATATTATATGTGGATGACATACTGTTGATCGGAAATGATACTAAATTTCTGAATATCATAAAAGGATACTTGAATAAGAATTTTTTCAATGAAAGACCTCGGTGAAACTGCTTATATATTGGGCATCAAGATCTATAGAGATAGATCAAGACGCTTAATTGGACTTTCATAGCACATACCTTGATAAAGTTTTGAAGAAGTTCAAAATGGATCAGTCAAAGAAAGGGTTCTTACATGAGTTATAAGGTGTGAAGTTGAGTCAGACTCAATGCCCGACCACTGCAGAAGATAGAGAGAAAATGAAAGTCATTCCCTATGCCTCAGCCATAGGTTCTATCATGTATGCAATGTTGTGTACCAGACCTGATGTGTGCCTTGCTATTAGTTTAGCAGGGAGGTACCAAAATAATCCAGGAGTGGAGCACTGGACAGCGGTCAAGAACATCCTGAAATACCTGAAAAAGACTAAGGATATGTTTCTCGTTTATGGAGGTGACAAAGAGCTCATTGTAAATGGTTACGTCGATGCAAGCTTTGACACTGATCCGGGTGACTCTAAGTCACAAACCGGATACGTATTTATATTGAATGGTGGAGCTGTCAGTTGGTGCAGTTCCAAGCAGAGCGTCGTGGCGGGATCCACGTGTGAAGCGGAGTACATAGCTGCTTCGGAAGCAGCAAATGAAGGAGTCTGGATGAAGGAGTTCATATCCGATCTAGGTGTAATACCTAGTGCATCGGGTCCAATGAAAATCTTTTGTGACAATACTGGTGCAATTGCCTTGGCAAAGGAATCCAGATTTCACAAGAGAACCAAGCACATCAAAAGACGCTTCAGTTCCATCCGCGATCAAGTCAAGGAAGGAGACATAGAGATTTGCAAGATAAATACGGATCTGAATGTTGCACACCCGTTGACTAAGCCTCTCTCACGAGAAAAACATGATCAGCACCAAGACTCCATGGGTGTTAGAATCATTACTATGTAATCTAGATTATTGACTCTAGTGAAAGTGGAAGACTGAAGGAAATATGCCCTAGAGGCAATAATAAAGTTGTTATTTATATTTCCTTATATCATGATAAATATTTATTATTCATGCTAGAATTGTATTAACTGGAAACTTAGTACATGTGTGAATACATAGACAAACATAGTGTCCCTAGTATGCCTCTACTTGACTAGCTAGTAGGGATTCTTGTGATCCCATAGGTGTCGTTTCACACCGACATCTGGGCCCTCTCGGTAATGCTCATCACTATAAGCCTTGCAAGCAATGTGACTAATGAGTTAGTTGCGGGATGATGCATTACGGAACGAGTAAAGAGACTTGCCGGTAACGAGATTGAACTAGGTATGATGATACCGACGATCGAATCTCGGGCAAGTAACACACCGATGACAAAGGGAACAACGTATGTTGTTGTGCGGTTTGACCGATAAAGATCTTCGTAGAATATGTAGGAGCCAATATGAGTATCCAAGTTCCGCTATTGGTTATTCACCGGAGATGTGTCTCGGTCATGTCTACATAGTTCTCGAACCCGTAGGGTCCGCACACTTAACGTTCGATGACGATTTGTATTATGAGTTATGTGTTTTGATGAACCGAAGTTTGTTCGGAGTCCCGGATGAGATCACGGACATGACGAGGAGTCTCGAAATGGTCGAGACATAAAGATTGATATATTGTAAGGTTATGTTTGGACACCGTAATGGTTTCGGAATGGTTCGGGCATTTTCCGGAGTACCGGGGGTTACCGGAACCCCCCCCCCCCCCCCGGGAGTTTAATGGGCCTTCATGGGCCCTAGTGGAGAGAGGAGGCGGCGGCCAGGTGGTGACGCGCGCCCCCCAAGCCCAATCCGAATTAGACTAGGGTTGGGGGTGGCCCCCCTTTCCTTCTCTCCTTCTCCTAGTGGGAATAGGAAAGGGGGGGCCGAATCCTACTTGGACTGGGAGTCCAAGTAGGACTCCCCACATGGCGCGCCCCCCCTTGGGCCGGCCACCTCTCCCCCCCCCCCCCCCCTTTATATACGTGGGAGGGGGCACCCCAGAGACACACCAAGCCTTCTCGTAGCCATGTGTGGTGCCCCCCTGCACAGTTACACACCTCGGTCATATTGTCGTAGTGCTTAGGTGAAACCCTGCGCCAGTAACTTCATCATCACCGTCGCCATGCCGTCGTGCTGACGGAACTCTCCCTCGGCCTCAACTGGATCAAGAGTTCGAGGGACGTCATCGAGCTGAACATGTGCTGAACGCGGAGGTGTCGTACGTTCGGTGCTTGGAGCGGTTGGATCGCGAAGACGTTCGACTACATCAACCATGTTACTAAACGCTTTCACTTTCGGTCTACGGGGGTACATGGACACACTCTCCCCGCTTGTTGCTATGCATCTCCTAGATAGATCTTGCGTGGTCGTAGGTAAAATTTTGAAATAATGCGTTTACCAACAGTGAGGGCTCAGGATGTCTTCAATTATAGCCGGGCTATAACTCAGTTGGCAGTCCTGTAACTCTTATCTATTCTTTTCGAAGACTAGAAGATACTGCTCCAGCAGATGTGGACCATTTCTGAACTAAGAACGTACCAAAAGGTAGCTGGATTCCAGCAGCATCAGTAGATAACGTGTGAAACAAAGTTGTAGTTACTGGCCCTTGGAATATATAAGGTATATGAACCTGCCAACTTGCCTGACTATGACTTTTCCAGGACATGCAATCTGCATTTGCTGCAAACAGCGTGTTAACTTATCCTCTGTCATCATTTTTCCCTCGTCTAAAGACATGAGGAGGAATGATGATTCTAATATCCGCATTTCGTCAGCTAGTATGTCAACATCATTTAAATATGAATGAGAAACCATTCCTCTCTTTAGTGCCTGCAAGAAAGAAGGAATCCTCCTGTGTGTTCTTTGAAGAGACTTGTTATGATGAGCTCCAATATTAATTCTGTCAACACCAACTCAAAATGTCTCTGTGTTGCTGTGGCTACTACTTTGGTTTCTTCCTGTGTCATACTTGCTGGAGACATGAATGAGTATATACAATGGGAATGGCACAGCAGTTCTAACAGCCCATGTCGTGCAACTTACTGATCGACGCTTGCGAAAGCTGAGATTGGCTTGGCTAACATTCTCAACAATGCAATGTGGCTGCAGGGCACGCTCAATTGCTCTTCTAGTCCAAAGATGTAACGACAAACCATAGATCTTTACCTTTAGATGTTTAGTCGTTGTCTCCATCATTTCCTCAATCTAAAAATCGTACAGTATTGCTTCCACTGGCACACCAACATTTTTCACAGGATAACATAAAACTTCAGTCCCATCTAGTATCATGGTCACTCCACTGGATAGAACCGCACGTGCATAAGCTGTGGTTGGCTCATTCATTAAATCTAGCACCAACCGGTCTTTTGGTTTTCGTACGGAGCATACAGATATGGTTGATATGCCAGATGAATATGTTCTGAATTGAGTGGGGTGACGTGGTGCTCATCTATAGGCAATCCATCATAGCGTGCTAGTATGTAGTGGGAACACAGCTCCACACCCTCACTGGTCTTGTTTTCTACTCCACTTATAAAACCTTGTGAAGAAGTAATATCATCAATCATGTATCTCTCTGTTAACATCCACTTGCTCAATTGATCGACTGTGGTAGTAATAGGTGTGTTAGGAAGTCACAAAGATAAAAAGATATGTATGCCTGCTCGAATGGCACTTGGTGTAGCATTAGTACATTCATACACCTGTGGGTAGGTCGAAAGGCCAGGATTTGTTCTTCTCCATGAGATGATCTCTGGTAACACTGAATCGATGGGTAAAGAGGGTTGTTTTTTATCTATTGATGAACAAGGAGAATTGAGTAAAAAGGGCAAATAGTTATCTGTATATTACGCTAGCAAATGTTCATTGATTTGGTCTTGGAAGATTAAAGCAAATGAATGTATGTTTATAGCAAAGATATTGAAAGGAAGAATCACAGTGGATAAAAGCAAAGACGTAGCATAGATAAATAACATTGTCTTAACACGTCAACATAGACTTTATACTTATACATGACCAGAGTGAAGTTCAGAAAGGATAAAGATTTCTAAGCCGAAGCTATGAGCAGACAGCTTCGCATCTTATTTAGGCAACCTAGGAGACTAAACACAACAACCACAGAGTTGCTTCCTAGCGGTGAAGCCATACATATACAGCTTCACATGGCAACGAGACAGTTCAGCAGGCTCAATATGACGCTCATGGGGATCGGACATAGTGAGCATAGTCCTCATCCATGTCTTGATGAATATCATCGGCTGAATTTTCATCTGAGTAGCCACTGTAGCCTTGTTCAGGCACTTCATCATCTGAGTACATGCCTTTTTCCTCTAGGAACTGAGATGTTGTAATTGTAGAGCTTTGAAGTGCGACAACTGAAATGTGAATCTCCATGATAGCTTGCTTCATATTAGAAACACACATCGAGGCAGCAGGGTCCAAGAAAACGCCAGCAAGGTCTTGGATTTTGTTTGATGCATTGTGCACTTGTTCCACATAGTTACATGCCTCTTTAGTTCTCTACTTGATGGTTTTGCTGTGCTGGTTGATTTCCTTTGATTGTTCTAGCAGCCTGGCTGATAATCTTGTATGTGCCATTTTCTGTTGCTCTAGCTGATAATAGTTATAGTCCACAAGCGCCTTACCCTCTGTGTTCTGCATGTATTCGATGGCCATATCGACTGCATGATTCATTGATGTTACCCATCCTGACATATACAGCTTGATAATTTAGTCCACCGCGCTGAAGCATGGTACCGTTTTTTTGTGCGGTGAAATTCAATCTCTGTTCTAAATCGATCTTGTGGAAGATGATGCACAAAGTACACTGGTTTAGGGAGACCTAGTTTCTCGAACATTGCTTCAGCTAGTGATGTGCCGGATAGCTCAACCAAATCCATGAGAATAGATCCACAAGATAAACCCAGAGGGCTGGCAGAAGGTATAAACACAGCGTCCATTAAGAACAATAAGCATTGAGCTTTAGATTGCATATATGCACTAACAATTAAAGAACGTTCTAGTGAACCTATGATAAAACGAAACTTTAATATCATGAGGACATAGGGAGAGCCAAGGGAGGGAATGAGTCTAGAAAGATAACAGCAAGCATGAATATAGAGGAACGGAGCAGCTTGCCAAAGATTCAGCTGATTATATTTCAAAATAAATTAAAGGTATTGAATTATCCACCATGCTGGTCTTGTGCAGGTGTAACATTTACAAGCATGTACCAGGACAGGAAACGAAAGCTATCAGACCATCCCTCCAACCGATTTTATGTAGATAAGAAAATCATAAGAAAGCATCTATATGGACAGTGCATTGTAAAGCAGGACTATGACCGGAGCTGAAATGGAAGGATATACCTTGGTAATTAGGGTTGTCCTGGCTGGAGGATCTTGTTGCCCTTGGTGAGCATCAGAACAGATCTAAGATGCAAGAAACCAAAACGCAGTCAGAGAGAGAGAGAGATTTCTCTATCCACCAGCACCACGGGGGAATGAGAAGGATGGAGCGAGAGGTTTCCATGAGGAGGATCACCTGGAAGTTGGCCGGCTGGGAGCTCCCCTGCTTGTGGGAGATCCAGGCGACCGCAGGTATAGTGCAGGCAGAGAGCATCGGAGGGTGAGCGGGTGTGGGGAGGGGAGGGGGAGGGAGATAAGAGCGGGGCAGCAGATAGAATACTTTTTTAGATCAACGGGATAAGATTGGGTGGATGTGGCAGGCTAGAAGAAGGGCCGCGACAAATATGGTTCGATAGAAATGCCATTGGCCCAAAGGGAAAGATAGGCTACTTATTCTTTTAGGTGAGAAAAAAATACTTGCAGGGGGTGAAGATGCATTCTATGCTCCTGTTGTGAGGTAACTAATATTGATCTTATTAAAGGAGCAAAGTCTATTTTCTATATTATCTTTGATGACTTAAAAATTAGCGCCACATTTGCTGTGACCTTAGATAAACCTACAGCCTCTGACAAAGCACAAGGTGGAGCTTGGGCGCTCGAGGTAGGGGCGGACATGGATGAGGAGACACTACAGGAGCTTCTCCTTCTTTGGGACCGGACGGCAACAATCATGCTCACTACGGATATGCTAGACCATATTAGGTGGGCTTGGGAGGACAACGGCCACTACTCGGCGCGCTTGGCCTACGCGTCCAAATTTTGGGGCTTGGAAGTGGCTCCATACACGGATATGGAATGGAAGTCTAAAGTCCCATTGTAGTGCAGTTTTTTCACCTGGCTTGGCGCGCTGAATAGATGCTGGACCTCAGGTCCCTTGGCGGCCTTACCCATCAACCGGCATGCCCTTTTTGCGACCGGGACATGGAGACGATCAACCACATTCTACTGTCCTATGTCTTTGCTAGGATGGTGTGGCATATGGTTCTTGAGGCCCTAGGCAAGACACAGTGGACGACGTCAGAGGCGGAGTTGAGGCATTGGTGCAATTCTTGCAAAGCGAATATCGAAATCAAGGACAGTCGTAGCATTCTCTCTCTTGGACTGCGGGGAGTATGGAAGCACTAGAACGCCATTGTCTTTGACGGAGCAACTCCATCCGCTACGCCCGTGGTTGCCAATATGGAAAAGGAATGTAGAGCGTGGAGCATAGCCAGCCTCCTCAAAGGTGAACTCGCCACCTTCCTCAGATGTCTAGCTAAGTGGATGGGAGTGAGTAGTTAGCTATGTAGGTGACCCTAAGGGCGTGCACTCTTACATGTAATACATTGTAAGAATGGTATGCGGATGGGGCTCTTTCCCCCACTCCTTCTTTAATATATGATGATACGCACACTCATGCGTATTTTAGGAAAAAAATGTACAGCAGAAATCAAGCTTTGTTAAGGCCTGGGGACACGACAGGCGGGAAGCATATGGATCTACTTAAATCTAAATAGAAAGGATGAATTGCATAAGTATTGGAAAAAACACTTGGTAGCAGGTAACCAGTCAAGGACACAAGGAAAATGAAAGAAGGATGATATTATATGTGCTGAATATTAAGATTTCATAGCTTTTAATCCGTGATGCTTCTATTAATCCGTGATGCTTCTATTAACACTAAAAGAAGAGGAAGACAAGACTTGAATGATGCAGTGCAGAAGCCAATCAACTGGAAAAATTATTATGTCTGGAAATCTGAGATAAATCAATAAAGGAGAACCATTTTTAGATCATCAAGCCCAGCAATAAATGAAAAGCTTAAGCAAACACACACAATATAGTAACAACGGTAAGATCTAGATAAAGTAGGATAGCCCAGTTGTATTTACAGAGAGCAGAAATTGTCATACGAAGGAGGATAACGCAGAAAGGGCCAAAGGCGATATTTACAATGCATAGTAGCTGGTCTTTTTAACGGCTTAGATAGAGGAATTGTTACGACAGTCGCTTGACATACGTCCGTAGGTGTCAAAGTCTTGCCTTACAAAGATGCACAAAATATATTAAGTGCATGTCCAGAAGTGTGCTGAGTTGACGACCTCCAAATCCGCTGTCTAGATCGTTCTTGCGGTGCAACAAAGTGGGAAATCTCTCGTCAACGACACATCCATTCAGCGGTAAACCTAGATTGATAAGCAGATAGATCAGAGAAGTTACCCTGAGGAAAACAGAAAGCACAATCATTATATGATTACATATCAATTAGCATGGTAACACGGAAAAGCAAACGGAAAACACGCTAGTCATACCGTATGTACATATCTAGTGCAGCTCATGGAAGAACTACTGCCTTGCCTTCTTTGGAGCGCCAGTCCCCTTTGCAGCATGGTTTGTCCTGAGTTTTGGCCATTGGCAAAGCGAAGAGGTGTGTTAGTAAGTCCAATTGCATCGAAAAGGACCCAGAGGTATAGGAGCAATAAAAAACAAGGTCATAAAGATTAGGCACATGAAATGGATGATGCCATAAACAGGCAGAAAGAAAACCAAACGCTAACACACAGCTAATTCAACTGTATGGTTAATCAACTCGAGTTCATGAATCAAGTTATCTTGCATGGGACAAGGAAAATGGCATGTGCTTGTAACGTTTTACTTGGCATCTGACCGTTTGAATAAAACAGCAATTGGAAAGAAAATATATTCAAATAGCATCATATGCATCAGATCTATAGAGAACCATGTATTGGATTCAAAAAAAAGTAATGCAAAGTAAGGGGCATGAGGTCACATTCTATGCTAAAGCCACTGAATATAACAATTATGAATTTTAACCTTTTGGTTATATCCTGGCCAGCAGGAACGGTCTTTGAATCCTCGGCAGTTTTAGCTCAAGTTTCCTCGTCAATCTGTTTATTTTAGCAGCATCAAATACTATTGAAAATGAGGCTCTGTCTGCATAGAAGCAGAAACATATTTGCATACTTAAAATGCCCACGAACATTTGTCACGGATGTAGGCTGAACAGCTTTTCCAGCAGAAGCATCGCCTTCAGCCTGGGGAGCTACATTCGTATTGGAGTCAGATAGGGTAGCGTCCTTAGACTGCGATGGTCCAGCAAGGAGCTTGCGGCGAGCATTCTGGACACGGTGATTTGCTGTTAAAAAAATTTATTCGTAGGAAAACATAATGAATTTTCAAGATGCATGACATGGCAAAGTCAATGCCAATACCTCGGTGTTTTAGGCTTTATACCATGTCCTTTTACTTTGAACGTGGATATAGAAGTGTTCATCTGCCAAACAAACAGTGCAGGAGTCAAACGACTGAAAGGAAATTTTAGAAAGAGAACCAGTAGTAGATATACCTCATCGAGAGGCAACACGACAAGCATAGACGATCATGTAGGGTAAGAAGTGAGGATAGGCACGGTCGTGCCTGAGCTATTAGCAGAAGATGATGCGCCAGATGCGTGTGGCGCACCAGCAATTCCCAAGGGCACAAGATCAAGTTTAAATGCTTCAGCAATCCTGCTAACTTGAAAGGACAGCTGGGTGCTTGAAGGCTGGAAGCTCTTCCTGGTGATAGAAACGACAAGCCTAAACTTCTGGGTAACAAGACGGGAAATTTCAACAGGCAAGCCTACATCAGCACCTCCTATCTGAGCAAGATCAAGTGCACTTGTAAAACCCGGGTACTTGCGGTGAATCAAAGTCATGAGTGGCTTGCCAACAACACTCTTTGCAGCCCTATCAAAGAACATAAATTCCGCCTCATCTGCACCATCGCTTCCAAAGGTGCATACATAGTACCTAGACATTGCAAGGCAAACGGATTCAGAAATAATTTAATAGATAGACCAAAACAGAAGTTCTTGTGGGAAAAGCACTCACGAAGGATCTGCTGCAACAGAAGAGCAGGTGTTGTCTAAGCACCGGTATTGTCTTCCATAGTATATGTTGTTTTATGGCATTCCCTGCATGAGGGAAACCACCAGCAATAGTCGGTGTCCAGACCTGTAATATTAACCTTGACCACTAACTATTTTTTCTGTGTTGATGAGAAACAGAAGTGCAGTGAGAAGCAAGCAAAAAACACAGCAGGAACATCACAGGAGAAATAAAGAGAAAGAGAGAATACCATATTATCAAACGGGTCAAGAGAAAGCAGCTCCCGAATGCTCATTTAAGAAAAAGGGTTTCCCCCGGCTTTATATTATAAAGCACACAA
Source organism: Aegilops tauschii subsp. strangulata (assembly GCF_002575655.3). Taxonomy (NCBI): domain Eukaryota; kingdom Viridiplantae; phylum Streptophyta; class Magnoliopsida; order Poales; family Poaceae; genus Aegilops; species Aegilops tauschii. The sequence continues at coordinate 163,934,164 of NC_053039.3, read as the reverse complement.
CCGAACATCCAGCTCGCTGGAGCCGCAGCACAGATAAGCCCAAAAGAAAACAAAAGAAAATGCAAGAGAAATAAATGCCGACACCGGCAGATCAACGAAGAAAGGAAGACCGGCAACCACTGCACCCTCCGACGAAGTACCACCGCGCTCCCAGCATTTTGAAGCGCCTCGCACCAAGCAGCACCTTCAAGAAGGAATGCAACGCCGCCGCCGCTGTTGCCTGAACAAGTTCTAGGGTTTCCCCCGGTACGCGAGGGATGATGGGGAATGGATATATCCGACACCCCTCAGGAAGGTCCGATGGCGCCCGCAAACGTCACCACGTCGGTGCCGGACAAGCCGGCAAGGATTTCTCCCGATCCACAACCACCACCATCACCCCAGGCACTTCGAAATCCACAACCACCACCATAACCGATCATCACGTGAAATGGAGTAGCTTTCAATGGTGAACATCATTATGTTGATCATATCTACTATATGATTTGCGCTCGACCTTTCGGTCTCAGTGTTCCGAGGCCATATCTGCATATGCTAGGCTCGTCAAGTTTAACCTGAGTATTCTGTGTGTGCAAAACTGGCTTGCACCCGTTGTAGATTGGCGTAGAGCTTATCACACCCGATCATCACGTGGTGTCTGGGCACGACGAACTTTGGCAACGGTGCATACTCAGGGAGAGCACTTTTATCTTGAAATTTAGTGAGAGATCATCTTATAATTTTACCGTCAATCAAAGCAAGATAAGATGCATAAAAGATAAACATCACATGCAATCAATATAAGTGATATGATATGGCCATCATCATCTTGTGCTTGTGATCTCCATCTCCGAAGCACCATCGTGATCACCATCGTCAGCGGCGTGACACCTTGATCTCCATTGTAGCATCGTTGTCGTCTCGCCAATCTTATGCTTCTACGACTATCGCTACCGCTTAGTGATAAAGTAAAGCATTACAAGGCGTTTGCATTGCATACAATAAAGCGACAACCTTATGGCTCCTGCCAGTTGCCGATAACTCGGTTACAAAACATGATCATCTCATACAATAAAATTTAGCATCATGTCTTGACCATATCACATCACAACATGCCCTGCAAAAACAAGTTAGACGTCCTCTACTTTGTTGTTGCAAATTTTACGTGGCTGCTACGGGCTTAGCAAGAACCGTTCTTACCTATGCATCAAAACCACAACGATAGTTTGTCAAGTTGGTGTTGTTTTAACCTTCGCAAGGACCGGGCATAGCCACACTCGGTTCAACTAAAGTTGGAGAAACTGACACCCGCCAGCCACCTGTGTGCAAAGCACGTCGGTAGAACCAGTCTCGCGTAAGCGTACGCGTAATGTCGGTCTGGGCCGGTTCATCCAACAATACCGCCAAACCAAAGTATGACATGCTGGTAAGCAGTATGACTTATATCGCCCACAACTCACTTGTGTTCTACTCGTGCATATGACATCTACGCATAAAACCTGGCTCGGATGCCACTGTTGGGGAATGTAGTAATTTCAAAAAAATCCTACGCACACGCAAGATCATGGTGATGCATAGCAACGAGAGGGGAGAGTGTTGTCCACGTACCCTCATAGACCGAAAGCGGAAGTGTTAGCACAACGCGGTTGATGTAGTCGTACGTCTTCACGATCCGACCGATCAAGTACTGAACGCACGACACCTCCGAGTTTAGCACACGTTCAGCCCGATGACGTCCCTCGAACTCCGATCCAGCCGAGTGTTGAGGGAGAGTTTCGTCAGCACAACGGCGTGGTGACGATGATGATGTTCTACCGACGCAGGGCTTCGCCTAAGCACCGCTACAGTATTATCGAGGTGGACTATGGTGGAGGGGGGCAACGCACATGGCTAAAAGATCAAATCAATTGTTGTGTCTCTAGGGTGCCCCCTGCCCCCGTATATAAAGGAGCAAGGGGGAGGTGCGGCCGGCCAAGAGGAGGCACGCCAGGAGGAGTCCTACTCCCACCAGGAGTAGGACTCCCTCCCTTTTCCTTGTTGGACTAGGAGAGGAGAGGGAAGGAGAGAGGGGGAAAGGAAAGGGGGGCGCCCCCCCCTCCTTGCCCAATTCGGACTTGGGGGGAGGGGCACGCGGCTGCCCCTTGGCCGCCTCTCCTCTTCCACCAATTGGGCCCATGAGGCCCAATAGCCTCCGGGGGGGTTCCGGTAACCCCCCGGTACTCCGGTATATATCCGATAACCCCCGGAACCATTCCGGTGTCCGAATATAGTCATCCAATATATCAATCTTCATGTCTCGACTATTTCGAGACTCCTCGTTATGTTCGTGATCACATCCGGGACTCCGAACAACCTTCGGTACATCAAAACTCATAAACTCATAATATAACTGTCATCGAAACTTTAAGCGTGCGGACACTACGGGTTCGAGAACTATGTAGACATGACCGAGACACGTCTCCGGTCAATAACCAATAGCGGAACCTGGATGCTCATAATGGCTCCCACATATTCTACGAAGATCTTATCGGTCAGACCGCATAACAACATGCGTTGTTCCCTTTGTCATCGGTATGTTACTTGCCCGAGATTCGATCGTCGGTATCTCAATATCTAGTTCAATCTCGTTACCGGCAAGTCTCTTTACTCGTTCTGTAATACATCATCCCGCAACTAACTCATTAGTTACAATGCTTGCAAGGCTTGAGTGATGTGCATTACCGAGTGGGCCCAGAGATACCTCTCCGACAATCGGAGTGACAAATCCTAATCTCGAAATATGCCAACCCAACAATTACCTTCGGAGACACATGTAGAGCACCTTTATAATCACCCAGTTACGTTGTGACGTTTGGTAGCACACAAAGTGTTCCTCCGGTAAACGGGAGTTGCATAATCTCATAGTCATAGGAACATGTATAAGTCATGAAGAAAGCAATAGCAACATACTAAACGATCGAGTGCTAAGCTAACGGAATGGGTCAAGTCAATCACATCATTCTCCTAATGATGTGATCCCGTTAATCAAATGACAACTCATGTCAATGGCAAGGAAACATAACCATCTTTGATCAACGAGCTAGTCAAGTAGAGGTATACTAGTGACACTCTGTTTGTCTATGTATTCACACAAGTATTATGTTTCCGGTTAATACAATTCTAGCATGAATAATAAACATTTATCATGATATAAGGAAATAAATAATAACTTTATTATTGCCTCTAGGGCATATTTCCTTCAGTCTCCCACTTGCACTAGAGTCAATAATCTAGATTACACAGTAATGATTCTAACACCCATGGAGCCTTGGTGCTGATCATGTTTTGCTCGTGGAAGAGGCTTAGTCAACGGGCCTGCAACATTCAGATCCGTATGTATCTTGCAAATTTCTATGTCTCCCACCTGGACTAGATCCTGGATGGAATTGAAGCGTCTCTTGACGTGCTTGGTTCTCTTGTGAAATCTGGATTCCTTCGCCAAGGCAATTGCACCAGTATTGTCACAAAAGATTTTCATTGGACCCGATGCACTAGGTATGACACCTAGATCAGATATGAACTCCTTCATCCAGACTCCTTCATTTGCTGCTTCCGAAGCAGCTATGTACTCCGCTTCACACGTAGATCCCGCCACGACGCTTTGTTTAGAACTGCACCAACTGACAGCTCCACCGTTCAATGTAAACACGTATCCGGTTTGCAATTTAGAATCGTCTGGATCAGTGTCAAAGCTTGCATCGACGTAACCATTTACGACTAGCTCTTTGTCACCTCCATAAACGAGAAACATATCCTTAGTCCTTTTCAGGTATTTCAGGATGTTCTTGACCGCTGTCCAGTGATCCACTCCTGGATTACTTTGGTACCTCCCTGCTAGACTTATAGCAAGGCACACATCGGGTCTGGTACACAGCATTGCATACATGATAGAGCCTATGGCTGAAGCATAGGGAACATCTTTCATCTTCTCTCTATCTTCTGTAGTGGTCGGGCATTGAGTCTTACTCAACTTCATACCTTGTAACACAGGCAAGAACCCTTTCTTTGCTTGATCCATTTTGAACTTCTTCAAAACTTTGTCAAGGTATGTGCTTTGTGGAAGTCCAATTAAGCGTCTTGATCTATCTCTATAGATCTTGATGCCCAATATATAAGCAGCTTCACCGAGGTCTTTCATTGAAAAACTCTTATTCAAGTATCCCTTTATGCTATCCAGAAATTCTATATCATTTCCAATCAAGAATATGTCATCCACATATAATATCAGAAATGCTACAGAGCTCCCACTCACTTTCTTGTAAATACAGGCTTCTCCAAAAGTTTGTACAAAACCAAATGCTTTGATTACACTATCAAAGCGTTTATTCCAACTCCGAGAGGCTTGCACCAGTCCATAAATGGATCGCTGGAGCTTGCACACTTTGGTAGCTCCCTTTGGATCGACAAAACCTTCTGGTTGCATCATGTACAACTCTTCTTCCAGAAATCCATTCAGGAATGCAATTTTGACATCCATTTGCCAAATTTCATAATCATAAAATGCGGCAATTGCTAACATGATTCGGACAGACTTAAGCATCGCTACGGGTGAGAAAGTCTCATCGTAGTCAATCCCTTGAACTTGTCGAAAACCTTTTGCAACAAGTCGAGCTTTATAGACAGTAACATTACCGTCGGCGTCAGTCTTCTTCTTGAAGATCCATTTATTCTCACTGGCTTGCCGATCATCGGGCAAGTCAACCAAAGTCCACACTTTGTTCTCATACATGGATCCCATCTCAGATTTCATGGCCTCAAGCCATTTTGCGGAATCTGGGCTCACCATCGCTTCTTCATAGTTCGTAGGTTCGTCATGGTCTAGTAACATAACCTCCAGAACAGGATTACCGTACCACTCTGGTGCGGATCTTACTCTGGTTGACCTACGAGGTTCAGTAACAACTTGATCTAAAGTTTCATGATCATCATCATTAGCTTCCTCACTAATTGGTGTAGGCGTCACAGGAACCGGTTTCTGTGATGAACTACTTTCCAATAAGGGAGCAGGTACAGTTACCTCATCAAGTTCTACTTTCCTCCCACTCACTTCTTTCGAGAGAAACTCCTTCTCTAGAAATGATCCATTCTTAGCAACGAATGTCTTGCCTTCGGATCTGTGATAGAAGGTATACCCAACAGTCTCCTTTGGGTATCCTATGAAGACACATTTCTCCGATTTGGGTTCGAGCTTATCAAGTTGAAGCTTTTTCACATAAGCATCGCAGCCCCAAACTTTAAGAAACGACAACTTTGGTTTCTTGCCAAACCACAGTTCATAAGGCGTCGTCTCAACGGATTTCGATGGTGCCCTATTTAACGTGAATGCAGCTGTCTCTAAAGCATAACCCCAAAATGATAGCGGTAAATCAGTAAGAGACATCATAGATCGCACCATATCTAGTAAAGTATGATTATGACGTTCGGACACAGCATTACGCTGTGGTGTTCCGGGTGGCGTGAGTTGCGAAACTATTCCTCATTGTTTCAAATGTAGAACAAACTCGTAACACAAATATTCTCCTCCCCGATCAGATCGTAGAAACTTTATTTTCTTGTTACGATGATTTTCCACTTCACTCTGAAATTCTTTGAACTTTTCAAATGTTTCAGACTTATGTTTCATTAAGTAGATATACCCATATCTACTCAAATCATCTGTGAAGGTGAGAAAATAACGATATCCGCCACGAGCCTCAATATTCATCGGACCACATACATCTGTATGTATGATTTCCAACAAATCTGTTGCTCTCTCCATAGTGCCGGAGAACGACGTTTTAGTCATCTTGCCCATGAGGCACGGTTCGCAAGTACCAAGTGATTCATAATCAAGTGGTTCTAAAAGTCCATCAGTATGGAGTTTCTTCATGCGCTTTACACCGATATGACCTAAACGGCAGTGCCACAAATAAGTTGCACTATCATTATCAACTCTGCATCTTTTGGCTTCAACATTATGAATATGTGTATCACTACTATCGAGATTCATCAAAAATAGACCACTCTTCCAGGGTGCATGACCATAAAAGATATTACTCATATAAATAGAACAACCATTACTCTTTGATTTAAATGAATAACCGTCTTGCATCAAACAAGATCCAGATATAATGTTCATGCTCAACGCTGGTACCAAATAACAATTATTTAGGTCTAATACTAATCCCGAAGGTAGATGTAGAGGTAGCGTGCCGACGGCGATCACATCGACTTTGGAACCGTTTCCCACGCGCATCGTCACCTCGTCCTTGGCCAGTGTTCGCTCAGTCCGTAGTCCCTTTTTTGAGTTGCAAATATTAGCAACAGAACCAGTATCAAATACCCAGGTGCTACTGCGAGCTCTGGTAAGGTAGACATCAATAACATGTATATCACATATACCTTTGTTCACCTTGCCATCCTTCTTATCCGCCAAATACTTGGGGCAGTTCCGCTTCCAGTGACCAGTCTGCTTGCAGTAGAAGCACTTAGTCTCAGGCTTAGGTCCAGACTTGGGTTTCTTCTCTTGAGCAACAACTTGCTTGATGTTCTTCTTCAAGTTCCCCTTCTTCTTCCCTTTGCCCTTTTTCTTGGAACTGGTGGTCTTATTGACCATCAACACTTGATGCTCTTTCTTGATTTCTACCTCCGCAACCTTTAGCATTGCGAAGAGCTCGGGAATCGTCTTATCCATCCCTTGCATGTTATAGTTCATCATGAAGCTCTTGTAGCTTGGTGGTAGTGATTGAAGAATTCTGTCAATGACGCTATCATCCGGAAGATTAACTCCCAGTTGAATCAAGTGATTATTATACCCAGACATTTTGAGTATATGCTCACTGACAGAACTATTCTCCTCCATCCTGCAGCTGTAGAACTTATTGGAGACTTCATTTCTCTCAATCCGGGCATTTGCTTGAAATATTAACTTCAACTCCTGGAACATCTCATATGCTCCATGACGTTCAAAACGTCGTTGAAGTCCCGGTTCTAAGCCGTAAAGCATGGCACACTGAACTATCGAGTAGTCATCAGCTTTGCTCTGCCAGACGTTCATAACATCTGGTGTTGCTCCTGCAGCAGGTTTGGCACCTAGCGGTGCTTCCAGGACGTAATTCTTCTATGCAGCAATGAGGATAATCCTCAAGTTATGAACCCAGTCCGTGTAATTGCTACCATCATCTTTCAACTTTGCTTTCTCAAGGAACGCATTAAAATTCAACGGAACAACAGCATGGGCCATCTATCTACAATCAACATAGACAAGCAAGATACTATTAGGTACTAAGTTCATGATAAATTTAAGTTCAATTAATCATATTATTTAAGAACTCACACTTAGATAGACATCCCTCTAATCCTCTAAGTGATCACGTGATCCAAATCAACTAAACCATAACCGATCATCACGTGAAATGGAGTAGCTTTCAATGGTGAACATCATTATGTTGATCATATCTACTATATGATTCACGCTCGACCTTTCGGTCTCAGTGTTCCGAGGCCATATCTGCATATGCTAGGCTCGTCAAGTTTAACCTGAGTATTTTGCGTGTGCAAAACTGGCTTGCACCCCTTGTAGATGGACGTAGAGCTTATCACACCCGATCATCACGTGGTGTCTGGGCACGACGAACTTTGGCAACGCTGCATACTCAGGGAGAACATTTTTATCTTGAAATTTAGTGAGAGATCATCTTATAATGCTACCGTCAATCAAAGCAAGATAAGATGCATAAAAGATAAACATCACATGTAATCAATATAAGTGATATGATATGGCCATCATCATCTTGTGCTTGTGATCTCCATCTCCGAAGCACCGTCATGATCACCATCGTCACCGGCGCGACACCTTGATCTCCATTGTAGCATCGTTGTCGTCTCGCCAATCTTATGCTTCTACGACTATCTCTACCGCTTAGTGATAAAGTAAAGCATTACAGGGCGTTTGCATTGCATACAATAAAGCGGCAACCTTATGGCTCCTGCCAGTTGCCGATAACTCAGTTACAAAACATGATCATCTCATACAATAAAATTTAGCATCATGTCTTGACCATATCACATCACAACATGCCCTTCAAAAACAAGTTAGTCGTCCTCTACTTTGTTTTTTCCAATTTTACGTGGCTGCTACGGGCTTAGCAAGAACCGTTCTTACCTACGCATCAAAACCACAACGATAGTTTGTCAAGATGGTGTTGTTTTAACCTTCGCAAGGACCGGGCGTAGCCACACTCGGTTCAACTAAAGTTGGAGAAACTGACACCCGCCAACCACCTGTGTGCAAAGCACGTCGGTAGAACCAGTCTCGCGTAAGCGTACGCGTAATGTCGGCCCGGGCCGCTTCATCCAACAATACCGCCAAACCAAAGTATGACATGCTGGTAAGCAGTATGACTTATATCGCCCACAACTCACTTGTGTTCTACTCGTGCATATGACATCTACGCATAAAACCTGGCTCGGATGCCACTGTTGGGGAACGTAGTAATTTCAAAAGAAATCCTACGCACACGCAAGATCATGGTGATGCATAGCAATGACAGGGGAGAGTGTTGTCCACGTACCCTCGTAGACCGAAAGCGGAAGCGTTAGCACAACGTGGTTGATGTAGTCGTACGTCTTCACGATCCGACCGATCAAGTACCGAACGCACGACACCTCTGAGTTCAGCACACGTTCAGCCCGATGACGTCCCTCGAACTCCGATCCAGCCGAGTGTTGAAGGAGAGTTTCGTCAGCACGACGGCGTGGTGACGATGATGATGTTCTACCGACGCAGGGCTTCGCCTAAGCACCGCTACAGTATTATCGAGGTGGACTATGGTGGAGGGGGGCACCGCACACGGCTAAAAGATCAAATCAATTGTTGTGTCTCTAGGGTGCCCCCCTGCCCCCGTATATAAAGGAGCAAGGGGGGAGGTGCGGCCGGCCAGGAGGAGGCGCGCCAGGAGGAGTCCTACTCCCACCGAGAGTAGGACTCCCTCCCTTTTCCTTGTTGGACTAGGAGAGGAGAGGGAAGGAGAGAGGGGGAAAGGAAAGGGGGGCGCCCCCCCTCCCCTCCTTGTCCAATTCAGACTTGGGGGGGAGGGGTGCATGGCTGCCCCTTGGCCGCCTCTCCTCTTCCACCAATTGGGCCCATGAGGCCCAATAGCCTCCGGGGGGTTCCGGTAACCCCCCGGTACTCCGGTATATAACCGATAACCCCCGGAACCATTCCTGTGTCCGAATATAGTCATCCAATATATCAATCTTCATGTCTCGACTATTTCGAGACTCCTTGTTATGTCCGTGATCACATCCGGGACTCCGAACAATCTTCGGTACATCAAAACTCATAAACTCATAATATAACTGTCATCGAAACTTTAAGCGTGCGGACCCTACGGGTTCGAGAACTATGTAGACATGTCCAAGACACGTCTCCGGTCAATAACCAATAGCGGAACCTGGATGCTCATATTCGCTCCCACATATTCTACGAAGATCTTTATCGGTCAGACTGCATAACAACATACGTTGTTCCCTTTGTCATCGGTATGTTACTTGCCCGAGATTCGATCGTCGGTATCTCAATATCTAGTTCAATCTCGTTACCGGCAAGTCTCTTTACTCGTTCCGTAATACATCATCCCGCAACTAACTCATTAGTTGCAATGCTTGCAAGGCTTAAGTGATGTGCATTATCGAGTGGGCCCAGAGATACCTCTCCGACAATCGGAGTGACAAATCCTAATCTCGAAATACGCCAACCCAACAATTACCTTCGGAGACACATGTAGAGCACCTTTATAATCACCCAGTTACGTTGTGATGTTTGGTAGCACACAAAGTGTTCCTTCGGTAAACGGGAGTTGCATAATCTCATAGTCATAGGAACATGTATAAGTCATGAAGAAAGCAATAGCAACATACTAAACGATCGAGTGCTAAGCTAACGGAATGGGTCAAGGCAATCACATCATTCTCCTAATGATGTGATCATGTTAATCAAATGACAACTCATGTCAATGGCTAGGAAACATAACCATCTTTGATCAACGAGCTAGTCAAGTAGAGGCATACTAGTAACACTCTGTTTGTCTATGTATTCACGCAAGTATTATGTTTCCGGTTAATACAATTCTAGCATGAATAATAAACATTTATCGTGATATAAGGAAATAAATAATAACTTTATTTGTAACGCCCACGATGCGGCTATATCTCCTACGTGTCGAGGCATGACTTAGAGGCATAACCGCATTGTGGTTTTGTCGCAAGAAGGGTCATCTTCACACAATCCCATGTAATGAACAAGAATGGGATAAAGAGTTGGCTTACAATCGCCACTTCACACAATACATAAAAATAATTCATACATCATCCAAAATACATACATATAGACCGACTACGGTCAAAATCCAGATGAAAATAAGACAACCCCAAATGCTAGATCCCCGATCGTCCCAACTAGCCTCCACTACTGATCATCAGGAAAAGACACATAGTAACGACCACGTTCCTCATCGAACTCCCACTTGAGATCGATCCCATCGTCTGCACTGGCATCGTCGGCACCTGCAACTGTTTTGGTAGAAACTGTGAGTCACGAGGACTCAGCAATCTCACACCCCCGAGATCAAGACTATTTAAGCTTATAGGAAAGGATGGTGTAATGAGGTGGAGCTGCAGCGGCAATAAGCATATATGGTGGCTAACATACGCAAAAGAGAGCGAGAAGAGAAGCAACGGAATGGTCGTCAACTAGCAATGACCAAGAAGTGATCCTGAACTCCTACTTACGTCATTCATAACCCAGACCGTGTTCACTTCCCGGACTCCGCCGAGAAGAGACCATCACGGCTACACACACGGTTGATGTATTTTAATTTGGTCAAGTGACAAGTTCTCTACAACCGGACATTAACAAATTCCCATCTGCCTCATAACCGCGGGCACGGCTTTTGTCGTGGAATTGTCACGGCAGATGTCCTTGGGCTAGGACTTAGTCGTGGAGCCATCGCAACTAGGAAGCTTGAAGGGGTTATGCGGGACAAGGAACACGAGGGTTTATACTGGTTCGGCCCCTTACGGTGAAGGTAAAAGCCTACGTCCAGTTCGAAGTGTTATTGATTAGGGTTACGATCGCCGGGGAGCTAAACCGCTATCCCAGCTCTCGGAGAGATTGTTGTCACCCCCAAACCGCTGCCGGGTCGTCCCTTTATATAGGGAGGCTGACGCCCAGCAGCCTTTAGAGTCCCGGCCGGCTCATAAGAGTGTCCGGCTCGGGCTCTAAAACAATACTTGCCTTACACTACAAGTCTACTATAACAATGATTGTAACTACGGGCTTTAAGCCATATCCGGGTCTCAGCCCATCTCTGGCCCATTATCCTGAAACTTAGCTCCGGGCTTCTGGTAATGATCCTTGGAGTAACCCGGCCCTCCTGGCGGGTGACCCCCAGGTCTATATCCTCAACATTAGGCCTCAGATTGACTTGAGCCGGCTCGTGTCAATCTTCAGCTCCCCAGTCAGAAAAAATCTCCGGCTTATCATTCATGTGAAGGTCATAACCCGGAGTGACGTCATCCTCTGGACTCCGGGTAATCCGCCGTGACGTCATCCTCCATTAAGTCCGTTTTTACTCCGCCAGATCCGCAACGGATCTTTGCTTTTACTGTCCTTCCGAGAATCGAGGCGCCGTGAGGGGGAGATAACCACGCCGTGGCCTCCTCAAATCCCGCGCCCACTTATGACTCGGCCTTATAAATAGGCCGGCCCGGCACTCTCTTCTTCACACTCTCCTTCTTCTTCCTCGCACTGCCGTTCCTCTGCCCGAGCTTCTGCCGCCGCCGCCGCCGTCGCACCCCTGGTCTTCCTCAACCCGGCCGCTGCATCAACCTGACTCGGACCAGATAACGTCGGCGACTTCCGCTCTTCTCCAGCTCCGGTGAGTCCCCTCTGCCTTACTAGCATAGATCTAGGACAGAGTTCATCTGTGTTCTTCATGTTCATCACTGTTACCGCAAGTTTCGGTAACCCCTGTAGCCACTGCCCCCGTTGATCCTTAGGCTTGTGTAGAACCACCGTGGTAGATATCTGAGGTTCATTTCTTCTGCAAGAACACCTCTTTTTACTGCATAAGGACTGGGTTCCATCTCAAGAACCTCCCCTGCTTCTGTTTTTTAGGTCTAGAAAACTTTCTCTGCTCCGACTACTTTGATCCAAAAAAGTTACTGTAATATGTGAAATCTGTTTACCACACTTAGTAAAAACTGCAGTCCTTGAATCTTGGCGGCTTATATTTCTGACTTAGAGAAAACACGCGCCGTAGAACTTTCCGGTTTAAAGAGAATCATGCTCTGTAGTATCTTCCGACTTAACCGCAGTAAGCCGTAGACGACCAACTTATCCTGAAAGCCCCGACGGCTTAGATAACCCACCGTATCAATACATACCATTAGTCCCCTTCATAAGCCGTCATTGTAACTTGAATGATATACTCCGGCTTATAATTAACCCGGACACTTTTCTCTTCCTCGTAGACCACCAACCGTCACCATGCCTCCCAAGGCTCCCATCACTTGCAACTGGATGAAATCCAGCGTCACCGAAGAGACCCTGGCCAACTTCGTTAAGTCCGGATATCTGCCTAAGAAGGAAGTGATGTCCTACCGTGCCCCTGACCCGTCCGAAGAAAGGCCACAGCCGAGAGACGGGGAGGTAGTGATCTTTGCCGACCATATGAGCCGGGGCTTCGCACCGCCCGGCTCAAAATTCTTCCGGGACGTGCTCAACTCCTTTGATCTTCGGCCTCAGGATATAGGACCCAATTCCATATCCAACATCTGCAACTTCCAAGTTTTTTGTGAAGTATATCTTGGAGAAGAGCCGAGTCTGCTGCTCTTCAGAGAGCTGTTCTATTTGAACCGCCAAACCGAGTGCGCAAACGGTCCAAGTCTAGAGTTAGGCGGCATCTCCATCCAACGGCGCAGGGATTGTCTGTTCCCTTACGCAGAACCGCCAAGTCACCCCAAGGACTGGAACATGACTTGGTTCTACTGCCAAGACACGTCCCCGGCTGATGAGAGCCCGCTGCCCGGCTTTCGCCCAACGCGCCTGGAGCCAACTCATCCATTATCCGACAAGCTGACTGCCGCAGAACGCCAGCCTCTGCTTCCAACGATCAACAAGATCAAAGCCCTGCTAGGCAATGGTCTGAACGGAATTGACCTGGTCCGGGTCTGGATCTCATGGCGGGTGATCCCATTGAGCCGCCGCCCCGGCTTAATGTGTGAGTACACCGGGCGAAAGGATGACCCGCAGAGGCACAGTCGCAATGATCTTCCAGAAGACGTTGCTGAAGAAGAGACCAAGGCTCTTTTAAACGAGAGCCTGGCAGACTGTGGAAGAATCGGGCTAGCCCCGTTCTGCAAGACCAATCCAGCCCCAGCGGTAAGCCGCTGACTTTAACCTTTCCATTTTGTTTTACCTGTCATCTTACTAAGAGCTCATTACTGTATTTCTCAGGCTGATGATAAATTCTGGCGGGTCAAGTATGACCACGAGGCGGCCAAGAAGGCCAGGAAGGCGAAGAAAGCCGCCAAGAGAGCCGCCCCTCGCAAAAAGGGAAACAGACCCACTGCTTCGGAGCTGCTGCAATTAAGCGATAGCTCCGAGTCAGAGGTAACCCTTAAATCTTTTAAATTCTTGCAGTATATGTTGTCTGATGCTGTCCGCCTTATCAACACTTGCTTATTGACAGGATGACACCGGCGCCAGTAACCCGGTGGTCGAAGAGGTAACATCACTTTCCTCCGGCTCGGAGCCTTTACCACAGCTGAAAGTCCGAAGGGTAACCCGGAAAGTAAGCTTTTCCCATCGATTAGCTCACCGAGACCCTCAATTTCTTTTGAAGCAGCAGGTTCACGAGAGCCGGCGTCACACCCGGGCCCGCAAGGACACCGACCTCTCCACTGGGTTACCCGACGCAACGAGGAAACGCCGCACTGAGGTTTTTTCTCACCTGTACCCTTTTCATCCGTTGGCGGGTGTCATCCGTCAGCCACTCAACTCTTCTGACTCCAATTACCAGGAGACCTCACCCTCCTCGGGTGACTCCATGCAGTCAAGTCTGCCGGCCTTCAAGACTGCCCCCGGGTAATAACAATCTCCTTACATTATCTGTCTGTACTTACCCTTTGTATGCCTAACACTTCTGCCTTTTCAGTGCCCAGGCAAAGCTCACCAAAAGAGTAAAGAAGACCAGGTCAGCCGGAGTGCCCGACTTGCCTGAGCCGGAGACGACGGCTCAAGAGCCGCCAGTCGCCTCCGCCCCTGAAGCCACCATTCCCATGGATACGGCGCCTGAAGCCCCTGCCCCGACCACCAAGACAACGACCGAAGCGTTAGCTAACCCGGAGGCCTCCGGCTCAGCCCCACCAGCTAACGACCCGGACGTGGTAATTACCCGGACGGAGTTTGTTGAGCCAGGAAGGCCGACCGCGCTGGCCAAATGCTCCGCGAGGGGGGAGTTGCTGCAACCCCACCGGGTGAATCTGGATCTCTCCAGCTACACCGACTTAAGTATTGGAGAACTCGTCTCAGGCTACATCAGCCAGGTTCACAAGAGCCGGGACGCCGAGATCGCCATGGTCAACCAGATCCAACAAAAATCTGAGGTAACCTTCTGCTGTTCTCTTACTTTCCGCATAGTGATCCTTGCCATTCTAGCCCCCAAGTCTAGGACTTATACTTGAATATGTTGTAGACTTTAGATTCCGGCTTACTGAACTGAGCCGGCCGTACATAGATAGATACGTTCAATATGCATTAGCCCCCAAGTGCCAAGTGTCTTTGCTTGGAAAGCGCTTGGGACTTTATAGAATGACTGTTAATAACCCGGAAATACATGCAGGCTGTTGGCAAGAAATTAGAGTCGGACCTGGCGGATCTCAAGAGCCGGCTGAAGGCACAAGAGATGGAGACCCGGAAGGCAAATGCCAAGTTTGTCTCCAGCATCGCCGCTCAGGAGAAATTGAAGACTGAATTCGACGCTGGGCGGAAGGCCTGGGCTGAGGAGAAAGCTGCACTGGTGAGCCGGGCAGAACAGGCGGAGAAGGCCCTCACTGAGAAGACCGCTGAGCTCTCCGGTCTAAAGCGCCAAGTGTCCCAAATGGTAGCTGCCATCTTCGGTAAGTTGCCTCACCGGTTTTCATTCAAGTTGGAATGTTTACATCTCTTAACTCATCCTTATCACCGGGTCATCTGATGTTGTTTAAACAGGTTCCAGAAGCGCCAACTTGAACCAGAGCGTGGTCACCAAGTTAAAGGCCGTGTACACCCTGGTGGAACAGCTCTACACCGGGTCACAGCGGGCCTTAGCTGTGGTGGCCCTGTCAAATGAAGTGCCGACTCATCTGGCCGAAGTCCTGCGCCGGCTTGCAGTTCTGCCGCAGCGGATCCAGGAGCTACGACGAGCATCCGCGAGATCCGGAGCAATCGCCGCACTGAGCCGGGCCAAAGCCTTCTTGCCGGAGCTAGACCCGGCAGATATCGCCCTGGGTTACCCCAGCCTGAAAGAAGACGGCTCAGCGTTCGACCAGAAGGACTTCGCGGCTTGTGTGAAGGCTGTGCGCCCGGTGGCCACCATCATCGGGAACGACACCGATTTAACCAAGTATCAGCCGGGATACAACGCGGAGAATCAGAGGATTCCAACCCCTCGCTATGAAGCTATCAATCTGATTCCCCCGGCTCGCCAGCACACCTTCGCCCCGGAGATTAACCCGGCCGGGTTAATTGACGAAGAAGCTCAGTTCGAAGCTCTCAGCGGCATCAACTGGAAGTCGTCGACCTTCGAAGCCTTGGGATCAGCCGAAGCAGAAGATGAGCCGGGGACTTCAACTCAGCAGGCGTCATAAACCGGCTAGCGGCTCACCAAACAACGCCCATCCTTGAAACTGTGAAAGACTTTTGTAATAGAGTAGGTGCAACAATTTATCTCTGCCGTGCCATCGTGCACGTAATGAATGCTGAAATCCTTTGAAGTCATTCTTGTGATGCTCCTCCGGGTCGTAATTATCCCTTTGTCCTTCTCAACCTTAAAAAGTGCCTTCAAATATCTGCATAAAAAGGCAAATTACAAGTCGCAAGGCGGCTTACCGCCCTGAGAATCAGGTGTTTGAGACGGATAACCCGGGATACGAACCAAAAAAGATTGGTCCTTAACTATACTCGAACATAGCTGTGATGACACACTTAACAGCCTGTAAGCATGCTTTCCGGGTTAAATAACCCGGGTAGCACGGTTGGTACCTTAACTCGAATTTATTTGTTTTGATGACATCCATGATGCTCAACTAACAAGATAAACCAAAATTAAGCCGGCAAGTGAAACCCGGCAGTACATACTTTGACATGATCAAAGCAAGTTTGTGGTAAAATATAAAAACTTAAGGGCTTCCGGTTCGAATACGACCAGAAACTCGGCCCAAAGGGGTTAAGCTAAGATTCGGATACGATCATATAGCCCCCAGTGGGTTTGGCGATGCCAATCAAGAGGGTATCGACAGCTATGTTCTCTTTGGTTCGAATACGACCCATGTTTGAACAGGAAGCCCCCAAGTGATTCTGAAAATTTGTTTAACGACGCTGATTCGAATACGATCCACGTCGGCTCTCAGAGGGGTTACACTATGATTCAAATATGACCAGAGGCAACTTCCCAATGAGCTCGGCACTTTGCCAATCAAATGGGTATCGACAGCTATGTTCTCTTTGGTTCGAATACGACCCATGTGTGAACAGGAAGCCCCCAAGCGACTTTACTGCTTACAGCTAGATTCGAAGATGATCATAAGCCGGATCTTTTGTAAGTCAGCATGTAACAACACACATTTTTGGAAGAGAGCAAAGGACAGAGGTCCTGCTTTATTGCTTTATCATAATATATACATGGCTGAGATAAATATGTACATCACAAGAGTCGGAAGCTCAAGTGTAGTAAGGCCGAAGCTGAGCTATGTTCCACGGCCGACGGGTCTCCTCCTCAGATTTACGCGAGTCCTTCTGCTCCCGGATATCAGTGAGGTAATATGACCCGTTGTGCAAGTTCTTACTGACCACAAAAGGCCCTTCCCAAGGTGGGGATAACTTGTGTGCATCTGTTTGATCCTGGATGAGCCGGAGCACCAGGTCGCCCTCCTGGAAGACCCGGGATTTGACCCGGCGGCTATGATAACGGCGCAGGTCTTGTTGGTAAATCGCTGAACGGGCGGCTGCCACATCACGCTGTTCGTCCAGCAAGTCCAGAGCATCTTGGCGCGCCTGTTCATTATCCGTCTCAACATAAGCCGCCACACGAGGTGAATCATGACGGATGTCGCTGGGGAGAACTGCTTCTGCTCCATAAACCATGAAGAAAGGCGTGAAGCCTGTAGACCTGTTAGGAGTAGTGTTGATGCTCCATAAAACGGAGGGCAACTCCTCCACCCAACAACCTGGCGTCCGTTGCAAAGGGACCAAGAGCCGGGGTTTAATGCCCTTCAGAATCTCCTGGTTAGCTGTCTCAGCTTGACCATTGGATTGGGGGTGTGCCACTGAAGAGACATCAAGCCGGATATGCTCTCTTTGACAAAACTCCTCCATAGCGCCTTTGGACAGATTAGTGCCATTGTCTGTTATGATGCTGTGTGGAAAGCCGAAGCGGAAGATCACCTTTTTCATAAATTGAACCGCCGTGGCTGCATCACACTTGCTAACTGGCTCAGCTTCCACCCACTTCGTGAATTTGTCCACTGCCACCAAGAGGTGGGTCTTCTTATCCTTGGACCGTTTAAAAGGCCCGACCATATCAAGCCCCCAGACCGCAAAGGGCCAAGTGATCGGGATCATCCTCAATTCCTGAGCCGGCACATGAGCCCGTCGGGAGAACCTTTGGCAGCCATCACATTTACTGACCACGTCCTCTGCATCAGCGTGAGCCGTCAGCCAATAAAAACCATGACGGAAAGCCTTGGCCACAAGAGACTTTGAACCGGCATGATGGCCACAATCCCCTTCATGGATCTCGCGCAAGATCTCTTGACCTTCCTCAGGGGAGATACAACGCTGGAATGCCCCTGAAACACTGCGATGATGCAACTCGCCATCGATAACAATCATTGACTTAGCCCGCCGGGTTATTTGCCTGGCCAGAATTTCATCCTCAGGCAACTCTCCCCGGGTTATATAAGCCAGATATGGCATTGTCCAGTCTGGTATGATATGAAGAGCCGCCACCAGTCGTGCCTCCGGGTCAGGGATAGCCAAGTCCTCCTCTGTAGGCAACTTAACCGAAGGGTTATATAGGACATCCAGGAAAGTGTTAGGCGGCACCGGCTTTCGCTGAGAGCCGAGCCGGCTTAAAGCATCAGCCGCCTCATTCTTCCTGCGGTCAATGTGCTCCACTTGATATCCCTGAAAGTGCCCGGCAATGGCATCAACCTCGCGGCGATAAGCCGCCATTAGAGGATCCTTAGAATCCCAGGTGCCTGATACTTGTTGAGCCACCAAGTCTGAGTCACCAAAACACCTCAGCCGGCTTAAGCTCATCTCCTTAGCCACCCGAAGACCGTGGAGCAAAGCCTCGTACTCAGCCGCATTATTAGTGCAAGGAAACATCAACCGTAGCACATAATGGAACTTGTCACCTTTAGGGGAAGCCAAGACCACACCAGCCCCCGAGCCCTCCAGCTGCCTGGACCCATCAAAATGAATAGTCCAATAAGTGTTATCCGGCTGTTGCTCGGGTACTTGTGACTCTGTCCAATCATTGATGAAATCTATCAAGGCCTGAGACTTAACAGCAGTGCGTGGCACATATTTGAGGCCATGAGGTCCAAGTTCTATAGCCCACTTAGCAATTCTCCCTGTAGCCTCTCTGTTCTGGATAATATCACCGAGAGGGGCGGAACTGACCACAGTGATGGGATGACCTTGAAAGTAATGCTTAAGCTTCCGGCTCGCCATAAACACCCCATATACGAGCTTCTGCCAATGCGGATACCGCTGCTTGGACTCAATGAGCACCTCACTGACATAATAAACCGGCCGCTGAACCGGATGCTCCTTACCCACCTCCTTGCGCTCCACCACAATAGCCACGCTGACGGCTCGTGTGTTTGCCGCTACATACAGTAGCAAGGGCTCCTTATCAACCGGAGCAGCAAGGACGGGGGGCTCTGCCAGTTGCTTTTTCAAATCCTCGAAGGCGGTATTAGCTGCATCATTCCAGACAAAGTTATCAGTTTTCTTCATCAATTGATATAAGGGCATAGCCTTCTCACCCAAACGGCTTATAAACCGGCTTAACGCAGCGATGCGACCCGCCAAACGCTGAACGTCATTTATACATGCCGGCTTAGCTAGAGAAGTGATAGCTTTGATCTTCTCTGGGTTAGCCTCAATGCCCCTGTCAGAAACCAAGAAGCCCAATAGTTTGCCTGCAGGAACACCAAAAACACATTTGGCCGGGTTAAGCATCATCTTATAGACCCGGAGATTGTCGAAGGTTTCCCTTAAGTCATCTATCAGGGTTTCCTCCTTGATGGATTTAACCACAATGTCATCCACGTAAGCGTGAACATTGCGCCCGATCTGCTTATGAAGGCAATTCTGCACACAACGCTGGTAAGTTGCCTGTGCACACTTGAGTCCAAAGGGCATAGACACATAGCAGAAGGCTCCAAAGGGAGTGATGAACGCCGTCTTCTCCTGGTCCTTAACTGCCATCTTAATCTGATGATACCCGGAATAAGCATCCAAGAAACTTAAGCGTGCACAACCTGCCGTGGCGTCAATGATTTGATCGATACGGGGGAGAGCAAAAGGATCAGCCGGACACGCCTTGTTCAAGTCCGTGTAGTCCACACACATCCGCCAGGTGCCGTTCTTTTTAAGTACGAGCACCGGGTTAGCCAACCACTCTGGGTGAAAAACCTCAACAATGAACCCGGCCGCCAAAAGCCGGGCCACTTCTTCACCAATAGCCTTCCGCCTCTCTTCGTTAAACCGTCGAAGGAACTGTCTGACCGGCTTAAATTTTGGATCCACATTGAGAGTGTGCTCAGCGAGTTCTCTAGGTACACCTGGCATGTCAGAAGGTTTCCATGCAAAGATGTCCCTATTCTCACGGATGAACTCGATGAGCGCGCCTTCCTATTTCGGGTCCAGATTTGCACTGATGCTGAACTGCTGAGACGAGTCACCTGGAACAAAATCAACAAGTTTAGTCTCATCGGCTGATTTAAACTTCATTGCTGGTTCATTCTCCGTGGTTGGCTTTTTCAGAGAGGTCATATCTGTTGGGTCAACATTGTCTTTATAAAATTTCAACTCTTCTGTGGCACAAACAGACTCTGCATAAGCCGCGTCACCTTCCTCACACTCCAGAGCCACTTTCCGGCTGCCGTGAACTGTAATGGTCCCATTGTGACCCGGCATCTTGAGCTGTAAGTACACATAACACGGCCGTGCCATGAACTTGGCGTAAGCCGGCCGTCCGAATATAGCATGGTATGGACTTCTTATCTTGACCACCTCAAAGGTCAACTTCTCCACCCTGTAGTTGTTTTCATCACCAAAAGCCACTTCCAATTCGATCTTGCCGACTGGATAAGCCGACTTACCGGGTACCACACCATGGAAGATAGTATTTGACTGGCTGAGGTTCTTATCAACTAGCCCCATACGACGGAAAGTCTCATAATAGAGGATGTTGATGCTGCTGCCTCCATCCATGAGTACCTTTGTGAACTTATAGCCTCCCACCCGAGGAGCCACTACTAAGGCCAGGTGGCCCGGGTTATCCACCCGGGGAGGGTGATCCTCCCTACTCCACACTATGGGCTGCTCCGACCACCGTAAGTAGCGTGGAACCGCCGGCTCAACAGCATTAACAGCCCTCTTGTGAAGCTTCTCGTCTCGTTTGCACAAACTAGTGGTGAACACGTGATACTGTCCACCGCTAAGTTGCTTCGGGTTGGTCTGATAACCCCCCTGTTGCTGTTGATGACCCTGACCAGACTGTTGATTGAAGCCCCCTTGACCGTTCTGAGGACCGGAATTTGACCCGCCACCCGGGCCATGAGAGCCGCCAGCGCCGGAGCCGCCTGCGCCTGGGCCGCCGCCCGGGCCATTGTAGTTTTTAAAGGCCTTCATGATAGCACAATCCTTCCACAGATGAGTCGCTGGCTTCTCTCTAGAGCCGTGTCTCGGACAAGGTTCATTCAACAGCTGCTCCAGAGAAGGTCCTGACCCGCCGCCTCGGGGAGGGGGCCTCCCCTTGCGTCGCTGGTTGTTGCCTTGGGTGTTGGCTACGAACTCCAGGCTGCCATCGGCCTTGCGCTTGCCTCCTCCTTGATTCCCCGGGTTAAACTGAGGGCCCTTGCCATTGCCGTTCTTCTTTCCCTTCCCTGTCCTTTCATCATCTGAAGGGGGATCCTTGGTACCATCGGAATCAGCGTATTTGACAAGAGCCGCCATTAGTGTACCCATATCCGTGCAGTCACGTTTAAGCCGCCCAAGCTTCATCTTTAGGGGCACAAAACGACAGTTCTATTCTAACATCAAGACTGCAGAGCCGGCGTCCATCTTATCTGATGAATGTATGATCTCCTTGACCCGGCGAACCCAATGGGTCGTGGACTCACCCTCCTGCTGCTTACAGTTAGTCAAATCCACAATTGACATAGACTGCCTACAGGTATCCTTGAAGTTTTGAATGAACCGGGCCTTCAGCTCAGTCCAAGACCCAATGGAGTTCGGTGGCAGCCCTTTTAACCACGTGCGGGCAGTTCCATCTAACATCATGGTGAAATATTTGGCCATGGCCGCCTCGCTGACCTCTAGCAGTTCCATAGCCATCTCATAACTCTCAATCCAGGCCGCAGGCTGTAAGTCAGCTGTATAGTTAGGCACCTTCCTAGGGCCCTTGAAATCCTTAGGTAAACGTTCATTACGGATGGCCGGCACCAAACAAGGGACACCCCCGGTCCTGGTAGAAATACCCACATCAACGGACGCCGTTGGATAAGCCGGGGGGGTCTGATAAGCCGTCAATTGCGGCACCTGCTCCGCCTCTTGCCGTGCTTGGTCTGCGGCGTAGAAGGTTCCAACATGAGCCGGGCCATGGCGTCGGACATTACTTGAGCCGGTCGCCGAGACCATGTGCCGGCTGTAGCTCAGGCTCTGGCCTGGGCGAGGAGTTGAGTGGATCCTGTCCCGGCTGTAGGAGTACGCCTCTTGCTGCGCTAGGGCCGTCTGCAGGAGTTCCCTGACCCGGCGGGTTTCCACGGCTGCCGGAGAATTGCCGTCAACGGGAAGAGCCGCCAGTCGTGCTGCCGCTGCTACCATGTTCTCCAGCGGGTTATCGTAATGACCCGGGGGTATTGGCACATACTGAGGCGGGGCAGGGGGCGCCTGGGGAGGCCCCATTACTAGTGGCTGAATAAGGGGTCCCGACCCGGGCGCAATGACCCCTGGTGGGTTACTGGATCCCGCACCCGGCGTGTTGAATAGATTGCGCGGATCGTAAACCGGCGGGAGTCGAGACTGGGCCTTCTGATGCCTCCTTCTCATGACCTCGTTGGCCGCGTTCTGATCCATCGTGAGTTGGAAGGACTGCGCCTGAATCAACTGAGTCCGGGCGTCGAGAGCCGCCCGCTCCGCCGCCAGCCTGATCCCTTCTGCTGCAAGATCCTCTTTTGCTTTCATCAGATCCAATTTTAACTGTGCCACCTCCGCGTCATGCTGGGCTTGATCTGCCGGGTCAACCATGGCAGTTAACAGGGCCGTCATCTTATCTGTGAGATCCATCAGCACCTGAGCCGGGGAAGGCTCCGGATTTCCTGATCCGGTAGCGGGGTTCTGAACAGGCTGCGCACCAGCCATAAAAACTCCGACCTGACTTGGCGGCTCAAAAAGGTCCGGAATACTGTTGCCATCGGAATAACTCATGAGCCTGCCATCTTGAAGTTGGTACAACGAGTTTGACTCATCAGCGGCCGACTCGCCGTCAGAGCCGGCGGCCGCCTCATCCCCAGACCCAGATGGATCGGAGGGCCTTCCATGGATGCATCCCACAAAAGCGCGTTTTAAGGCAGGCCGGGCCCGGGCGGATCGGGCGCGCTGAGCCGTTTCGATGAGATCGGCGCAGAGACCCGGCTCGGGGCCCGGCTCACCAACCTTGCCAATGAAGACATGAATTCCGCCAAAGGGGACCCGGTACCCGTACTCCACTGAGCCGGCGTCGGGGCCCCAGTCCGCGTCGTCGATGTAGAGCCTGCCGCGACGACTCTTGGTCATCCGGCCCACAGCGTATCCCTTGAGCCCTTCGAAGCTGCCCTTCAAGAACTCAAATCCACCGTGCGCTGGCCCCACGGTGGGCGCCAACTGTCGTGGAATTGTCACGGCAGATGTCCTTGGGCTAGGACTTAGTCGTGGAGCCATCGCAACTAGGAAGCTTGAAGGGGTTATGCGGGACAAGGAACACGAGGGTTTATACTGGTTCGGCCCCTTACGGTGAAGGTAAAAGCCTACGTCCAGTTCGAAGTGTTATTGATTAGGGTTACGATCGCCGGGGAGCTAAACCGCTATCCCGGCTCTCGGAGAGATTGTTGTCACCCCCAAACCGCTGCCGGGTCGTCCCTTTATATAGGGAGGCTGACGCCCAGCAGCCTTTAGAGTCCCGGCCGGCTCATAAGAGTGTCCGGCTCGGGCTCTAAAACAATACTTGCCTTACACTACAAGTCTACTATAACAATGATTGTAACTACGGGCTTTAAGCCATATCCGGGTCTCAGCCCATCTCTGGCCCATTATCCTGAAACTTAGCTCCGGGCTTCTGGTAATGATCCTTGGAGTAACCCGGCCCTCCTGGCGGGTGACCCCCAGGTCTATATCCTCAACAGCTTTCGAAAGATAATACCCTGCAGGGGTGTCCCAACTTAGCCCATCATAAGCTCTCACGGTCAACGAAGGATAAACCTTCTCCCGAAAAGACCCGATCAGTCTCGGAATCCCGGTTTACAAGACATTTCGACAATGGTAAAACAAGACCAGCAAAGCCACCTGAATGTGCCGACAAATCCCGATAGGAGCTGCACATATCTCGTTCTCAGGGCACACCGGATGGGCAAGACGTCGGGTTGGCATAGACCCTGGTTGCCCAGGGGGCACCGGACATCGCCCAGTTTGGGCCAGCACTCGAAGGAGCACTGGTCCGGGGGTTTAAAATAAAGATGACCCTCGGGCTCGCGAAAACCCGGGGGAAAAGGCTTAGGTGGCAAATGGTAAAACCAAGGTTGGGCCTTGCTGGAGGAGTTTTATTCAAGGCAAACTATCAAGGGGGTCCCATAAATCACCCGACCGCGTAAGGAACGCAAACTCAAGGAACATAATACCGGTATGACAGAAACTAGGGCGGCAAGAGTGGAACAAAACACCAGGCATAAGGCCAAGCCTTCCACCCATTACCAAATATATATAGATGCATTAATAAAATAAGAGATATTGTGATATCCCAATGTATCCATGTTCCAACATGGAACAAACTTCAACTTCACCTGCAACTAGCAACGCTATAAGAAGGGCTGAGCAAAAGCGGTAACTTAGCCAAACAACGGTTTGCTAGGAAAGGATGGTTAGAGGCTAACATGGCAAAATGGGAGACATGATATAGCAAGTGATAGGTAGCGCAGCATGGCAATAGAGCGAATAACTAGCAAAGCAAAGATAGAAGTGATTTCGAGGGGTGGTCATCTTGCCTGCAAGGTTCTCAGAGTTGTCGAAAGCTTGATCCTCGCAAGCGTACTCAACAGGTTCCTTGTTCACGAACTCATCTCCCGGCTCTACCCAAGACAAGAACACAAGCAACGGGACCACAATCAATCACGAGAAATGCACAAGCAACATGATGCAAAACATGTATGATATGCCAGATATGATATGCGATGCATATGCGTGCTGATGATGAACAAGGCAGTAACTTGGCAAATCAAGCATGCCACTGGAAAGATGAGATGATTTCGGTCGAAATCGATATAAAGATCACCGGAAACGGATGCACGGTTTGCAAATGGCAAGCAAAACAAGAATGACACGAATATGCGATTAACAGCATGATAGCACTTAAAATGCAACAAGCAACAATGCTACAGCACCCCAACATAGCAACAAAGCATATGGCAGTAATCTACAGGAGATGCTTGACAAAAGATGAACATTGAGCTACGGCTAGATCACAACATATCAAGCTCAAACAAGCATGGAAAAAGTGCAAAAGATAACAGGATCACAGACTGAAATTACTGGACATGGCAGAAAACAGCATCCGGTAGCAAAGTTCGGAGCACGAAATCAACATGCTACAGGAACTTAACATGGCAAAACAAGGCATGGAAGTATTCTACTAAATGCATAAGACAAAAGTCCCTTACTGACCATAAGCCAAAAAGGACAGAAGATATGATGGCAAGCAGGTAAACATAGCAAGTTTCGTTATCAGGTTTCAGACTTAGCAGAAAACAGAGCATGGCAGAAACAATAATATGAAGGCATCTTGGTGAGCCTGATGCACTCACCACAAAGCAATGCATGACAAAACAAGCATACCTGCAGCAAGATGGCATGTTTATGAAGCTATCCATGGCAAGAACAAATGCATAGCATGTAAGGAACAACTACAACAAGCTTGGCAAAATTGCATATCATGTTAAGAATCTGCCAGAAATATTTTATAGCAAAAGTAGAGCAAGATTGAGTCATGCTATGGCACTCCATAAATGCAAACAAGGGCAGGAATGGATCAATTACAACAATATCTACAAAACATCCTTACTGAACATCTCCAAAATATGCATGTACCTCTCTGTAGCATCAAGTTTACATGGCAACAAAATAACAGCAGACAAAGACAGAAAGATGGCATGGCATCAAGTTTACCGTCCCTGAAATCAGAAACATTACGGAGCCTAGTTTGCATGCTTGTGCTAGTTACCACAGAGACCACACAAATACATGGCATACACCACTGGAAAGATGGCATGGCATACAACAAAACACATGTAGAGTTTATGCCCATAAGATGCACAGATTAAATGATACAAAAATGACAAATCTCCAAGTTCTGTTAAGAACCAGCAGATAACAGCAACTAGCCCTCTTGCAACAGAGATTTGGGCATCAAGATGACCTCTAATGAACATGGTACAATTGAACAAAATGTAGAGCATCACGAGACGAACAATTTGACATATTACACACGCGAAACGGAGCTACGCACAGTGAGTTATGGAGCTATGAACAGGTGCACATGCTATAGAATGATGAAGACTTAGAGAAAAAAACGGGGTTCGGGAAAGTCAATGCACGGACCGGATCCAGATCGGATCAAAGAGCTCGGGCTCGGGCGACACTCGCCGGCGTGGAGACGGCAACGTGGTGGCCGGAGGAGAGGAGAGGACGGCGGCCGGGCTCGGGCTTGGGGAGGAGGGAGAGGGCGCAGGCGACGGCCGGAGTTGCGGCGGCGGCGAGCCGTGGCGATGGCGCGGGCGACGGCCGGAGTTGTGCCGGCGGGCGACGGCGAGGCGGCGGAGGGAGGCGCGCAGGCGGCGGCGGGGCACGGCGGAGGCCGGGCGGCGGCTCGGGGCCCGGTCGCGCGCGGGCGGGCCGGCCTCAGGCCTGGCGGGCCGCGGCGGCGCGGGCGCGGCGGCGTGCCACATGGCGGGCGCGGCGGCGGCGGGGAGATGTCCGGAGGGCGCCGGACACGTCCGGTGGCGGCGGGGGAAATTAGGGTTTCGGGGACTGCGAATGTTTTTCGGGAGGGTCACATATAAATAGGTAGAGGGAGCTAGGAGGCTCCAAATGAGGTGCGGTTTTCGCCCACGCGATCGTGATCGAACGACCTAGAGCATGGAAGAGAGTTTGGTGGGTTTTGGGCTGGTTAGAGAGGGGGTTTTGCTGCAACACACAAATGGACTTTGCGGATGCCCGGTTAACCGTTGGAGTACCAAACGACCTCCAAATGGAACGAAACTTGACCGGTGGTCTACCGGTGGTATACTAGGGCCACTTGACAAGCCTCGGTCCATTCCGAGAATGTTTGACACCCGCTCATGAAAGAAAACAAGAGAGGTGCACCGGAGGAGATAGGAGCGCCGGATTGCAAAACGGACAACGGGGAAAATGCTCGGATGCATGAGACGAACACGTATGCAAATGCAAAGCACATGATGACATGATATGAAATGCATGACATGAAAAAAATACAAAACGAAAGACAAAACCCGACCACGGAGAGAATATCATAACACATAGCCGAAAATGGCAAGAGTCGGAGTTACAAATATGGAAAGTTACATGCGGGGTGTTACATTATTATTGCCTCTAGGGCATATTTCCTTCACATTGATCCAACACGGTTTATTCCTAGAAACTGTGTGCGTTGCCTGAGGTCATCGCCCACGGTATTTTTTCAACAACCGTTTGCAATAGCAAAACACAATTAGCAGGCTAACTATCCGATTATTCATAATCCATTTATTAATCTAATTGACATTTCATATTAAGCACACAATATATTTCATTTCCATATTAAGGAAGAAGAATTTCATAATTGAAATACATCAGAGTACAACATGATATAGCTTCAGCACTCAGCTACCCCATTACACAACTGCACCAGCAGCAAGTTCCACATGCAACATGTAGAACCTTTCGAAATTAGCATCATAGACGGTATATAGACAGATGCATCTCATCTGGAAAATTGCTGAAGCGGAAGGCGAATATTGAGCCTTCATTCATGTTGAAGGTATTTGCAACTTTAGGCCAGTGCCTGTGGATGATTGACCGTCCGTCCTTCGTCCTCTTTAGGAACACTTCAATATTGAACCATGGGTGTTGTATGAAAACCTTCCTCGCCTCCTGACCATAGAGGTGGTTTGAGAGGTAATCATCAGTGAACTGCTTTGGAAAGGCCAAAAAACAAGGATGTGCATAAATATCTTCTCTATATTGGAAATGGGGCAAAGGAATAAGAAAAGGCAAGGTATAATAGTTAGTACCATCTTGTAGTGAACTGATGTCTTCTTCATTGTGTAGACAAAGATCTTGTTGTTTTTTGTCGCTAATTTCTTTATCCTAACAATCTTTCTGAGTTTCTTGATTTGATTGATATTCATGGACAACTCATTTCCCCATATGCAAAAAGGGTCGAACAGTGGGTCAAAACCTCTGACGGCAGGACCTACATGTGCAAGACCAAATTGTTAAAAACCAAAATATTAGAATGGTTCCTGCAATTGCACAATAATGTGCTATTAGACAACGGACCATGCACGTGCTAATCTCGATTGTAAACCTCAGTGCTTCCCATTGTTTCCCTGCAACACATATAAGGTAGTTAGTCATCAGGTTAAGTAAGGGTTCGCATGCTATCAGTAAAATATGTTGATGAAAAATAAGCACATTGCAGATTCATCTGATTAATTGAAGCCACACGAAAAACCCATTTACCCAAACCAAGCATGATTAAGAACTAGGAAATATAGCACTTGTATATGTTTCTCATGTATTAAGTGCAGCCAAATTTGATTTATTCCTCACATGCACAACAATACAAAATTCTACCCACGACAATTGGACATCGCATTGCAGAATTGAACCAAGCAGTTAACTAAACACCACAACAAATGAACCAAACATTAACTGAGCACCACATTGCACAATATAACATACTCCTAATAGAAGATCAGAGAGTTAACCAAACAGTTAACTACAGCCAATTCTAGCAATTGTATTTGTTTCTCATGTATTTACTACAGCCAAATTCAATTTATTCCTCACATGGTGTACAATAACAGAATGCACCCACAATTTTGTAAAGATAAATTCAATTTATTTCTCACATGGAAGACAATACAAAATTGCAGCGTGAAGAATTGAACATCAGATTTGCAGAATTGAACCAAACAGTTAACTGAAGACGACAACTAATTAACAAAACAACTAATAAGTGAGCACCACACTGCATGACATATGGAACATATACACTAGAGCAACAAATTGCATGGTGAAGTTAGATAGCACAATTCACTAGAATTTGTGAAGGAAAGATAGGAGCAGCACACGCAACGGGTAAACTGAGCATGCTTAACCGACGTAGCTAGCAATTGGCAAGGTGCTCCTTCAAGATCTAGGGGTCGGCACGAATGGCAGCCATCGCGACCTCATCCGCGCGTGCGGCCGCGATTTGCTTCTCCGCTGCCAAATGCTCCTTGAGGTCCTGGCTATACTGTGTGCACCATGGCTTAGGCCGGCGCTTATTTGGTGGAGGGTCGGTGATTTGGGTGGAAGGTGTCGCGCTCGCGCCGGCGGTCGGGGCATGTGGGATGTGGAAGGAGGAGGAGGATGGGGGTCGGGTGTGGATTACCTGCCTGGATAGAGGAGGCCGAGCAGCGTGAAGGAGGGTCGCCGGCGAGGAGGCAGTGGTGCTGCAAGCAAGGAGTGAAGGTTTCAACTTGGAAAGGAAGGCGGAAAGAGGGGAAATGTGGCTTTTGGTAAGGGGGAGGGGCGGGGAGGTAGATATTTCTGCGGAAGCCGAAAATTTGGAATCGCTTCAGCCAAAAAATGGGCGCACAAAGTGTCACCAGACACGGTCCCTTATTCAGAACTGTGTACGATATGTGGACATCACAAACGATTCAGATAGCTTAACCCGTGTTTGATGAGTTTGAACGTCAAAAGTTTTGGTTCGAATTTCCATGGTTACAGTGGTCATCCACGTCATTGCATAATTTGGGTACACAAACGAGACTACAGCACACCCACACTTCTTAATCGAGCAAGTTCAGCAATTAAACAGAGCTAGCTGACCTAAACATTACTCTAAAAAATTAAAGACCGGCGCTCTTAATTAAACAAAACAAAGAGTACTACTACGGCTGGTGCTCATCGATCTCCGCCCTGGCCTCCATGTCCAGCTCGCGCCCGACGGTCTCCTGGGGAAGGGGCTCCATGGCATCCATCGCACCATACTCGGCAAGCATCTTGCCATACGCGTCCGCCATCTCTTTGGAAAAGGCCGCCATGAGCTGGGCGTGGGTGGACGCGATCTGGGCTTGGACGGGCTCCATCGTTGCAAGGTATGCGGCAGAGGAACGGACGGCTGCTGGAACGCTCTCGGTGATTGCCAACTCTTTGGTCGTGGGTTGCCGACCGTTGTCGGAGAAGCTTCGTTCGATTTGTGTGGTGACCGCCAAGAGCTGGGCGTGGGCGGCCTCGACATGGTCGTGGGCGG
Source organism: Aegilops tauschii subsp. strangulata (assembly GCF_002575655.3). NCBI lineage: Eukaryota > Viridiplantae > Streptophyta > Magnoliopsida > Poales > Poaceae > Aegilops > Aegilops tauschii. Next base: position 163,903,838 of record NC_053039.3, on the reverse strand, counting down.
CCTCCATCAGGGCTAAGGCCGCCGTTGCGGAACGGACAGCTGTTGTGCCGCTCTCGCCAGTTGCTATCCCCGAGGCAGATGTTCCTGCCGCCACCTGAGAAGCAACAGCGGCCGTTTGGGCTGCCTTTGCCACCCGGTCGCAAATTGCGGCCGCGCTCATGCACCTTGTTAGCACGCGCATGCTGGCTGCGGCCGCGCTCTCGCCGGAGTGGGCCACTGAAGTTGCCCTCACGACGCGGGTCCACGTGCCCATCTTTCACCGGCGATGATTGAACAGTGAAATGATATTTGGGGAGCGAGCTAGTGTGCTTGAGACGCCGGCTGTGGACTGTAGCCGACGCACCTTCTCGCGTAAGTCATAGGCGTACTATACACTGACGGTGCTCCAAGATATTTTGTACTACATCTCACACGGTTGCTGATAATAAACTGTGTGCGATCTACTTGATTTTTCATCTTGATTTGAATTACATAATAGGGTCACAGCGGCAATGGACGGTGTTTGAATTGCTAGACCTTTTATCTGGAGTGAAGATGCAACTATATGTGTGTCGTAAAAGAATTGGAATTATACAGGGTTCGTTTGAACATTTTATACATTAATTTTCTAGCCATTTCAGGTGAACAATTCAAATTTGAACTACATGCACATGCTCCAGTGCATATAAATTGGTTGAACAATCAAATATGTGTCCTTGGGTGCATGCTTAGGTCCCATGCAAGAAATGGGATTGAATTTCAAACACCAGGGCACCGTTGATTGCCGGCAAAACATTGAGATGCCTGGTTTTTAAATTCTAGTAAATCCAAAACTCGTCCGAAATTCATGAAACTTGGCATGCTATCATGGAGCGGCATCAACATGCCGTGGTACAAATTTTGTCACATTTGGGGCAGGTTTGGGTATATGGTTCTCACAAACCGGAGCTTCTCACAACAAGCATGATGGTTTCCGGTAGGAAACGTCCCACCTTTGGGGAAGAAACGATATCCATTGCCTCTTATTGCTTTCAAATTATTTTCTCATGTCAACATAGAACAACAGGAGTGTTGTGTGATTTTTTGTGATTTTTCAGGGTTCGTTTGGACATTGTAATGCATTAACTGAGTTTTCAGTGCATTTTATGTGCATAATTCAAATTTGAACTACATGCACATGCTCCAGTGCATATAAATTGGTTGAAAAATCAAATATGTGTCCTTGGGTGCATGCTTAGGTCCAATGTAAGAAATGGGGATGAATTTCAAACACCGGGGCATCGTTGATTGCCGGCAAAACATTGACATGCCTGGTTTTTAAATTCTAGTAAATCCAAAACTCGTCTGAAATTCATGAAACTTGGCATGCTATCATGGAGCGGCATCAACATGTCGTGGTACAAATTTTGTCCCATTTGGGGCAGGTTTGGGTATATGCTTCTCACAAACCGGAGCTTCTCACAACAAGCATGATGGTTTTCGGTAGGGAACGTCCCATCTTTGGGGACGAAACAATATCCATTGTCTGTTATTGCTTTCAATTTTTTTTTCTCGTGTCAACATAGAACAACAGGAGTGTGGTGTGAATTTTTGTGATTTTTCGGGGTTCGTTTGGACATTTTTATGCATTAACTGAGTTTTCAATGCATTTTATGTGCATAATTCAAATTTGAACTACGTGCATGCTCTAGTGCATATAAATTGGTTGAAAAATCAAATCTGTGTCCTTGGGTGCATGCTTAGGTCCCATGCAAGAAATGGGAATGAATTTCAAACACCGGGGCACCGTTGATTGCCGGCAAAACATTGAGATGCCTGGTTTTTAAATTCTTGTAAATCCAAAACTCGTCTGAAATTCATGAAACTTGGCATGCTATCATGGAGCGGCATCAACATACCATGGTAAAAATTTTGTCCCATTTGGGGCAGGTTTGGGTATATGCTTCTCACAAACCAAAGCTTCTCACAACAAGCATGATGGTTTTCGTTAGGGAACGTCCCACCTTTGGGGACGAAACGATATCCATTGCCTCTTATTTCTTTCAAATTATTTTCTCGTGTCAGCATAGAACAACAGGAGTGTTGTGTGAGTTTTTGTGATTTTTCGGGGTTCGTTTGGACATTTTCATGCATTAACTGAGTTTTCAATGCATTTTATGTGCATAATTCAAACTTGAACTACATGCACATGCTCCAGTGCATATAAATTGGTTGAAAAAACAAATTCGTGTCCTTGGGTGCATGCTTAGGTCCCATGCAAGAAATGGGAATGAATTTCAAACACTGGGGCACCGTTGATTGCCGGCAAAAAATTGAGATGTCTGGTTTTTAAATTCTAGTAAATCCAAAACAAGTCTGAAATTCATGAAACTTGGCATGCTATCATGGAGCGGCATCAACATGTCGTGGTACAAATTTTGTCCCATTTGGGGCAGGTTTGGGTATATGCTTCTCACAAACAGGAGCTTCTCACAACAAGCATGATGGTTTTCGATAGGGAACGTCCCACCTTTGGGGACGAAACGATATCCATTGCCTCTTATTGCTTTCAAATTTTTTTTCTCGTGTCAACATAGAACAACAGGAGTGTTGTGTGAATTTTTGTGGTTTTTCGGGGTTCGTTTGGACATTTTATGCATTAACTGAGTTTTCAATGCATTTTATGTGCATAATTCAAATTTGAACTACATGCACATGCTCCAGTGCATATAAATTGGTTGCAAAACCAAATCTGTGTCCTTGGGTGCATGCTTAGGTCCCATGCAAGAAATGGGAATGAATTTCAAACACCATGGCACCGTTGATTGCCGGCAAAACATTGAGATGTCAGGTTTTTAAATTCTAGTAAATCCAAAACTCGTCTGAAATTCATGAAACTTAGCATGCTATCATGGAGCGGCATCAACATGTCGTGGTACAAATTTTGTCCCATTTGGGGTAGGTATGGGTATATGCTTCTCACAAACCGGAGCTTCTCACAACAAGCATGGTGGTTTTCGGTAGGGAAACGTCCCACCTTTGGGGACGAAACGATATCCATTGCCTCTTATTGCTTTCAAAAAATTTTCTCGTGTCAACATAGAACAACATGAGTGTTGTGTTAATTTTTGTGATTTTTCGGGGTTCGTTTGGACATTTTTATGCATTAACTGAGTTTTCAATGCATTTATGTGCATAATTCAAATTTGAACTACATGCATGCTCCAGTGCATATAAATTGGTTGAAAAATCAAATCTGTGTCCTTGGGTGCATGCTTAGGTCCCATGCAAGAAATGAGAATGAATTTCAAACACCGAGGCACCGTTGATTGCCGGCAAAACATTGAGATGCCTGGTTTTTATATTCTAGTAAATCCAAAACTTGTCTGAAATTCATGAAACTTGGCATGCTATCATGGAGCGGCATCAACATGTCGTGGTACAAATTTTGTCCCATTTGGGGCAGGTTTGGGTATATGCTTCTCACAAACCGGAGCTTCTCACAACAAGCATGATGGTTTTCGGTAGGGAACGTCCCACCTTTGGGGACGAAACGATATCCATTGCCTCTTATTGCTTTCAAATTTGTTTCTCGTGTCAACATAGAACAACAGGAGTGTTGTGTGAATTTTGTGATTTTTCGAGGTTCTTTTGGACATTTGTATGCATTAACTGAGTTTTCAATGCATTTATGTGCATAATTCAAATTTGAACTACATGCACATGCTCCAGTGCAAATAAATTGGTTGAAAAATCAAATCTGTGTCCTTGGGTGTATGCTTAGGTCCCATGCAAGAAATGGGAATGAATTTCAAACACCAGGGCACCGTTGATTGCCGGCAAAACATTGAGATGCTTGGTTTTTAGATTATAGTAAATCCAAAATTCTGTTAACCATTCACGTGACGCCACGTGTCTTAGTTTTAATGGCTATAGGAGGTGCCGTGCGGACAGCTGCTTGACCTTTACTGATCGGGAGGCGTGCGAGCGCCCTCCGGTGCGTGGGCTGGCCGAGAAGCGTGCAAGCTGTCCTCGAGTGCGTACGCTCATCGGGAAGTGTGCGAGCTGTACACTGCGCAGGCTCACTGGGAAGCGAGCCCTTTGACTTCCATGGCCGCCCGTCTTGCTCGCATCCTCTCCATTAATGGCGCCCAATCCGCAGTTTAATTCACTTTTTAAATATAAAACACTCATTGCAAACATTTTAGTTAGAACACCTGTATGCAAACCGACAGCTTCCCCAGGAAGCCAAGAGAAAATGTGCCGAGCAGGATTTTTGCAGCTCTTGATCGCAAACGTTTTAGATAGAACACCCGTATGCAAAGTGAGAGCAACGCAGGATTTGTGCATCCCTTTAAGGCAAACGGTTGTTTTGGATGACCCGTGTGCAACCATGTACAAACAATTTGGTAAGATTTGTCAAACCTTCTAACACTGTGATTTGTCAAAATATGAAGCTAAAAATCACTAGCAGTATCTAATTTTTGCAACTAAAATTCAGTAATTAAGCATAGATTTCATTCATATATTAAGCAGTCATTCTTAATTTATACAAACAGTTCAACTCGACAGCTGAACTGACCAAACTTTTCCCAAATTGTTGCCAACCACGTACTGAAATAGCTAGTTCAACTATATATACTAGCTAATTTTAAGTACGTTGTACAGTTCCACCACATCTATAGTCAGATGAACTGAACAAAATAGCCCCTAAATACTACTACTACTGCGGAGGGGCTTTGTACTACTTCCGGCTGCCTCTCCTCTGTCGAGCGTGCTCAGTAAGAGGCGGAGGAGGAGGAGCCTACCGACGAGCTAGGCAACCGCAATGCGATGCCTGCCGCTAATGCAGCTTCAGCGACTAACGCCTCGAACGCCCTCTGCCGCTCCAGAAGACCCCTCTCTAAGCGGTGGTTCTCCTCGTAGATCTCCTGATTCCTCGCCTTTGAGGCGGCGTGTGCCGCGGCCACTGCGGTGGTAAGGCTCTTTGCGTGCTCGACGAGGTGCTCCTCTTCCTCCTCCTGCAGGAACTCGGTGTAGTGCGCAAGGTCGTTGTCGCACGTGCGGGCATCCACCTCCGCCTCCCGCCTTCGGGCGGCGGAGGCGGAGCGGGTGATGACCCCGGCGGTCGATGGTGGGCTGGCGGCCACGGCGGCCGACGACGGGGTGGCGGCCACGACCACCACCTCCCGCCTTCGGGTCGCGGTGGCGGAGCGGGTGATGGCCACAGTGGCCGGCAGTGGGGTGGCGGCCACGACGGCCATCTCCCGCCTTCGGGCCCCGGCAACGGCGGTGTGGCGGCAACGGCGGCCGGCAACAGCTGTCGACAGGCACCTGCGGCGGAGCGTGTTGTTGGTGTTCTGCGCACACCCAACAGGGACGCCACGCGCACTATACTACACCGGGGACTGCGCTGCCGCCGCGGTGTAGCCTCCCAGCTGGAGCTATTCTCTGATGAGGGCGGAGTGGCTGAGCGACGACGACGGACCGGTGCCATTGGCGAATGTGGGAGAAGCAGACGAGATAAGCTATAGGGATGGAGGGGGAAATGCGACGCAGGACTCGCCGGCCGTGAGGGTTTTTATAGCAAGCCGGTAAGCATTGGGATTTTGGGGGATTTCACCGAGTCGGGCGGGAAGCTTGCGCGGGAACCTACGAGGTTGCGCGGGAACGGGCTCACCGACGATTCATTGGCGCCACCGTTTGGCAAAAAGAACGCCCCCGCATGCTATGCAAGCTTGCGCTGTAAGCCGTCTGCGGCAGCGGGGTGACAAGACGTGCGAGAGGAGGACGAAAGGCCACGTACACATACGGTTAATAAAAAACGTTTGCGATTTAATTACCTACTATACCACCGTCCTGGTTTATAAGTATGATTTAACTAATAAAATACGAATGCATGTCGCCAAAGATTATATAATTGGATTTGTATTTGAACATAGTTTCCAATAATATAATTTTTAAAACATGCATTAACATTTTTTTGGTTAAATTTGAGGGCAAAGTATGGCATGGAATATAAAGGAGACTATAGACTAGACGGAGGTGGTACCACACGGCCGCTCTCTACGCAGCGACGCAACTGTCGGCCGGCTTGTAGGCGACCATTTCCTGCGTGTTCAACTGCTCTATGTGTGTGGTTGCTTGTGGTTCAGGTGGCCGCGGTGCACTCTGCTCGCGTCCCGCCACGCGCGCTCTGCTCTCGCGTCCCTCCGGGTGCTCTGCCTTCGTCCCTCCACGCGCGCTGCCAGTGTTTTGGGCCGGCGCACGATCACGCACATTCGTGTGCAAGCGGTTGCGCCGGGAGCGGCGCGACGATGCAGTTACCCATTGTAAAAACTGCCATGCGGACGCGCCGAGAATCCATGCCGCCCGGCCCCCTTTTATTCCTGCGGCCATTTACCTTCATGTTTTGTCTGACACGACACAATAAGCACAACCACGAGGACACATACAGAGAGGACATCTAGCTGTTCCAATGGCGCTCCCAGCGGCCAACGACGACAACGGCGGGTAGTTCACCACGCATCACGTAGTGGACACCCACGTGAGGGGGAAGGCCCTCTCGGTGGTGTACCCGAATGATCCGGTCTCGGTGGAGAGCTCCATCCAAACTATGGAGCAGTTCCTTGCCGAGGACAAGTACCGAGTGGTCGTCTTCGACCTCGGGTACACCATCGGTCGTGCCGGGCACGATCAGAAGGTGTTGGGGAACGTAGTAATTTCAAAAAAATTCCTACGCACACGCAAGATCATGGTGATGCATAGCAACGAGAGGGGAGAGTGTTGTCCACGTACCCTCGTAGACCGACAGCGGAAGCGTTATCACAACGCGGTTGATGTAGTCGTACGTCTTCACGATCCGACCGATCAAGTACCGAACGTACGGCACCTCCGAGTTCTACACATACCGAACGTACGGCACCTCCGAGTTCTACACACGTTCAGCTCGATGACGTCCCTCGAACTCCGATCCAGCCGAGTGTTGAGGGAGAGTTTCGTCAGCACGATTGCGTGGTAACGATGATGATGTTCCACCGACGCAGGGCTTCGCCTAAGCTCCGCAACGGTATTATCGAGGTGTAATATGGTGGAGGGGGGCACCGCACACGGCTAAGAGATCTCAAGGATCAATTGTTGTGTCTCTGGGGTGCCCCCCTGCCCCCGTATATAAAGGAGCAAGGCGGAGGCAGCCGGCCAAGGGGAGAGGCGCGCCATAGGGGGAAGTCCTACTCCCACCGGGAGTAGGACTCCTCCTTTCCTTGTGGGAGTAGGAGAAGGGAAGGGGGAAGGAGAAAGAAGGAAGGGTGCGCCCCCCTTCCCTAGTCCAATTCGGACCAGACCATGGGGAGGGGTGCGGCCACCTTTTGAGGCCTTTCTCTCCTTTCCCGTATGGCCCATTAAGGCCCAATACGAATTCCCGTAACTCTCCGGTACTCCGAAAAATACCCGAATCACTCGGAACATTTCCGAAGTCCGAATATAGTCGTCCAATATATCGATTTTTACGTCTCGACCATTTCGAGACTCCTCGTCATGTCCCCGATCTCATCCGGGACTCCAAACTCCTTCGGTACATCAAAACTCAATAAAACTGTCATCATAACGTTAAGCGTGCGGACCCTACGGGTTCGAGAACTATGTAGACATGACCGAGACACGTCTCCGGTCAATAACCAATAGCGGGACCTGGATGCCCATATTGGCTCCCACATATTCTACGAAGATCTTTATCGGTCAGACCGCATAACAACATACGTTGTTCCCTTTGTCATCGGTATGTTACTTGCCCGAGACTCGATCGTCGGTATCTCGATACCTAGTTCAATCTCGTTACCGGCAAGTCTCTTTACTCGTTCCGTAACACATCATCCCGCAACTAACTCATTAGTCACAATGCTTGCAAGGCTTATAGTGATGTGCATTACCGAGTGGGCCCAGAGATACCTCTCCGACAATTGGAGTGACAAATCCTAATCTCGAAATACGCCAACCCAACAAGTACCTTTGGAGACACCTGTAGAGCACCTTTATAATCACCCATTTACGTTGTGACGTTTGGTAGCACACAAAGTGTTCCTCCGGTAAACGGGAGTTGCATAATCTCATAGTCATAGGAACATGTATAAGTCATGAAGAAAGCAATAGCAACATACTAAACGATCGAGTGCTAAGCTAACGGAATGGGTCAAGTCAATCACGTCATTCTCCTAATGAGGTGATCTCGTTAATCAAATGACAACTTATGTCTATGGCTAGGAAACATAATCATCTTTGATTAACGAGCTAGTCAAGTAGAGGCATAGTAGTGACACTCTGTTTGTCTATATATTCACACATGTATTATGTTTCCGGTTAATACAATTCTAGCATGAATAATAAACATTTATCATGATACAAGGAAATAAATAATACTTTATTATTGCCTCTAGGGCATATTTCCTTCAAAAGGTTACCATCGCCCAGTTGTGCGTGCGACATGACGTCCTTGTCTACCACTTCCACCTTGCCACAAGGCCTTGCGAGCGTTTCTCTAGGTTTATCAACAGCTCCGACTACAGTTTCGCTACGGTGGACACCACCAACGATCTAAAAGCGCTCAAGGTTTCGGACTTGAAATGCCCGAATCTTGTCAACATCCAGCACCACTACAAGGTCTGGGGCAGCGACAAAAGCAAACTGAACTCCCTGGGTGACCTCGCCTCGGCCATCATCGACCCCTACTACGCAAAGATGAAGCAAGAGAGCAATAAGGACAAGAACGCCTGGCACAGTGTGTGGCATAAGAGACTGGATGAACAACATGTCAAGTACGCGGCCATGGACGCGTACACAAGCTACGAGATGTACATGCGGATCGTTGACATGAGGAACTGTCTTCTTCCTGACCCAGACAAGGGATCGAGCCACATAGCAGTGGCGGGAGCGTCACAAGAAGTAGATGACTAGACGATCATTTCTTCTAGTTTAGAAAGCATGCAATTGTTTATTGAGGTGTGTGCGACTGATCTGTATAGTCACTTATGTAATTGGATGTTTATTTCAGTTATATATACATGTTATTCTACTGTAGACAGAGCAATTCACACGGCTTATTAGCAGCAATCGTCTGTGTTATTATTGGTCTTCGCACACATTTCAGATTACGGACCTGTTTGTCGCGTATCACACACATCTTGTTCAGTTGAACCGTTTCCATTGTGTTGCCTAATCACACACAGTTCATCCCAGTGAACCGTATGCTGTATATCGCACACGCCTTCATCTGGTTGCCCGTTTCTTTTGTGCATCCTCATCCCAAACAGTTAATTGAGCTGAACCATATGCCCTGCATCGCACACGCAACTAAATTTTGAACCGTGTTTGATGCATCTGTCATCGCAAACGTTTTGCACCTTTTTTGACGGGTTTTTTACACCACCGTTTGCGATTATGGCATCGCACACAGTTTCCTTGAAGGGTCTCTGATTGTAGTGTCGCGTTTGGACCATCCTGCAGTAGTGCACGGTTACCGGACAACCCCGCCGCCTCACTGGAGCTGCCAACACAAGGCCTAGATCAGGCAAGGGGACCCCGGCCACGGGAGGACCACAACTCGACCGGGGGGAGGGGACAACCTCCACCGCCGCAGCGGAGCCGACCGGACGCAGCGACAAGGACTTGCCAGGCCTCGATGGCCCAGCCGGGTCCACTTGGACCCGGACAATCCTGTCGCCACGCTGCAACTCACCGACCGACGAAGTCCTCACCGCCCGAGACCGCCGCCACCATGCCATCACCAGGGAACGATGCCGCCGAACATCGAGCCACCGGCCCGCCCCAACCTAGATGGGGCCCTTATGGGCCCAGATCTGGGTTGGGCGGGTGCCGCCAGCCACCAGCGCCACCGCGCCGCCCCACGGCCAACGGCCGCACCGCCGCGTCAAGAGCCACCGTGGCACGCGGCATCACCGCCGACGAGCCACACCGACGCCGGCCGAGGAGCATCGCCGCCAACCACCACCATCCGAGCATGAGGGGCCGCGCGCGGGGAAGGGCAGACTCGCCGCCGCCAGCACCATGCGGCCGAGGCCCGGCGGCGCTCACTGGCAGCGGCCGGAGGAAGGAGCCGCGAGGAGGGGGCCTGGAGGAGAGCAGCGTCGGGGCCCCCCGGTCGCCTCGCCCGAGGAGGCGACGCGGGGGGTACGGGGAAGGGGGAGGTGGAGGGAGGGGCGGGGGAGCGGGAGAGGCGAGCGGCGACGGCGGGCTCCGGTCGCGGCCGCGGCTCCGCGCGGGGGAGCCACCGGCGGCGACGCGAAAACCCTAGGCGGAAGGGTCGCGCGGGGGAGGGTCGCGCGGGGCTTCTTCTTGACCTCTTGAATGCTCATTTCAACAGGTGGTTCATGAACAGGCATGGCAACCACTGCCTGTTCTCCTAGGATGTGAGCAGTGACCACAACAAGGCCTTCTGGAAGGCTAGATAAAGAACAGTTAATTGAATTAGGAATGGAACATTTGTAAAGACCTTCATGAATGACAAGGTCATACAAAGAGAAAATACCTAGCATGAAAGGCAGTTATCTCTGGCAAGTCCTCATTAATAACCAGCAGCATGCAGAGCTACCACTCAGTCCCTTCAAGCCTATTGAGATAGAGAAGTAAAAATCTGTATTAAGGTGGCAGAGGAAGCAATACGCCAAGCAAGGTGTAAGCGAAGGAATTACCTCGGTACATTTTCGGCAGTGTCCCTACGAAGATAGCAATGACAACTCCTGTTTCACTTGCAACACGGACCTCTTTTGCTTCAAACGCACGAGCTCAAGAACCCCAGAGAACAAGCTTGATTTCATTTCCTCTATAAATCAACGCGGGCAAGTCAGGAAAGGGAAAGGGCAGAAGATAAGAGGAACAAAGAAGAACTAAGGTAGCAACTCACGATTCGTTCTGAAGAACTATAGTCCTAGTATCTGAAGGTTCGGCCTGGTACTGAGAGTGGACAACAACAATGTCTGTGACCGCATTAATTCTACCAATGACATCTGCAAGCAACAAAACAACGTTAGTATGACATTATGAAAGACCAGCAGCAAAGAGAGCATACATAAAGGAAGCATAGAATGACGAACCAAGAAAGCGAGGAGTGTGTGGGCCTGGCACAGGTATATCCGAAAAGGGCAGGAGGTTGTAAGTGCAGTATGGATAGTCTTCTTCATCACCAAGCTGAGGAGTCACAGTAGTAAAGTGAGTGAACTACATCATATATGGACTTTCAACAGCCCTGTAAGTCTGCTTGGATTGTTTGCACATGAATATGTTTATCAAATAGACCTCGCCTTCCTTTAAGACATCTTTCAGAAGTTCTGATGGCTCTGGAGGGATCTGACCATACATGTGGGTGCCCTACATATCCACATTGGTAATTAGGGCCAGAGGTCAACAACAGCAGTGTAAGCATAGATGACACAATGCAAAACAAACCTCTTGGTCAAGCACCACAATGCTAGTGTGGACAAGTGGGCCATCGTCAGTTGCACCTCCGTACTCCCACAAGCGAGACACCAGAACCTTCACATTCCAGTACAGTTCCTTGCTATGGACCTGTGCGAGAAGGCTAATCTTTCTGCTTGACATCTGCAGTACGGAAGCAAAATTCAAAGCGATAACAGATGAAGGGAAAGAAAGTTTAAATCTGATGAGGCCATTCATACATACTTACTTGATAAGGCATGAACTCAGGAGAAAGGAAAATGAAGGGATCAGGTGACAAAGAAGCATAAAATGCAATCGCACAAGTGATTTGGGCCACGAAGTTGCATAAGCTAGGATGGAAGCCAAATAAGTGCAGACCATGTAAAAATTGCAACTCTATCATAGGAAGATTATAGGAGAACCAAAACATAGATCAGCAAAATCTTATGATATAGACTATAGACTATTATCGATAGCACCTAGCGAATGGACCAAAAAATCTCAGGGAATATGATGTTCCTTGTCTGAGAAGTAGCCTTGTCATCCTCTCCTTTGATTAAGATCTTCAGCGATTTTTTTGAAGTAACACGCGACACTGCCACGTAGAGTTGCCTGTGTGTGAACACAGGTGTATCCAGATACAAACCAACATTTGAAAGAGTCTGCCCTTGACTTTTGTTAATGGTCATCGCATATGACACCCTAACAGGAAATTGACGACGATGCAAAGTGAAAGGCCATTTAGGATTCTTTGAAGTTAGACCTATCCTTGGTATGAAAACAACATCACCTATGTTTGAACCAGTGATGACAGCTGCCTTAATAATCTTATCAGCATGCTTTGTGACTATGAGCCTTGTGCCATTACATAAGCATGTTGATTGGTTCAGATTCCTCAAAAGCATAATGGGAACGCCTACCTTGAGCACCAACCTATGGTACGGAAAGTTATTTACCTTAATCCCATTCAAGTACTCGACAAGATAAAAAGCATCTTGATTGCGAACTGCGTCCGCAGAATTCCCTATAGTATCACAGCTAAGGTACTCCCTCACATCGGTAGGCACTAAAGACAAGACATGCTCATTTATTTTCTCAGCGACCTCATTTGTTGGTGTTAGAATTGCTCTTTCTTTTAGATAACTAACATCAGAATACTTAGCAGGGATATCTTTATATATGGCTTGACAATGGCATCAATTTTGTCACCATCGGTGTGTATTAAGAGCTCATCAGGGATAGTTATCCAAAAGGGGTCAGACTCCCCCTCACGAGCCATAGCAGGTGTTGTGCCATCACCTAAACTGAGGACCCACTCAGCAAAGGCAGCAACCTTAGACTGGAGGATTGGATCATTTGTGTGTGCAGTCAAACGCATGTTAATGTTTAGGTGCAGAACATCTACAATATTCCACAGAGGGTAGTTAGTGATCGCAGCAGCAAGAATCTGCGCTCGAGACCCGCCCTCAATGACAGGCAATATTTGTCTAAGGTCCCCACCCAACATAACAACCTTACCACCGAATGGAACTTTAGCTAAAGAAGGATCATTGGCACACAGGATATCACGAAATGATCTGTCCAGGGCCTCAAAGCATTTCCGATGGGACATCAATGCTTCATCCCATGTAATAAGATCAGCTGATTCTATTAGGGTGGAGAACATGGTAGACCGTTTAATTTCACAGGTGCCATGATCAGGTAGTTCAACAGGTATTTTAAACCTGGAATGCGTTGTTCTGCCAGCTGGTAAAAGCAAGGCTGCAACCCCTGAGGAAGCAACCGACAGCACCACCCTCTTGTTACCTCTAAGATAAGCATCGAGTGCATTCCAGAGGAACGTTTTTCCAGTACCACCATAACCAGAGACAAAGAAAAACCAGGCTTCCCGGATCTAATGCGGTCAACTATAGCAGAGTAAGCATAGAGCTGGTCTTTGTTTAACCTGTCATACAGCAACTTCGCCTTTTTAAGAAGACTAACAACATCAACATCTAGTGCATCCGAAAGCATATCAGTTTGCACTGCAGCATCATGGCATGCAAATTTCAAAGGCAATTGATGATCTAGGATGCATGCACTATTCTTAGCAAATATAGCAGCTAATTCATCAAGTAGCATGTCCCTTAATGCTACAGGAGGTACGACATATGTAAAATCATTTCTAGACTGCTGAATTCTATGTTCAATATCATTGCCTAGGTAAACTTCATACTTCTCAAAGAAAGCAGCTTCATCATTAACAGCACAGTGGAGTATCATAGTAAAAACAGCTGGCGCAACTAATTCCCCATACCCCATTTGACAGCTTCATCAAAAGCATTATACCATTATATATCATCACCAAGCAAACCCCTTGATCCACATGCCTCTCTAAAGGTCGAATATACGATGCCATTGTAAATCCTAACATCCTCATAGCATTTTGCACCTTTGACAATCACAAGCAACATTCTAAAATAAAAAAGTTGTCCACTTGCCGGATGGACAGAGTATATTCTACCAATTCTATCACTTCGTGTCCTACATTTCCACTTTTTGTCCTCAGCTATCCACGACCACCTAGTAGGGAAATCACAATAAGTCAAGGATCTAGCAGCAGGGTATAGCCTGTTCGCTATAAACCATTCTGTCAACATTGTTTTCTGCATCCAGGCATTATTAACAACTGAGTTCAGTGTGGCTTTAGTGTGAAACCGCACAACATGCATGTTTAGGAGATGGACATGCAATCTCTCAATAGATGGTGTTTTACCATGTATGTCAAACCCATAGACCCTCCAAAAAGAATCATAGTCAACAATATAACGGCACTCCCTATACTCTTTGATCTCATCAACATCCTAGCTGCTACCATGCCTAACATTCTCAAATAGGGTTTTAGACTTGTCTGGTCCTTTGGTGACGTACTTGTATAGTTATTTGATAACATAAGTTTTGTTACACCATTCAACATTAATATGCGCTTGCCACTTTTTTAATATGAGCATGTTATATGAAACCACATGTCTATTATCAAGCCTGAAATTATTCTTCATCACAAAATGACCATTATCAGGGCGCTTATATAAGGGAAACCCACTCTCATCAATAGAAGTTTCATTTTGAAATGATTTTGGAAATCTTTTTGAGCAAACACCCTTTTTCATGCAAGGACACTTTGGGCCATCAATGCCACAAGGCCCATGCATCATGAACTCAGCGACAAGCGCATATCCCAAAGGATCCTGTACAGGATCAGGGATCTCAGCCGAAATATAAGAATCTATCAGAATCGGTGTGACAACTCTATCATCATCCTTCTTTTGCCAAACAAGGATGTGTGCGTGTGGCAATCCCCTCTTCTGAAACTCAATAGTGTGCAAGACTGAAAATAGGAGAGAAAGGCGACATAAAAGACGTAAGAACAATGTAGAAAGAGACAGAGCAAAATGAAAGAGGCTTGCAAGGGGCAGTACCAGCAACAATAAGACCAAAGACATTCCTTTTTTTGATCCAATGAAGGTACTGCATAAGCTTCATGTGGTACACCCTAACAGCAATGTCGGCCCTATCTGTCGCTGTTTGCCCAGGTTCAACAGAATCAAGGATTTCCTCCCACTTTGGGTTACATGTGAAAGTTTTAAAAACGTCCAGCGACCCATGAACCCGGGAGACAGCAACAGCATCTTGGAATTTTTCATACATATACCGACGACCGCCAGTGTAGGTTGACGGAACAATATTTTTCTTCCCAACCTCTGACCCATCAATCATACCCTGGTCTACTACGTCGACAACCCCCTGAAGATTTTCATCCCGCATTTCATCATTACACTTAAGAATAAAATTGAGGCGGCACTCATCAATGCAAGCACGGAAGTCAACAGCAGCCTGTGATGACAACAGGCCACAGCAAAGATATGGATTGTGCTGGTTTGGTTTATAATGTGAACAAAAGCAATAATAATCTTGCATGGTCATTTTCACCCTCTTTTTCGGGTCATCAACATCAGCACTGATGTAGTGCACACCAAGCTGAAAACCACGCTCACCATATGGAAACAGCAAAGGGTATTGCAAGGACATGTAGGTAGTATCTAAAGAAGAAATACAGTGCAGCCTGTCGCCTTTAGTCTGTATTATCAGATCTCGACATGGTGCCTCTAACGTGAACTCACCATAAACCAAAGCTGCCAGCTCATCTGTCGCCGGTAAACTAAACTAAGGGCTATCATTCTCGCCAAGAGCTATAAGCCTTATTGAAATCACCTCATGTTTATTTTGTTTCAATATCTCCGTAGCCATACGAAACTTTTTGACTAAAGAATTATTTGTATCAAGCATTTGCATAAGACCCCTCACAATGTCCTTATCTAACCCGGCGCCTGTTTCATCATGGTGATTTAGAGCTTGAATTCTGTTGTTAACCTCATTTTCTCTGTCATGTATGTATAACTCTGCATACTTGGGTGTATCACCTTCATTTGGAAGCAACGAGCCTATACGATGACAAACCTGACCATTTATTTTTTAAAAAAAAAATTGGACCTCCGCCATCATTAACAGACCAGTCAATTTTTGCCCCCATGGATGTAAACACAAACAGGCAATTGTACTGGCATATTTGCTTAATAAATCTTAGGCTGCGCGGAGGTCCTATATAATCAAGCAGGGTTGCTAAGAATGGGGGGTTTCAAAGGGTCTAATGAAGACCTTCTCAGATTTACAACAGTTGTTGCAAACCACTTGTCTTTTTGTAATAGCAGACTTTGACTTCACCCTCTCGCGCCACCAAAAGCTAGCCTGGCAACGGTTGAATTGGTAGTCTGGGCCTCCGTAGTGTGATCTTTTTGGATAAAAAGCTGCAGAACGATCTCGCGTGTAAGGGCACACGACATTCGGCTGGTAGAAAGAAGCACGGTCGACGAGAATACACAGGCATACCTTTAAGTATGTCTACCTCATCAGGAGAAAAACCAACCCAATCAGGATGCAGAGGTGACGCATGTAACGCCCATGATGCGGCTATATCTCCCACGTGTCGAGGCACGACTTAGAGGCATAACCGCATAGTGGTTTTGTCGCAAGAAGGGTCATCTTCACACAATCCCATGTAATGAATAAGACTGGGATAAAGAGTTGGCTTACAATCGCCACTTCACACCATACATAAATATCATCATACATCATCCAAAATACAATCATATAGACCGACTACGGTCAAAATCCAGACGAACAATTTGACAAAACGAGCGAGGGAAGTCAACGGGGAGGCTACCGCTCGATCGGATCTGGGCCGGAGGTCGGGCTCGGCTCCGGCGGCGAGGCAGTGGCCGGCGAGGCCTGGCCGGAGGAGGGGAGGGCCGAGGGAGGAGAGGCGGCGCCGGAGGAGGGGGTCGCCGGCGGGGCGGCGAGCGCCGGTGGCGGGCGCGCGGCGGCGGGGACGGGCGCCGCGGCGGCGGCGATGGCCGGCGGTGGGGAAGCGGCGGCGGAGGCGGCGCCCGGCGGCGGGGCAGGTGCGCGGCGGCGGGCGTGGGCCGCGGGGGCCGGGGTCGGGCCCGCGGGCCGGCGGGGGACGGCGGCGGCGCGCGCTGACGTGGCGTCGCGTGATTCGTCCGCCGGCGCGGGCGGATGTGTCCGGCGCGGGCGGACGTTGTCCGGCGGCGCGAGGGATTTTTGCTAGGGTTAGACTGCGATTCCGTTTTTCGGGATGCCCACTCATTTATAGGTAGAGGGAGCTAGGAGACTCTAAATGAGGTGTGGTTTTTGCCCACACGATCGTGATCGAACGACCTAGAGCATGGAAGAGAGTTTGGTGGGCTTTGGGCTGGTTTTGGAGGGGGTTTTTGCTGGACACTCAAATGAACTTTGCGGATGCCCGGTTAACCGTTGGAGTACCAAACGACCTCCGAATGGAGCGAAACTTGACCGGTAGTCTCCGGGTGGTATCATAAAGCCACTTGACAAGCCTCGGTCCATTCCGAGAAAGTATGACACACGCACACGAAAGAAAACTAGAGGGGTGCACCGGAGGAGATAGGAGCGCCGGATTGGAAAACGGACAACGGGGAAAATGCTCGGATGCATGAGACGAACACGTATGCGAATGCAATGCACATGATGACATGATATAAAAATGCATGACATGACAAAATACAAAACGAAAAACAAAACCCGACAACGGAGGGAAAAACATATCACATAGCCGAAAATGGCAAGAGTCGGAGTTACAAATATGGCAAGTTACATGCGGGGTGTTACAACACTCCACCACTACGAGAGGATCTCGTCCCGAGATCTAGGACTGAAAGAACTCCGGATATTCAGAACGGAGATGGTCCTCGCGTTCCCAGGTGGCTTCCCAGTCGGAATGGTGCGACCACTTCACTTTGAGGAATTTGATAGACTTGTTGCGAGTCTTGCGCTCAGTTTCTTCAAGAATAGCAACTGGGTGCTCATGATAAGACAAATCTTCTTGGAGGTCAATCTCTTCGAAGTCGATAGTGCGCTCGGGCGTCTTGAAGCACTTGCGGAGCTGTGACACGTGGAACACATCGTGCACATTCGCGAAGTTGGAAGGAAGCTCAAGTTGATAGGCTAGGTCGCCTCTTTTGCCAATGATCTTGAAAGGACCCACATATCTAGGGGCAAGCTTCCCTTTGATACCGAAACGACGAGTGCCTTTCATTGGAGAGACGCGGAGGTAGACATGGTCTCCGATCTCGAAAGCCAAGTCACGATGCTTACTATCATAGTAACTCTTCTGGCGCGATTGTGCGGCTTTGAGATTATCACGGATGACTTTACACATTTCTTCAGCTTCAGTGATTAAGTCATTGCCAAGAAGTTGGCGTTCACCAGTCTCTGACCAATTGAGAGGAGTACGGCACTTTCTGCCATATAGAATCTCGAATGGGGCCTTGCCCGAACTCGCTTGGAAGCTGTTGTTGTAGGAGAATTCAGCATAAGGAAGACAATCTTCCCATTTCATGCCAAAGGAAATGACACAAGCCCTGAGCATATCTTCAAGAATTTGATTGACTCGCTCGACTTGGCCACTAGTCTGAGGGTGAAAAGCTGTGCTGAAGCGAATGTTAGTGCCCATGGCCTTCTGGAAGGAGTTCCAGAACTTAGAGGTGAAGATGCTTCCACGATCAGAAGAAATCAATTGTGGAATGCCGTGCAAGGAGACAATTCTGGAGGTGTAGAGCTCTGCCAGCTGAGCTGCTGTGATGGATTCTTTGATTGGAAGGAAATGGGCCACTTTAGAAAGCTTGTCAAATGACAACGAAGATAGCGTCATTTCCGCGCTTGGACTTTGGAAATCCAGTCACGAAGTCCATTTCGATATGATCAAACTTCCATTTTGGGATAGCGAGAGGTTGTAGGAGACCAGCTAGTCGTTGGTGTTCTGCTTTCACTCTTCGGCAGACATCACATTCATTCACGAATTGCGCAATTTCTCGCTTCATTCGAGTCCACCAATACGACTGCTTGAGGTCATGATACATCTTCGTACTTCCAGGATGAATGGATAGGAGAGAATTGTGCGCTTCGTTCATTATGACTTTCCTTAGATCACCTTTCGGAACCACAATCCGGTCCTCGAAGAACAAAGTGTCTCTGTTATCAATGCGATAGCACTTGTATTTGGAAAGACCCTTGTCGATACCACGTTTCACCTTCTTCACCATGGCATCAAGGAGTTGTGCCTCACGAATTTGATCTTCCAAAGTAGGAGATACTATGAGGTTGGCAAGAACGCCTTGAGGAACAACTTGGAGATTCAGCTTGCTGAAAGCTTCACAAAGATCCGGTTGGGAAGGCTTGAGAATTAAGCTGTTGCAATAAGCTTTCCTGCTTAAAGCATCTGGAATGACATTAGCCTTGCCTGGAGTATATTCAATACTCGGATTGTACTCTTGAATCATTTCGACCCATCGAGTCTGCCTGAGGTTGAGGTTGGGCTGCGTGAAGATATACTTGAGACTCTTGTGATCAGTGAAAATGTCCACTTGTCTTCCCAACAAGAGATGTTTCCACGTAATCAATGCATGGACAACTGCCGCCAACTCAAGATCGTGAGTGGGGTAGTTCTTCTCGTTGGGCTTCAACTGCCGAGAGGTATAGGCCACAACTTTCTTCTCTTGCATTAACACAGCACCGAGACCTTGGAGAGAAGCATCACAGAAAACTTCATACGGCTTGGATTCATCAGGAGGAGTCAAGACAGGAGCTGTGACTAGTTTCTGTTTGAGAGTGTTGAAAGCGACGTCACACTCAGGAGACCAGACATACTTCACATGCTTCTGTAGGAGGTTGGAAAGAGGCTTTGCAATTTTGGAGAAATTCTCAACGAATCTTCGGCAATAGCTTGCAAGACCCAGAAAACTGCGGAGCTGCTTGACATTTTGAGGAGGTTCCCAATCCAGAACTGCGGACACCTTCTCGGGGTTAACAGTGATGCCTTTGGCGGAGATGATGTGACCAAGGAAAAGAACTTCATCGAGCCAAAACTCACATTTGGAGAACTTCGCATAGAATTGATACTCTCTGAGCTTGTCGAGCACCAATCGCAAATGTTTGGCATGATCCTGCTTATTCTTGGAGAAGACCAAGATATCATCGAGATACACCAGGACGAATTCATTGGTATAGGGGTTGAAGATGAAATTCATCATCCGAGAGAACACCGGAGGAGCATTGACAAGGCCGAAAGACACGACAGTATATTCATAAGAACCAAAGCTTGTTCTGAATGCTGTCTTGGGAATATCTTCTTCACGAATGTGAATCTGATGATAACCCATACGAAGGTCAAGCTTCGAGAATACTTTAGCACCTTTGAGTTGCTCAAATAGCTCATTGATGTTGGGAAGTGGATACTTGTTCTTGATTGTCTTCTTGTTCAGTGGACGGTAGTCGACACAAAGTCGGTCCGTGCCATCCTTCTTCTTGACAAAAAGAACACCACAACCCCATGGAGAAGAACTCGGTCTGATCAAACCCAGACGTTCTTGTTCATCGAGCTGCTTCTTCAATTCCTTCAGCTCGTTTGGTCCAAGCTTGTATGGACGCTTGCAAACGGGTTCAGTGCCAGGATCTAGTTCGATAACGAACTCAACTGGCCGATGAGGAGGCATACCCGGAAGCTCTTCTGGAAAGACATCTTGATACTCGCAAACGACTGGAATTTGAGAGATGGCATCCAATTCGCCCTTCTCATTGAGAGAGTAAAACCGAATGGTTTCATCACGAGCGGCAAAAATAATCACATCCTCAGACGAGTGTGTCAATTGAATTTCCCTGGCAGCACAATCAAGTTGAGCCTTGTGCTTAGAAAGCCAGTCCATCCCGAGAATTAGATCAATATCCGAGTCACCAAGGACAATTGGAGAAGACTGAAATCTATAGTCGCCCATCTTGATGGAAACATCGGGAGCAACCAAACTAGATGACAAAAGCTTACCCGGAGAAACAACTTGCATAACTTTGGATAAAATCTCTGTGTCAACATTGTGCTTCGATGCAAATGGGTATGACAAGAAAGAATGCGATGCACCAGTATCAAAAAGAACTTTTGCAGGAATATCATTAACTGAGAGATTACCCATAATCACATCGGTAGAATCCTCCGCTTGAGCTGCATTCATCATGTTCACCTTTGCAAACTTTGGATTATGCTTGACCACTGCATTGCTGGAAGATCTGACAGGAGGAGGAGGAGGAAGACGCCTCTGGTTGAAGCACTTGTTGGCATAGTGACCTTTCTGCTGACATTTGTTGCAAGTCACCTCTGAGAGTGGACGGTGATAAGGAGCATTGGACTTGGGAGCTTGATTCTGAGACTTGTTCTGATAGCCAGAGTTGGAAGAGTTTGAAGAACCATGGCCACCTTTGTTCTTCTGCTGGTAAGGCTGACGAAACGGAGGAGGAGGAGGCAACCAGAACTTCTGTTGCTTAGCTGTCACAAGTGAGGAAGAAGAAGACTGAACTGCATCCCTGACTCTCTTCTTAGAAGCCTCACACTTGAGCTGATCAGCCTCTTGCTTCAGTGCCATATTGTAGAATTGATCAAACTGAGTAGGCTCAACAAGAACGAGAGCTAACTGCAGATCCTCTTTAAGGCCACCTCTGAAGTGATAGATCATGCTCTTCTCATCAGGAACGTCTTGTTTAGCGAAGCGAGCAAGTTTCTGAAACTGAATGTTGTATTGATACACAGACATGTTTCCTTGCTTGAGATTGCGGAACTCCTCACGCTTGCTCTCAACAACACTTTGTGGAATGTGGTGCGCTTTGAAGTCCCGACAGAAGTCAGTCCAAGTGATCACACGACCTCCTCTGGAATCTTTGTATTGTTGAAACCAATCAGCAGCTTGGTCCTTGAGCTGGAAAGAAGCGAACTTGACAAAGTCCTCAGGCCTGACATTGCTACATTCAAAATGCTTGTTGATGTCCACGAGCCAATCATCGGCATCCGTGGCCTCGGCACAGTAGCTGAAAGACTTGGGCTGATTTGCGAGAAACTGGTTGAGAGTGGCAAAGTGAAACTGATTGTTGCTTTGACCTTGATTGCCTTGCCCTTGAGTACGTTCTTGCAAGAGTTGCAGAATCATTTGAGCATTGGCGTTGGTGGCTGCCATGATTGATTGCCATGCCTCCGGAGGTGGAGGTGGTGGCGGAGGGTTCGCTTGACTCCCTTCATTGCGATCCGGATTCTGACGCGTTGGCGGAGCCATCCTGAAGAGGGTGACATCCGTTAGCATCTTGATAGACAAAAGATAAGTAGAATCAACGGACAAAAATTGCAACATATAGCCTTCACAACAGACATTCGAACGAAGATGAACGAATGAATTCCGTAGTAAATCATCACACTTCCATAAGTTGAGAAGCCACTTGAAAAAGATATGGAATGAACATATGAATTCGAAGAAACTCGAATACCACAATACAAAATAAAACCAAGTATTGGCTTGCAGAATAAGCCGGAACAAACATATGATAGATATTTCGTCCGAAGTTTTCGTGGTGGGGCCCACACGGGCTCAATCGTACAGCACCATCATGTACAAGGCTGTGCACATGACATACGAAGCGTCCCCGAGTCGGCAAAGCCATGGACTCTTTAAGACACAACGAGACCACTGTAAAATCAACCGTATACAGGCGGACCACTAGACGTCGAACCCCAATCTCATATCATGCGTCTGTCGGAAAGAAATCCTAAGGCTACTAGAATTCCCACTTATAAACTCCCGAAACTTTCTGGTTATGCAATCTGGTGTAGGGGATACAGGGGACACAAAATATATATCACCCAAACTAGCAATCCCTAGATCCAGCTGTATCCATCCGTCAACACATAACCAAGAAACCTTCGGAAATCGTTTACCTCAACCTTCGAAAAACATCCGTTATACAAGTTATGGCAATACTCCCGAACTCCCGCCCCAGTACTGGGTGGCGTCGAGGTGATCTCACCAACAACTGCATAAAAGAGATTTCGATGTCGGCGAAACTCAGGTATTCCAGAACTGCAACGATAAAATTGTGACGACAACACCTCGGAGCTCAACTCCCCGGGACACTGCCACAACCCCTAAATGACAGGAGGCACCAAGAACAATGTTCTCATCACAAATCCATCGGAACGATTCCAAGATACCCGCGTGATCCTAAAAAAAAATTAGTGAAATTTGAGGAGAGAACAGTCAAAACTTCTACGTCAGGAGACCTCACCAGAGCGACGAAGAGACTGAAGAGTAAAAAGAATCCTACTCTCCGATATATATAATCCTAAGACTCAAAACATTTTTATTCTAGACCCCAAATGCTAGATCCCCGATCGTCCCAACTGGGCTCCACTACTGATCATCAGGAAAAGACACATAGTAACGACCACGTTCCTCGTCGAACTCCCACTTGAGATCGACGCCATCGTCTGCACTGGCATCGTCGGCACCTGCAACTGGTTTTGGAAGTATCTGTGAGTCACGGGGACTCAGCAATCTCACACCCGCGAGATCAAGACTATTTAAGCTTGTAGGACAAGAGGTGCAAAGAGGTGGAGCTGCAACGGCAAAAGCATATATGGTGGCTAACTTACGCAAATGAGAGCGAGAAGAGAAGCAATGGAACGGACGTCATCTAGCAATGACCAAGAAGAGGTCCTGAACACCTACTTACGTCATACATAACACAGACCGTGTTCACCTCCCGGACTCCGCCGAGAAGAGACCATCACGGCTACACACGCACTTGGTGTATTTTAATTGGGTCAAGTGACAAGTTATCTACAACCGGATATTAACAAATTCCCATCTGCCTCATAACCGCGGGCACGGCTTTCGAAAGATATTACCCTGCAGGGGTGTCCCAACTTAGCCCATCATAAGCTCTCACGGTCAACGAAGGATAAACCTTCTCCCGGAAAGACCCGATCAGTCTCGGAATCCCGGTTTACAAGACATCTCGACAATGGTAAAACAAGACCAGCAAAGCCACCCGAATGTGCCGACAAATCCCGATAGGAGCTGCACATATCTCGTTCTCAGGGCACACCGGATAAGACATCCTACGAGTAAAACCAGACCTCGAGTTTCCAGGAGGTGGCCCCGCAGTCTGCTCGGTTTGGACCAACACTCGAAGGAGCACTGGCCCGGGGGGTTAAAATAAGATGACCCTCGGGCTCGCGAAAACCCGGGGGAAAAGGCTTAGGTAGCAACTGGTAAAACCAAGGTTGGGCCATGCTGGAGGAGTTTTATTCAAGGCGAACTGTCAAGGGGGTCCCATAAATCACCCGACCGTGTAAGGAACGCAAACTCAAGGAACATAATCCCGGTATAACAGTAACTAGGGCGGCAAGAGTGGAACAAAACACCAGGCATAAGGCCGAGCCTTCCACCCTTTACCAAAATATATAGATGCATTAATTAAATAAGAGATATTGTGATATCCCAACTTATCCATGTTCCGACATGGAACAACCTTCAACTTCACCTGCAACTAGCAACGCTATAAGAGGGGCTGAGCAAAAGCAGTAACTTAGCCAAACATCGGTTTGCTAGGAAAGGATGGTTAGGGGCTGACATGGCTAAAATAGGAGACATGATATAGCAAGTGATAGGTAGCGGAGCATGGCAATAGAGCGAACAACTAGCATAGCAAAGAAAGAAGTGATTTCGAGGGGTGGTCATCTTGCCTGCAAGATTCTCAGAGTTGACGAAAGCTTGATCCTCGTAAGCGTACTCGACAGGTTCCTCGTTCACGAACTCGTCTCCCGGCTCTACCCAAGACAAGAACACAAACAAACGGAACCACAATCAACAACGAGAAATGCGCAAGCAACATGATGCAAAACATGTATGATGTGCAACATATGGTATGCGATGCATATGCGTGCTCCGGGAGGAAAAAGATGAACATGGCAGTAACTTGGCAACCCAAGCATGCCACTGGAAAGATGAGATGATTTCGGTCGAAATCGATATAAAGATCACCGGAATCGGATGCACGGTTTGCAAATGGCAAGCAAAACAAGAATGACACTAATCTGCGATAAACAGCAAGATTGCACTTAAAATGCAACAAGTAACAATGCTACAGCACCCCAACATAGCAACAAAGCACATGGCAGTAATCTACAGGAGATGCTTGACAAAAGATGAACACTGAGCTACGGCTAGTTCACAACATATCAAGCTCAAACAAGCATGACAAAAGTGCAAAAGATTACAGGTTCACAGACTTAGTGAAAAACTGGACATGGCAGAAATCAGCATCAGGTAGCAATGTTCAGAGCACGAAATCAATATGCTACAGAAACTTAACATAGCAAAACAAGGCATGGTAGTGTTCTACTAAATGCACATGACAAAAGTCCCTTACTAACCATAAGCCAAAAAGGACCAGAAGAAATGATGGCAAGCATGTAAACATAGCAAGTTTCGTTATCAGGTTTCAGACTTAGCAGAAAACAGAGCATGGCAGAAATATTAATATGTAGGCCTCTTTGTGAGCTTGATGCACTCACTACAGAGCAATGCATGACAAACCAAGCATACCTACAGCAAGATGGCATGTTTATGAAGCTATCCATGGCAAGAACAATTGCATAGCATGTATGGACCAACTACAATAAGCTTGGCAAGATTGCAAATCATGTTAAGAATCTGGCAGAAATACTTTATAGCAAAAGTAGAGCAAGATTGAGACATGCTATGGCACTCTAAAATTGCAAACAATTGCAGGAATGGATCAATTACAACTATATCTACAAAACATGCTTACTGAAGATCTCCAAAATATGCATGGATCTCTCTGTAGCATCAAGTTTACATGGCAACAAAATTACAGCAGACAAAGACTTGGAGAAATCACCAAGTCCCTGAAATCAGAAATATTACGGGGCCTACTTTGCATGCTTGTGCTAGTTACCACAAAGATCACAAAAATACATGGGCTATACCACTGGAAATATGGCATGGCATACTTCAAAACACATGTAGATCTCATGCTCAAAAGATGCACAGAATAAATGATACAAAAATGACAAATCTCCAAGTTCTGATAAGAACCAGAGATTAACAGCAACTATCCCTCTTCCAACGAAGATTTGGGCATCAAGATGACCTCTAATAAACATGGTGCAATTTAACAAAATGAAGAGCATCATGAGACGAACAATTTGACATATTATACGCACGAATCGGAGCTACATGCACAAAGTTATCGCGTCGGGAACAGGAGCATATGCTGAGAAAATACTGAGACTTAGAAAAAAACGAGCGAGGGAAGTCAACGGGGAGGCTACCGCTCGATCGGATCTGGGCCGGAGGTCGGGCTCGGCTCCGGCGGCGAGGCAGTGGCCGGCGAGGCCTGGCCGGAGGAGGGGAGGGCCGAGGGAGGAGAGGCGGCGCCGGAGGAGGGGGTCGCCGGCGGGGCGGCGAGCGCCGGTGGCGGGCGCGCGGCGGCGGGGACGGGCGTCGCGGCGGCGGCGATGGCCGGCGGTGGGGAAGCGGCGGCGGAGGCGGCGCCCGGCGGCGGGGCAGGTGCGCGGCGGCGGACGTGGGCCGCGGGGGCCGGGGTCGGGCCCGCGGGCCGGCGGGGGACGGCGGCGGCGCGCGCTGACGTGGCGTCGCGTGATTCGTCCGCCGGCGCGGGCGGATGTGTCCGGCGCGGGCGGATGTGTCCGGCGCGGGCGGACGTTGTCCGGCGGCGCGAGGGATTTTTGCTAGGGTTAGACTGCGATTCCGTTTTTGGGATGCCCACTCATTTATAGGTAGAGGGAGCTAGGAGACTCCAAATGAGGTGCGGTTTTCGCCCACACGATCGTGATCGAATGACCTAGAGCATGGAAGAGAGTTTGGTGGGCTTTGGGCTGGTTTTGGAGGGGGTTTTTGCTGGACACTCAAATGAACTTTGCGGATGCCCGGTTAACCGTTGGAGTACCAAACGACCTCCGAATGGAGCGAAACTTGACCGGTAGTCTCCGGGTGGTATCATAAAGCCACTTGACAAGCCTCGGTCCATTCCGAGAAAGTATGACACACGCACACGAAAGAAAACTAGAGGGGTGCACCGGAGGAGATAGGAGCGCCGGATTGGAAAACGGACAACGGGGAAAATGCTCGGATGCATGAGACGAACACGTATGCGAATGCAATGCACATGATGACATGATATAAAAATGCATGACATGACAAAATACAAAACGAAAAACAAAACCCGACAACGGAGGGAAAAACATATCACATAGCCGAAAATGGCAAGAGTCGGAGTTACAAATATGGCAAGTTACATGCGGGGTGTTACAACGCAAGGACATGTTGTGCAAGAGCCATAAGGAAAAGATACTAATACGACACATCGAGGAAAGGAAGAAACCCACGTACAACGAAGGGAAACACGAACTAACCACCCTTATTGTGGGCGTGCAGCCTTTGCAACAAGAACTTGCACCTTTTACAATTGCGTGCAGTCTCAGCAGAACTAAGGAATGGAAAGTAGCCATCTCCTAAGGATATAGAAAAAGAAAAACACGCTAAAGCAACATGACCTGGCTAAGAGCAAGCATCCAATAGAATCCACAATATGACAAGAGGAACACAACGTACGCTTCCTCTTTCGAACAAGGGGAGTGGCATGTACGACCGGAACAACAGGCAAAGTAGGTGCAGCACGGGCTGCTCGGCATGGAGGACGCAGAGGGACCGCACGTTCCGGAGGAGAAGCACGTCCCAAAGGGACAGGTGGTCGTGTAGGAACAGGACGACACGGAGGCATACCGCGAGCAGAGGAATTAAAAGCATGAAAAAGCATACACCATAGTGCTGCAAACAGAGAGGAAACAAAGACCAACAAAACTTTGAAATTGCTCTGATGGAAGATAAATAAGAGGAGCACAGCCTATGAGCATAAAAGACAGCACCATGGGCGCACGTATCATGAAAAGCAGTAAGACTTTACAGCAGAAACTAATTGTTTAAACTGGATCTACAAATATCTGATAAAATTATTATTACTAAATGAATACAATAATATAACAACAACACCCCATGATGATTAAATGGAACACACAGACGCTAGAAGCCTCGAGTACAACAATGCTAAGTTAGGAGGGGGATGCGCCTGGGCACGAGAGACACTAACAGATGAGTCTATGCCTAACGAGTGCGGGCAGGCAAGAATTCTTTCTAAATAAGCTGCATAGCGAACAGCTGATGCAGCAACAACAACTGCAGCATTCCCGCAATTCCTATAGACAACAACACACTCATAATTGTAATCTCTAACTACAAAGCCATACAGCCCCTGCAAAAACTTCATTGCCTGAAGAGCAGCCTGTTCGTACACATCTGCAGAACCGAGGCACGCAGGGCTCCAAAAAAATTCTCCATGGCATCACCACAAGACCATCCCCAGGGATCTCAACCTCTACCCCAACAAGGACATGCCCATCCCCATCAAACTCACACAGATAGACAGGAGGAGGAAGCTCACAGTGTGCTGCCACAGTTTCTAGGATTGGCACAACAAATGGCACCACAGGAGGCATCCTGAGCAAGTGAAGCAATAATAAAACTGTAAGCAGAAAAGAACATCTAAGAGAAATCAAGAAAAGTAGACAGAAGAAACAATCAACAGCAATAACAGTAGACAAAGACACGGAAGAACACAACGCACATAAGACACATGATTAGAACCAAGTTAGAGACTGAATTTTAAAGGAGTACAAGAATAGAAAGAGCAGGGAAGGAGACCATGAAAGCTTGGCTAGATGAAAGACAACACGTGAGCTGTGAGGTGAACCGGAGCGTGGCAGAACCTTCGTCAAACGTGAGCAAGGAGATTAACTGACCGGGCATTCCAATGTCACCAAAGGAGACCTACACATGTAAAAGAAAATCAAATTAGATTTTTAAACATCTTTGTTCTACGAAAACAAATATAAAAAGTTAACAAGTAATAAGTAAATGAACTAAAGCACGGCAAAGCCTAGATCAAGCAAACAGGAAGGAAGACATCGAAAGCTGAGATGCACAGCACACACATGGCAGGCGGAAATTAAGTGAGCAAGGACAAAATCCAGTCAAACAAGTAGGAGCATTAAAGCAGATGCAGAGGAGCATTAAAGAACAAATAGGCCAGAAACAAATCCTGAAGAGAATGTAGGTGTGACAGACCCCATCGGCATGCAACCGTACGTATAGCAACCATCACCCTAGACCAAGACAAGAAGGCAAACAATGCAGTCCTAAACCCTAAACCAACCAAGACAATCCCTGGAATGAACACACTGGGTAGAAACAGCAGCAACCAAAGGAAGTAAACATCTGAAAGTCGAACCATTAAGAAGAAAGAGGATCGGGTAGAACACCAACCAACAAAAAACAGTGTCAAGAAGAGGCTAAGTTAAACTAAATCAACCCCTAGAAGCACCACACAGCAGATCTAAACATGGCACACACCCATTTGTGTCTCGGACAACACATGAGATTCTGAAGCAGCCCTACAAGGGATAAAGAAGCAGAAGGAAGAAGCAAGAACAAGTCAGCCAGGAGCAGGCAAGAATCGAACACCAACCAACCGAAAGAAGCAACGAGCTCACCCTTCCTAACCAAAGGCCACAGCAGCAGCACGAGGAGACATGACGAAACAACACGACGACGGCGCAAGCGACCGATGAACAAGCCGACGGGGATCGATCCCTAGCGACGGCGAGCGGCGATGGCGACCAGATGAGAACGAGGAGGTGCAGGCGGAGGAAGAACGAGGAGGCGCAGGCGGGGGGAGTGAACCGGGAGCCGAGGCAGCAGAATAGAGCAGAGTAGATGAGGAGAGCACGCCCCCGAGCAGGCGCTGTAACTCCTAGATGAACCGACGGAGGAACACAACCTGACTGACGAGTGGGACCAAAAGCGTGAATGGGCCACCTGCAGCGGCACGGAGAGAAGAGACCCCGCGTACCAACACGAAACAGGCGAAACGCCTCTTTACCCAACGGACCGAAGCGGGCCAGGCACGCCAGCAAGCAAGAACAGAACCCCCGCGCACCCAATAGATTGACAAATGGGCCCAACGCAGCTGAAGTAGAACGGACGCAGCTGGGTACAAACGCGAAAGGTAAAAAGGAACGAACCAACCCACGATCGACGGGGCTGACACCGCTGCGAACCCACAATCGACGACTGTTCTTACCAGCCGGACTCTTGGACACACACACGCACACACGGCGGCACTACGAGACGGACCCACGCGCAACCCTGGCCCAGCCGTCATCCACTCTAGCGTGAGAATGCAGCGTACAGGAAAATTAACGGGTCGATTTTTACCAGCGCAATGGAAAGGACGCTCGCGCTGGACAGCGAGGCAAATTGTGCGGGCGAGATCGAACTGAAAGCGCCATGGCTCTCGTTAGGCGGGTTGTGTAGCTAAAGTTATATGTTCAATAAGACATCATCATCAATAAAGACTACACACAGTTTTCATTACCATTCAATATCTCTCATGAAACCCATGCCGCCTTCCTCTGACCAGCTTTGCTACACATAGTATGTCCTTCTTTGTATTGTGCCATGGTCCGTCTCCCATGAAACCCATGCCGCCTTCCTCTGACCAGCTTTGCTACCGCACCAAAACTTGAATCAGTGATGCTACTTGGACAAATAGGACACACCTATGAGGAACATCATGATGGATGCTCCTATTGTGTCACTAGTTTCTAAGGAACTATCCACTCAGCGTCCCATTTGTGTTTTAGGCATGTCACCATGATAGAAGTTGGAACAAACAACTGCCCCGCACAGCGTCCCCTTTGTGTTTTAGCCATGTCATATAAGTTGCTCACAAGATTAACAAAGTCGCGACTCGTATCCTCTTTTACTGCTGGAATTCAGGGCACTGTACCAAGGGATGTCCTCACAAGGAAGCAAATGTTATGTTAGGAGACACTTTATATTACACATTTACATGGAGATGTTTGATACGAGACATGAAAGCGACTAGGATACTCTTTGCTGTGACCATCAGACCATACGGTTTTTCTTACGTGGTTTGACCTTTGGGAGGTATTGAATGATTAACAGATGCAACCACAAGAAGAGGCATAAGAGACGAGATGAGTAACAGATTATGAGAAAATTGCACTCGTCTTATTGCTGCATTCCACATCTATTCCGCACATCTATAAAAGACTTCAAAAGATCTTCCAGCTAAATCCAATGTAAACAAGATAGAAAAATATTATGAACATCAAATAGTTGGTGTCTGTTTAAACTCCCACTCACTGCACATTCTTTGCAGTAACTTGTTTGCAATGCAATGATTCTGGTAGATCTCGGCCATGTCCCAACAAATATTGAGAACCTCCTGGTAGTGCCTAAGGCTGATGCTTCATGTTGCCAACTAGTGGGATCTAGCAGACTGTGGAACAAGCACGCACACATTCCCACTTGCCTATTGCAACTCCCGTACTATCTGTACAAATACCCAGCAGCGAATGCACAAGTGCGGGAATGACTGATTAACCAAATCCAAACCCTTCATTTGCCTCATGAATAGCCAATAGCAACCTCTCCTGCAGCTGGTCTTTGGATGTGTATTCAGGCAAGTCCAGTTGGTTAAAGCTGCAGCGAGCAGAAGCAGAATAGCAAATCAGTATATACCAAAATGAAACAATTATGGTTGCTGACAAGTCAAAAGCATAACGGACTAGTGAAGATTGGTTACCAAGTATGAGCTGAGGGCAGATGGTTGGTGCTGCCGTATGCCTTGTGTATCTGGAACCTTTGTGGCCCAGATATTCCTTGGAGCGCACTGAAACCCTCCAAAGGTACCTGCAGTTCAGCTCAAAGCATAAAACACCACATATAACATATACTAAGAGAATCCATTGACAGCAGAATGTATGCTGCAGCAAAGATACATAAATTGAATTCTATATAAAAATGTTTCGAGAAATCGGTCTCAAAGGAAGGGATCGTGAGTTAACAGGTACCCTAGAACAAATTTTCATAAACAATAATAGCTTCACAATTTAAAAGGTCGTGCTTTCACCAAATACCTTTGAAGTGCCAGTAACGAACTGGAGAAATCGAGCTTTGTCCTCCTTGCTGAAACCTTGTACAATTTCCCAGAACCATTGAATAACTGGAGAAGCTATGCTGTAGCCAGAATACTCGGTATTTGCCTTTAGGTCGTCCACTGAAAGCAGATGTACAAAATAAGTAGAGCACATGCAAGATCTAAACGGATCATTATAGAACTGAATTAACTCTTTCAACTCACAGTCAATATCAGGGAGTCCACTGATTAGCAGTTCAAACTCTTTGTCGTTAAAAATGGATATTAGCTCGCGAGGAATGAGTTCATTAAATCCTTCCATGAAAGCATTAATCTGAGGCCTAATTGCAGTGGTTAAACGATGCTCTGCTACCCTATCCACATATTCATGCTTGTTCTCCTCAGTGACCCTAATGTTACGCCCTCCAGGAATCAACTCACAATCAGTTACCTGCATAGAGTTGGTACTCAGTCACCACATTAACCAAAGAGAGAAAGGTGCGAAACAGAGAGAAAGGGGGGGGGGGGGGGGGGGGGGGGGGGGGGGGGGCGTACCTCAGCTTTCTCATATAATATCAGCTTCTCTTCATCTGCATCCATGCTAAATGTGAGGTCCAGGACATCACTTATGTCGTTCTGCACAAAAGAAAAGGAAAATATGTCACATCTGGACTGTCAGGCATAAACATAAACGTACACACAAAAGTACATACCTCAAGCATCCACTTAAGGTTTCTGTAGTAAGCAGGATCAATGGCTTCAATATCATGGTAAGTAACCTTGGCACCAAGTATGTGCTTGTAGAAAGATCTAGTGAAATGGACATCCAAAAGTTGGGCATCAAAGAGCGCTTTTCCAACCTAGGGAGAGAAAATTGTTAGTAGTGGTGGTAGTGGTGGTGGTAGCTGGTAATAATAATAATATCAATAATCCTTTACTCACCACTCGTCCAACAAATTTGAAATATGAGAGGTGTTCAGTCTGATACACAGAGTTAGGGTTTGGTTGAAATGTCAAGTCATTTCCAACAGTCGTGAATAGAAGGGCTCCCTTGTCAAAAATCACTCGTGATAGTAACTGATACCACTCTCTTGTGAGTCCACCGGCATCAATGCCTTCTTCTCCTTGGAAATGAACAGTGAGTCTACCCTTCAAGTCCTGGGGTGAGCGCATCCTAAGCTGATTATAGGAGTCTTCCAAAATGTACGCCCGTCGGACAGAAATTCTAACAGGACTGTGATGATGGTCATGCTGATGCTTAATTTTAGACCGGAAATATGCACGTTTGTTGTCAAAATCAATCAAGCGGGGGACCTTCAACATCAGAGAGAATGATTTTTCTAGCAACCCAGAGTTTTGTCGGATAAAAGCATTTAACAATCTTCTGTGTTTCTCCGAGAATTTAACAAAAGCAGTGTGCTTCTCATCAAGACTGGTATGGCTTGCAGATGATTTTTGCCCACTACTAGATGTTGAAGCATCCTCCATATCAGATGTTGAAGGCTCTTGAACAGCATCAGGTTGTCCTGGACGTAACTTCTCGCATGTCACAAAAAAGGATTCTATGTACGGTAATATATTCTGGGTTCCAGCTGGCAAGGGAGGTGCTACACCAGTTGATACTCTAGTTGCATTTGCAGAAGTTGGACTCAAATTTGATGTATATTCTGAAGAGCTCTCTATTTTGCTTATGCAGTTGCTTAGCTCCAACCACAACGCATCCAATGCTGTGTTAATATCAGAAATCTGGGACAGCGCATCTGAATGGTCCTTCTCTGCAAGAAGCTCTGGATCTTTTCTCTCTTGCAGAGATGTGACAAGAGAACTCAAGGCCTGCACAACTCTTAGAACTGCCATGCCGTTGGCTGATGATGTGCTCAGAATTGCCTTTTCAGAATCTTCATACAAGTGAAGCTCATTCATGGCACAAACAGTCAAATTTTGCATCGAACGTGAAAGCTCATTTATGAAATGGCAACAGATGAAAGGAGCCAAAGCTACAATCTTTTTCAGAACTTCTGCTACAAGGAGATATGCATTGTCTGATAACCTGGAAACAAATAAGGACCAGCCTATTAGGCAAGGATAACTGATACAAGAACATCGAACACAAACTTTTCAAATAAAATAAAACTGAGCAAAACAATAGTGTGCATGATTATGGCAATGCCGCAGCAAGCCAATAGGGAAAGCGAATTGTATAAATTACTGAAGAAGTTCACTTAAGTTAGAAGTGCATACCCATCATGCGCAAGCAATGAACATAGCAACCGAAGCTCGGCTTGCGGAAGGCTATGCAAAACAGCTTGCAGGTCACTTATATTATTTGCGGATGATTTACCACTATCATCGGCATTGGGCTTCACTCCAGATGATCCAGCAACACTGGCATCCTCTAGGGCATCTTGTGTTGCATTCTCAGGTCCAGACGGTCTCTCAGCTGAACTTTCCAACTTAGCTTGATTTACTTCATTCTCGGCATTAAGCATGACAACTTCCAGAAGATTGAGTAACTACAAATATCAAATGATTAAGAAAAACTCAACTGAGAAAAATATCTATATCGAAAATGGTGAAAACAAATTGTGAACCTGTTCAAGATGAGCTACACTTCTCATATAAAGAGGCTGATTTAATAGAGTCAAAAGTAGAACGAGTGCAAAAGCACTCTGTTGTTCCCCGTCTTCCACAAGGACAGCCTTTCCACGCCTCTGGTCAAGTGTTTCAGTATGGCAGGTGGGCGGGCAGGGGAACTGAAGAAAGAGTAAGAGCTTAGCCACATTTGGATGATTTCTTGCCAGGTATGTCAGAGTTTCCAGCACACGGCGGGAAACCAGTGGTGGCACACCTGTTTATGGCAACAAAGAAATGACAATTCAGATAGAATTCTCAGCAAATATATAGCAATGGAACAATCAAACTGACAACAAAAACTGAAACAAGATCAAAATAAATTACCATCTGAGGATTGAGGGCGTGAATATGTGATATTTGCATGGCACCCATATAGCCTAAATGACGGCTCTGTTGCATCAATTGATTTCTTAGAAGAGCCCTGCAGATCAAGCATAAGCATGTCCAACAGAATTTGAACCAGCGACTTTCTGCTTTCCCGGTGAGCACAAAGGTTCAAGAGAAGCCTCTGCAGCTGGCCCTTGTATATAGGCTGTACATAATAGAGGCAAAAGTTATTATTACTATGCATGCACCACCAGAAACAGTAGAACCACCAGACAAAGAAAGGGAATTACCTGGACAACTCGAAGTAATCGTATAAGAGCATTGAGAGCATCCTTGTCAACAAGAGGAGTCCCTACAGTTTCAATTAACTTGCTGGCCGTTTGACGGGACGAATCACCAGTATTTCTATCAAGGCCTGAACCAATGATATCACCACGACGAGAGGACTCTCCCCTCCTGTTCCTGGAGTTCATGCCAAATAGTGAACCGCTGTGATATCGATGAGCAAATCTCTCACGCAACATGTTGGCTTCAGCAACTAGTGCAGGTGTCAATGTAGCAAGTAGAGTATCGGGAGACGTCAAAAGCACCTGGAATAAAAGACCTCTGAGTCAATTCATAGCAAATCAAATGATAGTAACTGAAGATAGAATCATAGAGCAAGTTATGCCAAAAAAAAGCTTCAAAATGAGACAGATCAATAACATGATTATACCTCCTCCCGTATTTCCGAAGGGAAGGTTGCAATAATTGATACAGCATCCATTTCAACTGGTTGTCCTTCAAGCTCTTGAGACTGTTGTTGCAACCGTTGGGCACGTTGTTGAGCTAGAACCTCTTCACGTATATCAGGTGGCAGTGCAGCAAGGAATTCAGGATCAATGTCCGCATCGTGCTGAGGCTGCTCACTGGAAGTCTGAGTCACTTGATTTTGACGTGAAGAAAGAACTTCAGCCCGCAAATCCTCTGGAAGAGCCTCCAAAAATGTAGGATCTATTGAGTCAGTCCCAGTAGCCCTGTTAGGCTCCTGATCCCCCTCACTGGCATTCTGATCAGATTCCTGGACTGTGTTTGGGGGGATCTCCCTAACACTCTCCAATGATATGTCCCTGCTGCTGACTGGTACTGCATTTCCAGAAGGCCTCCGCGATCGAGTAGCTGCCTGTACATCACCCAGAGGTGTCCTGTCTGAAGCCCCATGCCGGTCACCATCATCATGTCCTTCAACACTTCCAATTTCAACATCTAAACTTCTGAGGCTTTCCCCTAGAGTAGCACCACTACCACTGCTTGCTTGGCTTACTGCTTCCACATCACGGACAGCCGTGTCACTACGTTCATATTGCATATCTGCGACATGCTCACTTGCATTGGATGCATCTCTTCGAAGTTCATCACTGTGAGGAGGTGCAGGACCAGCACTTGCAGAGCCATCCACCTCAGACCTTACTGCAGGAATATCAACGTTTTCATTATTTTCATTTTGTTCTGCTGACCCTTCCCTTGCATCAGTTTCTGGCCCATGAAAATTACTGGGAGGATCGTTTACTTGAGCATCAACAGCAGGTGTGCTCTGCTCATCAGGATGTTCAGCCATAGGCCTTCTCAACTGAGAGAGCAGAAGTTCTTCAATGCCTTCAGGTACTGTAGGGGCAGCAGATCCATTGCGTTGGGGGCCATCATCCAGCCACATATTAAATCGGTGTCCATTCCGTCCACTTCGCAAGCTTCTGAATATAGCGTCCAAACGGGAAGAACTATTTTCATGATTCCGATCAGAGAAAGCCATCTCAACTAAATTTTCTGAAAAGAGACAATAATTTGGATTAGCTATGCACGATGTACCCCAGGCTGGAACAGTTTAAGAAGGTTAACTGCTTAGGCACTGTTTGGATGCAAAGTATTTTAGAAGATCTTTAAAAAAACACAGTTTCTCAAAAAATGGAGTTTAAAAATCATTTGAGGTGTTTCGCTTCAAGTAATACGCTTTGTAAACCGTAGTATTGCTGATACAATAGTTTTTTGGAGTAATAAAATATCCACTCTTGACTTTTTTTTAAAACGAGAAAGCAATTCTACATCTTCCCGTCTGGCTCCATCTACAGAACCGGAGCAAAAAATGATGCTGAAGCTGTACAGGAGAAGTTTATCATGCCAAAATTATCACGAAACAAGCCAACAGGACAACGGATATACAAATAAAGCAAGCAACAGACCAATATGAGCTAGTTATAGCCTACAAGTATTCACATATATTTAGGCGAGCAGATGAATTTCATTGCTTCACATGCATACTGTGCAATTTTGGTTAAACTTTCTCAATTTCAGTAATAATATGTATATACACAAAATACTACTCCCTCCGTCCCAAAATTCTTGTCTTAGATTTGTCTAAATACGGATGTATCTAGTTACATT
This sequence comes from Aegilops tauschii subsp. strangulata, assembly GCF_002575655.3. NCBI lineage: Eukaryota > Viridiplantae > Streptophyta > Magnoliopsida > Poales > Poaceae > Aegilops > Aegilops tauschii. The sequence goes on along the minus strand of NC_053039.3, from coordinate 163,866,503 downwards.
TTAGTGTTAGATACATCCGTATCTTGGCAAATTTAAGACAAGAATTTTGGGACGGAGGGAGTATATGAAATAGTGCAGGTGCCAAACACTTTACAAATACTGCAAGAAACCTCACTATCTGCGTACTGTGGTATATTGCAACTAGGACTTCAAACACTGGTTTTTGGAAACTGTGGTTTTAGAAATAACCTGCATCCAAACAGAGCCTAAAATGTGTAAACAGTAACAAATTTACGAGGATACCTGGTTGCCTCTGTTGTGGAAGTAACATCGAAGGTTCCTCCAAGAGTGGGTGGTCAAGTACACCTTGGTCACTTGCTCTCCCAAGAAGATTGTATATAGATGTACTACGGCCTTGCCGTCTTGTGCCAAAAATGTCCAATGGCATTACACGCAGTGTATCCCCAGAAACATTGTTGCTCCCCCCAAAAACCTCAATATGGTCAAACACATTAATTCCATTGATCCCCTCCTCTAGGCGAAGGATTACTCCCTCCTCGTCCTCATCATCATCATCTTCTTCTTCTAGAAGATCTTCATCAAATTCTTCTTCATCAATCTCACGGTCATCCTGATCCGTGTCAGCATGAGATCTCTGATGGGCATCGTCTTCCTCCAGGTTGTTATTTTCCTCATCATCATCATCTTCATCAACCTCCTCACCATCATCTCCTGACATATCTTCATCACTGTCATCTTCATCTTCAGCCATATCATCCTCTCTATTACGTGGGATATCAAACCGAATATCCATTGTGGACTCATTTCCTGTTCTGTCTTCAGCAATCTCATGCATAAAATCATCTTCACCATCACGGGCAAAACCTCCATCTATATCACGGTCATGATCCATCTCATCTGCCACTGAATCTGAACTTCTTGAAGCATGAACAGCATTGAAAGTTTCCCTGTGATCAGTTACCATTGCAGTTGGTTGAGAAGTTGTGTCAAGAACCTGGAACCTATTTGATGATGAATCTACATTGTTCTGCTCCAAAACAGTCTTTGATGAGTTCTCCCCTTTAGCATTAAAATCAGCTAAATGAACGTGCTCCTTAGTAACCACTTCAAGAGCCTTGACAATACCAGTTACAATCTTTGCTGAATCAGGATGATCCAAATCAAGAACCTGAAGGGTTTTCGTTAAACACTGGACAAGGCCAACCTCAACAAATGTAACTACAGATTCTGCTGAAAGTGACGAGCCCGTTGGTGAGCGAGCTGACAGAATATCATTGAGCAAATCAACATAAGCATCCATCCTCAACATTGGAGGTTTGCAACCAGTATTGTCTGTGAACTCAACAAATATACTGCAGATTTCAGAACAGATCCTTTTTCGTCCTTCTGAAGAACGAATAGATGAAGCCACTAAAAACTGATTACCCCTTGTAGCCAATTTGTACCTCCAATCACCATCAGGCTTTCTTTCTTTCTTTTGTTTTGTAGCATGTGGAAGCAAATGCTGCAATATATGATTAAATATTCCACCACTGGTCCGAGTAGGACCTCGCGTGCTGCTCAACTCAGCATCATGGCGAAGAACAACTTGAACGGAAGAAGCATAAGTTAATAGTACATCTGTGAGCAGCTTTAGGACAAATGCGTTTTTAGCCAGACATGCAGTAGCATCTTGGATTGCTTGCTTGGACTCTTCATGTGTGACAGCAACGGCCTTCCCTTTACCTTTTGCTGAACTAGAGTCAATATCCATGTCCATGGATGACGAACCATCAGATTGGTCCTCAGCTCTTTGTGGTGGGACAAAGGACATTACTAGATCTAATAGATGCTCAATAACAGTGACAAAGGTTTGTGGTGGCTTGCGATGAGATTTCATATTCCTTGCACTCAAATCAGATTGTTTCCCTTTGGCACTTACAGGAGATGCCATAACCATGTCCCCTGATGTTATCTTTGTGGCAACACCTGATGATTTATCCTTATCAACCAGCTTATCCTTCTCTTTTTCCTTGCTCTTTTCCTTCTCACGGTCCTTCAATAGAACAACATACGGTCTATCTCCAACCATCTCAATCTGGCACACAGCTTGGGCAGCTTTCATAAATATCACTGGGTCCCTGTATACAACAAACGCCAAATTCTGAACAAAATTACGTGGTGTAACCCTAGGATTTGCATGCCGATTAGCAGCCGTGACAAGACTATGGCGTATCTCTAATTCCATAGCTTGCTGAAGAGTATGGGGATCCTCCAAAATATGACGGATAATTGTAGAAACCACACTGTTGAATCCAGAAAACAAGCTACTTGTCGGCAAACTTAGCAACGCATGTAGGCCACCAGACTCAAGAAAACTGATAGCAGCCACATGGACTTTCGTCAGTGTAGCACACAACTGAAGAATAGCATGCATTGTACCGGAAGGCAACTGCTTCTGAATGCATTTACAGCATATCCTCAAAAGTTGCTCCTGGTCCTCCAAGTCCAATAACCCTACACTTGAGGAAGATTCTGAATCCTTCTTGCTGTCATCAATCACAACAGATGTTTGTGTAGGTGAATTATCCTTTTTGAGAACATCAAGCTCAGTAACATCTGGCAACTTGGGTTCCAACTGGAGCATTCTATCAACAGAAAGGAAACAGGAAGTAACCCAATTGGGAACCTTGGTTGTTTGACCTTCCCTTGGCTCCAACTCCCAGCTGCACAGCAGATTCAAAACAACCTTGACAAGACCAGCCTTTGAGGCAACTTCACGAGCAGCGGTATCTCCATGGAGAATCAAAGCAAGAACATGGAAAAAAGCAGATAGTGCAGTGTTCTTTAAAGGATCAGATGCCACAAGACATTGCTTCAGATGATCAATCAAATATGTAAGCACCTTCACACGGTTTTGGCCGTCATTCTGTGAGCTGATAGTCACAAGCATATCCCGGACAGGAAAAGCTAATGTTTCCTTTGCCTGTAGCAGCCTAAGACATGAAGATAATACTTCATCCATGGGAGGGAGCTGAACATTTACTTCCTCGAGCTCAAGATCATTAGTTCTGTCATCTTCCTCTTGAACAGGTGTATCAGAATTCCCTAGAGACATAGCAAGAGCTCGAGCAAGTTCATCATCCTCTGGTGGTTCCTCCGGGTGTGAGAACAACCAATCAGTCGCAATCTCAACACTATTTGTTCCAACCTGTCTTAATGCTTCTTCAGCTCTGGCACGAGAAAAGCCCATCTCTATAATCAGGGAAATTGCATTCTCGTCAGGGGGTGGACCAGCCAAACGAGCAGCAATGTTGCTAACATTGTTTTTTACTTCTACCCCAGAGTAAACATGCCTCATGATCGATGTGACTGAACTGATTAGCTCAAGATTGCATTCTGGAAACTGTGGATGGGCCCATATGGGAAGAACAGTCTTTAAGACTTTAGATTGAAGCAACTTCATGAATCTCTCTGCATCTTGCGGAAACCTGACAGTTCCACTAAAAATAGGTTGCTCAAGTAGTTGTCTTGTCGATGAAGAAAGAATAAATGATGATGTTACAAGATGGTCCATAGCTGCACCATAGCTGGAAAGGGGGCCATAAATCCATGAACAATCAGTATCCTTCTCTTCCTTCCCAGTTTTACTATCAGTCTCCATAGGTGACGAGGGTGGCCTGTTCATTGCGAAAAGCAACTCGCTGGTAGCTTCAAATGTGGTTAAGATAGCCTGAATTACACCACGGCAATAAAAAGAATTCACCATGATTGGATTACATGATTCTGGTCTGTCCAACAATATCCCATCAATAAACTCAACAACCTTTCCAAGGTATCGGCACTTTGTAGCAACAGTTATCTCCCTCTCTGGACTGATTGTATGCCCCTCAAAATTGAGGTGCTCCAACACGATAGAAGCAATATTACTAGCAACAGACACAACAGATGGAGATAGATTTATAGGACTGTTCTCACGGCGAGATGTAAGCAGCATTGCTTTCCCAAGCTCCATAAACAGATGGTTAATATGGTAAGAAAGTGACCTCATCATGTCACAGCAGGACGAATGCTCAGACCTTTTCTTGTCCTCTTCTGACTTCGCATTTGCATCAGATGAACTGGATGGCTGATCCTGGGAACTTGAGGGCAACCCTGTACTAGGGTATCTATCAGCACCAACTCTGTGAGAGTCAGTAGCTGCACGGCCCATATCACGATAGATATTGATAAGGTCAGACACCTGAGACTCAATGTTCCACCCAGAGCCCCGTCGCCTTAAAAGAGGATCAAGATATTGCCTAAAGGAGGTGTATCTGTTATCATCAGTGTCGCCCACAGCAGCATCAACTTGCTGGGCCTCATTTGCTGAAGGAGAACTAGCTTCAGGCTCTATTTTCTTCTCATCAAAAAGTGAAATTTGCCAAAGCACTTCCCGGTGAACTCTTCCAATATCTTCCAGGACATCCCTGCTGACATCTCCAAATTCTGAGAGTAGAGCGTTCATCCAGCGGTTGTCTTTTGATGCCGCTAGGAAGAGCAGAAATTCAACAATAAAAAGTGATGGAATGGCTCCTTTTTCCAGCTTAGTCACTTCACATGACCTAAAAACTGTATCAAGTTCCTGTAGGGCATTCTTCAAGTGCTCCTTTAAAGAGGAGCAGAATGCACGCGCAAGTGGAGTAGAATGCTGTTGAGTAAAGCCCTTAAATACCATAGTGCTGTGCAAAGCAATAGGCATCCCACCAGAAGATTGGGTGATGGTAGGTCGCAGCAGGAGTGTCAACAGAGTCTGTAGACCTCCCTTTTCTACAAACAGCCTGCAAGTTTCTGAATTTTCCATTGTCCTGTGCACCAATACCATAACATGGAAAATGCTCAAATGAGAAAACTGCTCATCATTAGTTCCATCTGTGCCAGAATCCATGGCACTTACTAAATCACGCCCTTCAACATCTGTTTCCATATCTGTTTTTTCTTCAGCTCTGGCTGCTTCAGTGATTTTATCACCACGAGGACAAGAAAGTTTGTTGATTATTTCAATGATGATGTCAACACCAGTACTTCTAAGGGACTGCACATGACGAAGAAGCTCTTCCACTGCATTTGCTAAAAGAACAACACCTTCATTCATTGGTATCAGATATTTCCTACTAGTGAACGTCTCTACAAGAAAACGCAGCACTGAAGTTTCCCTGACAGACTCAAGTCCTTGGTTATTAAGGCAGATTGCACCCAGGCCATTGGGTACACATATAAGAGCTTTACAAGATGGTATCACCCCAGCAGTCACTGATGACAGGAAAGCATCAGGAAGACCAAGTTCCTTCAAAGCAGGAAAGCATGTAGGATCCTTATGTATTATCTCACTCATAACAGTAACTGAAGAGAAGTATATATCACCACCAAACTTTCCAACATTCTGGAATATAAGGGAAAGTGACATGGGCAAAGAGTTATCATTGGAACTTTGAGAGCGAGCAGGATTCGCAGGAGAATATGTAGCGGAACCTAATGCCTTGAGCAAAGCCTTAATCAGTCGCTTCTGTGAGTACAGATGGTCATCTTCTGATTTCGATGTATCACTAGCAAGCACTGAAGTAATTTCAGCAACACCAATAACACGCTGCACCTCCACATGTAACCTCTGAGACAAAAGTTCCACACCACCCAAATCTTTAAACAGGGAAACAGCAGGGCTGCTGTACTCCATCAGCTTCTGAAGGGTCTTTACTGCCAAACAGACAAGATGCATGTGGGAAGGATCCTTATCTTGCAGGAGAGGCAGGAGAGGTGGAACCATCCCTGAACCCCTAACGGTGGTCCCAGAACTCGAAGATGACAGCACATGAAGCAAAAAGAACTGTAGAAGGGCATCAACAATTAAAGGAGATGAAGTATCATTAGGGCTACTGAGGGACGATATTGCTTTCTGCAAAACACTGAGCAAGACCATGCGGTTTCCACCAGCAGAGATGATACTTGAACCGCTCAGTATCCTAGCTCGCTCATGAGATGATGCATATGCTGCTAACTGTGCTCCCAGTGCAAGCATAGCCAATGCACGAATGGGCCCAGGAACAATATCTTCTGACCGAACAAGCCGGATTAACTCATTTATGTACTCCGGCTCATTTGTGAAGAACGATGTCAGTTCATCATGGGCATCACTGGATTGCACGAGAACAATGAAAGAAAGGAGACTTATGCGGCTATATAGCCTGCATGTCCTCGGAGAATTAAAAGCATGTGCATATCTTATCCTTGTAAACAAGGCAAACCGGTGCTCTGGAGGCACATTAAACTTGTCGATACATTGCTTCAATATGCTCAAGTCATCCTCCTTCCGAAGGTGCAGGTCTGGCATATGTATCACGCAGAGATTAGATGACTTGTCATTGGCTTGGTCAGAATCTTGGACAGGTGCCAAATTATACTCAAAATGAAGAGTGGACCCAAGACGATGCTGTGTGCCATCATATTTGTTCTCCATGTCTGCTGGGAATAAGCACAAACCCTCCAGCTGATTTCGCTCATTTGCCACAACACAGGAATACAAGCCGAGACCTTCCTCCTTGCTACCCCATCCTTGGGCCAATGATAGAAGATGGCTATTTATAGCTCCACAGCTGATCAGTTTCCCATTCATATGTAGTTTTGAAGGATTTATTTTCACCACTGAAGCAAGAGTTTCCAAAGCCGCAACAACTACCTCAGGATCTGATGATGCCAACAGATTCTTAAAATGCTGATACAAGGAGTAGAGGGCAATGATCAGTTTAAGTGGAATAAAAATAAGGGTCTGAAATTCCCATCTCTGGGAAAGTAGTAAAGAAGTTCAAAAGCACATAAAAAAAACACCAGCTTACCTCAAGGCCAGCAAAAGTTGTTTTGTTCTGGCAATTTTCCAACACAATTTGCACAACTCTCAAAATTTGTAAGATGGTATTTTTTGTCAACGGTTCACTCTCAGACATATCATCAGACAAGAGAAGATCCTTTCTAGAAGAGATGTATGTCTTGAAATACGTATCAAAATGCATAAACAGAGGCTTCCAATGGTGAAAATTTCCCTGCAACCAAATGTTAACAGTAAGCAGGTAATGAAAATAAGTGTGAACATAATTGAAATCAAATTCAGAAGAAGTAAAACTGTCACCTTATTGAACTCCCAATGGAAGCCTGATAGTGGTATGGCAATGTCATGTAGTGGAATATTGATTACACGATCAATAAATGCTTTAACTTTTGCTGGCTGCAAAAAATAGAACATGATTTATAACCAGTTTATAAAAGGTGGTTCCCATGATACAAGACAAATGAATTATGTATATAAGTACAGAGGTGTACATATCGCAAAAAATCACACCTCATTCAAAAAAAATACTCAAGAAACAAGCATACTTACTATGATGTCACGCAAACCTTCCTATCATACCTAACCACTTGATCCTGAAAATGTGAGGGAACTATTGCACCTTTCCAAGAGTACGATATCCACTAACTAAACATTTGTGTTCTATTCTAATACTAGTATAAGAGCACAGTTGACCATTGCTAGCTACAAGCTGAATAGGACACTGAAGTCCATTGAAATAATTCGTAACAAGTGGCCCTCAGATAGTATTTACCCTCAGACATTAGAGCACAGGTTTATCTCATAATCTAATTCGAGCAAGGTCCCTAGTATTTTAGACCATCTGAAATTCTGGCTACACCCTAAAACATACAAACCTTTAAATTTGAAACTTAGTACTGATACTAAAAATTACAGGGCACTAATGTATCTGCAAAATCAAGATACTTATCTTCTAATCAGCTACACAATCTAGAAACAAAAGAAAAAATAGCAAACATAATACCTTTTAAAGCCATTATTATTATAACCTAAACTACCTCTGAAACACATTGGTAACCTCCGTGAGTTAGAAGTAATTACATTATATTTGAACCAAATGTGTAACCTAGACTGAAATGCTGATAACATGTACAGAGAACCAAATATAATAACCCCCAGATAGACTAGTATTAAGACATCAACATGGAAGCTGCTATCGAATGTCTTATTTAGGTGTACAAATCACAAGCATAGATGGCCACGTTACACAATAGTGCTATAGCCCTACAGTCAGCGAAAACAGGATGACAAACTCCACGTGAACAATACAACCACCACCATAAGTATTGTCCTTTAACAGGCACATCAGACAAAACCACAATACAAAATCTAGAAAGTTGGAGGGCATCCAGTTGCGACCCATAAGTTCTGAAGAAGGAACAACTACACGCATAAGCACAAACAGCATGGAAAACAAACCCTTGTACATAGAACACATCAATCAAAACTAGCTTGGTGCTTCTCAACATGGTATGAACCTCATGGAGGGACATACGCCACAGTTAGATTAAGATCCTATGCGCTACTGCACTTGATGTACCAACAAAAGGCACCACATTAACTAGGTATCGCACTTACACAGGCGCATGTAGCCGTAAAAGAATAGCGCCACAACAGTGCCAGCATAAACATAGGATCCTTCAGTGGCAAAACGTCGTAACTTTTTCTAAGATAACCCAATCACAAACACCTGAACAAGAGATCACCTTAAACACTAAGTACTAACCGCAGCACCACTTCCAACGCTTCACACCAATCCCCGAGCGAGGCTCATCTAACGGAACACTACCACAGAACGGGCACCACAGCAACGCCGGCGTCAAATCAAACCCTAGCCTAAGACCTAGTGAGGATTCAGCCAAACTAACCATGTTCGCACCAACAACCATCCCGATCAAAACCCTAAAATTAAGAACGCGAAAGGAATAAGAGGGGGGGGGGGGGGGGGGGGGGGGACTCACCGGCTCGGACTCGACTTTGATCGCCGGCGACACGGCGCGGCTGCCAGACAGGATCTGCTGCAGCCGCAGCGGGAAGCTGGCCCTGTGCGCTGCCATCGCCGCCGCTGCCATCTCCGATCGGGATTTCTCACTTGTGCCTCACCTTCGCAACAAACACAACGCCAAAACAATCAGCGCAACGAAGAAAAATACCCTAAGTATTTCTCGAAAACCCTAGGCCCGATCGCGGTAGCAGGGGGCGGGGGCGGGGGCGGGTACCTTCAGGGTTTTCAACCGACGAGGAGAGCACATCGGCCGCAGAGGCGGAGGCCGCGGGGGTTGGGAAGGGAGGCGGCTAGGCGGGATTCGGAGAGATGGCTAAGGGAGGAGAAAGAAGAGGAGTTGAGGTGTTTGGGTATGAAGAGAGGGGGGAGAACCTGGGGAAGCGGTGCTTTTGTGAAGGGCGAGGAGGGGGACGAGAGAAGAGGAGGCGCAATGTAGGTCACGGGCGCGGCGCGTGACAAGGCTCTGTTTGGCTAGGTTTTCCAGCTGTACTTCTCCACGACTTTTCCTTTCTTTTTTTCCTTTTTCGAGAAATCCCTTCCTTTTTTTCTTTTTTTTTTACGTTGATATGTTAGTTTTTTAGTGGCTGCTACTCGTCGGCCGGCTGATCTTTCTAAAAGATCCACCGCCTCGTGAGCCGTTGGGTATGATAAAATCAAGCGGCTGGACGTCTTTCCTTCTTTGCAACATGATCTTGTTACGAAAACTCTTATAACACATATTGTGTTGCGGGATTTATTTTTTGCAACATAGGTTGCGTTGTAGCAAACTTTTTCCCTGTCTTCTTTTTTTTCAACAAAGGTATTGTTGCGGAAAATTTTTGCATCTGAGGTGATGTTGCATAAATTTTTTTCTTTGTCTTCACCTCTATATGGTGTTACGGAAGAAACTTATGCAACATGACTGATGTTGCAGAAATCTTTCTTTCAATATACTAGATGTTGCAAAACAAAACATCACCACCGTTCGCCGCGAGCCCGTCGAAGGGTGGTGAGGGAGTAGCGGCACCGCCCGTCATCGGCGAGCGCCGAAACTCCGCCCAGGTCGCCTTGCCGCCATCCACCTCTCTCGCAAGGTGGGCGCCATTGATTGTCGTCACTTGCGTACAGGATAGAGGTTAGGGAAGAGATAAGATGAGGGACAGAGAGATGCGTGGTCTAGTAGGCCACGTGTCGATCAAGGGAGGCGGCGGACAAACGCGCTAGATCCGTCGGTTGAGCGATAGCATTTTCCTTTTTTTATTGCTTACCACGTAAGTATGTCATGTGATCATACAACTCATTATTCATTAACTTTTTAAACACAGTATATAGATCCGGAAGCTCATACATATGCACATACCTCACCCCTATGAGCGCACACACACCGTACCACTATGAGCACCTCCGAAAGACTGAGATAGCACATCATCTTAAGATTGAAGGAGTCGCCACATGTGCCTTCATAGTTGACGAGAACGTCTCCTTCCATAACGCACATCGCCGAAAGTCCTGGAATAAATCCAGGAAAATGCAAGCACCAATGTCAAGTCTAGGACTTAAACCCAGGTGGGCTGGGGATAACACGGTCCTCCTAACCATCCAGCGACATGTTCACCTCCCTATTCGTTATAATGAGTGTTGCATCATGTACAAGGAGATGAAACATGGAAGGTGGAGCATCATCCGTCCAAACACTTGGATTGAAGAGCCTAGCTAATCTTGCTAATTCATGGGCTACAACATTGGCATCTCTATGACAATGATCAAACAAGACACGAGGAAACTCACACAACATGTGATAAGAGTCGTCAAAATTATGAAGGAAATATGCCCTAGAGGCAATAATAAAGTTGTTATTTTATATTTCCTTATATCATGATAAATATTTATTATCCATGCTAGAATTGTATTAACCGGAAACTTGATACATGTGTGGATACATAGACAAAACACCATGTCCCTAGTAAGCCTCTACTAGACTAACTTGTTAATCAAAGATGGTTGGGTTTCCTAACCATAGACATGTGTTGAGATTTGATGAACGGGATCACATCATTAGGAAAATGATGTGATGGACAAGACCCATCCGTTAGCTTAGCATGTTGATCGTTCAGTTTTATTGCTATTGCTTTCTTCATGTCATATACATTTTCCTTTGACTATGAGATTATGCAACTTCCGGATACCGGAGGAATACCTTGTGTGCTATCAAACATCACAACGTAACTGGGTGATTATAAAGATGGTCTACATGTATCTCCGAAGGTGTTTATTGGGTTGGCATAGATCAAGATTAGGATTTGTCACTCTGAGTATTGGAGAGGTATCTCTGGGCCCTCTCGGTAATGCACGTCATGATAAGCCTTGCAAGCAATGTGACTAATGAGTTAGTTGCGGGATGATGCATTACGGGACGAGTAAAGAGACTTGCCGGTAACGAGATTGAACTAGGTATGAAGATACTGACGATCGAATCTCGGGCAAGTAACATACCGATGACAAAGGGAATAACGTATGTTGTCATTATAGTTTGACCGACAAAGATCTTCGTAGAATATGTGGGAACCGATATGAGCATCCAGGTTCCGCTATTGGTTATTGACCGGAGAGGTGTCTCGGTCATGTCTACATAGTTCTCGAACCCGTAGGGTCCGCACGCTTAACGTTCGATGACAATTTGTATTATATGAGTTATGTGATTTGGTGACCGAATGTTGTTCGGAGTCCCGGATGAGATCACGGACATGACGAGGAGTCTTGAAATGGTCGAGAGGTAAAGTTCACATATAGGACGATAGTATTTGGACACCGGAAGTGTTCTGGGGGTATCGGGTCACCGGAAGGGGTTCCGGGCTACCCCCGGCAAACTATATGGGCCTATTGGGCCAAGAGGGGAAATGCAGCAGCCAGCATGGGCTGTTGCGCCCCCCTTGTTTGCCGAATAGGAGGGGAAAGGAAAGGGGGAGAGAGAAGGAAGGGGAGGCAATTCGGCCTCCCCCTTCCTTCCCTCCTCTCTCCCTTTCCTTCCCTCTCCGGAAAAAATGGTAAGGGGGGCGAATTGGACTAGGCCCCCAAGTAGGATTCCTCTTACTTGGGGCGCCCCATGGCTGTCCCCCTCCCCCTCCCACCTATATATATGTGGGGAGAGGGTGCCTAGAACACACAACAAACATTTTTGGCCGTGTGCGGCGCTCCCCTCCATAGTTTACGCCTCCGGTCATATTCACGTAGTGCTTAGGCGAAGCCCTGCGCGGATCACTTCACCATCACCGTCACCACGCCGTCGTGCTGACGGAACTCTCCCTCGACATTTTGTTGGATCAAGAGTTCGAGGGACGTCATCGAGCTGAACGTGTGCAGAACTCGAAGGTGCCGTACGTTCGGTGCTTGAACGGTCGGAACGAGAAGAAGTTTGACTACATCAACTGCGTTGTCAAACGCTTCCGCTTTTGCTCTACGAGGGTACGTGGACGCACTCTCCCCCTCTTGTTGCTATGCATCTCCTAGATAGATCTTGCGTGAGCGTAGGAAATTTTTGAAAATGCATGCTATGTTCCCCAACAAATTAGCAGCGATGGCACCCGCCAAGCTAGCTCGGTTCTTCATTATCTCGATCACCTCCATGTTATCCGAGTTAATGATCAAGCGGTTATAGTTACATCCAATGGATTGTGCCTATTTGTAGTCCATACTTGAGAGCCATTACCTTAGTCATGGTAATATCAGATAAAAAATCAATTTGGTCATTCCCTGTTGCAAAAAATCTACCCGAGTTGTCACGGATAACAGCTGCCACGGCACCTTGTAGCATCTCATCATCATCAAAAACAACATCGACATTCAATTTAATTTAGGCTTTTTGGGGAGGAATCCAACCTCCACGCTTTACAGAAGCTTTTGGTGACTATGTTCGACGGTAAGACTGAAAGCATTCAGTTTAAACATCCCACATATCTCATCGGATATTACAAGTGTTGGTAAGGGTCTTCATTTTCTTCAGCTTTAAATTGCTTACCAAGCCATAATTGTAGTACACTTGGATTCACATCAAAAGCCACACCAGTAGGATTTGGCCCCGGTGATGTGAAGATTTCTTGTATAGGTAGTTCGGTAAGTTGCATAGTGATGAGTCCAGAATGTATGATGAATTTGATGGTTATTTTGTGCCTATGCCGTATGTGGAATTTTACCGCGTTCGCGCACTGCTTTTTTGTCAGTTTTGTCAGGAAAGTCTTTTGGAGCAAATACAATACTATGGAAGGAATCTTAGGAAATTATGGTGGAATCACGTCATTTATTGTGATTATCATCTACCATAAAGGAAATAAAGCAAGGGGGAGTTTGTGGTCATACGATGCCACCAGAGCGCAGGACGGCCACCCATACAAGCTTGTGCGCTCGTATGAGTGGTCGTATGGAGTGGTGGAGACCTCCCCCTGTCCCCATGCCTTAGGATTGGAAGACATATGTACATAGCCACCAGAAATGCATCCAGAAGGAGAACCCTAGCCTCCGGAATACATCCGGAGGGGGAATTGGCAAGGAGGAGACCGCCATCTTCACCACCACATGCAAGGGGATGCCAGCATCATCACCATTGTCATCATCATCCACATCCATCTTCATCTCGTTCCCTAGTGTATCATCTTGTGTGTTACTTGTTTGATTCATCCATGTTTATCATTGCTACTTGTGAGCTGCATTGAGATTTTTCCCAAAGAGGAAGGGTGAAGCAATATAGTAGCGAATAGTATTTCCCTCAGTGAGAACCAAGGTTATCGAACCAATAGGAGAACCACACAAACACCTAGTGAACAATACCTGCACACGCAAGAGCAAATACTTGCACCCAACGCAGGCAAGAGGGTTATCAATCCTCTTGAACTCGTTACTTGCAAGGATCAAATCTGGTAGTGCTAGATAGATAAATTGAGAAGTATAATAACAAGAGTGAAATTGCAGCAAGGTAATTTTGGTTTTTGTAATATGATTAAAGTAGACCCTGGGGCATAGTATTCACTAGAGACTTCTCTCTCATAATAATAGCATACGGTGGGTAAACAAATTACTGTTGGACAACTGATTGAAAAGCGCATAGTTATGACATATTCATGGCAATGATCATGTATATAGGCATTACGTCTGTGACAAGTAGACCGCCTCCTGCCTGCATCTACTACTATTACTCCACCCATCGACAGACTCCTACCTGCATATAGGGTATTAAGTTCATGACAAACATAGCAACGCTGTAAGCAAGATGACGTAATGTAGATAGAATAAAATCAAGCAACATGATTAAACCCCGTCATTTTATCCTTACAAGCAATGATGACCAACAAGTATAGGGATCAATCGTAGTCCTTTCGATAAGTAAGAGTGTCGCACCCAAAGAGGAGCAGAAGGAAATGACAAGCGGTTTTTAGCAAGGTATTTTCTACAATCAATGAAATTATCGGTAAGAACTAGTTTGATAGCAAGGTAACTTGTAATGAGTAACAAGTAGCAATTGTAACAAAGGTGCAGCAAGGTAACCCAATCCTTTTTATAGCAAAGGACAGGTCGAAACTTTCTCTTATAGCAAGCAAAGCGTTGTTGAGGACACATGGGAATTTATATAGTCACTTTCATCATGTTTGTTTGATTTACGTTCGCTACTTTGATATTTTGATATGTGGGTGGACCGGTGCTCGGGTGTTGTTCTTACTTGAACAAGCCTCCCACTTATGATTACCCCCTCTCGCAAGCACCCACAACTACGAAAGAATAATTAAGATAAATCTAACCATGGCATGAAACATATGGATCCAAATCATCCCCTTACGAAATAGCGCATAAACTAGGGTTTAAGCTTCTGTCACTCTAGCAACCCATCATCTAATTACTACTCCACGATGCCTTCCCTTAGGCCCAAAGATGGTGAAGTGTCATGTAGTCAATGTTCACACGACACCACTAAAGGAAGAAACAACATGCATATCATCAATATGTCGAACGAATTCCAAATTCACATGATTACTTATAACCGGACTTCTCCCATGTCCTCGAGAACAAAAGTAACTACTCACAAATAATATTCATGTTCAAGATTAGAGGGGTATTGAATATCATTAAGGATCTGAACATATAATCTTCCACCAAATAAACCAACTAGCATCAACTATGAGATATAATCAACACTACTAGCAACCCACAGGTACCAATCTGAGGTTTTGAGACAAAGATTGAATACAAGAGATGAGCTAGGGTTTGAGATGAGATGGTCCTGGTGAAAATGTTGATGAAGATGGGTCCTTGCGATGATAGGATCGTTGCTGATGACGATGGCTTCGATTTCCCCCTTCCGGAAGGAAGTTTCCCCGGCGGAATGGCTCCGCCGGAGAGCAAAAGTGCTCCTGCCCAGGTTTCGCCTCGAGACGGTGGCGCTTCGTCCCAAAACCTTCCTTCTAATTTTTTTCTAGGTCAAATGACACCTTATAGCATAAGATGAGCTTCGGAGGCCTGCCAGGGGCCCCACAAGTCTAGGGGCGCGCCCTAAGGGGGCCCTAGGCTTGTGGTGCCTGGTGGGGCCCCTTCTGTTGATTCTTTCGCTAATATTTTTTGCATATTCCAAAATAATTCTCCGTCAATTTTCAGGTCATTTGGAGTTGTGCAAAATAGTTGTCTCCAATATAGCCCTTTCTGGTCCAGAATTCCAGCTGCGAGCAATCTCCCTCTTCATGTGAAACTTGCAAAATATAAGAGAGAAAATGCATAAATATTGTATCATAAGTGAAATAATGGTCCATAATGCAATAAATATCGATAAGAAAACAAGATGCATAATGGAAGTATCAAGCAACAATACAATACGTGCCTCGCTACCACTACTGTCACTGGGCGAGGACACCGCAAGATTTAACCCACTACAAAGCACCTCTCCCGCTGAAGATAAACCAATCTAGTTGGCCAAACCAAGTGGATAGATCAGAGACAAATACAAAGCTGTAACAATCATGCATAATAAAGTTCAGAAAAAATACTCAATCACTTTTAATGAATAATCTGATCATAAAGCCACGATTCATCGGATCCCAACAAACACAATGATATGTCTCCTGCTCCACCATCCCCTGGCGCTTGAAGATCTCCTGCTCCACCGCTCACTACTAGGGAAAACCTTATACACAGAACTTTAGCAGTAGCGCTTGTTAAAAAAGGGCGCTAGTGCTACATAGCAGTAGCGCGTGCAGGATAACCGCGCTACAGATACAAATGTAGCGGTAGCGCGTCTCCCTGTAAAAGCGCTACTACTAAAATTCCCACTACTAAGCCGATAGGCTACACATAGTAGTAGCGGTCTTATAAAAACCGTGCTACCGCTAAGATTATTGTAGCAGCGCGTTTACGGTGAAAGGCGCTACTACTAATGAAAATAAAATAAAATGAAAAACAAATAGAAAAGTAAATGAAAATGGGAGAAAGGAAACAATAAAATGTAAGGAAAAATAAATGAAAAAGGAAAAGGGAGAAAGGCATAGCAGTAGCGTCTGTTCATAAGAGGCGCTATAGATAATATAGCAGCAGCGCGTTTCTTAGAACCCCGCTATAGAAAGAGAAAAGGAAATAAGAAAAGAAAAGGAAAATACATAGCTATAGCAGTAGCGCATTTAGTAAAAATCGCTATAGCTAACTTAACTATAGCGCGTTTTTACTAAACGCGCTATCGCTAAGTTTGACTTAACTCAAAAGCGGTTTCCCTCCCCCCGGCCACCACTTCTCCCCCAAATCCCTCACCCCACTTCACCGCTGTCTCCCCAATTCACCGTCGCCCCACTTTGCCCCCGTCTCCTACCGACGTCGATGCCCCCGGCGCCACCAGAGCCGCACGGCCTCATCAACGCCTGCGGAGCCGCCCTCGGCGCCACCGGAGCCACCCTCGACACCACTGTCTCCCTCGCCACCACCGGAGCCATCCTCTATAAGCCCCCACTCCTCCTCTCTCTTTGTCATGCATAGCAAAAACATTGGACAGAGAACTAGCTAGCTAGGTTAACTAGTTTAATTAGGTTAATTATCTAGGTTAGTGCAAAAATTTAGTTAGGGCTTTGACAGGAACTAGTTAGGTTAACTAGTTTAATTAGGTTAATTATCTAGGTTAGTGCAAACAATTATTTAGGGCTTTAATAGAGAACTAGCTAGGTTAACTAGTTTAATTAGGTTAATTATCTAGGTAAACTAGGTTAACTAGCTAGGTTAACTAGCTAGGTTAACTAACTAGGTTAAATATCTAGGTTAATTAGGTTCGTTAGGTTAACAAGCTAGGTTAACTAGGTTAGAGCAAAAATTTATTTTAGAGCATTAGGTCAGAAGGGTTAGAGAAATGGAGTTCCTTTGCAATTTAATTGGGTTCTGTCCTAGGCAGAGAAGGGTTAGAGAAAATAATGTGTGTATGTGTGTGTGTGAGAGAGAGGAATAGCTAGAACAGAATTTGGGTTCTGTCCTAGGCAGAGAAGTGTTTAGTGAGGTCATTTTGCAAAGGTTTTTTATTTTGAAAAGACCACTATTTTTCTAGGAAAAGAATTTAGGCAAGTTTTATTTTAAAGATGATCCCTTCCTAGACTTCTATTGTTGATTATATCTTTTCATTGAAGTGGTCATGTTGTATCTTTTCATTGAAGTGGTTCGATTGTGCCCAAGTGGCCTTTTGTTGTTTCCAGGGAATGAAGCCGAGTGGTCTATGTTTTGCCGGAATGTTGATTCATTTCTGTTCCGGCAAATTTCAAGTGCTCGATTTGTCCACTTTTTAGCAAAGGTCATGCCGAAATTTTTCGTGAATTTCGGCATGACTTGTGCTACAAACTAGGACATATCGAGTGCCCGGGATTTTCGCACCGGGAAGGAATCAACGTTCCTGCAAAACATAGGCCTTTTTTATGTCATTATTCATTTTATTAGGTCTAGAATTAATTGACTAGATTTAATCGTAGGAAACATGGCTAGCAACGATGACGGACAGGGTTCTGGTGATTGCGACGACGTCTATCGGGTGGCAGATGAATTTTTGAACCTTGTCGACAATCAGCGGTTGTTCTTGCTAGTCCCACCTGTCGCATCGGAGACCGACATCGAGACCGGCGCTAAGACAGAGACCGACGCCGAGACCGGCACCGAGACTAGTGGAGCCGGTATAGAACCGAAAGAAAAGAGGCAACGGCGCCCAAACCAGCTCATGACTACTAGGTTGGTGGTCACGGAGGTGAACGACGGAATTTTTTAGCCAAAAGAGCCCGCGGAAGCGCGAGCGTGCTACGGCAATCAAATAGGCTGCATCGTATGGACAACCGCTACCATCAACGATGAGAAACTAAAGAAGATAGATAATATGAGGCCCTCCCTCCTAAAGAAGTTGCACCAGATATTCTTGTTCCCGGGCCGGGATCAAAAGGAATATAAAAATCCTGATAAAGACCTGGTAATGAAGAAGATAAACAAATGCGCCATGACCAAGTTTAGCGATGCGTTGGCCGCCTGGAAAGCAAGGGTGAAACATCGGATCATCAAGAAAAAGGAACCCTACTCCGAGATTGAAAAGGATCACCCGACAATCATGGAAGAGTAGTTTCAAATATTCAAGGCGGCTTGCGAGGCCAAAGCTGCCAAAGAAAAGTCGAAGTACATGAAGGGGCTTCAACAGAGGAACATGGGGTGCCACCACCTCGGAAGCCGTGGTTACGTCGGGAAGAGGTCCATATGGGCCAAGGAGGACGCGGAACGCGAAAGTCTGGGCATCCCAGACCCCTTAGCGGAGTTCACCGTACCATAGGAGCATGACGTCCTCAGGGCCCGGTACCATTGGGACCCAGTCAAGAAGGTTTTCGAGACGGACCCGGTCACGACGGAGTTCATGAGACTGCTGGTAATTTTAGTTTTTGGTCAATTCGACTGCATGTTTAGTCATATTTGTAAACGATCCTTGATCCTTTTGCAGAGAGAGCAGCATAGGATTGCGTCCGAAAGCGACTCGCCGTCTGAGGCGTTGGCGAGGCCCAAGTGGGACACCCCATTCAACCGGGCGTTGAACATATTGAAAGGACTCCTGGTGGACACTCGGCCGTCGTATGGACGCGTGCACGGTGTCGGAGACGGCGCCACGTGGAAGAAGTACTACCATGAGACCATGCAGGAGAGAAAGGAAAGACAGAGGTTAACTAAAGAAAACATCGACAAGAAGGTTGAGATTGCGGTTGAGAAGAAATCAGCTGAGACAGTCGGAACAACGGTAGCTGCCACAAAACAGGCGATTGCAGATATGTCTGGTGTCTTGGTTCCGATCGTTGTCAGTTGGAGTAGGCAAAATCCAGAAAAAATGCAGCGGACTTTCCCCTTGCCGACTTATTTGGGAGCAACTCGACTAGTGTTGCACCAGCACCTACACCTGCTCCTGCACCGGCTCCCGCACTGGCTCCCGCACCAGCACCTGCACCTGCTCCTACACCGGCTCCCGCACCGGCTCCCGCACCTGCTCATAGCAGCCCGTCCTCCGTCTCGGACGTGCTCGGCGGTGCTTCGTCTTTGGCTGAGCTCGACGCCCTCACGGTATCTGTCACACCGGCCCTCTTCAATAAATGTATAATCTCCCATTTCCGTTGCCTTTCGGATGTCTGATGTCGCAGACATGTCTTTGCAGGCCGACGTAACCTCGTGCACCATATTGTACACCATCGGCGACCAGAAGATGGATGTGGGGAAGGCGACGATAATGAAGCCGAAGGAACCATTGTTCCACAGCCGGCCGATCCTCCCTGACGTCTTCAATGTTTTCGTGGCCAGTGTCAAACCGGTCCACGAGAATTTGGCTCCTCCGGTACTAGGGGGGTGACGAGACGAGACCCCGCGGCGGCTTGGCGGTTGCAATGGGTGGGTCTTGTTGTGGCCAAAGAGTCTGCTTGTCTGGAGGCGGTCGGGAGCACACCCACGAGCATGCAGCCTCAGCAAGGTATGAACATTAACACCCCACCTACCCAATTAGCGTCGGCTGTCGTGCTGGGTGATAGCGGACGGGGTGAGGAAGAGGTTCCATTAGTCGCTGATGACATCGCCATAGATGAGGATGAGGATGACGATGACACTCAACAGTATCTCAATACTGGCGCCTATGATGAGTACTCAGGGTTTAAGCGTCATGAGTCGGTGCCTGAATTTCCGCCTCCGGAGGCTGAACGTATTATAGATGACCTTCCAGTAGCAAAGAAGCATAGGAAGAGACCGATGAAAGGCAACAAAGCTGCTTCTATGATCCAGCCGCCTCAGCAGCCTTGGGTTCAAGACCGTATACCTATCCCCGGTGCGGCAAAATGGCATATCCCCGGTGAACCAATCCTACCTAAGTTAGCAGTAGAGGCCACACACGACGATCTAAGGAGACTTCATGACTATGTGTTGCGGAGAGAGAAAAGCCTCATCGCCTCGGAATATCCAGGATACCTACTCTATGTGGTTAACGTGCTGCGGCAAAGGTCGTATGTCCACACATGCCCCACGGACAAGTTCTTCCTTCGATTCGATTACATCTTCAATATGTTTCACTTGAAGAAGCTGGATTTTATGTTTGTCTGCCTTTTTGCCTTGTACATGAACTACATCATCGGGATTGAGCAGATACCTTATATCTGTGTCGCTGACCCATACTTCATGCACGAGGGCTTCTTGGTAGTCTGCGCAGAGCACCGTGAATACGCGAGGGACTACATCGTCGATTTCATGGTCGCCAATAAGGACAAGGAGGCGATTCTCGTGCCTTATCATCCCCTGTAAGTCATCCACGCGGATTTCCTTTCTTCGATTTCAATCATTCATTTGTACGGTGGAGGCTACTTAATTTGAGGTCTACTTATTTTGCGCAGCGGCGGGCACGCCGTCCTCATCATCCTTTACCCCTGATACTCCCACGCTCTTTACTTGGACTCGTCGGAGAACATGAACAAAAAGGATTACACCCACATCAAGTCTGTTCTCGACATTGCTATCTTTTACTACGGCGTACGGGGTGGAGAGATCAAGGACAAGAAGAAAAGGGACGACAGGCCCGCCTTCGGCCATAAGACCGACTTCTGCTGCATCCAGCAACCGAGTGATACTCTTAGTGATGGATTCTATGTCCTACACCACATGGTGGAGTACAGACGGGATCAGCAGAATCTTCGCATGTCACCTAAATCTGGCGATGCCCATATTCTGCAATGGGCAAAGAACGTAGGAGATATCCCGGATCATCGACTTCGAGCTGAGTTCTATCACATCCAGCATGAACTTGCCCAAGTCATCATGAAGGAGGTCCTCGACAAAACAGGTCTGTTCTACGAGGAAGGGCAAATGTCGCGGAAAGACGTCCGAACACGCGTAGCCGCTCAGCGTCTCGACCTGAAGCCTTTCACTAAGCTCAGGGACTATCTCCATGACTTGGATGGATGGAACGACATGTTGGAGTGATTGTCGATATATGGCAATGTGTCCATTTAGTCCATACTTTCTGAATGACGAAACTTTGAGTTATGCACGACGAAACTTTATTTGGGATGTAATTAAACCGTCCTCCTCAACTAGTGAAGATCACTCTGGTTAGGGCATTTTGGGTACGATGAACTTTGTTATTTATGCTTATGATATGTTGCTTCTATTTT
Source organism: Aegilops tauschii subsp. strangulata (assembly GCF_002575655.3). Lineage (NCBI taxonomy): Eukaryota > Viridiplantae > Streptophyta > Magnoliopsida > Poales > Poaceae > Aegilops > Aegilops tauschii. The sequence goes on along the minus strand of NC_053039.3, from coordinate 163,845,019 downwards.
TGCCAAGTTTGTCTCTTTCTGTTGCTCAACTATATATGTTGCATATCATCGACTCATGTGACGATGCAGGTGCATAGATCATCGACGATGAAGAAGTGCAACGCCAGGAGTATACGACGAGTGGCCGGAGTGTCAGGCCCAGGTGTACCGGTTTCCGGTTTCTGAGCGACAACCAGTAGTTAGTTTAGGTTCACGCTAATGCGAGAGAGGGATACGAACTTATGTACTGCATAGTTCCGCTCTCACTCATAGTGATAGCTCTTCTCGCGTATATCATTGTTTAGATGGATGACGATGTAGTTGCAAGTAATCGAGACTTGTATCGCTATTTTCAAGATGATGACGAGAGACCACTTTGTGTTGGATGATGATTATGATGATGACATGATTTGATGAGACTATCTGTATGTATATGCTATGATTACATTTGTATGTGTTTTATATGCTAAAGATTATTGTATAAAGCCTGTTGAAATACAAAACAAATATGCAGAAAAAAATAGAAACTAATAAAACTAGCAGTAGCAAGGGGAATAAAGTTAGAAGTAGCGCTCTCTTACCAGTAGTGTGTCCTAGTTAAAAGAGCTGCAGCTATTAGCAGCAGCGCGTGGCACCAAAGCCCGCTGCTGCTAGCCATGTATAGCAGTAGCGTGGGACGACACACGCTACTACTACTACATGTTAGCTGTAGCGCCTTATCAGTAGCGCGGCACCCCGCGCTACTGCTAGGCTTTTCCCTAGTAGTGGCTTCCAGCCTGGCCTTCTCGCTTCCGGTCTTCTTAGGCCCTTGAACGTCCTGGATGTCACCACTGCAGGACGCTGCTAACGCGACACTAAAATCAGAGACCCTTCGACGAAACTGTGTGCGATGCAATAATAAAAAACGGTGATGTAAAAAACCCATCAAAAAAGATGCAAAACATTTGCGATGGCGGAAACATCAAACACGATTTGGGTTTTAGTTGCGTGTGCGATGCGGGACATACGGTTCGGTACAATGAACTGTTTGTGATGAGGCAGAACAACAAAAACGGGCAGCCAGATGAAGGTGTTGCAATATACGACATACAGTTCACTCAGATGAACTATTTGTGATTAGGTGGAACAAAAGAAACCGTCAATTGTGTGCAATAGAGGGCAAATAGTTCACTCAGATGAACTGTTTGTGTTGAGCCAAGAGAACAGAAACGGTTCAATTTAACAAGTGTGTGATACGCGACAAACATGTCTGTAATCAGAAATGTGTGTGAAGACCGATAATAACACAGACGATTGCTGCTAATAAGACATGTGTGTTGTGCGTTGGGATTGCATACTGAACAACAACATACACACACACACACTTATAAGGACATGGTTGCATAACAAAATTAAACATCCAATTACATAGGTGGCTACTACACAAATGACATTTGCACACACCAAAGTAAACTATTACATGCATAATTACATAGATGGCTACTACACACATGACATTTCCACACACCAAAGTCAACTATATATTACATGCATAATTAACTAGGATAAACGATCATCTGATCATCATCTACTTATTGGGACGCTTGCCGCTACTGCTCTGCTTGTGGCTCGATCCGGCCTTGTCGATTTTGATAATGAGGCAGTTCCTCATGTCAACTCCGCCTGTGCATCTCGTTGCATGTGTACACGCTCTTGGCCGTGAACCCGAGGTGAGGTTCATCCAGTTGCCGCGTCTAGGCCCCGTGCCAGGATACGGGATTTGTTCTCTTGGCATCCTGCTTCATCTTTTTGTAGTAGGGGTCGATGATGGCCGAGGCGAGTTCAACCAAGGAGTCATTCTTCTTGCTGCCCCAGACCCTGTAATGCTCACGGATTTCGACAAGGTTCTTGCAGGCCAAGCCTGTAACCTTGAGCGCCTTTACATCGTTGCAGGTTTCCACAGTAGCGAACTTGTAGTCGGTGCTGTTGACAAACCTGGCGAAACGGTCGCAAGGCTCTGTGGCCATGTAGTAATGGAAGATGAGTACATGATGGCACACGCACAACTAGGCAACGGCAACCTTATGATCTTTGCCTGGATGACCGTTGGTGTATTGGAGGTCAATGCTGACCACCTTGTACTTGTCTCGAGCAAGCAACTGCTCCACGGTGTTGATGCAATCGTCCACCACAGCCGGGTCTTTGGTGTACACCACCAAGAGATCCGTCTCCCTTGTGTGGGTCTCCATTTTATGCTCGCCGAACTCCATTACAGCGTCGCTAGATATCCTCTATATATGTGTCATCGTGGGTGTGCTTGTTGTGTTGTGGGGCGAGATCGAGAGGTTGAAGAGACTAAGGTTATAATGGCCACCGGAATTAATGGGGAAGCCGGACGACCTGGAATATCCGCAACCCTGGATGGCGGTTCTAAATTGCAGCAAGTAACTCCATCGTGCCGCACGTAACTGCATCGTGGCGACGCGCGCGGCGTAGCCGCATGCATATGGACCCCCCAACATGATCGTGCGCAGGCCCCAACCGCTGGCAGAGCGAGCGCAGGGACGCGAGCAGAGTGCTCCACGGTCGCCTCAATGGCAAGCAACCATATATATGCATATAGCAGTTGAACACGCAAGGAAAAGTTGTCCACAAGCCGAGCATGTGGAGGTACGCGAGCAGAGCACGGCGACGGACGTGAGCAGAGCACGCCGAGGGACGCGAGCAGAGGCCGGCACGGTGATACATGGCAAAACAAGACGAACTGTGCGAGCGATGTCGGAGACATCAAGCACGAATCAGATTAGAGTTGTGTGTGCGATACGTGGCATACAGTTGATCCACCCGATCAAGCTATTTGCGATGGAATAAGCCGTATGTGTTCTGGGCAAACGCTTGCTGGTATACAACCGTCTGCAATTGATGAATTCATGACCGACGGGTTACCTAGTGTGGTCCGTGTGCGATGTGATATGCTCTATCTACAGAACAGCAACATATATACTTATAAGAACAACATTGTATAACCAAATTAAGCATACAATTACATAAGGGACTACACACATAACATTTCCACACACCAATGTAAGCAATTACATGCATACTAAATTAGGAGAAATGAGCATCTAATCATCAACATCTTGTTACGATGACGTTTGCCATTGCTCTGCTTCCGGCTGGATCCCTGGCAGTGAATGGTTAATAAAATCTAAGTATATTGCATATTAAGGTCAAAATAGTACTACAAATATACGAGTCTCATACGATGCCATTTCAACGATTGTACCACAAAAGCCCGAAATATTACAAGGTTCGAATTCCAGAGTTACATGGCTCAAATTTGAAGATTACAAGGTTCAAACTGATATTAGAAATGAAATTCAGCTCATTCAGTTGCAAACGCTAGTTGAACATGGATATAAGAGAGGTTCAAACTAAAATTACCAATAGTAAGGCCGGTTTCGAAACCTCATCATTTCTGCAAAGGGATCAGCCGCTGACAAGTCATGTATGGGGTTGACACAATGACTTCCAATTACTCTGTCATATGCAGATCCAATATGAAGTTTAGCTTTTTTGGAGCCTCTTCCATTCTGTAGTAGATGTCGGCTCTGATCAACAAACCATTCATATGTTCTACGTAAATGCATGTTCAACCTCATTACCTTTAGCACCCTTGCTCTGGCAACAAAGAACCTGGCGAATATAATCTTCGGTAAGGTCCCTCGGTAGGAGTTCAAAGTAATTTTTCAGAGATGCAGATCTAGGCATTCGATGTGATTGTCGTTATATTGTATCACATTATCCACCACCAGGCCTATTATTATCATCTGCAAAATAAGAGAACGTGTTAGTGCCTACATGCAGTTTTGAACACTACTACAGGCCTATTTGGTTTGCAGGATTTGTAAAATGCACCAACGTGCCATCTTCGATCTGACATGATTAACATGGGCATTTGATTAGAATCTAGAAAAATGTAGCCTTCTTCACAAGAGGTTGGAGTGGATGAAAAATTCCCTAAGAGAACTAGTACAGATGAATCCAAAGGAGAAATGCTTATGGATTCTAACCATATGAATCAAGCAACCAATATGGGGTGGGGGATGTATGTCCTGAAATCCTCCAAAATTCCTTCAGAAATCGTAGTACATTGTCATTGTAAACTTGGGAAAAGGTGCCAAAAATTGAACTCCCTTATGGTTGACATTTAACAGGAAAGGAACATCACCTTGATATACAACTTCTTCAGGCACGGAAAGCATCTCAGGAAACTGACAACTTCGTGCAGGTTGGGGCCGATAGATTCTAGTGCCAAGACCTTCACTGTGCGCAGAATCTGGGTCAAGCTTTTCTGGATGACAGACGAACATACATCTTCAAAATTAGCAATAGTGTTGATATCAAGAAGGAGAGGTAGAAGGCGACTGTTGTACCTGAACGGGTGTGGATCCAATAACACGTTCGAAGTATTTCACAAACGAGTAGCCCACCACTGTCAATTTTGGCGCAGAAATGACATTGATTCTTGTTGGACCTTGTGGATCAACTACAATTAATCTCTCAAGTAAAGGTGTGTCCTCAATGACCATATTGTGGTCTACCTTTTGTGATCTCTCGTTGCAGCACCAACAACACACATAAATAGTCCGAAGAGTCATTGAGGTGATGTGGAAGCTACTCGACCAATTCATCGCCTGAAGACGAAGGAACTCGAGTGCAGTATAGCCGCGGAGCAGGCGCTCCGTGTCATCCTTTGGGATGCAGATGGTGACGAGCTTGAGGTGCTTTAGTCGTGGTAGAAAAAGAGCGGGCGCATCTTTAAGGGGGGGGGGGCGGAAATGGCAGTTCATGAACTTGGCAAGGCGCAGCGTGGGCGCGAAGCGGAGCGCGGACGTTAGCAGCAAGCGCATATGCCCATCATTAAAACTGAGCTCCTCGGCCTGATCTAGGGCGGGGGATCGGAACCACTCGTCAATCTTGGCTCGGTCCTTATCGTTGGAACGGGACTTGGCCCGTGATAAGGCCTCTGATTGGGCCATGGTGATTGCCGTGGATCTGGGAGAACGCATCCAAGCTTTTGCGATAGCCATGGCAGAGCTCATGGGCGTCGATGAGGTCGAGAGGGGTGGAGAGCCATAGGGGGCGCCACCGCCGGGAAAGGGCGGTTGTCCTTGCCCCATATTTGATTGGGGGGAGGGATATGATGACTGTCAACATATCATCGGGGAGGCTGCTGATGAAATCTAGGCCTGCTGGAGTCGCTTGCGGTTCTTTCTCGATCCGCTTCCGCTTGTTGGCAGCCTCGTTCTCCACCTCGTCGGCGGCGACGGAAACCTCTGTCTCCATATTCACATCGTGCCTCGGTGCTTCAGCAGCCCCGGCGTTGCCTCTCCCTCCGATGGGGCGCTTCGATGACATCCTCATACACTGACGACTTTGAGGACTGAGAGCGGCGTCGAGGATGCGGGCGGAAAGAGAGGATTGTGTGTGTGGCGAGGATGGGCGGTGTGGCTGCTCGGGCGCGTCATTAATATGGACCAGTGGGAGTGAGGCGAGCGACGGTCAAAGGTTGTCTCGCTTCCCGGTGAGCCTGCACGGCGGACTTCTGGCTTTCCTATACCATCATTTCACACAGCTACTCGCACGCCTCCCAATGACACTGTGCAGCGAAAATGCCTCCCGTCAATTCACACGCCTGCACGCACGCCTCCTAGTCTGCCTACGCGGCGGACTGCTCGGACTGCTCGCATGCGTCTCATCAACTCATGCCTGCTTGCAAACCACACGGGGCGCGTGGTTGATACGTCTCCGTCGTATCTATAATATTTGACTATTTCATGCCAATATTATACAACTTTCACATACTTTTGGCAACATTTTATATGATTTATTGGACTAACCTATTGATCCAGTGGCCAGTGCCAGTTCCTGTTTATTGCATGTTTTTTGTTTCGTAGAATGTCCATATCAAATGAAGTCCAAACGCGATAAAAATTTATGGAGAATTATTTTGGAATATATGTGATTTTTGGGACTTGGAATCAACGCAAACAGGGGCCCACAGTGCCCACAAGACACCAGGGCGTGCCCTAGGGGCCAGGCGCACCCAAGTGGGTTGTGCTCACCTCGTACGTCGGTTGGATCTCTACTTCGGGTGCATGGAAGCTTATATCCGAAAAAAAATCATGTTAAAATCTTAGCGCAATCCGAGTTACGGATCTCCAGGAATATAAGAAACACTTTTCGGCCAGAAAATAGGAACGCGAAATAGAAGAGAACAGAGGGATAGATCCCATCTCGAAGGGGCTCCTGCCCCTCCGCCGCCATGGAGGCCATGGACCAGAGGGGGAACTCTCCTCCCATCTAGGGGGAGGCCAAGGAAGAAGAAGAAGGAGGGGGGCGCTCTCCCCCTCTCTACCGGTGGCACCGGAGTGCTGCCGAGGCAAGGATCGTGACGGCGATCTACATCAACAATCTTGCTACCGTCAACACCAAATTTCTTCCCCTCTATGCAGGGGTGTAACACCTCTTCTCCCCGCTGTAATCTCTACTTAAACATGGTGCTCAACTCCATATATTATTTCCCAATGATCTATGGTTATCCTACGATGTTTGAGTAGATCCGTTTTGTCATGTGGGTTAATCGTGATCTTGGTTGGTATGATTGTATATTTTATTTATGGTGCTGTCCTACGGTGCCCTCCGTCTCGCGCAAACGAAGGGATCCCCGCTATAGGGTGTTGCAATATGTTCATGATTCACTTATTGTCGGTTGCGGGGGTGACAACAGCCTAAACACGGGTAAGTTGGTTGTTGCGTATGGGAGTAAAGAGGACTTGACACTTAATGCTATGGTTGGGTTTCATGACCTTAATGATCTTTAGTAGTTGTAGATGCTTGCTAGAGTTCCAATCGTAAGTGCATATAATCCAAGTAGAGAAAGTATATTAGCTCATGCCTCTCCCTCATATAAAATTGCAAGAATGATTACCGGTCTAGTTATGGATTGCCTAGGGACAAATGACTTTCTTGTTGACAAAAGCTATCCTCTTTTATTACCTTGCAATTTATTCATAGTTTTATTCTCGCAAAGTACTCCTAGGTTTATTCTTGTTTTAGTTAAAGCAAACGTCAAGTGTGTGTAGAGTTGTATCAGTGGTCGATAGAACTTGAGGGAATATTTGTTCTACCTTTAGCTCCTCATTGGGTTCGACACTCTTATTTATCGAAGAAGGCTACAAACGATCCCCTATACTTGTGGGTTATCAAGACCTTTTTCTGGCGCCGTTGCCGGGGAGCAATAGCGTGGGGTGAATATTCTCGTGTGTGCTTGTTTGCTTTATCACTAAGTAGGTTTTATTTTCTGTTCTAAGTTGTTCTCTATCTTTAGTTATGGATATGGAACACGAAACACCAAAAAAATAGTGGTACTTGCTACTCATGGAGACGGGGAACCTCCTAAAACCCTCGATGCTCGTTATGTGAAAAATATTATGCACTACTTTGATAATCCTGAGAAAACCCCATTCAACTTTACAATGGGAGAAACGTTGGATCAACGTGAATACTTTAGGGATTATCGCTTGACTCAAAAAGGAAAACTTTTATGGGATCAAATTCATATGTTGCATTGGTATGCTCGGGGTCTATGCTTGAGATATGATTATACTTGTTGCTCTAGGATGAAGTTTCCGCACCTTCCCTTTGCATGCAAATTTAATGAATATGAAACCTTGGCTTCTTATGGTAATGGTAGATATGATTACTATCATGTGGAATGAATAGAAGAATTTGTTGCTTTTAAGGGTGCTTATGAAATTGAATCTTTGTTTGAAAAGTTTGAAGATTTTGATGATTTAGTTTATAGACCTGAAAATTTTGCTATCCTTAAATATTGCTATGATAATTATAAATACAATTCCGATATTGATGTATTTCTTGAGAATGTCTCCGCTGTCCAAGAAGAGACTAATATTTTGCAAGAGTCTATGGAAGAAGAAGTTGATGAAACTGTGAGCCCATTGGATGAAAAAGATGACGAGGAGAGCGAAGAACAAAAGGAGGAAGCGGATTGATCACCCGTGCCCACCTTCTAATGAGAGTAACTCTTCAACTCATACATTATTTTATTTCCCTTCGTTCTTACCGAAGGATGAATGCTATGATAATTGCTATGATCCCGTTGATTTGTCTGAAATATCCCTTTTTGATGAACTTGATGCTTGCTATGCTTGTGTCCATGATGCCAATATGAATTATGGTTATGGAGATGAACGTGCTATAGTTCCTTATGTTAAGAATGAAATTGTTGCTATTGCACCCACACATAGTCCTATTATCTTTTTGAATTCTCCCAACTACACTATATCGGAGAAGTTTGCTCTTGTTAAGGATTACATTGATGGGTTGCATTCTACCATTACACATGATGATTTTGATGATTATGATATGCATGTGCTTGCTGTTCCTGAAGGAAATATGCCCTAGAGGCAATAATAAAGTTATTATTTATATTTCCTTATATCATGATAAATGTTTATTATTCATGCTAGAATTGTATTAGCCGGAAACTTAGTACATGTGTGAATACATAGACAAATAGAGCATCCCTAGTATGCCTCTACTAGACTAGCTCGTTAATCAAACATGGTTAAGTTTCCTAGCCATAGACATCTGTTGTCATTTGATGAACGGGATCACATCATTAGAGAATGATGTGATGGACAAGACCCATCCGTTAGATTAGCATGTTGATCGTTAAGTTTTATTGCTATTGCTTTCTTCATGACTTATACATGTTCCTCTGACTAGGAGATTATGCAACTCTCGAATACCGGAGGAACACCTTGTGTGCTATCAAACGTCACAACGTAACTGTGTGATTATAAAGATGCTCTACAGGTGTCTCCGAAGGTGTTTGTTGGGTTGGCATAGATCGAGATTAGGATTTGTCACTCCGTGTATCGAAGAGGTATCTCTGGGCCCTCTCGGTAATGCACATCACTATAAGCCTTGCAAGCAATGTGACTAATGAGTTAGTTGTGGGGTGATGCATTACGGAACGATTAAAGAGACTTGCCGGTAACGAGATTGAACTAGGTATGATGATACCGACGATCGAATCTCGGGCAAGTAACATACCGATGACAAAGGGAATGACATATGTTGTTATGCGGTTTGACCGATAAAGATCTTCGTATAATATGTAGGAGCCAATATGAGCATCTAGGTTCCGCTATTGGTTATTGACCGGAGATATGTCTCGGTCATGTCTACATAGTTCTCGAACCCGTAGGGGTCCGCACGCTTAACGTTCGATGACAATTTATATTATGAGTTATTTGATTTGATGACCAAAGTCTGTTCGGAGTCCTGGATGAAATCACGGACATGACGAGGAGTCTTGAAATGGTCGAGAGGTAAATATTCATATATTGGAAGGCTATATTCGGACATCGGAGTGGTTCCGAGTGATTCGGGTATTTTTCGGAGTACCGGAGAGTTACGGGAATTCGTCGGGGGAAGTTAATGGGCCTTATTGGGCTTTAGTGGAGAGAGGGAAGAAGGGCCACGAGGTGGCGCACGCCTCCCCCCTGCCCAAACCGAATTGTACATGGGGTGGGGGCGCGGCCTCCCTTTTCCTTCTCCCTCTCCCTCCTTTCCTTCTTTCCCACTCCGAAAAGGAGAGGGAATCCTACTAGGACTTGGGAGTCCTAGTAGGACTCCCTACACTTGGCGTGCCCTAGGAGGGTCGACCTCTCTCCCTTCCTCCTTTATATACGTGGGCAGGGGGCACCCCAAAGGCACACCAAGTCTTCTCTTAGCCATGTGGGGTGCCCCCCCACAGTTACACACCTCGGTCATATCGTCATAGTGCTTAGGCGAAGCCATGCGCTGGTAACATCATCATCACCGTCACCACGCCATCGTGCTGACGGAACTCTACCTCGTCCTCAACTGGATCAAGAGTTCGAGGGATGTCATCGAGCTGAACGTGTGCTGAACGCGGAGGTGCCGTACGTTCGGTGCTTGGATCGGTTGGATCGCGAAGACGTTCGACTACATCAACCGCGTTACTAAACGCTTCCGCTTTCGGTCTATGAGGGTACATGGACACACTCTCCCCGCTCGTTGCTATGCTTCCCCTAGATAGATCTTGCGTGATCTTAGGAATTGTTTTTGAAATACTATGTTCCCCAACAACGTAGACACACTCTCCCCGCTCGTTCCTATGCTTCTCCTAGATAGATCTTGTGTGATCGTATTTTTTTTGAAATACTACGTTCCCCAACAGTGGCATCCGAGCCAGGTCTATGCGTAGATGTTATATGCATGAGTAGAACACAAAGAGTTATGGGCGATAATAGTCATACTGCTTACCAGCAATGTCTTACTTTGATTCAGCGGTATTGTTGGATGAAGCGGCCCGGACCGACATTACATGACCGCGTTCATAAGACTGGTTCTACCGACGTGCTTCGCACACAGGTGGCTGGCGGGTGTTTGTTCCTCCAACTTTAGTTGAATCGAGTTTGACTATGCACGGTCCTTGTTGAAGGTTAAAACAACACACTTGATGAAAAATTGTTGTGGTTTTGATGCGTAGGTAAGAACGGTTCTTGCTAGAAGCCCGTAGCAGCCACGTAAAACTTGCAACAACAAAGTAGAGGATGTCTAACTTGTTTTTGCAGGGCATGTTGTGATGTGATATGGTCAAGACGTGATGAGATATAAATGGTTGTATGAGATGATCATGTTTTGTAGAAGTTATCAGCAACTGGCAGGAGCCTTATGGTTGTCGCTTTATTGTATGAAATGCAATCGCCATGTAATTGCTTTACTTTATCACTAAGCGGTAGCGACAGTCGTGGAAGCAATAGTTGGCGAGACGACAATGACGCTATGATGGAGATCAAGGTTTCAAGCCGGTGACGATGGAGATCATGACGGTGCTTTGGAGATGGAGATCAAAGGCATAAGATAATGATGGCCATATCATGTCACATATTTTGATTGCATGTGATGTTTATCTTTTATGCATCTTATTTTGCTTAGTACGGCGGTAGCATTATAAGATGACCCCTCACTAAATTTCAAGGTATAAGTGTTCTTCCTGAGTATGCACCATTGCTACAGTTCTTCGTGCCGAGACACCACGTGATGATCGGGTGTGATAAGCTCTACGTTCACATACAACGGGTGCAAGCCTGTTTTGCACATGCAAAATACTCGGGTTAAACTTGACGAGCCTAGCATATGCAGATATGGCATCGGAACACTGAGACCAAAAGGTCGAATGTGAATCATATAGTAGATATGATCAACATAGAGATGTTCGCCATTGAAGACTACTCCATCTTAGGTGATGATCATACATGGTTTAGTTGATTTGGATCACGTGATCATTTAGATGACTCGAGGGATGTCTATCTAAGTGGGATTTCTTAAGTAATTTGATTAATTGAACTTTAATTTGTCATGAAATTAGTCCTGATAGTATTTGCAAATTATGTTGTTGATCAATAGCTCGCGATGTAGCTCCCCGTTTATTTTTTATATGTTCCGAGAGAAAAATAAGTTGTAAGATGTTAGTAGCAATGATGCGGACTAGCTCCGTGATCTGAGGATTATCCTCATTGCTGCACAAAAGTATTATGTCCTTGATGCACCGCAAGGTGACAGACCTATTGCAGGAGCAGATTCAGACGTTATGAACGTTTGGCAAGCTCGGTATGATGACTACTTGATAGTTTAGTGCACCATGCTTTATGGCTTAGAACTGGGACTTCAAAAACGTTTTGAACGCCATGGAGCATATAAGATGTTCCAAGAGTTGAAATTGGTATTTCAGACTCATGCCCGAGTCGAGAGGTATGAGACCTCTGGCAAGTACTTTGCCTACAAGATGGAGGATAATAGCTCAACAAGTGAGCATGTGCTCAGAATGTCTGAGTACTACAATAGCTTGAATCAAGTGGGAGTTAATCTTCCAGATAAGATAGTGATTGATAGAGTTCTCTAGTCACTATCACCAAGTTACTGGAACTTCATGATGAACTATAATATGCAAGGGATGACGAAACGATTCCCGAGCTCTTCGCAATGATGAAATCGGCGAAGGTAGAAATCAAGAAAGAGCATCAAGTGTTGATGGTTAACAAGACCACTAGTTTCAAGAAAAAGGGCAAAGGGAAAGAAATGGAACTTCAAGAAGAATGGCAAGCAAGTTGCCATTCCTGTGAAGAAACCCAAAGCTGAACCCAAGCCTGAAACGGAGTGCTTCTACTGCAAAGGAAATGGTCATTGGAAGTGGAACTACCCCAAAACTTGGCGGATAAGAAGGATGGCAAAGTGAACAAAGGTATATGTGATATACATGTTATTGATGTGTACTTTACTAGTGTTCATAGTAACCCCATGGTATTGATACCGGTTCAGTTGCTATGATTAGTAACTCGAAACAGGAGTTGCAAAATGAACAGAGACTAGTTATGGGCGAGGTGACGATGAGTGTTGGAAGTGATTCCAAGGTTGGTAAGATCACCATCGCACACTCCATCTACCTTCGAGATTAGTGTTGGACCTAAATAAATGTTATTTGGTGTTTGCATTGAGCATGAATATGATTGGATCATATTTATTGCAATACGGTTATTCATTTAAGTCAAAGAATAATTGTTGTTCTATTTACATGAATAAAACCTTCTATGGTCATACACTCAATATAAATGGTTTATTGAATCTCGATCGTAATGATACACATATTCATAATATTGATGCCAAAAGATGCAAAGTTGATAATGATAGTGCAACATATTTGTGGCACTGCCATTTAGGTCATATTGGTGTAAAGCGCATGAAGAAACTCCATGCTGATGGGCTTTTGGAATCACTTGACTATGAATCACTTGATACTTGCGAACCATGCCTTATGGGCAAGATGACTAAAACTCCGTTCTCCGGAACAATGGAGCGAGCAACTGGAAATAATACATACTGATGTATGCGGTCCGATGAGTGTTGAGGCTCGCGGCGGGTATCGTTATTTTCTGACCTTCACAGATGATTTGAGCAGATATGGGTATATCTACTTAATGAAACACATGTCTGAGACATTTGAGAAGTTCAAAGAATTTCAGAGTGAAGTGGAGAATCATTGTAACAAGAAAATAAAGTTTCTACGATCTGATCGCGGCGGCGAATATTTGAGTCACGAGTTTGGCCTTCATTTAAAACAATGTGGAATAGTTTCACAACTCACGCCACCTGGAACACCACAGCGTAATGGTGTGTCTGAACGTCGTAACCGTAATTTATTAGATATGGTGTGATCTATGATGTCTCTTACGGATTTACCATTATCGTTTTGGGGTTATGCATTAGAGACAACTGCATTCATGTTAAATAGGGCACCATCTAAATCCGTTGAGACAACACCGTATGAACCATGGTTTGGCAAGAAACCCAAGCTGTCGTTTCTTAAAGTTTGGGGTTGCGATGCTTATGTGAAAAAGCTTCAGCCTAATAAAGCTCAAACCCAAATCGGAGAAGTGCGTCTTCATAGGATACCCAAAAGAGACTGTTGGGTACACCTTCTATCACAGATCCGAAGGCAAGATACTTATTGCTAAGAATGGATCCTTTCTAGAGAAGGAGTTTATCTCGAAAGAAGTGAGTGGGAGGAAAGTAGAAATTGATGAGGTAATTGTACCTTCTCCCGAACTGGAAAGTAGTTCATCACAGAAATCAGTTCTAGTGATTCCTACACCAATTAGTGAGGAAGCTAATGATGATGATCATGAAACTTTAGGTCAAGTTACTACCAAACCTCGTAGGTCAACCAGAGTAAAGTATGCACCAGAGTGGTACGGTAATCCTGTTCTGGAAGTCATGTTACTAGACCATGACGAACCTACGAACTATGAGGAGGCGATGATGAGCCCAGATTCCGCAAAATGGCTTGAGGCCATGAAATTTGAGATGGGATCCATGTATGAGAACAAAGTATGGACTTTGGTGGCTTGCCCGATGATCGGCAAGCCATTGAGAATAAATGGATCTTCAAGAGGAAGACAAACACTGATGGTAGTGTTACTATCTACAAAGCTCGAATTGTCGCAAAAGGTTTTCGACAAGTTCAAGGTGTTGACTACGATGACCTTTTCTCACTCGTATCGATGCTTAAGTTTGTCCGAATCATGTTAGCAATTTCCGCATTTTATGAAATCTGGCAAGTGGATATCAAAACTACATTCCTTAATGGATTTATTAAAGAAGAGTTGTATATGATGCAACCAGAAGGTTTTGTCAATCCTAAAGGTGCTAACAAAATGTGCAAGCTCCATCGATCCATCTATGGACTGGTGCAAGCATCTCAGAAGTTGGAATATACGCTTTGATGAGTTGATCAAAGTATATAGTTTTATATAGACTTGTGGTGAAGCCTGTATTTACAAGAAAGTGAGTGGGAGCACTATAGCCTTTCTGATAAGTATATGTGAATGACATATTGTTGATCAGAAATGATGTAGAATTTTCTGGAAAGCATAAAGGAGTATTTGGAAGGAGTTTTTCAAAAGAAAGACCTCGGTGAAGCTGCTTACATATTGGGCATCAAGATCTATATAGATAGGTCAAGATGCTTGATAAGACTTTCGACGAGTACATACCTTGATAAGATTTTGAAACAATTTCAAAATGGATCAGTCAAAGAAGGAGTTCTTGCCTGAATTGTAAGGTATGGAGTTTAGTAAGACTAAAAACCCGACCACGGCAGAAGATAGAGAAAGAATGAAAGTCATTCCCTATGCCTCAGCCATAGGTTCTATAAAGTATGCCATACTGTATACCAGACCTATTGTGTACCTTGCCATAAGTTTGGCAAGGGGGTACAATAGTGATCCAGGAGTAGATCACTAGATAGCAATCAAAATTATCCTTAAAGGACTAAGTAAATATTTCTCCGTTATGGAGGTAATAAAGAGTTCGTCGTAAAGAGTTACGTCGATGCAAGCTTTGACACCGATCTGGATGACTCTGAGTCTCGATCTAGATACGTATTAAAAGTGGGAGCAATTAGCTAGAGTAGCTCCGCGCAGAGCATTGTAGACATAGGAATTTGCAAAATACATACGAATCTGAATATGGCAGACTCATTGACTAAACCTCTCTCACAAGCAAAACATGATCACACCTAAGTACTCTTTGGGTGTTAATCACATAGCGATGTGAACTAGATTATTGACTCTAGTAAACCCTTTGGGTGTTGGTCACATGGCGATGTGAACTATGGGTGTTAATCACATGGTGATGTGAACTATTGGTGTTAATCACATGGTGATGTGATCTAGATTATTGACTCTAGTGCAAGTGGGAGACTGAAGGAAATATGCCCTAGAGGCAATAATAAAGTTATTATTTATATTTCCTTATATCATGATAAATATTTATTATTTATGCTAGAATTGTATTAACCGGAAACTTAGTACATGTGTGAATACATAGAAAAACAGAGTGTACCTAGTATGCCTCTACTTGACTAGCTCGTTAATCAAAGATGGTTAAGTTTACTTTTTTGACTATACACAGTAGGGCAAAACCCCACTGCAATTTTTTCATTTATATAAAACAGCAAACAGTACAAAGTCTAGTATACAAAAGGCTTGAGATAAGCCAAAGAAGGAAAAACACTGAAAGAAGAAAAGGGCTAAGCACCCAACATTACAAAGCCAAATTATCCAGCCAGGAACAATAAGCTCTTGCATAGCTCTTCTTAATCCTAAATCTGAGCAAGTTGAGTTCTTCCAAGAAAGTGGCTTTCCATCTCTGAATGCTAGGGGGAATGGCTTGGAAAATGAGGTTATTTCTGGAAATCCATAAGGCCCAAGAAGCAAGGATAATGATTTCCATGAAGAAAGGCACATGCAATTTCTGCCTGATGTCAGCAAAAGCTTCCAGAACTGAAACATTGGCTTGTCTTGAAGGGAAAACCAGATCCCAACATTGAGCAGCAAAGGGATAGGTCCAAAAAAGGTGTTGTAATGTTTCCTCCTGCTGGCAGTTGTTTACAGCACAATTATAACTGTCCAGGTGAAAAGTTTTCCTTCTTAATAAATTCCTTGTGTTGAGCCTATCATGAAGAAGCCTCCAGAAGAACATTTTATGCTTGGGTTGACAAGAACTATTCCATATCCAATTGAATTGTGGGGGAACAATTTTAATGCCCATCATAAATGTATAAGCTTTTGCCATAGAAAAGTGCTCATTGCCCCAAATGTAGCTCCAAGTATCAGTACAATCCAGAAAATCAGAGGCTCTTAATTGTATGCAAGTGTCTTCCATGGATTCAAACTCATCAAATGACTGCACAATCAGTGGCAAATGAAACAGATCCTCCAGATATTCAGTTTGGAGGATTGAGTGGACAGTAATGTCTTTACTTTTCACAAAAGAGAAGAGATGTGGGAACATATCCTGTAAGCAAGCTGTGTGCCAGAGGGCAGACCAGAAGAGAGCACTTTTGCCATACCCAATATTATATTTTGCCAAAGATTTGTAGTTGTCAATGAGCTTAAGGTTGGCCTTCCACCAGAATGATCCAATCCAACTACTTCCTGGTAGTGAGCCATTATTGTAGTATGATTCCCAAATCAGATTTACCCAAGGGATGTCATGCCTGTTATAGAACTTATGAAGGTTCTTCAGCAACAAAGCTTTGTTTTGCACAAAAATATCTTGCACTCCCAAACCCCCTTGATCTTTTGGTCTACAAACAGTACTCCAAGCCACCATTGCAGGTCTATGATCTTCAAGATCAGGTCCTCTCCACAAACAGTGCCTCAAATATTTGATTACCTGAGTATTGATTGTGACAGGGACATCAAGGCAGCCCATGAAGTAGATCAGAAGTGAGTTCAAGACTGATTTAACTAGCAGAAGTCTACCAGCCAGGGTCATGAATGAAGACAATCCTACAAGCTTTTTTTGCAATCTTGTAACTAATGGAAGGCACTGCTCAACAGAAGGTTTGTGGAGGCCAAGTGGAGTCCCTAGGTATTGGAAAGGAAAAGATTCCCTTTTACATTGAAAAGTGTTTATCAAAATCTCCACTTTCTCCTCAGGCACATTAATTGGGATAAGACTTGATTTACTGGAGTTCACCTTAAGTCCTATGGCATCAGCAAAGGTGTTGAGTAGAGCTTTGAGACAATGTAGTTGCTTTGCATCTGCTTGCATAAGAACCAGGGTATCATCTGCATACTAGACTATAGGAAAGTCAGGGCAAGAATTCACTTGAAGGGGTGAGAAAAGCAAACCAAGTTGCATAGCCCTATTGAGAATTGATTGAAGCAAATCAGCTGCTAGGACAAAAAGAAGAGGAGACAGTGGATCCCCTTGCCTAACTCCTCTAAGGCAGTAGAATTTTTTCCCAGGTACACCATTCGACATAATAGCAGATGAAGCAGAGGAGAACAACATTTTAATCCAATTGATCCATCTATCCCCAAAACTTTTAGCTTTCAAATATCCAACATTGCTTGGTGCTCAATGGTGTCAAAAGCCTTTTCAAAATCCAGCTTTAGCACAATGGTCTCTTCTTTGGATTTGTGGCACTGATGAAGGTATTCATAGGCCCATCCCAAGCAGTCATGGATGGCTCTTTCTTTAAGAAAACCATACTGATTAATGTGCACCAGTTGGAGAATTACTTTATGCAGTCTATTTGCCAAGAGTTTGGTGATGAGTTTGAGATAGCAGTTTAGAAGGGAGATTGGCCTAAAATCATTTGCTGTCAGAGGTGTGCCACTTTTGGGAATCAGAGTGATATAGGATGTATTTATGCTCTCCATGGAAAGTTTTCCAGCATGAAAATCAGCAAGTAACTTAAGCACATCCCCTTTTATAATATCCCAACATGTTTTAAAGAATTCATTGTTGAATCCATCAGGACCTGGAGATTTGTCCAATGGAAGCTCATTTACCACAACATTGACCTCTTCCTCTGTGAAAGGTAACTCCAGGTTTTCAAAAATTGAAGCATCTGATTGCTGGCCATATAAAGAGTGCACATCAAAATGCATGGTGGTTTTTTTGAAAAGTGCCCATTCTTTTCTTAAAAGCTTCCCATAAAATAGTAGCTTTCCCTGCATGGTCAGAAATGTCCACTTGATCATCATTTTGAAGAACAACAATGTGGTTGTGCCTGTAGTTGATTGAGGCTTTGGTGTGGAAGAATTTGGTATTTTCATCTCCAAACTTTACCCCCTTAATTTTCCCCCTCTGCTTCCAGTAAATCTTCTGATTTTTCAACAGTATTAGCAACTGCTCTTTAAGAATTATCCTGCAATTCCATTCATGAGTGTCCAACTGTCTGAATTCTTCAAAAAAGTCCCAAATGAAGATCACATCATTAAGTTTAGCAATTTGGGTTTTAAGGCAGGAAAGAGATCTAGCCCATTGTTTCAAAGCTCTTCTGAGATTTTCGAATTTTGCATTCAAGCACCTGGCAGCATCCAACTTACCCACAGGAATATTCCAAGCATTAGCCACTACTTGTTTGAAATCTGAATGTTGTAACCAGTAATTTTCAAATCTAAAAACTCTTGCTTTGGGGATGGCAGTACCAATTTTTATCACACAAGGCAAATGATCAGAGATAGGCTTAACTAGTGGAAGCACTGTGGTATTGGGGAAGGAGGTCATCCAAGAAGCAGATGTAAAGAACCAATCAAGTTTAATCAACAGTGGATCTTGTTGCATATTACTCCAACTAAACTGTCTTCCATGCAAAGGCAATTCCACTAAACCTTGGTTACCGATAGCCTCATTGAACATTAGCATATCATTAACATCTCCAGCAGGTCTATTTCTGTCCAAAGGTGATCTAATAAAGTTGAAATCTCCCATAAGAAGCCAGTCCACATCATCAGGCATATGGATATTCTGAAACCAATTAATGAACTCAATCTTGCATTGTGTTTCACAGGGCCCATATATATTAGTGAGAATCCAAGATTGGTTTGAAAGCAGACTAGTGAATTGTATGGACAAAGAGAATCTGTTTTGGGCAATAACCTCTCCAGTAAACACAGAACCATTCCAAGCAGTGAGCAATCCATCTGAGGCCCCAATTGTGACGCCCGGATAATTAGGCTACAATAATCCCACGTTAATGTCGCCACGTCACCTCGGTTACTATTGCTAATCTCGCGTTAGTTAGAAACCGATTCTAATTCAAATCCAAAATCAAGCAAACAACAAAAGTTTTCAAATATTAAAACTAAATTGTTCGGGTTGTGTCAAATAATGCATAGGTAATTATGATGGAGAACCAATTTTTTATAAAAGGTTTAAATGCACTTAAGTAATTAAAATAGTAGGTAAAACAATTAAATAAATGCATTTTGGATTTTATAAAATACTAAACTATTTTGTTCAGGGATAAAACCTTCTGTGGCAGTAGTTATAATTGTAACTCTATTTTAGGTATGGGTTTCACTTTTTGTAAAACTATAACTATTACATAAGTAAAAGAAAACAGAAAAGAAAATTAAGAAAGGGAAAACATTACAAAAAAAGGAATAAGACAGAAAAACAAAACTAACAAAAAAAATGAAAAGCAACCCCCACTGGACCAGGCGGACCAACTCACACCAGGCCGGCCCACCTGGCCCAGCCGGCCGACCCACCCCACTCCCCATAACCCCACTCCCTCCCGAAACCCTAACCGGTCGCCCCACTTTCCCCCACTCCCTCGATCCACCTCTCCCCTCCTCTGCCCCCCGATCGGATCGGGGAACCGAACCAGACAATCGCTCACCGCGCCCCCGACCCCGCCGATGTCGATGCCGCGCGCCACCCCGCCGCACCTCGCCGGCGCCCCGATGCCCGCTGCCGTCACCCGACCTCTCGTGCCTCTTCCTCGCGGGATCGACCCGCGGCCGCCGCCGGAACCACGTCGACTCCATCACCTCGAGGCAGTGTCCCGTCGCCCTACGTCGTCGTCACCTCAACGCCGTCGCCTCGCCTCCTCATCTCCTCCTCGTCGGCCGACCTGAGCCACGCCGACCCCTCCCCTTCAACGCTGTGAGCTGCGCTCCCCTCCCCTTCTGCCCCCGACGTACGTTCGCATCTCGCCGGCACCCGTCCGCGCTCACCGCCGCCCCGCTTCGTCCTAGCCGTGCGCTATGCTCGCGCGCCCCGTCCCTGCCGCGCGTGCCATCGCCGCCGCCCGCGCCTCACACCAGCGCGCCCACGATGAGCGCCTCGTGCGCTCCCTGCTGCAGCCCTGCTACGCACCCACGCGCGCCCGCCCACGCGGGGTCGCGCCGCCACCGCTCGCTGCTCCGGCCGTCTCGTGCTGGCCTCGCCCCGCTGCCTCTGCCCTGCGCGCCGTCACGCCGTACACCGCCCCCCGCCCGAGTCCGGCGCCCACACACACGCCCGCTAAGGCCCCCTCTGGGTCAATGACCAGTGGGGCCCGCCCCATAAACGAAAAGAAAAAAGATGAAAAATATAAATATGATTAATTAAATAACCTAATTAATTTAGGTTAATTAGCTCAAACCTAATTAATCTGCTAATAAAAACTAACTATTGTTTAGTTAACCTGAGACTATGACGAACGGGTCCCACCTGCTAGGGTTGACCTAGTCAACCTTTGGTCCTGATGACATCATGATGACATCGTAATTACAGTTTCTAATTAATTTAATTCTGTTAATTCTAAAAATGATTAAATCTTTATAAATTAATATAAAATAATCCGTAACTCGGATGGAAATACTTTGTACATGAAAGTTGCTCAAAACGATGAGACGAATCCGGATACGCAGCCCGTTCGTCCGCCACACATCCCTAGCATAGTGAACACGCAACTTTTCCCCTTCGGTTCATCTGTCCGAAAACGCGAAACACCGGGGATACTTTCCCGGATGTTTCCCCCCTTCGCTGGTATCACCTACTACTGCGTTAGGTCGCCCCTAGCACCGCGTATTGCCATGTTATGCTTTGTGTTACTTTGATTGCTCTATCATTTATTGTGTTCCCCCTCCGTTACTTCTTTCCGGTAGACCCCGAGACCGCTGCCGATACCCCCGAGATCGACTACATCGACGACCACCCCCCCTTCTTGCCGGAGCAACCAGGCAAGCCCCCCCTTGATCACCAGATATCGCCTATTCCTTCTCTCTACTGCTTGCATTAGAGTAGTGTAGCATGTTACTGCTTTCGGTTAATCCTATTCTGATGCATAGCCTGTCATTGTTGCTACAGTTGTTACCCTTACCTGCAATCCTAAATGCTTAGTATAGGATGCTAGTGTTCCATCAATGGCCCTACACTCTTGTCCGTCTGCCATGCTATACTACTGGGCCGTGATCACGTCGGGAGGTGATCACGGGCATATATTATATACTTTATACTGTTACATTACTTATGATACTGTTAGGAGATGGGGGCTGAAGGGGCAGGTGGCTCCATCCCGGTAGAGGTGGGCCTGGGTTCCCGACAGCCCCCGACTGTTACTTTGTGGCGGAGCGACAGGGCAGGTTGAGACAACCTAGGCGAGAGGTGGGCCTGGCCCTGGTCGGCGTTCGCGGTTACTTCATAATAACACGCTTAATGAGATCTAGGTATTTGATCTGAGTCTGGCCACTGGCCTATACGCACTAACCAACTACGCGGGAACAGTTATGGGCACTCGGCGTCGTGGTATCAGCCGAAGCCTTCGTGACGCCAGCGACTGAGCGGCGCGCGCCGGATTGGACTGGAACGCCTGCTAGGCTAGGTCTGCTTCCGGCCGCCCACGCAACGTGCAGGTGTGCAATGGGCGATGGGCCCAGACCCCTGCGCCATAGGATTTAGACCGGCGTGCTGACCTCTCTGTTGTGCCTAGGTGGGGCTGCGATGTGTTGATCTTGCGAGGCCGGGCATGACCCAGGAAAGTGTGTCCAGCCAAATGGGATCGAGCATGTTGGGTTATGTGGTGCACCCCTACAGGGAAGATTATCTATTCGAATAGCCGTGATCTTCGGTAACAGGACGACTTGGAGTTGTACCTTGACCTTATGACAACTAGAGCCAGATACTTAATAAAACACACCCTTCCAAGTGCCAGATATAACCCGGTGGTCGCTCTCACACAGGGCGACGAGGGGAGGATCGCTGGGTAGGATTATGCTATGCGATGCTACTTGGTGAACTTACCATCTACTCTCTTCTACATGCTGCAAGATGGAGGTGGCTAGAAGTGTAGTCTTCGACATGATTAGCTATCCCCCTCTTATTCTGGCATTCTGCAGTTCAGTCCACCGATATAGCCCCTTTACACAGATACCCATGCATATGTAGTGTAGATCCTTGCTTGCGAGTACTTTGGATGAGTAATCACGGTTGCTTTTCTCCCCCTTTTCCCCCTTTCCCTTCTACCTGGTTGTCGCAACCAGATGCCGGAGCCCAGGAGCCAGACGCCACCGTCGACGATGACTCCTACTACACCGGAGGTGCCTACTACTACGTGAAGGCCGCTGACGACGACCAGGAGTAGTTTAGGAGGATCCCAGGCAGGAGGCCTGCGCCTCTTTCGATCTGTATCCCAGTTTATGCTAGCCTTCTTAAGGCAAACTTGTTTAACTTATGTCTGTACTCAGATATTGTTGCTTCCGCTGACTCGTCTATGATCGAGCACTTGTATTCGAGCCCTCGAGGCCCCTGGCTTATATTATGATGCTTGTATGACTTATTTATGTTTTTAGAGTTGTGTTGTGATATCTTCCCGTGAGTCCCTGATCTTGATCGTACACGTTTGCGTGCATGATTAGTGTACGATTTAATCGGGGGTGTCACAAGTTGGTATCAGAGCCGACTGCCTGTAGGAATCCCCCTTCCACACTCCTTGGCCGAAGTCGAGTCTAGACATTACAAAACTTTTACTAACATGGTTGTGCGCCTTACGGGCCCATGTCGCCATTGGGTGGTAGTAGGATCTTTTATTCCTCGACCTTTACTCTAGGACTCTGAACTCTCTCCTATTCAGGTTAAATGATTTTGCTAAAAGGACTAACTATAGGTTCTCGTAAATACTTTCTCTCGGAGAGCCCCTCACTCCAGATGATCACTTGCTGCACCAGAAGATTCCGAAGATACTCTCCGAGGTTTTCCCGAGACCCTTGTGCCCACCGACTTTACAATCCCCTACCACCGATATACCCTTATGTATAACTACCTACAATTGTCGTTCATACCTTCATTCTCAGTTGCTCTTGTTATTACAAGATGCCCTAAATTGCTCTCCGTTGTTCCGAAAATCCTTTAAGCTTACTGCCTTGCAGTTCTTTACCACATGAATACCCCTATTGAAGATT
Source organism: Aegilops tauschii subsp. strangulata (assembly GCF_002575655.3). Classification (NCBI taxonomy): domain Eukaryota; kingdom Viridiplantae; phylum Streptophyta; class Magnoliopsida; order Poales; family Poaceae; genus Aegilops; species Aegilops tauschii. The sequence continues at coordinate 163,821,695 of NC_053039.3, read as the reverse complement.
CCCCGCACTTATTGAGTACCCATTCATCCCCAGTTGTTCGTATGCTTCATAAGATACTCTGAAATACTATCCGACCTTCTGAGCATCCTCTTCGAACTATTGCTCTGCAAATACTTGTATGCTTACATTATGGATGCTCCCATATCACTAGCAATATTCATTAGTATCTTTTGACACTATCATTTTGATCCTATTGATTCAAGATGTGTGCGAATGCACACAATCATCAATCGACCCTTCTAAATTATCTTTCCGGCTCAGACGTCATTTTGAACATGAGCTGGTTCTCGACCAAACTATTTGTCGTCGATTGTGCCTCGGGTCTATTCAGTTTATCCATCCTTGATCAGAGCGTCTGCTTCTGATCCTTCATTTTGGAAATCATAATTCCTTTGTTATCTAAGCATCGAATTATTCAGATGTTCTATAATCTGACGCCCTTGCATTATTTCTTCCTCTGATTGAGTACCGATACTCACATCAGCTTCGTTGTGGATCGCCCGATCTATTGTTGGATTTCATCCGACATCGTCCTTCATATTCAATAACCTTGTGAGCCTTTCCACGGGTATATAATGCCTTTGGTAAATTGTATCCTCTGCTTTAACAACCATGCTCTACTTTTGAGTTTGTGTTATTTACTTCTGAAGTTCGTGGTATATGTTCTAAGAAGCCCCGATGGCTTGAACCTATGCCTTCCTTAATATGTGTGAACTCGAAAGTTTTCACGAGTCATACTCTTCTGGTATTTTGCCAGATAAAATTTCAACACTACAATTTCATCGAACGCGAGAAGTAAATGAAAGGATATGCATTGGAGAAGTGGGAGTCGACCTTGAACTTTGTGTTCATGCCCATGGACACGATGTAGGTCTTCTCATCGAAGCTTCTTTTAAAATTAGTTATTCCCTTGGTATAAGTCATCTTATATCTGGGATCTGGCCTTTTGCAATCCGACCATGTTCTCCTTTAAATACCATTTCTCGTGCAAGTTTAAGCACTTCTCTTCTGCAGAGCAATACCCCAGTCCAACCTTCACTTTGATCTTCCGTCGAGTATTACACTCTGGTATCTCGAGAATATCATGGAACTGCATAACTTCTTATGGGTTCTTCATCAACTGTTCCGATTCCAATTTTCCTGGGTTCTAGGTTGTCGTCAACCGAGAACACAAAATAGTGAATCGAGTCCGCACTCTGATTCAATAACTCTAAGTAATTTTCGTTGCTTACGAGTTTAATAATCCTTCAAGTCATCCCAAGCTTGATCGGCTTTATCATTATCGTGCTAAATTTTAACTGTGCTACCTGGTCCTTATTTCCGGAGCACAACTTTTGACGACGAGCTAAGCTTACGTCGATTTTCCTCATCATATCATTTTGCCTTGAACAACGAACTTGATTTCGAGTTGTGTCGTACCCATGGCTCCAATAACCTTTCGCTTCATCATTCCTTTGACTTGATGTCGTTGCTAGTTGATTACATCTTCATGAAATCTCTTGATAAATGTGTCGTGATCATCATCAACCTTATGAGCTCTTCCAGGATATCAATCGAATTCATGATGGGAAATACCATCCTTGCCCTCGATGATTTGTGTTATCATCGGCCACTTTATTGCCTTCCTTCCAACACAAACTTGATTGTGTTTTGTGTTATACCTTGAGTGCCTTGCTATCCAGCATTTGTTCTTCTTTACCTTGAAATATTACCACCTTTTATGACAAGATGTCGTGGGAAATTGCACCACCTCTTGAGAACTCTTAATACAAGTGATACTTCTCACCATCATTATTCCTTCTTGGTACCCGTGTTATTTATAACCGGAATGCCGACAAATGAACTATGATGTGTGAATTCAAAACTTCTAGTAACCCTATTGCTTGGAAGTTATGAACGATAGTTTCTTTCTTCATGTGTTGATTATTGACTCACCATTCTAACATCGACCATGCTACTTAGTCCATCTTCTAGGTGCATGTTTCGATCAATGATTCACTCGAGTATGTTCTCCTCGAAACATACTTTGTTATATACTTTGACATGTCCAATATGTTACTTCGTTCACATAATTGTGGAAATCCATCCTTTGGAAATCTCGATGAATTGTCGCTGAGTCCATCAGCCACCTCCTCCTCATCTCCTTGGTTTACTGATGAACTCTTGTTTCAGAACTAGCTTCCATAGTTCATTTCCCGAGAATATTACAATGTCATTCCGTCAATTTGTGTTGTACCTTTCTTCTCAGACATCCTGAGTCTGAGGTATCCTGACACCAATCAGATCTGAATCTCGGTCAGATATGATGGTTGGAACATATATCCAAGAGTTATAATGTTGGTCTTATATGACCCGGTAAGGTGATGTCATGCCTAGCACACCTGATTGGAGGACTATTGTTATAGTTTCCTTTCCAGCAAGGTTATCCATTCTTCCATGAGGAAATTGTAAAACTTATTCTACAAGTTGTTCCTGATGGATCCTTCGTGCATCCAAATTCTGAACCTTAATTGATGACCATGTCAATGCTATCTCGAAGCATGTCTGTGGTACTCCGATTTTCAACAAGAACATTTGAAGCCAATGCTAAATGTTTCTTGCTCAATTATCCAAACACCGTTGTATGGGTAATGTCATGAAATTTCTCTCCCCTTACCTAAAGGGTTTTCTACTTTCTATCATGTCATGGATATCATGCTCTACTTGTCCTTGGATGGATATACCCCTGAAATGTGTGTTTAAACACATTTTCCTTTCCATTGTTCTGTTTAATCTGATAAACGTATTTTCCTTTCCATTGTTTGGTTTAACCTTTCTGGTGACCTATATGATCTAAGCACTAGTATTCTCCTGCTTATGTAAACACCTCGGTGTACAATTCTGTCAGCAAGACCCTGTTACTATTGTTGATGACATTCCGGTAACCACCGATGGACGAGAACTTTGCCTATTGGTCCGCCTCGTTTCAACGAGCAGGAAAATGGTTCTCTTCGTCCCTCGCCGTTGGTACCAACGATGCTGCCAACATAACTGACTGGTTATTCTCTGACATGCCTTGCTTACATGATCGTGCAAGACGTCACCCCTCTTCCTACTTTTAACCCACATGGTGGGCCCATAACCCACAGTTCCACATGATCGAAACCTGACTCTCCTGTACACCCCTGTTCCCAAAGTTATTCCTCCCGCATGGACTCGTATGTAATTCAAGAGCCACCTTCCGATGAGATCATCAATTCTGGCATCAGACACAATAATTATTCCGTTGCTTTGAACCCCTTTCACGCCCTGTAACAGGCATAGAATGATTGCCTGCCCGTTCGAAACTTCCCAGGATACCTCCTTACTTTGCTCTTGATATTTTCTTAAGTTTCAATTCGAGAGTTACTTTCAGCCACCTTCCCCGATGATATCGACCACATAGTCAACCTTGCAGAGGTCCGTTCTTTCGGAATACCCCCTTATTCTGTCGTAAGTACGATGGAGATCTTGAAGAAAGGATGCCGACTTCATCATGATGACTGAAGCAGAGGGATGAAGACATCAACATAATGGATCGAGCTCTTCGAGAAGAGCAACCAAGACCAAGAAGATGCGTTAGAATTTCACAACCAAACCTTGCCCCCTTTCACTACCTCTTAAAATCTCGGGACGAGATTTCTTGTAGTGGAGGAGAATTGTGACGCCCGGATAATTAGGCTACAGTAATCCCATGTTAATATCGCCACGTCACCTCGGTTACTATTGCTAATCTCGCGTTAGTTAGAAACCGATTCTAATTCAAATCCAAAATCAAGCAAACAACAAAAGTTTTCAAATATTAAAACTAAATTTTTCAGGTTGTGTCAAATAATGCATAGGTAATTATGATGGAGAACCAAATTTTTATAAAAGGTTTAAATGCACTTAAGTAATTAAAATAGTAGGTAAAACAATTAAATAAATGCATTTTGGATTTTATAAAATACTAAACTATTTTGTTCAGGGATAAAACCTTCTGTGGTAGTAGTTATAATTGTAACTCTATTTTAGGTATGGGTTTCACTTTTCGTAAAACTATAACTATTACATAAGTAAAAGAAAACAGAAAAGAAAATTAAGAAAAGGAAAACATTACAAAAAAAGGAACAAGACAGAAAAACAAAACTAAAAAAAATGAAAAGCAACCCCCACTGGACCAGGCGGCCCAGCTCACACCAGGCCGGCCCACCTGGCCTAGCCGACCGACCCACCCCACTCCCCATAACCCCACTCCCTCCCGAAACCCTAACCGGTCGCCCCACTTTCCCCCACTCCCTCGATCCACCTCTCCCCTCCTCTGCCCCCCGATCGGATCGGGGAACCAAACCAGACAATCGCTCACCGCGCCCCCGACCCCGCCGATGTCGATGCCGCACGCCACCCCGCCGCACCTCGCCGGCGCCCCGATGCCCGCTGCCGTCACCCGACCTCCCACGCCTCTTCCTCGCGGGATCGACCCGCGGCCGCCGCCGGAACCACGTCGACTCCATCACCTCGAGGCCATGCCCCATCGCCCTACGCCGTCGTCACCTCAACGCCGTCGCCTCGCCTCCTCATCTCCTCCTCGTCGGCCGACCTGAGCCACGCCGACCCTTCCCCTTCAACGCTGTGAGCTGCGCTCCCCTCCCCTTCTGCCCCCGACGTACGTTCGCATCTCGCCGATGCCCGTCCGCACTCACCGCCGCCCCGCATCGTCCTAGCCGTGCGCCATGCTCGCGCGCCCCTCCCTGCCGCGCGTGCCCTCGCCGCCGCCCGCGCCTCACACCAGCGCGCCCGCGATGAGCGCCTCGTGTGCTCACTGCTCCGGCCGGCTCGTGCTGGCCTCGCCCCGCTGCCTCTGCCCTGCGCGCCGTCGCGCCGTACACCGCCCCCCGCCCGGGTCCGGCGCCCACACACACGCCCGCTAAGGCCCCCTCTGGGTCAATGACCAGTAGGGCCCGCCCCACAAACGAAAAGAAAAAAGATGAAAAATATAAATATGATTAATTAAACAACCTAATTAATTTAGGTTAATTAGCTCAAACCTAATTAATCTGCTAATAAAAACTAACTATTGTTTAGTTAACCTGAGACTATGACGAACGGGTCCCACATGCCAGGGTTGACCTAGTCAACCTTTGGTCCTGATGACATCATGATGACATCGTAATTACAGTTTCTAATTAATTTAATTCTGTTAATTCTGAAAATGATTAAATCTTTATAAATTAACATAAAATAATCCGTAACTCGGATGGAAATACTTTGTACATGAAAGTTGTTCAGAACGACGAGAAGAATCCGGATGCGCAGCCCGTTCGTCCGCCACACATCTCTAGCATAGCGAACACACAAATTTTCCCCTCCGGTTCATATGTCCGAAAACGGGAAACACCGGGGACACTTTCCCGGATGTTTCCCCCCTTCGCTGGTATCACCTACTACTGTGTTAGGTTGCCCCTAGCACCGCGTATTGCCATGTTATGCTTTGTGTTACTTTGATTGCTCTATCATTTATTGTGTTCCCCCTCCGTTACTTCTTTCTGGTAGACCCCGAGATCGCTGCCGATACCCCCGAGATCGACTACATCGACGACCACCCCCCCTTCTTGCCGGAGCAACCAGGCAAGCCCCCCCTTGATCACCAGATATCGCCTATTCCTTCTCTCTACTGCTTGCATTAGAGTAGTGTAGCATGTTACTGCTTTCGGTTAATCCTATTCTGATGCATAGCCTGTCATTGTTGCTACAGTTGTTACCCTTACCTGCAATCCTAAATGCTTAGTATAGGATGCTAGTGTTCCATTAGTGGCCCTACACTCTTATCCGTCTGCCATGCTATGCTACTGGTCCGTGATCACTTCGGGAGGTGATCACGGGCATATATTATATACTTTATACTGTTACATTACTTATGATACTGTTCGGAGATGGGGGCTGAAGGGGCAGGTGGCTCCATCCCGGTAGAGGTGGGCTTGGGTTCCCGACGGCCCCTGATTGTTACTTTGTGGCGGAGCGACAGGTCAGGTTGAGACCACCTAGGCGAGAGGTGGGCCTGGCCCTGGTCGGCGTTCGCGGTTACTTCATAATAACATGCTTAACGAGATCTTGGTATTTGATCTGAGTCTGGCCACTGGCCTATACGCACTAACCAACTACGCAGGAACAGTTATGGGCACTCGGCGTCGTGGTATCAGCCGAAGCCTTCGTGACGTCAGCGACTGAGCGGCGCGCGCCGGCTTGGACTGGAACGCTTGCTAGGCTAGGTCTGCTTCCGGCCGTCCACGCAACGTGTAGGTGTGCAATGGGCTATGGGCCCAGACCCCTGCGCCAGAGGATTAAACCGGCATGCTGACCTCTCTGTTGTGCCTAGGTGGGGCTACGACGTGTTGATCTTCCGAGGCCGGGCATGACCCAGGAAAGTGTGTCCGGCCAAATGGGATCGAGCGTGTTGGGTTATGTGGTGCACCCTTGCAGGGAAGATTATCTATTCGAATAGCCGTGATCTTCGGTAACAGGACGACTTGGAGTTGTACCTTGACATTATGACAACTAGAACCGGATACTTAATAAAACACACCCTTCCAAGTGCCAGATATAACCCGGTGGTCGCTCTCACACAGGGCGACGAGGGGAGGATCGCCGGGTAGGATTATGCTATGCGATGCTACTTGGTGAACTTACCATCTACTCTCTTCTACATGCTGCAAGATGGAGGTGGCCAGAAGCGTAGTCTTCGACAGGATTAGCTATCCCCCTCTTATTCTGGCATTCTGCAGTTCAGTCCACCGATATAGCCCCTTTACACAGATACCCATGCATATGTAGTGTAGATCCTTGCTTGCGAGTACTTTGAATGAGTACTCACGGTTGCTTTTCTCCCCCCTTTTCCCCTTTCCCTTCTACCTGGTTGTCGCAACCAAATGCCGGAGCCCAGGAGCCAGACGCCACCGTCGACGATGACTCCTACTACACCGGAGGTGCCTACTACTACGTGGAGGCCGCTGACGACGACCAGGAGTAGTTTAGGAGGATCCCAGGCAGGAGGCCTGCACCTCTTTCGATCTGTATCCCAGTTTATGCTAGCCTTCTTAAGGCAAACTTGTTTAACTTATGTCTGTACTCAGATATTGTTGCTTCCGCTGACTCGTCTATGATCGAGCACTTGTATTCGAGCCCTCGAGGCCCCTGGCTTGTATTATGATGCTTGTATGACTTATTTATGTTTTTAGAGTTGTGTTGTGATATCTTCCCGTGAGTCCCTGATCTTGATCGTACACGTTTGCGTGCATGATTAGTGTACGATTGAATCGGGGGCGTCACACCAATAGATGGTAGAAAAGCAAATTTGTTGAATTTATTGGGGCAGAATTTTTTTATGTAAGCAAGGTCAAAGGTTTCTCTCTTAGTTTCTTGAAGACAAAGAATATTACAATCACTCTCATCAATTTTCTGCCTTAGGGCCAGCCATTTATTTTCAGAATTCACCCTCTAATGTTCCGATTGAGAATATTCCAACTCCTATTTGTGTTATTCATGGAAACTTGTGGAAATCACCAACCAAAAATCAAGCACCAGCACTTGATCTGAATTTACTGCTAACTGATCAAAGTACAGCCACTTGAGCCACAACACATCACATAAAGACCACATCAGCCAACATAAGTGCATCGTAGAAGCTTCATTGAGGGAATACAACACCAAATAGTCATAGTCCACAGCAAGGCAACATTCCAGAATTACACCACTTATAAATATACTCAAAAGATAACATGAGGAGCCAACAAGATTGCCCCTCCATCCAACACTAAGAAACAGGTGTACTGTCATCAGGTAGACTTGGAAGCATTTCCCTCCCCTTTGGCCAAGGGCACCTTGACCAAATCTTCCTCCTGTTTCCTTCTAGGCTTCTTAGCCAGCTTGTCCTCCAACTCCCCCTCAGGAACCTTACAGAAAGAGGAAGTGAGATTTTTAACAACTGATTTTTGTATAGTGGGAGGGACAGCGGGGTAAGCAATTTGAATTTGTGTAGGAACTTCTCCTATACCCAACATTATCTTTCTTAATTCTATCACTCCTCCTTACCTCAGTTTCCACCAGAGGAGTTTTGCCACTTCTCCTCTTTCTGAGGTTGTCAGGCCCAAAAGGTTGCAGTAGAGCCTGTGACTCGGCATCTTGCTGATTGGCAGCAATACCAACATTTTCATTGTCCTTGTCCAGTGCCTGCTGCTTGTCCATAATAGTGGCCTGACAAATAGGAGCATGAGAGGCAGGACATTTATCAGGTATATGGAACAACAAAGTTTTATCCTTGCCCTCAACCTCAGTACAAAGTTCCCACATGACAGATTTTAACATATTCACAGTCCATTCAAACTTATCAGGTGTCATTAGGAGATGAACCATAAAGTTGAACCAACTTACATGAATGTTTGTGGAGAAAACAGTCTTATTTTCCACAGGTTCCTTGAAGTGTTTCTTCCACAGCTGAAGACCTTCTTCTGACAGAATAGGATCATTAGAACTAGATGCAGCTATTTGAATATATTTAAGACCAAGAAGAGAAGGGTCCCCATTGAAATGCTCATTGATTTGTGTAACCCAGTTACCTTTAAGCCTAGTTTGCAAATCTGCAATGTCAGCCACTGGCTCAAGGGACCCCCTTGTGGTAGTGATGTGAATAGGACTGGAAGATGATGTGCCTGTGTTCAAAGGTACTGGCAGATCAGGTAATTTTTCTTGGTTGGAAACCTCCCTGGCAGCAATAGGCTCAGACTGCCCATCCAAAGGAGTGTTATCATGTGTACTCACTGCAACAATTTCAGGCAAGAAAATCTATGCAACATTTGCAACATTGCTATTTTGAACTGCAGCCACTTCCTCTGCAGCAAGGACAACCTCCACTGCAACAGCACCATTTGGAGGATCATTTTGCACTGCAACAACATCATCTGGTGGAGCAGCAGCATGATGCACAGGCACTATAGGCTCCTCATCATCAGATTAATAAGCTTGAATGATGTTCTGTAGACCATTGGCAAGCACATTTGCAGGTGCAGGTGGCAGAACAGCAAGAGCTTGTGCCCCAAAATGGAAGTCTCCAATTGCAACATGTGGCACAATGTAATTTGAATTGTCCCCTTCAGAGAAAGACATGTCAGATGACAGACTACTGTTGCTGGCAGCAGGTACCAATTCCTCACCATCAGCCCAGGCCATGTCTTCTTGCTGCACTACATCTAAAAGGTCATCAAGAGCAGCATTGTGATTACCTTGTTGTGGCATTTCCCAATTTCCATCCTATTCCCAGTTGTCCTCAGCATGAATATCATCCTGGTTATTATTCAGAGCCTCATTATGAAAATCAACAGCATCCTCAACATTTTCTCGCAGAGGGTGAGGACCAACATGGTCAGGAGTAATGGGATCCTCATCAGTTGGGCCTCCCCCAAGGAGTTCACTAGCAAGAACCTCAACAGAAGAAGACCAACCATCTTCCTCAAACTCATCGCCTTCAGACCATCTCAAACTTTTGGGAATGATATCAAGACTCATAACTCTAGCCTTTAAAACAATCCGTCCCATGTTCTCATCCTCCTTATCCCAAGAGATCAAACGGCCAAACTTACTGACAGCAGTAGCCAAGTCTTCAGTGTTTCGAAAATCAAAAGGAATCCCAGTCAACAGAAGCCACACAGTCCTATTGAAGTGAACTCTCCTATGATTTCTACCCTCATCATGCTTCACAAAGGAGATAAAAACATCGCCAAATTCATGGGGGCTGTCTAGAACTAGCTTATCTCTGTCTCTGACCCTGGTGAGGCGAACGTAGGCTTCGCCGAATAGACACCTCTGAATATCCCGTAGACCCAACTGCTTATGAACAACAATGAAGTCTTCTAGAACATCTCTAACATTGGGGAATGGCGCCTCGGCCGGTAGAGGATGAATGGAGGCAATCGCCCAATCCTCGTGACGACGAGGCCGATGCGGAAGCACCACCCGAGCAACCCCATTGCGTCTCGCAATCTGCTGAATATCGAAGCCATGAGGAACAAAGGGGCATGGGTCGATTGGAATGTTGGCCATCGGAGCAGACCCGCATGCACACACTGCCGCAAAGGAGCTTGACGTGACTGGAGCAGGGTTTCTGCACTGCAGAGGAGGACGGTGGAGAAGTTGAGGAGGCAAGTGCTATTCGAGACTAAAAATTAGGGAAAGATCCCAAACACAGCTCGCTAAAAGAGGAAACCATCGGAGGGTCACGGGCCGGGCCAATGGACAAGAGGTTAAGTTTACTAGCCATAGACATGTGTTGTCATTTGATGAACATGATCACATCATTAGAGAATGACGTGATGGACAAGACCTATCCGTTAGCTTAGCATGTTGATCATTAAGTTTTATTGCTATTGCTTTCTTCATGACTTATACATGTTCCTCTGACTATGAGATTATGCAACTCCCGAATACCGGAGGAACACCTTGTGTGCTATCAAACGTCACAACGTAACTGGGTGATTATAAAGGTGCTCTACAGGTGTCTCCGAAGGTGTTTGTTGGGTTGGCATAGATCGAGATTAGGATTTGTCACTCCGTGTATCGGAGAGGTATCTCTGGGCCCTCCCGGTAATGCACATCATTATAAGCCTTGCAAGCAATGTGACTAATCAGTTAGTTGCGGGATGATGCATTACGGAACGAGTAAAGAGACTTGCCCGTAACGAGATTGAACTAGGTATGATGATACCGACGGTCGAATCTCGGGCAAGTAACATACCGATGACAAAGGGAATGACGTATGTTGTTATGCGGTTTGACCGATAAAGATCTTTGTAGACTATGTAGGAGCCAATATGAGCATCCAGGTTCCGCTATTGGTTATTGACCGGAGATATGTCTCGGTCATGTCTACATAGTTCTCGAACCCGTAGGGTCCGCATGCTTAACGTTCGTTGACGATTTATATTATGAGTTATGTGATTTGATGACCGAAGTCTGTTCGGAGTCCCTAATGAGATCACGGACATGACGACGAGTCTCGAAATGGCCGAGAGGTAAATATTCATATATTGGAAGGCTATATTCGGACATCAGAATGGTTCCGAGTGATTCGGGTATTTTTTGGAGTACCGGAGAGTTACGGGAATTCGCCGGGGGAAGTAATGAGCCTTATTGGGCTTTAGTGGAGAGAGGGAAGATTGGCCATGAGGTGGCGCGTGCCTCCCCCCTGCCCAAACCGAATTGGACAAGGGGTGGGGCCGCAACCCCCCTTTTCCTTCTCCCTCTCCCTCCTTTCCTTCTTTCCCACTCCGAAAAGGAAAGGGAATCCTACTAGGACTTGGGAGTCCTAGTAGGGCCAGCCTCTCTACTAGGACTTGGGAGTCCTAGGACTCCCTACACTTGGCGCGCCCCTAGGAGGGCCAGCCTCTCTCCTTCCCTGCTTTATATACATGGGCAGGGGCACACCAAGTCTTCTCTTAGCCATGTGCGGTGCCCCCCTCCACAGTTACACACCTCGGTCATATTGTCATAGTGTTTAGGCGAAGCCCTATGCTAGTAACTTCATCATCACCGTCACCACGCCGTCGTGCTGACGGAACTCTCCCTCATCCTCAACTAGATCAAGAGCTCAAGGGACGTCATCAAGCTGAATATGTGCTGAACGCGGAGGTGTCGTACGTTCGGTGCTTGGATCGGTTGGATTGCGAAGACGTTCGACTATATCAACCGCGTTACTAAACGCTTCCGCTTTCGGTCTACGAGGGTACGTAGACACACTCTCCCCGCTCGTTGCTATGCTTCTCCTATATAGATCTTGCGCGATCGTAGAACTTTTTTGAAATACTACGTTCCCCAATAGTTCCTACTTGCAATTATTATGAGAGAGGAACTATATCTCCACCTCTCTATGTTTCCAGCACGATAAAATTGCAAGAAACTAATTATGCTATGTATTGGCCTTTACTTGATGTGCATGAATTGTTCTTGAATGACATGCCGATGCATAGGAAGAGAGTTAGACTTCGTCAATGCATGATATATGTTGCTTTGTGCTCACTACTAAATGCCAAATCATTGTTAATTAAAATTGGCTTTGATATACCTTGGGATCCGGGTGGATCGATTACTTGGGCACTTTATGCCTAGCTTAATGGCTTTAAAGAAAGCACTGCCAGGGAGACAACCCAGAAGATTTAGAGAGCCATTTATTTCTTTTGAGTGCTTTTATAAAGTTTAAAAACAAAAAAATATAGAGGGGAACCTTAAAACTTCACAAAAAGAGAAGCGATTGAAAGGTGACACATTGGAGAAGTGAGGGTCGACCTTGAACACTTGTGTTCATGCTCATGGAAACAATGTAAATTTTTCATGGAAGTTTCTCACAAATATAATTACCCCCTTGTACAAATCCATTGTACTATAAAAATAATGTGCCAAGATTTGCCTTTAGGATGATTAGATTGCTTGTTGGTATGTGCGGTGTAAAAACAGAAACTTTGGCTGTAGCGCGTGAATTTTAGTTTTTTACTGGATTGTGTAAAGCTTCTAAAACTTTTTGCACTGTATTGATATACAAATTGTTTATTTTGTCCTAATGTCTCGGATTTTTTAGAGTTACAAAAGTACGGTGAATGTTCAGATCTTTACAGACTGTCCTGTTTTCACAGATTGTTGTTATAGTTTCATTATTTGCATATGATTGAAATATTGTTGAGCCCCCTTTGACTTGGGGCCATAGAATTGTGATAGAATACAGTGGGTAATGTTTGATTATAATTATATAATAATACTATATTAGTACATGATTGGATTTGACTGCCATATTCACTAACCCCGCCACTAAAAGTTCGGTTAAGTTTTGTGTGGATGAAGTGATCAAAGATCGAGGAGGTCTCGATATGAGGAGACGGAGGAGAGGCAAGAGCTCAAGCTTGGGGATGCCGAAGGCACCCCAAGTAAATATTCAAGGAGACTCAAGCGTCTAAGCTTGGGGATGCCCCAGAAGTCATCCCATCTTTTTTCAACAAGTATCAGTATGTTTTCATCTTCGTTTCGTTCATGTGATATGTGTAAATCTTGGAGCATCTTTTGTGTTTAGTTTTATTTTATATTTTATGCACCATGCTGGTATGAGATAGTACATGGTTGATTTATAGAATGCTCATTGCACTTCACTTATATCTTTTGAGTGTGGCTTTATAGAATGCTTCATGTGCTTCACTTATATCATTTGAAGTTTGGATTGCCTATTTCTCTTCACATAGAAAACCGTTATTTGTAGAATGCTCTTTTGCTTCACTTATATTTATTAGAGCATGGTATTTTGTAGAAAGAATTAAACTCTCATGCTTCACTTATACCTATTTAGAGAGTCAACATGAATTGGTCAATTGCATGGTTAGTCATAAAATCCTACATAAAACTTGTGGATCACTGAATATGAGATGTTTGATTCCTTGCAATAGTTTTGCGATATAGAGATGGAATATGTGAGAGGTACTAGTAAATGGTTGTGGTTAGTAAGAATATTGGTGTTAAGGTTTGTGATTCCCGAAGCATGCACTTATAGTCTCTTGCTATGCTATGATGTTGGAGCATGATTTATTATTGATCGTCTTCCTTATGAGTGGCGGTCGGGGACGAGCGATGGTCTTTTCCTACCAATCCATCCCTCTAGGGGCATGCGTAGTAGTACTTTGCTTCGAGGGCTCATAAACTTTTGCAATAAGTATATAAGTTCTTTATGACTAATGTGAGTCCATGGATTATACGCACTCTTACCTTTCCTCAATTTGCTAGCCTCTACGGTACCGTGCATTGCCCTTTCTCACCTCGAGAGTCGGTGCAAACTTCGCCGGTGCATCAAAACCCCATGATATGATACGCTCTATCGCACATAAGCCTTACTATATCTTCCTCAAAACAGCCACCATACCTACCTATTATGGTCCTTCCATAGCCATTCGGAGATATATTGCCATGCAACTTCCACCGCTTCCATTTTGATGACTTGAGCATTCATTGTTATATTGCTTTGCATGATCGTAAGATAGCTATCATGATATTTCCATGGCTTGTCCATTTTTTGATATCGTTGTAATGCTAGATCATTGCACATCCTAGTACACTGCCAGAGGCATTCATATAGAGTCATACTTTGTTATAGATATCGAGTTGTAATTTTTATTTCTTTTGAGTTATAAGTAAATAGAAGTGTGTTGTTCATCATTTTTCATTATTAGAGCATTGCCCCAGTGAGGAAAGGATGATGGAGACTATGATTCCCCCACAAGTCGGGATGAGACTCCGGACAACGAGAGAGAGAGAAAAAGAGAAAAAAGAGAAAAAAGAAAAATAGAAAAAGAAAAAGAAAAAAAGAAAAGAAAAAGAGAGAAGGGGATGCTAGTTCCACACTTGTGATTCAAAGTAGCACCATGTTTTTAATATGGAGAGTCTCCTATGTTGTCACTTTCATATACTAGTGGGAATTTTTCATTATAGAGTTAGATGCACACCCGTTTAGTTTTCATACTGAGCTTTCATACACTTATAGCTCTTAGTGCATTCGTTGCATGGCAATCCCTACTCCTTGCATTGATATCAATTGATGGGCATCTCCGTAGCCCGTTGGTTAGCCGCATCGATGTGAAACTTTCTTACTTTTTTTGTCTTCTCTATATTTACCCCTATCATCATACTCTATTCCACACATAGTGCTATATCCATGGCTTGCATTCCACTTAAAAAATTATCTTTTTTATCATTTACCTACTCGAGGACGAGCAGGAATTAAGCTTGGGGATGCTGATACGTCTCCGTCGTATCTATAATTTTTGATTGTTTCATGCCAATATTATACAACTTTCACATAGTTTTGGCAACATTTTATATGATTTATTGGACTAACCTATTGATCCAGTGCCCAGTGCTAGTTCCTGTTTGTTGCATGTTTTTTGTTTCCCAGAATATCCATATCAAATGAAGTCCAAAAGCGATAAAAATTTACGGAGAATTATTTTGGAATATATGTGATTTTTGGGACTTGGAATCAACGCAAACGGGGGCCCACAGTACCCACAAGACACCAGGGCGCGCCCCAGGGGCCAGGCGCGCCCAAGTGGGTTGTGCTCACCTCGTACGTCGGTTGGATATCTACTTCGGGCGCATGGAAGCTTATATCCAGAAAAAAAACCGTGTTAAAATCTCAGCGCAATCGGAGTTACGGATCTCCGGGAATATAAGAAATGGTTTTCGGCTAGAAAACAGGAACGCAAAACAGAAGAGAACAGAGGGATAGATCCAATCTCGGAGGGGCTCGTGCCCCTCCGCCGCCATGGAGGCCATGGACCATAGGGGGAACTCTCCTCCCATCTAGGGGGAGGCCAAGGAAGAAGAAGAAGGAGGGGGGCTCTCTCCCCCTCTCTCCGTGTGGTGCCGGAGTGCCGCCGGGGCAAGGATCGTGATGGCGATCTACATCAACAATCTTGCTACTGTCAACACCAACTTTCTCCCCCTCTATGCAGCAGTGTAACACCTCTTCTCCCTGTTGTAATATCTACTTAAACATGGTGCTCAACTTCATATATTATTTCCCAATGATCTATGGTTATCCTATGATGTTTGAGTAGATCCGTTTTGTCCTATGGGTTAATCGTGATCTTGGTTGGTATGATTGTATATTTTATTTATGGTGCTGTCCTATGGTGCCCTCCGTCTTGCGCAAACGGAGGGATCCCCGCTGTAGGGTGTTGCAATATGTTCATGATTCGCTTATTGTTGGTTGCGGGGGTGACAGCAGCCTAAACACGGGTAAGTGAGTTGTTGTGTAGGGAGTAAAGAGGACTTGATACTTAATGCTATGGTTAGGTTTCACGACCTTAATGATCTTTAGTAGTTGCAAATGCTTGCTAGAGTTCCAATCATAAGTGCATATGATCCAAGTACAGAAAGTATGTTAGCTCATGCCTCTCCCTCATATAAAATTGCAATAATGATTACCGGTCTAGTTATGGATTGCCTAGGGACAAATGACTTTCTTGTTGACAAAAGCTATCTACTTTTATTACCTTGAATTTATTCGTAGTTTTATTCTCGCGAAGTACTCCTAGTTTTATTCTTGTTTTAGGTAAAGCAAACGTCAAGTGTGCGTAGAGTTGTATCGGTGGTCTATAGAACTTGAGGGAATTTTTTTACCTTTAGCTCCTCGTTGGGTTCGGCACTCTTATTTTATCGAAGAAGGCTACAAACGATCTCCTATACTTGTGGTTATCAGTGGCACGTATATTTTTTTTGATGATTCATTCTGCCGCTTTACTGCTTAACCGAAGCATGGCATGGTCTAACGCACACGGTCCGAATAAATATTCCATATGAGATATTGGTTGCCAGTTATTAACAATCTCCTGTTTGTAAGTACATTATATCAAAATTTGTCTCAAATTTGACGAAAAAATACAATATCACAATCTACTAGTGTCCATATATGACACCACGATATTTTCATGAATTTCAACGAAGTTTTGGATTTACTGAATTTAAAAAAAAATTCAATATTCTCAATGTTTTGAAATTTCTTTCATGGGGAAACATGCACCGAGGGACACACATATGATTTTGCAATCCATTTTGGTGCACATGTAGCTCAAATTTGATTTTTGCACATTAAATCCCTAGGAAATCAATCAATGTATAAAACGGGTCGTATGATCTCTGTTTTTTTAACTTTAACATGACACTCCTTTGGTCACATGTTCACTGCAGAAAAAGTTTGACATGCCTCAGAGTGGAGGTGGTGGTGTGGGATATGTGTGTGTATGTCATAACCTCAGTCCTTGTGGGGACTTTCCGGTTCCCGAGGCAGGTGCCACATCAAAGTTGTGCATTGGTATTCAAACATCACGCAATACCATGCAGGCTGTGGTTGCCCTATAGGAACTCACTCGCGTGCGGCGCTTCCATCTGTGGGCCCGCGATAGGCCGTCCTCCATCACTTTGACCCAACAAGAGAGAGAGGCATATTTGATGAACAAGTAGGATTAATTCTTTTAGGGCTGTGTTAGGGTAGGAGTATATATATATAGTACGTGTCGAAGGGGGGATGGGACCAACATATACTAGGTGTCATACATGAACCTCACTCTATGTGGGGACTTTGCGGGTTTTGAGGCAAATGCCACAACAAAGGTTGTGCATTAGGTATTCAAAACATCACAACCACACACCTCTCCATATATATGTTTTGGCACACATGCAAGCGATGGTGGTTGTCCAATGGCACTAACTCGCGTGGTTATCGGCGATGCTTCCATCTGTCGGCCCGCTTGGTCCATCACTTTCACCGACAACGAGAGAGGTTAATGATTTTGACTTAGGAGGGGATTAATTTTTTTTGCTTGTCTCGCGATATAGGTGAGATTACATATATAATAGCGCATGTGTACACATGAATCCATCCCACTGGATCGAAGGGGGGGGGGCGAGCACACGACACGTCATGAAACTCTTCCTCTGTGTGGGGACCTGTGCGATTTTGAATGCATGCACCACATCAATGTTGTGCATTAGGTATTAATTCAACACATATGCATGCATCACGCACCTCCGTAAATATGTTTGGGACACATGCATGCAATGGTTATCTTTGCACACTCTCACTCGCTTGGTTATATATGGGCGGCATGAAGGAAATATGCCCTAGAGGCAATAATAAAGTTATTATTTATTTCCTTATATCATGATAAATGTTTATTATTCATGCTAGAATTGTATTAACCGGAAACATAATACTTGTGTGAATACATAAACAAACAGAGTGTCACTAGTATGCCTCTACTTGACTAGCTCGTTGATCAAAGATGGTTATGTTTCCTAGCCATAGACATGAGTTGTCATTTGATTAACGGGATCACATCATTAGGAGAATGATGTGATTAACTTGACCCATTCCGTTAGCTTAGCACACGATCGTTTAGTATTCTGCTATTGCTTTCTTCATGACTTATACATGTTCCTATGACTATGAGATTATGCAATTCCCATTTACCGGAGGAACACTTTGTGTGCTACCAAACGTCACAACGTAACTGGGTGATTATAAAGGTGCTCTACAGGTGTCTCCGAAGGTGCTTGTTGGGTTGGCGTATTTCGAGATTAGGATTTGTCACTCCGATTGTCGGAGAGGTATCTCTGGGCCCACTCGGTAATGCACATCACTTAAGCCTTGCAAGCACTGCAACTAATGAGTTAGTTGTGGGATGATGTATTACGGAACGAGTAAAGAGACTTGCCGGTAACGAGATTGAACTAGGTATTGAGATACCGACGATCGAATGTCGGGCAAGTAACATACCGATAACAAAGGGAACAACGTATGTTGTTATGCTGTTTGACCGATAAAGATCTTCGTAGAATATGTGGGAGCCAATATGAGCATCCAGGTTCCGCTATTGGTTATTGACCGGAGACGTGTCTCGGTCATGTCTACATAGTTCTCGAACCCGTAGGGTCCGCACGCTTAAAGTTTCGATGACAGTTATATTATGAGTTTATATGTTTTGATGTACCGAAGGTAGTTCGGAGTCCCGGATGTGATCACGGACATGACGAGGAGTCTCGAAATGGTCGAGACATGAAGATTGATATATTGGACGACTATATTCGGACACCGGAATGGTTCCGGGGGTTATCGGATATATACCGAAGTACCGGGAGGTTACCGGAACCCCCCGGGGGTTTAATGGGCCTTAGTGGAGAAGAGGAGAGGCGGCTAGGGCAGGCTGCGCACCCCCTCCCCCTCTAGTCCGAATTGGACAAGGAGGGGGGGGGGCGGCACCCCCCTTTCCTTCCTCTCTCTCTCCTCTTTCCCCCTTCTCCTAATCCAACAAGGAAGGGAGGGAGTCCTACTCCCAGTGGGAGTAGGACTCCTCCTGGCGCGCCCCTCTCCTGGCCGGCCGCCTCTCCTCCCTTGCTCCTTTATATACGGGGGCAGGGGGGCACCCCAAAGACACAACAATTGATCATTGATCTTTTAGCCGTGTGCGGTGCCCCCCTCCACCATAGTCCACCTCGATAATATCGTAGCGGTGCTTAGGCGAAGCCCTGCATCGGTAGAACATCATCATCGTCACCACGCCGTCGTGCTGACGAAACTCTCCCTCAACACTCGGCTGGATCGGAGTTCGAGGGACCTCATCGGGCTGATCGTGTGCTGAACTCGGAGGTGCCGTGCGTTCGGTACTTGATCGGTCGGATCGTGAAGACGTACGACTACATCAACCGCGTTGTGCTAACTCTTCCGCTTTCGGTCTACGAGGGTACGTGGACAACACTCTCCCCTCTCGTTGCTATGCATCACCATGATCTTGCGTGTGCGTAGGATTTTTTTTGAAATTACTACGTTCCCCAACACGGCAAGCCTATATATATTTGTGGGCCCGCATGGACGTCCATCATTTCGACCGACGACGAGAAAGGTTACCAGGATGGATTCTTCTTCTTTGGTTCGTGTGAGTGTATAGTAGCAGGTCTATCATTCTAGGCCTAATTAAGTTTGAGCGCATGCATGCTACGCATCGTGAACCCTCGATCAGTGTGGGTATTTTATGGTTCCAAAGCATGGTGCCACATCAAATTTGCGCATTGCATATTCAAACACCACACACACACCACTTCCATACATAATTTGGCCACATGAACAAAGTGGGTTTTGTCTCCAGACAGTACTCCCTCGCGAGTTTATCGGCGACAAGCTAGCCCATTTTGCGGGGCCATGTGGACGTCCATCACTTTGACCAACAACGACCGAGAGAGGTTGTACGATAAAGTTGGATTCTGTTTGGTTCGTGTTACAGTACGTCTTGGTGAGATGCCCTCCCCCGACACGTGTGTGTGTGTGTGTGGGGGGGGGGTACTTGATACGTCTCCAACGTATCTATAATTTTTGATTGTTCCATGCTGTTATATTATCAATCTAGGATGTTTTATAATCATTTTATAGTCATTTATATCATTTTTTGGTACTAACCTATTGACATAGTGCCAAGTGCCACTTGCTGTTTTTTCCATGTTTTTTACATCGCAGGAAATCAATATCAGACAGAGTCCAAATTCCATGAAACTCCACGGTGATTTATTATGGACCAGATGGAAGATGTTTGGACCTGGTTGCACCTGGGGGAGTCTCAAGGAGGGGACAACCCACCAGGGTGCGCCAGGAGGCCCAGGCACGCCCTGGTGGGTTGTGCCCACCTCGGGTGCTCCCCGGACCGCCTCTTGCTCTATAAATACCACAATATTCCAGAAACCCTAGAAGCATCGACGAAATATTCATCCAGCCACCGCAGAGTCCAGAACCACCAGATCCAATCTAGACACCATCTCAGATGGGGTTCACCACCTCCATTGGTGCCTCTCCGATGATGCATGAGTAGTTCTTTGTAGACCTTCGGGTCCGTAGTTAGTAGCTAGATGGCTTTCTCTCTCTCGCTGAATTCTCAATATAATGGTCTCTTGGAGATCCATATGATGTAACTCTTTTGCGGTGTGTTTGTTGGGATCGATGAACTTTGAGTTTATGATCAGATCTATCTTTTTATATTGTAACGCCCCGAGACCGACGCTCCGATTGCCTTCCTTGTTTTGCGAGTCAGCTGTGTTTTATTTGTGTGTTGCATTCATCATCGCATCATTTGCATTGCATCGGCACTCCGTTGCCGTCATGTTTTTCAAACTTGCATCCGCTAGTAGTTGCCGCGTCCCCCCCCTTGCTTTCGTTGACCGTTTAGAGACTAACCTCACTTGCAACGTTGCTCCTCGTTTTCTCTCTTGTCTTCTCTGCGGCCTTTTGTCAGACACTTTGTCTTTGTCGACCCCTCTCAGACCACCCCTCGCGTGTGTGTCCGAAAAATTGTCCCGAACCCGACCCGGGTTGTTGTCACCGTTGGATTTGGATCATCCCCAAACATCTCTAAAACATCACCGTTTCTTATATAGACTCTCCCTACCTATTTATTCTGGATCGTCCGTTTGCGATCGGACGGACCGAGTTAATCCCTACCCTAATCCCCTACCTATTTAAATAGACCAACCCTAAATTCTAGGGGATTTGTCCCTGCCGCCGCCGCCGCACTCATCTCCCACATCGGGATCCCCTCGCCCGATCTCTTTGGATCCCCTCGCCCAGCCAACCACCGAGCGCCAGCCTCCTCGGATCAGAGGCCTCCCCAAGCCACTGCCTTGCCTCCACTCTGTCAGCACGCGCCACCAGAGCCCCGAGCTGCCGCAGCTCCAAGCGCCTCGCCTCTGCACCCGCCCCGATGGCCTCCTCTACCCCGGTCTCTTCTCCCATGGATCCCTCCTTCTCCTCGCGTCGAGCACCAGCGCTCCAGGGCCGGCCTTCTGCTGTTCGTCCTCGTCGGTTCTTGCAACACTAGTGCCGCCGGTAGCCGCGCCGCCCGATCCTACTCACCGACGACAACTCCAATAGGTCTCCGCCATGGATGCCAGGAGCGCCCGTGCGCCGCATGCCCGAACCCCTGCCTTGCTCCGCCTCGCGTGGCCGGTGACCGGCAGATGAGCACCGCCGCCCCTCTTCCTTCCCTTCCAACTCTGGTTCTTCCCCCTCTCCCTCACCCCGCCTTTCTCTTTCTCGCAAGTGGAGGCCATGGCCGCCGCCGCCGTTCTGACTACCCCGCAGGAGCTCCCTGCCGCCGGATCGGGTCGCCTCCGCCCGGTTTCCCTCGCGCCACGTCCGCCACCAGCAGGTCGCCGCACCTCTTCTCCGTCCCCTCCTTCCTATCTCTCTCTCTCACCGGACTCCCTCTGTCTCCTCTGTAACAGAGCCGTCGCCTGAGAGGCTCCTCGTCCGCCGCGTCCAAGCTCCTCCACCCGTGCTGCCGTTCGCTCCAGATCCGGCCCCTCCGTCGAATTCCGTCGCCCCAGTCCCGTTCCGGCCGGTCCCCGCCGAGGCCGCCTCGCCGGAGCCCCTGCATCGCGCTGCCGCTCCCCTGCTTTACCTGCTGCTGCTGCCTCTGTTCTTCAGAAACAAGCATCAGCTTGCTCGCCTCGCCTCGCTTTGACTGCGCCTGGGTCGCGTCGTCGCCGCGTGGCCCAGCAGCCTCAAGGCCCAGAGCCTCGCCTCAGCCTCTCCACCAAACCGGGCCGAAGCCCATGAGTGAGCAGCACCCGTCCCTCTCCTGTGCACCGCTGGCCTAGTCAGTTTCGGCCCATGTGATGTTTTTTCCAGGATCTGCGAATTTAGCTATTACCCAAGGATTTACTGTTTTGCAGAAACCCCCCTGTACTTCATGCATATAATAACTTCACAATCGTGCATCGGATTAAAATGATTTAAACATGTAAAATGCTTAGAATCTTGTGTAGTTTACACTTTCACCCATGTTAAAATTGTTTAAAATGCTGTTTGATTAAATTTGCTCAAATAATATGTTAAAATGATTTATTTCATAACTAAATAACCGTAACTCGGATTTTAATAAACTTTATATGAAAGTGGGGTAGAAAAATGCATAGATTAACTTTAATAAACTTCATTTTGCTGTTTAACAACATTAAAATTGTGTTTATGGTAGAACAGTACCAATTCCAAAATATGCATATGAGGATTTTTCGGAATTGTTATTTGTTGTTCCGGCCTCATTTAAACTTGCCTAAATAGATAGTTTATTTATGCTTCACATATTGCCATGTTTAACAACATTTAATATTGTTGGGTACATAACCGAGAGAGAACTAAATGAGTCATGTGGTGTTTCGTCAATATGCAACTCGTTGCATATTGAGCTCCACTTAACTTGTAGTATTGTTTGTTGCACTTTGCCATGCCATGCGTATTTAAACCGGACATGCATCATACTTGTTTGTGCATCATGCCATGTGTATGTGGTGGTTGTTTACTATGTTGTTTGTTTCTTTCCGGTTTGCTTCTCCCGTTACCTTCGGTTTCGTTCCGGAGTTGTGAGGTTTCGTTCGACTACGTCCACTTGTCTTCTTCATGGACTCGTTCTTCTTCCTTGCGGGATCTCAGGCAAGATGGCCACCCCTCGAAATCACTTCTATCTTGGCTTTGCTAGTTGTTCGCTCTATTTCCATGCTGCGCTACCTACCACTTGCTTATCAAGCCTCCCAAATTGCCATGAACATCTAACCTTTGTCACCCTTCCTAGCAAACCGTTGTTTGGCTATGTTACCGCTTTTGCTCAGCCCCTCTTATAGCGTTGTTAGTTGCAGGTGAAGATGAAGATTGCTCCATGTTGGATTATGTTTATGTTGGGATAGCATCTATATACTTGGTAAAGGGTGGAAGGCTCGGCCTTATGCCTGGTGTTTTGTTCCACTCTTGCCGCCCTAGTTTCCGTCTTACCGGTGTTATGTTCCTTGATTTTTGCGTTCCTTGCGCGGTTGGGTGATTTATGGGACCCCCTTGACAGTTCGCTTTGAATAAAACTCCTCCAGCAAGGCCTAACCTTGGTTTTACCATTTGCCTACCTAAGCCTTTTCCCCTTGGGTTCTGCAGACTCAAGGGTCATCTTTATTTACCCCCCCGAGCCAGTTCTCCTTCGAGTGCTGGTCCAAACCGAGCGATGTCCGGCGCCCCCTGGGCAACCAGGGTCTATGCCAACCCGACGTCTGGCTCATCCGGTGTGCCCTGAGAACGAGATATGTGCAGCTCCTATAGGGATTTGTCGGCACAGCGGGCGGCTTTGCTGGTCTTGTTTTACCATTGTCGAAATGTCTTGTAACCGGGATTCCGAGACTGATCGGGTCTTCCCGGGAGAAGGAATATCCTTCGTTGACCGTGAGAGCTTATAATGGGCTAAGTTGGGACACCCCTGCAGGGTATTATCTTTCGAAAGCCGTGCCTGCGGTTATGTGGCAGATGGGAATTTGTTAATATCCGGTTGTAGAGAACTTGACACTTAACCGTAATTAAAACGCATCAACCGTGTGTGTAGCCGTGATGGTCTCTTCTCGGCGGAGTCCGGGAAGTGAACACGGGTTCTAGGTTATGTTTGACGTAAGTAGGAGTTCAGGATCACTTCTTGATCATTGCTAGCTTCATGACCGTTCCGTTGCTTCTCTTCTCGCTCTTATTTGCGTATGTTAGCCACCATATATGCTTAGTGCCTGCTGCAGCTCCACCTCATTACACCATCCTTTCCTATAAGCTTAGATAGTCTTGATCTCGCGGGTGTGAGATTGCTGAGTCCTCGTGACTCACAGATACTTCCAAACAGTTGCAGGTGCCGATGATACCAGTGCAGATGACGCAACCGAGCTCAAGTGGGAGCTCGATGAAGATCTTGTTCGTTGTGTTGTTTCTTTTCTTGTTGATCAGCAGTGGTGCCCAGTTGGGACGATCGGGGATCTAGCAGTTGGGTTGTCTTCTTTTATTTTGGTTCCGTAGTCGGACCTATGTGTGTATCTCTGAATGATGTATGTTTTATTTATGTATTGTGTGAAGTGGCGATTGTAAGCCAACTCTTTATCCCATTCTTGTTCATTACATGGGATTGTGTGAAGATGACCCTTCTAGCGACTAAACCACAATGCGGTTATGCCTCTAAGTCGTGCCTCGACACGTGGGAGATATAGGCGCATTGTGGGCATTACATATATCCATGAAAGTTATTTGAGTTTCTTTGATCTCTTATATGCATGATTGCTTGTAGCCTCGTATATCTTCTCTGATATTTGGGTTTTGTTTGGCCAACTTGATCTATTTATCTTGCAATGGGAAGAGGTGCTCGGTAATGGGTTCGATCTTACGGTGCTTGATCCCAGTGACAGAAAGGGAACCGACACGTATGTATCATTGCTACTAAGGATAAAACAATGGGGTCTATCTCTACATAGATAGATCTTGTCTACATCATGTCATCGTTCTTATTGCATTACTCCGTTTTTCCATGAACTTAATACACTAGATGCATGCTGGATAGCGGTCGATGTGTGGAGTAATAGTAGTAGATGCAGGCAGGAGTCGGTCTACTAATCTTGGACGTGATGCCTATATAACGATCATTTCCTGGATATCGTCATAATTATTTGAAGTTCTATCAATTGCCCAATAGTAATTTGTTTACCCACCGTTTGCTATTTTTCTCGAGAGAAGCCACTAGTGAAACCTACGGCCCCCGGGTCTTATTTCTCATATATTTGCTTTGCGATCTATTTTATTTGCACTTTTTATTCAGATCTATTAAACCAAAAATACTTTGCTGCACTTTATTTTATTTGCGATCTATTTATTCAATCTATTACAACTTTCTCCCGTCAACACGCAATTTCTGGCGCCGTACCCCGAAAGGGATTGACAACCCCTTTAACATGTCGGGTTGCGAGGTGTTGTTATTTGTGTGCAGGGGTTGTTTATGTTGTGTTGCTTGGTTCTCCTACTGGTTTGATAACCTTGGTTTCATTTCTGCGGGAAATACCTACTGTCAATGTGCTGCATAATCCCTTCCTCTTTGGGGAAATACCGACGTAGCTTCAAGCGACATCAAAAGGAATTTCTGGCGTCGTTGCCGGGGAGGATCTTCAACATATACCAGGTTCCTAATCAAAAATCTCATCTCCTTGCAATTTACATTATTTGCCATTTGCCTCTCGTTTTCCTCTCCCCCACTTCACAAAAATTTGCCGTTTTATTCGCCTCTCTTTTTCCGTTCGCTATTTTCTTGCCGGATCTGTTTTTGAGTGCAATCTTGTTGTCTGGTCATCATGACTCAAGAGAACACCAAATTATGTGATTTCTCAAATACCAACAACAATAATTTTATTGGCACTCCACTTGCTCCTCCCGCCGCTAGTGCGGAGACTTGTGATATTAATACTGCTTTGCTGAATCTTGTTATGAAAGATCAATTTTCTGGTACTCCTAATGAGGATGCCGCGTACCATCTTAATACCTTCGTGGAATTATGTGATATGCAAAAGAAAAAAGATGTGGACAATGATGTGGTTAAGATGAAATTATTTCCATTTTCTTTGCGTGATTCTGCAAAAATTTGGTTCTCTTCTTTGCCTCGCAATAGTATCGATTCTTGGAATAAGTGCAAAGATGCTTTTATCACTAAGTATTTTCCTCCCGCAAAAATTATTTCCCTTAGAACCCAGATCATGAATTTCAAGCAACTTGAACATGAGCATGTTGCACACTCTTGGGAAAGGATGAAAATGATGCTAAGGAATTGCCCAACTCATGGGTTAAATCTTTGGATGATCATACAAATTTTTTATGCGGGATTGAATTTTGTTTCTCGTAATCTTTTAGATTCCGCCGCAGGTGTTACTTTTATGGAAATTACTTTGGGTGAATCCACCAAATTGCTTGATAATATCATGGCAAATTATTCACAATGGCATTCCGAAAGGGCTCCTACTAGTAAAAAAGTTAATTCGGTTAAAGAAATTTCTTCTTTGAGTGAAAAAGTTGATGCTCTCATGAAATTGATTGCTAGTAAAAGTGCTCCTATTGGTTTTAATGATATGTCTTTGTCTACTTTGATTGAGAAAAATAGTGATGCCATAGATGTGAATTTTATCTCTCGAAATAATTTCAACAACAATGCTTATAGAGGTAATTTTAATCCTAGGTCCTTTCCTAGTAATTCCTCTAATAATTATGGTAATTCCTATGGAAATCAATCTTATAATAATAATTGGAACACCTCTGATCTTTAGAATAATATTAAAGAATTTATCAACTCACAAAAAGTTTTCAACACTTCCATAGAAGAAAAGTTGAATAAGATTGATGATTTGTCTAGAAGTGTTGATAGAATTGCTCATGATGTGGAAAATCTCAAGATGAAATTTTTTGTGCCTAAAGTAGATGAATCAATTAAAGCTCTTTATGTTTCTATGGATGAAAGTAAGAAAAGAACCGCGATGCTTAGAGCTAAAAGAGAATTTTTAGAAAAAGCGTTTTCTAGCGATTTCTTTCGTAAAAGTGATGAAGATCTTAAAATGATTGCTGTTTCTTCTATTGATTCTTTGTTTAGTAAAGTTAAGATTGAAAAGGGACTGGAGAAGAGTCAACTTTAGGTAGAAGGTGTCCCAATATTTCGGAGGGAGAAAATCTTGTTGAGAAAATTGATGAAAGTGGGTTTGGAGAGGTCAAAACTTTAGCTAGTGATGTGCCCACTCTTTTGGATTACAAAGACTTTAATTATGATAGTTGCTCTTTGATTGATTGTATTTCTTTGTTGCAATCCATGATAAATTCACCCCATGCTTATGAACAAAATAAAGTTTTTACTAAACATATTGTTGATGCCATAATGAAAGCTCTTGAAGAAAAAATGGAATTAGAAGTTTCAATTCCTAGAAAATATGATGAATGGGAACCTACTATCAAAGTCAAGATTAAAAATTATGAGTGTTTTTCTTTGTGTGACTTGGGTGCTAGTGTTTCTACAATTCCGAAATCTTTATGTGATGTGCTTGGTCTTACTAATCTTGAAGAATGTTCTTTGAATTTGCACTTGGCGGATTCTACTATTAAAAAGCCTATGGGAAGAACTAATGATGTTCTTATTCTGGCAAATAGGAATTATGTGCCCATAGATTTTATTGTTCTTGATATTGATTGCAATCCGTCTTGTCCAATTATTCTTCGTAGACCATTTTTACGCACTATCGGTGCCGTGATTGATATGAAAGAAGGCAATATTAAGTTCCAATTTCCTTTGAGGAAGGGTATGGAACACTTTCCTAGAACAAGAATTAGGCCACCATATGAATCAATCATGAGGGCATCTTATGGATCTCGAACCAAAGATGACAAAACTTAGATCCTTGCTTTATGCCTAGCTAAGGGCGTAAACTATAGCGCTTGTTGGGAGGCAACCCAATGAAAAAAATATATTTTTGCTGTTCTCTTTCTTTTCTTGAGTGTTAGCACAATTATTCTACTGTTATGATTGTGTTTTTTGTGTTTTAGTTAGTGTTTGTGCCAAGTAGAACCAATAGGATCTTCTTGGGTGATAGTTGTTTGATCTTGCTGAAAAAGACAGAAACTTTATGCTCACGAAAATAATTGTTAAAATTCACTAGAACGTGATAAAATGCCAATTATTTTTGCCAAAGATTAATATACAAATTACCCAGGTTGTCCTAGTTTTTCAGAATTTTTGGAGTTCCAGAGGTATTCGAACAAATCAGATTTCTACAGACTGTTCTGTTTTGACAGATTCTGTTTTCTTTGTGTTGTGTGCTTATTTTGATGGCTTTATGGTTTTCTTTGATTAGTTTTGAAAAGTTGGAATACAGTAGATATAATACAAAAACAAAATAAGAATTGGTTTGATACAACACTTATAGTAGTGATTTATTTTTCTTACACTAACGTATCTCACGAAGTTTTTTTTTTGAGTTTTGTGTGATTGAAGTTTTCAAGTTTTCGGTTATCTTACGATGGATGAAGGAAGGATGGAAGATCCTAAGCTTGGGGATGCCCCGACATCCCAAGCTATTATCCAAAAATGAGCAACCAACTAAGCTTGGGGATGCCCCCGAGTGGCATCCCCGCTTTCTTCCAACAACTATCGGTATTTTACTTGAAACTATATTTTTATTCGTCACATGATATGTGTTTTTCTTGGAGCGTCTTGTATGATATGAGTCTTTGCTTGTTTTATTTTGTGTTTTAAGTCATCAATCCTTGTTGTACATACCTATTTGTGAGAGCCAAAATTATGTCATGACTTGTTAGAATTGCTCTCTATGCTTCACTTAAATTTTTATGAGCAATGGACTTGCTCTAGTGCTTCACTTATATCTTTTTGAGCACGGTGTGCTTAGTATTTTTGAAGAAATGCTCTCTTGCTTCACTTAGATTTATTTGAGTGTTAGTAAAATTTTAAAGAAATTCTCTCTTGCTTCACTTAAATTATTTTTAGAGAAAGAAGAAACATTATGCTCATGATCTTGACTTATATTTGTTTGAGCTTATGAAAAGCAACACATGAAAATTTGTATCAAAGTGATAGATATCCAAGAAGGATATAATAAAAACTTTCATGAAGATCATTGGACAAAATAAACTTGATTCTTAGTGATAGTTTTGAGATATGATGATGTGATATGTGAGTTATGTTGATGAGTAATTATGCTTTAGTAGGAATATTTGTGCTAAGGTTCGTGATTCCCTGTGCAAGTACGAAAGTCAATAGTACTGCAATGAAGTTATATCCTACTTGTGGTGCATTATTCAGTGTTATTTATGCTTAATGCTTGCTTATGAGATTATCAGTTTCTTGGTTGGTCGCTTCCCAATCTTTTGCTAGCCTTCACTTTGCACCAAGTATGATCTCTACTTGTGCATCCAAAAACCTTTAAAACAGTTTTGCCACATGAGTCCACTATATCTACCTATATGCGGTATTCTTTTGCCGTTCTAAGCAAATTTGCGTGTGCCATCTCTAATTTTCAAAATAAACTTCTCTTTTGTGTATTTGTTTCGCTCACGGAACGGTAACGGGTGGCTAATATTTTCCATGCTGGATGTGTTATTCTCACGATGAGTGTTTATTCACTTGTCATTGCACGAGAGAAGGCAAAGGTCTTAGGGATGCCCAGCCCCGAAATGCAAAAATGAATTTACTTTATGTTGTCAAATAATAAATTCCTTGGTGTTGGTATGGAGGGCACCCTTGGATACGACGAGCCATGGAAAGTGAAAGTATGGTTGAAAAAGGAATAAACTTTATTTTCTGTTTGGGAACCGCCTATGGCATATCTAGCATGGAAAGTGTTGGGAACTCTAAGTCGTTTTCATTGGTGGGATGGATACACCTCCCAAAATGTTTTTATCTCTAAGTTTTTTGCTTTGAGCTCTGGCACCTCTACAAATCCCTACTTCCCTCTGCGAAGGGCCTTTCTTTTACTTTATGCAATTTTTATTTTGAATTGGGGTCTCCATCTTCTCTCATAAAAAGCACCAACTAGGAGGCAATATGATCGTACTTAAGTATTGGGTGTAGCTAATATTCGAGTGTGCTTCATGAATGGATCAATGTTTGAGCATGATGGGCCAGGGATAACTTACTTTAGCATTGATATTTTGAAAGACTTGGTTGCTTGTTCATATGCTTGAGTATCTAAACTAGACTATTGCTTTGAATCACATGAAAGTCCAATTGTCCATGCTATAAAGAAAAGAAATATGATATGACATGATATGCAACATTCCACATCAAAATTTTTGTTTTTATCACTTACCTACTTGAGGACGAGTAGGAGTTAAGCTTGGGGATGCTGATACGTCTCCAACGTATCTATAATTTTTGATTGTTCCATGCTGTTATATTATCAATCTTGGATGTTTTATAATCATTTTATAGTCATTTTATATCATTTTTGGTACTAACCTATTTACATAGTGCCAAGTGCCAGTTGCTGTTTTTCCATTTTTTTACATCGCAGGAAATCAATATCAGACGGAGTCCAAATGCCACGAAACTCCATGATGATTTTTATGGACCAGATGGAAGATGTTGGGCCTTGGTTGCACCTGGGGGGTGTCCCGAGGAGGGGACAACCCACCAGGGCGCGCCAGGAGGCCCAAGCGTGCCCTGGTGGGTTGTGCCCACCTCGGGTGCCCCCCGGACCGCCTCTTTACTCTATCAATACCACAATATTCCAGAAACGCTAGAAGCGTTGACGAAATATTCATCCAGCCGTCGCAGAATCTAGAACCACCAGATCCAATCTAGACACCATCTCGGATGGGGTTCACCACCTCCATTCGTGCCTCTCCGATGATGCGTGAGTAGTTCTTTGTAGACCTTCGGGTCCGTAGTTAGTAACTAGATGGCTTTCTCTCTCTCGCTAAATTCTCAATACAATGGTCTCTTGGAGATCCATATGATGTAACTCTTTTGCGGTGTGTTTGTTGGGATCGATGAACTTTGAGCTTATGATCAGATCTATCTTTTTATATCCATGAAAGTTATTTGAGTTTCTTTGATCTCTTATATGCATGATTGCTTGTAGCCTCGTAATTCTTCTTCGATATTTGGGTTTTGTTTGGCCAACTTGATCTATTTATCTTGCAATGGGAAGAGGTGCCCGGTAGTTGGTGACAGAAAGGGAACCAACACTTATGTATCGTTGCTACTAAGGATAAAACGATGGGGTCTATCTCTACATAGATAGATCTTGTCTACATCATGTCATCGTTCTTATTGCATAACTCCATTTTTCCGTGAACTTAATACACTAGATGCATGCTGGATAGCGGTCGATGTGTGGAGTAATAGTAGTAGATGCAGGCAGGAGTCGGTCTACTAATCTTGGACGTGATGCCTATATAATGATCATTGCCTGGATATCGTCATAATTATTTGAAGTTCTATCAATTGCCCAACAGTATTTGTTTACCCACCGTTTGCTATTTTTCTCGAGAGAAGCCACTAGTGAAACCTACAACCCCGGGTCTTATTTCTCATATATTTGCTTTACGATCTATTTTATTTGCACTTTTTATTCAGATCTATTAAACCAAAAATACTTTGCTGCACTTTATTTTATTTACGATCTATTTATTCAATCTATTACAACTTTCTCCCGTCAACACGCAATTTCTGGCGCCGTACCCCGAAAGGGATTGACAACCCCTTTAACACGTTGGGTTGCGAGGTGTTGTTATTTATGTGCAAGGGCTGTTTACGTTGTGTTGCTTGGTTCTCCTACTGGTTCGATAACCTTGGTTTCATTTCTGAGGGAAATACCTACCGCCGCTGTGCTGCATCATGCCTTCCTCTTCGGGGAAATGCCGACGTAGCTTCAAGCGACATCAGTACTTCGCACTACCCACAGCCTCCGTGGGGTCGGGGAAGTATGGTTATTTTGGGAGGCACACGTGCCACATCAAAGTTGTGAATGGTATAGTTAAATATGACACCACACCCTTTTCATACATATAGTATAGGGCCACCCGCATGTGGTTCGTTTGTGGTCCCACCCATCTCCCGCCACAAGCACACATTTGTGGGTCGGGACATGGTCCCTTTGTCTGGAAGCGAAAGGGGAAGTTTGACCATATATATGATGGACTCCTATAGGTTTTGTGTTACAGTAGGGTGAGATTTCAAACCTAACTATCTGGGGGCATGCATTCGTAGCTAGGATTCCCTTACCGACGATTTGAAGTGGGATTTGTAGTGGGTGGCTGACTAGCAATATTGTGCGCTTTGTGCGACAGGTGCCACATCAAAGTTGTGCATTGGGTATTCAAACATCAAAACCCCATCACGGGGCCTTAGATCTGGAGCAGACCAAGTCGTCCCAGGATGGGAAGCTCAACCCCATCACGGGGCTACCGATTCCGCGGCGTTGGAGCCGCACACAGATTCTACTGCGTATGATATCCGCATCAGCGGAACCCCAGATTCATCCCCGGCGACAGGTTCCGAACCCTGCGAGTCTGCAGATGCTGAACTCGATTGGTTATCGATCTTCAAGTTCAGCGCCGCAGACGTCTTCCAACACTCGCCCATGGGCGATGTACTAAACTCACTAAAAAACCTATCTCTGGCAGGCGACTCTCCACCGAACTATGTTCGACTCGAACTTACGGCTGATGATGGAGAATTTTGCTTCCCACCCGCCCCCACTTCATAGCCACTGTCGAAGACCCAATCAACACGCTTGACCTCGGCCCCGAAGACATCGACGGTACGGACGACGATGAGGGGCAAGGCCAGAACTCAATACCCGCTAGACGCGGGATGGCCACTTCATGGTACGACGTGTGTATGATAGACACACCCAACGACGCTTTCGACGATGACAAGGAGGACCCAGTTGAGGATAAACCTCCTGGTGCACAGTCCGAAAACCGGCGCGCCTTGCGCCGCTCCAAGTCACGACGCTCAAGAGAAAATAACACTAGCACCGGAGAAGACAATACCCCGGACGATGAAGACCCTGTTGAGCTAGGATCCGAACAGGAAGAACAGGAAGGCGGGCAAGACAACCCTGATGAACATGCAACATATGGATACTCAGAGGATAGCAATTATCTCCCACTCTCCGAGGAAGAGGAGATCCTCGATAACGAGGATTTTATCGTGCCTAAGGAACCTCTTGAGCAGGAGCGCTTTAAACACCAGCTCATAGCCACTGCAAGGAACCTAAGAAAGAAGCAGCTGCAGCTTCAAGCGAGCCAAGATTTGCTCAATGATAGATGGACCGAGGTCTTGGCCGCCGAAGAATACGGCCTTATCGGCCCAGACAAGAGCCACCCCAACAGCAGGTGGTACCCTCAATACAATGGCAGGGCGTTGGAGCCCACACCACCATCGAATAAGGTTGTAGGCCGACCACAGTTCGGTCCGGACAAAGCAGCAGCCCAAGCAGAGTATCATACCAACCCATCCGGCCGTCAAAACAAGAACACAACAACTCGGGGGAACACTCGCGACATCCAACAGGACCTGGAGGGTAGAACAGGACACACAAAGTCAATACACAGATCGTGGGGACATGCCCCGACCGGTGATGATGGTCACCTATTCAGACACAATAGAGCCGACCACGCTCGGTCCGAACTCCGTAAACAGAGTCCGCCGGAGGTGCTTCATAGTGTGGCTCAACATAGAGGAGCCGCACACCCTCTCTGCTTTACCGACGAGGTAATGGAGCATGAATTTCCAGACAGGTTTAAACCCATTAACATCGAGTCATATGATGGAACAACAGATCCCGCGGTATGGATTGAGGATTACCTCCTCCATATCCACATGGATCGCAGAGACGACCTTCATGCCTTTAAATACATACCTCTCAAGCTTAAAGGGCCAGCTCGGTACTGGCTAAACAGTTTGTCAGAAAATTCTATTGGTAGCTGGGAAGACCTGGAAGACGCCTTTCGAGACAACTTCCAAGGAACTTATGTCTGGCCACTAGATGCCGATGACTTAAGTCATATTATCCAGAAGCCCGGCGAGTCAGCCAGGGAGCTCTGGACTAGGTTCTTAGTAAATTAGAACCAAATTGTCGACTGTCCGGACGCAGAGGCCCTTGCAGCCTTCAAACATGGCGTCCGGGATGAGTGGCTAGCGCGTCACCTCGGCCAGGAAGGACCCATATCCATGACAACCCTTACCGCTCTGATGACTCGCTTTTGTGCGGGAGAAGACAACTGGCTTGCTCGTAAAAGCAGCAACGCCAGCGACCCGGGCACTTCCGAAATTCGAGACGGCAACGGTAAGCCACGACAAACCGAACGCAACAGTCGCAATAACACTGAAGGATTACGCGACACAGGGGTCAACGCCGGATTTCACAATCCGAAACCCGGTCAACGGAAGAAGCCACTAAAGGCAAACCAGGATGGATCATCCACCCTTGACAGAATATTGGACCGACCTTGTCAGATTCACGGTCATCCTGATAAGCAAGGTAACCATACCAACAGAAACTGTTGGGTCCTCATGCAGGCAGGCAAGCTCAACGCCGATAGCAAGGGGAGGAGGTCACCAGGCGATAAAGATGACGGAGCGGCCCGCCAGCCGAATATCAGGGGCCAGAAGCAGTTTCCCTCTGAAGTTCGACCACCCCCGGAACGGAAATAGCAGTTCGGCTTCCGCCACCCACCTACCATACCGGTGAGATTCACACCACGCGTACATCACTACGCACTCAAGATACCATGGGCATCGGCGGAAGCACAATATGGACAACCCTGCAAGAATCCACGTAACGTTCTTACCCGTTTTTCTTATTTCTCTGTATCATTTCTTAAGAACAGGTGACCAACACGACAGCATCTACAACGGACTCTATCGGAGTTCGGATTCGTACACTCACCTAAGGGGCTACTTCCGTTAAGGATTCCCCTCCCCGAGGACGGGCGGCGCAGACGTGCGACAGGAGGTCCAAAATAACTTTTTGTAGACTGCACTCTCTATTCCGAGCCTATACTATGCCCTTTTTTCCTCTGTACCCGACCCCGAGCATGTCAAATAGCCGGGCTTGTGGTTTCTTTTTTATTATTATATATATACATAAATTCGTCATTGGCGTATTGCTCCTCTCCCAGTAAACCTCGTCCGAACCAATCTTTCATACTCTTGCAACAATGAGTACGGCCTCAACGGCTGCTTCACAGATGCACCTCGGCATACCCTGCCAGGGGCTCGGTATGGGAACGAAAGAGTTGCCAGCAAAAGTCCGAACAGCTCTATAGCGTACTTCGGCGTCGCAAGTTTGGCCTTATATGCATCAGCTCCGAATCATTGTCTTGGGTCAATAGTTGGGTTGCTCGGCTCTTGTGCTTGCTACCCTACGTTCTGCTCTATCGGCTAAGGTAGTAAAGGGAGAACTACTGCGATTGTGCCCTGGTCTAAACCGGACGAGCACCTCAGTAGAGAAAGCCGAAAACTAACTGTCATGATGCGGCGAGAGCTGATCAACCACTTGGCGACTTCTTGGAATCCTTAGCGATTCTCCGTGTCACACGAGGGATCTTTTTCAGATCAAATATGCAAAGCATTATACGCCGCATACATACCAGGGGCTATGTCGTAGCCCCACCATAAAACTCCTATGGCTAAGTGAAAGTGTTAATGCCTTATAGTCCGATTGCCTGGTTCGCTGCATTATCACCTCCTTTACGGACCAAGACGTTGGATAAAGAGTGATTAAATGCTTTTCCGAACACCCCCGTACTTCCTACGAGGGGGCTGAAGCCGACGACTGGAAAACTTTCAGATTATATTAAAACGGCCGCACAGGAGGAATTCAAGCTTTGGAGCAAAAACACAAAATAGATCAATTATAAAATTGTCTTTTACAATTCTAATACACCTCACTCGAACATTATGTTCTTCGAGCATTGACCCTCTATCAGGCGGGCGGCTTCCAGGACGTCTTCAAAATAATGCTTCGGCTCATTACGGTCGTTGCCCTTGGGCGGACTCTTCGCCGCAACATCGACGGCCTTCGTCTTCCCCCAGAACGTCTTGACTCGAGCAAAGGCCATCCGTGCACCCTCAATGCATGCCGACCTCTTCGCAGCATCGATACGCGGCACCGCATCAACAAGACGCTGCACCAGGCCAAAATAGCTCTTGGGAATAGGCTCACTCGGCCACAACCGGATTATGACGTTTTTCATGGCGTCGCCGAATATCCTATGAAGCTCGGCCCATTGTGACATCTGTTCATTTAGCAACAGAGGTCACTTTGATGCGCCAAATTGTGACCAGAAAAGCTTCTCTATTGCATACCCCTCCTGCGCTTGGTAAAATTGCGCCACATCGGAAGAACTCTTCGGCAAGTCCAAAAATTCGGCCGGAGAACTCCAGACCTGGTTTAGTTGAGCATAGTCCGGATCGCCAAACTTAGTCTGAAGCAAAAAGGGCTTACCGGCCGCTATATCCTTAGCCTACCGAATCTCTTCACGAGCTGCCCTAGATTCAGACCGAGCTTCACTCGCCTCTCGTACGGCCTTATCGAGTTCAGCCATTTTGGCTTTATTATCCTTCTCAAGGAATTCACAGCGGCTGGCAGTATTCTTCAATTCAAGCGCCAGTGCGGATATTTTCTCCTCACTTTGGTGCCGAGCTGCTTGTTCGGCTCTTAGGTCAGCCGATGCCTTCTTGGCAGCCGCATCACTACACCGGGCCTGCTCCTTGGCCCGGGCTAGCTCCGCCCGAAGAGCTTCAACGGCGGCAGCACTGTCTGCAACCACGCACATTTCATATAAAACCCTTTTTGGCGTCAGGCCTACATTACAAGACATTGGTGTAAGGAATGCTCGAAATATATACCTTGCGAGTCGTCAAGACGCCTGTTGATCAATGCAATGTCATCTCCTGCAATATCCAGCTTTCGCTGCAGTTCGGCCACTTCCGTATTTCGGGTAGCCGCAGGAGGGGAGGCAGCCTATATTCCAAGTTAAATCAAGGTTAGTAACTGAGCATATCTTTTTGATCCTCCGGTCGCTTCCTTCGGAAGGCAATCCGAGTCTCAGGGGCTACTGCATATACAACAGGTGCATTCTGTCAATATTATTCAATTGGCAAAACTACATCACAAACCTCAAAACCTCTTAGAAGGCTCGAGAAGGCCTCGTTCAATCCGCTTTTCGCGATAGAACCTTTTCGACCACCGTAATCATCAAGGCACGGTGCTTATCTGAATTGGACGCTTGCCGCAGCATGTCCGTTAGCATTTCCGGCGCTCCGGGGTCTTCGGAAACCGCCGCCGGAGTATGACATTCCTTTGAAGGAATCTGCTTACTCTCCCCCAGAATCATCTCCGGCTGTAAACCGGACGGTTCGGGGCCGTCATTCTTGATTCCCGAACCTTGGATGATAGAGGCACCACCTTCGGGTAACGCCTTCTTCGTTTCCTGTGCTGCTTGACGATTGGGAGGAGCCCTTCGGGACGATACCTCGGTATCATCCCCCCTGTTGGGCGAAGAGGCCGGAGATGGCGTGTCACTCTCCATCATCTCTGGAAGAAGGTCTCCCGAGGAGGAGGACGATTGAGAAACACCAGGCGTTAACCTGCGTGGACGTGCATATGTCGGATGATTACTTCACTAATAGGAAAAGAATGAGGTACGTTTAAAGTGCCCCAGCCTCACTTACGGTTTGGCCAGAGGTTCGTCCTCGCCAGAAAGCCTTACGGCAGCATCGCTCGCCCGGCCCAAACTGCCCGACGATGGCATTTTTCCTCTCTTGGAAGGCTTCCCCTCTTGATCTTCGGAAGCAGCCCTCTTTTTGCCATGGAGAGCTTCCTCCGCACCTTTGCCCTTGGGCAAAAGAGTTTTGGTTTCCCCGAACACAGCGTCTAATTCGTCCTCAGGGCAGTATCACCTTCGGGTTCCCCGCTCTTGCCCCCTCTGCAGACACCTGGTACGGTGTGGGAATCAGCATTCTCATTAGCAGGGCAGTCGCAGAGTCTTCGGGAAGGGGCGCCGGACACCAGATTAACACCGCTTTCTTTATCCAGGTCCTGTATAGGGACGGATTGCTCAGTATCTTGTCAAGAGATGCTTGAATGGAAGGTGTTCAGAGTTTGAGTACTTACCGCAGTGTCCGAATGATTGCAGTCAAGGCCGACATCTTCGGTGGTGTCCGACCATTGCTCTCGTTCCCCGAAATATAATTTCCACATTCCTTCGTGCGCGGTGCCGAAGAAGTGCTGAAGAGGCCGCCGCCCTTCTCGATTAAACTCCCACATACGGAGAGGCCGCCGCTGACATGGCAGGGTCCGGCGGACTAGCATTACTTGAACGACGTTCACAAGACCGATGCCCTTCTCGGTAAGGCTTCGGATGCGACCTTGCAGAGTTTGCACTTCATTGACGGATCCCCAGTCCAGTCCCTTATTGATCCATGAAGCAAGCTGAATTGGAGGGCCGGGTCGGAACGCAGGTGTAGCTACCCACTTGGAGCCCCGCGGCTCGTTGATATAAAACCACCCCTGCTGCCATAGGTCGGAAGACTTGGCGAAAGATCCTTCAAACCAAACCGCGCTGGCAAGCTTGCCTATTGTGACGCTGCCGCACTCTGCCTGCTCCTCCTCTGTCACCCGCGGCCTCGCATCAAAGGTCTTGAGCCACAAACCAAAGTGCGGAGGAGTCCGGAGGAAGGCCTCACACGTGACGATAAATGTCGAGATGAGGAGAATAGAGTCCAGGGCCAGATCGTGAAAGTCTAGCCCATAGTAGAACATGAGCCCCCGAACGAAGGGGTTAAGCGCGAACCCAAACCCATGGAGGAAGTGGGACACAAACACTACCCTCTCGCCGGATTTGGGGGTAGGAACGACCTGCCCCTGTGTAGGAAGCCGATGAAGGATTTCCGGGGTCAGATACCTCGCTGCGCGGAGCTTCGCAATATCCTCCTCTATGACAGAAGAAGCCACCCATCGGCCTTGACGGCTGGATCCGGACATGATTAGGGCTGGTGGCGATGGGAACCCAAGGGTTGGAACTTGGGGTGGCTAGGGTTGAGGAAGAAGTAAGCGCAAAGGAAGAAGACGAGTCTGGGACCCTATATAAAGACCCCAAATACTAAGCGTATCCACCTGGGTCTCGAAACTTACCTATCTCCAGAGAGTTGTACCCAGGAGACGGTTGGGTTACCCACGCTTGCATTAATGAGAATCCCGTGAATTAGGGAACATGATCTCTGCCTTGGCAAGACGTGCCAGTAAAACCGCGTCCCGAGACGTGGGGCGACATGCCAGCCAACGGTTGGAAATAGGAACCGGGCAGGCGTGATGCGATGTCATAAACAGTTATCAACAAATTAGACTCATGGGATATTGTATTTTCTGCAATTATATACACATGTCCGAATATATCTACTACATCTGAAGACTGTTACGGAGTTCGGAAGGAGGGAACCCGCCTTGCAATGCCGAAGACAATCTGCGCGCCGGACTCCTCGTCATTGAAGCCAGGTTCAGGGGCTACTGAGAGAGTCCTGGACTAAGGGGTCCTCGGGCGTCCGGCCTGTTATTCATTGGGCCGGACTGATGGGCTGTGAAGATATGAAGGCCGAAGACTATACCCGTGTCCGGATTGGACTTCCCTTGGCGTGGAAGGCAAGCTAGGCGACCAGCTGTGAAGATTCCTTCTTATGTAACCGACTCCATGTAACCCTAGATCTCTCCGGTGTCTATATAAACCAGAGAGCATAGTCCGGATAGGACATTCATTACCATATACACATAGGCTAGACTTCTAGGGTTTAGCCATTACGATCTCGTGGTAGATCAACTCTTGTAACACTCATATTCATCAAG
This sequence comes from Aegilops tauschii subsp. strangulata, assembly GCF_002575655.3. Classification (NCBI taxonomy): domain Eukaryota; kingdom Viridiplantae; phylum Streptophyta; class Magnoliopsida; order Poales; family Poaceae; genus Aegilops; species Aegilops tauschii. The sequence continues at coordinate 163,781,900 of NC_053039.3, read as the reverse complement.
ATCAATCAAGCAGGAAGTAGGGTATTACCTCCATAGAGAGGGCCCGAACCTGGGTAAACATCATGTCCCCCATCTCCTGTTACCATTCAATCAGCGGGCTAAAGTATTCTGGCATGGCGCGGTCATCGACTACGACATCGAGGTCGTCGACACCAACAGCTTGACGTGGGTTATGTCACAGGTTAAGTTGCCCACCCCCTGCCGCCGATCTCCTGCGGCTCGTTATGAACAATTTGCCACCCTTCATCTCCATGGGGCCCCTTTTATCTTTTCTGAAGGACACGTTCTGTGACGCTGGCTTGGGATATTCAGCTGGCAAGTCAGACCTCATCAACGGCGACCACGAGGAGGAGCCAATCTGTGACAAGTGAGGAAACCCATGATTTGTTTTCTCGAACCCCTTTTATAGTGAGAACATGTCCAGTATTTATTGCTATATTTGGTTGTTTGCATTATGCCTTGTTATTCTATGGTTTATGGTTGTTTGGTTGTTTGTAGTTAGCATATGTCCAGTTTCAATTGCCATCTTTGGTTGTTCGTAGTATGCCTTGTTTATTTCAGCTATTAACAGTGTGATGTTCTATATGTGCTAGTATGAACTGTGCAGTTCAATTTGATCAATACCAAATTTAACAATAGCTCTATGAATGGCTATATTTGGTTGCTGTTAAGCATGTTGTACTCCCTCCAAATCTTTTTAGTTCGCATATAAGATTTGTCTAAAGTCAATCCTCGTAAAGTTTGACCAACTTTATAGAACAAAATACCAACATTCACAATATGAAATAAATATCAGTACATGTGTCATGACTTAAGTTTTCATATTGTATAACTTTAGCATGGTAGATGTTGATTTTTTTTCATATAAATAAGGTCAAACTTTATGAAGTTTGACTTCAGACAATTCTTATATGCAGAGTAAAAAGGACCAGAGGTAGTATTTAACACGCCTTTCCATTGATTTAACAATGGCACTGTTTGGGTACTCTAACTTAGCTAGAGGTTAGAGTTAGTTTCTAGCTCATGACAGTTAAAAGGGAGAGAGAGAGAGATTGGTGGAATAGTTGATTGTATTGCTTGATCCTCGTGGGCATATATATAGGAGGACATGTTCATCTTGGAGTACAAGTCAAGGTATAATAAATCCTACGCTATCCTACGTTTCCTAAACAACAATGATACTCAACAATGACTAACCCTGAACTAACTCTAGCCAAAGAGGTGTTTGGATGATAGTGTTAGATTGATAATAAATGCACTAGGAGAACTAGCCCCAATCAGCACGTCTTGGGTGGGATAGTTGTTTTGGGTGGGTTTGACACAACTAGCTCAAACTAGCCATCATGTTTGGATACTTTAGGGCTATTTGAGCCCAAACTAGCTCAAACTAACTCTAACCCATGGATCCAAACAGGGCCAATAACTAGTGTACTTAGACCTGCACAATACAAGTATGAATGAGTACGTTTGCTTGTTTTTAAATATTAGGCCTGTTGCAGTTAATAATACACCTTTCCACTTCTTGTTTTTAAATATTAGGTTTTTAACAATTTGGTCTTGCACATGTAGGTCCTATTGTCAGAGGTTTTGACCCACAGTTTGACCCTTTTTGCATATGTGGAAATGAGTTGTCCATGAATATCAGTCAAGTCAAGAAACTCAGAAAGATTGTTACGATAAAGAAATTAGCGACAAAAACCAACAAGATCTTTGTCTGCACAATGAAGAAGACATCAGTTCACTACAGGATGGTACTAACTGTTATACCTTGTCTTTTTAATTCCTTTGGGCCATTTCAAATCTAGAGAAGATATGTATGCATATCCTTGTTTTCAGGCCTTTCCAAAGCAGTTCACTGATGATTGCCTCTCAAACCACCTGTATGGTCAGGAGGAGAGGAAGGTATTCATATAACACCCACGGTTCAATATTGAAGTGTTACTGAAGAGGACGAAGGATGGACATGCACTGGCCTAAAGTTGCAAAGACCTTCAACATCAATGAAGGCTCAATATTCGCCTTCCACTTCAGCAATTTTCCAGATGAGATCCATCTGTCTATGTACCGTCTATGATGCTAATTTTGAAAGGTTATAGATGTTGCATGTGAAACTTGGTGCTGGTGCAGTTGTGTAATGGGGTAGCTGAGTGCCGAAGCTATATAATGTTGTACTCTGACGTATTTCAATTATGAAATCCTGCTTCCTTAATATGAAAAAATATATATTGTGTGCTTAATATGAAATGTCAGTTAGATTAATAAATGGATTATTAATAATAGGGCAATTAGTCTGCTAATTGGAATTTTCTATTGCAAACGGTTATTGAGAAAACACGGTGGGCGATGACCTCAGGCAACGCACACAGTTTCTAGGAATAAACCGTGTTGGATCAATGAACAATCACACACGATATCCTCTTGAAAACTGTTTGCGTTAGGCCACTTTGCGCAAACGTTTACCACATAAAAAGTGTGTGTGATAGACAACCTTTGCCACACAGTTTCTTCTACGCACCGTGTGTGATGCATTCAATAACACAAACGATAAAATTGTTAATATCGTGTGCAATGGCAAAGCTATCACAAAAAATTTAATGGGGAAAATTGTGTGTGATGTACCTGCGAACGAAAACCTTTTCCTTAGAGTGACTGTGTGGGATGTATATACGAACGGATACGTACTTCTTGGATTAACTGTATGGGATGTGCATACTAACGGAAACGTATTCCTTGGATTGACTGTGTGGAATGTACATGCAAACGAAAACGTTTAGATGGGACTGACTGTGTGGGATGTACTTACGACCGGAAACGATTTGGCCTGTATAATTGTATTTTTTAGCACAACTGTACATATAACCGTATTTGATCGCTCGCCCGTCGCACACGACCTCATTTTGCCGAGCGTGTGTACCACGTGGGCCTATCCCCGACGGTTTCTTGGTCATGTGGGAAGGGCCCCCCTATAGCAGTCACTCACTTGGCGACGGTTCAGAACACCATCACGGAAAGGGGTTAAAAATCGTTTGTATAGAACCTCGTTGTACCAGTGTGTGAAGCACCCCCTCATGCATCTCGATATCCTAAGGGTGTTTCATCACCTCCGGAAGGTAAGGGTTGATGACTTTCTCAAAGAACTTGTCCTTAGACGAGCTTGGAGGCGCCATGGTGATCTAGATCTATCTGAAAAACAACCCGAAACAAGAACAGAGGAGAATCTCGCGATACGATGGTCAAAACATTAGGAAGTATATAATGATTTTTTTTCGTGCAGGACAAGTAATATGGAAGAAAAATGGAGACGGGAAAGTCCATGAGGGGGCCACAAGCCTGGGAGGTGCGCCCAGGGCGGTAGGGCACACCCCTCGGGATTGTCGCTCCCTCGTGCACTTTTCAGACTGTTTATTATTTTCCTATTTTTTAAATATTCCAAAACAGACAAAAAATACTTTTATGGAACCTTTTGAGTCGGTTTACTTACCGTACCACATACCTACCCCTTTTCAGGGTTCTTGAGCATTTCAGAAGGTTTTCCTTATGTGCTCTTTCGGTGTCATAGTTCGAATAATATTGGTTTCAACATTAATGGGTGTACCTGAGATATCATGTTTAATTCTTTGCCCAATAATCACTCTCGGATTAGTGCCTTCGGCGTTGTTTATCTTGATAGCTCTAGAACGATAAACTTCTTCGACGATATACAATCCTTCCCATTTAGAGAGAAGCTTTCCTGCAAATAATCTTAAACGAGAGTTGTATAGTAAAACTTGATCACCTACGTTGAATTCCCATTTTTGAATTCTTTTATCATGCCAACTTTTAACTTTTTCCTTAAATAACTTGGCATTCTCATAAGCTTGTGTCCTCCATTCATCTAGAGAACTAATATCAAATAACCTCTTTTCACCGTCAAGTTTGAAATCATAATTAAGTTCTTTAATTACCCAATATGCTTTATGTTCTAACTCAAGAGGTAAATGACATGCTTTTCCATACACAATTTTATAAGGGGACATGTCCATATGATTTTTATAAGCGGTTTTGTATGCCCATAATGCATCATCAAGTTTCTTGGACCAGTTCTTTCTAGATCTATTAGCGGTCTTTGGCAAGATTAACTTTATTTCTTGATTGCTCAATTCAACTTGACCACTAGACTGAGGATGATAAGGTGATGCAATTTGATGGTTGACATCATATTTAGTAAGGAGTTTACGGAATGCACCGTGAATAAAATGTGAACCACCATCAGTCATTGAATATCTAAGGACTCCAAACCTCGGGAAAATAACTTCTTTAAGTATTTTAAGAGATGTGTTATGATCAACACTACTAGCTGGAATAGCTTTTACCAACTTAGTAACATAATCAACAACAACTAGAATATGTGTATACCCATTAGAGGAAGGAAAATGTCCCATATAATCAAATCCCCGAACATCAAATGGTTCAATAACAAGTGAATAATTCATAGGCATTTCCTGACATCTACTAATATTACCGATTCTGTGACATTCATCACAAGATAAGACAAACTTACGTGCATCCTTAAAGAGAGTAGGCCAATAAAAACCAGATTGTAATACCTTATGTGCGGTTCTATCTCTAGCGTGGTGTCGTCTGTATGCCTCAGAGTGACACTTCCATCGGATTTGTTCCTATTCATGCTCAGGTACACAAGGTCTAATAATATCATCTACTCCTTCTTTATAAAGACGTGGGTCATCCCAAAAGTAGTGTCTTAAATCAAAGAACATTTTTTTTCTTTTGTTGGTATGTGAAACTAGGTGGTATATATTTAGCAACAATGTAATTAGCATAGTCTGCATACCAAGGAGTATTACGAGAAGCATTTATAACAACTAATTGTTCATCAGGAAAACTATCATCAATAGGTAGTGGGCCATCAAGAACATTTACCATTCTAGATAGATTATCGGCTACAAGATTCTTAGCTCCCTTTCTATCAATAATATGCAAATCAAATTCTTGCAGCAAAAGAACCCACATAATGAGTATAGGTTTAGCATCATTCTTTTCCATAAGATATTTAATAGCAGTATGATCAATGTGAATAATTACTTTAGAATCAACAATATAAGATCTGAATTTATCACATGCAAACACAATTGCTAAAAATTCTTTCTCAGTAGTAGCATAATTTCTTCGAGCATTGTCTAGAGTTTTACTAGCATAATGGATAACATTAAATTTCTTATCAACTCTTTGTCCTAGAAAAGCACCAACAACGTAATCACTAGCATCACACATAATTTCAAAAGGCAAGTTCCAATCAGGTGGTTGAACAATAGGTGCAGAGGTTAAGGCTTTCTTAAGTATTTCAAAGGCTTCTACTCAATCATCATAAAAAACAAATGGAACATTGATGTCTACTACGCAACCTTATTGTTGTAGACTCGTGTTGGGCCTCCAAGCATAGAGTTTTGCAGGAACGTAGCAAATTTCCCTCAAGTGGATGACCTAAGGTTTATCAATCCATGGGAGGCGTAGGGTGAAGATGGTCTCTCTCAAACAACCCTGCAACCAAATAACAAAGAGTCTCTTGTGTCCCCAACACACCCAATACAATGGTAAACTGGATAGGTGCACTAGCTCGGCGAAGAGATGGTGATACAAGTGTAATATGGATGGTAGATATAGGTTTTTGTAATCTGAAAATATAAAAACAGCAAGGTAACTAGTAACGAAAGTGAGCAAAAACGGTATTGCAATGCTTGAAAACAAGGCCTAGGGTTCATACTTTCACTAGTGCAAAGTCTCTCAACAATGATAACATAATTAAATCATATGGCAATCCCTCAACGTGCGACAAAGAGTCACTCCAAAGTTCCTATCGCGTAGAACATAAGATGAAATTGCTTGTAGGGTACGAAACCACCTCAAAGTTATTCTTTCTGATCAATCTTTTGAGCTATTCCTAAAAGTGTCACAAACAGCCCTTAGAGTTCGTACTAAAATAACACCATATGATACACATCAATCCACCCTAATGTCACCTAGATACTCCAATGTCACCACAAGTATCTGCGGGTCAATTATATGATATGCATCAAACAATTTCAGATTCATAATATTCAATCCAACGCAAAGAACCTCAAAGAGTGCGCCAAGATTTCTACCGGAGAAACAAGGATGAAAACAGGCATCAACCCCTATGCATAGATTACCCAAATGTTACCTCGGGAATCCATGAGTTGAGTGCCAAAACATACATCAAGTGACTCAATAGAACACCCCATTGTCACCACGAGTATCCCACGCAAGACATACATGAAGTGTTCTCAAATCCATAAAAGTATTCAATCCGATAATAATGAAACCTAAAAGGTAAAACTCAACCCATCACAAGAAAATAGTGAGGGAGAAACACCATATGATCCAACTATAGTAAGAAAGCTCGCGGTACATCAAGATCGTGCCAAATCAAGAACATGAGAGAGAGAGATCAAACACATAGCTACTAGTACATACCCTCAGCCCTGAGGGTGAACTACTCCCTCCTCATAATGGTGGCCGCCGAGATGATGAAGATGGCCTCCGGTGATGGTTTCCCCCTCCGGCACGGTGCCGGAACGGGGTCCCGATTGTTTTTTCATGGATACAAAGGCTTGCGACGGCGAAACTTCTCATCTAGGGTTCTTTTAGGGGTTTTTGCTATTTATAGGATTTTTGGCGTTGGTCTCACGTTAAGGGGGTGCCCGAGGGGCCCATAAGCCGAGGGGCACGCCCTAGGGGGGAGGGCGCACCCCCTAGGCTTGTGGCCTCCTCGGTCACTTCCTGGCCCAGCTCCGGTGCTTCAGGGGTCTCTTTTGGTCCATAAAAAATCACCTTAAATTTTCAACCCATTCCCAGAACTTTTATTTCTGCCCAAAAATGACACCACGGTAGTTCTGCTGAAAACAACATCAATCCGGGTTAGTTCTAATAAAACCATACCCAAACCATATAAAATTGTTGCAAACATGGCATGAATACTTCATAAATTTTAGATACATTGGAGACGTATCAGCATTCCCAAGCTTAATTCCTGCTCGTCCTCGAGTAGGTAAATGACAAAAGAAATAATTTATGAAGTGTGATGCTACCTAACATATTTATCAATGTAATCATCTTTATTGTGGCATGAATGTTCAGATCTATAAGATTTAAAACAAAAGTTTAATATTGACATAAAAATAATATACTTCAAGCATACTAACAAAGCAATCATGTCTTCTCAAAATATCATGGCCAAAGAAAGTTATCCCTACAAAATCATATAGTCTGGCTATGCTCTATCTTCATCACACAAAATATTTCATCATGCACAACCCCGATGACAAGCCAAGCAATTGTTTCATACTTTTAATGTTCTCAAGCCTTTTCAACTTTCATGCAATACATGAGTGTGAGCCATGAATATAGCACTATAGGTGGAATAGAGTATGGTGGAGGTTGTGAGGACAAGACTAAAAGGAGAAAGTCTCACATCAACTAGGAAAATTAATGGGCTATGGAGATGCCCATCAATTGATATCGATGCAAGTGAGTAGGGATTGCCACGCAACAGATGCACTAGAGCTATAAGTGTATGAAAGCTAAAAATGAAAACTAAGTGGGTGTGATCCAACTTGCTTGCTCACGAAGACCTAGGGCAATTTGAGGAAGCCCATCATTCGAATATACAAGCCAAGTTCTATAATGAAAAATTCCCACTAGTATATGAAAGTGATAAAATAGGAGACTATCTATCATGAAGAACATGGTGCTACTTTGAAGCATAAGTGTGAAAAAATGATAGTAACATTGTCCCTCTCTTTTTCTCTATTTTTTTGTTTTTTGGGCTCTTTGGCCTATTTTTTTATTTTGGGCTCTTTGGCCTCTTTTTTTAAGTCTGGAGTCTCATCCAAACTTGTGAGGGAATCATAGCCTCCATCACCCTTTCCTCACATGGGACAATGCTCTAATAATGATGATCATCACACTTTTATTTACTTACAACTCAAGAATTACAACTCGATACAAGAACAAAATATGACTCTATATGAATGCCTCCGGTGGTGTACCAGAATGTGCAATGATCAAGAGTCACATGTATATAAAAAATATGAACGGTGGCCAAGCCACAAATACTATGCCAACTACATGATCATGCAAAGCAATATGACAATGATGGTATGTGTCATAATAAATGAAATGGTGGAAGTTGCATGGCAGTATATCTCGGAATGGCTATGGAAATGCCATAATAGGTAGGTATGGTGGTTGTTTTGAGGAAGGGTATATGGTGGGTTTAATGCATCGGCGAAAGTTGCGCGGTACTAGAGAGGCTAGCAATGGTGGAAGGGTGAGAGTGCTATAATCCATGGACTCAGCATTAGTCATAAAAAAACTCATATACTTATTGCAAAAATTTATTATCCATCGAAGGAAAATACTAATATGCATGCTCCTCGGGGGATAGATTGGTAGGAAAATACCATCGCTCGTCCCCGACCACCACTCATAAGGAAGACAACAAAAAATAAATCGTGCTCCAACTTCATCACATAACAATTCACCATACGTGCATGCTTTGGGAATCACAAACTTTAATGCAAGTATTTCTACCAATCCACAATTACTCACTAATATGACTCTAATATCACCATCTTTATATCTCAAAACAAATGAAAGAAATCAAACTTCTCATATATTCAATGCTCTTCATGAAAGTTTTTATTATATCCCTCTTGAATACCCTTCATATTAGGACTAAATTCATAACCTAAGGAAATTGCCATACTATTTATAAGACTCTCAAACTACTATAAGTGAAGCACGAGAGTAAATGACAAACTACTCCAAAACGATATAAGTGAAGATCAATGAGTAGTCAAATAATTAAGTAGCTATGTGAAGACTCTCTCTCATTAAAAAACTTTAAATCTTAAGTAATTTATTCAAATAGCAAGAAAAACAAAATAAAATGGCATCCCAAGCATAGCACATATCATGTGAAGAAGAAAAATGTAGGCTCAACCAAAACTGACCGATCATTGTTGAAGAAGAAAGGCGGGATGGCAACCGGGGCATCCCCAAGCTTAGATGCTTGAGACTTCTTGAAATATTACTAGGGATGCCTTGGGCATCCCCAAGCTTGAGCTCTTGTGTTTCCTTAATTCCTCTCATATCACGGTTTCCCTAATTCTTAGAAACTTCATCCACACAAAACTCAACAAGAACTCGTGAGATAAGTTAGTATAAATCAATGCTAAACCTTATTATTCTCTACTGTAGAAAATCACTAAAATTATAATTGGATATTGCATACTAAATGCCTTTGCCCATTTAATACTCCTATTCTCAAATAGAATCATTAAACAAGCAAACATATGCAAACAATGCAAACATAACAACAATCTGTCTAAACAGAACAGTCTGTAAAGAATGCAAGAAGATTCATACTTCTCTAACTCAAAAAATTCTGAAAAATTACCACACTGTAGAAAATTTGTTATTACTCAATGTGTAAAATCTCAAGATTTTATCATGTTCTGACTATTCACAAATATTCAAAATATAAGAACAAACTTTCTGTTTTCAAGCAACAACATACAGACTTGGAAAATAAGCATGGTAAAGGCTATACTTGACACTTTTATTGAAATAAAAGATGCAAAAATTACTCTAAATAAAAGCAAGAAAATCCTAATAAAATGAAATGATGCTCCAAGAAAAACTCATATCATGTGAAGAATAAAAATATAGCTCCAAGTGAGGTTACCGATAATGTTGGGGACAAAAGAGGGGATGCCTTCCGGGGCATCCCCAAGCTTAGTTTCTTGGGTATTCCTTGAATATTACCTTGGGGTGCCTTGGGCATCCCCATTCTTAGGGTCTTGCCACTCCTTATTCTCCTCATATCGATATCTCACCCAAAACTTGAAAACTTAAATCACACAAAACTTAACGGAACTTCGTGAGATGGGTTAGTATGATAAAGGCAAATCATTCACTTTGGTACTTTTAAGATAAGATTCATAATTCGTGAGATGGGTTAGTATGATAAATGCCTACTGTACGTTATCACTTCCACAATTTATATCACCTAATATAAGCTATGGAAACACTAAAACAAGCAAACTATGCATTGAAAACAGAATCTGTCAAAAACAGAACAATCTGTAATGATGTGAACATTAACCATACGTCTGTTACTCCAAAAATTCTGAAAAATTAGTACAACATATAATATTTGTATATCAATCATTTGTAAAAAATTCAGTTTTTCGACGCTCAAGTGATTTTAAACAATTCTGTTACTGGGCGCAAAAGTTTCTGTTTTTGAGCAGAATCAAGTCAACTATCATCCACACTATCCCAAAGGCATTACTTGGCACTTTATTGAAACAAAAGCTATAAAACATGATTACTACAGCAGCTTAATCATGTGAACACACAAAAATAGTAGGTATATGATACGTCTCCAATGTATCTATAATTTTTGATTGTTCCATGCTATTATATTATCGATCTAGGATATTTTATAAGCATTTATATGCTATTTTATATGATTTTTGGGACTAACCTATTAACCTAGAGCCCATTGCCAGTTTCTGTTTTTTCCTTGTTATTGCGTTTTACAGAAAAGGAATACCAAACGGAGTCCAATTGACCTGCCAATTTTTGTGTATTTTTATGGACCAAAAGAAGCCTCCGGAGTAAAAGAGTTGGGCCAGAAGAGTCCCGAGCCGTCCATGAGGGGGAGGGCGCGCCCTACCCCCTGGGCGTGGGCCCCTATCTCGTGGATGACTCTGAGACCCCCTGACGTGAGACCTACGCCAAAAATTCCTATAAATACAGAAACCTCCTGAAAATAATCTAGATCAGGAGTTCTGCTGCCACAAGCCTCTGTAGCCACCAAAAACCAATCAGGACCCTGTTCCGGCACCCTGCCGGAGGGGGGATCCCTCACCGGTGGCCATGTTCATCATCTCGGCGCTCTCCATGACGGGGAGGGAGTAGTTCACCCTCGGGGCTGAGGGTATGTACCAGTAGCTATGTGTTTGATCTCTCTCTCTCTCTCTCTCTCGCTCGTGTTCTTGATTCGGCACGATCTTGATGTATCGCGAGCTTTGCTATTATAGTTGGATCTTATGATGTTTTTCCCCCTCTACTCTCTTGTAATGGGTTGAGTTTTCCCTTCGAAGTTATCTCATCGGATTGAGTCTTTAAGGATTTGAGAACACTTGATGTATGTCTTGCGTGGGATACTCGTGGTGACAATGGGGTATTCTATTGATTCACTTGATGTATGTTTTGGTGATCAACTTGCGGGTTCCGTGACCTTGGGAATCTATGCATAGGGGTTGGCACACGTTTTCGTCTTGACTCTTCGGTAGAAACTTTGGGGCACTCTTTGAAGTTCTATGTGTTGGTTGAATAGATGAATCTGAGATTGTGTGATGCATATCGTATAATCATACCCACGGATACTTGAGGTGACATTGGAGTATCTAGGTGACATTAGGGTTTTGGTTGATTTGTGTCTTAAGGTGTTATTCTAGTACGAACTCTATGATAGATCGAACAGAAAGAATAACTTCGTGTTATTTTACTACGGACTCTTGAATAGATCGATCAGAAAGGATAACTTTGAGGTGGTTTCGTACCCTACAATAATCTCTTCGTTTGTTCTCCGCTATTAGTGACTTTGGAGTGACTCTTTGTTGCGTGTTGAGGGATAGTTATATGATCCAATTATGTTATTATTGTTGAGAGAACTTGCACTAGTGAAAGTATGAACCCTAGGCCTTGTTTCAACGCATTGCAATACCGTTTTTGTTCACTTTTATCATTAGTTACCTTGCTATTTTTATATTTTCAGATTACAAAAACCTTTATCTACCATCCATATTGCACTTGTATCACCATCTCTTCGCCGAACTAGTGCACCTATACAATTTACATTGTATTGGGTGTGTTGGGGACACAAGAGACTCTCTGTTATTTGGTTGCAGGGTTGTTTGAGAGAGACCATCTTCATCCTACGCCTCCCACGGATTGATAAACCTTAGGTCATCCATTTGAGGGAAATTTGCTACAGTCCTACAAACCTCTGCACTTGGAGGCCCAACAACGTCTACAAGAAGAAGGTTGTGTAGTAGACATCAAGCTCTTTTCTGGCGCTGTTGCCGGGGAGGTGAGTGCTGTTGGAAATATGCCCTAGAGGCAATAATAAATGGTTATTATTATATTTCTTTGTTCATGATAATTGTCTATTGTTCATGGTATAATTGTGTTATCCGGAAATCGTAATACATGTGTGAATACATAGACCACAACGTGTCCCTAGTAAGCCTCTAGTTGACTAGCTCGTTGATCAACAGATAGTCATGGTTTCCTGACTATGGACATTGGATGTCATTGATAACGGGATCACATCATTAGGAGAATGATGTGATGGACAAGACCCAATCCTAAGCATAGCACAAAAGATCGTGTAGTTCGTTTGCTAGAGCTTTTCCAATGTCAAGTATCTTTTCCTTAGACCATGAGATCGTGTAACTCCTGGATACCGTAGGAGTGCTTTGGGTATACCAAACGTCACAACGTAACTGGGTGACTATAAAGGTACACTACGGGTATCTCTGAAAGTGTCTGTTGGGTTGACATGGATCGAGACTGGGATTTGTCACTCCGTATGACGGAGAGGTATCTCTGGGCCCACTCGGTAATGCATCATCATAATGAGCTCAATGTGACTAAGGAGTTAGCCACGGGATCATGCATTACGGTACGAGTAAAGTGACTTGCCGGTAACGAGATTGAACAAGGTATTGGGATACCGACGATCGAATCTCGGGCAAGTAACATACCGATTGACAAAGGGAATTGTATACGGGGTTGATTGAATCCTCGACATCGTGGTTCATCCGATGAGATCATCGTGGAACATGTGGGAGCCAACATGGGTATCCAGATGTAACGCGCACGATGCGGCTATATCTCCCACGTGTCGAGGCACGACTTAGAGGCATAACCGCATTGTGGTTTTGTCGCAAGAAGGGTCATCTTCACACAATCCCATGTAATGAACAAGAATGGGATAAAGAGTTGGCTTACAATCGCCACTTCACACAATACATAAATAAAACATACATCAATCAGAGTACACACATAAGTCCGACTACGGAACCAAAAGAAAAGAAGACAACCCAACTGCTAGATCCCCGATCGTCCCAACTGGGCTCCACTACTGATCAATATGAAAAGTAACAACACAACGAACAAGATCTTCATCGAGCTCCCACTTGAGCTCAGTTGCGTCACCTGCACTGGAATCATCGGCACCCGCAACTGTTTGGAAGTATCTGTGAGTCACGAGGACTCAGCAATCTCACACCCGCGAGATCAAGACTATTTAAGCTTATAGGAAAAGATGGTGTAATGAGGTGGAGCTGCAGCAGGCACTAAGCATATATGGTGGCTAACCTACGCAAATGAGAGCGAGAAGAGAAGCAACGGAACAGTTGTGAACTAGCAATGATCAAGAAGTGATCCTGAACTCCTACTTACGTCAAACATAACCCAGGAACCGTGTTCACTTCCCGGACTCCGTCGAGAAGAGACCATCACGGCTACACACGCGGTTGATGCATTTTAATTAGGGTCAAGTGTCAAGTTCTCTACAACCGGACATTAACAAATTCCCATCTGCCTCATAACCGCGGGCACGGCTTTCGAAAGATAATACCCTGCAGGGGTGTCCCAACTTAGCCCATCATAAGCTCTCACGGTCAACGAAGGATAAACCTTCTCCCGGGAAGACCCGATCAGTCTCGGAATCCCGGTTTACAAGACATCTCGACAATGGTAAAACAAGACCAGCAAAGCCGCCTGAATGTGCCGACAAATCCCGATAGGAGCTGCACATATCTCGTTCTCAGGGCACACCGGATTGTCCAAGTTTCCGATAGGCGAGCCCAGAGTTGCCCCTGGTGGCCACCGGCGACTGACAGGTTGGACCAACACTCAGAGGAGCACTGGCCCGGGGGTTTAAATAAAGATGACCCTTGAGTCTGCAGAACCCAAGGGAAAAAGGCTTAGGTAGGCAAATGGTAAAACCAAGGTTGGGCCTTGCTGGAGGAGTTTTATTCAAAGCGAACTGTCAAGGGGGTCCCATAAATCACCCAACCGCGTAAGGAACGCAAAATCAAGGAACATAACACCGGTATGACGGAAACTAGGGCGGCAAGAGTGGAACAAAACACCAGGCATAAGGCCGAGCCTTCCACCCTTTACCAAGTATATAGATGCATTAATTAAATGAGAGATATTGTGATATCCCAACATAATTATGTTCCAACAAGGAGCAATCTTCAACTTCACCTGCAACTAACAACGCTATAAGAGGGGCTGAGCAAAACGGTAACATAGCCAAACAACGGTTTGCTAGGAAGGGTGAAAAGGTTAGGGGCTGACATGGCAGTAAGGGAGGCATGATATAGCAAGTGGTAGGTAGCACTACATAGCAATAGATCGAACAGCTAGCAAGCAAAGATAGAAGTGATTTCGAGGGTATGGTCATCTTGCCTGAGATCCCGCTAGGAAGAAGAGCGAGTCCATGAAGAAGACAAACGGATGTAGTCGAACGAATCCTCACCACTCCGGAACGAAACCGAAGCTAACGAGAGAAGCAACCCGGAAAGAAACAAACAACACGGTAAACACACAATCATAAACATGGCATGATGCACAATCAAGTATGATGCATGTCCGGTTTAAATATGCATGGCATGGCAAAGTGCAACAAACAATACTACAAGTTAAGTGGAGCTCAATATGCAACAAGTTGCATATTGAAGAAACACCACATTTAATTATTTAGTTAACTCTCGGTTGTGTACCCCACGATATTAAATGTTGTTAAACATGGCAAGAGGTGAGGCATATGAAAACTACCTAGCTAGGCAAGTTTAAATGAGGCCGGAACAACAAACAACAATTCCGGAAAATCCTCACATGCATATTTTGAATTTGCTACTGTTCTGCCATAAACACAATTTTAATGTTGTTAAACAGCAAAATAAAGTGCACCATGTTAATCTATGCATTTTTCTACCCCATTTACATATAAAGTTTATTTAAATCCGAGCTACGGTTATTTAGTTATGAATTAAAGCATTTAGCATGTTATTTGAGCAAATTTAATCAAACAGCATTTTAAACAATTTTAACATGGGTGAAAGTGGCATATTATGAAACTAGATTAAAAACTAAGCATTTCACATATATGAAGTTTTTACATATGATGCATAGTTCGTGAGATATTACATGCATGATGTGGAGGGTTTTTCTGTAAAAACAACAAAACCCGGGATAATAACTAAATTCGCTGGGACAGGAAAAAAACATATCGGGCTGAATCTAGCTGAACTGGGTCAGCTACTGCGAGCGCTGCACACGGGTGGGCTTCGGTGGGTGTCTCACCACGGGCCAGATCTGGCTTGCTGGTGGAGAGGGGGCGGCTGGGCCGGATGAGGCTTGGGCGGCGCTGGGCCTTGGTCAACACTCTCGAGAACGAGCGCAGCTGCTCGGTGTTCAGGCGCGCGGGACGAGCAGAACTCCTGCTTGAAGAAGAGGAAGCAGAAGCCGGCGCGACGACAAGCAGGGGACGCAGCGGCGGCCTGGAGGCGGGGACGAGGCTGGGAACGCAGGGCCTCACCGGATCTTGCGGAGACGGCGACAAACTGTGCAGGGCGGCGAAGGAGCTGCAAGGACATGGCCGGGGAACAAATTTAGAGAAGTCGCGGTGAGGGAGGAAGGAGATACGAGAAGGAAAGGGACGGGCAGAGGGAGGCGGACCAGGATCCGGGTGCGGGGTTTCCGTTCCCGGCGCCAGAATGGAGGGGGGGGCGCACCGGCGAGGAGAGGAGCGCTCGGGCGCTGCTGCTTCTTGGGGTTGGAGCGCCGGGCACACGGGACAGGCGCGGGAAGGACGGAGCTCCGCTGGGATGAGGGAGGAGGCGCACGGCTACTGGTGGCGTTGGTGCTCCTGCGGCGTTCATGGCGACGGGCAGAGGACTTGAGGCCGCGGCGGGGTCGAGCTGCTTGACGGCGGGGCCATGGCGGAGCTCCTCTCCTCCGGATCGAACAGGAAGGAGAAGGCAGCAGGGCGATGGCGTCTGACGAGGCCGGTCGAAGACGGCGGCCTCAGGCAAGGGAGCTCGGCGTCCTGGATCAAGAGGGGGCGCAGGAACTCGGACGCCGTGGTGCTCTGCTCCCCGGTGAGCTCAGGCGAGGCAAAGGGGATCCACGGGCGTGTGGAGCTGCTACTACGGGTGCGAGGAAAAAGCAGAGGAGGCCGAGGGCGCTCCTGCGGGGATGGGGCTGCTCTGGTTGGGGTGGAACTTGGGCGACGACGAGGGAATTGGTCCGGTTGGAAATTCGAGGGAGGATTTTGGATCGGGGAAGAACCCGAGGCGGGAGGAGACAACAGGAGTGGCGGCGCGAGGAGGATGGGACATCTCCCTAGATTTTAGGGTTTGGCTGGTTATATAGCAGGTAGATTAGTTTAGGGGCTATTCGGGCCCTCCGATTAAAATTGAGCGGTCGAGAAAAATGGCTAGGAAGTCCAAATAAGAAAACGGAGATGTTTTGTAGATGTTAGGGGATGATCCGGACCCAACGGTAACGATAGTCCGGTTCGGGTTCGGGACAATTTTTGGACACACGCGAGGGGTGGTCTGAGAGGGGTCGACAAAGACAAAGTGTCTGACAAAAGGCCGCTGAGAAGACAAGAGAGAAAACGAGGAGCAACATTGCAAGTGAGGTTAGTCTCGAAACGGTCAACGAAAGCAAGGGGGGACGCGGCAACTACTAGCGGATGCAAGTTTGAAAAACATGACGGCAACGGAGTGCCGATGCAATGCAAATGATGCGATGATGAATGCAACACAAAAATAAAACACGGCTGACTCGCAAAACAAGGAAGGCAATCAGAGCGTCGGTCTCGGGGCATTACACCAGATCCCGCTGTTGGTTATTGACCGGAGAGGCGTCTCGGTCATGTCTGCATGTCTCCCGAACCCGTAGGGTCTACACACTTATGGTTCGGTGACGCTAGGGTTGTAGAGATATTAGTATGCGGAAACTCGAAAGTTGTTCGGAGTCCCGGATGAGATCCCGGACGTCACGAGGAGTTCCGGAATGGTCCGGAGGTGAAGAATTATATATAGGAAGTCCAGTTTCGGCCACCGGGAAAGTTTCGGGGGTTATCGGTATTGTACCGGGACCACCGAAAGGGTCCCGGGGGTCCACCGGGTGGGGCCACCTGTCCCGGAGGGCCCCATGGGCTGGAGTGGGAGGGGAACCAGCGCTTAGTGGGCTGGGGCGCCCCCCATGGGCCTCCCCCTGCGCCTAGGGTTGGAAACCCTGGGGGTGGGGGGCGCCCCACTTGACTTGGGGGGAAGTTTCCCCCCTGGCCGCCACCCCCCCTTGTAGATGGGTTCCAGGGCCGCCCCCCCCTCCAGGGGGCCTATATAAAGGGGGGGGAGGGAGGGCTGCTGTACCCTAGCCCTTGGCGCCTCCCTCTCCCCCTGCAACACCTCTCCCTCCCGCTTGCGCTTGGCGAAGCCCTGCCGGGATCCCGCTACTTCCACCACCACGCCGTCGTGCTGCTGGATCTCCATCAACCTCTCCTTCCCCCTTGCTGGATCAAGAAGGAGGAGACGTCGCTGCTCCGTACGTGTGTTGAACGCGGAGGTGCCGTCCGTTCGGCACTCGGTCATCGGTGATTTGGATCACGACGAGTACGACTCCATCAACCCCGTTCATTAGAACGCTTCCGCTCGCGATCTACAAGGGTATGTAGATGCACTCCTTTCCCCTCGTTGCTAGTATACTCCATAGATGGATCTTGGTGATGCGTAGGAAATTTTAAAATTCTGCTACGATCCCCAACAGTGGCATCATGAGCCAGGCCTATGCGTAGTTACTCTGCACGAGTAGAACACAAAGCAGTTGTGGGCGTAGATGTTGCCAATTCTTCTTGCCGCTACTAGTCTTATCTTGTTTCGGCGGCATTGTGGGATGAAGCGGCCCGGACCGACCTTACACGTACGCTTACGTGAGACAGGTTCCACTGACTGACATGCACTAGTTGCATAAGGTGGCTAGCGGGTGTCTGTCTCTCCCACTTTAGTCGGAACGGATTCGATGAAAAGGGTCCTTATGAAGGGTAAATAGAAATTGGCATATCACGTTGTGGTTTTACGTAGGTAAGAAATGTTCTTGCTAGAAACCTATAAACCCACGTAAAAACTTGCAACAACAATTAGAGGACGTCTAACTTGTTTTTGCAGCATGTGCCTTGTGATGAGATATGGCCAGAAGATGTGATGAATGATATATGTGATGTATGAGATTGATCATATTCTTGTAATAGGAATCACGACTTGCATGTCGATGAGTATGACAACCGGCAGGAGCCATAGGAGTTGTCTTTATTTTTTGTATGACCTGCGTGTCATTGAATAACGCCATGTAAATTACTTTACTTTATTGCTAAACGCGTTAGCCATAGAAGTAGAAGTAATCGTTGGCGTGACAACTACATGAAGACACAATGATGGAGATCATGATGATGGAGATCATGGTGTCATGCCGGTGACGAAGATGATCATGGTGCCCCGAAGATGGAGATCAAAGGAGCAAAATGATAATGGCCATATCATGTCACTATTTGATTGCATGTGATGTTTATCATGTTTTGCATCTTATTTGCTTAGAACGACGGTAGTAAGTAAGATGATCCCTTATAATAATTTCAAGAAAGTGTTCCCCCTAACTGTGCACCGTTGCGAAGGTTCGTTGTTTCGAAGCACCACATGATGATCGGGTGTGATAGATTCTAATGTTCGCATACAACGGGTGTTGACGAGCCTAGCATGTACAGACATGGCCTCGGAACACACGCAATACACTTAGGTTGACTTGACGAGCCTAGCATGTACAGACATGGCCTCGGAACACGGAAGACTGAAAGGTCGAGCATGAGTCGTATAGAAGATACGATCAACATGGAGATGTTCACCGATCTTTACTAGTCCGTCTCACGTGATGATCGGACACGACCTAGTTAACTCGGATCATGTTTCACTTAGATGACTAGAGGGATGTCTATCTGAGTGGGAGTTCATTGAGTAATTTGATTAGATGAACTTAATTATCATGAACTTAGTCTAAAATCTTTACAATATGTCTTGTAGATCAAATGGCCCACGTTGTCCTCAACTTCAACGCGTTCCTAGAGAAAACCAAGCTGAAAGATGATGGCAGCAACTATATGGACTGGGTCCGGAACCTGAGGATCATCCTCATAGCTGCCAAGAAAGATTATGTCCTAGAAGCACCGCTAGGTGAAGCACCAATCCCAGAGAACCAAGACGTTATGAATGCTTGGCAATCACGTGCTGATGATTACTCCCTCGTTCGGTGCGGCATGCTTTACAGCTTAGAACCGGGTCTCCAAAAGCGTTTTGAGAAACATGGAGCATATGAGATGTTCGAAGAGCTGAAAATGGTTTTCCAAGCTCATGCCCGGGTCGAGAGATATGAAGTCTCCGACAAGTTCTTCAGCTGTAAAATGGAGGAAAATAGTTCTGTTAGTGAGCACATACTCAGAATGTCTGGGTTACACAACCGCTTGTCTCAGCTGGGAGTTAATCTCCCGGATGACGCGGTCATTGACAGAATCCTTCAGTCGCTTCCACCGAGCTACAAGAGCTTTGTGATGAACTTCAATATGCGGGGGATGGAAAAGACCATTCCTGAGGTATATTCAATGCTGAAATCAGCGGAGGTGGAGATCAGAAAGGAACATCAAGTGTTGATGGTGAATAAAACCACTAAGTTCAAGAAAGGCAAGGGTAAGAAGAACTTCAAGAAGGACGGCAAGGGAGTTGCCGCGCCCGGTAAGCCAGTTGCCGAGAAGAAGTCGAAGAATGGACCCAAGCCTGAGACTGAGTCCTTTTATTGCAAGGGAAGTGGTCTCTGGAAGCGGAACTGCCCCAAATACTTAGCGGACAAGAAGGCCGGCAACACCAAAGGTATATGTGATATACATGTAATTGATGTGTACCTTACCAGTACTCGTAGTAGCTCCTGGGTATTTGATACCGGTGCGGTTTCTCATATTTGTAACTCAAAACAGGAACTGCGGAATAAGCGGAGACTGGCAAAGGACGAGGTGACGATGCGCGTCGGGAATGGTTCCAAGGTCGATGTGATCGCCGTCGGCACGCTGCCTCTACATTTACCTACGGGATTAGTTTTAAACCACAATAATTGTTATTTAGTGCCAGCTTTGAGCATGAACATTGTATCTGGATCTCGTTTAATTCGAGATGGCTACTCATTTAAATCCGAGAATAATGGTTGTTCTATTTATATGAGAGATATGTTTTATGGTCATGCCCCGCTGGTCAATGGTTTATTCTTGATGAATCTCGAACGTGATGTTACACATATTCATAGTGTGAATACCAAAAGATGTAAAGTTGATAACGATAGTCCCACATACTTGTGGCATTGCCGCCTTGGTCACATTGGTGTCAAGCGCATGAAGAAGCTCCATGCAGATGGACTTTTGGAGTCTCTTGATTACGAATCATTTGACACGTGCGAACCATGCCTCATGGGTAAGATGACCAAGACTCCGTTCTCCGGAACAATGGAGCGAGCAACCAACTTATTGGAAATCATACATACCGATGTGTGCGGTCCGATGAGTGTTGAGGCTCGCGGAGGATATCGTTATGTTCTCACTCTCACTGATGACTTAAGTAGATATGGGTATGTCTACCTAATGAAACACAAGTCTGAAACCTTTGAAAAGTTCAAGAAATTTCAGAGTGAGGTTGAGAATCAACGTGACAGGAAAATAAAGTTCTTACGATCAGATCATGGTGGAGAATATTTAAGTCACGAATTTGGTACGCACTTAAGGAAATGTGGAATCGTTTCACAACTCACGCCACCTGGAACACCTCAGCGAAACGGTGTGTTCGAACGTCGTAATCGCACTCTATTGGATATGGTGCGATCTATGATGTCTCTTACCGATCTACCGCTCTCATTTTGGGGCTATGCTTTAGAGACTGCCGCATTCACTTTAAATAGGGCTCCGTCGAAATCCGTTGAGACGACACCATATGAATTATGGTTTGGGAAGAAACCTAAGCTGTCGTTTCTAAAAGTTTGGGGATGCGATGCTTATGTCAAGAAACTTCAACCTGAAAAGCTTGAACCCAAGTCGGAAAAATGCGTCTTCATAGGATACCCTAAGGAAACCATTGGGTATACCTTCTACCTCAGATCCGAAGGCAAGATCTTTGTTGCCAAGAATGGGTCCTTTCTGGAGAAAGAGTTTCTCTCGAAAGAATTAAGTGGGAGGAAAGTGGAACTTGATGAGGTGATAGTCACCCCTTCCGAACCGGAAAGTAGAGCAGCGCGGGAAGATGTTCCTGTGGTGCCTACACCGACTGGGGAGGAAGTTAATGATGATGATCATGAAGCTTTAGATCAAGTTACTGCTGAACTTCGTAGGTCCACAAGGACACGTTCCGCACCAGAGTGGTACGGCAACCCTGTCCTGGAAATCATGTTGTTAGACAACGGTGAACCTTCGAACTATGAAGAAGCGATGGCGGACCCGGATTCCGACAAATGGCTAGAAGCCATGAAATCCGAGATAGGATCCATGTATGAGAACGAAGTATGGACTTTGACTAACTTGCCCGACGATCGGCGAGCCATAGAAAATAAATGGATCTTTAAGAAGAAGACAGACGCGGATGGTAATGTGACCATCTATAAGGCTTGACTTGTCGCTAAGGGTTATCGACAAGTTCAAGGGGTTGACTACGATGAGACTTTCTCACCCGTAGCGAAGCTGAAGTCCATCCGAATCATGTTAGCAATTGCCGCATTCTATGATTATGAGATATGGCAAATGGACGTCAAAACGGCATTCCTTAACGGCTTTCTTAAGGAAGAATTGTATATGATACAGCCGGAAGGTTTTGTCGATCCTAAGAATGCTAACAAGGTATGCAAGCTCCAGCGCTCCATCTATGGGCTGGTGCAAGCATCTCGGAGTTGGAACATTCGTTTTGATGAGATGATCAAAGCGTTTGGGTTTACACAGACTTATGGAGAAGCCTGTGTTTACAAGAATGTGAGTGGGAGCTCTGTAGCATTTCTCTTATTATATGTGGATGACATACTATTGATGGGAAATGATATAGAATTCTTGGAAAGTATAAAGGCCTACTTGAATAGATGTTTTTCAATGAAGGACCTTGGAGAAGCTGCTTATATATTAGGCATCAAGATCTATAGAGATAGATCAAGACGCCTCATTGGTCTTTCACAGAGTACGTACCTTGACAAGATATTGAAGAAGTTCAATATGGATCAGTCCAAGAAGGGGTTCTTGCCTGTATTGCAAGGTGTGCAATTGAGCACGGCTCAATGCCCGACCACGGCAGAAGACAGAGAAAAGATGAGTGTCATCCCCTATGCCTCGGCCATAGGGTCTATTATGTATGCCATGCTGTGTACCAGACCTGATGTAAACCTTGCCGTAAGTTTGGTAGGAAGGTACCAAAGTAATCCCGGCATGGAACACTGGACAGCGGTCAAGAATATCCTGAAGTACCTGAAGACGACTAAGGATATGTTTCTCGTTTATGGAGGTGACGAAGAGCTCGTCGTAAAGGGTTACGTCGACGCTAGCTTCGACACAGATCTGGATGACTCGAAGTCACAAACCGGATACGTGTATATTTTGAATGGAGGGGCAGTAAGCTGGTGCAGTTGCAAGCAAAGCGTCGTGGCGGGATCTACATGTGAAGCGGAGTACATGGCAGCCTCAGAGGCAGCGCAAGAAGCAATCTGGATGAAGGAGTTCATTACCGACCTAGGGGTGATTCCCAATGCGTCGGGCCCGATGACTCTCTTCTGTGACAACACTGGAGCTATTGCTCTTGCCAAGGAGCCCAGGTTTCATAGGAAGACCAGGCATGTCAAGCGTCGCTTCAACTCCATTCGTGAAAGTGTTCAAAATGGAGACATAGATATTTGTAAAGTACATACGGACCTGAATGTAGCAGATCCGTTGACTAAACCTCTCCCTAGAGCAAAACATGATCAACACCAGAACGCTATGGGTGTTCGATTCGTCACAATGTAACTAGATTATTGACTCTAGTGCAAGTGGGAGACTGTTGGAAATATGCCCTAGAGGCAATAATAAATGGTTATTATTATATTTCTTTGTTCATGATAATTGTCTATTGTTCATGCTATAATTGTGTTATCCGGAAATTGTAATACATGTGTGAATACATAGACCACAACATGTCCCTAGTAAGCCTCTAGTTGACTAGCTCGTTGATCAACAGATAGTCATGGTTTCCTGACTATGGACATTGGATGTCATTGATAACGGGATCACATCATTAGGAGAATGATGTGATGGACAAGACCCAATCCTAAGCATAGCACAAAAGATCGTGTAGTTCGTTTGCTAGAGCTTTTCCAATGTCAAGTATCTTTTCCTTAGACCATGAGATCGTGTAACTTCCGGATACCGTAGGAGTGCTTTGGGTATACCAAACGTCACAACGTAACTGGGTGACTATAAAGGTACACTACGGGTATCTCTGAAAGTGTCTGTTGGGTTGACACGGATCGAGACTGGGATTTGTCACTCCGTATGACGGAGAGGTATCTCTGGGCCCACTCGGTAATGCATCATCATAATGAGCTCAATGTTACTAAGGAGTTAGCCACGGGATCATGCATTACGGTATGAGTAAAGTGACTTGCCGGTAACGAGATTGAACAAGGTATTGGGATACAGACCATCGAATCTCGGGCAAGTAACATACCGATTGACAAAGGGAATTGTATACGGGGTTGATTGAATCCTCGACATCGTGGTTCATCCGATGAGATCATCGTGGAACATGTGGGAGCCAACATGGGTATCCAGATCCCGCTGTTGGTTCTTGACCGGAGAGGCGTCTCGGTCATGTCTGCATGTCTCCCGAACTCGTAGGGTCTACACACTTAAGGTTCGGTGATGCTAGGGTTGTAGAGATATTAGTATGCGGAAACCCTAAAGTTGTTCGGAGTCCCGGATGAGATCCCGGACGTCATGAGGAGTTCCGGAATGGTCCGGAGGTGAAGAATTATATATAGGAAGTCCAGTTTCGGCCACCGGGAAAGTTTCGGGGGTTATCGGTATTGTACCGGGACCACCGGAAGGGTCCCGGGGGTCCATCGGGTGGGGCCACCTGTCCCGGAGGGCCCCATGGGCTGAAGTGGGAGGGGAACCAGCCCTTAGTGGACTGGGGCGCCCCCCATGGGCCTCCCCCTGCGCCTAGGGTTGGAAACCCTGGGGGTGGGGGGCGCCCCACTTGACTTGGGGGGGGGGGGAAGTTTCCCCCCTGCCCCCCCCTTGTAGATGGGTTCCAGGGCCGGTGCCCCCCTCCAGGGGGCCTATATAAAGGGGGGAGGGAGGGCTGCTGTACCCTAGCCCTTGGCGCCTCCCTCTCCCCCTGCAACACCTCTCCCTCCCGCTTGCGCTTGGCGAAGCCCTGCCGGGATCCCGCTACTTCCACCACCACGCCGTCGTGCTGCTGGATCTCCATCAACCTCTCCTTCCCCCTTGCTGGATCAAGAAGGAGGAGACGTCGCTGCTCCGTACGTGTGTTGAACGCGGAGGTGCCGTCCGTTCGGCACTCGGTCATCGGTGATTTGGATCACGGCGAGTACGACTCCATCAACCCCGTTCATTAGAACGCTTCCCCTCGCGATCTACAAGGGTATGTAGATGCACTCCTTTCCCCTCGTTGCTAGTATACTCCATAGATGGATCTTGGTGATGCGTAGGAAATTTTAAAATTCTGCTACGATCCCCAACAAGTGCTTGAAGGTATATCTTTAGATCTTGTAATCGTTTCTTTTTGTTTCTTGTTTTATCACTAGTTTATTCTATAAAATAAAACTACAAAAAAATGGAATTAAGGTTGCCTCATGTGCTTCATCTTTTTAATATCTTTCGTTAAAATAAGGATTCCGATAATTGTGCTGTAACACCCCGGATGTAAACTTCCATCTTTGACAATGTATCCAACCTTATTCTTCATCCAATTCCTTTTGGGTCCAATCCTTTTTGGTCTCTTTTGTTTTGTTTGTTGGTTTGTACTTATTGCATTGTCTTGTCATCACTGTCATCTTCTTTATGCACTTGCCATCTTATGTTGCATCATGGCCTCATCTTAGTGTTGCATTTCATCATCCTCTTCATGTGCATTGTGTGTGTCATGCATGTTATATTGTTGCTTGACCCATGTGTGATCCATACATGACTACCTCCATGCATCACCACCTCTTCTTCTCTTTTCTTTCTTGTTGGAAGTGCCATTTTTGTCCTCCTCCATAAATGTTCAATTTTTTTCCACAATAAATCTTGCATCATGTCATAAACCTCTATGCCAAATTTCACTTCCTTTGGACTTGGTTTGGTTGGGTTCAAAAAGGTTCAAGTTTGAATTTAATTCAAACTTGAATTATTTTTCTGCCTCTAAAAATCCCAAGCCATTTTATTTAAATAGTACCCATTTCCAGGAGCTTGGAGCTATTTTTATTTCTGCCAAATACCTCTCCTACCTCCCTGCATTTTTTCCTTTTCTACAGCTGCGAATTTAAATTCACAGAACTAAGTTAAAGGGGGAAGCCCTCCTAGTGCAGCAACTTGGGCCTTTTCCCCTCTCCCGCAGCCCAACAGAGGGCATCAACCGCAGCCCAGTCAGCCCACGCGTACAGGAGCTTCGTCCTCCTGTACGGCAGTGCATCCAGCGTGTCCACGTCGGACATGGGCGTGATTTGACGGCCGTCCGGCGTCCCTAGCCCCTATATATCATGTCACCGGTTCCCTAGGGTTCCTCCTCGACCGATTCCCCTCCTCTCCTTCCCTCGCCGCCGCTAGGTAAGGCTAGCCACGCCACGCCGTTGCCCTGCCCACCATGTTCCGGCCGAGCTTGAGCTCGTGCTCGGAGTAGCTCGTCGTCGCACCTCCGACCCTCCTGTTGCCGTGGAGAGGACCGTCAAGTCCTTCTTCGTCCCCTACCACCACGCCCGCACCTCTACGGCCCCTGGATCGACTACCACGACGACATCTTCCTCCTCTGCTTCGCGGACAGCAGCCCCACCAAATTCAGAGCTCCCTCTCGTCGCCTCCGGCTCGTCTCCGTCGACCCCGTCATGTCCTAGGGTGAGCTGGGTAACGCACCTCCCTCTCCCATCCATCCCATGGCATGTAAGCACTCATAGGACTCGCACGATCCGTGTATTTGCTGCGCCCGCAGTGCTCCGGCGAAGTCTGAAGATTTTTGCCGTGTGTGTACCTGCTGTAGCACGCCCGTGCGTCCCCGCGCTCCGGTTCCCGCCTAGCTGCGTTCTCCTCGCTACACTTTCCCACTCGCTTGCAGCCCGCATGCCACAGCCACCATGGTCGCACGGCAAGTTCGTGTACTGCCTTTGCCTGCTCTCGTCCACGCACACACGCAGCTTGCGTTCCACGGGCTCCTGCTCGAGCGTTTGCAAGCGCCACTACACCCGCACTCTCTTGCACTTCCCGCAGGCCTGATGCTGCTCTGCATTGCAAGTCGTCGCCTTCTAGCTCGTCACCGCCGGCGCCGGTGATTTCTGTGTTGTCACGGCCAAAGGCTCGGCCTTCTGGCCCTGGTTCAAAAGGAGCCAGGCGCCTCTCTCAGTACACGCACTCCCCTCTAGCGCACTGGTTAGCATGCCTCTTTCCTACCTAGGAGACCTGGGTTCGAGTCCCAGGTTCCACGTTTTTAGTGGTGGCCTTTTATTTTCACTGTGACTATGACGCCTTGGTCCCATTGTCATCCACACACACTCACAGGCCCACATGTCATGCTCTCACATCCCTCGTATCTATTTCTTTTCCTTTATTAATCTTTTATTCCAGCGATTTCCATTTCTGGAATATGCTAGCTTTCCTTTTCAGGCAAGTCCAGATCTGGACATTCCAAATATGGAAATTGCCAATTCTGTCATATTCCCTTTTAGGGCAGTTTCTCACTTATAGCATTTGTGATGATTTTTCTACAGCAACCTAGACATTTTATATATGTTTTTGGGGTAGAAAAATCCCACCAATCCAGTGGTGGCATTATTTTCTGCATTTAAGAAAGTTTGCATACATGTCATTTTACATCATGATGCTGTCTTGTCATTTTTGTGTGGTTTATTTCAAGCATGCTATGAGGTGGTTTTGCACATCGATAGTTTCATTTTCATGCCTACTCTATGCTAGATTTATTTCAGGCCATGATATGCTATGTAGTGAGTTAATCAAGCTTGTTAACATGCCTACCTGATGCTGGTTTTCTGCCATGTCCAGTTTTTCACCAAGTCTGTGATCCTGTTATCTTTTGCACTTTTGCCATGCTTGTTTGAGCTTGTTATGTTGTGATCTAGCCGTAGCTCAGTGTTCATCTTTTGTCAAGAATCTCCTGTAGATTACTTCCATATGCTTTGTTGCTACGTTGGAGTGCTGTAGCATTGTTGCTTGTTGCATTCTAAGTGCTATCATGCTGTTAATCACAGATTCGTGTCATTCTTGTTTTGCTTGCCATTTGCAAACCGTGCATCCGTTTCCGGTGATCTTTATATCAATTTCGACCGAAATCATCTCATATTTCCAGTGGCATGCTTGGTTTGCCAAGTTACTGCCTTGTTCATCATTTTCCTTCCGGAGCACGCATATGCATGGCATATCATATCTTGCATATCATACATGTTTTGCATCATGTTGCTTGCGCATTTCTCGTTGTTGATTGTGGTTCCGTTTGTTTGTGTTCTTGTCTTGGGTAGAGCCGGGAGACGAGTTCATGAACGAGGAACCTGTCGAGTACGCTTACGAGGATCAAGCTTTCGACAACTCTGAGAACCTTGCAGGCAAGATGACCACCCCTCGAAATCACTTCTATCTTTGCTTTGCTAGTTGTTCGCTCTATTGCCATGCTCCGCTACCTATCACTTGCTATATCATGTCTCCCATTTTAGCCATGTCAGCCCCTAACCGTCCTCTCCTAGCAAACCGTTGTTTGGCTAAGTTACCGCTTTTGCTCAGCCCTTCTTATAGTGTTGCTAGTTGCAGGTGAAGTTGAAGTTTGTTCCATGTCGGAACATGGATATGTTGGGATATCACAATATCTCTTATTTAATTAATGCATCTATATATATTTGGTAAAGGGTGGAAGGCTCGGCCTTATGCCTGGTGTTTTGTTCCACTCTTGCTGCCCTAGTTACTGATATACCGGGATTATGTTCCTTGAGTTTGCGTTCCTTACACGGTCGGGTGATTTATGGGACCCCCTTGACAGTTCGCCTTGAATAAAACTCCTCCAGCAAGGCCCAACCTTTGTTTTACCATTTGCCACCTAAGCCTTTTCCCCCGGGTTTTCGCGAGCCCGAGGGTCATCTTATTTTAACCCCCCCCCCCCAGGCCAGTGCTCCTTCGAGTGTTGGTCCGAACCGAGCAGCCTGCGGGGCCACCTCGGGGAAACTCGAGGTCTGATTTTACTCGTAGCTTGACTTATCCGGTGTGCCATGAGAACGGGATATGTGCAGCTCCTATCGGGATTTGTCGGCACATTCGGGCGGCTTTGCTGGTCTTGTTTTACCATTGTCGAGATGTCTTGTAAACCGGGATTCCGAGACTGATCGGGTCTTTCCGGGAGAAGGTTTATCCTTCGTTGACCGTGAGAGCTTATGATGGGCTAAGTTGGGACACCCCTGCAGGGTATTATCTTTCGAAAGCCGTGCCCGCGGTTATGAGGCAGATGGGAATTTGTTAATGTCCGGTTGTAGATAACTTGTCACTTGACCCAATTAAAATATATCAACTGCGTGTGTAGCCGTGATGGTCTCTTCTCGGCGGGGTCCGGGAGGTGAACACGGTCTGTGTTATGTATGACGTAAGTAGGTGTTCAGGATCACTTCTTGGCCATTGCTAGATGACGTCCGTTCCGTTGCTTCTCTTCTCGCTCTCATTTGCGCAAGATAGCCACCATATATGCTTTTGCCGCTGCAGCTCCACCTCATTACACCATTCTTTCCTATGAGCTTAAATAGTCTTGATCTCGCGGGTGTGAGATTGCTGAGTCCTCGTGACTCACAGATTCTACCAAAACAGTTGCAGGTGCCGACGATGTCAGTGCAGATGATGGCATCGATCTCAAGTGGGAGTTCGACGAGGAACGTGGCCGTTACTATGTGTCTTTTCCTGATGATCAGTAGTGGGCATCAAGTTGGGACGATCGGGGATCTAGCATTTGGGGTTATCTTATTTTCATCTGGATCTTGACCGTAGTCGGTCTATATGTTTGTATTTTGGATGATGTATGATTAATATTTATGTATTGTGTGAAGTGGCGATTGTAAGCCAAGTCTTTATCCCATTCTTGTTCATTACATGGGATTGTGTGAAGATGACCCTTCTTGCGACAAAACCACTATGCGGTTATGCCTCTAAGTCGTGCCTCGACACGTGGGAGATATAGCCGCATCGTGGGCGTTACATGTGCTCAAGTGCTAGAATAAGAATTACATAGAATGCTTGGCATAAAATATGTGAATGATGAGCATGATTGCAATGTTGTTAGTATGAATTCTTTGAATACCCATGATTCTAATGATATGCAAAGCCACAAGCTTGGGGATGCTCTGTTTGATGAAGATGATATGTTTAGTCCCCCAAGTTTTGATGAGAATATTTATTATGATGAAAGCATGCCTCCTATTTATGATGATTATATTGATGAAAGTGGGTTTGGAAGAGTGTCAACTTTAGGATGTAATGATCCCACTCTTTTGGAGGATGTTGAATATTATTGTGATAATTATGAAAGTGGATTTGGAGAGGTTATGACTTTATTTAGTGATGAATCCACTATTTCGGAAGAGGTTCCAGTTGATTATGAGAACAAAGTTGCTATCTATGATGATTATTGTGATGACTTGTATGCTATTAAAAATAATGATAACTATGAAACTTGTCATCATGATTTTAGTTTTCAATTGGATTATGCCTCACATGATAATTATTTTGTGGAGTTTGCTCCCACTATTATTCATGAGAAGAAATTTGCTTATGTGGAGAGTAGTAAATTTTCTATGCTTGTAGATCATGAAAAGAATGCTTTATGTGATGGTTATATTGTTGAATTCATTCATGATGCTACTGAAAATTATTATGAGGGAGTAACATATGCTTGTAGGAATTGCAATAATATCAAGTTTCCTCTCTATGTGCTTAAAATTTTAAAGTTATGCTTGTTTTGCCTTCCTATGCTAGTTGATTATTGTTCCCATAAATTGTTTGCTCACAAAATCCCTATGCATAGTAAGTGGGTTAGACTTAAATTTTCTAGTCATACTCTTCATGGTGCTCTCTTTATGTTTCAATTCTTATCTTTTATGTGAGCATCATTGAAATCATCATGGCTAGCTAGGGGTGTTAAACGTTAGCGCTTGTTGGGAGGCAACCCAATTTTATTCTTGTCCTTTGCTTTTGCTCATGTTTAGTAATAAATAATTCATATAGCCTCTATTTAGATGTGGTTTTATGTTTTAATTAGTGTTTGTGCCAAGTAGAACCTTTGGGAAGACTTGGGTGAAGTCTATGCGATCTTGCTGTAAAAAACAGAAACTTTTGCGCTCACGAGGTTAGCTGCCATATTTTTACTGGAGAGTGCTTTTAGGTTCATTCTTTTTTCAGATGACTAAAAGATAAATTCCTCAGGTCCACCAATTTATTTCAGAATTTTTGGAGTTCCAGAAGTATTCGAATGATACAGATTACTACAGACTGTTCTGTTTTTGACAGATTCTGTTTTCTATGTGTTGTTTGCTTATTTTATTGAATCTATGAGTAGTATCGGAGGGTATGAACCATAGAGAAATTGTAATACAGTATATATTACACCAATATGAATTTAGAATGAGTTCAAAACAGTACCTAAGTGGTGATTTATTTTCTTATACTAACGGAGCTTACGAGTTTTCTGTTAAGTTTTGTGTTGTGAAGTTTTCAAGTTTTGGGTAAAGATTCGATGGACTATGGAATAAGGAGTGGCAAGAGCCTAAGCTTGGGGATGCCCAAGGCACCCCAAGGTAATATTCAAGGACAACCAAGAGCATAAGCTTGGGGATGCCCCGGATGGCATCCCCTCTTTCGTCTTCGTTCATCGGTAACTTTACTTGGAGCTATATTTTTATTCACCACATGATATGTGTTTTGCTTGGAGCGTCATTTTATTTTGTTTTGCTTGCTGTTTGAATAAAATACCAAGATCTGAAATTCTTAAATGTTAGAGAGTCTTCACATAGTTACATAATTATTCAACTACTCATTGATTTTCACTTATATCTTTCAAAGTAGTTTGTTATTTGCTCTAGTGCTTCACTTATATCCTTTTAGAGCACGGCGGTGGTTTTATTTTGAAGAAATTGTTGATCTCTCATGCTTCACTTATATTATTTTGAGAGTCTTTTAGAACAGCATGATAATTTGCTTTGGCTATAAAATTAGTCCTAATATGATAGGCATCCAAGATGGGTATAATAAAAACTTTCATATAGAGTGCATTAAATACTATGGGAAGTTTGATACTTGATAGTTGTTTTGAGATATAAAGGTGGTAATGTTAGAGTCATGCTAGTTGGGTAATTGTGAAATTGAGAAATACTTGTGTTGAGGATTGCAAGTCCCGTAGCATGCATGTATGGTAAACGTTGTGTGACAAATTTGAAGCATGGGGTGTTCTTTGATTGCTTTCCTTATGAGTGGCGGTAGGGGACGAGCGATGGTCTTTTCCTATCAATATATCCCCCTAGGGGCATGCGTAGTAGTACTTTGCTTCGAGGGATAATAAACCTTTGCAATAAGTATATGAGTTCTTTATGACTAATGTGAGTCCATGGATTATACGCACTCTTACCTTTTCACAATTTGCTAGCCTCTACGGTACCGTGCATTGCCCTTTCTCACTTCGAGAGTTGGTGCAAACTTCGCCGGTGCATCCAAACCCCGTGATATGATACGCTCTATCACACATAAGCCTCCTTATATCTTCCTCAAAACAGCCACCATACCTACCTATTATGGCATTTCCATAGCCATTCCGAGATATATTGCCATGCAACTTTCCACCATTCCGTTTATTATGACATGCTCCATCATTGTCATATTGCTTTGCATGATCATGTAGTTGACATCGTATTTGTGGCGAAGCCACTGTCATAATTTCATACATGTCACTCTTGATTCATTGCAAATCCCGGTACACCGCCGGAGGCATTCACATAGAGTCATATCTTGTTCTAAGTATCGAGTTATAATTCTTGAGTTGTAAGTAAATAAAAGTGTGATGATCATCATTATTAGAGCATTGTCCCAGTGAGGAAAGGATGATGGAGACTATGATTCCCCCACAAGTCGGGATGAGACTCCGGAAGAAAAATAAAAAATAAAAATAAAAATAAAAATAAAAAAATAGGCCAAAGAAGCCCAAATAAAAAAAGAGGCCAAAGAAGCCCAAACAAAAAAAATGAGAGAAAAAGAGAGAAGGGACAATGTTACTATCCTTTTTCCACACTTGTGCTTCCAACTAGCACCATGTTCTTCATATAGAGAGTCTCTTGAGTTGTCACTTTCATATAATAGTGGGAATTTTTCATTATAGAACTTGGCTTGTATATTCCAATGATGGGCTTCCTCAAAATGCCCTAGGTCTTTGTGAGCAAGCAAGTTGGATGCACACCCACTTAGTTTCTTTTGATGAGCTTTCATATATTTATAGCTCTAGTGCATCCGTTGCATGGCAATCCCTACTCCTCGCATTGACATCAATTGATGGGCATCTCCATAGCCCGTTGATTAGCCGCGTCAATGTGAGACTTTCTCCTTTTTTGTCTTCTCACATAACCCCCATCATCATATGCTATTCCACCCATAGTGCTATGTCCATGGCTTGCACTCATGTATTGCGTGAGGGTTGAAAAAGCTGAAGCGCGATAATAAGTATGAACCAATTGCTCGGCTCGTCATCGGGGTTGTGCATGATGGGAGCATTTTGTGTGACGAAAATGAAGCATGGCCAAACTATATGATTTTGTAGGGATAAGCTTTCTTTGGCTATGTTATTTTGATAAGACATAATTGCTTGGTTAGCATGCTTGAAGTATTACTATTTTTATGTCAATATTAAAACTCTGTCTAGAATCTTTTGGATCTGAACATTCTTGCCACAATAAAGAAGATTACATTGATAAATATGTTAGGTAGCATTCCACATCAAAAATTCTGTTTTTATCATTTACCTACTCGAGGACGAGTAGGAATTAAGCTTGGGGATGCTTGATACGTCTCCAACGTATCTACAATTTTTGATTGTTCCATGCTATTATATTATACATCTAGGATGTTTTATATGCATTTATATGCTATTTTATATGATTTTTGGGACAAAACCTATTAACCTAGAGCCCAGTGCCAGTTTCTATCTTTTCCTTGTTTTTGAGTTTTATAGAAAAGGAATAGCAAACGGAGTCCAATTGACCTGCTAATTTGTGTGGATTTTTTATGGACCAAAAGAAGCCCCCGGAGTAAAAGAGTTGGGCCAGAAGAGTCCCGAGCTGTCCACGAGGGTGGAGGGCGCGCCCTAACCCCCTGAGCGTGGGCCCCTATCTCGTGGACGACTCGAAGACCCCCCTGACGTGAGACCTACGCCAAAAATTCCTATAAATACAGAAACGTCCAGAAAATAATGTAGATCGGGAGTTCTGCCGCCGCAAGCCTCTGTAGCCACCAAAAACCAATCGGGACCCTGTTCCGGCACCCTACCGGAGGGGGGATCCCTCACCGGTGGCCATCTTCATCATCCCGGCGCTCTCCATGACGGGGAGGGAGTAGTTCACCCTCGGGGCTGAGGGTATGTACCAGTAGCTATGTGTTTGATCTCTCTCTCTCTCTCTCTCTCTCTCTCTCTCTCTCTCGTGTTCTTGATTCGGCATGATCTTGATGTATCGCGAGCTTTGCTATTATAGTTGGATCTTATGATTTTTCTCCCCATCTACTCTCTTGTAATGGATTGAGTTTTCCCTTCGAAGTTATCTTATCGGATTGAGTCTTTAAGGATTTGAGAACACTTGATGTATGTCTTGCATGGGATACCCGTGGTGACAATGGGGTATTCTATTGATTCACTTGATGTATGTTTTGGTGATCAACTTGCGGGTTTCGTGACCTTGGGAATCTATGCATGGGGTTGGCACACGTTTTTGTCTTGACTCTCCGGTAGTAACTTTGGGGCACTCTTTGAAGTTCTATGTGTTGGTTGAATAGATGAATCTGAGATTGTGTGATGCATATCGTATAATCATACCCGCGGATACTTGAGGTGACATTGGAGTATCTAGGTGACATTAGGGTTTTGGTTGATTTGTGTCTTAAGGTGTTATTCTAGTACGAACTCTATGATAGATCGAACGGAAAGAATAACTTCGTGTTATTTTACTACGAACTCTTGAATAGATCGATCAGAAAGGATAACTTTGAGGTGGTTTCGTACCCTACAATAATCTCTTCGTTTGTTCTCCGCTATTAGTGACTTTGGAGTGACTCTTTGTTGCGTGTTGAGGGATAGTTATATGATCCAATTATGTTATTATTGTTGAGAGAACTTGCACTAGTGAAAGTATGAACCCTAGGCCTTGTTTCAACGCATTGCAATACCGTTTTTGTTCACTTTTATCATTAGTTACCTTGCTGTTTTTATATTTTCAGATTACAAAAACCTTTATCTACCATCCATATTGCACTTGTATCACCATCTCTTCGCCGAACTAGTGCACCTATACAATTTACCATTGTATTGGGTGTGTTGGGGACACAAGAGACTCTTTGTTATTTGGTTGCAGGGTTGTTTGAGAGAGACCATCTTCATCCTACGCCTCCCACTGATAGATAAACCTTAGGTCATCCACTTGAGGGAAATTTTCTACTGTCCTACAAACCTCTGCACTTGGAGGCCCAGCAACGTCTACAAGAAGAAGGTTGTGTAGTAGACATCAGTATAAGTGTTGGGTTGTCTCCCAACAAGCGCTTTTCTTTAATGCCTTTCTAGCTTGGCATGATGATTTCAATGATGCTCACATAGAAGATAAGAATTGAAACATAAAGAGAGCATCATGAAGCATATTACTAGCACATTTAAGCCTAACACACTTCCTATGCATAGGGATTTTGTGAGAAAACAATTTTTGGGAGCAAGAATCAACTAGCATTGGAAGGCAAAACAAGCAAAACTTCAAGATTTTCAACACATAGAGAGGAAACTTGATATTATTGCAATACCTACAAGCATATGTTCCTCCCTCATAATAATTTTCAGTAGCATCATGAATGAATTAAACAATATAACTATCACATAAACCACTCTTTTCATGATGCACATGCATAAAAATTTATTACTCTCCACATAAGCAAAATTATCCTCATGAATAGTAGTGGGAATAAACTCAACAAAATAACTATCATGTGATAATTGATTCACATAATCAATTTGAGCATGACAAGTTTCATGGATATCCTTACTCTTTATAGCATACATGCCATAACAATAATCATCATAGTAGCAACCTTTTTATAATAGTCAATTGAAACTTCTTCCAAAATAGTGGATTCATCACTAAATAAAGTCATGACCTCTCCAAATCCACTTTTATAATCATTATAATAAGATTCAACACCCTCTAAAATAGTGGGATCATTACCTCCTAGAGTTAACGCTCTTCCAAACCCACTTTTATCAATATAATCATCATAAATAGGGGCATGCTATCATCATAATAAATATTCTCATCAAAACTTGCGGGACTAAAAATATCATCTTCATCAAATATAGCATCCCCAAGCTTATGGCTTTGCATATCATTAGCATCATGGATATTCAACGAAAGCATACTAACAACATTGCAATCATGCTCATCATTCAAAGATTTGGTGCCAAACATTTTATTGACTTCTTCTTCTAACACTTGAACACAATTTTCCTTTCCCTCATTTTGACGAAAGACATTAAAAAGATGAAGCATATGAGGTAACCTCAATTCCATTTTTTGTAGTTTTCTTTTATAGACTAAAATAGTGATAAAACAAGAAACTAAAAGATTCAATTGCAAGATCTAAAGATATAGCTTTCAAGCACTCACCTCCCCGGCAAAGGCGACAGAAAAGAGCTTGATGTCTACTACGCAACCTTATTCTTGTAGACTCGTGTTGGGCCTCCAAGCGCAGAGTTTTGTCAGACACTAACAAATTTGCCTCAAGTGGATGACCTAAGGTTTATCAATCCGTGGGAGGCATATGATGAAGATTGTCTCTCTCAAACAACCCTGCAACCAAATAACAAAGAGTCGCTTGTGTCCCAACCACACCCAATACATTGGTAAATTTGATAGGTGCACTAGTTCGGCGAAGAGATGGCGATACAAGTGTAATATGGATGGTAGATATAGGTTTTTGTAATCTCAAAATATAAAAACAACAAGGTAACTAGTAACAAAAGTGAGCAAAAATGGTATTGCAATGCTTGAAAACAAGGCCTAGGGTTCATACTTTCACTAGTGCAAAGTCTCTCAACAATGATAACATAACTAAATCATATGGAAATCCCTCAACGTGCGACAAAGAGTCACTCCAAAGTTCCTATCGCGGAGAACATAAGGAAATTGCTTGTAGGGTACGAAACCACCTCAAAGTTATTCTTTCTGATCAATCTTTTGAGCTATTCCTATAAGTGTCACAACAACCCTAGAGTTCATACTAAAATAACACCATATGATACACATCAATCAACCCTAATGTCACCTAGATACTCCAATGTCACCACAAGTATCCGTGCGTCAATTATACGATATGCATCAAACAATTTCAGATTCATAATATTCAATCCAACACAAAGAACCTCAAAGAGTGCCCCACAATTTCTACCGGAGAAACAAGGATGAAAACGTGCATCAACCCCTATGCATTGATTACCCCAATGTCACCTCGGGAATCCGCGAGTTGAGTGCTGATGCGGCTCGAAGCTACGCCGGTATTTACCGAAAGAGGAAGAGATGATGCAACACAGCAGCGGTAGGTATTTCCCTCAGTGATGAAACCAAGGTTATCGAACCAGTAGGAGAACCTAGCAACACAACATAAACAGCCCCCGCACACAGATAACAAATCCTGGCAACCCGACGTGTTAAAGGGGTTGTCAATCCCTTTCAGGTAACGGCGCCAGAAATTGGCAAACAGACGTCAGATAATTGTAGTAGATTGATAGATCAAACGCCAAATAAAATAAATAAGAATAAAACGCAGCAAGGTATTTTTGTATTTTTGGTTTAATAGATCTGAAAATAAAATGCAAATAAAATAGATCGCGAAGGCAAATAATATGAGAAAGAGACCCGGGGGCCGTAGGTTTCACTAGTGGCTTCTCTCGAGAAAAATAGCAAACGGTGGGTAAACAAATTAATGGTGGGCAATTGATAGAACTTCAAATAATCATGACGATATCCAGGCAAAGATCATTACATAGGCATCCCGTACAAGATTAGTAGACTGACTCCTGCCTGCATCTACTACTATTACTCTACACATCGACCGCTGTCCAGCATGCATCTAGTGTATTAAGTTCATGGAGGAACGGAGTAATGCAATAAGAACAATGACATGATGTAGACAGGATCTATCAATGTAGAGATAGACCCCATCGTTTTATCCTTAGTACCAATGATACACACATGTCGGTTCCCCTTCTATCACCGGGATCAAGCACCGTAAGATCGAACCCACTACAAAGCACCTCTTCCCATTTCAAGATAAATAGATCAAGTAGGCTAAACAAAACCCAAATATCGGAGAAGAAATACGAGGCTATAAGAAATCATGCATATAAGAGATCAAAGAAACTCAAATAACTTTCATGGATATAAAAAGATAGATCTGATCATAAACTCAAAGTTCATCCGATCCCAACAAACACACCGCAAAAAGAGTTACATCATATGGATCTCCAAGAGACCATTGTATTGAGAATTCAGCGAGAGAGAGAGAGAGGAAGCCATCTAGCTACTAACTATGGACCCGAAGGTCTACAAAGAACTACTCACGCATCATCGGAGAGGCACCAATGGAAGTGGTGAACCCCTCCGTGATGGTGTCTAGATTGGATCTGGTGGTTCTAGACTCTACGGCGGCTAGAATTGATTTTCGTCGACTCCCCTAGGGTTTTTGGAATATTGGGGTATTTATAGAGCAAAGAGGCGGTCCGGGGGGCACCCGAGGTAGGCACAACCCACCAGGGCGCACCTGGACATCCTGGCATGCCCTGGTGGGTTGTGCTCTCCTCAGAGAACCCCCCAGGTGCAACCTTGGCCCATCAGGTGTCTTCTGGTCCATAAAAAATCTCCATGAAGTTTCGTTGCATTTGGACTCCGTTTGGTATTGATTTCCTGCGATGTAAAAAACATGCAGAAAACAACAACTGGCACTTGGCACTATGTCAATAGGTTAGTATCAAAAAATGATATAAAATGACTAGACAATGATTATAAAACATCCAAGATTGATAATATAACCGCATGGAACGATCAAAAATTATAGATACGTTGGAGACGTATCAGCATCCCCAAGCTTAACTCCTACTCGTCCTCGAGTAGGTAAGTGATAAAAATAGAATTTTTGATGTGGAATGCTGCCTAATATGTCATATCATATTCTTTTCTTTATAGCATGGACATTTGGACTTTTATATTGTTCAAAGCAATAGTCTAGTGTTGACATGATAACTTAAATACTCAAGCATATCAACAAGCAACCATGTCTTTCAAAATATCAATGCTAAAATAAGTTATCCCTAGCCCATCATGCTCAATCATGATCCATTCACGAAACACACTCGCATATTAGCTACACCCAATACTCAAGTACGATCATATTGCCTCCTAGTTGGTGCTTTTATAAGAGAAGATGGAGACTCAAATTCAAAATAAAATTGCATAAAGTAAAAGAAAGTCCCTTCCCAGAGGGAAGTAGGGATTTGTAGAGGTGCGAGAGCTCAAAGCGAAAAACTTAGAGATAAAAACATTTTGGGAGGTGTATCCTTCCCACCAACGAAAACGACTTAGAGTTCCCAACACTTTCCATGCTAGATATATCATAGGCGGTTCCCAAACAAAAAATAAAGTTTATTCCTTTTTCAACCATACTTTCACTTTCCATGGCTAACCGTATGCACGGGTGCCTTCCATACCAACACTTTCCAAGGAATTTATTATTTGACAATCTAAAGTAAATTCATTTTTCATTTCGGGACTGGGCATCCCTAATACCTTTGCCTTACTCTCGTGCAATGACAAGTGAATAAATACTCATCTTGAGAATAACACATCTAGCATGGAAAATATTAGCCACCCCTCACCGCTCCGTGAGCGGTACAAACACACAAAAGAGAAGTTTATTTTGAAAATTAGAGATGGCACATACAAATTTGCTTAGAACGGCAAAAGAATACCGCATATAGGTAGGTATAGTGGACTCATGTGGATCCCGACGGACAAGAAACCATAAAGTTCACTGCCCAAAGGAGACAACATGAATCCCGACGGACAAACTAGACGAGGATCAAAGCTCAAATTAAAGATAAACTCGTACAAAAGGGATCCATTGATAGATGCCCTAAAAAAAATAGCCGGCTTGACATAGATGGCAGCCGAGTAGTCTTCGTGCATGTGGCCCCCATGACTAGCACCTTGGAGGAACTCAGTTGTCGCTATTTAACCCTCGCAGTGATCCGAAGCACATGAAACCTAATTTTGCGAGATGACAAGAAACCTTTTTTAGATTTCTCACCAGAACTACAGCCTTGTACGACACAGTCTGCATGATATGTAGACGATAGCCAATCCAGGCGTGTTTGCTGGAGTCTGGTCACATGCATGGACGAACTGATATTCCGTGTCATGTAGGGATCGTCCAGGCACCAACGTCGAGGCCTCCACCAACGTCTGTACAACACTTCTCTAGTACTATCACTCGTCTCTCTCTTCTATTAACTCACCCGACTTGCGGGGCCGGGGAGTGTGCCTATGGTCGGTTCTCAATTGCGGCCCCACATGTGTGTGCAAACGCAATATGACGCGCGTTCCATTCTGAGAGCGGCGTGCCAGACCGACCGACCGTCTGGGGTGCGACGTGAACGCGATGGGCGTGCTGTATACTGTACTCCATAAATGTGTACCGCCGTTTTCTTAAGGCTTTGCTCCATGGAGCAATCCATGGATACAAAATTAGTATACTATACTATTTAAAAGTCGAGGGCGTGGCTTTTCCCGTGCGGTAGGCGGGGTAGTTCCGCCTAGTCGGTTCGACAGAGATGCGAGAAGATGAGGGAGTAGGTTGCTGCAAACGTAGGGCTGTGTGTTTTGATAGCGAGTTACTGCTGGACAGGTGGGGCCTGGTGATTTGACTTGCCATTATCATTTTAACTGCGGCGCTACGACCGGCGTGAGTCTCCCGATTCCTGACCACCTCCATACAGGTGCCTCTCCCGATGCTCCACCATGTAGAGGCTGGCTCTTGCTTGAGAGCCCACTCCACTTTTTCCTTGCCTCTTTCCCCCACATATGCAAAAATGCCATGTAAAGGGGGCTTATAGCCCAGTATTGTACTTGATCCTACAGGTGCTAAGCCTGCCACATAGGCATAAAGTCTGATGTGGCAAGTTAATTAAGAAGAGATAGACTAGTTTGGTGACCCCAGGAAGAAACGATGCTAAGCGCGTGTACCTAGATGAAGCAAACTTAGCAACAAAAAACTAAGCACCTATGCATTGGGGACTTGAGTTGCTAAGCCATTTAATGCCCATAGTCATTGGAATAGGTCACTCCTTGGCAAATGCAATAAATACTACGAAGAAAGAGATAGAGAGAAGTAAACAAAAAATACTCTTATAGCCAACCTTATAGCTAACCTTGTTGTAGTATGAGCTACTAAGTGATGACTATGTATGACATGCCAACATCAGATAGCCTAACGCACCGTGTTAAATCTCCAAGGGCGCGAGCGAGGCAACGGTCGTGGTAGGCGCGACCATGATACAGGCTGCTGGCAGCCCATGGATCTGAGATCAAATGGTCGCATGCTAAGTTGCTGAAAATTTGCAGAATAACCCTCCAGGATAGGATATTCACCCATAGGTCTAGAATCACACCATGCAACCGTTCGATCTCAGATCCAAGGGCTCTCGAAAGCTTCGTATCACCTGCAATTTTCCCGACACTTGACATGACATCAAAAGCCATTTAATTGGGCGTCGAGTAGACATGACATCTAATTGGGCCCCCATAGTACTGTGCGTGAATCCATTTATCCACCAGGCAAGCCACTACCCTGCCGTTCGCACGCGCCCCCCCACTTGGCATTTTTACAATCGATAAACCGCTCCTAGTCGTCCTGTCCTTTCACATTACGGCAGTTCCACTAATCCTAACCCTCCTCCCAAATCCATGGCGTCCCAAATCTTCATGGTAAGCGGTGAGTACAAGGTTAGAACCATCACCGGCGATGAGTTCGATGTCATCTACACCCGTTCTTCGGCGACGGTGAAAGGATGCCTTGATCGCTTCAGACGCATGTTCGAAAACTCAAATGATGAGTGGGTCGCTGGGCTAGACGTTGAGTACACCACAGTCCTGGGAAAAGAGAAGAATCTAAAGGAGGAAGAGAGGAAGAAGCCCGCCGTGATCCAGGTTTGCGGGCATGACTTATGCTTGGTCTACCACATATGCTATGCCGACGTTGAGTGCGAGGAATTTAAGAAGTTCCTCAAGGGAGGCCGAGTCAAATTCGTTACTGTAGACTTTATGAACGACATAAGAGTACTGGAACGGATAGGCCTCGTTGTAGGCAAACCCTTCAACCTCCAGAATAATGGGCTGGTGTCCTCCCGTGATAAGGCTTCAATGCTGACCCTGGCAGGAGCCATGGTTCATCCTTCGTACGGTACACTGAAGAAACCTCCGCACACGTTTCATCGTGCATGGCAGTGGAATGTACTAGATATAGACCACATCCACTACGCTGCAATGGATGGCTACCTTTGTTTCAATATCTACAAGGGTTGGATGAAGAGCAAGAGCCAAGTGTGCGGTTCAAGCAAAGAAGTATCGGCCAAGAGGAAGAGTGACAAGGACGAAGTCGAGGACATGGACGAGGACTCCGAGTAAGGTGGCAGTGTTGTTGCTCATGGTGGTTCTAATGCAGTGTCTACCGGATTAGTTGCTTAGTTTAATTTCTGGTGTGCTTAGTTTTATTTGAGGGGTGTGTTGTGTTGAGCCCCCGGCAGAACTATGTTATGTTTCTTCTCATTACTTTAACTCTTCAGTATGTACATACTAGTATTTCTTACAGTTCATCTTTTAATTGGTATAGTACTACGACTACCACTCGTTTCTTCACATTATATACGTACAATATATATGGCCAACATCATATAGCCAGCAGTTTAGTTGTCAAAGAATTTCAGGGGGCTTAGTTTTGTCAAAGAATTTCAGGGTGCTTAGTTTTATTTGAGGGCTGTATTGTGCTGGACACCATTATTGTGACTCAAATCTCTTTTGCCATGTTATAATGACATAAATACCGATGGACCAACATGCCAGCTCTCCCTCTATCTCAATACAGTAAAATAAAGTGTGGGGCCTACTTGATCCCAACAATGTTCTTATTTTCCTGTAAAATTGTTCGCTTGGTTACTCCTGACAAGCGGGGCCACACTAATCATTGTGAGAATCGGCTTATTTTTGTCATGTAACATGGTCAACGGTTTTGACGTGAAAATCACAATGTCTAATGGCATTTTTGAGCAAACATCTAACTTAACGATGGCATTTTTGAGATATCTAATTGCATTTTTGAGCAGGCATCTCACGGATCGATGGCATTTTTGAGTAGTTGTAACTTCTAATGGCAAAACTAAGTAGTGATACACAAACTAGTGGCATAAATAATAAGAACCCAAGAATTAAATAGGTATGCTAATTTCTTTAATAGAATTTAGCATCCCATTTAAGCACGTACTAGCTTTTTTAATAGTACTACATGCATAATTTGGCGACGAGCGCTCTCTATATGTACCACCTTTTTCTTTAATTTCATCTTGTTAGTTTTGCTCCATGGCGCAATCCATCGATCCTACTACTGTACAAAAGTATACAATTTTTAAAAGTCTAGAGGGCGGGGCAGTCTAGCTAGGTCGGTTTCAAGAGAGGCGAGGGCCTTTGTGATTTGACGTCTCATTACTGCTGGAAGGCGGGGCCTTGTGATTTGACTGCTCGTATAAATGTGCCAACGACCTGAGGAGGAGGAAAGAACCGTGCGGTATACTCAAGTTTTCCACTGGAGTACGACGGAGGAGCACGAAACACGGCAACCCAGTGCCATATCCTCTACTCTCTAGGCTTATCATATATTACTAGCAAGAGGCATTGTTCTATTGGCGATAAAGAATGATCTAATTTGCTAGTCATCTCATTTTTAGCATTGTTCTATTCATGCCTCGCAGAGAAGGTGACACGTGCGGCGAAACACCCGAAGCAAAAGAAGAAACAGAGGAGAAAAATAAGAAGGAAGATTATCACCCCCAAAAAAGAAGGAAGACGCACACACAAGTCTGGGGCGCTGCTCTCACTACATGAAGGGTTGCTGGCCACGGAGTCGTAACTGCTTATTCATCGCCTCCATGACCTCCATCTCCTTGCGCGTCTCCTCCGCCATCTTCTTCATTGTGTCCATGATGCGGGATTTCTCGACGCGAGCCTTCATCATCTGTTCCACGGCCGCATTACGTACCTTGACAGCAGCCGGGTGCTCGATGCGGAGCTTCGCCAACTCCTCCTTCTGTTCCATGACGAGGGCCTGCAGCATTTTCATAGAGGAACTACTATTCTTATGCAGCTTCTTCTAGCCGGCGTTCTCCTCCTTCAGCAGGTCGAGCTCGTGGCAGAGCTTCACCTTGTCCTCCTGAAGTTGCAAGATTTCGCCGGCCGCCTTCTTCTCCAAGGCAATGCTCTTCTTCAGCAGCATCACCAAGCCGGCGGTCAACTCCACCTGCTCATTGAGC
This sequence comes from Aegilops tauschii subsp. strangulata, assembly GCF_002575655.3. Classification (NCBI taxonomy): domain Eukaryota; kingdom Viridiplantae; phylum Streptophyta; class Magnoliopsida; order Poales; family Poaceae; genus Aegilops; species Aegilops tauschii. Next base: position 163,737,573 of record NC_053039.3, on the reverse strand, counting down.
TCAGCGGGCATGTCGTCGAGGCTCTCCTTCAGCAGCTCCACCAAGCCGTGGATGAACTCCTTCTCCTTATTGAGGTTCTTATTGAGCTGATCGGGCATGCCGTCGAGGGATAACAACTGCAGTGCCGCCAGCTCGGCATGTTCGCCTCCGCGGCTAGGGCGCTCCTGGGAGCCATCGCCTGCCCGTGAGAGATCTTTCGAGGTCTCTGCGTGGCGGTGAGCCCTCTTTTTTTTCCGCAGCCTTGGTTGCCGCTCCCTTGTTACGAGTAGTTCTCGACCTAGAGCTCTGCACACCGGCCATGGCAAGGACGGACGAAGAAGGAGGACTTATGAGGAGGAAGGTAGAGTAATTTTCGGTTAGGTAGTTCCCCTTTTTATAACGTAAGTACTAGCACTAGTACTAAAACCTGCATAGTGGGAACACGTTCAGGATTGGTACGTACTGGTAGGTGTGAGCAGGCTTGCACTTAATTATAGCACTAGTACTTTCGAATGTGATGGGAACAAGGTAAAGATTAATTGATGGTTTTGGTTTCGAGGCCCGAAACGGCTCCCGATGAGTTTAGTGGAACATAAATTTCAAGTACTCTCGATGAGTTTAGTAGAACATAAATTGTTTAACATAAAAAATATATCATTAAAAAATAGAATATTTGAAGTTTGTAATGATATAGTTTTCGTAATGTATGCCTCTTATTAAGCTGGTCAAATTAACGACCTAGGTACACGTGCAAGACTTGTAAACTGAGATAGAGAGAGTACTACACTTGTCAAATGTGGTCGCACAAGTCAGTGATGTAACTGGTCATACATGTCAGACCAAGCCGATGCGTGTCCCTTCGGTGAGACGCGGGTCCGACGGACCGTCTGTTGGTGCGACCGACCGTAAAGTACTTACGCGATGGAGACTTCTGGTTGTGGCTTCGGTTGATTGTCACGACCAAGCATTCTAAAACTAGTGATAAATCAATTACCATCTTTTTCCAAACGACCAAGTAGGTATTACAGGAAAACAATACATATAGATGGAGTGATTGTCAAGGTTGCAAACCGACATAGCGTTGCAAGTTCACTGCAGCAGCAACCGACTAGGTCACTGCATCGCTGGCGGGGAAGGAGGGCAGCTCACCTTGCCTACGATGCATGCCCAGTGGCGTCACCGCATGCCGCTTCTTCTACCGCCCATTTGAACAACTGCACCGGCTGCTCATGCCATTGCACAGGCATGCGCGTTCTTTCCTCCGCAGTCGACTCCATGAATATGATCTCTGCCATTAGCCCTAGCTCGAAATCAACACGACGCTGCCAGATGCTGACATTCCTTAGCATCTCTCCCCTGAGATCGACTTGCGCCTCCACCTTGTGCTACGCCAGGCGCAGCTCCTTGGAACTTCTCTCCAATCGATGCGATGCTTCCTCAATCCGATTTGCCCTTGCTGCCCACCACCTAAAACGCAGCCCTGGCATGTCCTCCGACGCCACCGATCTGTGATTCCAGAGCAATGGATCCCCTCTAAAACACATGTGGGTTTCGCTCAAAGGCGGCAGTGCTGCGGGCCGCAGCGAGAGGGCAGCCCGCGGGATCCTGGGATCTAAGGGATTATCCATGGCGTGATCCTCCATGGCGGGATCCGGTGGATGAGGCGGGGAGGCGAGCCTAGGCGCTGGGAGAGCCCTACGAGGCTAAGATAAAGATAGTAATACTCCATCCCTATTTAAATACAAAGGCCACCAACAGTAGCCCTGGAAAAAATCAATCATGCTGCCTGTGTCCTGGTTTATTGGCCCCCTTTTTTTGTGCCACTTTTTATGACATGCATAAATATTATGTTACTTACAAATATGGTCAAAAATTGGCACAAAATATGAAGGAGACCAATGGAAGTACTGGCACGCCATGATTTAACTACTCGCATGCGCGCAGTGGAGTAGTAATGTCTTTCTTCCGCCCTCACGTCCACTCAATTTGCATGCGCTGTATTAATTGACCATCAATGAAATGAAGGACTTTACACGCGTCAAATTATCACATGGGGTGGATCTTCGTACAAAAATGCGTCGCCTCATGTACCCGCGTGTGCGTGTGAGGGAATGAGTGCATGCGTGGCGTGCGTGCACATCTTTGCTTCGTGCATGTACCGCCAATATGGCTCAGAGAGGACGAGTACATTCTTCTGGAAGCAGCAGCACGTCACTCTGATCAATCCACACAAGGAGGTTGCGACAACGCCTCCACATGTGCCACGTAGCTTCATGAACTGTAAGAGAGACACTGTGTAGCGTGCCATTGGAATTCTAATTTACGTGTTTGCACATTCTCTAAGTACTAGTAAGGTACACACGCATTGCATGCATCAGATCTGGCAACCAAATTATGAATAAATACCACACTATAGCATGTAAGCTCTGAGTCATATATGCCTGATGTAGACCTTCCTTTAATTCTTATAGTTCATCTCATTCAAAATAAATTAGTTTTTATAAAAAAGCTAGGGCCTCTTTGATTCATATGATTTCCAAAACGCGGGAATAGGAAAAACATGGGATTAGAGTGGAATGTCGTCTTGAATCCTACAGGATTGTACGAGTGTTTGATTGTGCATAGAAAAAACGCAGGATTCTTTCAAAGTGGTTTGAGTGGATGGGATGTTTCCTATGAAATCTAGTGCAAATGAATCCTATGGAAAATTTTCTATGGTTTACAATCCTATGAATAAAACAACCAAGTTAGGAAAAATTCCTAAGGATTAGAATCCTCCAAAATTCCTTTGAGAATCCTTTGAATCAAAGAAGCCCTTAATCTATTTTATGATTCATGGAATTGTGCGTTGTAAAGCATAAAGTAAAAACAAATAATGGCAATTCAACTAGAAAAAAGTTTGGGCAGTTATGATACGGAAGATTCTAGAACAAAGGAGAAGCACTGGTGTTTTGAGGTTTGTGCATTATGCTTAAGTTAAACCATGGAGTCTGCTAGATTGTACATGTGGCAAAATCCGGTGGGGGGCTAGAAGATGGTGCGAGGGGCCAAGTGGAGGGAGACTATGAAGGAGTGCACAAGTGCGGGATCGATATTTGAAGAGAGGGGGCGAGAACGTGCGCTGTTGCGCGCAGTGGTGAAGCCATGAAAAATAAATGAGCTAGGGGGCAAGCATTGCTAATCCTTTACGAGGAGGGCCAATTCATCAACTTAAACCATTTTACCAGCAATTGTCTAATGATCACATTCATATTAGCCTCGATATATAGTGATGTTAGGGGGGGCAGGGCCCTTGCTGCCCCCTGTCTTCGCCACTGTGCACGCGTCTGAGAGATGAAGTGGAGGCATGGATGATGAGAGGGGGACGTTGAATATATAATTAATGTGGGTGTATTAGCTATGTAATCCTATATAGAGAGGTATAGATTGATCGATGTGGACGTGGGAAAGAGGGTGAGACCTCACTAGATATATAGATTGATCGGTTTGTGTGGAAAACTGTGAAAGACCTAGCTATATATACACACACATAGAGGAACATCAATCGTTGCGCATGCATGTGAGAGATAAAGAATGCCTGATATGATGGGGAGGGGGAGGTGTGTGTGTGTGTGTGCATGCATGGGAGACCGACCTGAAGAAAAAGATTGCATGTGTGCGATGGATAATGCCGACTAGTACTGCGTGTGCATGCATGCACGAGAGAAAGTTAATGGTACAATTATAAAGAGAAGATGACTGTGTGGGTGTAAAAGACTAGGTGACGTCATAATCAATGTAAAGTAGAATTCAAATATTTGAATAAGAGATCATGATGTTTGAAACCCATGCATGCATGAATATAACTAAGATATGCGTGGTGTGATTTGGAAACGAGCATGTTGTACTGTATACACATTGAACAAGGTCAGACTGATTTGTATTTGAGATATTGATGGCAGACATCGTTTGGCCACATTGCATCCATGCATGGACACACTATTCTAATTGGAGATGATGGGTGGCTTTCGCATCACATATCTATATCTATACCCCTATATATTATATTTTATATTTTTTATATAGTGTGCGGATACTTTAACTTTGAAAGATGGTCGTTGGATGAGGCCAATCCGATGGTGCAGAGATGGCAAATTTGAGCACAACTGGCCGTTGGATATCATCTAGATTCCACCAGATTTTGCCACATGTACAATCTAGAAGACTCCATGGTTGAACTTAAACATAATGCACAAACCTCAAAACACAAGCACTTCTTCTTTATTCTAGAATCTTCCGTATCAGAATTGCCCAAATGTTTTTCTACATGATTTGCCATTATTTGTTTTTACTTTATGCCTTACAATGCACAATTCCATGAATCTTAAAATAGATTAGCTTTCTTATAAAAACTAGATGATTTTGAATGAAATGAACTATAAGAAAACGAACATATACATCATGCATATATGACTCAAAGCTTACATGCTATAATGTGGTATTTATTCATAATTTGGTTGCCAAATCTCATGTGTGCAATGCACGTGTACCTTACTAGTCTAAATGGTGTTTGTGTGTGTGTTGTGCTTGTTAAACACATTGTACATAGTATATCATACATGGCTTAGATTCTGAACATGTAGCTAGAGCATTCATGTACTATGATTTGAATTCAACATAAAATCTATACATATATTTGAATTTGAGATCGTATGTACATGTAGTTCGTATTTATATAGGAATTTACTTCTCCTATATTCATGTCATGTATTGTGAAGATAATATTTAGATGGTTGTCTAACTAACCCGAGTACAATCCCATTCAAACAGGGAAAATGTACTCAAATTTAGTCCATATGCTCGACAACACACATTGTTTTTTTATTGTTGAGGAAAGTGCAAATTGTTTTGGTACTGTACACGTTATGTTTGTTGTCCTGATTTTTTTAGTTTTGTTGTTGTATTTGAATGCATTTCTAGTAATATAGTAAAACGGGACATAGCTCTCTCTAGTGATGAGGTGCGAATTGTCTTTTTTTGGGTACACGTTAAGCTTGTTCTCCCGAAATTTCAAGCCGCGCCTTGTCATGCTGAAATTTCAAGCTAGCGTCTCTGTCTATCGTGCTGGGAAACTCCCGCCTCTTCAACCCGCGCCTTGTTACCCCGAAATATTTAAGATATATCTTTGTCTCGTTGTGCTCCGACAACTCCCTCCATCTCAACCCGCATCTTGCTATTCCAAAATTACAATGCGCGCGAAAACTCCCACCTCCTGTGAAATCACGACACGCGAAATGCCCGTGATACCCCTGAACCGAAAGAACCGCCTAGGTCAAATCGGTGGGGGTACTTTCGTAACTTACCCCACATTTCGGACAAGCGCGTCCCTAAGCCATGGTTCCCCACTCCCATCCCATCCGCCCACCCATTCGTACACCGAGGCCGCGAAAACCCGTGAAGCCCCACACCCTCCTCCGTCCGCCACCCAGCTGGAGCCTCTTCCCCAACGACGTCGTCCACATCAACACCTCGACGTCCCTCATCCACCATACCGGATGAGGATCCGTTGTCGATCTCGTCGTCCCGCCGGTTCAGCCACCCCGTCCTCCACCTCCAAGGAGCTGCCCTGACGTTCCCCTCGTCTTTCGCGCCACCTCCATTCCCACACCGCCATCTTCACCTGCACCAGAGCATCATCATCACCATTTCCTCGGATGAAGCTGAGGCCTAATCGTCGCCACCAAATAGGTTGTACACTAATCACCGCATTTTCTTCTTGATTCGATCTCAGGGTGCTGCCAGCGCTTGGTCCCGAGCCGACATGGCACGGCTCCATCCACGACGGCATCGCCGGCCACTTCCTCCACGGCGTCGCTCCCTCGGTGGCGACGTCCATATCAGTAGGAGCTGCTGCTGCTTTAGCTATCGCTCGCGCTGCTGCTCTGCTCTTGCTCTCGGTCCCCTGCTTGGTCTGCTCTTGCTCTTGCTGCTGCTCTCGCTCTTGCTCTTGCTTGCGATGCTGCTCCGATTTAGCTACACATCAGTCGACTGAATCGACTTTCAGGTCAGTCAATTTTCAGGGGGTGGGGGGGGCTCGCCAGAGTTAAGGAAGAACCAGCCGCAACAGGGAGGGGGGCTCGCCGGAGAGGTACCCCAGTATCTATCTTAGGGTTCAGGGTGGGGGCGGTGGTCGTCGGCGGTGGCGGGGCGGTGGCGTGGGGATCGCCGGAGAAAAAGCTCGGCATGGGGGGGGGGCTAGAGGGATGACCGGGGCGGCGGCGGACCGGCGGTGGGGAGTGGTTTCGGGGCGGGCGGGGCGGCGCACCGCCGGCCGCGGGCGGCGGGGGCGGCAGTTTGGCCGGTGGTGGCTGGCGGCTCAGGGTAGCCTCACCTGACGCTACACGACCAGCTGCCCCGGCTCTTGCATGCGCTGCTGCCGCTACTGCTTTTCTAGTACTAGTGCGTTCAGTTTCGATAGAAAAATTCAGTTTCGACAGTTAAGTTCAGTTTCGACAGTTAAATTCAGTTTCGACAGTTAAGTTCAGAGATGAGTGGCTGATGTATTTTACATCTAGCACTTTGTGGTTATGTATTTTACGTCATCTATTGGAGATGCTATTAGAATTCCACTCAGGTTAATGTTGTCTCTCTTGTCCTACTTCAGCCTCAGCGTCGTACAACTCACCGGAGCTGCTCCAACGACGAAACCCTCCATCACAGCGGAGCTGTACCCCGGGCTCCATCTCCAGACGCCTAAGATCTTCTTCCCCTCCTCCTACAGCCAAGTCAGCCAGATCATCCTCACCGACCAACTCAATCACGCTGAGATCGACATGGCTTTGCCAAAGAGGTTGTACAATTGTTGCATCTCTTTTTTACTCTACATGTTATATATATTGTCCATTGAGCACACACAGTAATGTGAAATACGATTAGTTTCTCCTACTATATGACAAGCAGTGAGGTACCAGGCAACTTAGCTATCCGTGATGGACTCTCTTGAACGCCATCATTATTAATCTCTGCGCGTTTGAGCTGTGCATTTGTTGATGGGCTTGGGAGTTGAGCTAGTAGGGCAGTGGCCTGGGTCCAAAGTAATAGAAGTAGCACAAAACCATTTTTTGAGTGTAGGATTTTCCTTGCTCAAGCCTGCCTACTAGAATCGCCAGTGCTTGAAAGGAAAAGTGAAGGAAAAACGTAGGAATTGGAAAGTTTCCTATGGTACTACTATTCAGGAATTTGGTTCAAAGGAATGGAGCAAAGGAAAACTGTAGGATTTGTTCCTTTAGTGTCTCCTTGAAAGAAAAGCCGTTGGAATTTTAATTTCCACTTGTCCTCCTTTTCAAATTCCTATTCATGAAGCACAAGACTAAGAGATAGTAGCATAATAGCATTATAACCGTACATTTTCTTGTGGTTTGACTTAATCTCACCTTGCTTCTTTGCATCCTACGATATTCCAATTCTTGTGAATCAAACACCCAGATTGGCATAAATCCTGTGTTTTTAAATTCTCTGTTTTGCACGTGCATTCCTATCCTATTCCTGTCTATTTCCTATCCCTGCATTGTTAGAATCCTCAAATTCAAACAAGCCCTTACACAATTACTTCTGTTACAGATATGTGTCAAAGAAAACCTTGTGTTGTTTGTCCTGCTCCTGCTGCGCTGTGTTCCACCCAGCTCAGCTGCTCTAACGATGGAAGGGTTCACCACAGCAGGGATCCGCTCTCCAGACTGTCTTTCGCCGCCTCAGATCTTCTTCCCCGCCGCCGGCAGCCACGACAACTGCATTACCATCATCAACTGAGCAGATTGTCGGATCACGGGTTCCGGGAAAACCCTCAAGGTTCGAACACTGGGGTGCGCACGAAGATCCCCCCCTCACCGATAGCGCCCTCACACACTCCACGATCTAAAGGCTAGGCTCGACGAACTCGCAACACAATGGACACAAGATTTATACTGGTTCAGGCCACCGTTCTGGTGTAATACCCTACTCCAATGTGGTGGTGGTGGATTGCCTCTTGGGCTGAGGATGAACAGTTACAAGGGAAGAACAACCTCCTGAGGTTGAGGTGTTCTTTTGCTTGAGTGGGTGAGGATGATCTGAATGGCTTGAGGCCCCCCCCTCTGCTATGGTGGCTAATCCTATTTATAGGGGCCCTGGTCCTCTCCACAAATATTGAGCGGGAAGGGAGCCAACAACATCCAATTTGAAAGGGAACAGCTAGTACAGCTTATCCTGACTAAAGGTGGTCTTCGCCTTCAAAAGGCTCTGGTGGTGACACCGCCTTGGGCTCCACGGTGACCTCCGTCTTGCCGTCCTACTGGTCTTGGTCTCGTTGCACCGATAGGGAAACCTTTGCTTGACACCTCGGTACTCCTCGCCTGCGCTTGCCACCTTAGCACCAAAGGGGAAACAAGGACACTGTGCGCGCTGGCACCCGCCTGGTCTCGATCGTCATGGCTCACGTTATGAGAACCCGGCGAGGTTTGCCTTGCCTTGATCTCTCCGCCCCTCGCGAGCCAGCCTGGTGAGGCCGCCCCCGAGGAGGTCTTGTGTCGTCCGCCTCACGAGGCTTGGCCCCTCGTGAGGATCTTGAATGCTTGTTGGTGAAGATGGGACGTACGGGCCTGCTAGCAGTGCCACACCGTGGGCTGCAGGCAGGCAAGTCTGGGGACCCCCGTTCCCAGAACACTGACAGTAGCCCCCGGGCCCAAGGCGCGCTCGGACTTGGCTTTGAGGCGAACCCAAAGGGCAAGTGCGGAGCGCCGCGGGCCCCCACAGCCTGCGACCTTGGTTGACGCATGGCGGTTGATTGGGCGTGGGCATCTCCGCTCCCCCACGCTGCCTCGGCAACTGCCTGACTTGACAAGTCCCTGCGGCATCCAAGGAAAAACCATCATTACCCGTGATCGTGCGGGGCGCTGGTTGGCCTTCTCCTGCTATAAATGGGGAGGAGGGTAGAGCCCCCGTCGCCCATCTCTTCCCATTCCGCTTGCTTCTTCCCCCTTGCTCCATTGCTAGCAGCGACACCAATGGCGCCGTCGAAGAGGTTCTTCGCCGTGGAGAAGGGGAAGGCCCCTCGCGAAGGGCCCGGCTCCCCGGTGCCCAAGCGTGGACGCAACCGTCCCCGCAAGCACTCCGGCCGCGGCGGTGCCGCTTCACGTGGCAGGGGTCGCTCCGGTCATGGCAGCCCTGTTGACGAAGCGAGATGTGCCGTGGTCGCGCGGCCTCCCTGGCCGCGCTTTCACTCGGCGAAGGTGTTGCCGGAGTTCGTCGTCTGGTCGGAGAACCCGGCCGGCAACTGGCTCCAGCTCCCGCGCTTCTTCGTTGACGAGCTACCGGCCTCAGGCCCAGGCTGGCTCTGGCTGCAGGCGGACGGCTGCTGCAGTAGAGCTTCCTGGGTCGCGGTTGAGGTCTCCGCCGCAGGCAACATAGCCCTGGCCCGCGGCTGGCAGACGTTTGCCCGCGCGCGCGGCCTGGGCAGGCGGTGCACCCTCCATTTCAAGTATGATGGTGACGCGACCCTCTACGGGAGGGTGTTTGGGGAAGATGGTTGCCGCGCTGGGTGCTGCCCCGAGGTCAACGACGGCGAGGAGGTGCTCGGCCTTGGCGATGGTCGCGGCCAGGATGAGGGCGAAACCGCCCTCAGTGCCGATCACGCCTTGTCCAGCTACGGCGGCTCTTCTTCCGGCGACAGCACCAGCAGCGGTGGTTACGTCCAGCCACCACGCTGCCGCGCCTGCTTTGAAGGCGGCAGCGGGTCGTCTCGTCGCCGCACCTCCGTGAAGCGCGAGGAGGGGTCCGGCTGAGCTCGGGGTGGCACCAAGAGCCCGCGCGCGCGGACCGCTCTAGGGGCACGCGCCACTTTTGTTTCGTTCTCCCTTTCCTTCCTGCACTCAAGAAAGAGACAAGTATGGGGCCCTAGAGGGGTGCGTAACAGGACTGTGATTCCCCAGCTATTGTGCTTATGTTTATCGCTCCTGGATTGTGTCGTAGCATCTTTGCTTTTGTGGAAATAACTTAGCTTGTCGCGCTCAAAGTAGCCTCCACCTCGCGAGGTCTGCTTCCCAGTGCCTGGTGAGGCCTCTTTGGTCTGGTGGACACCTGAGAACTGCAAAAATTCGTTAGGAAACTTGCCATTTTCCCGAGCCTTGGTCGCGGGCGCTGCTGGCTGCGACCCAGTGCTTTGTATCGCGGTACCCGTGGGGCACGGATTGAGAAAAGTGCGCCAGCTTGCGGGCTCGAACGAGGGTGCCTCGCGAAAAGGCAGACGAAAGGCAGAGAAAGGAAAAGCGCTCATGAGGAGGAAAAATGCTCACGAGGGCACCTTCCCAGCCCCCTCGCGAGGTATGCGAGAGAGAGTACAAGCTAAACTGGAGATGGAAACAGAGGCAAAAGGCGACGGAACCAAATCAGCAAGGAACACCAGAGGCAAACTCAATTAAATGGAGGCGAGCCAACTACGGAAAGCAAATGAAAAGCCGCGTCCGGCACCTAGTCTAGTCTTCAAGTCTACTCACCAGCGCGGAGCTAAGTGCTGCCACTAGGACGTGGGAGGGAGCCCCCGAGGCCCAAGGGCGGCACTCCTGAGACTCCGGGGCGTGTACAGCCCCACTCGTTATTACGTGAGAGTGTCACGGGCGGCGATATTCACAGGCACTGGGCCTTTCTTCATGGGTAGAAGTTCCGGAGGTGCTGGATGTTCCAGGCATTCTGGATGGGTACCCCGTCCTATGTCTCCAGGCGCGCGGCGCCAGGCCTGGAGACATGGACGACCTTGAACGGGCCCTCCCACATGGGTGAAAGCTTATGCAGCCCTTCCCTGGAGAGGACCCGCCTCAGGATGAGGTCACCCGCCTCGATCGTCGTGGAGCGGATGTTGCGGCAGTGGTACCGCCGCAGCGCCTGCTGATACCTTGCCACCCGCAGTGCAGCCTCGCGGCGGCGTTCCTCCCCCAGCACGAGGTCCATCCCCCCCATGGCGTCCTGTTGCGTTTCATCAAACGCCAGGACCCGTGCGGAGCGATGCTTGACCTCATGAGGGAGGACCGCTTCTGCTCCGTAGACGAGGAAGAACGGGGTCTCGCCCGTTGGCTTGGTGGCGGTGGTGCGGATGGACCACAACACGGACTGGAGCTCGTCGTACCAGCCCCTGTCGCAGGCCTCGAGCTTCTTCTTGAAGGTCCTGGTCTTGAGGCCCCTCAGGACCTCTGCGTTGGCGCGTTCGGCCTGACCATTGCTCCTGGGGTGCGCCACCGAAGCGTAGCAGATCTGCGTTCCAAGGTTAGCACAATATGTCTTGAAGAGATTACTAGTGAACTGCGAGCCGTTATCAGTGATGATGCGGTTGGGGACCCTGAAACGGCTCACGAGACCCTTGATGAACTTGACCGCGGAGCCAGCTGGGATGGTGCGGACGACTTCCACCTCCGCCCACTTTGTGAACTTGTCGATGGCGACGTAGAGGTAGCGGTAGCCCCCAGGCGCTCGAGGGAACGGGCCCAAGATATCCAGCCCCCAGACCACGAACGTCCATGTGAGTGGGATGGTCTGGAGGCCCTGAGCCGGCTATGGATCTGCTTGGCGTGGAACTGGCAGGCTTCACATGACTTCACCAGCTCGGCTGCGTCATTGAGCGCCGTGGGCCAGTAGAATCCGCTGCGGAATACCTTGCCGACGAGGGTCCGCGATGACGAGTGGTGCCCGCAGTCCCCACCATGTATGTCAGCTAGCAGCTCCTTCCCCTGGTCCTTGAAGATGCAGCGCAGGGAAACATCATTTGGCCGCTTCCTGTATAACTCACCGTCCTGGATGCAGTATGTCGTGGCTTGCCAGGCCACACGCTCCGCGTCCTCCTCCTTCTCCGGCAGCGTCCCCTGTGTCAGGTACTCCTTGAATTCCTTGGTCCAGCATCCCTCCTGAGGCTCGAGTGCCAAGAGTAGGCGCGCCCCAGAGGTCGTGCCACAGGCCGGGGCTCCCGAGGCTGGTGGCTGGGGGAGCTCCTCCCGAGGCTGCGCCGTCCTCGACAGCGGTGGTGTTGCCGATGGCTTGAATAGCCGCTCCTCGAAGACACCATGCTCTTGGGGGAGCCGCTTGGATGCTCTCCTGGCGATGTCGTCGGCTTCGTTGTTGGTGCCACGGGGCACGTGCTGCAAATCCAGGCCCTGGAACTGCTTTTCCATCTTGCGCACCTCCGCGAGGTACGCCTCCATGTGCTCGTCCTTCGGCTCGTATACCTTGTTGGAGAAGTCAACGAGGAGCTGCAAGTCACCCTTGATGGTGAGGTGCTTTACCCCCAGGGCCGCTGCAGCCTTCAGGCCAGCTATGAGGCCTTCGTACTCTTCTATGTTGTTGGAGACCTTCTCGCCCTGCTGGAAGCAGAGCTGCACGGCGTAGTAGAGCTTGTCTTAAGTGGGTGAGATGAGCACCGCTCCAGCCCCCGCGCCCTGGCGCGAGAAGGCACCATCGAAGTACATAACCCAGCCGTCTGGCGCTTCACTTCCTGGCGAAAGGGACCGATCCTTGCCAAGTTCGAGCCCCGGAGCGTCTGCCCATTCCGCTACAAAATCAGCGAGCGCGGCCCCTTTGATGACTCTGGTTGTGCTGAACTCCAACTGGAACGCCTGCAACTTGATGTTCCACTCGGCGACCCTCCCAGCGGAATTGGGGCTCCTGAGCACCCTCTCCAACGGGTAGGCTGAGACGACCTTGATGGGGTGACCTTGGAAGTAGTGCCACAACTTGCGCAAGGCCACCAAGAGTGCAAGTAAGAGCTTCTGAGGCATGGGGTACCGTGCCCTTGCATCCCGCAACACCGTGCTAACGAAATACACCGGGTGCTCGACGAGGGTGGGTGTATCGGTGAGTCCCGCGCCTTCCGTGAGCTGGGGCGCCTCCTGAGGCAGTTCGCCCTCCGATGCCTGATCACTTGCTGGGGCCTCTACAGGCCCTGGGGTGTCGTCCTGCTGAGCTTGGTCTTTGCTGCCGCTGCTGCGGCTTTCGTGGCGTCCTTGTGGCCTTGCATTGCCACCGCTGGGGGTGCAGCTCATCGCGGTGTGCCCTTGTCCTGGCGCTCTTCCCGAACCGCCACTAGAGCTGCGCTGGCGGAGTAGGGAGTGGCGGCGAGGTAGAGCACCAGGGGCTCGAGAGGGCGTGGCGCCACCATTACCAGAGGGCTGGTCAGGTATCTCTTGAGGTCTTGAAACGCTTGGTCGGCCTCCGGAGTCCACTCAAATGGGCCTTTCTTCTTCATCAGCTTGAAGAAGGGTAGGGCGCGCTCTCCCAGCTTGGAGATGAAGCGCCCCAACGCGGTCACCCAGCCGGCAAGTTTTTGCATTTCTTTGAGGGTTCATGGTGGACTCATGTCTTCAATTGCTTTGACCTTCTCCGGGTTGGCCTTGATCCCTCTGTGAGACACGAGGAAGCCCGGCAGCTTGCCAGAAGGGACACCAAACACGCACTTTTCCGGGTTGAGCCGCAAGTCCACCTGGCGGAGGCTCTTGAAGGTCTCCTCCAGGTCCTGAATCAAAGTCCCTGCCTCCCGAGACTTTACCACGATGTCGTCGACGTAAGCTTCTGCATTCCTCCCAAGCTGCCGACCCAGGGCGATGTGCATCAGCCGTTGGAAGGTTGCGCCGGCGTTGCGCAGCCCGAACGACATGCATGTGTAGCAGTACACCCCACACGGGGTCAGGAAGGCTGTCTTCTCCATATCCTCTACTGCCATCTTGATCTGGTGGTAGCCTGAGAACGCATCCAGGAAGCACAACAGATCACACTTAGCAGTGGAGTCGACGATCTGATCGATGCGCGGATGCGGGAATGGATCTTGGGGGCAGGCTTTGTTGAGGTTGGTGAAGTCGACACACATGCGCTCCTTCCCGCCTTTCTTCGGCACGACAACATGGTTCGCCAGCCACTCGGGGTACCGAACCTCGCGAATGACACCCGCTGCTTCTAACTTGCGGGTTTCTTGAACAATGAAGGCATGCTTCTCCGTGGACTGCCGTCTCGCCCTCTGCTTCAGGGGGCGCACATTGGGGCACACCTTCAAGTGGTGCTCTATCACCCCTCTCGGGACTCCTACCAGCTGATCGGGCTCCCAAGCGAACACTTCCTGGTTTGTGCGCAAGAATTTCACCAGCGCCTCCTCTTGACCAGGTTCGAGGTTGGCGCCTATGGTAAAGGCGGCCCCCGAGGACCCATCTTCCTCAACTGACATCTGCTTGGTTTCTGCTTTGTCTTGAGTGAAAAACTACTTCTTGTTTGGTGGTGTCCGTGTCGGCGGGCTGCGCTGTCACAGCAGCCTTGAGGGCAAGCTTGAGCGTCGCCAGGGCCTCCTTGGTATCTCCAGCCACCGTGAGGACGCCCTTGCTCCCGGGCATCTTCATGAGATTGTAGGCAGGATGGGTTGCCGCCATGAACTGAGCCAGCGCCGGGTACCCGAGAATGGCGTTGTACGGGAGGCTGATGCGGGCGACGTCGAAGTCGACCAGCTCGTTGCGGTAGTTGTCGCGCATGCCGAAGGTGACGGGAAGGCGGATCCGCCCTAGGGAGTGGGCGGAGCCCCCGCCAACCCCTAAAGAAGGCTTGCTGGGGCGGAGCCGCTCGAGTGGTACGTGAAGGAGGCTGAAGGCCTCCACGGAGAGCACGTTGAGGCCGGCGCCACCGTCGATGAGCGTCTTGGTGATGGACATGTTGCAGATGGTGGGCGTGCAAAGCATTGGGAGCACACCCGAGCCGGTGGTGTTGACGGGATGGTCCCCCGAGTCGAAGGTGAGGTCAGCCTCTGCGCCGCCCAACCCGGGGGAGCCCCCGGGTGCTTGGAAGTGGCACCGATCTGGCGCAGGAACGGCTTGACGTGACGATCCGAGGGCGGTGCTTGTGAGCCGCCGAGGAGGGCCGCGATAGCAAGGGGCGGTGGCGCCGCGAAGCGCGCGGTGAAGAGGTCGCGCAGCTCCTCCCAAGACGCCACGGAAGATCCTGGGAGGGTGAGCAGCCAGGCGCGCGGCACCCCCGTGAGGTCCATGGGGAGCCAGTTGGCCATGACCTTGTCATCGCCCCCATCCTTGAGAACAGCTTCCTCGTACGCCAGCAGGAAAGCTGACGGGTCCGCCGCGCCGTCATAGCACGGTGGCATCTCCGGCTTGAATTTGGGCGGCCACTGTACCCGCCGCATAGCGGGAGTGAGGGCCCGGAGCCCCCAGGCGCCACCGCGGGCGTCCGCAGATCCGGCCGGAGGAGCAACACCGGCCATGAGGAACGGGCGCGAAGATGGTGGAGCGCGGATCGACAGAAAGGAAGCTCCGGCGCACCCCTACCTGGCGTGCCGAATGTCGGATCATGGGTTCCGGCAAAACCCTCAAGGTTTGAACACTGGGGTGCGCACGAAGATCTCCCCCTCACCGATCGCGCCCTCACACACTCCGCGATCTAAAGGCTAGGCTCAACGAACTCGCAACGCAAAGGACACCGGATTTATACTGGTTCGGGCCACCGTTGTGGTGTAATACCCTACTCCAGTGTGGTGGTGGTGGATTTCCTCTTGGGTTGAGGATGAACAGTTACAAGGGAAGAACAGCCTCCCGAGGTTGAGGTGTTCTTGTGCTTGAGTGGGTGAGGATGATCTGAATGGCTTGAGGCCCCCCTTCTACTATGGTGGCTAGTCCTATTTATAGGGGCCCTGGTCCTCTCCCCAAATATTGAGCGGGAAGGGAGCCAACAACGGCCAATTTGAAAGGGGATAGCTAGTACAGCTTATCCTGACTAAAGGTGGTCTTCGCCTGCAAAAGGCTCTGGTGGTGATGTCGCCTTGGGCTCCACGGTGACCTCCGTCTTGCCGTCCTGCTGGTCTTGGTCTCATTGCACCGATAGGGAAACCTTTGCTTGACGCCTCGGTACTCCTCGCCTGCGCTTGCCCCCTTAGCACCAAAGGGGAAACAAGGACACTGTGCGCGCTGGCGCCCGCCTGGTCTCGATTGTCATGGCTCACGTCATGAGAACCTGGCGAGGTTTGCCTTGCCTTGATCTCTCCGGCCCTCGCGAGCCAGCCTGGTGAGGCCGCTCCCGAGGAGGTCTTGTGTCGTCCGCCTCGCGAGGCTTGGCCCCTCGCGAGGGTCTTGAATGCTTGTTGGTGAAGATGGGTCGTACGGGCCCGCTAGCAGCACCACGCCGTGGGCCGCAGGCAGGCAAGTCTGGGGACCCCCGTCCCAGAACGCTGACACAGATGACCTTGAGGACTACACGGGTCCGCAAGAGAGGTCGCACTCTTTCGTGTCTGCTTACGTTATGCATCGCTTAATATGATGACATGCTACTTTATCGTCGTGTTCACCTATTAGACTCCGAGTCAGGTCCAAACTAATGCTGAAACTTGAGTTTTTAAATGGTTGTGGGGTACATATTGGGGCAGCAATCAGTACTATCTGTCTACTATCTGGTTAATCTCGGGTGTCTACTATGAGTTTCATGTTGGGTGCAAACAAACATTAAAGGAGCCATTATCTGTATTTGTAACTAAAGCTATTATCTCCATGCTATCATTGGTTTTGGGTCTATCCATAGTTTGTTACCATCACTCTAGATTTGTGCATGCACTCCTTACATAATCTCACTATATTTTATTCCTATGCATGTCAGTTATTGTACACAATGGAACTGAACATGTAGAGCAAAAGAGACGAGTCTTGCGTGGCAATAAAATTTCATGCAGACGTCGCTCCATGGTGGGCGCAAAGGCAGCCCCCCTCCACCCATTTCGGATCGTAATCAAGAGGAAGATAACTGTTCTGAGGGGGATTCAGAAGGAGAAGACCACTCCTATTTACCCCCTGAGGTCTTCGCTCTAACTTGGCATGCTGATGTTGGTAATATCATGCATATGGTGCCTTGCATTGCTTACTGGATACATCAAATAGGTCATCTGCTTAGTTAGACATGCTTTGTGTCAATGCCATCTGTTTAGTTTCTTTATCTTATATGTGAATCATGCAATGCCATCTTGTTTAGCCAGGCATCATATATGTGAATTTTGCAATGCCACCCTGGTTAGCCTATCATCTTATATGTGAATTATATCATGCCATCATTTTTTTATTATGTGTTAAATTTGTCAACAATTTTAGTACATGTAATTACTCTTCCTGTGCATCAACCATTCAACACGGTCATGGAAAAATCTGAAGTGGAAACAAGGTCTTCAGAGAAGACAATGCTATCTGACGAAGCACATGTCTTGCTGGTTAAGGATAACTCCTCAGAGGAGGATTCAGAGACAGATGACCAGTCCTATTTCCCCCCCGAGGTGCATGCTCTAACTTGGCAGGGTTATGTTGCTCATATCGTGCGTATGGTATCTTGCATTGCTATGTCATTTGCTTAGTTTAGACATGCTTTGTGTGAATGCCACCTGTTTAGTGTCTAATTACCATAGATGTGAATTATGCGATGCCATCTTGTTGCAAGACATTATATATGTGAATTATGCAATGCTATCTTGTTGCAAGGCATTATATATGTGAATTATGCAATGCCATGTTGTTTAGCCAAGTGTCATATATGTGAGTTATATCATGCCGTCCTTTTTTTGTATTTCTCTTTGCATTTGTCGACAATGTTTGTATATTCAACTGCTCTTCCCGTGCATCAGCCATTTGAATTGGTGATGGAGAAATCTGGAGTGAAAACAAGGTCTTCAGAGCAGACAATGCTACCTGCTGAAGCAGATATCTTGCTGGCTACAAATATCTCTTCAGAGGAGGATTCAGAGGCAAATGACCAGTCCTATTATTCCCCTGAGGTGTATGCTCAAACTTGGCAGGGTTATATTACTCATATGATGCATATGTTGTATTGCAATGCTTAGTTTTTACATCATATGCACAATATTGAATGCCATCTCCTTAGTTGACACATCATATATGCGATTGCCCTCTGTTCACTTGCTTAGTATATAAATCATATATTTGAATTATATCATGCCAAGAGGTTTACATAGACGGCATGTATCTGAATTATGGCATGCCAACCCATTTTCTAAAGACATAATATAGTTATATCATCTCATCCTGTTTACATAGTCATCATATTTTGAATTATGTCATTCTATCCTGTTTAGTTAGCCATCATACATTGAAATTGTGTCATGCTATCCTGTTTAATTAGCCATCATATATGTGAAATTATGTCCTGCTATTCTGTTTGGTTAGACAACATAAATGTGAATTATTTTATGCCCTGTTTTCTTCCCTACTATCCATTGCACCTGTCTATCTTACAATGTCTGTACATTCAATTACTTTTCTTGTTTATCAGCCATTTCAATTGGAGGGGTGATGGCAGTATCTGTGGCAGTAAAAACATCGTCTTTAGAAAAGATTGTGCTACCTGTCGATGTAGATAGAACCACGGTTGTACTTGCCCAAGAACTAGCCCCACCACACATAACTCAGACTCACGCAGATTGTACCCCTACCCAGTTGGACAGAGAACCAGCTACACCCCTTCTAACCCCAACCCCAGCAGATAGTAACCCAGTTCCAGTTGACACAGCACCGTCCCCACCATAGAGCACCCAAACACGAGCAGTTAGTAAGGCAACTGCAGTGCCCAAAGCACGAGGACCACCACTCTGAACCCCAAGTCAACACTTAAAGCAGAAGAAGAGTTGTTCTCAGGTCAGGTTCCGTAGCTATGGTTCATACTACTTTGCTCTTGCATCACTGTATTTACTCATACCAACTAATTTCAAATTGAAGGATGGAATTGAAACTCCAATGGCGCAACATGTATGTTTTAAACCTGTTTCTTTAACGTGTTTGCTGTTGTAACTTGCTCTATGTTGATTTCAGTTTCAATTGGATAAACAGTTATGTTCTCATGCCATGCACATTACAAGTGTTGTTATTGCTGTGTAGTTTCCCACACTTATATTATGTCTATGCTGCTTTGTCTTAAATAGATATGGTTCAAACTGTATCTATCTTGATTTGGCAACATAAACTAGAATGATATAGACCATACAGTGACCATACTACATAGATATATGTTTGCTTCATGCTGTTATCCTATCCACCTTACTACTGAACTGGTTTACCAAAATGAGTTTCATATGCTACATTGTAAACCTATGATGTGTTTGTTTGTTTCTCTTTTAGAACGCGGATAAAATATTGGAGAAGAGTACCCCGCTATGCAATGGTAAAGGAAGTAATGCAGATAAGGTTCAAGATAGTGAGACATCCATGTTGGTCTCCAAGAAAGCTGATAAAAACTATATTGAAGACACTGAGACAACCCCAAAGTCCTGTCTTGATGTAGTGTTTGAGTTACTGGCTACTACTGCTGGCACCAGCTCTTCGAACTCGCTGGCTGAATCACTTCGGCTTCTTGAGTCTCAACTTCAAGTTGAAAGACATCGATCAGATGTTATGCGATAGGAAGCCGAAGGACTGAGGAAGTCCCTGCAGAATTCAGATGCATACTTTCTGGTGCAACAACAAGTGCTGGAGGATTTAAGCGCCAAACAAGAGAAAGTTAATAAGCTTGCTAAGCATCTTGCCAGCATTATGGGTACCCAGGATATTGTTTCTTGAACTCTTCTGAAGTGGTTTTAGTTCTGGACTTGTTTTGCTGCGGCGTTTATTTGCACTGGTCGCCATGACAACCAGTGTATATGATATGCTTCTTTGTTCCCTATATTTGCACTGGTGGCGAACTTTGATGCCCAGTGGATGTGATATGAGTAATAGCCGTGATAGCCTAGCGCAAGTTGCTTGCTTATTTATTTCCTTGTTGTCTTGTTTATTTGTTTGCTTGTAGTCAGTGCAGTTCTTTTTTCGCGGTTTGCTAGTGGCCGCAATAACCTTTTTTTAAACTAGCCCACAATAACCATGGGCTACATATTTACTGTAGTTACCATGGGCCTCCTACGGGCCGTAGAAACAATGGGCCTTCTTAGGGCCGTAGTAAGAATGGGCCTTCTACGGGCCGTAGCATCAATGGGCCTTCTACGTGTCGTATGATCGATAGGCCAAACATGGGCCAATAACAGACCGCATTATGGGCCGTAAACGGGCTAGATTTGGAATCGTCCATTCATGGGCCTATAATAACAGGCCATCGTTAATTGGCCGTATTTGATGAATTTATGAAAACGGCCCAACAGAGTAACGGGCCGCAAACAGCCCGATTGTAACCGCGGGCTAAATTTGGCCCACAGGCAGAAAAGGCCAATGACGGACCGCAAGTAACCGAATGCTGGAAATGAGCCCAAGAATACATGGGCCCAGAGAAGGCCGAAAGATAACACGGGTTGGAAACGGCCCAATGGAATAATGGGCCGTTAATGGGTACAAAGGGGTACACTGTTCATTGCGGGCCAGATTCACCACGGGCCGTTAATGGGCCAAGAGTTACAAATGGTCTCGTATGGGCCGAAATACATCATGGGCCATACATGGGCCGGAAGTTACAATGGGCTAGAATCATATTGGAAGGCCCAGATGAAGCTACTGGGCTTAATTCGGATAGGCCGTAACAGGCCGTGAGTTAGAGGGCCGTAAATGGGCTATATACGAACAGGCCATTAACAGGCTTTCCGTGGGCCGGCCCGTTACCTTTTGACCAAGTCAAACGGGCTGGCCTTTTCACCGGAATGGGCCTCTGTAGGGCCGTGCCACATGTCGACGTATCATAGGCGCCTCCTGTCCAATGAATGGATGACATCTGGCCCAACGGTGTGCGAACACGTGTTTCCTCCGGCCAATGAGAATTTTACACGTGGAAAATTCTCATTGGTCCGGGCTGTTAGCGGGTTATCGGATCCAAAACCAAACCCGATAGCTTAACGACGTCCCGTTATGGTGGATGCCACGTGTTGGTCACCCTTGACGAAAGCACTTCCATGACGCGCGATTTATCGTCATGGAAGGGGACACTTCCATGATGATAATTTTGGTAATGTCATGGAACACTTCTACGACAGCACATGTATGACTATCTTGATTCTGTCATAAATTTGCCATGGATGTACATGCATGACAGAAAACGTGACCTACTGTGACAAACACGTATCATCACGGAAGTGTATTTTTTTGTAGTGATACTTGGCAAGCATCTTACGGAAAGCACCATGAATAAAGTGTGAACCACCATCAGTCATTAAATATATAGGGACTCCAAACCTTGGGAAAATAACTTCCTTAAGCATTTTAATAGAGGTGTTGTGATCAACACTACTAGTCGTAATAGCTTCTACCCATTTAATCAACAGCAACAAAAATATGTGTATACCCATTAGAGGAAGGAAAAGGTCCCATGTAATCAAATCCCCAAACATCAAATGGTCCAACAGCAAGTGAATAATTCATAGGCATTTCTTGATGCTTAACGATATTACCTATTCTTTGACATTCATCACAAGATAAGACGAACTTACGGGCATCCTTGAAGAGAGTAGGCCAATAAAATCCAGACTGCAATGCCTTGTGAGCAGTTCTATCTCCAGCATGATGCCCTCCATAAGCTTCGGAGTGACATTTTCGTAGGATTTGTCCCTGTTCATGCTCAGGTACACAACGTCTAATAATACCATCTACTCCTTTTTTATAAAGATGTGGGTCATCCCAAAAGTAATGTCTTAAATCATAGCAGAATTTTTTCTTTTGTTGGTATGTAAAGCTAGGTGGTAAATATTTAGCAACAATGTAGTTAGCATAGCCAGCATACCAAGGAGTACCGTGAGCAACATTTATTGCAGCTAACTGCTCATGAGGAAAACTATCATCAATAGGTAGTGGGTCATCAAGCACATTTTCAAGCCTAGATAGATTATCAGCTACTGGGTTCTCAGCTCCATGATTTGTAAATCAAATCCTTGTAACAAGAGAACCCATCGAATAAGTCTAGGTTTAGCATCTTTCTTTTCCATAAGATATTTAATAGCAGCATGGTCTGTGTGAACAGTTACTTTGGAATCAACAATATAAGGTCTAAACTTATCACAAGCAAACACCACTGCTAAGAATTCTTTTTCAGTAGTAGCATAGTTCCTTTGAGCACTATCTAGAGTTTTACTAGCATAATGAATTACATTAAGTTTCTTATCAACTCTTTGTCCTAGAACAACACCAACAACATAATCACTAGCATCACACATAATTTCAAAAGGCAAGTTCCAATCAGGTGGTTGAACAATAGGTGCAGAAATTAAGGCTTTCTTGCGTGCTCAAAGGCTTCTAAACAATCATCATAAAAAACAAAGGGAATATCCTTTTGCAAGAGACTAGTAAGAGGCCTAGAAATTTTAGAAAAGTCTTTGATAAATCTCCTATAGAAACCAGCATGACCTAGGAAACTACGAATACCTTTTATATCTTTAGGACATGGAATTTTCTCAATTGCATCAACCTTAGCTTTGTCCACTTCAATACCTCCTTCAGAAATTTTATGACCCAAGACAATGCCTTCATTAATCATAAAGTGGCACTTCTCCCAATTCAAGACAATATTTGTTTGTTCACATCTCTGCAAAACTCGATCAAGATTGCTTAAACAATCATCAAAAGACTCCCCATAAACAGAAAAGTCATCCATGAAAACCTCAACAATCTTTTCAAAAAAGTCAGAGAATATAGCAGTCATACATCTTTGAAAGGTAGCAGGTGCATTACATAAACCAAAAGGCATACGTCTATAAGCATAGGTTCCTAAGGGACAAGTAAAAGTGGTCTTTTCTTAATCAGGTTGAGAAACATGTATTTGTGAAAAACCAGAATATTCATCAAGGAAGCAAAAGTGTGTGTGCTTAGATAATATTTCAAGCGTTTGATCAATAAAAGGCAAAGGGTAATGATCTTTTCAAGTTGCTTTTTAATTTTCTAAAATCAATTACCATTCTATAGCCTGTAACAATTCTTTGTGGAATAAGTTCATTCTTATCATTAGGAACAACAGTTATACCTCCTTTCTTAGGAACACAATGAACATGACTTACCCATCTACTATCAGCTATACGATATATTATACCTGCTTCTAGAAGTTTTAATATTTCCGTTCTTACCACTTCTTTCATCTTCGGATTTAACCGACGTTGGTAATCAACAACAGGTTTAGCATCAGGTTCCATATTAATTTTGTGCTGACATAGAGTGGGACTATTGCCCTTTAAATCATCAAGAGTATATCCAATAGCAGCTCGGTGCTTCCTTATAACTTTCAATAATCTTTCTTCTTCATGTTCTGAAAGGTTAGCACTAATAATAATAGGATATATCTTCTTTTCATCAAGATAAGCATATTTCAAAGTGTCTGGAAATTATTTTAGTTCAAACACAGGATCACCTTTAGGTGGAGGAGGACCTCCTAGAGTTTTAATAGGCAAATTGTGTTTAAGTAGAGGACGTAGTTCAAAGAATTTTTTATATATTTCATTTCTTTCATGCATATGTAAATCATTTTCATGGTCTAGCAAATATTGTTCTAAAGGATCAGTAGGTGGAATAGCAATAGAAGCAAGACCAATTAATACATCCTTACTAGGCAATTCTTTTTCATAAAGCTTTCGACTAAACTTGGAAAAATTAAACTCATGAGACTCATCACCAAAACTAACACCGACAGTTTGTTTCTCACAATCTATCTTAGCATTAACGGTGTTCAAGAAAGGTCTACCAAAGATAATGGGACAAAAGTCATCTTGTGGGGAACCAAGAACAAGAAAGTCAGTAGGGTATTTTATTTTCCCACACAAGACTTCAACATCTCTAACAATCCCAATTGGTGATATGGTGTCTCTATTAGCAAGTTTAATAGTAACATATATGTCTTCTATTTCTGCGGGTGCTATGTCGTTCATAATTTCCTGATATAATGTGCAAGGAATAGCACTCACACTAGCACCTATGTCTCATAAACCGTGATAACAGTGATCTCCTATTTTAACTGAGATGACAGGCATGCCAACAACATGTCTATGTTTTTCCTTTTTATCAGGTTTGGCAATTCTAGCAGCTTGTTCACAGAAGTAAATCACATGCCCATCTATATCTTCTTCTAAGAGATCTTTAACCATAGCAATACTAGGTTCTACTTTAATTTGTTCATCAGGTTTAGGTGTTCTAATATAGCTTTTGTTAACCACAGTTGAAACTTTAGCATGTTCCTTTATCCTAATAGGGAAAGGTGGTTTCTCTATATAAGCAGAAGGAACAACTGGATCAACATTATGAAGTATAGTTTCTTCTTTAACTGATACCGGTTCTTTAGTTTATTCTTTAATAGGTGGGTGATATTTAAACCACTTCTCTTTAGGGAGATCAACATGAGTAGAAAATGATTCACAAAAGGAGGCTACTATCTCTGAGTCAAGTCCATATTTAGTGCTAAACTTTTGAAAAGCATCGGTATCCATAAAAGATTTAACACAATCATACTTAAGTTTAATACCTGACTCTTTACCTTCGTCGAGTTCCCAATCTTCAGAGTTGTGTTTAATTCTTTCCAAAATATCCCACCGGAATTCAATAGTCTTCTTCATAAAAGAACCAGCACAAGAAGTATCAAGCATGGTTTGATCATTACGAGAAAGCCGAGCATAAAAATTCTGGATAATAATTTCTCTTGAGAGCTCATGATTGGAGCATGAATATAATATTGAGTTAAGCCTCCCCCAAGCTAGAGCGATACTTTCTCCTTCACGAGGCCAAAAATTATATATATAATTCCGATCACGATGAACTAGATGCATAGGATAATTTTTTTGGTGGAACTCCAATTTCAAACGATTCCAATTCCATGATCCAATATCATCGCATAGCCTATACCATGCCAATGCTTTTACCTTCAAACATAAAGGGAAAACCTTTTTCATCACTTCATTTCCGGGTAAACCTGCAAGCTTAAACAATCCATAAATTTGTTCCACATATATCATGTGCATATCAGGATGTTTGGTCCCATCTCCTGCATAAGGATTAGCTAGCAGTTGTTCTATCATACCCGAAGGAATTTCATATTCAATATTTTCAGTAGGTGCAGTAGGTTGAGGGGTAGCTAATTGTGGTTCCGGACGAGGTGAAGATACCCCGAACAAACCCCTCAAAGGATTGTTTTCCATAGTAACAAGTGACAATAAATTTCAGCACACTATATAAATGTTTCCTTACCAAATTCCACTTACTAAAGGCGCTTCACTCCCCGGCAACGGTGCCAGAAAATAGCCTTGATGACCCACAAGTATAGGAGATCAATTGTAGCTCTTTTCGATAAATAAGAGTGTCGAACCCAACGAGGAGCAGAAGGAAATGACAAGTGGTTTTCAGCAAGGTAATGTCTGCAAGTGCTGAAATTGTAAGTAAGAGAGTAGTTTGATAGCAAGGTAATTTGTAACGAGCAAGTACCAATAGTAGTAACAAAAGTGCAGCAAGGTAGCCCAATCCTTTTGAGGCAAAGGACAAGCCAAAACGGCTCTTATGATAAGCAAAACGTTCTTGAGGGTACATGGGAATTTCATCTAGTCACTTTCATCATGTTGGTTTAATTTGTGTTTGCTACTTTGAAAATTTGATATGTGGGTGGACCGGTGCTTAGGTGCTGTTCTTACTTGAACAAACTTCCTACTTATGATTAACCCTCCCGCAAGCACCCGCAACTATGAGAAGAAGTATTAAGAATAAATACTAACCATAGCATTAAACTATTGCATCCAATCGGTCCCTTACGGAATAGCGCATAAACTGGGGTTTAAGCTTCTGTCACTCTCGCCACCCATCATCTAATTGCTACTCCACAATGCATTCCCTTAGGCCCAAATATGGTGAAGTGTCACGTAGTCGACATTCACATGACACCACTAAGGGAATCACAACATACATACTATCAAAATATCGAACACATATCAAGTTCACATGATTACTTGCAACATGATTTCTCCCGTGACCTCAAGAACAAAAGTAAGTACTCACAAATGATAAACATGCTCATGATCAGAGGAGTATTGAATAGAAAATTGGATCTGAACATATAATCTTCCACCAAATAAACCATATAGTAATCAACTAACAAGATGTAATCAACACTACTAGTCACCCACAAGCACCAATATATAGTTCCGGTAACAAGATTGAACACAAGAGATGAACTAGGGTTTGAGATAGACGGTGTTGTTGAAGATGTTGATGGAGATTGCCCTCCCCAAGATGGGAGAGTTGTTGGTGATGATCAGGACGATGATTTCCCCCTCCGGGAGGGAAGCTCCCTCGGCAGAATCGCTCCGCCGGAGGGCAAAAGTGCTCCTGCCCAGGTTCCGCCTCGAGGCGGCGGTGCTCCATCCCGAAAGTCCTCTACTTATTTTTTCTAGGTCAAAATGACCTATGTACCAGAAGATGGGCACCGGAGGTGGGCCTGGGTGAGCACAACCCACCAGGGC
Organism: Aegilops tauschii subsp. strangulata; assembly: GCF_002575655.3. Lineage (NCBI taxonomy): Eukaryota > Viridiplantae > Streptophyta > Magnoliopsida > Poales > Poaceae > Aegilops > Aegilops tauschii. Next base: position 163,711,181 of record NC_053039.3, on the reverse strand, counting down.
GCGCCTGGGCTTCCTGGCGCGCCTGGGCTTCCTGGCGCACCCAGGTGGGTTGTGCCCACCTGGTGGGGCCCCTTTGGTAGTTATTTGCTCCAATAATTCTTAAATATTCCATAAAAAATCTCTGTGAAGTTTCTCTTGTTTGGAGTTGTGCAGAATAGGTAGCCTAACGTAGTCTTGTAGGGTGGAACCCTAGATGGGGATCTTTCACGAATTGGAGGGGAAATCCCCAAGAACACGAAGAACACAAGAGAGGGAAAACACTCAAATTGACTAGATCCAATCACACATATGGAAGATCCAAGAACGCACAAGAGATCACAATGATTCAAGGACAACAAAGGAAAGATACAAGGTACTAGTTCATCCCAATCCTATGAGGAGAGAGGTCTTGATGATCCTATGATGGGGATCCTTCCCAAGATGGGGGCTTGATATCCACTAGGGATCTTCTCCTAGGAGGTCTTGATCTCCTAGAGGAGTGGGTACAAGGAGCAAAGCTCTCTAATGTCTCTCATATACTTTGCTATCCTCTAAATGAGCTAGGTGGGGGGTACTTATAGTCTAGGGGTGAAATAAGAGAGGGAGAGGGTTCCAAGGGAAAAAGCCCCAACTTGCACGCAGGCATTCGCGAAGTGGTCCGGGCACCCGGTGCAAAGAGGCCCGGGCACCCAGAGGTGGTGCAGCTGTAGGTGGCCGGGCACCCGGGGCCGAACGGTCGGGCACCGAGCTGGTTAGGGCCGGCTGTAGATGGCCCGGGCACCCGGGGGTTCCAAGCCCCGGCATCCGAGGGCGCGCCAGGTGGCTGGAGGCATGGGCCGGGCACCTGGGGAAGCCAAGGCCCGGGCACCCGGGGCGGGGCTGGCGGCTCAAGGCAGGCGGGCCGGGCACCCGCGGCTCCAAGGCCAGGCACCCGGGGTCGGCTGGGGCAGCTCCCAGGGAGAGGCCGGGCACCCGGGCCCCCTCATGGCCGGGCACCCGGGGCGGGCAGGGGCCGCGCCCAGGTTGAGACCGGGCACTCGGGGCCAAAGTGGCCGGGCACCCAGAGCGTGCAGGACTTCCCCTTCTTCGTCCTTCACGCTCCATTCTTCCTTCTCCTCCTCCGTAGGTCTCCAGTGAACTTGGTGATTTCTCCGTGCTTCATCGTGACGATCTCTGAAGTACCTCGGTTTCGACAGTGCGTGTGCGAGCTCTCGTCATAGGTCCTTTCCGTGCTTGCGGAGGTGGTGTGACATCCATGGTGGTGGTCGAGGGATGCTCCGCATCATCTCCCCCTCCCCCCTTGGGAGAGATCCGTCCACGGATCATGATCTTCATCACCATGGGAAAGAGAAGGTGTTGCTGTGTAGAAGTGGACACCCACCAAGCACTTGTCATGTTGAAGCTCGAAATGGTCACTCTCCAATGTCGCACTGTCTTGTAATTCCTTCAAAAGAAGCAAAGATAACAAGCACTTGGAAGAACAAATGTGGTTGGCATTAAAGCAAAACCAAGCATTCAAGAGGTGATTCACCCAACAAGTGTTGTCATCAAGCATAGCATATGGTTGGACAAAGAAGTGTGTCATGGCATTTAAGCATATAAATTGAGCACAAGCAAATACATCATGGAAACAAGCATGCAAATGGGAGGTGGAGATGCAAATATGTTTGACAAGTGAACTAGCATCTACCTCAAAGTCATAGCAAGAATGCATAAAGTGCTCAACAAATGGTCTATGGTATGCATAAGAACCATTCACAACACCAAACGAAATGAAATGTCTAAACACATGGGGCAAGCGCAAGTCAATCCAAGCATAATGTGCATATGGTGTGGTGAAGATAGTGAGGCACTCAACACAAATGAAGTCATTCAAGTGGCAATTTTGCAACAAGTGCCAGGCAATCAAGTCATTCAAGTGGCAAGCAATGGGACATGGCATATGTGAAGAAATGATATTATTGCAACCAAACATATGATAGGAGCAAATAATCCAAGAATTGGATGCAACACACAAGGCATATATATCATGATGCATGGAACAGTGAATATGACAAGTCGAAGCAAGTTCTCTAACATGTGTGCAATCAAGTGGTCCAAGATGAACATTAAGACTCATGGTGTAAGCAACAAAAGTAGTATGATCCGCGATATCCATGTTCAAGAAAGATGTCACCTCGAAGGCGTGTCCTTGTGCATTCTTCACAATGCTGAAGTGGTAGGAAAGGTGGTGTAGAAGCGATTCGTGGTCGAATGTATGAGGCTCGCTCTCAAGAGCTCGAATGATCAACTCACGTGACGTGGAAGTCGACACAAAGTCCAAGTATCCTACACATACACACAACAAAACAAAGAACATATGCGCATGGTAGATAAACACATCATCCATCATGATTGTTCTCTTCTCTTGCACATAACCATTAGAAGCACAAGTGCATGAATAATATGATGCAACAATGGCTATATCATGGCACTAGGTATATGGTGCAAAGAGGTAAGACAAGCATGCTTCACAAGAAATAGGTGAAAAACTCCAAATATATGTGAGAATGCTATGGGGGCAATATCATTAGCAAGAGGTAAATCATTGTTGCACTCAATATATGTCAAATCATCTAGCACGAGAGAGGCAACATATGGAGATATGTGACAAGAAGCAATAACAATCATGTGCAAAGCATGTAGATGGTTGTCATCAACCACATGAAATAAGCAAGTATGAATCATTGGTGATGCAACATAAGCAAGCATATCAATCATGTCGTGCAAACTAGTGGAGCGAAGATGCAACACACTAGAGGAAATCATGGCGATCATGTTATGTGAGAGAATAGTGGGTATAGGTAATGCACATGACATATGGCAAGCACGAGCACAAAGCAAGATCATAGTATCATCATAGGAATGGATCACAAAGGAAACATGGCAAGAACAAGCAATATCTCCACCAAGCTTGCAAATACACATACAAGTACTAGAATCAATCATCATGTGTAATGCAAAGCATGGGTCACAAATGCATGGCAAAGGCATATGAATAATCATGTCATGCAAAGTGAACATGGCAAGATGGGCATATAATATGTAATGGACAATAACCCTTAACCATGGGAGGGCCATGTAGAAGAAATGCGCGAAGTCTTTGCGCGAAGAGAGCGGTGGGAAAGACACTCCAAGGGATCCCAAGTCATCATTGCTCTCTAGAGCTCATTTTGTCAACTCATGGGATTGTGAAGTTGACAAGTATTCATGAGTACCATGTTCATTCCACTCAAGTGGTGTAGGTGATGTGGCAAAGATCAAATGGTGGTCATCATCATCAACTTGATGGAACCATGTGGGGGGTGCATCATATTCCACCATGGCCATCGTCTTGTCCAAAGGGAGGACGAAGTCATCGAGGATCGGCGTGTCATCATAAATGGGACCTAGCACCAAATGAGAAGACACAATAGAGGTAGAGGTTAAGTTGTTAGAAATCGAAATGGCCTCACATGCCCGATCAACTATCACACTCTCTCTATGTGGTGGTTCACTCACTCCCTCAAAATAGGTGCACTCAACGTCACATATGGTGGAGTCACTCATCTCACTCAAGTGGTGGGGGTTGTGGCTCTCCTCACATGGGAATTGTGGCAGCTCATCATACATGGGGCTAGTGGTGAAGTCACTCTCACTCCCAATATGGTGGAAAAAGTCACCCAAGTCATCATACGTCGCCGTGGTCGAAGGGAAGAACCCATGCTCAACCATCTCATAGTCGTCGCCGTGGATGAAGGCCGAAAATGGCACATCATCACTCTCGTCGTGGACGAAGGCCGAAGATGGCACAACATCACTCTCTCCATGGATGAAGGCCGATGTAGGCGTACTCGTTGTAAGTAGGCGAAGATGCCGTACTTCCAAAGGCGAAGATGCCTTGATAACCCTTGGCGAAGATGCCAAAGTAGTCGTGGTAGCCAGAGCTCCGTCTTGTTGGTGCTCGTCTCGTGGTCTTCTCTTGTGCTCATGAAGGTTTTCTTGATGGTGCCGCGTGGTATTTGCATCTTGTGGCCATTCCGAAGACTTGCGACTTGAGCGCCTCCGCCTTGAAGATGACGAAGAGGAAGAAGACTTGTAGTTGGCCCACACGTATCGGATGTCATCCAATTGTGCATCCAACTTGGCGTCGATGTAGTCCCTTGTCCATGCTTCGCTTTGGTGAATGTCGACGGTGAGTCGCTCAATGCCTCGCATTGCTTGTTGTAGTATGAAGATGGGCATTTTGGTGATGTAGTTGTTCGCGTCGTTGTTGTCGTGGAAGACCGGAGATGAAATGCCTTGCCTATCCATCACAAGACTCGAGCAAATGTGAGTGGAAGAAAGGAAAGAACTAGACCAATGTACCTTATCCAATGTTGAAGATGGATCGATGATCACTCAATAATGTAACAAGGAAATAGCACAATTGGTACCGGATCTTGTCAATTCTCACACATATACAATTAAGGCTTATGGTGGAGCTCGGTGAGGATAGTGGCACAAAAATTTGATGCAAAATTTTAGCAAGAGCCAATAATGTTGGAAAAGATTCACAAATTTGCAAGAGAAACAAGTAGACCAATAGCAAAGAATGGCACACGGAAACACGCACATAGATAGATAAATGGGGTCGTGCAACCAAGGAATGAGCACAAAATTTGGAATCCACGGAAAATGCTCGTGTTGCAAAACTCTAGAGAGATGCTAGCATGATTGCTCAATAGGCGGATACGACACTTGTGCACAACCTATAAGATGCAAAATGTATGAGCTTTCTATCCCAAGTATGCTATGTGTATGATGTTCCCGGTGTTCTTCTCAAGATGATCCGAGATGATCGGATATGACATTCTTATGCAATGTGGTATGATGCTATGGCTATTGCTTACACTCTTTGCTCTCTTTTTCTTTTGCTTAAAAGCTTATTCCTTTTTTTATATGGCCACTTATGCGAAATGCACAAACCAAGATAGCAATTGTGTATATGCAGGAACAATCTTGTGACACAAGGGATGATATGATGATACCAATATGATATGGAATGTATGCAATGGAATGGATCACTAATGTGCACAAGTAACGTTGCCGGCAATACTCAAAGGCTAGTCTCGATAGGCTAGTGACGCAAAATGGGCTAAAGGGTTAACAATGTAATGGCAAGAATGTACAATGATAGGATACCACGATACCAAGATGATATAGAGGTTACCGTTCTTGCTTACGGTTAGGGTGTCAAAATGGTGAAGTGGTCGATGTCGAGTCCTTGTCGAAGGTGAGTGGTGGTGTTGTCGATGTCGAACCATTCCTAGTTAGCCGAAACACCCTAGGAAATGAAAAAAACCGCAAACTCAAAATCTCAAAGGAAAATGTCAAATGGAGGTAGCGGAATGCGTTGTGGTTCCGGAGTTAGCAATGCAGAAGTGGTGGTGGTGGTTGATGACGAAGCAACCGTCCCTAAGTAGCCGAAACACCTTAGGAGACTCAAGTCACCACTCAAGCAACCACAAATGCTAAATGGGTTAAAAATGGGTTCGGTGGCGGAAAGCGATGGTGGTTTTGCGAAAGATATGGTGGATGGCCTATGCAATAATGCCAAAATGGTAAAATTTTGATGGAATCAAATGGTGTTGGAACCTACCTAGATGTATGGTGGATGTCAATAGCTACTCAACGAGCTAAAGAATGTCAAAATCGGACTCCGGGGGTGAAAGTTATGGCCGAAACCGTGATGGTGTTGGGCTGATTCGGGGGGATGCAGGTGCCCGGGGTTTGAGGGTGCGGGCACCAGGGGTGGTCTGCAAGGTTGGGCTAAAGAAGAGGCCCGGGGGTCTGGGTGCCCGGGGGCAAGAGGTGCGGGCACCCGGGGTGTTCCGGGGCAAACAGCCCGTGGTGCGGGTGCCTGGGGGCTCGGGGTGCGGACACTAGGGTGGTCAACAGAGACGCGCGGGAGGTCCGGGTGCCCGGGGTTTGAGGTCCAGGTGCCCGGGGGTGATGGATTTGGGCGGAAATTCATGGGAAAATGGGAGAAATTAATGGATTTCGTGGTGGGAAAGGTGGAGATGGATGGGGGAATGCTAGATCCACTTGAAACCAAACAAATCCATGGATCAAATCCAACAAAACCTCATCAAACCGACAAATCACAAAAAAAATTGGGGCTACTTTTGGTGGGGAATTTTTGAAATTGGGGAAGAACACAACAAAATTAGGCTAGAGAACAAGATGGGGGGCTCCAATTTCGTGACAAACCATGGCTCATGATACCAAGATGTTGTAGGGTGGAACCCTAGATGGGGATCTTTCACGAATTGGAGGGGAAATCCCCAAGAACACGAAGAACACAAGAGAGGGAAAACACTCAAATTGACTAGATCCAATCACACATATGCTAGATCCAATAACACACAAGAGATCACATGTCACATCCTAGTTAGTTCATGCATCAGAGTGTTGCATCATGTCTATATTTCACAGAAACCTGAAATGGGAATGCCAGAAAACCCCCAGCACCCCCCCTGGAACAACTGGGGTTTACTAAAATTTTTCCAATGAACCTGAAATGCCCTCCATAAATGTTCACCACCTTTGGTCTTGGCTAAAACCTCTGCCAAAAATGGTTTCATATTTTTGGAGGCCATCTTGGATTTTTGCACAAGCCATAAGTATTTGCATTTGGGCATTTTAAAAGCTATAAATATTTTTAAATGCCCAAATAATCTTGAAGGTATTTTTAGGCTGTTGGGAATAATCTCAAAGGTGCCTCAGAATATTTTCAGGATTTTTCCAAATGAAATAGTATTTTTACTATTTCAAAACACAGTACAGAAATAAATAAAAAAGAGAAAAGAACAGAAGGCAGAAAACTTACCTGGCAGCCCACCTGGCGGCCCAGCACTGTGCTGGCCCGCGCCAGTCAGCTGTCTGCTCTCGCCAGAGCAGGCAGAGAGGTGACGCCGGCGAGCGTGAGCTCGCCACGGCGCCAGCAGCTTGCCGCCCCCGCCGCGGATGAGCTGGCCGACCTACCTCGACGCGCCCCGAGCCCCTGGACATTGCTATTCTCCCCCATCGCCTCTCCCTCGCCTTCTCCCCACCATGGCCGACGCCGCCGCAGCCACCTCACCGGAGTAACCGCGGCCACCGTCGACCTCGCGCCGTACTAACGTGTCCTACAGCACCGCCGTCACCCACTCCTTCGAGCAAGCCGAGCCCCGAGCGCTCGTTTGCCCCGAAGCTCCGTTACCGACCTCGCCTTCGCCGCTCACCGTCGGAGATCCCCTCCGCCGTCGCCACTGCTACAGCTCGTCTCCGACCTCGCCGTCTGCTCCGTCGCAACCGCCGTGAGCATGGCCACCTTTCCATCCTCTCCTCTCTCTCTCTCGAGCTCTGCAGCCACCGCACGAAGTTCACCCGAACGCGCCGCCGCACGAGCTCGTCGCCGACGAGGCTCCGGCCATCCAACGGCCACACCACCGTAGCCATTAGCCTCACCGCAACGCCAGGAACCCGTAGCGCCATCGCTTGCCCCTCGCCGTGCTCTCTAGCTACGGTTCCGACTACGCCCGCACCCCGGCAGCCGCACGGCTCGTCGCCGGCGTCGATTCCGGCGACCCCGAGCTCCACTACCACCACCAGTCGACGCGGTTCGCCCCCAGCTACACATAGGTACTCTCCGCCGTCCTTTTGGTCGCCGGAGGGGGATCCCGCACTCCACCGCCGCGTCTGGACGTCGCCGGCGGCTAAACGCCGGCGAGTCAACGTGGTTTGACCACGGTTTAACCCCCCCAGGGTCACTGACGAGTGGGGCCCGCCTGCTAACTAATCTGAGTTAGAGTTAAAACTAATCCTAATTAACTAATTACCTAACAGTGACACTGACACAGGGGACCCACACGTCAGGATTGACCTGGACGACCCTGTTGACCTGCTGACGTCACACTGACGTCAGGCTGACGCAGTAAAGCTTTTACTGGAATTATTCTTATATTGGAAATTCCAGAAATTATCACAAACTTCAAAAAATCATAGAAAATAATCTATAGCTCAGAATGAAAAGATTTATATATGAAAAATGATCAGAAAAATCCACTCTATCCATCTGTACTGGTTTCATGCATGATTAAGCAAGTTAACTTACTGTTTTATACAGAACAAGATAAAGCACTAATATGGGCCATTTATGAACTTGGAATTTGAATCTTTGATTCAAATTAGTCCAAACCCTTCTGGCCTTAGTTGCATTAGCCCAATACATCCATTTTGCCATGTCCCATGCATGCATCATATTGTTGCACTTGCTTGATGTTGATTGTGCTTCGATGTGTTCATTGTGGTAGGCCCTGCCTCCGAGGATATTCACGAGTATCCAACTGAAGGGCAGTATCCCACCACCACTCTGTCAGGCAAGCAACCCATTGATCATTTCGATACAAACCCATCTTCTCGCTTCTGCTCTCGTTTACTGCATTAAGACAACGCGTTTCAAACTGCTGTGTGTTGCGGTAGTTGAACCCACTTTCCTTTGCATGACCTGTCATTGCCACAGTAACTAGATGAAACCCACTAGCATGTGTAGGAGTTGATTGAGCCTTGTTGTGTTCCTACAATGCTATGCTTGCTATGCTTAGAGTTGTGTCAGGTCTGGCTCATCAGGGTGATGAACTAGAGTGAAAGTGTGTGTGTCGGTAAGGAGAGTAAAGTGTTGAATACGATTTGGTAAAGGTATCGATGGGAGGCCATGTAGGAGTACATGGTGGGTTGTTTCATTGAGACCGTCCCTAAGAACTGAGATCTGTATGCGTGATTTAAGATTCAGCTACTACCACACATTGGGCCCGAAACCAATGGACCCCCTCGGCTTCTTAATCACCCTTGTCCTCTGTCCAGGAGTTGCACGTAGTTTCTGGTGTTTGTAGTAAGCTGGAGGCCGTGGACAGCGCTGACCAAGGGGTGGGCTGTGATGCGGTAGGCTCGTGGCCCGGTGTACCGAGTCGCCCGTTTGGTGACCGGGAACCCTGCACACATCGTTCGGGGCCGTATGTGGAAACCTCGGCCGGACTCCCTGCGGATGGAACCTGAATAGGCGATAAACCTGGACTAGAGACTCGAGTGTTTAGGTAGGCTGTGGCCGACACCCACGTTGGGCTTCCGCTTGAAGGTTGCCGAGTACACGTCGTGTAGCGACGATAAGTGGTGAGAGCGTGTGTGACGAAGTACACCCCTGCAGGGTATGAAACTATTCGAATAGCCGCGTCCGCGGTAAAGGACTACTTGGTCGCTTATGCAGTTCATAGACAAGTAAATGGATACTACTAAAAGCCTCAAGATAAGTGTGAGTACCGCGGATGGCCCTCTCGTTGGATGACGAGGGAGGATCCACGGTGGAGTATTGAGATGGTGATTAGTGGACTCGTGTGCGAAAACTATTTCACAAGTGGTGTACCGTAGGATAGCTTAGCCAAGAGTCAAAGCTGGCTTGCTGCAATAACCCCACTACCTCCTTGAGAATGAGCATGTATAGTAGGATCTGTTGTAAGACTTGCTGAGTACCTTTGTACTCATGTTGCTTTAATTACTGTTTTCAGACGACAACACCGCCCCTTCTGACGGGTTCTACGTAGAACTCGACGACGACGAGTGACGCGCCACCCAGGTGGTGATCTAGGCTTGTGAAGGGCCTATGTAGATAGACAGGCTTCGTCAAGCCTTCTTTCTTTCTAGTGTCTGTACCCAGACAGTTTGCTTCCGCATGTGCTTGTATGATTGTATGACTTGAGTGTCGGGTCATGTGACCCCTATCTGTATGAACAAGTTATGTAAGGCTCTCCGGAGCCCTTTAAATAAAGTACTTGAGTTGTAGAGTTTTGTTGTGATGCCATGTTGTATTTGCACATATCGAGCATATTGTGTGTATGTTTGAAATGCTTGGTATGTGTGGGATCCGACAATCTAGTTGTTTATCTTTAGCAGCCTCTCTTATGGGGAAATGTAGTCTAGTGCCTCCTTGAGCCATAGTAGTCCGCTACAGCCCGGTTCACCGGAGTCCTGCTAGCCCAGCACTACTGCTCTGGACACTTGACTGGCCGGCATGTGAGTCATATCGTTCCTGTGTCTGTCCCTTCGGGGAAATGTCACGCGGTGACATCCGGAGTCCTGTTAGCCCAGTGCTACAGCCCGGATTCACACGCTGCTGACCGACACGTTCGATGTTGATTCATGTATGCCTGTCCCCATACGTTAGTGCCGCTTTGGGTTCACGACTAGCCATGTCGGCCCGGGTTCTCTGTCATATGGATGCTAGCGACATTATCATATACGTGAGCCAAAAGGCGCAAACGGTCCCGGGCCATGGTAAGGCGACACCCGTGGGAGTACCGTGCGTGAGGCCGCAATGTTATATGAGGTGTTACAGGCTAGATCGGTGTGACTTGGAATCGGGGTCCTGACAGCATTGGCATCAGAGCCAGGCTGCCTGTAGGTGCGATAAGCCAAACTGGTCGATGTCGAGTCTAGAAATGCTTTAGTTATATGTAGGGGAATTGATTGTGGGAGGGAACGTAAGGTGCTTTTACTCCTTTACCTCATGCCCTCTGATCTGAGTCATACTCTTCTCATTCTACGCGGGTTAAGGACTAGGCTCTCTCCTCTCTATCAGGTTCACGTGTTACTAATCCGTAGTAACTTATAGGATTGTTGGTTCCATGCTTCGGTTCAGTTTCTATTACCCTAGTATGTTGTCGGTTGAACTAGAACCTTGACATGATGTTGTTGAGTGGTATTGCAAACTGTTGCGAATGTCTCAAATCCTTTTTCCGAGCATTTACAACCGTTATGCTGTCCAAATTCTCCTAGAAATACTAATGCCTTGTATTATTTCGTGCTTTCAGATGGCCACCCGTTCCCAGAACCAAGTGGTTCGTCTGACCCGGTGCATCGGCGTACCTGGTCACACGGCCATGTTGGTCCGAGTGATGGTTGAGACAGGCTATCGTTGGTATCCCGAGTATACCGTCGAGGAGCAGTTCCGAGACTTTAATCAAAGTCAGTATCTTTGCACAGTCAGGATCTTCCCATCCTACCCTGGAGCCACTGAACCCCTCCGTTGCTCTTATGGAGTTGGGGTTACTATCGAGATGTCTGTGCAGGACGCAACTTACTCAATGATGACTATCATGCGAGCCAGAACTGCCTTGCTTCAGAACACCGACTTCTGCTATATGCCAGCAGCACTCCCTGGGGCACAGGGGTACTATCAGGCCACTTACTGTGATTCTACCCATGAGGGCTCACTACTCCGTACCACCACCGAGATGCTTGAGGACAAGGACCGTGAGAATCGTGCCTTGCGAATGGAGCTCTTTAATGCTCGTGCTGATCACTGGGCCACACTGACACGGTTTGCACCTGCCGTGCAAGCTGGGTTCATGGACATGAGGGACATATATCCCGTGCGATCTGGCCTGCCAGAATGTATGGAATGGCGTGATGTAGGAGGCATCACCCCTCCTCGTGGACCTCGTCTGCCACCGTTTGTTGGACCAAGGCCACACCCGAGTCCCTATGGACCGCAAGCTCCACAGGACCGACTGTTTCCGGATGATCATGTTCAGCTCCCAGGACATGGCGGTGACTTCTATGAGGATTACTACGGAGACGTCTGAGTTGGTAGTAGCTCTACTAGTATTGTAACAGTTGTAATCTCCACAGTCCTGCGTGTCTTGTGGGATACGACTTGGTGTGTATCACGTTCCGGAGGTGTAGAAAAATAATGTATAGGAGCTTGGAATGCCTCTGATGAGATGTATCGTCCTTCATCGTAGCTGTACCTTGGCCTGGGCTTGTACTAAACTATGTATGGCGTGTATGACCGTTGGTATATGATGGTTAACACCCGCAACAACCCTGCTGTCCAGGCGCAGGATGAAGCCAATGCAGCCAGGGCGGAGGATCTGCCCCAACCGCCTTCACTGGCCGAAGTTATGCTGGAGGCAGAAAGAAACAAGCGTGAGACTAACCGCTTGCTAGAGCGAATTGAGCAGAATACTGCACGTCACCAGAGGAACGACCTGGTGTCCATCAATGACTTTATCAAGCTGTACCCACTGAAGTTCAACCACTCCGTCGAGCCCCTTGATGCGGATGATTGGCTTCGCAGCATCACCCATAAGCTACGTTCTGCCAACGTAGCCGAAGCTGATAAGGTTACCTATGCTGCCTATCACCTCGAAGGCCCTGCTAGCCTTTGGTGGGAGAACTTTGAGGCTATGCGCCCAGCTGGCCAAATCACTACTTGGGCTGAATTCAGTGAGGCTTTCCGTGAGCATCACATTCCGGAGGGTCTCATAGATCGTAAGCGGGAAGAATTCTGCAACTTCACCCAAGGCAGACTGACCGTGGATGCTTACAGCCGTGAGTTTGGAAATCTAGCATGCTATGCTCCTGAAGAGGTATCCACCGACGCCAAGAAGCAGGCAAGGTTCCGCAAGGGACTTAGCCCCGAGCTTCGCCGTGATCTCCGTCTGCATGAGTGCACCTCTTTCCAGAAGTTGGTCAATAAGGCCATCAGTGCCGAGACAGGACAAACTGACTATGACGCTGCACGCAAGCACTCTCGTGACTTTGGTTCCTCATCTGGCTCCGGATCCCAGAAGCGCCGGGTCTGGATTCCAAATACTGCTTTGCCACCCAGGTTCACTCCGAGGCCATCCTTCGAGGCGCCTCGCCCCAACCAGCAGCATGCACCGCCCAAGGTTTATGGTGGCCCCGCTGCTAATGCTGCTCCCCGCCCCAATATTGTGACATGCTTCAAGTGTGGAGAAACGGGTCACTATTTGCGCGAGTGCCCCCGAAACAACCTCAATCAACCTGGACAGTCCGTTGGCCGTGGTAAGCCAGCAGGAAAGACTTACTACGCCAAGCCAGCCACCACTGCACGTGGCCATGTCAACTATGTCTCTGCTGAAGGAACTCATGAGGATCCCAACGTCGTCCTTGGTACGCTCCTTGTTAATTGCCATCCGGCAACTGTTCTTTTCGATACTGGAGCATCTCATTCATTTATCTCTGAGAGCTATGCTCGATTACACAACACCACATTTAGTGACATGCCTACTTCCATGGAAATTCAAACTCCTGGTTCTAGATGGCAAACCTCTAAGATAAGCCATGGAAATGAAATTCTTGTTGACAGACTGGTCTTCCTTGCATCACTAATAGCTCTCAAGTCCTCGGACATAAACATCATCTTGGGTATGGACTGGATGTCAGCTCATTATGCTAAGATTGATTGCTCCACTAGAACTGTTCAACTCACCCATCCGTCGGGCAAGACAGTCAATGTTTTGACCCGAGTGTCTAAGCGTCAGCTCTACTCATTAAATGCCAACCCTCTTCCAGACCTCGAAGATGTGCCGGTAGTCCGTGACTTTCCGGATGTCTTCCCTGAAGAACTGCCAGGTATTCCACCTGACAGGGATGTTGAGTTCGTGATAGACCTTGTTCCAGGAACCGTCCCAATCTCCAGAAGACCCTATAAGATGGCACCCCTAGAGCTAGCCGAGCTTAAGAAACAACTCGATGAGTCCTTGAAAAGGGGTTTCATCCGTCCCAGTTCTTCTCCGTGGGCTTGCCCCGTCCTCTTCGTCAAGAAGAAGGATGGTACGGATCGGATGGTTGTAGATTACCGATCCGTCAACCTAGTAACCATCAAGAACAAGTATCCGCTTCCCAGGATCAACGACCTGTATGATCAGCTCGCTGGATCCTCAGTCTTCTCTAAAAAGGATTTGAGGTTGGGCTACCATCAAATCAAAATCAAGAACGGGGACATTCCTAAAACGGCCTTTGTTACTCGTTATAGCCAATACGAGTATACAGTCATGTCCTTCGGGTTAACCAATGCTCCAGCCACCTTCTCTCGGTTAATGAACTCAATCTTCATGGAGTATTTGGATAAATTCGTCGTAGTATACCTCGATGATATACTCATCTACTCCAAGAACGAGGCAGAACATGCCGAGCATCTAAGGCTAGTGCTAACGAAACTTCGAGAGCATCGCCTTTATGCCAAATTCTCCAAGTGTGAATTCTGGTTGCCAGAAGTGACCTATCTAGGCCACGTGATCTCTGGTAAGGGTATTGCTGTCAATCCAGAACGAGTTCAAGCCATCCTTGACTGGACTCCCCCTGAAACGGTCAAGCAAGTTCGGAGTTTCCTTGGCTTAGCGAGCTACTGCCGTCGCTTCGTCGAGAATTTCTCCAAGGTTGCTAAACCTCTAACCGAACTCCTCAAGAAAGATAAGAAGTTCGAGTGGACCCCACAGTGCGAGTTCAGCTTCCAGGAACTGAAAAGACGCCTGACGTCTGCCCCCGTACTCGTACCACCAGATTTTTCTAAAGACTTCGTTATTTATTGCGACGCCTCGCGACAAGGACTAGGTTGCATACTCATGCAAGACCGTCATGTGATTGCCTACGCTTCCCGACAGTTGCGTCCACATGAGGATAATTATCCCACACATGATCTAGAGCTTGCAGCCGTAGTCCATGCACTCAAAACATGGCGACATTACCTTCTCGGTAACCGTTGCGAGATTTTCACCGACCATCAGAGTCTGAAATACATTTTCACCCAACCGGATTTGAATCTCAGGCAAAGACGTTGGGTCGAGTTGATCTCAGACTACGACTTAGAAATAACTTACACCCCGGGCAAAGCCAACGTCATGGCTGATGCGCTAAGCCGTAAATCCTATTGTAACAACTTGATGTTACAACAAAGCCAACCACTTCTCCACGAGGAATTCTGTAAGCTTAACCTTTACATTGTTCCTCAAGGATTTCTATCCACCCTGGTGGCGAAACCTACCCTTACGGATCAGATCATTAAAGCTCAGAAGGTAGATCCGGGAATCTCCCGCATTAAGAGAAACATCAAGAAAGGAGTTGCGGATTGTTTCTCCGTTGATGACCAAGGTGTCGTGTTCTTTGGAGACCGCCTAGTGGTTCCTAAGGTGCGCAACCTGAGGCGATTGATCCTTAAAGAAGCTCATGAATCTCCTCTCACCATTCATCCCGGTAGTACTAAAATGTATCAAGACCTACGCCAGAGGTTTTGGTGGACTAGGATGAAGAGAGAAATTGCTCAATACATTGCTAATTGCGACGTCTGCCGACGTGTTAAAGCAGAGCATCAGCGACCTGCTGGCACCCTTCAGCCTCTGGCTATTCCTGAATGGAAATGGGATAAAATCGGTATGGATTTCATTACTGGGTTCCCCAGGACCAAGAGGGGAAACAATGCTATCTTCGTTGTTGTCGATCGTCTTTCCAAAGTAGCCCACTTCCTACCTGTTCGTGAGAGTATAACCGCTAGCCAGCTAGCAGACTTGTACATCTCCCGAATAGTGTCTCTGCATGGTGTTCCATTGGAAATTAACTCAGACCGTGGAAGTCTCTTCACCTCTCGATTTTGGGAAAGTTTCCAAAATGCTATGGGAACTCGTCTCTCTTTTAGCACCGCCTTTCACCCTCAATCAAGTGGTCAGGTAGAGCGAGTTAATCAAATCCTGGAGGATATGCTCCGAGCTTCTGTCATCTCCTTCGGCATGGATTGGGAGAAATGCCTTCCATTCGCCGAGTTCGCTTATAACAATAGTTACCAAGCTAGTTTGGGAAAAGCCCCTTTCGAGGTTCTCTATGGACGAAAATGTCGAACGCCTCTTAACTGGTCAGAGACCGGGGAAAGACAACTCTTTGGCCCGGATATGATTCAGGAAGCAGAAGAGCAGGTTCGCATTATTCGTGAGAAATTGAAAGCAGCCCAATCTCGCCAAAAGAGCCATTATGATCGCAAACATAAGGCTATGACTTTTGAGGTTGACGAGAAGGCTTACCTTCGGGTGACTCCTTTAAAGGGAACCCATCGATTCGGTATCAAAGGCAAATTGGCTCCTCGTTACATTGGACCCTTTCGCATTCTTGCCAAGCGAGGAGAAGTTGCCTACCAATCGGAACTTCCTCCGCATCTTTCCAAGGTTCATGACGTCTTCCACGTTTCCCAACTCAGGCGTTGCTTCTCGGATCCTATCCGTGGAGTGGACCACGAAACGCTTGATCTCCAAGATAATCTCACATATCGGGAGTATCCCGTTCGAATCCTTGATCAAGCCGAGCGTACCACTCGACGCCGAAACATCAAGTTTCTCAAAGTTCAATGGTCACACCATTCCGAGGAAGAAGCTACTTGGGAAAGGGAGGATCGTCTTCGACTTGAGTACCCCACCTTCTTCCCAACGGATCCTAAATCTCGGGACGAGATTCTTTTGAGTGGGGGTGAGTTGTCACATCCTAGTTAGTTCATGCATCAGAGTGTTGCATCATGTCTATATTTCACAGAAACCTGAAATGGGAATGCCAGAAAACCCTCAGCACCCCCCCTGGAACAACTGGGGTTTACTAAATTTTTTCCAATGAACCTGAAATGCCCTCCATAAATGTTCACCACCTTTGGTCTTGGCTAAAACCTCTGCCAAAAATGGTTTCATATTTTTGGAGGCCATCTTGGATTTTTGCACAAGCCATAAGTATTTGCATTTGGGCATTTTAAAAGCTATAAATATTTTTAAATGCCCAAATAATCTTGAAGGTATTTTTAGGCTGTTGGGAATAATCTCAAAGGTGCCTCAGAATATTTTCAGGATTTTTCCAAATGAAATAGTATTTTTACTATTTCAAAACACAGTACAGAAATAAATAAAAAAGAGAAAAGAACAGAAGGCAGAAAACTTACCTGGCAGCCCACCTGGCGGCCCAGCACTGTGCTGGCCCGCGCCAGTCAGCTGCCTGCTCTCGCCAGAGCAGGCAGAGAGGTGAAGCCGGCGAGCGTGAGCTCGCCACGGCGCCAGCAGCTTGCCGCCCCCGCCGCGGATGAGCTGGCCGACCTCCCTCGACGCGCCCCGAGCCCCTGGACATTGCCATTCTCCCCCATCGCCTCTCCCTCGCCTTCTCCCCACCATGGCCGACGCCGCCGCAGCCACCTCACCGGAGTAACCGCGGCCACCGTCGACCTCGCGCCGTACTAACGTGTCCTACAGCACCGCCGTCACCCACTCCTTCGAGCAAGCCGAGCCCCGAGCGCTCGTTTGCCCCGAAGCTCCGTTACCGACCTCGCCTTCGCCGCTCACCGTCGGAGATCCCCTCCGCCGTCGCCACTGCTACAGCTCGTCTCCGACCTCGCCGTCTGCTCCGTCGCAACCGCCGTGAGCATGGCCACCTTTCCATCCTCTCCTCTCTCTCTCTCGAGCTCTGCAGCCACCGCACGAAGTTCACCCGAACGCGCCGCCGCACGAGCTCGTCGCCGACGAGGCTCCGGCCATCCAACGGCCACACCACCGTAGCCATTAGCCTCACCGCAACGCCAGGAACCCGTAGCGCCATCGCTTGCCCCTCGCCGTGCTCTCTAGCTACGGTTCCAACTACGCCCGTACCCCGGCAGCCGCACGGCTCGTCGCCGGCGTCGATTCCGGCGACCCCGAGCTCCACTACCACCACCAGTCGACGCGGTTCGCCCCCAGCTACACATAGGTACTCTCCGCCGTCCTTTTGGTCGCCGGAGGGGGATCCCGCACTCCACCGCCGCGTCTGGACGTCGCCGGCGGCTAAACGCCGGCGAGTCAACGTGGTTTGACCACGGTTTAACCCCCCCAGGGTCACTGACGAGTGGGGCCCGCCTGCTAACTAATCTGAGTTAGAGTTAAAACTAATCCTAATTAACTAATTACCTAACAGTGACACTGACACAGGGGACCCACACGTCAGGATTGACCTGGACGACCCTGTTGACCTGCTGACGTCACACTGATGTCAGGCTGACGCAGTAAAGCTTTTACTGGAATTATTCTTATATTGGAAATTCCAGAAATTATCACAAACTTCAAAAAATCATAGAAAATAATCTATAGCTCAGAATGAAAAGATTTATATATGAAAAATGATCAGAAAAATCCACTCTATCCATCTGTACTGGTTTCATGCATGATTAAGCAAGTTAACCTACTGTTTTATACAGAACAAGATAAAGCACTAATATGGGCCATTTATGAACTTGGAATTTGAATCTTTGATTCAAATTAGTCCAAACCCTTCTGGCCTTAGTTGCATTAGCCCAATACATCCATTTTGCCATGTCCCATGCATGCATCATATTGTT
This sequence comes from Aegilops tauschii subsp. strangulata, assembly GCF_002575655.3. Lineage (NCBI taxonomy): Eukaryota > Viridiplantae > Streptophyta > Magnoliopsida > Poales > Poaceae > Aegilops > Aegilops tauschii. The sequence continues at coordinate 163,692,976 of NC_053039.3, read as the reverse complement.
GCACTTGCTTGATGTTGATTGTGCTTCGATGTGTTCATTGTGGTAGGCCCTGCCTCCGAGGATATTCACGAGTATCCAACTGAAGGGCAGTATCCCACCACCACTCTGTCAGGCAAGCAACCCATTGATCATTTCGATACAAACCCATCTTCTCGCTTCTGCTCTCGTTTACTGCATTAAGACAACGCGTTTCAAACTGCTGTGTGTTGCGGTAGTTGAACCCACTTTCCTTTGCATGACCTGTCATTGCCACAGTAACTAGATGAAACCCACTAGCATGTGTAGGAGTTGATTGAGCCTTGTTGTGTTCCTACAATGCTATGCTTGCTATGCTTAGAGTTGCGTCAGGTCTGGCTCATCAGGGTGATGAACTAGAGTGAAAGTGTGTGTGTCGGTAAGGAGAGTAAAGTGTTGAATACGATTTGGTAAAGGTATCGATGGGAGGCCATGTAGGAGTACATGGTGGGTTGTTTCATTGAGACCGTCCCTAAGAACTGAGATCTGTATGCGTGATTTAAGATTCAGCTACTACCACACATTGGGCCCGAAACCAATGGACCCCCTCGGCTTCTTAATCACCCTTGTCCTCTGTCCAGGAGTTGCACGTAGTTTCTGGTGTTTGTAGTAAGCTGGAGGCCGTGGACAGCGCTGACCAAGGGGTGGGCTGTGATGCGGTAGGCTCGTGGCCCGGTGTACCGAGTCGCCCGTTTGGTGACCGGGAACCCTGCACACATCATTCGGGGCCGTATGTGGAAACCTCGGCCGGACTCCCTGCGGATGGAACCTGAATAGGCGATAAACCTGGACTAGAGACTCGAGTGTTTAGGTAGGCTGTGGCCGACACCCACGTTGGGCTTCCGCTTGAAGGTTGCTGAGTACACGTCGTGTAGCGACGATAAGTGGTGAGAGCGTGTGTGACGAAGTACACCCCTGCAGGGTATGAAACTATTCGAATAGCCGCGTCCGCGGTAAAGGACTACTTGGTCGCTTATGCAGTTCATAGACAAGTAAATGGATACTACTAAAAGCCTCAAGATAAGTGTGAGTACCGCGGATGGCCCTCTCGTTGGATGACGAGGGAGGATCCACGGTGGAGTATTGAGATGGTGATTAGTGGACTCGTGTGCGAAAACTATTTCACAAGTGGTGTACCGTAGGATAGCTTAGCCAAGAGTCAAAGCTGGCTTGCTGCAATAACCCCACTACCTCCTTGAGAATGAGCATGTATAGTAGGATCTGTTGTAAGACTTGCTGAGTACCTTTGTACTCATGTTGCTTTAATTACTGTTTTCAGACGACAACACCGCCCCTTCTGACGGGTTCTACGTAGAACTCGACGACGACGAGTGACGCGCCACCCAGGTGGTGATCTAGGCTTGTGAAGGGCCTATGTAGATAGACAGGCTTCGTCAAGCCTTCTTTCTTTCTAGTGTTTGTACCCAGACAGTTTGCTTCCGCATGTGCTTGTATGATTGTATGACTTGAGTGTCGGGTCATGTGACCCCTATCTGTATGAACAAGTTATGTAAGGCTCTCCGGAGCCCTTTAAATAAAGTACTTGAGTTGTAGAGTTTTGTTGTGATGCCATGTTGTATTTGCACATATCGAGCATATTGTGTGTATGTTTGAAATGCTTGGTATGTGTGGGATCCGACAATCTAGTTGTTTATCTTTAGCAGCCTCTCTTATGGGGAAATGTAGTCTAGTGCCTCCTTGAGCCATAGTAGTCCGCTACAGCCCGGTTCACCGGAGTCCTGCTAGCCCAGCACTACTGCTCTGGACACTTGACTGGCCGGCATGTGAGTCATATCGTTCCTGTGTCTGTCCCTTCGGGGAAATGTCACGCGGTGACATCCGGAGTCCTGTTAGCCCAGTGCTACAGCCCGGATTCAGACGCTGCTGACCGACACGTTCGATGTTGATTCATGTATGCCTGTCCCCATACGTTAGTGCCGCTTTGGGTTCACGACTAGCCATGTCGGCCCGGGTTCTCTGTCATATGGATGCTAGAGACATTATCATATACGTGAGCCAAAAGGCGCAAACGGTCCCGGGCCATGGTAAGGCGACACCCGTGGGAGTACCGTGCGTGAGGCCGCAATGTTATATGAGGTGTTACAGGCTAGATCGGTGTGACTTGGAATCAGGGTCCTGACATCACAATGATTCAAGGACAACAAACAAAAGATACAAGGTACTAGTTCATCCCAATCCTATGAGGAGAGAGGTCTTGATGATCCTATGATGGGGATCCTTCCCAAGATGGGGGCTTGATATCCACTAGGGATCTTCTCCTAGGAGGTCTTGATCTCCTAGAGGAGTGGGTACAAGGAGCAAAGCTCTCTAATGTCTCTCATATACTTTGCTATCCTCTAAATGAGCTAGGTGGGGGGTACTTATAGTCTAGGGGCGAAATAAGAGTGGGAGAGGGTTACAAGGGCAAAAGCCCCAACTTGCACGCAGGCATTCGCGGAGTGGTCCGGGCACCCGGTGCAAAGAGGCCCGGGCACCCAGAGGTGGTGCGGCTGTAGGTGGCCGAGCACCCGGGGCCGGACGGCCAGGCACCCGGGCTGGTCAGGGCCGGCTGTAGATGGCCCGGGCACCCGGGGGCGCGCCAGGCGGCTGGAGGCACGGGCCGGGGACCCGGGGAAGCCAAGGCCCGGGCACCCGGGGTAGGGCTGGCATCTCCAGGCAGGCAGGCCGGGCACCAGGGGTCGGCTGGGGTAGCTCCCAGGGAGAGGCCGGGCACCCGGTGTGGGCAGGGGCCGCGCCCAGGTTGAGGCCGGGCACCCGGGGCCAAAGTGGCCGGGCACCCGGAGCGTCCAGCCTTCCCCTTCTTCGTCCTTCACGCTCCATTCTTCCTTCTCCTCCTCCGTAGGTCTCCAGTGAACTTGGTGATTCCTCCATGCTTCATCGTGACGATCTCCGAAGTACCTCGGTTTCGACGGTGCGTGTGCGAGCTCTCGTCGTAGCTCCTTTCCGTGCTTGCAGAGGTGGTGTGACATCCATGGTGGTGGTCGAGGGATGCTCCGCATTGCGTAGCTTTTACAGGTCCAGATTTCCAGCTGCCGGAATTCTCTCTCTCTCTGTGTATACCTTGCATATTATGAGAGAAAAGGCATTAGAATTACTCCATTAAGCTTTATTATGGATAAAAACATCATAAATAACAGTAAGAAAACATGATGCAAAAGGGACGTATCAGAAGCATACAGAGCAATTCTAACAAAACATGACATAATTTTGGCTCTCTCAAATAGGTGTGTCCAGCAAGGAATCCAGACTTAAAACACAAATTAAAACAAGCAAAGGCTCATATCATACAAGGCGCTCCAAGCAAAACACATAGTATGTGACGAATAAAAATATAGATTCGAGTAAAATACCGATGGTCGTTAGAAGAAAGAGGGGATGCCACTCGGGGCATCCCCAAGCTTAGTTGCTTGCTCTCTTTTGGATAATAGCTTGGGATGCGGGGGCATCCCCAAGCTTAGGCTCTTCTTACTCCTTATTCCTTCATCCATCGTAAGATAACCCAAAACTTGAAAACTTCAATCACACAAAACTCAACAAAACCTCTTTCAATAAGGATTATTTTCTTATACTTCAAATATGTGGGATTATTTTTAGCTAGGACACTCTTCCAAACCCTCTTTCAATATTATCACAAACATATTCATCATCAGGCTTAAATAAATTTTCAAGATCATAAGAAACATCGCCCCAATCATGATCATTGCAACAAGTAGTGGACATAGCAAAATTAGCATCCCCAAGCTTGGGGTTTTGCATATTATTAGCACAATTGACATTAATAGAATTTATAGTAAAAGCATTGCAATCATGCTCTTCATTCAAGGAGCTATCATGAATCACTTCATAAATTTCTTCATCACAAATTTCAGATTCACGAATCTCAAGCAAAACTTCATAAAGATAATCTAGTGAACTCAATTCACTAGCAATGGGTTCATCATAATTGGATCTCTTCAAAAGATTAGCAAGTGGATGAGGATCCATAATATTTGATTTTAGCAAGCGAAGATGCAAGCAAATATAAGACACATGGCAAAACAAGCAAACATGAGATCCGTCGAGAAAACGGCAAACGAAAAAGAGGGCTAAAAAAGGCAAATTTTTGTGAAGTGGGGGAGAGGAAAACGAGAGGCAAATGGCAAATAATGTAAATTGCGAGGAGATGAGATTTGTGATTAGGAACCTGGTATATGTTGAAGATCCTCCCCGGCAGCGGCTCGAAGCTACGTCGGTATTTCCCCAAAGAGGAAGGGATGATGCAGCACATCAGCGGTAGGTATTTCTCCCAGTGATGAAACCAAGGTTATCGAACCAGTAGGAGAACCTAGCAACACAACGTAAACAACCCCTGCACACAGATAACAAATCCTCGCAACCCGACGTGTTAAAGGGGTTGTCAATCCCTTTCGGGTAACGACGCCAGAAATTGGCAAACGGACGTAAGATAATTGTAGTATATTGATAGATCGAACGCCAAATAAAATAAATAAGAATAAAACACAGCAAGGTATTTTTGTATTTTTGGTCACTGGTGTGCGTCGGTCCTAAACAAACGGTTTTTAACCCCTTTCCGTGATGGCATTTGGAACCGTCGCCAAGTGAGTGTGGGCGATAGGGGGGTCCTTCCCACACGACCCAGAAACCGTCGGGGATAGGGCCCCTACAGTACTCCTACTCGTTTCTTCTCGCATTGCCATCGCAGTCGGTATTCTGTGGTGCTACGTTTACAATGCGCGACCCATCACAAACGGTTCACTATTATAGAACGTGTATGATGCGCAGACCATCACAAATGGTTCACCGTTAAGAAGATTAGCTAATCGTCGTACGAGTGTCGGACAGGATTACGAAACGTCGGACCGTCGTAACATCGTCGTACATGACAACTATCGCACACACTATTTTGTGGTGCAACGTTTATGATGCATACTTCATCAGAAACAGTTCATGGTTGTGAATTGTATACGATAAGGCAACTAACTCAAATGTTTAGTTTGCCCGCACCGTTTGTGATATTGTCTAACATCACACACGCTTTGCAAACGGCAACTGTGTGCATGCTTGCACATGTTTCCTCTTTGTGAACCGTCTCGGATTATGGTGCATATTGCAAACGTTTGTGTTTTACCAACCGTGTGTGCCGTAGCAACCTGGAGAGTGTAATTTCACCGTAATTTAATTGCTTCTTTTCCAAATTGTACCGGATTTGGATTTGAATTTGAATGTGTGCTACAACTTTATTCATATCCATTAGGTTCAAACAACCAATGAATTATTCGATTCATAGGTACATATGTTCAAGAATTACATAAGAACCAAATAAAGAATGATGAACCACAGTTGTATACTTGTACTATTAAAGACGGTAAAGAAAGAGGCGAAATATATTCCGGTTGCTGAACAAGGTGAAGCGGAATGCCCATATTGTGCCCTCCTCCATGCAGATGGAATGCACGACTCTAGTCCAACCCCTTGTGATGGCCGACCGCCCATCCTTCACGATCTTCATGAAAACATCTAGATAATCATCGTGTTCTGGTAACCTTTGCATGCCCACCAATCATGTAGTTTGAGAGGTAATCTTGAGTAAACTGCTTTGGCAACCACTGCAAAGGAAAAAGATTCAGACATTGTCATCTAACACAACTCATTATGGGCAGTAAAAAGAAGGCTGCAGAGTTCTTACTTACCATCCTGCAGTTCGCTGTTGTCTTGGATAAAGTGTAAACAAATAGTTTAATTGCCATCTTTGGACCCATTTTACTAACAATCTTTATCAACTTCCTCACTTGATGTTGGTTCATCGATATCTCATTGCCCCATAGGCAGAAAGGGTCGAAGCGCGGATCTTTACCAATGACATATGTACCTAAAAGTACCAAGTTAATATTAGAAGCTAAACAACAATTGCACAATGATGTAGTACAACACTCTTTTATAATATGTCTATATACATCCGTATGTGGTAGTCCATTTGAAATCTCTAAAAAGACAAATATTTAGGAACAGAGGGAGTATCTTATAACATCCAATATACTCACATATAAGATGAATAAACATCTTATATTATGGGCCGGAAGGAGTTTAGTTCATTCTTACAAATTATCGGCTGATTAACTGCTGCTGTATCCATGGGTTACAGTTAGTTTGAGCTAGTTCGGGCTCAAATATCCCTAAAGTATATCTAAACATGAGGGCTAGTTTGAGCTAGTTGCATCTATAACCCACCCAAAAAAACTATCCAACCCAAGAGGTGCTAATTGGAGCTAGTTCTCCTAGTGCATTTATTGTCAATCTAACCTTGCCATCCAAACAACTCTTTGGATGGAGTTAGTTCAGGGTTAGTAATGAGCTAGAAACTAACTCTAACCTCTAGCTAAGTTGAGTATCCAAACAGGGTTGTGTTGTTGCTGTTGCTGCTGCTGCTCTTCTACGTATATCTAGACATCATTAGAACATTAATGTAACACTCTTCCTTGTTGCTATGTAGCCTAGGATTGCATATATAGACATTAAGTACAATGCATGTTGCTATGTAGCCTCAGATATATAACATATGGCCCTAGTCAACCTGACGAAAAATGGGTTGTAGATATATTCAGTTAAAAGTCCGATTCACCGATTAGTCCCTTATCAGCCGCCGGCCTATATGGTACCAGCTACCGATATCCTGAACAGTGAGCAGATATAAGCCATGGGATGAAACTAACCTCGATGGAAAACAACAGTCGTTCCCAAAATTGTCCTGTGTAGGTACATCGAGAAGCATGTTAAGCACAACAGGCTAAACTTCAACCATAATTATACATGGCAGACAAAATAATCTCCAAAAGGTAGCTTCAGTGTGCAGGTTTAAGCATGCTAGTAAAGCAAAACAAGTGGAAAGGTGTGCTAACTTCAACAGGCCTAACATTTAGCAACAAGCAAACATAGTCATTCAAACTGGTATTGTGCCGGTCTAAGTACACTGGTTATGGTTAAATAAAAATGGAAAGGCATGTTAACTACAAGATGCAACAACCAAATGTAGTCATTCATAGTGGTATTGTTGAAACTGGTACTGATGAAATTGAACTGCACAGTTCATACTTGCACATATAGAACATCACATTGTGAATAACTGGAATAAACAAGGCAGACTACGAACAACCAAAGATAGCATTTGAAACTGAACATATGCTAACTACAAACAACCAAACAATCAAAAAACTTTAAAAGAGGCATATGCTAGCTATAACAGGCTTAACAGCAAGCAAATATATGCATTCCTATCGGTATGTTTAAAACTGGATTGATGAATGTACTGCACAGTAAATAATTGCACATATAGAGCATCACATTGTGAACAACTTAAACAAGGCATACTGCAAACAACCAGATATAGCAATTAAAACTGGACATATTCTCACTACACTACAAAAGGGACTCGACAAAAAAAATCATGGGTTTCCCCCTGTGAAGAGGCACGGCAAAACAAATCATAGGTTTCCTCACTTGTCACAGATGGGCTCGTTCCCGTGGGAAGAGCACGGACCCTGGATCCGCTCCATGTTGTCACAGATGGGCTCCTTCCCCTTGGAAGAGCACGGCTGTAGGGTGCCCTCCCTGATGTCGCAGACGGGCGCTTTCCCCTTAGAAGAGCAGATGGGCTCTTTCCCCTTGGAAGAGCCGGAGAGGGTGCCCTCCTTGTGGTCGCCGTCGATGAGGTCTAACTTGGAAGCTATGGATCCCAAGCCAGCGTCGCAGAACATGTCCTTCAGAAATGACAAAAGGGGCTCGATGGCGATGTAGAATGGCAAATTGTTGACAGCGAGCCAGAGGAGATCAGCGGCGGGGCCATGGATGAGATCGACGGCGATTGAACCCGTGGGGTTAGGGGTGGGCCACTTAACCTGTGACACAGCCCGCCTCAGGCCATCGCTGCCGATCACCTCGATGTCGTAGCCAGCGGCTGAGACATGCCTGCATACTCTAGCCCGCTGCTTGAGTGCCTACCGCCAGTAATGGTCGTTGGCTTCCTCGATGACGTCGGGCGAAGAGACCGCTATACACCTCTTTTGGACTAGTCGCTCCTCGAGCTCCATGGGAAGCATAGCCGGGCTTAGGCTGTGACGCTCTAGAGTGGGGGATGGGGATGGGGATCTGTGGGAAAGGGGGCGTTTGGCAGGCGCCATCTAAGAAACTCAGGGTGGCCTGGGTATGGAGATCGGTGGGTAAGCTGCACGGGCAAACCGGTAGATGTTGACAATGAAGGCCTTGCGGCGGCGGCGGCGGGGGGGGGGGGGGGGACCTTGCTAGGGTTTCGAGCGAGGGAGGGTGTGTGTGTGTGTGTCTGTGCGCTCGCCCGAGGAGGTTTTGGTGTGTGTGTGTGTGTGTGTGTGGAGGGGGTGCGGGGTGTTTGAGGAAATGATGCGAGTACTGAAAATTTTACTACGCGGGAGTCAAACACGGGAGTGAAATGCTGGGCTATTGAAAATTTGATGATTGTGCATCGCACACGGTCCCGAGATAACAACCGTGTGTTATGAAACAGAAAAACCCTCGAGGCGGGCAGATATTTTCTAGTGATGCAGGCGAGATTGGGAACAAGAGACATCACACACCGTCCGGAGATAACAACCATGTGTTATGAAACAGAAAAACCCTCGAGGCGGGTAGATATTTTCTAGGGATGCAAGCAGGATTGGGAACAAGAAACATCACACACGGTCCGAAGATAACAACTGTGTGTTATGAAACAGAAAAACCCTCGAGGCGGGCAGATATTTTTGAGAGGGGGAGCCTCGTGGAGCCCAATGTACTGTGCGGATGTGTGCGTGACAGGTGCGCCGGCGTGGCACACAGTTAGTTTGAGTGAACCGTGTCTGTTGCGTCATCCGACTTGTCTAATGTTCATAAATTTGGTGAAAAATGACGCGGGAGAGGGTCAGAACACGAACACACTTGCATGTGGACCAACTTTATGTATCAAAAGGATGGTTTGATTTTCAAATACCAAATGCAACTTTGATGTGGCACCTCTCTCGCAAAGCGCACGGTATTGCTTGCCCCCACCCCCCTCGTGTCGGCATGAAGGAATCCTAAGCTATGAATGCATGCCCCCTCCCCCAAACCGAGGTTCACCTAGCAAAGTGCGAAGTAGCTAGCAGCCCCACTCCTCCCTCGTATCGGCACGAAGTGAATCCTAAGCTATGAATGCATGCCCCCCAACCGAGGTTCATTCACTGAGCAAAGTGCGAAGTAGCTAGCAGCCCCCCTCCCTCGTGTCGGCACGAAGGGAATCCTAAGCTATGAATGCATGCCCCCCAACCGAGGTTCACCCTAGCAAAGTGCGAAGTAGCTAGCAGGCCCCCTCCCTCATGTCGGCACGAAGGGAATCCTAAGCTATGAATGCATGCCCCCCCAACCGAGGATCACCCTAGCAAAGTGCGAAGTAGCTAGCAGCACCCCTCCTCCCTCGTGTCGGCATGAAGGGAATCCTAAGCTGTGAATGCATGCCCCCCAACCGAGGTTCACCCTAGCAATGTGCGAAGTAGCTAGCAGCCCCCCTCCCTTGTGTCAACACGAAGGGAATCCCAAGCTATGAATGCATGCCCCCCAACCGAAGTTCACCTAGCAAAGTGCAAAGTAGCTAGCAGCCCCCCTCCCTTGTGTCGGCACAAATGGATTCCTAAGCTATGAATGCATGCCCCCCCAAACCGAGGTTCACCTAGCAAAGTGCGAAGTAGCTAGCAGCCCCCCTCCCTCGTGTCGGCACGAAGGGAATCCTAAGCTATGAATGCATGCCCTCCCCCCAACCAAGGTTCACCCTAGTAAAGTGCGAAGTAGCTAGAAGCCACCCCTCCCTCGTGTCGGCACAAAGGGAATCCTAAGCTATGAATCATGCCCCCCAACCGAGGTTCACCTAGCAAAGTGCGAAGTAGCTAGCAGCCCCCCTCGTGTCGGCGCGAAGGGAATCCTAAGCTATGAATGCATGCCCCCTCCCCCCCCAACCGAGGTTCACCTAGCAAAGTGCGAAGTAGCTAGCAGCCCCCCACCCCCCTCGTGTCGCCATGAAGGGAATCCTAAGCTATGAATGCATGCCCCCCCAACCGAGGTTCACCCTAGGAAAGTGCGAAGTAGCTAGCAGCCCCCCTCCTCCCTCGTGTCGGCATGAAGGGAATCCTATGCTGTGAATGCATGCCCCCCAACCGAGGTTCACCCTAGCAAAGTGCGAAGTAGCTAGCAGCCCCCCTCCCTTGTGTCAGCACGAAGGTAATCCTAAGCTATGAATGCATGCCCCCCAACGGAGGTTCACCTAGCAAAGTGCGAAGTAGCTAGCAATCCCCCTCCCTTGTGTCGGCACAAATGGATTCCTAGGCTATGAATGCATGCCCCCCAAACCGAGGTTCACCTAGCAAAGTGCGAAGTAGCTAGCAGCCCCCCTCCCTCGTGTCGGCACGAAGGTAATCCTAAGCTATGAATGCATGCCCTCCCCCCCAACCGAGGTTCACCCTAGTAAAGTGCGAAGTAGCTAGCAGCCATCCCTCCCTCGTGTCGGCACAAAGGGAATCCTAGGCTATGAATGCATGACCCCCCCCCCCCCCCCCCCGCAACCAAGGTTCACCTAGCAAAGTGCGAAGTAGCTAGCAGCCCCCCTCATGCCGGCACGAAGGGAATCCTAAGCTATGAATGCATGCCCCCCTCCCCCCAACTGAGGTTCACCTAGCAAAGTGCGAAGTAGCTAGCAGCCCCCACCCCCTCGTGTCACCACGAAGGGAATCCTAAGCTATGAATGCATGCCCCCCAACCGAGGTTCACGTAGCAAAGTGCGAAGTAGCAACCCCCCCCCACACACACACTTTCAGTCGGCGGGCCAGAGAGGCATATATCTCACCAAGATGGATCGTAAAATGGACCAAGAATAATCCACCTTGGTCGTACAATCTCTCTCTTGTTGTTGGTCAAAGTGATGCCGTCCATGCGACCACGGAAATGGGCTAGCTCGCCAATAATCACGCAAGTAGCTAGTCCCCGAAGACAACCACTGCATGCGTGTGGCCCAAACATACGTATGGAGATGTGTGTTTTTAAGTAACAATGGAACAACTTTGATGTGGAACCGTGATTTCGAACTAGAAATCCCCACACTGAGTGAGGGTTAGGTTGAAGATGCTTATGTAGGTTACACCACACTTCAAGCCAACAACGGGGATTCATGCATGCATGCGTGCATAGTATATGCGCTCAAACTTAATTAGGTCTGAATCTCACCATGACCTATACTACGATAACACGAACCAAATGAAGAATCCGCCATGGTAACCTATCTTGTTGTTGGTCAAGGTGATCATGGATGTCCATGCGGGCCCACAAATATATAGGCTTGTCTCCGGTAACCACGCGAGGGAGTGTATCGTTCGAAGGCAACCACTACATGCATATGTATGGAGGTGATGCGTGCATGCATGTTTGAATACACAACATTGATGTGGTGCGTGTGTCAAAAATTGTACACTAGCTCCCCACACAGAGCGAGATCGGTTCATGATGTGTCGTTGTACTAGCCACTTCGACTCGATGGGAGGGATTCATGCGTACACATGCATGTGTGTGTGCTCAAACTGTATCATGCATGTCATCCCGGAGCAAAAATAATAATCCCCTCCTAAGTCAAATTAACCTCTCTTGTTGTCAGGCAAAAAGTAGTGATGGACCAAGCGGGCCCACAGATGGAAAGCATCGATATCACTGATAACCGCTTAAGTGGGTGCGAGAGGACAACCACCACCGCTTTGCATGTGGGCCAAACATATATATGTTGAATACCCAAAATGCACAACTTTGATGTGCCACATGCCTCAAAAACCGTAAACCATGCACCCACACAGAGCGAGGTTCATATCAAGCGTACTACATATGATGGTCCCCTTCCCCCCTCTTCACCGCATACTATATGCTCCTGCCGTAATATATGTACAACCCAAAAGAATCCTCATCGATGGTGAAATTAATTAACATCTCCCGATATAGGTCTAAGTGATGCATGCATGCATCGACAATGGCCTCGTGGGCCCACAGATGGAAGCGTCACACGTAAGTGTCCTAGCTAGGATATGCATGTGGCCCAAAAAGGTGTTGTGTGATGTTGGAATAACCAATTTCACAATTTTGATGTGGCACGTGCCTCGGTAACCAAAAAGTCTCGACACTAAGTGAGGTGTACTTGTTCACGGACGCGTACGTATAGTATATATGCTAGTCCCCTCCCACCTCTTCGACGCGTAGTACATATACCACCATAACACAAACAAAAAAGATTCTACCTTGCTGTCAAATTAACCTCACTGCCGGCTGTTCGTCAAAGTGATGGACGACGACCTCGCGGGCCCATAGAAAGCGTCACACGCGAGTATCGAGTGTCGTGTAGGACAACCATCGACTGCATGTGGCCAAAACATTTATGTATGAAAGGGTTGTGTAATGTTTTAAATAATGATTTCACAACTCCGATGTGGCACCGGCCTGTCTAACAAAACGGCCAACCCACACGGTGGCTCACAACTCGTAGTGTACCGCGAGCCACCTTCCACCCCCATATGCACACACCCCCACACACACACCGTGAATCCACCGCAACTACGATGCATGTTAAATTAATTATCCTACGGTGAACATACATGTTACCAAAGGGGGACGTTTTAATTTCAAAAAAATCACAGAGATCATTAAGACGTTTTAGTACATTGATTGATTGATTTTCTACGGGTATAATGTGCAAAAATAAATTTGAGCTACATGCACACGTGACAGTGCACCTAAATGGATTGCAAAAACACATGTGTCTCACGGGGTGCATGTTTACTCCCCGTGCAACAAATTTCAAACATTGAGAATCTTGATTTTTAAATTCTAGTAAATCCAAAACTTATTTGAAGTTCATGAAACTTATTGTGTTTTCATATGGACACCAATACAAAGTGGCATTGTACTTTTTTTGTCAAATTTGAGACCAGTTTTGATGTAATCTTTATATAATTACAGACGTGAGATTATTAATAATTGGGAACCAATATCCCAAACGGATTATTTATTCGAACCGTGAGCGTTAGACCAACAATGGATACCTGCCATGCTTCAGTTAAGCAATAAAGCGGCAGCATTAATCATCCAAATAGAAAAACAATATATGTGCCGCCACACGACCGTGCGAGCAGGCGTGAGTTGACAGGACGCATGCGAGCAGTCCGCCGCGTAGGCAGACGGGGAGGCGTGCGTGCAGGTGTGTGAATTGACGGAGGCATGCTCACTGCGCAGTGTCATCGGGAGGCGTGCGAGTAGCTGTGTGAAACTTTGGTAGGCATGCCAGCAGTCCGGTGTGCAGGCTCACCGGGAGGCGAGCCATCGGTTTGACCGCCGCCCACCTCTCTCCCACTACTCCCACTACTCCATATTAATGGTGCGCCCGAGCGGCCGCACCCCCATCCTAGCTACGCACACACAATCCTCTCTCTCCGCTTGCATCCTCGATGCCGCTCTCAGTCCTCAAAGCCGTCAGTGTATGAGGATGCCGCCGAAGCGCCCCATCGGAGGGAGTGGCGACGCCGGGGCTGCTAAAGCACCGGAGCACTGCGTGGAGATGGAGACAGAGGTTGTCGTCACCGCCGGCGAGTTATCACTGCACCCTGACATCATCGACGGCGTCAAGCTTCCATAGCCGGAGGCGGAGTTCCACACCGAGTCCGACGACCACTTCGGCGATGACTCCGACGACCACTCCGGCGCCCACTCCGACGAGGACGGACAGCTGGTTAGTCATCTATACCCATTTATGTGTCAAATAGATCATAGGGTTTCTCTGATTACTCCTGCCTCCCCTTTTTGGAATAGAAGTCATGTGGTTATGTTCTCCCAATCCATGAAATCTGAGTAAGTTTCATTAGATCTGTGTAGTGTCTTGATTGTTTGAGTGGTATAGGTGATAAGTGATTAGTTGTTTCATCTGTGCAAATGATTTCTGCTAGTAATCCAACTAGGGTTAGTGTTCGTGCTAATAATTCCTAGCCAGGACTTGACAATTGATTTTTGAATGACCTACATATGTTTGTGCTATTATTTTCTTCAAGATTGGTCTGTACATAGACGACTGTGCTTAAAAATTGAACCATAATCTCTGGATATGTATAAATAAATAGCCATAAATTATTAATCCTACTTCACGACATGTAATCAGTGATTTGATGCCAAATTTGTTTTACTATTTGTATAGGTGCTGTCTGACGATGTGGACAGCGAGGATGAAGATGCCCAGAGGAGGTACAAAAGGAGAATCCTGAGGGAGCTTTATGCGGGAATGCATAACAGGCGTATTAGGACCTGGAACGACGACTATGGATGCCCATTTTGCAATCACAAGCTTCATGACGCGTATCTAAGTGTCCTGCCGCATGCAAGAGGACGGGCCGTTGGCTCCATCAAGCAGAAGTATTCTTGCAGGGTGGCGCACGGCGCGTACGCCGAGTACTTGGAGAAGCTTTAGGATCGTGCCGGACGCATGTGAGATGAGATGTGGGATGGATCGAACTATGTACGCTTCAGTATGCTTAATGACGGTTGAACTATGTACTTATGGTTGAACTATGCTTATGTACGTGTACGCTTATTATCTATGTCTGAGTATGTTAAATATTTCGCCAAATTTTGGTAAAAATTACAACGGGGGACCAATAAACCAGGACGGAGGTAGTACGTCAATCACACACGGTTCCCAAAATTGGAACCATGTGCAATGACTTTCATTTTGCCTGCTGCGTCAATCACACACGGTTCGCTCTAGCAAACCGTCGCCCCCAAAATTCTTTGTGGGACAGAAAACCCTCACAACCCAATTCAAAAAACAAAAAGAAACCCTCACCATCCCCACGTCACAAAAACCCTCACCCCGCCCGCTACCCCCTCGGCCCCTCCGGTACGTTCCCCATTCACACCTGCACAAGCTCCTCCGCGTCTATGCCATGGCACCGCCTATCGCGGCAGTAAACACTTAGCTCGCCGCCTGCCGCCGCCAGGCTACCGGCAAAGCCCACCGCATTTCGTCACTTCCGCTTGCCGCCGCCTATCGCCATCGACTTTCTCGATGCTGCTCGCGGTCGACCTAGCTCCGCTCGGTTGCGGAATCTGCCGTACTGAGGATTCTTTCTCATGGACGACAAGGTAACTAATTTAACGAGATATTATCTCATCTCTTATCCCAGTTCATCTGCCTCCTTTAATCACCTGGCGGAAATTGCCGTGAATTCATTTTTATTCGAGCTGGTTTGAGGGTTTACTTTCATTCATAGAATGTACAGTGCGCAGACACTTCAGGACTTTGCGACCGCCGCCAGAGATTCCATATCTCCGTACCAGATAACTTGAGGGCGCGTGGTATGTTCAATCTCACCCTAAATCGGTTGGCATGGCCTACTTTCCTGAACATATTCTAAATATTGCTACGTTTGGATAAAAGGTGCCACATGCACCATATACGTCAAAGGGGATTTTCCCCCTCTTATTTCTATATTAGGAAAATTAATGATGTATTGTTCTTTCGATTACTCTCATTTTTCCATGACACCATGTTTACCCTATCTGTTTAATTATAGATTTTTGTCCTTCGATTTCAACTGTTGTACAGTTCTTTCAATTTGGGCCCATATTTGCATGTTACCATATTTTCTTTAACAATCCTACCATTTTCTGCAGAACATCCCTCGCTATGCAACAGATTATGTAGTGCACAATTTTTCCCTTTACATAGATCAAGGCTCTACGGATGTCATACTGCACACAAACCATGGATTTACAATCGTTGCTACTGTAAGACTTGATGAATGTGGTGACTCCTATTTTGGCACTGGCTTTTGGAATGAAATTGCAAAGTTTTATGTACTGAAAGCTGGCACTAAAATTGCATTGCACATAAAAGGGCCTGGTCATGAGATATATGCTAACTTCCCCGACAAAATCATCCGTCCAAACTTTGTTCGGAGTAAATTTTCTTTTCAACTATCAACATATGTTGACTTACCCAGCAATGTCAAATGAATTGTGTAGTATTTAAGGAACCAATTGTTATTCCCTTTTCTTACTATATTCCTACCTAATAATTTCTAGTTACCAATACACTTTTCTATTGCCCTGTTTTAACTAAATATTCCCTGTACTCCCATTTCTATCAGAAAGCGCCGCTGACAAGGAGACTCCGGAGGTGGAGAACGGGGCTGCCAACAAGCAGAGGCGGGGCGAGCTAGAACCGCAAGCGACTCCAGCAGGCCTAGACTTAATCAGCAGCCTCCCTGATGATATGTTGAGAGTCGTCATCTCCCTCCTCCCAATCAAATATGGGGCGCAGACAACCCTCCTTTCCCGCGGTGGCGCCCCCTATGGAACTCCAGCCCTCTCGACCTCATGGACACCCACGAGCTCTGCCATGGCTATCGCAAAAGCTTGGATGCGTTCTCCAAGATCCTCGGCAGTCACCTTGGCCCAACCAAAGGCCTTAGAATGGGCAAGTTCCGTTCCAACGGCAAGGACCAAGCCAAGCTTGACGACTGGTTCCAATCCCCCGCCCTAGATCAGCTCGAGGAGCACACTTTGATGATGGGCATATGCGGTCGCTGCCAACGTCCGCACTCTGCCTCGCGCCCACGCTGCGCGTCGCCAAGTTCTGGAACTGCCATTTGCCGCCCCTTAATGACGCGCCCGCTCTTATTCTACCATGACTGAAGCACCTCGAGCTCATCGCCGTCTGCCTCTCAAAGGGTGACATGGAGCGCCTGCTCCGTGGCTGTACTACACTCGAGTACCTTTGTCTTCAGGCAATCAATGGGTTGAGTACCTTCCACATCACCTCCATGACTCTCCGGATTATTTATGTGTGTTGCTGGTGCGGCAGGAAGACATCACAAGATGTGTACCACGGTATGGTCATCCAGGACACACCTGCACTTGAGAGATTACTTGTAGTTGATCAAGAAGGTCCAACAAGAATCAATGTCATTTCTGTGCCTAAATTGACAGTGGTGGGCTACTCGTCTGACAAATACTCCGAACTTGTTATTGGATCCACACCCGTTCAGGTACAACAGCCGGCTTCTACCTCTCCTTCTACAAATTAACATTATTTATAATTTTAAAGATGTTTGTTTGTCTGTCATTCAGAAAATGATTCCGACAAGCTTGACCCCGAAACTGTGCACAGTGAAGGTCTTGGCACTAGAATCTATCGGGCCTGACCTGGAGCAAGTTGTCAGTTTCCTGAGATGCTTTCCGTGCCTGGAGAAGCTATATATCGAGGTGATGTTCCTTTCCTGTTGAATGTTAACCATAAGGGAGTTCAATTTTTGACACCTTTTTCCAAGTTTACAATGACTACGTACTACGATTTCTGAAGGTTCTTTTGGAGGATTTCAGTACATACATGTCCCCCCATATTGGTTGCTTGATCCATATGGTTACAATCAATAAGCATTTCTCCTTTGGATTCATCTGTACTAGTTTTCTTAGGGAACTTTTCATCCACTCCAACCTCTTGTGAAGAAGGCTACATTTTTCTAGAATATAATCAAATGCCCATGTTAATCATGTCATATCGAAGATGGCATGTTAGTGCATTTTACAAATCCTGCAAACCAAATAGCTAGGCTTGTAGTAATGTTCAAAACTGCATGTAGGCACTAACATGTTTTCTTCTTTTGCAGATAAGATTAGGCCCAGTGGTGGATAATGTGATACAATATAACAATCACGTCGAATGCCTAGATCTGCATCTCTCAGAAATTACTTTGAACTCGTATCGAGGGACCTTACCGGGGATTATATTCGCCAGGTTCTTTGTTCTCAGAGCAAGGGTGCTGAAGGAAATGAGGTTTGCCCTACATTTATTTCAAAAAATGAATGGTTTGTTGATCAGCGCCGGCGCCTGCGGCAGAATGGAGTAGGCTCCAAAAATGCTGAATTTCATTTTGGAACTTCAGATGACAGAGTAATCGGAAGTCATCGTGTCAACCCCATACATGACTTCTCAGTGGCTGACCACTTTGCAAAAATTGTGAGGTTTCGAAGCCAGACTTAGAAGCGGTGATATTAGTTTGAACCTCTCTGATATCCATGTTCAGCGGATCAGCGCGAGCGTTTACAGTTGATGAGCTGAATTTCATTTCTAATATCAGTTTGAACCTTGTAATCTTCGAATTTGAGCCATATAACTCGGGAATTTGAACCTTGTAACATTTCGAGCTTTTGTCGTACAATCATTGAAATGGCATCATATGAGACTCGTATATTGCTAGCACTATTTTGACCTTAATATGCAACGGTCTTAGATTTTATTGACCATTCTCGAATCAGTTTACCTTGTCGATCTCACAGCACACAATCTGTATAGCAAACTCGACTGCGATCTTCGACATTATTGCACACAGTTGGTTTCTTCCACCGTGTGCACTGTAGAGCACAGAATTAATTATCGCACTCGAGTGTCCATCATCACCCTTCTGTGTAACTTTGACCTCATCACCCAAGGGTAAACTTATGACCGAAGTCATCCCACACACTTCATTTTTACAAAGATTTTTGCCAATAAACGCCCATGATTTGTCCCTCTTCTAGCCAACACGTGGTCAAACTAGCCGGGCGGGAAGCTTGCGCGGTAAATAGCACGGTAGCGCAGGAACAGGCTCACCGACGATACATTTGGCGCCTCTTCGAGCCCACGCCCGCGGTGCGGTGTTGTCAAGCGTGCACTGGAATCCTCCGCTATGAACGCCGTGATAAGACGTGATGATTACAGGCCGGCCGGCCCCCATTTATTACAGCGGCCATTTAACCTACCCTTGTGTCTCTTCAACCTTTCGATCACGCCCCACCATTGCAAGAAGCACACCGACCATGAGAAATTCTTAGAGGGTATCCTGCGCGGCTCCAATGGCGCTCCGAGCGGCTACCGACGACGAGTAGCAGTTCACCATGCATGCCGTGGTGGACATCCACAGAAGGTTCATGGACCTCTAGGTGGTGTACACCAACGACCCGGTCTGGGTGGAGCACTCCATCCACATCATGGAGTTGTTGCTTACCGAGGAGAAGTACAAGCTGGTCGGGTTCGACCTCGAGTACACCCGCGCTCGTGCCGGGTCTCGTCCCAAGGTCATCATCGCCCAGATGTGCGTGTGCCACCACATCCTCGTCTACCACTACTGCTTAGCCACAAGGCCTTGCGAGCGTTTCTCCAGGTTTGTCAACAGCCCCTACTACATGTTCGCTACGGTGGACATCACGAACGATGTAAAGGCGCTAGAGAATTCGGGCATCGCCTGCCAGAATCTTGTCGACATCCAGGGCCAATACAAGATCTGGGGAAGCAAGGAGCATGAGAAGGACTCACTGGTTCACCTCACCGATGCCATCATCGACCCCTACTACAAAGACATGAAGGATTCGTGCAACAAGGACAAGTGTGCCTGGCACTCGGCCTGGATGGAGAAACTCGACAAAGCTCACGTCGTGTCAGCGGCCAAGGAGGCGTACACGAGCTACGACATGTACAGGCGGATCGTTGACATGAGGAAGGGCCTCCTTCCCCAAAACGGCCAGGGATCCAGCGGGAAGAAGAGCAATGACAAGCGTCGTCACAACAATAAGTAGATGATTAGATCCTCGTTTCTCCTACTTTAGCATGCATGTAATTGCTTTCTTTGGTGTGTGGAAATATTATGTTGAAGTCACTTGTGTAATTGTATGCTTAATTTGGTTATGGAATGCTGTTTTTTAAGTATATATGTTGATGCTCTGTAAACAGAGCGTACATGTTGTGCGGACAAAGAAAATCACATCGCACACGGACTAAACAATGGAACCCGTCGGTGATGTTTTCATCAATCACTCACAATTGTATACCAGCAATCGTTTGCTCACAACACACACGGCTTGTTAGCAGTACTCGTCTGTGTTGTTATCGGTCTTCGCACACGTTTCGGATTACAGACCTGTTTGCCTCGTATCACACACATCTTGTTCATTTGAACATTTCTGTTCTCATGTCTCAATGCAAACAGTTCATCCGAGTGAACCGCATGCCGTATATCGCACACACCTTTGATCTGGCTGACCGTTTCTTTTGTGTTGCCTAATCACAAATAGTTCATCCGAGTGAACCGTATGCTGTACATCGCACACACATTCATCTGGCTGCCCGTTTCTTTTGTTCCTCCTCATCGCAAACGGTTAATTGAGTTGAACCGTATGCCCTGCATCGCACACGCAACTAAAATCTGAACCGTGTTTGATGCATCCTCCATCGCAAACGTTTTGCACCTTTTTTGACGGTTTTTTCACCACCGTTTGCGATTATGGCATCACACATAGTTTCGTCGAAGGGTCTCTGATCATAGTGTCGCGTTAGCAGCATCCTGCAATAGTGGGTTTAATAAATCTGAAAATAAAAGGCAAATAAAATAGATCACGAAGGCAAATAATATGATAAAGAGACACGGGGGCCGTAGGTTTCACTAGTGGCTTCTCTCGAGAAAAATGGCAAACGGTGGGTAAACAAATTACTGTTGGGCAATTGATAGAACTTCAAATAATCATGACGATATCCAGGCAATTATCATTACA
Organism: Aegilops tauschii subsp. strangulata; assembly: GCF_002575655.3. NCBI lineage: Eukaryota > Viridiplantae > Streptophyta > Magnoliopsida > Poales > Poaceae > Aegilops > Aegilops tauschii. The sequence goes on along the minus strand of NC_053039.3, from coordinate 163,672,303 downwards.
TAGGCATCACGTCCAAGATTAGTAGACCGACTCCTGCCTGCATCTACTACTATTACTCCACACATCGACCGCTATCCAGCATGCATATAGTGTAATAAGTTCATGGAGAAACGGAGTAATGCAATAAGAACGATGACATGATGTAGACAAGATCTATCTATGTAGAGATAGACCCCATCATTTTATCCTTAGTAGCAACGATACATACGTGTCGGTTCCCCTTCTGTCACTGGGATCAAGCACCATAAGATTGAACCCACTACAAAGCACCTCTTCCCATTGCAAGATAAATAGATCAAGTTGGCCAAACAAAACCCAAATATCAGAGAAGAAATACGAGGCTATAAGAAATCATGCATATAAGATATCAAAGAAACTCAAATAACTTTCATGGATATAAAAAGATAGATCTGATCATAAACTCAAAGTTCATCCGATCCCAACAAACACACCGCAAAAAGAGTTACATCATATGGATCTCCAAGAGACCATTGTATTGAGAATTCAGCAAGAGACAGGAAGCCATCTATCTACTAACTACGGACCCGAAGGTCTACAAAGAACTACTCACGCATCATCGAAGAGGCACCAATGGAAGTGGTGAACCCCTCCGTGATGGTGTCTAGATTGGATCTGGTGGTTCTGGACTCTGCGGCGGCTGGAATTGATTTTCGTCGACTCCCCTAGGGTTTCTGGAATATTGGGGTATTTATAGAGCAAAGAGGCGGTCCAGGGGGCACCCGAGGTGGGCACAACCCACCAAGGCGCGCCTGGGCCTCCTGGCGCGCCCTGGTGGGTTGTGCTGTCCTCGGAGCACCCCCAGATGCAGGCTTGGCCCATTAGGTGTCTTCTGGTCCATAAAAAAGCTCCGTGAAGTTTCATTGCATTTCGACTCCGTTTGGTATTGATTTCCTGCGATGTAAAAAACATGCAGAAAACAACAACTGGCACTTGGCACTATGTCAATAGGTTAGTACCAAAAAACGATATAAAATGATTATAAAACATCCAAGATTGATAATATAACAGCATGGAACAATCAAAAATTATAGATACGTTGGAGACGTATCAAGTGCCAAAACATACATGAAATGAATCAATAGAACACCCCAATGACACCACGAGTATCCCACGCAAGACATACATCAAGTGTTCTCAAATCCATAAATGTATTCAATCTGATAATAATGAAACCGTAAAGGTAAAACTCAATTCATCACTAGAAAATAGAGAGGAAGAAACACCATATGATCCAACTATAGTAGCAAAGCTCGCGGTACATCAAGATCGTGCCAAATCAAGAACACGAGAGAGAGAGAGAGAGAGAGAGATCAAACACATAGCTACTAGAACATACCCTCGGCCCCGAGGGTGAACTACTCCCTCCTCATCATGGTGGCCACCGGGATGATGAAGTTGGCCTCCGGTGATGATTTCCCCCTCCGGCAGGGTGCTGGAACGGGTCCCGATTGGTTTTTCATGGATACAAAGGCTTGCGGCAGCGGAACTTCTCATCTAGGGTTCTTTTAGGTTTTTTTGGCATTTATAGGAATTTTTGGCGTCAGTCTCACATCAAGGGGGTGCCCGAGGGGCCCACAAGCCGGGGGGCGCGCCCTAGGGGGGAGGGCGCGCCCCTAGGTTTGTGGCCTCCTCGATCACTTCCTGGCCCAGCTCCAGTGCTTCGGGGGTCTCTTTTGGTCCATAAAAAAAATCACCATAAATTTTTAGCCCATTCCGTGAACTTTTATTTATCCACTAAAAACGACACCACGGTAGTTCTGCTGAAAACAGTGTCAGTCCGGGTTAGTTCTAATAAAATCATACCAAAACCATGTAAAATTGTTGCATACATGGCATGGATGCTTCATAAATTATGGATACGTTGAAGATGTATCAAACATCTTTTTGCAAGAGATTAGTAAGAGGCCTAGAAATTTTAGAGAAGTCTTTAATAATCCTTCTATAGAAACCAACATGACCAAGAAATTTTCTTATACCTTTTATATCTTTAGACATGGAATTTTGTCAATTGCATCAACTTTAGCTTTATCTACCTCAATACCTTGTTCAGAATTTTTTTGCCCAAGGACAATACCTTTGTTTACCATAAAGTGGCACTTCTCCCAATTCAAGACAAGATTAGTTTCTTCACATATCTGCAAAACACGATCAAGGTTGCTTAAGCAATCATCAAAAGAAGACCCATACACGAAAAAATCATCCATGAATACCTCAACAATCTTTTCACAAAAATCAGAGAATATAGTAGTCATACATCTTTGAACGGTAGCAGGTGCATTGCATTAGGAAAGGTACGTCTATAAGCATAAGTTCCAAAAGGACATGTAAATGTAGTTTTCTCTTGATCTTCTTTTGACACATGTATTTGAGAAAACCAGAATATCCATCAAGGAAACAAAAGTGTGTATGCTTAGACAATCTTTCTAACATTTGATCAATAAAAGTCAAGGGGTAATGATCTTTTCTAGTGACTTTTTTTTATTTCCCTGAAATCAATTACCATCCTATAACCACTTACAATTCTTTGTGGGATAAGTTCATTTTTATCATTACAATTCTTTGTGGGATAAGTTCATTTTTATCATTAGGAACAACGGTGATGCCTCCTTTCTTAGGGACACAATGAACATGACTTACCCATCTACTATCAGCTATGAGATAGATTATGCCTACCTCCAGAAGCTTTAATATTTCAGTTCTTACCACATCCTTCCTCTTAGGATTCAATCGTCGTTGATGATCAACAACTGGCTTAGCATCAGGCTCCATATTAATCTTGTGCTGACATAGAGTGGGACTAGTGCCCTTAAGATCATCAGGAGTATATCCAATAGCAGCACAGTGCTTCTTCAGAGTTTTTAGTAATCTCTTTTCTTCATGCTCTGAAAGGTTAGCACTAATAATAAAGATAACCCACAAGTATAGGGGATCGTAGCCGTTTTCGATGGTAGGGTATTCAACCCAAATTTATTGATTCGACACAAGGGGAGCCAAAGAATATTCACGAGTATTACCAACTGAGTTGTCAATTCAACCACACCTGAAAGACTCAATATCTGCAACAAAGTGTTTAGTAACAAAGTAGTATGGAAGTAACGGTAACGATGGCAAAAGTAACAACAACAGTTTTGTAGCGATTGCAACGACAGTAGCAATGAAAGTAGCTTAGCAAAGATCAATATGTGAAAAGCTCGTAGGCAATGGATCGACAATGATAATTGTGTCGGATGATATTTATCATGTAGCAGTTATAACCTAGGCTGACACATAATTAGCTCCAATTCATCAACATAATGTAGGTATGTATTCCATATATAGTCATACATGCTTATGGAAAAGAACTTGCATGACATCTTTTGTCATACCCTCCCGTGGCAGCGGGGTCCTAATGGAAACTAAGGGATATTAAGGCCTCCTTTTAATAGAGAACCGGACCAAAGCATTAGCACTTAGTGAATACATGAAGTCCTCAAACTACGGTAATCATTGGAAATAATCCCAATTATTGTCACCTTAGGGTATGCAGATCATAACTCGTAATAGGTGGTATGCAAATCATAACTCGTAATAAGTGTCTACAACTTGCAAGATCGGATCAAGAACACAAATATATTCATGAAAACATAATAGGTTCAGATCTGAAATCAGGCACTCGGGCTCTAGTGACAAGCATTAAGCATAGCAAAGTCATAGCAAAATCACTCTCAGAACATAGTGGATACTAGGGATCAAACCCTAACAAAACTAACTCGATTAAATGATAAATATCCTCCAACCCATCACCGTCCAGCAAGCCTACGATGAAATTACTCACGCACGGCGGTGAGTGTCGGTGTACAAAAGTAGGGGCTCTCCATTTTTACCCCTCTACTTGTGCACGGGCAGTCAGAGCCACGCCTACGGCCACACTTAGCAGGGCAAGGGGAGGGAGCAGAAGCGCAAAAACACCAGAAAGCGCTCCGGCCAAAAGCACGAGACGGGCAAAGCAATGCCAAGACCAAGAAACGCAAAGAGCGAGAGGGCGAGGTGGACTCCCCCGGCAAGAACCTTGCTGGGGCGGCCTCCGCAGCCCCGGCAAGAGCCTTACCGGGGCAACTTGCCCGACGCCAGCAGAGCGCGCCACCCTTGAGCCCAAGGGTTCCAACACCTGTCACAGCCCTAGAATAATTGTTTGTAATTAGTGGCATTGCATCCATGCATCATGTCTAAATTTATTTGAATTTGAAATGGGGACTGTTGAAACCCTAGCACAGATGAATCCAACTAGGTTCAAATAAAAATCATTTTTAATGAACCCAAAATTCCTTTGGAAAAGTTCATCATTTTTGAATTGGTATAGAACCTCTGCCAAAAATGGTGCACATTTTTCCTAGGTCACTTTGGATTTTTGAATGAAGTCATAAAGTATTTGAATTGGGGCATTTAATTGCTATAAATATTATTAAATGCTCCAACAATTCTGAAAATAGCTAAGGGCCTCTGAGATAATTCAGTAATTGCCCATAATTAATTTCAGGATTTATAGAAGTGATTCTGTGTTTTACTAAATCAAAAACAAACTTGCAAATTAGAAAACAGAACAAAAGTATAAATTAGAGAGAGAGAGTACCTGGGCCACTTACCTGGCCTTACCTGTAGCCGGCCCATTAGGCAGCCCAGCCCACCAGGCAGCCATACCATCTTCAACCTCTGCCAGTAGGCAGAGGCGATGACGCACGCGCTCGCTGGGAGGCCTCCACCTCCTGCTTCCACCGAGGCGTTCCTGAGCCTCCCCCTCGCGCCACCACAATGCCACGAACCCCCTGGAGCCCTCTCACTCTCTCCCTCGAGCGCCCTCCCCCTCCCCTACTCTCTCCACCGAGCGCAGCCGCAGCCGCACCGCCGACGTAACCACGGCCACCGTGCTCCCCTCAACTCCCCACCTCGTCTGCAAGCTCCGCCATCGTCCGCTGCTTCGCCCTACCCTGGCCCCGAGCGCTGGGACGGCCTGCATCGCCGGCGGCTTCATCTTCTTCCTCCTCGGTCGCCGAAGGCCGCGCCCGTCGATTCGCCGCCGTCTCCGCGTCCCCGAGCTCGCCGACCTGCTCATCCGACTCGCCGTGAGCCACTGACCCGAACCCCCCTCCTTTGCGCTCCATTTGCACGCTCTAGCCGTCGCTCTGCCGGAGACCGAACCGCGCCGCCGCCCGAGCTTCTCGCCGCCGTGGCCACAGTCGTCGTAGCTCCCAACCAAGCACACCCACGTGCTCACCGCGCCGCGTAGGTGCCGTAGGAGCTAAGCACGCCACTCCACGGCCACCGCAGCCCCGTTCCCGAGTGCGCCCGAGCTCCGGCCGCCGCGGTCAAGCTCCTCGCCATCGCCTCCGGCCACCCAAGGGCCCGACTGGCGCCACCGCCCGACGCACGCTGGTCTGGGCTCTCGAACGAGCCCAGCCACGCTGCGAACGGGGCACCACAGCCCGCGCCCGAGTGCCCCACCGCGTCTGCTGCCGCCGGCGGCTAAACACCGGCGAGTTGACCCCGTCTGACCAGGCTGACCCCCTCCCCTGAGTCAATGACAAGTGGGGCCCGCCTGCTAACTAACCTGGGTTAACTTTAATTAACTCTAAATTAGTTAGTTAACTAACAGTGACACTGACGTGTGGACCCCACACGTCAGGTTTGACCTGGACGACCCCGCTGACCAGCTGACGTCACAGTGATGCAGTGCTGACGCAATAACTCATTTCTGGATTTATTCTTATATAAGAAATTCCAGAAAATGCACAAAACTTCTAAAAATCATAGAAAATAATCTATAACTCAGATGGAAAACATTTATATATGAAAAATGATCAGAAAAATCCAATCTATCCATCTGTACCATTTTCATGCATGTTAGAACAACTTATGGCTGCTGTTTACGCCAAATCATGTAAATGGCATTTGAATTTCCACATATGAAGTTTGAATTTGAACCTAAGGTTCAAACCAACTCCATTTAATATGTTGCTAGTTGCATTAGCTCAAAACACATTCATATTGCCATGTCATAGCATGCATCATATTGTGCATTGCATTGATCGTGTTTCTTCTCTGTTTGCCGGTGTTGTCCCCTCTCAGTAGATGTTGCTTCGACGATGCGATCGATGACACCGATGAAGAGCTACACTATCTTCGGAAGTGTCAGGCAAGCAAAACCCCCTTGCTCATTCTGATACAATCCCACTCTCTCGCTCCTGCTCTCTTTTACTGCATTAGGACAACAACGATTCATCTGTTACTTGCTGCGGTAGCTGAACCCCTTCATCCTCTGCATGACCCGTCATTGCCACAGTAAATAGATTAAACCCACTAGCATGAGTAGGAGTTCTTTGAGCCCTGATGTGCCTACTCATTGATGCTTGTTGTCATGCCTGCTATTGCTTAGAGTTGTGTCAGGTCTGATTCATCGGGAATGAATTGGAAAGTTGTGAACATGTCCTACTGTGTGAGAGCTAAGTGTGTGAACACGATTTGGTAAAGGTAGCGGTGAGAGGCCATGTAGGAGTACATGGTGGGTTGTCTCATTGAAACCGTCCTCAGGAACTGAGTTCTGTGTTTGTGATCCATGAACAGTTACTACCACACATTGGGTTTCGGTAACTCGACCCCTCTCGACTTATTAATCAACTTGATCTCTGTCCAGGAGTTGCAACTAGTTTCTGGTGTTTGTAGGTAGTGTTAGTAGTCTACCAAGTGGCACCCGGTACAGGTGGGCTTGGGACAGACTAGGCACCATGGCACGGTGTACCAAGCGTAGATCCATCCGTCGAGGTGGGCTTGGGAACCCTGCACACATCGTTTGGGGCCGTGAGCGACACCCCGGCCGGATCTCCTTGCGGATGGAACCCGAATAGGTGATAAACCTTGACTAGAGACTTGTGTGGTTAGTCAGGTCGTGGCCGACTCCCTCGCCAGGCTTCCGCTTGAAGGTTGCCGAGGTACACGACGTGTACATGGTGGTAAGTGGCGAGAGCGTGTGTGACGAAGTACACCCCTGCAGGGTTAATATGATCTATTCAAATAGCCGTGTCCGCGGTAAAGGACTTCTGGGTTGCCTATAACAGTTCATAGACAAGTGAAAGTGGATACTCTAAAATGCGCAAGATAAGCGTGAGTGCTATGGATGGCGTTCTCGTAGGGAGACGGGAGCGGATCCATAGTGGTGTATTGGTATGGTGAATTTGTGGACTCGTGTGCGCCACCTCAAAAGAGTTACTTGCAGTCGTAGTTCAGGATAGCCACCGAGTCAAAGCTGGCTTGCTGCAGTTAAACTCCACCACCCCCTTTGTTGATACCGATGCATATGTAGCTAGTTCTGATGTAAGTCTTGTTGGGTACATTTGTACTCACGTTTGCCTATTTTATGTTTTGCAGAGAGATGTCAGTCTCGCTAGTAGTTCCATGTGGACTTTGACGTTTAGCTTGATACCTCAGCTACGATCTTGTGCCCTCGGCAGGATCTGGTAGATAGTCAGGCTTCGCAGCCTTTTTCTTTTGTAGTTGTCTGTACTCAGACAAGTTAAGCTTCCGCATGTGCTTGTTGCTTGTATGCTCTGAATGTTGGGTCATGAGACCCATGTCTGTAATATCTCGCTCTTCGGAGCCTAATGAATAAATACTCTGAGTCGTAGAGTCTTGTTGTGATGCCATGTTGTATTTGCACATATCGAGCATATTGTGTGTATGATTGAAATGCTTGGTATGTGTGGGATTCGACAACCTAGTTGTTTATCCTTGGTAGCCTCTCTTATGGGGAAATGTAGTCTTGTGCTTCCATGAGCCATAGTAGTCCGCTACAGCCCGGTTCACCGGAGTCCTGCTAGCCCAGCACTACTGCTCCGGAACACTTGACTGGCCGGCATGTGATTCACTTCGTTCCTGTGTCTGTCCCTTCGGGGAAATGTCACGCGGTGACATCCGGAGTCCTGCCTAGCCTGCTACAGCCCGGTTCACCGGAGTCCTGTTAGCCCAATGCTACAGCCCAGATTCGCACGCTGCTGACCGACATGCTCGATGTTGATTCATGTATGCCTGTCCCCGTAAGTTAGTGCCACTTTGGGTTCACGACTAGTCATGTCGGCCCGGGTTCTCTGTCATGTGGATGCTAGCGACACTATCATATACGTGAGCCAAAAGACGCAAACGGTCCCGGGCCATGGTAAGGCGACACCCGTGGGAATACCGTGCGTGAGGCCGCAAAGTGATATGAGGTGTTACCGGCTAGATCGATGTGACTTGGAATCGGGGTCCTGACAGCTTTGGTATCAGAGCCTGACTGCCTGTAGGTTTACGAAGCCAAACTGGTCGAAGTTGAGTCTAGAAATGCTTTAGTCATATAAGGGAATTGATTGGGGAAGGGAACGTAAGGCTCTTTTTACTCCTTTACCTTATAGCCTTCTGATCTGAGTCATCCTCTTCTCTTCTACGGGGATTAAGAACTAGGCTTCTCATCTTTCCATCAGGATCACGTGTTACTAATCCGTAGACTCGTAAGATTGTTGGTTCCAGGCCTCAGTTCAGTTTCTACTACTTTTAGTATGTTGTCAGTTGAACCAGAACCTTGATATTATGATGTTGTTGAGTGGTTATGCCACCATTTTGCAGGATGTCTCAAATATTTTTGAGCATTTACAGCCGTTATGCTGTCCGAGTCATCCCAGGTTTCTAAAGAATCTGATGCATTTGCAAATCCTTCCTCCCAGTTTCCGATGTTCTTTTGGGCCAGATTAAGCGGACTAAACGGTCTGTTGAGGTACTCCATTGCCCCGACATATATGTTGGAGCTATTATTATGACCCTAGGTGTCATAGAGGACCACTCAGTAATCTAGCAATGCTTTGTATCCCCAGTGTGATGATTCTGGCCATTATTCTCGAAAGCATCCCGCGATGCCATTTAGTTAGTAGGCATTCTATTCTGGGTTCTTGAGCCCGAGATTCACTCTACTCATTCATGTTGGTAGTGTTTGCTAGTTCCTTTAGGATATTAGTAACCTTTGCGATAGTCCTCGAGGTCCGTGGTATCTCCTTCTTCCAAATACCATGAACTACTTATGGTAGAAGTTCTCTTGAACCGAAAGATCACAACCAGAGTGCTCTTGACGAGTTCTCCATTCACATTGTGAATCTGCCAGTCCTTCTTCTTCTGCATGGGTTATCCGGGAGAAATATGTTGAACTTGTTCGACATACTAATCCATGCATCCACAACTCAGATAATCATATGTTCTTCTGGGTTGCCCTCTTCACTTGTATTCCGACCATTGTCTATCAATTGATAGTCAAGAGTATGTGTCCATTCGTTCATCGATGCCTATTATTCTTGTAGTCCGTCAAGTCGTTCTATTCCGGAATGACTAGGAGAAAAAAACTCCAGTACCTCATCCATTTTGAGGATTGGGTCAAAGTAGTTGTATTCCGCAGATCAAATTGCTAATCCAGCCTTTGATCTGTTCTACCTTGGAATGTCACCCTCTTTATGTCAAGAGTGTCATGGGAATTGCACCACCTCTTATGAATTCTTGACGTAGTAATACTTCTTACCATCATTGTTGATTCCTCGGTTCCCGTGTTATTGTAACCGGAATGCCGACAAGTGAATTGTGATGTGTGAAATCAATACTCCTAGCAACTCTGTTGCTTGGTAGTTATTGGACAATACTCTCATCCTTAGTATGCCAGTTATTGAATCGTCATCCTAAGATTTATCGTGCGACCTAGTCCATTTTTCCTGGTGCACTCCTCGATTAATGAGATAGGATTGTGTCAATCCATCACTCTCTTGGTCATATGGTCTTGCCCTGAAAAGCAAGATTGTTCTCGAGCTTAGCAACATATCGGTGGTACGTGATTTTCCGAATATCTTCTCAGAAGTATCACCAGGTCGTCACCTGACCGCTATGTTGAGTTCGTGATCATGTTGGTATTCTTGTAAACCACCCTTTCTCCAAGAATCTGTGTTGGATACCCCTGAGCTAGTTGGTTAAGCCAAACAACAACTTGGAGAGTTGGAAGATAAAAGCTTTCCTGGCTTAGTTCATTTTAAGGGATATCTTTTTGTGAGTGTGTTGAAGAAAGATGATATCTTCATTGATTGATCCTCGTGATCAGTTGTTGGACCTATCATCTTAACCAAACTTTGATTTGAGTATGGGCTATCATCAAATCAAATCAGAACCAACGATGTTCGTAATGTTGTCTTACTCGTGGTTGATCCTTTGAGCATACACCATTACATCCTTTGGTCTGATCAATGCTATCACCGTGTTCACATGTTGGTGGAAGTCCAGTGATATGGAAATTCCGATGAGTTGCTGTTGAGCCCATCAGCAGCATTTTGTCTCCCCCATGATTCATGTTGAATATCAACCTAGTGTTGAAAACTTTGTAACCATTGCCTTCATGTTGCGTTCATGAGGTATATGTTTGGTGCAAGAAGTGGCTTTCTCCAAGTTCACGTGCATTAGGTGCCAGTTGCCGTCGTGAATTCGAGAAAGTTAGTTTTGCTTCCTCTGGAATCATCCCAAGTCAGTCATGCACGTGCGAATGTATTCTATGGTTTGGTAGATTAATCACCTCACTCCATATGTATTCCCTAACATGCCAAGCCACTGATTGATTTGTTCAAAGAAAAGAAGTTCATGCGCTAATCCTGAAGGGCCCGGACGGATATGCACAAGACTTCATTATCTCGATGATGGTTCCCAATCAAAACTCGGTAGTGTTTTATTATAAGACTACCACGTGGTCATGCTTGTCTTGGACAACGTGCTCACATGTGTGTAGCAGAACCAACTCATGTTTTGGAGCTTGCTATCGTAGTTCATCTCCCGAGAATCTCGCAACGTCATCTCGTCGATTTGTGTTGCAAACCTTCATTTTCTTCTAGACTCGATGAGTCTGGAATATCCTGTTACCAACTAGATCTGAATCTCAGGCAGATATGACGGTTGGAACTTTTCCAAGATTATGATGTAGGTCCCGACAAGGTTGATGTTCTGGCTGACACACCTAGCCGGAAGATCTATCATTGTAGTATCTTGTTTGAGCTATTTAACCATCTTCTCCATGAGGATTTAGTGCAACTTATTCTAGAAGTTGATCCTCAGGGGTCCTTGTGCTCTCGGTTTCCTCGATTATGCTAGAACCATTCAACGGTGGAATCACTCTCGTTGAGTTATCCCCAGTTACCAGAATCATTCCCATCATTAGCATTTTGTTCCTAGCTTGCACCGCCATTGTGCCATTCTAACATGGACTACCCTTCTCGGTAATCTCTGGTTAGGATCATCTTCAACAGTGGTCCTACCACGTGCCCCATCCATTTCCGATGATAAGCAAAATCATTCGTTGCGTTGTCCTCAACAAGGTAGTTCACATCATCTATTCTAATCCGGGGATGCCATCCCTTCGTATTCCGCCAAACGATCGTTCGTGATTTTTCCTTAGGCTGGTTTAGAGAGTTTCAGTGATCTTTGTATCAAAAGTAATTCTTTTTGTCACTTAAGGGAATAATTCTACGAGTCATTTTCCCTAAGGTGCCGTTTTGGAATCATAGTAATTCACCTCCTTGCTACCCTGAAACCATGCATCATTCTTCTAAAGCGTGGAATTGTTGCCCACCAAATCGAACTTCGTCATTGTTTCTTCCATCCCTCTCGATGTGTGTTTTGTGTCTCAACTCGAGATGTTTCAACATCTCATTCCACGAGTTGATCTTGAATAGCTCAATCTTCGAGAAGATCAATCCCAGTAGAGTTTCTTTCCGTCATCGTCGCGTGGGTGAAGATCTCAAAAGCGAGGATGTCGAGATCAACATGATGCAACAAATCAACGTTCTTATGAAGTGCAATTGGACCATGGAGCTTGTGCTAGTTTTGTGACCCCTCTTCCTCTTACCCTACGTCCTGAATCTCGGGACGAGATTCTTGTTTAATGGGGGTGAGTTGTCACAGCCCTAGAATAATTGTTTGTAATTAGTGGCATTGCATCCATGCATCATGTCTAAATTTATTTGAATTTGAAATGGGGACTATTGAAACCCTAGCACAGATGAATCCAACTAGGTTCAAATAAAAATCATTTTTAATGAACCCAAAATTCCTTTGGAAAAGTTCATCATTTTTGAATTGGTATAGAACCTTTGCCAAAAATGGTGCACATTTTTCCTAGGTCACTTTGGATTTTTGAATGAAGTCATAAAGTATTTGAATTGGGGCATTTAATTGCTATAAATATTATTAAATGCTCCAACAATTCTGAAAATAGCTAAGGGCCTCTGAGATAATTCAGTAATTGCCCATAATTAATTTCAGGATTTATAGAAGTGATTTGGTGTTTTACTAAATCAAAAACAAACTTGCAAATTAGAAAACAGAACAAAAGTAGAAATTAGAGAGAGAGAGTACCTGGGCCACTTACCTGGCCTTACCTGTAGCCGGCCCATTAGGCAGCCCAGCCCACCAGGCAGCCGTGCCATCTTCAACCTCTGCCAATAGGCAGAGGCGATGACGCACGCGCTCGCTGGGAGGCCTCCACCTCCTACTTCCACCGAGGCATTCCTGAGCCTCCCCCTCGCGCCACCGCGATGCCACGAACCCCCTGGAGCCCTCTCACTCTCTCCCTCGAGCGCCCTCCCCCTCCCCTGCTCTCTCCACCGAGCGCAGCCGCACTGCCGACGTAACCACGGCCACCGTGCTCCCCTCAACTCCCCACCTCGTCTGCAAGCTCCGCCATCGTCCGCTGCTTCGCCCCACCCTGGCCCCGAGCGCTGGGACGGCCTGCATCGCCAGCGGCTTCATCTTCTTCCTCCTCGGTCGCTGAAGGCCGCGCCCGTCGATTCGCCGCCGTCTCCGTGTCCCCGAGCTCGCCGACCTGCTCGTCCGACCGCCGTGAGCCACTGACCCGAACCCCCTTCCTTTGCGCTCCATTTGCACGCTGTAGCCGTCGCTCTGCCGGAGACCGAACCGCGCCGCCGCCCGAGCTTCTCGCCGCCGTGGCCACAGTCGTCGTAGCTCCCAACCAAGCACACCCACGTGCTCACCGCGCCGCGTAGGTGTCGTAGGAGCTAAGCACGCCACTCCACGGCCACCGCAGCCCCGTTCCCGAGTGCGCCCGAGCTCCGGCCACCGCGGTCGAGCTCCTCACCATCGCCTCCGGCCACCCCAGGCCCGACTGGCGCCACCGCCCGATGCACGCTGGTCTGGGCTCTCGAACGAGCCCAGCCACGCTGCGAACGGGGCACCACAGCCCGCGCCCGAGTGCCCCACCGCGTCTGCTGCCGCCGGCGGCTAAACGCTGTCGAGTTGACCCCGTCTGACTAGGCTGACCCCCTCCCCTGAATCAATGGCAAGTGGGGCCCGCCTGCTAACTAACCTGGGTTAACTTTAATTAACTCTAAATTAGTTAGTTAACTAACAGTGACACTGACGTGTGGACCCCACACGTCAGGTTTGACCTGGACGACCCCGCTGACCAGCTGACATCACAGTGATGCAGTGCTGACGCAATATCTCATTTCTGGATTTATTCTTATATAGGAAATTCCAGAAAATGCACAAAACTTCTGAAAATCATAGAAAATAATCTATAACTCAGATGGAAAACATTTATATATGAAAAATGATCAGAAAAATCCAATCTATCCATCTGTACCATTTTCATGCATGTTAGAACAACTTATGGCTGCTGTTTAGGCCAAATCATGTAAATGGCATTTGAATTTCCACATATGAAGTTTGAATTTGAACCTAAGGTTCAAACCAACTCCATTTAATATGTTGCTAGTTGCATTAGCTCAAAACACATTCATATTGCCATGTCATAGCATGCATCATATTGTGCATTGCATTGATCGTGTTTCTTCTCTGTTTGCCGGTGTTGTCCCCTCTCAGTAGACGTTGCTTCGACGATGCGATCGATGACACCGATGAAGAGCTACACTATCTTCGGAAGTGTCAGGCAAGCAAAACCCCCTTGTTCATTCTGATACAATCCCACTCTCTCGCTCCTGCTCTCTTTTACTGTATTAGGACAACAACGATTCATCTGTTACTTGCTGCGGTAGCTGAACCCCTTCATCCTCTGCATGACCTGTCATTGCCACAGTAAATAGATGAAACCCACTAGCATGAGTAGGAGTTCTTTTAGCCCTGATGTGCCTACTCATTCATGTATTGGTATGGTGAATTTGTGGACTCGTGTGCGCCACCTCAAAAGAGTTACTTGCAATCGTAGTTCAGGATAGCCACCGAGTCAAAGCTGGCTTGCTGCAGTTAAACTCCACCACCCCCTTTGTTGATACCGATGCATATGTAGCTAGTTCTGATGTAAGTCTTGCTGGGTACATTTGTACTCACGTTTGCCTATTTTATGTTTTGCAGAGAGACGTCAGTCTCGCTAGTAGTTCCGTGTGGACTTTGACGTTTAGCTTGATACCTCAGCTACGATCTTGTGCCCTCGGCAGGATCTGGTAGATAGTCAGGCTTCGCAGCCTTTTTCTTTTGTAGTTGTCTGTACTCAGACAAGTTAAGCTTCCGCATGTGCTTGTTGCTTGTATGCTCTGAATGTTGGGTCATGAGACCCATGTCTGTAATATCTCGCTCTTCGGAGCCTAATGAATAAATACTCTGAGTCGTAGAGTCTTGTTGTGATGCCATGTTGTATTTGCACATATCGAGCATATTGTGTGTATGATTGAAATGCTTGGTATGTGTGGGATCCGACAACCTAGTTGTTTATTCTTGGTAGCCTCTCTTATGGGGAAATGTAGTCTTGTGCTTCCATGAGCCATAGTAGTCCGCTACAGCCCGGTTCACCGGAGTCCTGCTAGCCCAGCACTACTGCTCCGGAACACTTGACTGGCCGGCATGTGATTCACTTCGTTCCTGTGTCTGTCCCTTCGGGGAAATGTCACGCGGTGACATCCGGAGTCCTGCCTAGCCTGGTACAGCCCGGTTCACCAGAGTCCTGTTAGCCCAGTGCTACAGCCCAGATTCGCACGCTGCTGACCGACATGCTCGATGTTGATTCATGTATGCCTGTCCCCGTAAGTTAGTGCCACTTTGGGTTCACGAGTAGTCATGTCGGCCCGGGTTCTCTGTCATGTGGATGCTAGCGACACTATCATATACGTGAGCCAAAAGACGCAAACGGTCCCGGGCCATGGTAAGGCGACACCCGTGGGAATACCGTGCGTGAGGCCGCAAAGTGATATGAGGTGTTACCGGCTAGATCGATGTGACTTGGAATCGGGGTCCTGACAGCTTTGGTATCAGAGCCTGACTGCCTGTAGGTTTACGAAGCCAAACTGGTCGAAGTTGAGTCTAGAAATGCTTTAGTCATATAAGGGAATTGATTGGGGAAGGGAACGTAAGGCTCTTTTTACTCCTTTACCTTATAGCCTTCTGATCTGAGTCATCCTCTTCTCTTCTACGGGGATTAAGAACTAGGCTTCTCATCTTTCCATCAGGATCACGTGTTACTAATCCGTAGACTCGTAAGATTGTTGGTTCCAGGCCTCAGTTCAGTTTCTACTACTTTTAGTATGTTGTCAGTTGAACCAGAACCTTGATATTATGATGTTGTTGAGTGGTTATGCCACCATTTTGCAGGATGTCTCAAATATTTTTGAGCATTTACAGCCGTTATGCTGTCCGAGTCATCCCAGGTTTCTAAAGAATCTGATGCATTTGCAAATCCTTCCTCCCAGTTTCCGATGTTCTTTTGGGCCAGATTAAGCGGACTAAACGGTCTGTTGAGGTACTCCATTGCCCCGACATATATGTTGGAGCTATTATTATGACCCTAGGTGTCATAGAGGACCACTCAGTAATCTAGCAATGCTTTGTATCCCCAGTGTGATGATTCTGGCCATTATTCTCGAAAGCATCCCGCGATGCCATTTAGTTAGTAGGCATTCTATTATGGGTTCTTGAGCCTGAGATTCACTCTACTCATTCATGTTGGTAGTGTTTGCTAGTTCCTTTAGGATATTAGTAACCTTTGCGATAGTCCTCGAGGTCCGTGGTATCTCCTTCTTCCAAATACCATGAACTGCTTATGGTAGAAGTTCTCTTGAACCGAAAGATCACAACCAGAGTGCTCTTGACGAGTTCTCCATTCACATTGTGAATCTGCCAGTCCTTCTTCTTCTGCATGGGTTATCCGGGAGAAATATGTTGAACTTGTTCGACATACTAATCCATGCATCCACAACTCAGATAATCATATGTTCTTCTGGGTTGCCCTCTTCACTTGTATTCCGACCATTGTCTATCAATTGATAGTCAAGAGTATGTGTCCATTCGTTCATCGATGCCTATTATTCTTGTAGTCCGTCAAGTCGTTCTATTCCGGAATGACTAGGAGAAAAAAAACTCCAGTACCTCATCCATTTCGAGGATTGGGTCAAAGTAGTTGTATTCCGCAGATCAAATTGCTAATCCAGCCTTTGATCTGTTCTACCTTGGAATGTCACCCTCTTTATGTCAAGAGTGTCATGGGAATTGCACCACCTCTTATGAATTCTTGACGTAGTAATACTTCTTACCATCATTGTTGATTCCTCGGTTCCCGTGTTATTGTAACCGGAATGCCGACAAGTGAATTGTGATGTGTGAAATCAATACTCCTAGCAACTCCGTTGCTTGGTAGTTATTGGACAATACTCTCATCCTTAGTATACCGGTTATTGAATCGTCATCCTAAGATTTATCGTGCGACCTAGTCCATTTTTCCTGGTGCACTCCTCGATTAATGAGATAGGATTGTGTCAATCCATCACTCTCTTGGTCATATGGTCTTGCCCTGAAAAGCAAGATTGTTCTCGAGCTTAGCAACATATCGGTGGTACGTGATTTTCCGAATATCTTCTCGGAAGTATCACCAGGTCGTCACCTGACCGCTATGTTGAGTTCGTGATCATGTTGGTATTCTTGTAAACCACCCTTTCTCCAAGAATCTGTGTTGGATACCCCTGAGCTAGTTGGTTAAGCCAAACAACAACTTGGAGAGTTGGAAGATAAAAGCTTGCCTGGCTTAGTTCATTTTAAGGGATATCTTTTTGTGAGTGTGTTGAAGAAAGATGATATCTTCATTGATTGATCCTCGTGATCAGTTGTTGGACCTATCATCTTAACCAAACTTTGATTTGAGTATGGGCTATCATCAAATCAAATCAGAACCAACGATGTTCGTAATGTTGTCTTACTCGTGGTTGATCCTTTGAGCATACACCATTACATCCTTTGGTCTGATCAATGCTATCACCGTGTTCACATGTTGGTGGAAGTCCAGTGATATGGAAATTCCGATGAGTTGCTGTTGAGCCCATCAGCAGCATTTTGTCTCCCCCATGATTCATGTTGAATATCAACCTAGTGTTGAAAACTTTGTAACCATTGCCTTCATGTTGCGTTCATGAGGTATATGTTTGGTGCAAGAAGTGGCTTTCTCCAAGTTCACGTGCATTAGGTGCCAGTTGCCGTCGTGAATTCGAGAAAGTTAGTTTTGCTTCCTCTGGAATCATCCCAAGTCAGTCATGCACATGCGAATGTATTCTATGGTTTGGTAGATTAATTACCTCCACTCCATATGTATTCCCTAGCATGCCAAGCCACTGATTGATTTGTTCAAAGAAAAGAAGTTCATGCGCTAATCCTGAAGGGCCCGGACGGATATGCACAAGACTTCGTTATCTCGATGATGGTTCCCAATCCGAACTCGGTAGTGTTTTATTATAAGACTACCACGTGGTCATGCTTGTCTTGGACAACGTGCTCACATGTGTGTAGCAGAACCAACTCATGTTTTAGAGCTTGCTATCGTAGTTCATCTCCCGAGAATCTCGCAACGTCATCTCGTCGATTTGTGTTGCAAACCTTCATTTTCTTCTAGACTCGATGAGTCTGGAATATCCTGTTACCAACTAGATCTGAATCTCAGGCAGATATGACGGTTGGAACTTTTCCAAGATTATGATGTAGGTCCCGACAAGGTTGATGTTCTGGCTGACACACCTAGCCGGAAGATCTATCATTGTAGTATCTTGTTTGAGCTATTTAACCATCTTCTCCATGAGGATTTAGTGCAACTTATTCTAGAAGTTGATCCTCAGGGGTCCTTGTGCTCTCGGTTTCCTCGATTATGCTAGAACCATTCAACGGTGGAATCACTCTTGTTGAGTTATCCCCAGTTACCAGAATCATTCCCATCATTAGCATTTTGTTCCTAGCTTGCACCGCCATTGTGCCATTCTAACATGGACTACCCTTCTCGGTAATCTCTGGTTAGGATCATCTTCAACAGTGGTCCTACCACGTGCCCCATCCATTTCCGATGATAAGCAAAATCATTCGTTGCGTTGTCCTCAACAAGGTAGTTCACATCATCTATTCTAATCCGGGGATGCCATCCCTTCGTATTCCGCCAAACGATCGTTCGTGATTTTTCCTTAGGCTGGTTTAGAGAGTTTCAATGATCTTTGTATCAAAAGTAATTCTTTTTGTCACTTAAGGGAATAATTCTACGAGTCATTTTCCCTAAGGTGCCGTTTTGGAATCATAGTAATTCACCTCCTTGCTACCCTGAAACCATGCATCATTCTTCTAAATCGTGGAATTGTTGCCCACCAAATCGAACTTCGTCATTGTTTCTTCCATCCCTCTCGATGTGTGTTTTGTGTCTCAACTCGAGATGTTTCAACATCTCATTCCACGAGTTGATCTTGAATAGCTCAATCTTCGAGAAGATCAATCCCAGTAGAGTTTCTTTCCGTCATCGTCGCGTGGGTGAAGATCTCAAAAGCGAGGATGTCGAGATCAACATGATGCAACAAATCAACGTTCTTATGAAGTGCAATTGGACCATGGAGCTTGTGCTAGTTTTGTGACCCCTCTTCCTCTTACCCTACGTCCTGAATCTCGGGACGAGATTCTTGTTTAATGGGGGTGAGTTGTCACAGCCCTAGAATAATTGTTTGTAATTAGTGGCATTGCATCCATGCATCATGTCTAAATTTATTTGAATTTGAAATGGGGACTATTGAAACCCTAGCACAGATGAATCCAACTAGGTTCAAATAAAAATAATTTTTAATGAACCCAAAATTCCTTTGGAAAAGTTCATCATTTTTGAATTGGTATAGAACCTCTGCCAAAAATGGTGCACATTTTTCCTAGGTCACTTTGGATTTTTGAATGAAGTCATAAAGTATTTGAATTGGGGCATTTAATTGCTATAAATATTATTAAATGCTCCAACAATTCTGAAAATAGCTAAGGGCCTCTGAGATAATTCAGTAATTGCCCATAATTAATTTCAGGATTTATAGAAGTGATTTGGTGTTTTACTAAATCAAAAACAAACTTGCAAATTAGAAAACAGAACAAAAGTAGAAATTAGAGAGAGAGAGAGTACCTGGGCCACTTACCTGGCCTTACCTGTAGCCGGCCCATTAGGCAGCCCAGCCCACCAGGCAGCCGTGCCATCTTCAACCTCTGCCAGTAGGCAGAGGCGATGACGCACGCGCTTGCTGGGAGGCCTCCACCTCCTGCTTCCACCGAGGCATTCCTGAGCCTCCCCCTCGCGCCACCGCGATGCCACGAACCCCCTGGAGCCCTCTCACTCTCTCCCTCGAGCGCCCTCCCCTCCCCTGCTCTCTCCACCGAGCGCAGCCGCACTGCCGACGTAACCACGGCCACCGTGCTCCCCTCAACTCCCCACCTCGTCTGCAAGCTCCGCCATCGTCCGCTGCTTCGCCCCACCCTGGCCCCGAGCGCTGGGACGGCCTGCATCGCCAGCGGCTTCATCTTCTTCCTCCTCGGTCGCTGAAGGCCGCGCCCGTCGATTCGCCGCCGTCTCCGTGTCCCCGAGCTCGCCGACCTGCTCGTCCGACCGCCGTGAGCCACTGACCCGAACCCCCTTCCTTTGCGCTCCATTTGCACGCTGTAGCCGTCGCTCTGCCGGAGACCGAACCGCGCCGCCGCCCGAGCTTCTCGCCGCCGTGGCCACAGTCGTCGTAGCTCCCAACCAAGCACACCCACGTGCTCACCGCGCTGCGTAGGTGCCGTAGGAGCTAAGCACGCCACTCCACGGCCACCGCAGCCCTGTTCCCGAGTGCGCCCGAGCTCCGGCCGCCGCGGTCGAGCTCCTCACCATCGCCTCCGGCCACCCCAGGCCCGACTGGCGCCACCGCCCGACGCGCGCTGGTCTGGGCTCTCGAACGAGCCCAGCCACGCTGCGAACGGGGCACCACAGCCCGCGCCCGAGTGCCCCGCCGCGTCTGCTGCCGCCGGCGGCTAAACGCTGTCGAGTTGACCCCGTCTGACTAGGCTGACCCCCTCCCCTGAATCAATGGCAAGTGGGGCCCGCCTGCTAACTAACCTGGGTTAACTTTAATTAACTCTAAATTAGTTAGTTAACTAACAGTGACACTGACGTGTGGACCCCACACGTCAGGTTTGACCTGGACGACCCCGCTGACCAGCTGACATCACAGTGATGCAGTGCTGACGCAATATCTCATTTCTGGATTTATTCTTATATAGGAAATTCCAGAAAATGCACAAAACTTCTGAAAATCATAGAAAATAATCTATAACTCAGATGGAAAACATTTATATATGAAAAATGATCAGAAAAATCCAATCTATCCATCTGTACCATTTTCATGCATGTTAGAACAACTTATGGCTGCTGTTTAGGCCAAATCATGTAAATGGCATTTGAATTTCCACATATGAAGTTTGAATTTGAACCTAAGGTTCAAACCAACTCCATTTAATATGTTGCTAGTTGCATTAGCTCAAAACACATTCATATTGCCATGTCATAGCATGCATCATATTGTGCATTGCATTGATCGTGTTTCTTCTCTGTTTGCCGGTGTTGTCCCCTCTCAGTAGACGTTGCTTCGACGATGCGATCGATGACACCGATGAAGAGCTACACTATCTTCGGAAGTGTCAGGCAAGCAAAACCCCCTTGTTCATTCTGATACAATCCCACTCTCTCGCTCCTGCTCTCTTTTACTGCATTAGGACAACAACGATTCATCTGTTACTTGCTGCGGTAGCCGAACCCCTTCATCCTCTGCATGACCTGTCATTGCCATCGTAAATAGATGAAACCCACTAGCATGAGTAGGAGTTCTTTGAGCCCTGATGTGCCTACTCATTCACGTATTGGTATGGTGAATTTCTGGACTCGTGTGCGCCACCTCAAAAGAGTATGAGTAGGAATTTGTGGAGTCCTGTTAGCCCAGTGCTACAGCCCAGATTCGCACGTTGCTGACCGACATGCTCGATGTTGATTCATGTATGCCTGTCCCCGTAAGTTAGTGCCACTTTTGGTTCACGACTAGTCATGTCGGCCCGGGTTCTCTGTCATATGGATGCTAGCGACACTATCATATACGTGAGCCAAAAGACACAAACAGTCCCGGGCCATGGTAAGGCGACACCCGTGGGAATACCGTGCGTGAGGCCGCAAAGTGATATGAGGTGTTACCGGCTAGATCGATGTGACTTGGAATCGGGGTCCTGACAACAACACCAACAACCACATTGGAACCAAGGATCGGGAGGCACCTCCATGGTGGCATGCAGATCTTTGTGAAGATCATAAGCACTCAAGATCAGATGAGGACCAGAAGACGACGATCCTCGGCAAGATCCTTGCCGAGGAAATCCACGAGACCCCCGACAAGATCCTTGCCAGGGACGACTGTGATGCCGCGGCAAGACCCTTGCCGGGGGCACCTGCAAGGCCACAACCAGGCCCGCGTCTGCCAAGACTCCACCGCCGTTCCCATACAGCTGCCAGCCCAACCAGCTGGGCAGGCACCTGCGTGGCAACGTGCGGCTTCCAGGCCAGCTCAGCAAGCACCTGCATGGTGGCATGCAGATCTTCGTGAAGACCCTACCACCATGCCATCTCAGCAGCCTGCCAGCCTACATGGCGCTGCATGCATCATTGGCCTGGACGCGTGGCGGAGCAAGGCGGGGCGGCGACGGACGGGCCGGGCCTCGTTGCCATCCCCATTAAAGCAACGGGACACCTAAGGGGGCGCATTTAATGCGTCTTGTCCCGTAATGACAGGCGATAAGCTTGCGCACTGTACGCCTTTCCACCTCCTGTGTGCCACTGTGGTGACCCCTTTTGTCTATAAAAGGAGGCCCGAGGCGTCCAGGAGAAGGATTCGGATCTTTTGGGTTGCACATGCACCGTAGCTAGCTTAAGAACTCAAGAACACTCAAATACATACACCAAAGCAGGACTAGGGTATTACGCATCTTTGCGGCCCGAACCTAGGTAAACGATCCTTGTGCTGACCGCCAGATCCGCTCTTTGCACAACCCCGCGCCCGCCAACCGTAGAAGTGATCCCAGTGATCCCATAGGTGTCGTTCCCACCGACATCTTTGGCACGCCAGGTAGGGGGCGCCGTTGTGGAAATCCGGTCTGGTTGAAGCAGCGATTTCATCATGGTCGTCACTCCAAGGAAGAAGATGACCAAACGGGCGGCGTCGCCTGCGGATGCGGTGAACGCTCGCGCAACGACAGAAAAGCTAAGTCACGCGAAATCTTGTTTATTTTCACTTGTATAAGGTTGTTCTCCCCGAGAGATCTCGTTCTTTGTACGGGAAACCTTCCGCTATTGGCAACGCCTTTGTTTCTGTCTCGAGCCCGCTCGACAGTTCATGCGGCCGCGCTGGCGGCGGCAAGGTGGCCTACCGTTCCCAGCTGCGCTCTTGTCCTGCCTCGAGTACGCTCGACAGTTCAAGCGACCGCGCTGGCGGCGGCAAGGTGGCTCGCCCGGCAGCAAGCGGCCTTCCCGCAGGGTTCTAAGGATCCGTCCTTAAAGCACCACAGCATGGGTTTACGCGTCGGTAGCCTTATCTCAACAAGCGTAGGGTATGAACATACGAAGAAAGATCTAACGGGAAGATAGCATGCATGATATTAAAAGTACTGCAGAGTTATACTACATGAATTGTTGCTGCGGTTCTAACTAAAGATAAAAATTGTCTTGGTTATGAACCTGCAGCGGCGATAAGAAACGGGGTGCCTAATCCTGGCACTGGCCCTCTACCCTCCGAACTCTGTCGACGCGGCTGATGATAGGCTCGATACGCTCCTCGAGCGCCGCGAGGTCCGCATCCTCCGACAAGCTCTCTAGCGCAGCGTCAAAGTCGAGGTTGGGGTTCCAGTACGCCACCTTGGTGAGGACCTTGGTCATGACACCCCGGCAAAGCTGCCGGGCCTCATTGGCCAGAGAGGCCGCCCTGTTGGAATGGAACTGCTCCAGGGCCCCGAGAACACCCTCGAAGAACAGGGTCAGATTCGCATTGGGACTCACGTTCGGCTCCGAGACGTACCTCACGTTTGGCATCCCCATGGTAGCCAGCTGCGTGGTGATCCTGCCGACGACGTCGGCGAGGTGGCTGACCCAGAGGTTCTCGCCGTTCACGAAATCCTCGTGGTTGGCGGTGTCGTTCTTCCGCAGCTGCCTCTCCTTCTCCAGATTCTTGGCCAGGGTCTCCTCTCGGGCCTTGACCTCCGAAAGCGTCCCTTCAAGACCCTCCAGCTTCAGCTTCAGGTCTTTGATGGAGTCGTTGGCCTTGGAGAGCTGCTCAGCCTTGCCGAGGACTATAGCATGCGCCTCGATCAGAGCGCCGTTGAGCGTGTCCTTCTCCTTCGCCAGCTTCAGGGCCTGGTCCATCAGCCCGTCCCGCTCCACCTCCGCTCTTTCACCTTGCCGGCATGGACCAGGGCTTGGGCATTGAGCACCTCCTTGTGCCTCTGCTCCAGCTCCTGGGTCCGCTGCACGACAAGCTTCTCCACCTCCTCATCCTTGCCGCGGAGTGTTGCGGCGAGCTTCTCCTCGTGAGCGGCAAGGTCCTCCTCCTGTGAGTTTAGCTCGGCCTGGTGCTGGTGCCGAGCGGCCTCATCTTTGGCGGCCTGCTCCTTCGCCAGCTCCCGGGCCTTCTCGATGTCGGCCTGCTTCATGACAAGCTCCAGCTTGCACTCAGCCAGCACGTCCTGGGCGGCCTTCAAGTCCTTGTGGGATTGGGGGAACCAAGCCTGCGCCTCGGCGACGCGCTCCTCGAGGTCCACCTCCGCCTTGTCCACCACTGCCATCCTGGACTTGGCCTTGTCCAGGCGGGCACGGTGAAGCGCCTGGAGCTTCTAGAAGTTGGCGCTCATGGCCTGGAGGAGCCGCTCTTCCTAGGAACCGCCGCCACCGGCGCTTGGTTCGTCGACAACCTCGAGCCCGGCAGCGGCGAGCACCTCATCATCAAACACCTCCCCCTTGGTGGGCGCCCCGGTGCTCGCCGTCCCTGGGAGGTGGACTAACAGGTCATCGCTCACCTTCAGGTA
Source organism: Aegilops tauschii subsp. strangulata (assembly GCF_002575655.3). Taxonomy (NCBI): domain Eukaryota; kingdom Viridiplantae; phylum Streptophyta; class Magnoliopsida; order Poales; family Poaceae; genus Aegilops; species Aegilops tauschii. The sequence goes on along the minus strand of NC_053039.3, from coordinate 163,647,880 downwards.
CCGGCCCAAGCCAGAGGCAGCGGAGGAGGAAGGTTGGTCGTCAACCACCCCCTCCTCGGCAGCGGCCTTGCCGGCCTCCCCGGCAGGACCCTTGCCGGTCTCCTCGGGAGCGGCCTTGCCGGTCTCCCCGGCCAGCTCCTTGGCGGCATCCTCAGCAACATCCTTGGCGGCCTCCTCGGCGGCGATCTTGTTGGCTTCGGCCTCAGCATCCCTGGCGACCTCCTCGATGACAGTATCGATGTTCTCCTGGTCTGCCAAGGGAGCGCCTAGATGCCAAGAAGGGGGATGAGGCAAAGCCGAATCAAAGTTCAAAAAGAAAAAGAACGAACAGGGACAGAAGGCAAATAACTCACCCGTGCCAGGCTCGGAAGAAGTGGCCCCCTCCCCACCAAGATTCGGTGCCGGGACGGAGCCGTCGGCGCCCGGGTTTGCCTCCTCCTCCTCCGTGTGCATGGGCTCGGTGCTTGGCGCCCTTGCCGGGGACGCCCCTCGGGGTGGCGTGGTTGATGGGGGCGGCATGTTGGGGGTGGCCCCGGTGTCGGCGCTGCTGGCCTCCCCAGCGGACTCCGCCCACCCGGCAAGCTCCTTCTCCTCCGCGGCAGCCTCGTCCTCCACGTGGCTGTCGCTGCCAGCCTCCTTGGCGAGCTCCGCCTCCGCCGCCCTGGCGGCGATGTAGTCCAGCTCCGCTTGGGTGGTGTCCCGGGTGAGCAGCGGCTCGGCATGGATGTACTTCTCCGACAACTTGTCGAAGAACTCCTGCACCTGATCCGCCCCCGGCTCGGCCCAATTTGGGTCAAGGCCATGCGCGTTGAAGTCCGGCATCATGGCAGTGATGTCGGTTTGGCGAGAGTTGTTGCTCAACGGGACCACCCCCGCCGGCAACCCAAACAGGGGCCCCTTGACGACCTTGCCGGCCTTCGCGGCCTTGCCGGACCTCTCGGTCCTGCCATCGCGGTACACGTCGACCTGAAAAAGCCTCTGGCACAAGTGGGCGTGCCCCATCACCGTGAAGTTGTGGTCCAAGCCAGGGCGAAGCCTCATGATGTCAGCCGCGTTCCTGAAAAGCCAGGCCGGCCTCCCCTTGTTATGCAGTGGAGCGATTCGGCGGCCGATGAAATCCGCCCCAATCATCTCGAGGGTGAGCCCGGCCATGGTAAGGCGGTGAATCCTGGTGGTGGCGAACGTGAGCTTCTCATCATCGGCGTCGACATCGCTCCAATCATCTCTGCGAACCGGCGGCGCCTGGCGAACCCGGCAGAATTCTTGCGGGTCCTCCTCCACAATCCAGCACCATCGGCCCCGCCACTCCTCCCACCTCTCCCTCTGAGCGCCTTTCGAATATGTCCCCTTCCCCTGGCTCCTTGGGATCTAGGCGACACAACCGGAGATGGCGCCTCCCTTTTGGATACGAGGATAAAAATAGTGGCGGAAGAGCGCCGTGCTCGGATGCACTCCGGCGAAGCCCTCGCAGAGATGGGCAAAAAGGGCCATGCACGCCACGACATTTGGAGTGAAATCCAGAAGGTGGAAGCCGTAGGTGTGCATGACGTCGTTGAAGAAATCGGAGAAAGGGGGGCAGAGCCCGCAGGAAAAGTAATCGACGAAGAATGGGTACCGATTCGGGCTGGCCTCGGCGAAACCGGCGGGGATGATGCGCGTGGCGGGGTGCCCCTTCGTCTTGCATCCCCACAGGGGCTTGAAGTAGTCCCGGAGGTGGATCGCGTCGACCGTCGAAGGAAAGTAGGCGAGCTGCATCTGCCGCGCTGCCAACTCGCTCTCCGGCGCCCCCTTTCCCCCGGCGTCCTAGGCCACTCCCTTGCCCTTGCCGGTTTTGGATGCCATGGCGGCTGAGGAAGACAAAGGATGAGGGACAACAAAGGCGCGGCGGCGGCGGCGAGCGAAAGCAAGAGCTTGAGAAGGAAGAAGGGAAGGATGGCGGTTCCGAGATTGAGGAAGGCTCAGAGGGTAAATGGGCGTCGCACCTGCGGTTTTTCCTTTTTATTGGGAAGGCGCGGGCCGCTTCGTTACCATTTACTGCGATGTGACGCATGAGGGCAGCAGCCACCCCAAGCATGACCCCCACGTCACGTACGACCCTCCACGTCGTGCATTCAACGCGGGTCGTGGGGAAGTGCAACGAGCGAAGGAATTACTGCAGAAAAAATCTGCCCCGCCTGCCCGCGCACCGTTCTGGGCCTGGCCCAACAACGCGTTGCGCTTATGTGTGGCCCAGGCCCGGGGGCTCCTGTCGGTGTACAAAAGTAGGGGCTCTCCTTTTTTACCCCTCTACTTGTGAACGGGCAGTCAGAGCCACGCCTGCGGCCACACTTAGCAGGGCAAGGGGAGGGAGCAGAAGCGCAAGAACACCAGAAAGCGCTCCGGCCAAAAGCGCGAGACGGGCAAAGCAACGCCAAGACCAAGAAACACAAAGAGCAAGAGGGCGAGGTGGACTCCCCCGGCAAGAGCCTTGCCGGGGCAACTTGCCCGACGCCAGCAGAGCGCGCCACCCTTGAGCCCAAGGGTTCCAACACCACCAACAACCACATTGGAACCAAGGCTCGGGAGGCACCTCCATGGTGGCATGCAGATCTTTGTGAAGATCATAAGCACTCAAGATCAGATGAGGACCAGAAGACGACGATCCTCGGCAAGATCCTTGCCGAGGAAATCCACGAGACCCCCGGCAAGATCCTTGCCAGGGACGACTGTGATGCCGCGGCAAGACCCTTGCCGGGGCCCCGGCAAGACCCTTGCCGGGGGGCACCTGCAAGGCCACAACCAGGCCCGCGTCTGCCAAGACTCCACCGCCATTTCCATACAGCTGCCAGCCCAACCAGCTGGGCAGGCACCTGCGTGGCAACGTGTGGCTTCCAGGCCAGCTCAGCAAGCACCTGCGTGGTGGCATGCAGATCTTCGTGAAGACCCTACCACCACGCCATCTCAGCAGCCTGCCAGCCTACATGGCGTTGCATGCATCGTTGGCCTGGACGCGTGTCGGAGCAAGGCGGGGCGGCGACGGACGGGACGGGCCTCGTTGCCATCCCCAATAAAGCAACAGGACACCTAAGGGGGCGCATTTAATGCGTCTTGTCCCGTAATGATAGGTTATAAGCTTGCACACTGTACGCCTTTCCACCTCCCGTGTGCCATTGTGGCGACCCCTTTTGTCTATAAAAGGAGGCCCGAGGCGTCCAGGAGAAGGATTCGGATCTTTTGGGCTGCACACGCACCGTAGCTAGCTCAAGAACTCTAGAACACCCAAATACATACACCAAAACAGGATTAGGGTATTACGCATCTTTGCGGCCCGAACCTGGGTAAACGATCCTTGTGCTGACTGCCAGACCCGCTCTTTGCACAACCCCGCGCCCGCCAACCATAGAAGGGATCACAGTGATCCCATAGGTGTCGTTCCCACCGACAGTGAGCATCATGGAATTGGTGATGGAGGAAGGTTGGTGATGATGATGGCGACGAATCCCCCTCTTCGAAGCCCCGAACGGACTCCAGATCAGCCCTCCCGATGAAGAACAGGAGGTGGCGGCGGCTCCGTATCGTAAAACGTGATGAATCCTTCTCTCTGATTTTTTTCTCCACAAATACGTACTTATAGAGTTGGGATTAGGGTCGGAGGAGCTCCAGGGGCCCCACAAGCCTGCAGGCCGCGCCCTAGGGGGTGGGCACCCCCCCAGGGCTTCTGGCCTCTTGGTGCCCCCTTTGGTTGATTCTTGCGCCAATATTTTTTATATATTTCAAAAATATTCTCCGTAAATTTTTAGGTCAATCTGAGAAAATTTTATTTCTGCACAAAAATAACACCATAGCAATTCTGGTGAAAACAGCGTGAGTCCGGGTTAGTTCCATTCAAGTCATGCAAGTTAGAGTCCAAAACAAGGGCAAAAGAGTTTGCAAAAGTAGATACGATGGAGACATATCGAATAACATGATATATCTTATTTTTATCAAGATAAGCATGTTTCAGTGTATCAGGTAATTGCTTAATTCGAATACGGAGTCACTCTTAGGGGGAAGAGGATCCCCAAGAGTTCCAACAGGCAAGTTATGTTTAAGGATCGGTACTTGTTTGAATAATATATCATCTATTTCATTCCTTTCATTCATATACATATCATTTTCATGGTCTAGCAAATATTATTCTAAAGGGTCGGTAGGAGGAACAACAATAGAAGCAAGACGAATAATTTCATCCTTACTAGATAATTCTTTTCCATGAGGTTGCCTATGAAACATAGAGAAATTGCACTCATGAGATACATCACCAAATTTTACTCTAACCTTCTCTTTAACACAATGAATTTCAGCATTAACTATAACAACCCGAACCTGATAAGATTCGATGTCTCTGTGCTCACTATGCTAGTCCCTGGATCAATAGCTAGCACACATAGTACAAGATGTAATATCGAAATAAAACAACATGTCATAGTATTACATCGTAGATCTAGAATTTAATATAATACATACCTGCATAGCTCAAGGCTAGCTCACAACAAAAACATAGCGGAAAAGCAAATAAAATCTCCATGAAGTCCATCAACACCACAGGCAAATGTCGAGTATAGACATCGTAACCTACATCGTATCACTCACTCGTCGTATACAATCTGCAACATGAAACATTGCAACCACGAAGGGTCAATACTTTGAACGTATTGGCAAGTCACACAGGGAATGATATAACAGACCTACATCTACATGCAAGGTATATCAAGAGGATAGTGTAGTGGTTGTTTTGCAGAAAAGCTAATTTTTCCCTGATAACTACATAATATAATAGTCAAATTTTAATTATGTCTTGCTACAATTAAATACATATGGATGAATTGGGCAATCCAATTATAGCCTATCCCAATTATTAAGTTTCCCACTCAGTTTTTATTAAAGTATCATCTGTCAAGATCATCCAACAACTGTAATGGCATAGTCGCTCAAATTTGTCCATAACCGGGGACACGGATAATCATGATTAGTTTTAATACTCTGCAATGTTTTGCACACTTTACCCACTAGACTCAACCCGAAGATTGAGACGAAGTCTTTCAGAAGTAGTCACCTCCACCCACCGGCAGCCGGTACACCTACTCATATCTACATCTGCTAGCTTACTTGGGCGAGGATCCCACAACCTACTCAACTAAGCCAGAGCCCATTTAGCTAGTGGTTGCGCATGGAAACTACTAGTCACTAAGTCTGTCTGATCGTTTTGAGCCTGGGCGGCCGCCCACTTACATTCAGAGGGTATAAACCATGATGTTCTTGAAACCACCTTCAATACAAATTCCGCCCAGAGGTGATTTAAATCCTTAGTTACTACTCAATTTGTTATATGTATAATCCTCACATAAGCTCATTGTATACACGAACCAATCCCCGTCTATATATCATAGCAAGAATACACTACCGCGATCTACAATAAGGCCATCCTAACTGCATCTCAATAGCAATAGCATACTACCATAATATTCCTACACATGCATAATATAGTAATGTGATATAGAACTACATGCATAAAAAATAATAGGATGAAGGATGATCAAGGTGTAACTTTCCTAGTACGTTTGATGAAGTTCGTCGGACTCACAATTCCTCATAATTCTACTCGTCATGCTCTGAGTAATCTATCGCAATGAAATAACTCAAATCAATAACCATGTCATATAGAAGAACCAAAAGAACAACAAAAAAAATATGGCAAGGTTGAACAAGAATAATACATATAGGCTTAATATATAATATAGATCTCGATGTGCTATAAGGTGACAAGTGAAGAAGTCAACTCCAAAGAGTCAATTGACATAGAGAGATTGCTATATAGGATTGTATTTGAGATAATATGGAATAGGCTCAAAATTATAGGGAAAACAACAAACATGTTCTTGAATAGAAAACACATGACATAGGTGTTCATTTGCAAAAAGAACGAATTGAACAGGAGCACTACAACTCAAGTTATAGTGATATGAAGTTTGAATGAAATATTTGAATTGAAAAGGACAACAATATTTGAATCTGGAGTTCACATGATATTTTCAGGAAGTATTGGATACAAACAATATATATGCCAAAGGAATCAACCGGATCGGATACATGGTTTGCAAGATATGATCAACATATTATTTGAATTGCTAAAATTTGGAAAGTTTAGAAGTTGAAACTAATGATTCCGGTGGATAGATAAGATCAATATGAACACACAGGAAAATGTTTCACTGAGTTTGGATGTGTAGATCAAAAGTTATAGCCGAAACAAAATGTGCACATATTGTGTTAAAAAAATTCTGCCGTGGCAGCGTTTTGAAGATGATGCTGCTGTGTTGTGCGGGTGCCATGTGGCAGTCCATGATTCGACAGAAAATGTCCTGTGTGTGGCGTGCTCACCTTAAACGGAGGTAAACTGCGGAGGCAGTGCTCCGGTGATCTTCTAGTGAAGAGAGTGATGGGAGGGTCCAGCGCACGTTTGAGGTGACGATAGGAACAGCTGGGATGACGGGGACGATAGGCATAGGGACTGCGGTGGCGCTCCGCGATGCTTTGGAGCGACATGGTGTTGGAATATTAGGCAAGTTCATGATTAATTCCAGTAAATAATTCATGACTAGAAGAGATACTAGCATGCAATAATCTAGCAAACTAGAAGAACAGCAAGACATGCATAACAGCAGCAAACACGTAACAATAGCTGTAGAAACAGACATGAACAGAGGATGTTGGACGTACTGATCGTTAGCTATTATGGGTGCGACAGTGTTGATGACGATGTTGGCGACAATCTGCTGCTGACGGCGATGAATACGACGATGAGTAGCACCGCCCGACTTGGACGGAAGACGACCCGTGATGACGAATTTGAGCAGTCGCGCACAGCGCTTCCCAAAAACCTAATTCGTCCTCTCCCGGTGCAGGATCGCAAAGACGAACGGTTCCGAAGACCTGCTCTCCCACGCGCCGATGCACGCCGGCGTTTGGGATGGAGTAGACTACGCTGGCGGCGCAAGTTGTGAGATGAGGCAAAACCCTAGGTGTTTTTCGGTGTGTCTCTGGCCGCAGCCGGTAGCTGTATATATATTAGGACCAGAGGCGGTATTGTGTCGCGACCACAATCCCAAACCGACTCGGTTTCTAATTCGTATACTTACCGGACAAGAAATCAAAAACTTGTCTGCCAAGACATAAAAATAAAACGGCAAAAGGAAGCTGCGCTCCTGCAAGGAGACGGACCGGATTTCGGCGGACCATTCACGCGCATGTCGCATGTACGCGCCGCCTCGCCTCGCCACGCCACGCCACGGCCCGGCCCGGCCCGGCCCGGCCAGGCGAGGCGAGGCGAGCGAGCGCGCGCGTGTGGTTTTCCCTTTCTCTTCTCACACACCACTTAGAGTGGTGGAGAGAACCCACTATATAAAGAGGTCCAACTCTTCTTCAACTTCCAAGGTGGGACTAAACTTAGCACCACCACTTGCCATTTTTACACATGGGCTTTGAGATTTCAGAAATTGCTATGGGCCTAGCCCATTAATTCTAACAATCCCCCACCAGATCTCAAATACCCATTTAGAGATTTGCCTTCTCTCATCACTTGTTTAATATACCAGTGTTTCAGCAGAGACTGTTAAGTTGAACTTCTGCCTAGAACTTTAAGCTACATCCATTCACAACTTGACAATGGACTATGCCTTGAATTGCTAGTTTTGTGTGAACAGGTTTCACTAAAAGTCTTAACCAGTACCTGACCGCCAGTAGGCTACCCCGCGGTTTGGAGCTTATACGTCATACTCCCTGGTCTCTTCGTGAGCTTACTAGAGATCACCCAAATCTCATAGACTGCGACGTTTACAGTCAGAACTCATATAGGTGTGTTCTTTCAAGACTGCTCTGTAGGACAGCATCTTTGCTAATTATAGCCAATAAAACCACATTAAGGCATGTTGCCAACCTGCCTTACAGATCTGAGCCTTACAGCTCTGAGAGTTTTGCATCTTCACTTGGAGACGATCATAAGTTATTACTCTCCTCAGTTAACCAATAGCTTGTTCTTCCCAGATCCTAATTCACGGGATCTCCGATCACAAAGGTTGGGTTACTACTATGGTGTAACATCTATGGGTCTCATACCCATCTCCCTCGATGCAATATCTATCACATTTCGTGATAGTCCCTTTGTAAAGGGATCTGCCAGGTTTTTGTCTGTTTGTATATACGTAACAGTTATTACTCCGGAGTTTCTCAACTTCCTGACAGACTTCAAACGTCTTTTCACGTGTCTTGATGACTTTGCATTATCTTTAGAATTGTTCACTTTAGCGATAACCGTTTGGTTATCACAATTCATAAGAATAGCCGGTACAGGTTTTTCAACAACCGGCAAGTCCATCAAGAGCTCACGCAGCCATTCTGCCTCAACAGTAGCTGTGTCCAAAGCAGTTAATTCTGCTTCCATAGTTGACCTCGTCAATATGGTTTGCTTGCAAGACCTCCATGACACTGCGCCACCACCATGAGTAAATACATACCCACTTGTTGCGTAAAGTACATCAACATCGGAGATCCAATTTGAATCACTATATCCTTCTAGCACAGCAGGATGCCCTGAATAAGTAATTCCGTAACTCATAGTACCTCTCAGATAGCACAAGACCCTTTCTAGTGCATGCCAATGATCATCACCCGGGTTGGACATGAACCTACTCAGTTTGCTCACAGCAAAAGAGATATCTGGTCTTGTAGCGCTAGCTAAGTACATGAGTGAACCGACAATTTGAGAGTATCTTAATTGATCTCTCGTTTCTTTCTTGTTCTTTCTGAGTGTCACGCTGGGATCATAAGGTGTTGGAGAAGGCTTGCTATCCATAAAACCGAATCGGTTCAAGACCTTCTCAACATAGTGAGATTGCGTTAATGTAATCCCACTCTCATCCTTAATAAGTTTGATGTTTAGAATTACATCGGCTTCTCCCAGATCTTTCATGTCAAAACTTTTCGATAGAAAAGACTTGACCTCATTAATTGCATTAATGTTTGTACCAAAGATCAGTATGTCGTCCACATACAAACATAATATGACACTATTGCCCCCACCATGGCGATAGTAAACACACCTATCAGCCTCGTTAATGACAAATCCTGCAGAAGTCAGAGTTCTTTCAAACTTCTCATGCCATTGCTTAGGTGCCTGTTTCAGACCATACAAAGATTTTAACAACTTGCACACCTTTCTCTCTTCACCCTTTACCACAAACCCGTCAGGCTGATCCATATAGATCTCCTCTTCCAACTCTCCATTGAGAAAAGCTGTCTTTACATCCATTTGATGAATGATAAGACCATAAGAGGCAGCCAAGGAAAGTAACACTCGAATGGTGGTCATTCTAGCAACGGGTGAATAGGTGTCAAAATAATCTTCGCCTTCTTTCTGAGTGTAGCCCTTGGCCACTAGCCGCGCCTTGTACTTATCAATAGTACCATCAGGCTTCAGCTTCTTTTTGAACACCCACTTACAGCCCACAGGTTTACAACCATATGGTCTATCAGTTAGTTCCCAAGTTCCATTAGAAAGAATTGAGTCCATCTCATTATGAACAGCTTCTTTCCAATCATCTACATCCGGAGATGCATATGCTTCTGCAATCGTCTTGGGTGTGTCGTCCACAAGGTATACAATGAAATCATCACCAAAGGATTTTGCAATCCTTTGTCTCTTGTTCCTTCTAGGAACTTCATTGTTATCCTTCTCAAGGACTTCCTCATGTGATTGTTCGAAATATTCATCAGTTGTACTAGATTCAGGAATTATCTCAGAAGAAAATCTAGCAATGCTATGCATATCTTTCATAGGAAATATGTTCTCAAAAAATGTTGCATCACGAGATTCCATTATAGTATCAACATGCATATCAGGTACTTCAGATTTTACCACTAAAAACCTATAAGCAATGCTCCGTTGAGCATACCCTAGAAAGACACAATCCACTGTCTTTGGTCCAAGTTTGCGTTTCTTAGGAATAGGAATATTGACCTTTGCCAAACATCCCCAAGTACGCAAATAAGAAAGTGATGGTTTTCTCCCAACCCACTCCTCATAAGGGGTTTTCTCTTTATTATTGTTGGGAACTCTATTCAGGACATGACATGAAGTCAATAGAGCCTCCCCCCACCATGCCTTAGATAAACCAGCAGTGTCTAACATGGCATTCACCAAGTCAGTCAATGTGCGGTTTTTCCTCTCGGCCACTCCATTTGATTGAGGTGAATAGGGAGGCGTCCTCTCATGAATAATACCATGTTCCTCACAAAATTCATCAAAAACTTTTGGAAAATACTCTCCACCACGATCGGACCTAAGACGCTTGATCTTTCTCTCTAGTTGATTTTCAACTTCAGCTTTATAGATTTTAAAGTAGTCTAATGCTTCATCTTTAGTTTGCAACAAATAAACATAGCAAAATCTAGTCGCATCATCAATCAAAGTCATGAAATATCTCTTTCCACCTTTTGTCAACACACCATTCATCTCACAAAGATCAGAATGTATGAGTTCTAGAGGTGCCAAGTTTCTCTCCTCGGCAGCCTTATGAGGCTTTCGAGGTTGCTTAGATTGCACACAACTATGGCACTTAGAACCTTTGGCAACTGTGAAGTTCGGAATTAAACTCATGCTGGATAGCCGAGACATTAAACCAAAATTAATATGACATAAACGAGAGTGCCAAATACTTGCATCATCATTAACACTAGCACAAATTTGGTTTATTGACTTATTGCAAAAATCTGAAAGAGAAAAGCGGAACAAGCCTCCGCACTCATAGCCTTTTCCTATAAATTGTCCAAATCTTGACACGATTACTTTATTGGACTCTAAAACTACCTTAAATCCATCTCGACATAGAAGGGAGCCGCTAACTAGATTCTTGTTCATAGTAGGGACATGCTGCACGTTCCTTAGTTGCACGATCTTTCCCGAAGTAAACTTCAGATCCACCGTGCCAATGCCACGAACAGAAGCATGTGACCCATTCCCCATTAGGACGGAAGAATCCCTTGCGACCTGATAAGAAGTAAACAGGGAGATGTCAGCACACACATGAACGTTAGCACCCGAATCAATCCACCACGAAGATGATTGAAATACTGAAAGCACAATAGGTAAATTACCATACCCATCAGTATTGCTAGCGGTCACCATGTTGACAGTCTTGGAGCTTGTTTTCCCTCTGCGGTCTGCACGTTCAGGGCATTCCTTGGAAAAGTGTCCAGGCTTCCCACAGGCGTAGCACTCTAGCTCAGCCTTGTTGAACTTCTTCTTCTTGAAAGTAGTAGTCTTGGTAGGCTTGTTGAAAACAGGTTTGTTCTTCCCTTTGTTCTTGTTCTGTGGGTACCTCTGCACCATGTTAGCAGTAGGCTGAACCTCACCTCCTTTTTCAGTGGTATCTTTAGCCCGAGCTTTTTCTTCAACATCAAGAGATGCAATCAGATTTTCAACTGATATCTCCTGTCTCTTATGCTTCAGAGTTGTGGCGAAATTCCTCCATGAAGGAGGCAACTTTGCAATCATGCACCCAGCCACGAATTTGTCGGGTAGAACACATTTAAGGAGTTCAAGTTCCTTCACAATGCACTGTATCTCATGAGCTTGTTCAACCACAGAACGGTTATTCACCATCTTGTAGTCATGAAAACTCTCCATGATGTACAGTTCACTGCCTGCATCTGTTGCACCGAATTTTGCATTCAGTGCATCCCACAGAATTTTTCCGTCGTTTATGTGCATGTACACATCACACAGACGGTCAGCAAGAACACTCAGAATGCATCCCACAAACATAGTATTGGCTTCCTGGAATTTTCTCCGATCTTCGTCGGTTATTCCCTCTGGAGCACCAACACTAGCGTGGAAAACTTTCAGAGCAGTAAGCCAGAGCGTGGTCTTCACCTGCCACCTCTTAAAGTGCACACCGGTAAACTTATCCGGCCTCAGTGCATCAGCAAATCCAGCCATAGTTAACTCAGGAAATTGCCTACAATTAGGTTTTTGGATTGTTGGAATATTAGGCAAGTTCATGATTAATTCCAGTCAATAATTCATGACTAGAAGAGATACTAGCATGCAATAATCTAGCAAACTAGAAGAACAGCAAGACATGCATAACAGCAGCAAACACGTAACAATAGCTGTAGAAACAGACATGAACAGAGGATGTTGGACGTACTGATCGTTAGCTATTATGGGTGCGACAGTGTTGATGACGATGTTGGCGACGATCTGCTGCTGACGGTGATGAATACGACGATGAGTAGCACCGCCCGACTTGGACGGAAGACGACCCGTGATGACGAATTTGAGCAGTCGCGCACAGCGCTTCCCAAAAACCTAATTCGTCCTCTCCCGGTGCAGGATCGCAAAGACGAACGGTTCCGGAGACCTGCTCTCCCACGCGCCGATGCACGCCGGCGTTTGGGATGGAGTAGACTACGATGGCGGCGCAAGTTGTGGGATGAGGCAAAACCCTAGGTGTTTTTCGGTGTGTCTCTGGCCGCAGCCGGTAGCTGTATATATATTAGGACCAGAGGCGGTATTGTGTCGCGACCACAATCCCAAACCGACTCGGTTTCTAATTCGTATACTTACCGGACAAGAAATCAAAAACTTGTCTGCCAAGACATAAAAATAAAACGGCAAAAGGAAGCTGCGCTCCTGCAAGGAGACGGACCGGATTTCGGCGGACCATTCACGCGCATGTCGCATGTACGCGCCGCCTCGCCTCGCCACGCCACGCCACGCCACGGCCCGGCCCGGCCCGGCCAGGCGAGGCGAGGCGAGCGAGCGCGCGCGTGTGGTTTTCCCTTTCTCTTCTCACACACCACTTAGAGTGGTGGAGAGAACCCACTATATAAAGAGGTCCAACTCTTCTTCAACTTCCAAGGTGGGACTAAACTTAGCACCACCACTTGCCATTTTTACACATGGGCTTTGAGATTTCAGAAATTGCTATGGGCCTAGCCCATTAATTCTAACAATCCCCCACCAGATCTCAAATACCCATTTAGAGATTTGCCTTCTCTCATCACTTGTTTAATATACCAGTGTTTCAGCAGAGACTGTTAAGTTGAACTTCTGCCTAGAACTTTAAGCTACATCCATTCACAACTTGACAATGGACTATGCCTTGAATTGCTAGTTTTGTGTGAACAGGTTTCACTAAAAGTCTTAACCAGTACCTGACCGCCAGTAGGCTACCCCGCGGTTTGGAGCTTATACGTCATACTCCCTGGTCTCTTCGTGAGCTTACTAGAGATCACCCAAATCTCATAGACTGCGACGTTTACAGTCAGAACTCATATAGGTGTGTTCTTTCAAGACTGCTCTGTAGGACAGCATCTTTGCTAATTATAGCCAATAAAACCACATTAAGGCATGTTGCCAACCTGCCTTACAGATCTGAGCCTTACAGCTCTGAGAGTTTTGCATCTTCACTTGGAGACGATCATAAGTTATTACTCTCCTCAGTTAACCAATAGCTTGTTCTTCCCAGATCCTAATTCACGGGATCTCCGATCACAAAGGTTGGGTTACTACTATGGTGTAACATCTATGGGTCTCATACCCATCTCCCTCGATGCAATATCTATCACATTTCGTGATAGTCCCTTTGTAAAGGGATCTGCCAGGTTTTTGTCTGTTTGTATATACGTAACAGTTATTACTCCGGAGTTTCTCAACTTCCTGACAGACTTCAAACGTCTTTTCACGTGTCTTGATGACTTTGCATTATCTTTAGAATTGTTCACTTTAGCGATAACCGTTTGGTTATCACAATTCATAAGAATAGCCGGTACAGGTTTTTCAACAACCGGCAAGTCCATCAAGAGCTCACGCAGCCATTCTGCCTCAACAGTAGCTGTGTCCAAAGCAGTTAATTCTGCTTCCATAGTTGACCTCGTCAATATGGTTTGCTTGCAAGACCTCCATGACACTGCGCCACCACCATGAGTAAATACATACCCACTTGTTGCGTAAAGTACATCAACATCGGAGATCCAATTTGAATCACTATATCCTTCTAGCACAGCAGGATGCCCTGAATAAGTAATTCCGTAACTCATAGTACCTCTCAGATAGCACAAGACCCTTTCTAGTGCATGCCAATGATCATCACCCGGGTTGGACATGAACCTACTCAGTTTGCTCACAGCAAAAGAGATATCTGGTCTTGTAGCGCTAGCTAAGTACATGAGTGAACCGACAATTTGAGAGTATCTTAATTGATCTCTCGTTTCTTTCTTGTTCTTTCTGAGTGTCACGCTGGGATCATAAGGTGTTGGAGAAGGCTTGCTATCCATAAAACCGAATCGGTTCAAGACCTTCTCAACATAGTGAGATTGCGTTAATGTAATCCCACTCTCATCCTTAATAAGTTTGATGTTTAGAATTACATCGGCTTCTCCCAGATCTTTCATGTCAAAACTTTTCGATAGAAAAGACTTGACCTCATTAATTGCATTAATGTTTGTACCAAAGATCAGTATGTCGTCCACATACAAACATAATATGACACTATTGCCCCCACCATGGCGATAGTAAACACACCTATCAGCCTCGTTAATGACAAATCCTGCAGAAGTCAGAGTTCTTTCAAACTTCTCATGCCATTGCTTAGGTGCCTGTTTCAGACCATACAAAGATTTTAACAACTTGCACACCTTTCTCTCTTCACCCTTTACCACAAACCCGTCAGGCTGATCCATATAGATCTCCTCTTCCAACTCTCCATTGAGAAAAGCTGTCTTTACATCCATTTGATGAATGATAAGACCATAAGAGGCAGCCAAGGAAAGTAACACTCGAATGGTGGTCATTCTAGCAACGGGTGAATAGGTGTCAAAATAATCTTCGCCTTCTTTCTGAGTGTAGCCCTTGGCCACTAGCCGCGCCTTGTACTTATCAATAGTACCATCAGGCTTCAGCTTCTTTTTGAACACCCACTTACAGCCCACAGGTTTACAACCATATGGTCTATCAGTTAGTTCCCAAGTTCCATTAGAAAGAATTGAGTCCATCTCATTATGAACAGCTTCTTTCCAATCATCTACATCCGGAGATGCATATGCTTCTGCAATCGTCTTGGGTGTGTCGTCCACAAGGTATACAATGAAATCATCACCAAAGGATTTTGCAATCCTTTGTCTCTTGTTCCTTCTAGGAACTTCATTGTTATCCTTCTCAAGGACTTCCTCATGTGATTGTTCGAAATATTCATCAGTTGTACTAGATTCAGGAATTATCTCAGAAGAAAATCTAGCAATGCTATGCATATCTTTCATAGGAAATATGTTCTCAAAAAATGTTGCATCACGAGATTCCATTATAGTATCAACATGCATATCAGGTACTTCAGATTTTACCACTAAAAACCTATAAGCAATGCTCCGTTGAGCATACCCTAGAAAGACACAATCCACTGTCTTTGGTCCAAGTTTGCGTTTCTTAGGAATAGGAATATTGACCTTTGCCAAACATCCCCAAGTACGCAAATAAGAAAGTGATGGTTTTCTCCCAACCCACTCCTCATAAGGGGTTTTCTCTTTATTATTGTTGGGAACTCTATTCAGGACATGACATGAAGTCAATAGAGCCTCCCCCCACCATGCCTTAGATAAACCAGCAGTGTCTAACATGGCATTCACCAAGTCAGTCAATGTGCGGTTTTTCCTCTCGGCCACTCCATTTGATTGAGGTGAATAGGGAGGCGTCCTCTCATGAATAATACCATGTTCCTCACAAAATTCATCAAAAACTTTTGGAAAATACTCTCCACCACGATCGGACCTAAGACGCTTGATCTTTCTCTCTAGTTGATTTTCAACTTCAGCTTTATAGATTTTAAAGTAGTCTAATGCTTCATCTTTAGTTTGCAACAAATAAACATAGCAAAATCTAGTCGCATCATCAATCAAAGTCATGAAATATCTCTTTCCACCTTTTGTCAACACACCATTCATCTCACAAAGATCAGAATGTATGAGTTCTAGAGGTGCCAAGTTTCTCTCCTCGGCAGCCTTATGAGGCTTTCGAGGTTGCTTAGATTGCACACAACTATGGCACTTAGAACCTTTGGCAACTGTGAAGTTCGGAATTAAACTCATGCTGGATAGCCGAGACATTAAACCAAAATTAATATGACATAAACGAGAGTGCCAAATACTTGCATCATCATTAACACTAGCACAAATTTGGTTTATTGACTTATTGCAAAAATCTGAAAGAGAAAAGCGGAACAAGCCTCCGCACTCATAGCCTTTTCCTATAAATTGTCCAAATCTTGACACGATTACTTTATTGGACTCTAAAACTACCTTAAATCCATCTCGACATAGAAGGGAGCCGCTAACTAGATTCTTGTTCATAGTAGGAACATGCTGCACGTTCCTTAGTTGCACGATCTTTCCCGAAGTAAACTTCAGATCCACCGTGCCAATGCCACGAACAGAAGCATGTGACCCATTCCCCATTAGGACGGAAGAATCCCTTGCGACCTGATAAGAAGTAAACAGGGAGATGTCAGCACACACATGAACGTTAGCACCCGAATCAATCCACCACGAAGATGATTGAAATACTGAAAGCACAATAGGTAAATTACCATACCCATCAGTATTGCTAGCGGTCACCATGTTGACAGTCTTGGAGCTTGTTTTCCCTCTGCGGTCTGCACGTTCAGGGCATTCCTTGGAAAAGTGTCCAGGCTTCCCACAGGCGTAGCACTCTAGCTCAGCCTTGTTGAACTTCTTCTTCTTGAAAGTAGTAGTCTTGGTAGGCTTGTTGAAAACAGGTTTGTTCTTCCCTTTGTTCTTGTTCTGTGGGTACCTCTGCACCATGTTAGCAGTAGGCTGAACCTCACCTCCTTTTTCAGTGGTATCTTTAGCCCGAGCTTTTTCTTCAACATCAAGAGATGCAATCAGATTTTCAACTGATATCTCCTGTCTCTTATGCTTCAGAGTTGTGGCGAAATTCCTCCATGAAGGAGGCAACTTTGCAATCATGCACCCAGCCACGAATTTGTCGGGTAGAACACATTTAAGGAGTTCAAGTTCCTTCACAATGCACTGTATCTCATGAGCTTGTTCAACCACAGAACGGTTATTCACCATCTTGTAGTCATGAAAACTCTCCATGATGTACAGTTCACTGCCTGCATCTGTTGCACCGAATTTTGCATTCAGTGCATCCCACAGAATTTTTCCGTCGTTTATGTGCATGTACACATCACACAGACGGTCAGTAAGAACACTCAGAATGCATCCCACAAACATAGTATTGGCTTCCTGGAATTTTCTCCGATCTTCGTCGGTTATTCCCTCTGGAGCACCAACACTAGCGTGGAAAACTTTCAGAGCAGTAAGCCAGAGCGTGGTCTTCACCTGCCACCTCTTAAAGTGCACACCGGTAAACTTATCCGGCCTCAGTGCATCAGCAAATCCAGCCATAGTTAACTCAGGAAATTGCCTACAATTAGGTTTTTGGATTGTTGGAATATTAGGCAAGTTCATGATTAATTCCAGTAAATAATTCATGACTAGAAGAGATACTAGCATGCAATAATCTAGCAAACTAGAAGAACAGCAAGACATGCATAACAGCAGCAAACACGTAACAATAGCTGTAGAAACAGACATGAACAGAGGATGTTGGACGTACTGATCGTTAGCTATTATGGGTGCGACAGTGTTGATGACGATGTTGGCGACGATCTGCTGCTGACGGCGATGAATACGACGATGAGTAGCACCGCCCGACTTGGACGAAAGACGACCCGTGATGACGAATTTGAGCAGTCGCGCACAGCGCTTCCCAAAAACCTAATTCGTCCTCTCCCGGTGCAGGATCGCAAAGACGAACGGTTCCGGAGACCTGCTCTCCCACGCGCCGATGCACGCCGGCGTTTGGGATGGAGTAGACTACGATGGCGGCGCAAGTTGTGAGATGACGCAAAACCCTAGGTGTTTTTCGGTGTGTCTCTGGCCGCAGCCGGTAGCTGTATATATATTAGGACCAGAGGCGGTATTGTGTCGCGACCACAATCCCAAACCGACTCGGTTTCTAATTCGTATACTTACCGGACAAGAAATCAAAAACTTGTCTGCCAAGACATAAAAATAAAACGGCAAAAGGAAGCTGCGCTCCTGCAAGGAGACGGACCGGATTTCGGCGGACCATTCACGCGCATGTCGCATGTACGCGCCGCCTCGCCTCGCCACGCCACGCCACGGCCCGGCCCGGCCCGGCCAGGCGAGGCAAGGCGAGCGAGCGCGCGCGTGTGGTTTTCCCTTTCTCTTCTCACACACCACTTAGAGTGGTGGAGAGAACCCACTATATAAAGAGGTCCAACTCTTCTTCAACTTCCAAGGTGGGACTAAACTTAGCACCACCACTTGCCATTTTTACACATGGGCTTTGAGATTTCAGAAATTGCTATGGGCCTAGCCCATTAATTCTAACAATCCCCCACCAGATCTCAAATACCCATTTAGAGATTTGCCTTCTCTCATCACTTGTTTAATATACCAGTGTTTCAGCAGAGACTGTTAAGTTGAACTTCTGCCTAGAACTTTAAGCTACATCCATTCACAACTTGACAATGGACTATGCCTTGAATTGCTAGTTTTGTGTGAACAGGTTTCACTAAAAGTCTTAACCAGTACCTGACCGCCAGTAGGCTACCCCGCGGTTTGGAGCTTATACGTCATACTCCCTGGTCTCTTCGTGAGCTTACTAGAGATCACCCAAATCTCATAGACTGCGACGTTTACAGTTAGAACTCATATAGGTGTGTTCTTTCAAGACTGCTCTGTAGGACAGCATCTTTGCTAATTATAGCCAATAAAACCACATTAAGGCATGTTGCCAACCTGCCTTACAGATCTGAGCCTTACAGCTCTGAGAGTTTTGCATCTTCACTTGGAGACGATCATAAGTTATTACTCTCCTCAGTTAACCAATAGCTTGTTCTTCCCAGATCCTAATTCACGGGATCTCCGATCACAAAGGTTGGGTTACTACTATGGTGTAACATCTATGGGTCTCATACCCATCTCCCTCGATGCAATATCTATCACATTTCGTGATAGTCCCTTTGTAAAGGGATCTGCCAGGTTTTTGTCTGTTTGTATATACGTAACAGTTATTACTCCGGAGTTTCTCAACTTCCTGACAGACTTCAAACGTCTTTTCACGTGTCTTGATGACTTTGCATTATCTTTAGAATTGTTCACTTTAGCGATAACCGTTTGGTTATCACAATTCATAAGAATAGCCGGTACAGGTTTTTCAACAACCGGCAAGTCCATCAAGAGCTCACGCAGCCATTCTGCCTCAACAGTAGCTGTGTCCAAAGCAGTTAATTCTGCTTCCATAGTTGACCTCGTCAATATGGTTTGCTTGCAAGACCTCCATGACACTGCGCCACCACCATGAGTAAATACATACCCACTTGTTGCGTAAAGTACATCAACATCGGAGATCCAATTTGAATCACTATATCCTTCTAGCACAGCAGGATGCCCTGAATAAGTAATTCCGTAACTCATAGTACCTCTCAGATAGCACAAGACCCTTTCTAGTGCATGCCAATGATCATCACCCGGGTTGGACATGAACCTACTCAGTTTGCTCACAGCAAAAGAGATATCTGGTCTTGTAGCGCTAGCTAAGTACATGAGTGAACCGACAATTTGAGAGTATCTTAATTGATCTCTCGTTTCTTTCTTGTTCTTTCTGAGTGTCACGCTGGGATCATAAGGTGTTGGAGAAGGCTTGCTATCCATAAAACCGAATCGGTTCAAGACCTTCTCAACATAGTGAGATTGCGTTAATGTAATCCCACTCTCATCCTTAATAAGTTTGATGTTTAGAATTACATCGGCTTCTCCCAGATCTTTCATGTCAAAACTTTTCGATAGAAAAGACTTGACCTCATTAATTGCATTAATGTTTGTACCAAAGATCAGTATGTCGTCCACATACAAACATAATATGACACTATTGCCCCCACCATGGCGATAGTAAACACACCTATCAGCCTCGTTAATGACAAATCCTGCAGAAGTCAGAGTTCTTTCAAACTTCTCATGCCATTGCTTAGGTGCCTGTTTCAGACCATACAAAGATTTTAACAACTTGCACACCTTTCTCTCTTCACCCTTTACCACAAACCCGTCAGGCTGATCCATATAGATCTCCTCTTCCAACTCTCCATTGAGAAAAGCTGTCTTTACATCCATTTGATGAATGATAAGACCATAAGAGGCAGCCAAGGAAAGTAACACTCGAATGGTGGTCATTCTAGCAACGGGTGAATAGGTGTCAAAATAATCTTCGCCTTCTTTCTGAGTGTAGCCCTTGGCCACTAGCCGCGCCTTGTACTTATCAATAGTACCATCAGGCTTCAGCTTCTTTTTGAACACCCACTTACAGCCCACAGGTTTACAACCATATGGTCTATCAGTTAGTTCCCAAGTTCCATTAGAAAGAATTGAGTCCATCTCATTATGAACAGCTTCTTTCCAATCATCTACATCCGGAGATGCATATGCTTCTGCAATCGTCTTGGGTGTGTCGTCCACAAGGTATACAATGAAATCATCACCAAAGGATTTTGCAATCCTTTGTCTCTTGTTCCTTCTAGGAACTTCATTGTTATCCTTCTCAAGGACTTCCTCATGTGATTGTTCGAAATATTCATCAGTTGTACTAGATTCAGGAATTATCTCAGAAGAAAATCTAGCAATGCTATGCATATCTTTCATAGGAAATATGTTCTCAAAAAATGTTGCATCACGAGATTCCATTATAGTATCAACATGCATATCAGGTACTTCAGATTTTACCACTAAAAACCTATAAGCAATGCTCCGTTGAGCATACCCTAGAAAGACACAATCCACTGTCTTTGGTCCAAGTTTGCGTTTCTTAGGAATAGGAATATTGACCTTTGCCAAACATCCCCAAGTACGCAAATAAGAAAGTGATGGTTTTCTCCCAACCCACTCCTCATAAGGGGTTTTCTCTTTATTATTGTTGGGAACTCTATTCAGGACATGACATGAAGTCAATAGAGCCTCCCCCCACCATGCCTTAGATAAACCAGCAGTGTCTAACATGGCATTCACCAAGTCAGTCAATGTGCGGTTTTTCCTCTCGGCCACTCCATTTGATTGAGGTGAATAGGGAGGCGTCCTCTCATGAATAATACCATGTTCCTCACAAAATTCATCAAAAACTTTTGGAAAATACTCTCCACCACGATCGGACCTAAGACGCTTGATCTTTCTCTCTAGTTGATTTTCAACTTCAGCTTTATAGATTTTAAAGTAGTCTAATGCTTCATCTTTAGTTTGCAACAAATAAACATAGCAAAATCTAGTCGCATCATCAATCAAAGTCATGAAATATCTCTTTCCACCTTTTGTCAACACACCATTCATCTCACAAAGATCAGAATGTATGAGTTCTAGAGGTGCCAAGTTTCTCTCCTCGGCAGCCTTATGAGGCTTTCGAGGTTGCTTAGATTGCACACAACTATGGCACTTAGAACCTTTGGCAACTGTGAAGTTCGGAATTAAACTCATGCTGGATAGCCGAGACATTAAACCAAAATTAATATGACATAAACGAGAGTGCCAAATACTTGCATCATCATTAACACTAGCACAAATTTGGTTTATTGACTTATT
Organism: Aegilops tauschii subsp. strangulata; assembly: GCF_002575655.3. Lineage (NCBI taxonomy): Eukaryota > Viridiplantae > Streptophyta > Magnoliopsida > Poales > Poaceae > Aegilops > Aegilops tauschii. The sequence goes on along the minus strand of NC_053039.3, from coordinate 163,626,136 downwards.
GCAAAAATCTGAAAGAGAAAAGCGGAACAAGCCTCCGCACTCATAGCCTTTTCCTATAAATTGTCCAAATCTTGACACGATTACTTTATTGGACTCTAAAACTACCTTAAATCCATCTCGACATAGAAGGGAGCCGCTAACTAGATTCTTGTTCATAGTAGGGACATGCTGCACGTTCCTTAGTTGCACGATCTTTCCCGAAGTAAACTTCAGATCCACCGTGCCAATGCCACGAACAGAAGCATGTGACCCATTCCCCATTAGGACGGAAGAATCCCTTGCGACCTGATAAGAAGTAAACAGGGAGATGTCAGCACACACATGAACGTTAGCACCCGAATCAATCCACCACGAAGATGATTGAAATACTGAAAGCACAATAGGTAAATTACCATACCCATCAGTATTGCTAGCGGTCACCATGTTGACAGTCTTGGAGCTTGTTTTCCCTCTGCGGTCTGCACGTTCAGGGCATTCCTTGGAAAAGTGTCCAGGCTTCCCACAGGCGTAGCACTCTAGCTCAGCCTTGTTGAACTTCTTCTTCTTGAAAGTAGTAGTCTTGGTAGGCTTGTTGAAAACAGGTTTGTTCTTCCCTTTGTTCTTGTTCTGTGGGTACCTCTGCACCATGTTAGCAGTAGGCTGAACCTCACCTCCTTTTTCAGTGGTATCTTTAGCCCGAGCTTTTTCTTCAACATCAAGAGATGCAATCAGATTTTCAACTGATATCTCCTGTCTCTTATGCTTCAGAGTTGTGGCGAAATTCCTCCATGAAGGAGGCAACTTTGCAATCATGCACCCAGCCACGAATTTGTCGGGTAGAACACATTTAAGGAGTTCAAGTTCCTTCACAATGCACTGTATCTCATGAGCTTGTTCAACCACAGAACGGTTATTCACCATCTTGTAGTCATGAAAACTCTCCATGATGTACAGTTCACTGCCTGCATCTGTTGCACCGAATTTTGCATTCAGTGCATCCCACAGAATTTTTCCGTCGTTTATGTGCATGTACACATCACACAGACGGTCAGCAAGAACACTCAGAATGCATCCTACAAACATAGTATTGGCTTCCTGGAATTTTCTCCGATCTTCGTCGGTTATTCCCTCTGGAGCACCAACACTAGCGTGGAAAACTTTCAGAGCAGTAAGCCAGAGCGTGGTCTTCACCTGCCACCTCTTAAAGTGCACACCGGTAAACTTATCCGGCCTCAGTGCATCAGCAAATCCAGCCATAGTTAACTCAGGAAATTGCCTACAATTAGGTTTTTGGATTGTTGGAATATTAGGCAAGTTCATGATTAATTCCAGTCAATAATTCATGACTAGAAGAGATACTAGCATGCAATAATCTAGCAAACTAGAAGAACAGCAAGACATGCATAACAGCAGCAAACACGTAACAATAGCTGTAGAAACAGACATGAACAGAGGATGTTGGACGTACTGATCGTTAGCTATTATGGGTGCGACAGTGTTGATGACGATGTTGGCGACGATCTGCTGCTGACGGTGATGAATACGACGATGAGTAGCACCGCCCGACTTGGACGGAAGACGACCCGTGATGACGAATTTGAGCAGTCGCGCACAGCGCTTCCCAAAAACCTAATTCGTCCTCTCCCGGTGCAGGATCGCAAAGACGAACGGTTCCGGAGACCTGCTCTCCCACGCGCCGATGCACGCCGGCGTTTGGGATGGAGTAGACTACGATGGCGGCGCAAGTTGTGGGATGAGGCAAAACCCTAGGTGTTTTTCGGTGTGTCTCTGGCCGCAGCCGGTAGCTGTATATATATTAGGACCAGAGGCGGTATTGTGTCGCGACCACAATCCCAAACCGACTCGGTTTCTAATTCGTATACTTACCGGACAAGAAATCAAAAACTTGTCTGCCAAGACATAAAAATAAAACGGCAAAAGGAAGCTGCGCTCCTGCAAGGAGACGGACCGGATTTCGGCGGACCATTCACGCGCATGTCGCATGTACGCGCCGCCTCGCCTCGCCACGCCACGCCACGCCACGGCCCGGCCCGGCCCGGCCAGGCGAGGCGAGGCGAGCGAGCGCGCGCGTGTGGTTTTCCCTTTCTCTTCTCACACACCACTTAGAGTGGTGGAGAGAACCCACTATATAAAGAGGTCCAACTCTTCTTCAACTTCCAAGGTGGGACTAAACTTAGCACCACCACTTGCCATTTTTACACATGGGCTTTGAGATTTCAGAAATTGCTATGGGCCTAGCCCATTAATTCTAACAATCCCCCACCAGATCTCAAATACCCATTTAGAGATTTGCCTTCTCTCATCACTTGTTTAATATACCAGTGTTTCAGCAGAGACTGTTAAGTTGAACTTCTGCCTAGAACTTTAAGCTACATCCATTCACAACTTGACAATGGACTATGCCTTGAATTGCTAGTTTTGTGTGAACAGGTTTCACTAAAAGTCTTAACCAGTACCTGACCGCCAGTAGGCTACCCCGCGGTTTGGAGCTTATACGTCATACTCCCTGGTCTCTTCGTGAGCTTACTAGAGATCACCCAAATCTCATAGACTGCGACGTTTACAGTCAGAACTCATATAGGTGTGTTCTTTCAAGACTGCTCTGTAGGACAGCATCTTTGCTAATTATAGCCAATAAAACCACATTAAGGCATGTTGCCAACCTGCCTTACAGATCTGAGCCTTACAGCTCTGAGAGTTTTGCATCTTCACTTGGAGACGATCATAAGTTATTACTCTCCTCAGTTAACCAATAGCTTGTTCTTCCCAGATCCTAATTCACGGGATCTCCGATCACAAAGGTTGGGTTACTACTATGGTGTAACATCTATGGGTCTCATACCCATCTCCCTCGATGCAATATCTATCACATTTCGTGATAGTCCCTTTGTAAAGGGATCTGCCAGGTTTTTGTCTGTTTGTATATACGTAACAGTTATTACTCCGGAGTTTCTCAACTTCCTGACAGACTTCAAACGTCTTTTCACGTGTCTTGATGACTTTGCATTATCTTTAGAATTGTTCACTTTAGCGATAACCGTTTGGTTATCACAATTCATAAGAATAGCCGGTACAGGTTTTTCAACAACCGGCAAGTCCATCAAGAGCTCACGCAGCCATTCTGCCTCAACAGTAGCTGTGTCCAAAGCAGTTAATTCTGCTTCCATAGTTGACCTCGTCAATATGGTTTGCTTGCAAGACCTCCATGACACTGCGCCACCACCATGAGTAAATACATACCCACTTGTTGCGTAAAGTACATCAACATCGGAGATCCAATTTGAATCACTATATCCTTCTAGCACAGCAGGATGCCCTGAATAAGTAATTCCGTAACTCATAGTACCTCTCAGATAGCACAAGACCCTTTCTAGTGCATGCCAATGATCATCACCCGGGTTGGACATGAACCTACTCAGTTTGCTCACAGCAAAAGAGATATCTGGTCTTGTAGCGCTAGCTAAGTACATGAGTGAACCGACAATTTGAGAGTATCTTAATTGATCTCTCGTTTCTTTCTTGTTCTTTCTGAGTGTCACGCTGGGATCATAAGGTGTTGGAGAAGGCTTGCTATCCATAAAACCGAATCGGTTCAAGACCTTCTCAACATAGTGAGATTGCGTTAATGTAATCCCACTCTCATCCTTAATAAGTTTGATGTTTAGAATTACATCGGCTTCTCCCAGATCTTTCATGTCAAAACTTTTCGATAGAAAAGACTTGACCTCATTAATTGCATTAATGTTTGTACCAAAGATCAGTATGTCGTCCACATACAAACATAATATGACACTATTGCCCCCACCATGGCGATAGTAAACACACCTATCAGCCTCGTTAATGACAAATCCTGCAGAAGTCAGAGTTCTTTCAAACTTCTCATGCCATTGCTTAGGTGCCTGTTTCAGACCATACAAAGATTTTAACAACTTGCACACCTTTCTCTCTTCACCCTTTACCACAAACCCGTCAGGCTGATCCATATAGATCTCCTCTTCCAACTCTCCATTGAGAAAAGCTGTCTTTACATCCATTTGATGAATGATAAGACCATAAGAGGCAGCCAAGGAAAGTAACACTCGAATGGTGGTCATTCTAGCAACGGGTGAATAGGTGTCAAAATAATCTTCGCCTTCTTTCTGAGTGTAGCCCTTGGCCACTAGCCGCGCCTTGTACTTATCAATAGTACCATCAGGCTTCAGCTTCTTTTTGAACACCCACTTACAGCCCACAGGTTTACAACCATATGGTCTATCAGTTAGTTCCCAAGTTCCATTAGAAAGAATTGAGTCCATCTCATTATGAACAGCTTCTTTCCAATCATCTACATCCGGAGATGCATATGCTTCTGCAATCGTCTTGGGTGTGTCGTCCACAAGGTATACAATGAAATCATCACCAAAGGATTTTGCAATCCTTTGTCTCTTGTTCCTTCTAGGAACTTCATTGTTATCCTTCTCAAGGACTTCCTCATGTGATTGTTCGAAATATTCATCAGTTGTACTAGATTCAGGAATTATCTCAGAAGAAAATCTAGCAATGCTATGCATATCTTTCATAGGAAATATGTTCTCAAAAAATGTTGCATCACGAGATTCCATTATAGTATCAACATGCATATCAGGTACTTCAGATTTTACCACTAAAAACCTATAAGCAATGCTCCGTTGAGCATACCCTAGAAAGACACAATCCACTGTCTTTGGTCCAAGTTTGCGTTTCTTAGGAATAGGAATATTGACCTTTGCCAAACATCCCCAAGTACGCAAATAAGAAAGTGATGGTTTTCTCCCAACCCACTCCTCATAAGGGGTTTTCTCTTTATTATTGTTGGGAACTCTATTCAGGACATGACATGAAGTCAATAGAGCCTCCCCCCACCATGCCTTAGATAAACCAGCAGTGTCTAACATGGCATTCACCAAGTCAGTCAATGTGCGGTTTTTCCTCTCGGCCACTCCATTTGATTGAGGTGAATAGGGAGGCGTCCTCTCATGAATAGTACCATGTTCCTCACAAAATTCATCAAAAACTTTTGGAAAATACTCTCCACCACGATCGGACCTAAGACGCTTGATCTTTCTCTCTAGTTGATTTTCAACTTCAGCTTTATAGATTTTAAAGTAGTCTAATGCTTCATCTTTAGTTTGCAACAAATAAACATAGCAAAATCTAGTCGCATCATCAATCAAAGTCATGAAATATCTCTTTCCACCTTTTGTCAACACACCATTCATCTCACAAAGATCAGAATGTATGAGTTCTAGAGGTGCCAAGTTTCTCTCCTCGGCAGCCTTATGAGGCTTTCGAGGTTGCTTAGATTGCACACAACTATGGCACTTAGAACCTTTGGCAACTGTGAAGTTCGGAATTAAAATCATGCTGGATAGCCGAGACATTAAACCAAAATTAATATGACATAAACGAGAGTGCCAAATACTTGCATCATCATTAACACTAGCACAAATTTGGTTTATTGACTTATTGCAAAAATCTGAAAGAGAAAAGCGGAACAAGCCTCCGCACTCATAGCCTTTTCCTATAAATTGTCCAAATCTTGACACGATTACTTTATTGGACTCTAAAACTACCTTAAATCCATCTCGACATAGAAGGGAGCCGCTAACTAGATTCTTGTTCATAGTAGGGACATGCTGCACGTTCCTTAGTTGCACGATCTTTCCCGAAGTAAACTTCAGATCCACCGTGCCAATGCCACGAACAGAAGCATGTGACCCATTCCCCATTAGGACGGAAGAATCCCTTGCGACCTGATAAGAAGTAAACAGGGAGATGTCAGCATACACATGAACGTTAGCACCCGAATCAATCCACCACGAAGATGATTGAAATACTGAAAGCACAATAGGTAAATTACCATACCCATCAGTATTGCTAGCGGTCACCATGTTGACAGTCTTGGAGCTTGTTTTCCCTCTGCGGTCTGCACGTTCAGGGCATTCCTTGGAAAAGTGTCCAGGCTTCCCACAGGCGTAGCACTCTAGCTCAGCCTTGTTGAACTTCTTCTTCTTGAAAGTAGTAGTCTTGGTAGGCTTGTTGAAAACAGGTTTGTTCTTCCCTTTGTTCTTGTTCTGTGGGTACCTCTGCACCATGTTAGCAGTAGGCTGAACCTCACCTCCTTTTTCAGTGGTATCTTTAGCCCGAGCTTTTTCTTCAACATCAAGAGATGCAATCAGATTTTCAACTGATATCTCCTGTCTCTTATGCTTCAGAGTTGTGGCGAAATTCCTCCATGAAGGAGGCAACTTTGCAATCATGCACCCAGCCACGAATTTGTCGGGTAGAACACATTTAAGGAGTTCAAGTTCCTTCACAATGCACTGTATCTCATGAGCTTGTTCAACCACAGAACGGTTATTCACCATCTTGTACTCATGAAAACTCTCCATGATGTACAGTTCACTGCCTGCATCTGTTGCACCGAATTTTGCATTCAGTGCATCCCACAGAATTTTTCCGTCGTTTATGTGCATGTACACATCACACAGACGGTCAGCAAGAACACTCAGAATGCATCCCACAAACATAGTATTGGCTTCCTGGAATTTTCTCCGATCTTCGTCGGTTATTCCCTCTGGAGCACCAACACTAGCGTGGAAAACTTTCAGAGCAGTAAGCCAGAGCGTGGTCTTCACCTGCCACCTCTTAAAGTGCACACCGGTAAACTTATCCGGCCTCAGTGCATCAGCAAATCCAGCCATAGTTAACTCAGGAAATTGCCTACAATTAGGTTTTTGGATTGTTGGAATATTATGCAAGTTCATGATTAATTCCAGTAAATAATTCATGACTAGAAGAGATACTAGCATGCAATAATCTAGCAAACTAGAAGAACAGCAAGACATGCATAACAGCAGCAAACACGTAACAATAGCTGTAGAAACAGACATGAACAGAGGATGTTGGACGTACTGATCGTTAGCTATTATGGGTGCGACAGTGTTGATGATGATGTTGGCGACGATCTGCTGCTGACGGCGATGAATACGACGATGAGTAGCACCGCCCGACTTGGACGGAAGACGACCCGTGATGACGAATTTGAGCAGTCGCGCACAGCGCTTCCCAAAAACCTAATTCGTCCTCTCCCGGTGCAGGATCGCAAAGACGAACGGTTCCGGAGACCTGCTCTCCCACGCGCCGATGCACGCCGGCGTTTGGGATGGAGTAGACTACTATGGCGGCGCAAGTTGTGAGATGAGGCAAAACCCTAGGTGTTTTTCGGTGTGTCTCTGGCCGCAGCCGGTAGCTGTATATATATTAGGACCAGAGGCGGTATTGTGTCGCGACCACAATCCCAAACCGACTCGGTTTCTAATTCGTATACTTACCGGACAAGAAATCAAAAACTTGTCTGCCAAGACATAAAAATAAAACGGCAAAAGGAAGCTGCGCTCCTGCAAGGAGACGGACCGGATTTCGGCGGACCATTCACGCGCATGTCGCATGTACGCGCCGCCTCGCCTCGCCACGCCACGCCACGGCCCGGCCCGGCCCGGCCAGGCGAGGCGAGGCGAGCGAGCGCGCGCGTGTGGTTTTCCCTTTCTCTTCTCACACACCACTTAGAGTGGTGGAGAGAACCCACTATATAAAGAGGTCCAACTCTTCTTCAACTTCCAAGGTGGGACTAAACTTAGCACCACCACTTGCCATTTTTACACATGGGCTTTGAGATTTCAGAAATTGCTATGGGCCTAGCCCATTAATTCTAACAATCCCCCACCAGATCTCAAATACCCATTTAGAGATTTGCCTTCTCTCATCACTTGTTTAATATACCAGTGTTTCAGCAGAGACTGTTAAGTTGAACTTCTGCCTAGAACTTTAAGCTACATCCATTCACAACTTGACAATGGACTATGCCTTGAATTGCTAGTTTTGTGTGAACAGGTTTCACTAAAAGTCTTAACCAGTACCTGACCGCCAGTAGGCTACCCCGCGGTTTGGAGCTTATACGTCATACTCCCTGGTCTCTTCGTGAGCTTACTAGAGATCACCCAAATCTCATAGACTGCGACGTTTACAGTCAGAACTCATATAGGTGTGTTCTTTCAAGACTGCTCTGTAGGACAGCATCTTTGCTAATTATAGCCAATAAAACCACATTAAGGCATGTTGCCAACCTGCCTTACAGATCTGAGCCTTACAGCTCTGAGAGTTTTGCATCTTCACTTGGAGACGATCATAAGTTATTACTCTCCTCAGTTAACCAATAGCTTGTTCTTCCCAGATCCTAATTCACGGGATCTCCGATCACAAAGGTTGGGTTACTACTATGGTGTAACATCTATGGGTCTCATACCCATCTCCCTCGATGCAATATCTATCACATTTCGTGATAGTCCCTTTGTAAAGGGATCTGCCAGGTTTTTGTCTGTTTGTATATACGTAACAGTTATTACTCCGGAGTTTCTCAACTTCCTGACAGACTTCAAACGTCTTTTCACGTGTCTTGATGACTTTGCATTATCTTTAGAATTGTTCACTTTAGCGATAACCGTTTGGTTATCACAATTCATAAGAATAGCCGGTACAGGTTTTTCAACAACCGGCAAGTCCATCAAGAGCTCACGCAGCCATTCTGCCTCAACAGTAGCTGTGTCCAAAGCAGTTAATTCTGCTTCCATAGTTGACCTCGTCAATATGGTTTGCTTGCAAGACCTCCATGACACTGCGCCACCACCATGAGTAAATACATACCCACTTGTTGCGTAAAGTACATCAACATCGGAGATCCAATTTGAATCACTATATCCTTCTAGCACAGCAGGATGCCCTGAATAAGTAATTCCGTAACTCATAGTACCTCTCAGATAGCACAAGACCCTTTCTAGTGCATGCCAATGATCATCACCCGGGTTGGACATGAACCTACTCAGTTTGCTCACAGCAAAAGAGATATCTGGTCTTGTAGCGCTAGCTAAGTACATGAGTGAACCGACAATTTGAGAGTATCTTAATTGATCTCTCGTTTCTTTCTTGTTCTTTCTGAGTGTCACGCTGGGATCATAAGGTGTTGGAGAAGGCTTGCTATCCATAAAACCGAATCGGTTCAAGACCTTCTCAACATAGTGAGATTGCGTTAATGTAATCCCACTCTCATCCTTAATAAGTTTGATGTTTAGAATTACATCGGCTTCTCCCAGATCTTTCATGTCAAAACTTTTCGATAGAAAAGACTTGACCTCATTAATTGCATTAATGTTTGTACCAAAGATCAGTATGTCATCCACATACAAACATAATATGACACTATTGCCCCCACCATGGCAATCGCCACGCCACGGCCCGGCCAGGCGAGGCGAGCGAGCGCGCGCGTGTGGTTTTCCCTTTCTCTTATCACACACCACTTAGAGTGGTGGAGAGAACCCACTATATAAAGAGGTCCAACTCTTCTTCAACTTCCAAGGTGGGACTAAACTTAGCACCACCACTTGCCATTTTTACACATGGGCTTTGAGATTTCAGAAATTGCTATGGGCCTAGCCCATTAATTCTAACACATGGTTCTGAGCGGGCGCTCTTCGAGGTTCTCTAGGGCATCTCGATGCGGTGAGAAATGCGGGCAGCGACGGGCGGTGCTCCTGGTGGCCATAGGGGATCGGTGAAGATGGTGGGGGACGAGGTTGTCCCTGTGGAGTTCGGTGGTGTCACTAGGGCGCTCCGGTGCGTCATGTAACAATGGCGACGAGCGGTTGAAGTCAAGATTGCGGGCTGCTGCTTCGGTCGAGGTTCTCCTTCTGGTGTGTGCCCCTGCGTGAGAGAAGATGTGAGGGAGATATGGGAGAACACAAAGAACCTTCAAGATCAAAAGGGAAGGCCCCAGAGTGCAGGAGTCGCCGGAATTTATCACCGGCGTCGGGCATGGCGGCGGATCTCCTCGAGCTCGGTTCCGCGAGGGGAGTGAGGGAATTGGACGAGGGGATCGAGAGCAGTCGATCTGTGCCCACGAATTCGATGGAGGGGGGTTAGGGATCGGGCGAATCGAGCGTGGTCTGACTCTGCAGCGGCGGCGTTGACGTGTGGGAGGAGGAGACCGAGCGGAGATGGAAGACAACCAGGTGGGGCCCGCTTGTCGGCTGAACAGAGAGAAAGAAAAAAACACAGAGACGAAGTGGGTTATGGCATGCTCGGCGCTGGGCTGCTGTTCGGCTCCGGCCTGCTGGGCCCTCTGCTGCTGCCCGCTGCGCTGTGCGCCAGATAGCCCCTGGATTGGGCAAATACTCCGTTTTAGTTCTTTTCACTAACGGGCGCATACCCCCGCAGCGGCTTGGGCTCGGCCCGTCTACGTTCTTTTTTCTGCTTTCATCCCGCAAAAAAAGCACGAGCGTCGGTGGGAATCGAACCCACGACTTCTTCGTTCGAATTATGTCGCTGTAACCAGCCAGACAACCAGATACTATGTGTTCATTTACATCCTCTTTCTTTTTTTGTACTTTTTCTTTTTTCCTTTACTCTATTAATTTCTTTTTCTTTGTTAAATGCCTGAACGTTTTTCAATTTCTTGAACTTTTTTTTTCCAAATCTGATGAACCTTTTTCAAATTCTTGAACTGTTTTTTCAAAATCGATGAACTCTTTTTCAAAACCGATGAACTCTTTTTTGAAATTGATGTACTCTTTTTGAAAATCGATGAACTCTTTTCAAAATTGATGAACTATTTTTCAAAAACCGATGAACTCCTTTTCGAAATCGATGAACTTTTTTTGAAAATCGATGAACTTTTTTCGAGATCGATGAACTGTTTTTCGAAATCGATGAACTCTTTTGAAAATCGATGAACTTTTTTTCAAAACTGATGAACTCTTTTCAAAATCATTGAACTCTTTTCAAAATCGATGAACTTTTTTTCAAAATCGATGTTTTTTCCAAAATCAGTGAACTTCTTAAAAAAATTGATGAACTTTTTCTTAAAAATTCATGAACTTTCTAAAAATCGATGATCTTGTTTCCAAATTTACCTTTTCTTTTTTCAAGAGAATTTATATTGGTTCTTACTAAAGAAAACATTAAACAGGACGGTTTTATTGTATTAGATAGAAGAACCAGCTTGGTCTGGTGGTTAATGCATTAAGTTGCGACTGGGTTGGTTCTGGGTTCGATTCCCAGATATCCCATACCTACCATATTTTTCAATTACGATTAGTTTTCTATATTTTTCTTCGCGTTTGCTTGCTGAGTCGGTTGGTGGGTCGGCCCGCTACGCGTCGCTAGTGAGCGCCCGTATCGCCAGCCGGCGCCTGAAGCGCTGGTTAGGAGCACCCCCTGGATAGCTGGGTAGGTTTAGTGTAGAATAGGTTTACGATTTCCTATATTTATTTTGTTTACAGAAATGACTGTGGCTCCAAGAATGAACCAAATCATTTTATAAATAACACCAGAACATTTGTAGAAGTATATATACTAATATAGAAAATAGTGAACATTTTCCAGTCAAAATAATTATATAACATGCATATACTATTTTCATAAACTTTACTTTGACACTTATAAAATGTCCCATTAAATATTTTTGAACTCCAGAAAAATGCAAATAACATTTAAATCATATCCAACTCTCTTGTATTGAAGGAGTCATATTACCTTCTCTCATAATATTTATTTTTGAGTTGGAATTGTTTTAACTGTTTAACATCCAAATGAGAGAACATTCAATTATTCACCAATATTATTCTTTGAGGAAGTCATCTCATCCTCTCTCATATTTGAATTGGAAATATTATGAATATTCTCAAACCCAAATAAGATCCAAATGAATAGTTGGGAAAGTCCTTTTATTCCCTCTTGTTTATTATTCATTAAAAGCTCCAAAAGCTTCAAACATTAGTCAAATTCAACAAACAACAAGCAACACAATCAAGCTTTTAATTAATTCTATTTAAATAATTAACATCCCAAAATTTAGAATTTTGGGATGTTACATTAACTGTATTCAAGAAAAGTCTACCAAATATAGTGGCACAAAAATTATCTTGTTGTGAACCAAGTACTAGGAAATCAATAGGGTATTTGATCTTACCACACAAGACTTCAACATCTCAAACAATCCCAAGCGGTGTAATAGCATCTCTATTTGCTAGCTTAATAGTGACATCAATATCTTCAATCTTAGCAGGTGCGATATCATTCATAATTTCTTGATATACGCTGCGTTTGGATGTCTCAATTGGGGCCCTTGAATTGGATTTCGTATTGATAAACTTTCAATTCACATGTTTCGCTGGACACTGAATTGGCAGTCTGTATTGAAACCAAATTTCAGGCTGAAATCACTCCCACAGGAAGTGCCCATCCGCAATACAGAGGTCTACCGCTCCGAATTGCACTGAATCGAGAAATCCTGCAAAATGTACCGCTTCGGCCCTCACGCCCCATTCCTGTTTCCCCCGCTCGAACAGATAAGCAGAGAATGCAGAGCGAGCGGCGGCGGCGGACCTCGCCAACGTCCATGCATGTTCCCTCTCCGCCCCCTCCTCCTACATCTCCCGCGTCCCCATATGTTACCCATCCTCCCAGGTCGCCCTTCCTCCCCATCTCCCGTCGGTCCTCCTCCTACCAGGTCGTGGCTGCCTCCCCCATCCCCAGTCGCGGCTGCCTCCCTGGATGCGTCGATGACCTTCTCCCTTCCCTGCCCGGTGCGTCGCCAGCACCCTCTGTCGGCGTCCTGGGAACAGGGATCCCCAGACTTGCCTGGCTGCGGCCCACGACGCGGCTCCACCAACGGCCTGGTACGACCCATCTTCAGCAACAACCTCTCAAGACCCTCGCGAGGGGCCAAGCCTCGCGAGGTGGACGACACCGAGACCTCCTCAGGGGCGGCCTCACTAGGCTGGCTCCCGAGGAGCGGAGATATCTATGCAAGGGGCACCTCGCGAGGTTCACGTGACGTGAGCCATGACGACCAAGGCCAGGCGGGCGCCAGCGGGCGCAATGCACCAGTTTTCTCTTTGGTGCTAAAGAGGCAAGCGCAGACGACGAGTCCCGAGGCGTCAGGCAAAGGTTTCCATATCGGTGCAATGAGACCAAGACCAGCAGGACGGCGGGACGGAGGTCACTGCGGAGCCCGCGACGGCGTCACCACCAGAGCCTTTGGCAGGCGAAGACCACCTTTTGTCAGGATATCTTGTACTAGTTGTCTCCCTTCGAAATTGGCCGTTGTGGGATCCCTTCCCGCCTAACATTCGGGGAAGAGGACCAAGGACTCTATAAATAGGACTAGCCACTAGGATAGGAGGCAACAAAGCTTGGATCGGATCCATTCGACCAAGGACATCCCACTAGCTTACCGAGCCCAAGAACACCTCTCCTCAGGAGGTTGTTCTTACCTTGTACTTGTTCATCTTCAGCTTGCAAGGCAATCCACCACACCACACTGGAGTAGGGTATTATACCACAACGGTGGCCCGAACCAGTATAAACTCTCGTGTCTCTCGTTCTTTGGGTTCGTCGAGCTAGGCCTTGCGATCGTCGTGCGAGCGAGCAAGGGAGAGAGAGAGTTCTTCGTGCGCACCCCAGTGTTTGAACCTCAAGGGTTTGCCGGAACCCGTAATCCGACATTTGGCACGCCAGGTAGGGGGTGCACCGAAGCTTTCCCTTCGTCGATCCACGCTCCACTGCTCCGCCGCACCCATGGCCGACGCTCGCCGGGCCCGTGCTGAGCGCCGAGCCGCCCTTGCCGCCCGCGTCGCTCAGACGGCAGCCGTTGGCGGACCTCCTCGCCGTTCTCCATCACCCGCTGCCAACACCGCCACCAGCCCGACCGGAAACGCAACAAGCCTCGTCGCTGCACCCTTCTGTGTGGTGGGACGGACGCACCGCCACCCCGTCGCTGACTCCGGCCGGCTCGTCATCCCATGCTCGTCGCGCGCCCACGGACGCGCAGGCCATGCTGCTCGTGGCACATGAGCTCCTGCGCTACCGCCCGGTCGACGACCTCTACGACGATTGGCTAGACCGCATCGCCGAGCTCGTCAGCGCCGCTGGGGCTCTCCTGCACCGTCCCTCTCGCTACCTCGCCCACCTCCAGGTGCGGGCGACGTAGCCCACGGAGCGCCTTCACCACCTCCGCATCAAGACGCCGCCCTCGCACCAAGACGCGCGGCCCCGCGGCGTGACCCACCGCGCAGGGCACCCGCGCACGAAGAAGGAAGCTGCCAAGAAGTCCCTCGACCGCAAGAAAACGCCCCTGCACTCCCAGCACCACCACGTCAAGACCGCGAACCGCCTACGGCGGCGGCGCATGGATACCATGAAGGAAATATGCCCTAGAGGCAATAATAAAGTTATTATTTATTTCCTTATTTCATGATAAATGTTTATTATTCATGCTAGAATTGTATTAATCGGAAACATAATACATGTCTGAATACATAGACAAACATAGTGTCACTAGTATGCCTCTACTTGACTAGCGCGTTAATCGAAGATGGTTGAGTTTCCTAGCCATGGACATGAGTTGTCATTTGATTAACGGGATCACATCATTAGGAGAATGATGTGATTGACTTGACTCATTCCGTTAGCTTAGCACTTGATCGTTTAGTATGTTGCTATTGCTTTCTTCATGACTTATACATGTTCCTATGACTATGAGATTATGCAACTCCCGTTTACCGGAGGAACACTTTGTGTGCTACCAAATGCCACAACGTAACTGGGTGATTATAAAGGTGCTCTATAGGTGTCTCCGAAGGTACTTGTTGAGTTGGCATATTTCGAGATTAGGATTTGTCACTCCGATTGTCGGAGAGGTATCTCTGGGCCTACTCGGTAATACACATCACTATAAGCCTTGCAAGCATTGTAACTAATGAGTTAGTTGCGGGATGATGTATTACAGAATGAGTAAAGAGACTTGCCGGTAACGAGATTGAACTAGGTATTGAGATACCGACGATCGAATCTTGGGCAAGTAACATACCGATGACAAAGGGAACAAAGTATGTTGTTATGCGGTTTGGCCGATAAAGATCTTCGTAGAATATGTGGGAGCCAATATGATCATCCAGGTACCGCTATTGGTTATTGACCGGAGATGTGTCTCGGTCATGTCTACATAGTTCTCGAACCCGTAGGGTCCGCACGCTTAACGTTCGGTGACGATTTGTATTATGAGTTATGTGATTTAATGTACCGAAGGTAGTTCGGAGTCTCAGATGAGATCGGGAACATGACGAGGAGTCTCGAAATGGTCGAGACGTAAAGATCGATATATTGGATGACTATATTCGGACATCGGAAAGGTTCCGAGTGATTCGGGTATTTTTCGGAGTACCGGAGATTTACGGGAATTCGTATTGGGCCTTAATGGGCCATACGGGAAAGGAGAGAAAGGCCTCAAAAGGTGGCCGCACCCCTCCCCATGGTCTGGACCGAATTGGACTAGGGAGGGGGGGCGCCCCCTTCCTTCCTTCTCCTTTTCCCTTCCCTTTTCCTATTCCATGTGGGAGGAGGAGTCCTACTAGGACTAGGGAGTCCTAGTTGGACTCCACACTTCTGGCGCGCCCTAGGGGCTGGCCGGCCTCCTCTCCTCCATCCTTTATCTACAGAGGCAGGGGGGCACCTCTAGACACACAAGTTGATCTGTTGATCTCTCCCAGCCGTGTGCGGTGCCCCCTCCACCATATTCCACCTCGGTCATATCGTAGTAGTGCTTAGGTGAAGCCCTGCGTCGGTAGCAATATCATCACCGTCATCACGCTGTCGTGCTGACGAAACTCTCCCATGAAGCTCTGCTGGATTGGAGTTCGCGGGTCGTCATCGAGCTGAACGTGTGCTGAACTCGGAGGTGCCGTACGTTCGGTACTTGGATCGGTGGGATCGTGAAGACGTATGACTACATCAACCGCGTTGTGCTGACGCTTCCGCTTTCGGTCTACGAGGGTACGTGGACACACCCTCCCCTCTCGTTGCTATGCATCACCATGATCCTGTGTGTGCGTAGGAATTTTTTTGAAATTACTATGTTCCCCAACAGTGGCATCCGAGCCTGGTTTTATGCGTAGATGTTATATGCACGATTAGAACACAAGTGAGTTCTGGGCGATACAAGTCATACTGCTTACCAGCATGTCATACTTTGGTTCGGCGGTATTGTTGGCTGAAGCGGCCCGGACCGACATGACGCGTACGCTTACGCGAGACTGGTTCTACCGACGTGTTTTGCACATAGGTGGCTGGCGGGTGTTAGTTTCTCCAACTTTAGTTGAACCGAGTGTGGCTACGCCCGGTAAAAACACTAACTTGATGAACTATCGTTGTGGTTTTGATGCGTAGGTAAGAACGGTTCTTGCTCAGCCCGTAGCAGCCACATAAAACTTGCAACAACAAAGTAGAGGACGTCTAACTTGTTTTTGCAGGGCATGTTGTGATGTGATATGGTCAAGACATGATGCTATATTTTATTGTATGAGATGATCATGTTTTATAACCGAGTTATTGGCAACTGGCAGGAGCCATATGGTTGTCGCTTTATTGTATGCAATGCAATCGCCTTGTAATGCTTTACTTTATCACTAAGCGGTAGCGATAGTCGTAGAAGCAAAAGTTGGCAAGACGACGACGATGCTACGATGGAGATCAAGGTGGCGCGCCGGTGACGATGGTGATCATGACGGTGCTTCGGAGATGGAGATCACAAGCACAAGATGATGATGGCCATATCATATCACTTATATTGATTGCATGTGATGTTTATCTTTTATGCATCTTATTTTGCTTAGATCGACGGTAGCATTATAAGATGATCTCTCACTAAATTTCAAGATAAAAGTGTTCTCCCTGAGTATGCACCGTTGCCAAAGTTCGTCGTGCAGAGACACCACGTGATGATCGGGTGTGATAAGCTCTACGTTCATCTACAACGGGTGCAAGCCAGTTTTTGCACACGCAGAATACTCGGGTTAAACTTGACGAGCCTAGCATATGCAGATATGGCCTCGGAACACTGAGACCGAAAGGTCGAGCGGGAATCATATAGAAGATATGATCAACATAATGATGTTCACCATTGAAAACTACTCCATCTCACGTGATGAGCGGACATGGTTTAGTTGATTTGGATCACGTGATCACTTAGATGATTAGAGGGATGTCTATCTAAGTGGGAGTTCTTAAGTAATATGATTAATTGAACTTTAATTTATCATGAACTTAGTCTTGGTAGTATTAGCATATCTATGTTGTAGATCAATAGCTCGCGTTTAGCTCCCCTGTTTTATTTTTGATATGATCCTAGAGGAAACTAAGTTGAAAGATGTTAGTAGCAATGATGCAGATTGGATCCGTGATCTGAGGATTATCCTCATTGCTGCACAGAAGTATTATGTCCTTGATGCACTGCTAGGTGACAGACCTATTGCAGGAGCAGATGCTGACGTTATGAACGTTTTGACAAAAGCTCGGTATGATGACTACTTGATAGTTTAGTGCACCATGCTTTACGGCTTAGAACCGGGACTTCAAAAATGTTTTGAACGCCACGGAGCATACAAGATGTTCCAAGAGTTGAAATTGGTATTTCATACTCATGTCCGTGTCAAGAGGTATGAGACCTCTGACAGTACTTTGCCTATAAGATGGAGGAGAATAGCTCAACCAGTGAGCATGTGCTCAGATTGTCTGAGTACTACAATTGCCTGAATCAAGTGGGAGTTAATCTTCCAGATAAGATAGTAATTGAGAAAGTTCTCTAGTCACTATCACCAAGTTACTAGAACTTCGTGATGAACTATAATATGCAAAGGATGACGAAAGTAATTCCCGAGCTCTTCGCGATGCTGAAATCGATGAAGGTAGAAATCAAGAGAGAGCATCAAGTGTTGATGGTTGACAAGACCACCAGTTTCAAGAAAAGGGCAAAGGGAAGAAGGGGAACTTCAAGAAGAACGACAAGCAAATTGCTTCTCCAGTGAAGAAACCCAAGTCTGGACCTAAGCCTGAGACTGAGTGCTTCTACTGCAAAGGGACTGGTCACTGGAAGTGGAACTGCCCCAAGTATTTGGTGGATAAGAAGGATGGCAAAGTGAACAAAGGTATATTTGATATACATGTTATTGATGTGTACTTTACTAGTGTTTATAGCAACCCCTCAGTATTTGATACTAGTTCAGTTGCTAAAGAGTAGTAACTCGAAACGGGAGTTGCAGAATGAACAGAAACTAGTTAAGGGCGAGGTGACGATGTATGTTGGAAGTAGTTCCGAGATTGATATGATCATCATCGCACACTCCCTGTACTTTCGAGATTAGTGTTGAACCTAAATAAGTGTTATTTGGTGTTTGCGTTGAGCATGGATGTGATTTGATCATGTTTATTGCAATACGGTTATTCATTTAAGTTAGAGAATAATTGTTATTCTGTTTACATGAATAAAACCTTCTATGGTCATACACCCAATGAAAATGGTTTGTTGGATCTCGATAGTAGTGATACACATATTCATAATATTGAAGCCAAAAGATGCAGAGTTGATAATGATAGTGCAACTTATTTGTGGCACTGCCAATTAGGTCATATTGGTGTAAAGCACATGAAGAAACTCCATTCAGATGGACTTTTGGAATCACTTGATACTTCCGAACCATGCCTCATGGGCAAGATGACTAAAACGCCGTTTTCCGGAACAATGGAGCGAGCAACTGACTTATTGGAAATAATACATACTGATGTATGCGATCCGATGAGTGTTGAGGCTCGCGGCGGGTATCGTTATTTTCTGACCTTCACATATGATTTAAGCAGATATGGGTATATCTACTTAATGAAACATAAGTCTGAAACATTTGAAAAGTTCAAAAAATTCAGAGTGAAGTGGAAAATCATCGTAACAAGAAAATAAAGTTTCTACGATCTGATTGTGGAGGAGAATATTTGAGTTACGAGTTTGGTCTTCATTTGAAACAGTGCAGAATAGTTTCACAACTCAAGCCACCTGGAACACCACAGCGTAATGGTGTGTCCGAACATCGTAATCGTACTTTACTAGATATGGTGCGATCTATGATGTCTCTTACTGATTTACCGCTATCATTTTGGAGTTATGCATTAGAGACGGCTGCATTCACATTAAATAGGGCACCATCTAAATCCGTTGAGACGACACCTTATGAACTATGGTTTGGCAAGAAACCAAAGTTGTCGTTTCTTAAAGTTTGGGGCTGCGATGCTTATGTGAAAAAGTTTCATCCTGATAAGCTCAAACCCAAATCGGAGAAATGTGTCTTCATAGGATACCCAAAGGAGACAGTTGGGTACACCTTCTATCACAGATCCGAAGGCAAGACATTCGTTGCTAAGAATGGATCCTTTCTAGAGAAGGAGTTTCTCACGAAAGAAGTGAGTGGGAGGAAAGTAGAACTTGATGAGGTAACTGTACCTGCTCCCTTATTGGAAAGTAGTTCATCATAGAAATCTGTTCCTGTGACTCCTACACCAATTAGTGAGGAAGCTAGTGATGATGATCATGTAACTTCAGATCAAGTTACTACCGAACATCGTAGGTTAACCACAGTGAGATCCGCACCAGAGTGGTATGGTAATCCTATTCTGGAGGTCATGTTACTTGACCATGACGAACCTACGAACTATCAAGAAGCAATGATGAGCCTAGATTCCGTGAAGTGGTTTGAGGCCATGAAATCTGAGATGGGATCCATGTATGAGAACAAAGTATGGACTTTGGTTGACTTGCCCGATGATTGGCAAGCCATAGAAAATAAATGGATCTTCAAGAGGAAGACGAACGCTGATAGTAGTGTTACTATCTACAAAGCTAGACTTGTCGAAAAAGGTTTTTAACAAAGTTCAAGGTGTTGACTACGATGAGATTTTCTCACTCGTATCGATGCTTAAAGTCTGTCCGAATCATGTTAGCAATTGCCGCATTTTATGAAATCTGGCAAATGGATAACAAAACTGCAATCCTTAATGGATTTATTAAAGAAGAGTTGTATATGATGCAACCAGAAGGTTTTGTCAATCCTAAAGGTGCTAGAAAAATGTGCAAGCTCCAGCAATCCATCTGTGGACTGGTGCAAGCATCTCAGAGTTGGAATATACGCTTTGATGAGTTGATTAAAGCATATAGTTTTATACAGACTTGCGGTGAAGCCTGTATTTACAAGAAAGTGAGTGGGAGCACTACAGCCTTTCTGATAAGTATATGTAAATGACATATTGTTGATCAGAAATGATGTAGAATTTTCTAAAAAGCATAAAGGAGTATTTGAAAGGAGTTCTTCAAAGAAAGACCTCGGTGAAGTTGCTTACATGTTGAGCATCAAGATCTATAGAGATAGATCAAAATGCTTGATAAAGATTTTCAATGAGTATGTACCTTGACAAGATTTTGAATTAGTTCAAAATGGAACAGTCAAAGAAAGAGTTCTTGCCTATGTTGCAAGGTGTGAAGTTGAGTAAGACTCAAAGCCCGACCACGGCAGAAGATAGAAAGAGAATGAAAGTCATTCCCTATGCCCCAACCATAGGTTCTATAAAGTATGCCATGCCGTGTACCTAATCTATTGTATACCCTACATTGAGCAAGGAAGTACAATAGTGATCTAGGAGTAGATCACTGGACATCGGTCAAAATTTATCCTTAGTGGAATAAGGATATGTTTCTCGATTATGGAGGTGACAAAAGGTTCGTCGTAAAGGGTTACGTCGATGCAAGTTTTGACACTGATCCAAATAACTCTAAGTCTCAATCCGGATACATATTGAAAGTGGGAGCAATTAGCTAGAGTAGCTCCGTGCAGAGCATTGTTGACATAGAAATTTGTAAAATACATACGGATCTGAATGTGGCAGACCCGTTGACTAAACTTCTCTCACAAGCAAAACATGATCACACCTTAGTACTCTTTGGGTGTTAATCACATAAGCGATGTGAACTAGATTACTGACTCTGGTAAACCCTTTGGGTGTTGGTCACATGTCGATGTGAACTATGGGTGTTAACCACATAAAGATGTGAACTATTGATGTTAAATCACATGGCGATGTGAACTAGGTTATTGACTCTAGTGCAAGTGGGAGACTGAAGGAAATATGCCCTAGAGGCAATAATAAAGTTATTATTTATTTCCTTATTTCATGATAAATGTTTATTATTCATGCTAGAATTGTATTAACCGGAAACATAATACATGTGTGAATACATAGACAAACATAGTGTCACTAGTATGCCTCTACTTGACTAGCTCGTTAATCGAAGATGGTTGAGTTTCCTAGCCATGGACATGAGCTGTCATTTGATTAACAGGATCACATCATTAGGAGAATGATGTGATTGACTTGACCCATTCCGTTAGCTTAGCACTTGATCGTTTAGTATGTTGCTATTGCTTTCTTCATGACTTATACATGTTCCTATGACCATGAGATTATGCAACTCCCGTTTACCGGAGGAACACTTTGTGTGCTATCAAACGTCACAACGTAACTGGGTGATTATAAAGGTGCTCTACAGGTGTCTCCGAAGTTACTTGTTGAGTTGGCATATTTCGAGATTAGGATTTGTCACTCCGATTATCAGAGAGGTATCTCTGGGCCCACTCGGTAATAAACATCACTATAAGCCTTGTATGCATCGTAACTAATGAGTTAGTTGCGGCATGATGTATTACGGAACGAGTAAAGAGACTTGCCGGTAACGAGATTGAACTCGGTATTGAGATACCGATGATCGAATCTTGGGCAAATAACATACCGATGACAAAGGGAACAACGTATGTTGTTATGCGGTTTGACCGATAAAGATCTTCGTAGAATATGTAGGAGCCAATATGAGCATCCAGGTTCCGCTATTGGTTATTGACCGGAGATGTGTCTCGGTCATGTCTACATAGTTCTCGAACCCGTAGGGTCCGCACGCTTAACGTTCGGTGACGATTTGTATTATGAGTTATGTGATTTAATGTACCGAAGGTAGTTCGGAGTCCCGGATGAGATCGGGGACATGACGAGGAGTCTCGAAATGGTCGAGACGTAAAGATCGATATATTGGACGACTATATTCGGACATCGGAAAGGTTCCGAGTGATTCGGGTATTTTTCGGAGTACCGGAGAGTTACGGGAATTCGTATTGGGCTTTAATGGGCCATACGGGAAAGGAGAGAAAGGCCTCAAAAGGTGGACGCACCCCTCCCCATGGTCTGGTCCGAATTAGACTAGGGAGGGGGCACGCCCCCTTCCTTCCTTCTCCTTTTCCCTTCCCTTTTTCCTATTCCATGTGGGAGGAGGAATCCTACTAGGACTCCACACTTCTGGCGTGCCCTAGGGCTGGCCGGCCTCCTCTCCTCCATCCTTTATATACGGAGGCAGGGGGGCACCTCTAGACACACAAGTTGATCTGTTGATCTCTCCCAGCCGTGTGCGGTGCCCCCTCCACCATATTCCACCTCGGTCATATCGTGGCGGTGCTTAGGCGAAGCCCTGCGTCGGTAGCAACATCATCACCGTCATCACGCTGTCGTGCTGACGGAATTCTCCCATGAAGCTCTGCTGGATCGGAGTTCGCGGGACGTCATCGAGCTGAACGTGTGCTGAACTCGGAGGTGCTGTACG
This sequence comes from Aegilops tauschii subsp. strangulata, assembly GCF_002575655.3. Taxonomy (NCBI): domain Eukaryota; kingdom Viridiplantae; phylum Streptophyta; class Magnoliopsida; order Poales; family Poaceae; genus Aegilops; species Aegilops tauschii. Next base: position 163,603,545 of record NC_053039.3, on the reverse strand, counting down.
TTCGGTACTTGGATCGGTCGGATCGTGAAGACGTACAACTACATCAACCGCGTTGTGCTAACGCTTCCGCTTTCGGTCTACGAGGGTACGTGGACACACTCTCCCCTCTCGTTGCTATGCATCACCATGATCCTGTGTGTGCGTAGGATTTTTTTTGAAATTAATACGTTCCCCAACATACCAGGACCAGGCTCCGCCTCCGCGACGGGCCCCAGTGACCACAACAGGCCGTTGTGCCTTCACTCCCGAGCTACACAGCGTCGTCTGGCCCGGCGAGCCCGCCCTCGGCGTCGTCGCGCCCGTCGTGAAGACCCAGCTCGTCATCACCATCGCTGTCCTCAGGGCAGCACCCTGCACGGCGGCCATCTTCCCCGAAAACGCTCACGTAGAGGGTCGCGGTGCCATCATACTTGAAGTGGAGGGTGCACCTCCTGCCCAGGCCACGCGCGCGGGCAAATGTTTGCCAGCCGCGGGCCAAGACTGTGTTGCCCGCGGTGGAAACCTCCACCGCAGCCCACAAGGCCTTGCTGCAACAGCCATCAGCTTGCAGCCAGAAGCCGTCGAGACCTGCGGCCGGCAGCTCGCTGGCGAAGGAGCGCGGGAGCTGGAGCCATGTGCCGGCCGGTCGCTCCCTCCACACGACGAATTCCAGGAGCACCTCCGCCGAATGGAAGCGCGACCGAGGGGGCCGGGCGACCACGGCGTGCCTCCCCTCGGCGCAAGGGCTGCTTCGCACGGAGCGGCCCCCGCCGCGAGAGGAGGCACCACCGCGGCCGCCAAGGAAGACGCCGGGTCCCGAGGGGTGTGCCCTTGCCCCTGGGGGACCACGATAGGGGTCACAACGTGCTTGCGGGGACGGCCATGCCCCCACTTGGGCGGTGGCGAGCCGGGTTCCTCCTCGCGCGCTTTCCCCTTCTCTGCGGCTGAGAACCTCTTCATCGGCGCCATCGGTATCGTGACAAGATGGCGAAGTTAGAGGGAGGAAGAAGAAGCAGATGGAGTGGAGAAAGAGATAAGCGACGGGGGCTCCGCCCCCCTCCTCATTTATAGCCGGAAGGAGGCCAACCGCCGACCTCCACGATCATAGGTAATGATGGTTTTCTTTTGCATGCAGCAGGGTCTCGTCAACTCGAACGGTTGCCGAGGCAGCGTGGGGAAGCGGAGACGCCCATGTCCCGTAAATTGCCACGCGTCAACCAAGGCCGCAAGCTGTTGGGGCCCGCGGCGCTCCGCATTTTCCCTTTGGCTTCGCCTCGAAGCCAAGCCCGAGCGTGCCCTGGGCCCGGGGCTACTGTCGGCATCCTGGGAATAGGGGTCCCTAGACTTGCCTGCCCGTGGCCCACAACGCGGCTCCACCAACGGCCTCGTACGGCCCATCTTCAGCAACAACCTCTCAAGACCCTCGCGAGGCGGATGACACCGAGACCACCTCAGGGGCGGCCTCACTAGGCTGGCTAGGTTCACGTGACATGAGCCATGACGACCAAGGCCAGGCGGGCGCCAGCGGGCGCAATGTACCAGTTTCCTCTTTGGTGTTAAAGAGGCAAGCGCAGACGAGGAGTCCCGAGGCGTCAGGCAAAGGTTTCCATATCGGTGCAACGAGACCAAGACCAGCAGGACGGCAGGACGGAGGTCACCGCGGAGCCCAAGGCGGCGTCACCACCAGAGCCTTTGGCAGGCGAAGACCACCTTTTGTCAGGATAGCTTGTACTAGTTGTCTCCCTTCAAAATTGGCCGTTGTGGGATCCCTTCCCGCCTAACATTTGGGAAGAGGACCAAGGCCTCTATAAATAGGACTAGCCACCACCATAGGAGGCAACAGAGCTTGGATCGGATCCATTCGACCAAGGCCATCCCACCAGCTTACCGAGCCCAAGAACACCTCTCCTCAGGAGGCTGTTCTTACCTTGTACTTGTTCATCTTTAGCCTGCAAGGCAATCCACCACACCACACTGGAGTAGGGTATTACACCACAACGGTGGCCCAAACCAGTATAAACTCTCATGTCTCTTGTTCTTTGGGTTCGTCGACCTAGGCCTTGCGATCGTCGTGCGAGCGAGCTAGGGAGAGAGAGAGAGAGTTCTTCGTGCGCACCCCAATGTTCGAACCTCAAGGGTTTGCCAGAACCCGTAATCCGACACCCTCCCCACTCGCTGCCGCCCGGGTCGTGCCTCCCGCTTCCAGCATCGTCCCTGGATGCGTCGGCGTCGCTCGTTTGGCTGGATGAACGACCACCCCATGGCCCGCTCTGAACCCTCAATCTCTCTTGTAGGTGATGGTCGTACATCCACCAGAACATCAATAGTACAACCGCCCCATGGCACTCCCTTGCTTTTGTCCTAAAATATCTCTGGTTATCTCACTGAACCAGAGATAGTTATATGTTCAGATTCATGTGTAAGGACGAATTTGATGTTTCATATGCATGGTCAGATTCATCATATGTATATGGATAAATTTGATGTTTCATGTGTATAGTCAGATTCATATGTATATGGATGAATTTGGGGTTTTATGTGTATTGCGTGATTCTTGTATGGAAGCATATTCACACTCATGTAAATATGCAATTTCAATACCGAGTCATCCAAACATGAGTTGGTATTGAAACCTCAATAGCATTTCATAAGCCAAGTCAGTGACCAACCAAACAAATGAATTCATATTCATGTCGATTTTAGTTTCATTGTTTAATTGGTGTTCCAACCAATTCAATACGGAGCCCTCCAACACAGACATCCAAATGCAGCGATAGAGTAAATGGAATAACACTAACACTAGCACCCATATCACATACACCATGATAAGAATGATCTCCAATTTTAACGGAAACAACAGGCATGCCTACTACGGGTTTATTCTTATCTAGCTTATCACGTCCATTTCTAACGGGTTTGGCAATTCTAGCAGCATCATCGCAAAAATATATAACATGCCCATCAATATTATCAACCAAGAGATCTTTAACAATTGCTATATTAGGTTCAACCTTAATTTATTCAAAGGGTCTAGGTGTTCTAATATTACTTTTATTAACCATGGTTGTAGCTTTAGCTGTTCCTTAATTCTAATGGGAAAATGAGGTTTCTCAATATAAGGAGTAGGCACAACTTTATCAACATTGTAAATGATTGTAACACCCCGGATGTAACTTTCCATATTTGTAACTCCAACTCTTGCCATTTTCGGCTATGTGTTATGATATTCCCTTCGTGGTCGGGTTTTGTTTTTCGTTTGCATTTTGTTCATGTCATGCAAATCATATCATGTCATCATGTGCACCTCTTTTTCATACGTGTTCGTCTCATGCATCCAAGCATTTTCCCCGTTGTCCGTTTTGCAATCCGGCACTCCCACGCGCACCGGCGCGTCCCTCTTGTTTCTTTTCGTGAGCGGGTGTTGAACGTTCTCGGAATGGACCAAGGTTTGTCAAGTGGCCTTGGTATACCACCGGTAGACCACCTATCAAGTTTCGTTCCATTTGGAGGTCGTTTGGTGCTCCAACGGTTAACCGGGTAACCGCAAAGTCCTTTTGTGTGTTGCAGCAAAACCCCCTCTTCAAACAGCCCAAAACCCATCTAAGTCACTTCCATGCTCTAGGTCGTTCGATCACGATCGTGTGGGCGAAAACCGCACTCCATTTGGAGTCTCCTAGCTCCCTCTACCAATAAAATACCTCCCGCCTCCAAAATCTCGGGCAAAAACCACCGTAACCCTAGATCAAATCGCCCCGCCGCCACCGGACGTGTCCGTACCGTGCCGGACGGAGCCGCCGCCGCCCGCAGCCAACGGGACGCCGCCACGTGGCGCCCCGCGCCCACATCGCCGGCGGCCCGCCGGGGCCCTCCCGGCCCGCGCCTCCTCCGCCCCGCGCCCGAGCCCGCGCCTCACCGCGCCGCCTTCCCCGCCGGCCCGCGCCCATCGCCGCCTCCTCCCGCCGTGGAAGCCGCCCGTCCCCGCCGCTATCTCCGTTCCCCGCCGCCATGCCCCGCGCCGGCGCCGGGCCCCACGCCGGCGCCGGGCCCCGCGCCGCCGCCCGTCTCCGCCGCCCTAGCTCCTTCTCCGAGCTCCTCTTCCTCCTCCTCAACCCGGCCGGCCGCCGTCTCCCCGAACTCCGGCGAACTCCCACCGGCCCGATCCGATCTGGAACTAGGTTGACTTCTCCCCCCCCCCCCAAAATTCTTCCAAGTCCCGAGATAATTGCTATATGTTGCTAACTTCATTGCATCATAACTCTCTGCATATAGCTCTGTTTCGTGCGTGTAATATATCGAAATGTTTGCCTCGAGATGCTCTTCATTTTGTTCCATTATGCCATGTTCATTTGAGTCCATATTGATGCCCAAATCTCTGGTGCAAAAGTGCTATATGCTGTTAACTGCTGTTACTTATCAGAACATGAGGATTTGTTATTTTTGTTAAATTTAATGTGTGCATCTTATGGGAATGAGCTCTACATGTGTTTTTATGTATGCCATGCCATCTTTACAGGGGTGTATGCCATGTATTTCTGTGATCTCTCTGGTGACTAGCACAAGCATGCAAACTAGGCTTCGTGATGTTTCTGTTTTTAAAGACTTAGTAATTTTGCCAAGTCTGTGACTGCTGTTATTTTATTGCTATGTATCCATGTGTCTACAGAGAGATCCATGCTCCTTTTGGAGATGTTCAGTAAGGATGTTTTGTAGATATAGTTGTGCTATATCCATCCATGCCCCTGTTTGAAATTATGGAGTGCCATAGCATGACTCAATCTTGCTCTACTTTTGTTATAAAATATTTCTGGCAGATTGTTTACGTGTTATTGAATTTGGCCAAGGTTGTTGTAGTTGTTTCATACATGCTATGTACTTGCTCTTGCCATGGATAGCTTCATAAAGATGCCACCTTGCTGTAGGTGTACTTGTTTTGTCATGCATTGCTTTGTGGTGAGTGAATCAAGCTCACAAAGATGCCCTCATAATGTCTGTTTCTGCCATACTCTGTTTTCTGCTAAGTCTGAAACCTGTTAACGAAACTTGCTATGTTTACATGGGTGCCATCATATCTTCTGATCCTTTTTGGCTTATGGTCAGTAAGGGACTTTTGTTCTTTTCATTCATTAGATTCATACCATGCCTTGTTTTGCTATGTTAAATTCCTGTAGCATGTGTTTGGCTTGCTCTGAACTTTGCTACCTGATGCTGTTTCAGCCATGTCCAGTAATTTCACAAAGTCTGTGAACCTGATATCTTTTGCACTTTTGCCATGCTTGTTTGAACCTGCTGTGGTGTGATCTAGCCGTAGCTCAGTGTTCATCTTTGTCAAGCATCTTCTGTAGATTACTGCCATATGCTTTGTTGCTATGTTGGAGTGCTGTAGCATAGTTTCTTGATGTATTCTAAGTGCTATCATGCTGTTAATCGCAGATTCGTGTCATTCTTGTTTTGCTTGCCATTTGCAAACCGTGCATTCGTTTCCGGTGATCTTTATATTGATTTCAACCGAAATCATCTCATATTTCCAGTGGCATGCTTGGTTTGCCAAGTTACTGCCTTGTTCATCATTTTTTCTTCCGGAGCACGCATATGCATCGCATACCACATCTCGCATATCATACATGTATTGCATCATATTGTTTGTGCATTTCCCGTGATTGATTGTGGTTCCATTGCTTGTGTTCTTGCTGTGGGTAGAGCCGGAAGACGAGTTCGTGAATGAGGAACCTGTTGAGTACGCTTACGAGGATCAAGCTTTCGACAACTCTGAGAACCTTGTAGGCAAGATGACCATGCCCTCGAAATCACTTCTATCTTTGCTTTGCTAGTTGTTCGTTCTATTGCCATACTGCGCTACCTACCACTTGCTATATCATGCCTCCCATTTTTGCCATGTCAAGACTCTAACCATCCTTTCCTAGCAAACCGTTGTTTGGCTAAGTTACCGCTTTTGCTCAGCCCTTCTTATAGCGTTGCTAGTTGCAGGTGAAGTTGAAGTTGGTTCCATGTTGGAACATGGATATTTTGGAATATCACAATATCTCTTATTTAATTAATGCATCTATATATTTGGTAAAGGGTGGAAGGCTCGGCCTTATGCCTGGTGTTTTGTTCCACTCTTGCGGCCCTAGTTTCCGTCATACCGGTGTTATGTTCCTTGAGTTTGCGTTCCTTACGCGGTTGGGTGATTTATGGGACCCCCTTGACAGTTCGCCTTGAATAAAACTCCTCCAGCAAGGCCCAACTTTGGTTTTACCATTTGCCACCTAAGCCTTTTCCCTTGGGTTTTCGCGAGCCCGAGGGTCATCTTTATTTAAACCCCTGGGCCAGTGCTCCTCTGAGGATTAGTCCAACCTGTCAGTCGCCGGTGGCCACCAGTGGCAACTCTGGGCTCGCCTATCGGAAGCTTGGACAATCCGGTGTGCCCTGAGAACGAGATATGTGCAGCTCCTATCGGGATTTGTCGGCACATTCGGGCGGATTTGCTGGTCTTGTTTTACCATTGTCGAAATGTCTTGTAAACCGGGATTCCGAGACTGATCGGGTCTTCCTGGGAGAAGGTTTATCCTTCGTTGACCGTGAGAGCTTATAATGGGCTAAGTTGGGACACCCCTGCAGGGTATTATCTTTCGAAAGCCTTGCCCGCGGTTATGAGGCAGATGGGAATTTGTTAATGTCCGATTGTAGAGAACTTGTCACTTGACTTAATTAAAATACATCAACCGTGTGTGTAGCCGCGATGGTCTCTTCTCGGCGTAGTCCGGGAAGTGAACACGGTTTGAGTTATGCATGAACGTAAGTAGTTTCAGGATCACTTCATGATCATCCCTAGCTTCGCGACCGTTGCGTTTCTTCTCTTCCCGCTCTCATTTGCGTATGTTAGCCACCATATATGCTTAGTGCCTGCTGCAGTTCCACCTCATTACACCATCCTTTCCTATAAGCTTAAATAGTCTTGATCTCGCGGGTGTGAGATTGCTGAGTCCTTGTGACTCACAGATTCTACCAAAATAGTTGCAGGTGCCGATGATGCCAGTGCAGATGACGCAACCGAGCTCAAGTGGGAGTTCGACGAGGAACGTGGTCTTTACTATGTTTCTTTTCCTGATGATCAGTAGTGGAGCCCAGTTGGGACGATCGGGGATCTAGCATTTGGGGTTATCTTATTTTCATTCGGATTTGACCGTAGTCGGTCTATGTGTGGATTTTGGATGATGTATGAATTATATTTATGTATTGTGTGAAGTGGCGATTGTAAGCCAACTCTCGTTATCCCATTCTTGTTCATTACATGGGATTGTGTGAAGATGACCCTTCTTGCGACAAAACCACAATGCGGTTATGCCTCTAAGTCGTGCCTCGACACGTGGGAGATATAGCCGCATCGTGGGCGTTACAATGATAGTTTCATCTTTAACTATAATGGATTCCTCTATATTTTCTTTAATAGGGGGATGATATTTAAACCACTTCTCCTTAGGGAGATCAACATGAGCAACAAAAGATTCACAAAATGTAGCTACTATCTCAGAGTCAAGTCCATATTTAGCACTAAACTTATGAAAAGTATCGGTTCGCATACAAGATTTAACATAATCAAACTCAATATTTATACCTGACTCTTTACCTTTGTCGGACTTCCATTCTTCAGAGTTGTGTTTAATTCTCTCCAAAAGATTCCACTTGAATTCAATATTTTTCTTCATAAAAGAGCCAGTAGAAGAAGAATCGAGCATGGATCGATCATTATGAGAAAGCCATGCATAAAAATTCCGAATAATAATTTATCTTGAGAGCTCATGATAGGGCATGTGTGCATCATGTACTTAAGCCTCCCCCAAGCTTGAGAGATACTTTCCCTTTCACAAGGCCAAAAATTATATATATAATTCCGATCGGGATGAACTAGATGCATAGGATAAAACATCTGATGAAATTCCAATTTCAATCGGTTCCAATCCCACATTCAAATATCATCACATAGCCTATACCATGTTAATGCCTTTATCTCCAAAGATAAAGAGAATACCTACTTCTTAACTCCATCTTCGGATAAACCTACAAGCTTATACAATCCACAAATTTCATCCACATAGATTAAGTGCATATCAGGATGCACCGTTCCATCTCCTACATAAGGATTGGCTAGCAGTTTCTCTAACATACCTGAAGAAATCTCGTAATAAATATTTTCAGTAGGTGCAGTACGTTGAGGGGAAACTCTTTGTGCTTCTGGTCGAGGTGAAGATACCCGAACAAACCCCTCAAAGGATTGTTTTCTATAGTGACAAGTGAGAGTAAATTTCAGAATGGTGGAAAAAGGAATAAGCTTTATTTTCTGTTTGGGAACCGCCTATGATATATCTAGCATGGAAACTACTGGGAATTACTCAGTCGTTTTCGTTGACGGGAAAAGTATGCATCTAAAAAAAAATTATCTCTCAATTTAAGCTTTGAGCTCTTGCACCTCTACAAATCTCTACTACCCTCTGCGAAGGGCCTTTCTATTTACATTATGCAATTCTTATTTTTCGAGTCTCCATCTTTTCTTACAAAGCACCAACTAAGGGGAACTATGATCATACTTGAGTATTGGATGTAGCTAATATGTGAGTGTGTTTCATGAATGGATCAATGATTGAGCATGATGGGCTAGGGATAACTTGCTTTAGTGTTGATATTTTGAAAGACATGGTTGCTTATTGATATGCTTTAGTATTGAAATCTTTATGTCGAAACTAGACTATTGCTCTGAATCATACAAAAGTCCAAATGTCCATGCTACAAAGAATATGTGATGAACATGTTAGGCAGCATTCCACATCAAATTTTTTGTGTTTATCATTTACCTACTAGAGGACGAGTAGGAATTAATCTTGGGGAGTTGATACGTCTCCAACGTATCTATAATCTTTTGCTTGTTCCATGCTGTTATATTATCATTCTTGGATGTTTTACAATCATTTTTTAGCAACTTTCTATCATTTTTTGGGACTAACCTATTGACATAGTACCCAGTGCTAGTTGCTTATTTTTACTTCACAGAAAGTCAATACCGAACGGAGTCCAAACGCAGCAAAACTTTTTGTTGATTTTTTAGACCAGAAGACACTTGTTGGGCCAAAGAAGTACCAGAGGGGGGCTCCGAGGGGAGCACAACCCACCAGGGCGCACCTGGCTCTAGGTTGAGGGAGAGAGGTGACTTCTTGATCCTCTTCCATCTCTTCCTCTGTTGACCACCCAAAGGGATTAGCTTCGTTGTATGCTCTTTGAGCCGGTGTTGGGTGAGAGACCCGACTCTCCCCGACCGGCTCTTGCAAAGACATCTTGCTCTAAATCTGCTGTATAATTAGCTCGAAACAAGAACAGAGGATATTCCTGTGATACAATGGTCAAAACCTTTGCGAGATTATATAATGAATTTTTGTCGTGTAAAACAAGTATTCTGGGAGAAAGCAGAGTCTAGAGGGCACACGAGGTGGCCACAAGATCGGGAGGCGTGCCCAGGGGGTAGGGCACACCCCAAGGCTTGTCGCCTCCTCGTGCACTATTCCGACTACTTCTTATTTTCTAATCTTTAAATATTCCAAAACGGAGTAAAATTGCTTTTGGAAATTTTTTGGAGTCGGTTTACTTACCGTATCACATACCTATTCCTTTTAGGGTTCTGGAAGCTTTCCCTTATGTACTCCTCCGGTGTCATGGTATGAATAATATTAGTTTCGACATTTATGGGCGTACCTGAGATATAATGTTTGATTCTTTGCCCATTCACCACCTTCGGGTTGTTGCCCTCGGCATTGTTGATCTTGACGGCACCAGAACAATAAAATTCTTCGATAATGTAAGGGCCTTCCGATTTGGAGAGAAGTTTTCCTACAAAAAATCTTAAACAAAAATTGTATTGCAAGACATGGTCACCTACATTAAATTCCCGCTTTTGTATTCTTTTGTCTTGCCATCTTTTAACCTTTTATTTAAGCAACTTGGCATTTTCATAGGCTTGGGTTCTCCATTCGTCAAGTGAGCTAATGCCAAATAACCTCTTTTCACCGACAAGTTTGAAATCATAATGGAGGTCTTTAATTGACCAATAAGATTTATGTTCTAATTCGAGAGGTAAGTGACATGCTTTCCCATAAACCATTTTATATGGAGACATACCCATAGGAATTTTATAAGCAGTTCTATAAGCCCATAATGCATCAACAAGTTTCGTAGACCAATTCTTCCTAGATCTATTAACGGTATTTTGCAAGATTCATTTTATTTCTCTATTACTTAATTCTAGTTGACCACTAGACCGAGGATGATATGGAGATGCAATTCTATGGTTAACATCATACTTAGCAAGCAATTTACGGAAAGCACCATGAATAAAATGTGAACCACCATCCGTCATTAAAATATCTAGGGACTCCAAACCTTGGAAAAATAACTTCTTTAAGCATTTTAATGGAGGTGTTATGATCAACACTACTAGTTGGAATAGCTTCTACCCACTTAGTAACATAGTCAACAACAACCAAAATATGTGTATACCCATTAGAGAAGGAAAATGTCCAAATCAAATCCCAAACATCAAATGGTTGAATAACAAGTGAATAATTCATAGGCATTTCCCGACGTCTGCTAATGTTACCAAATCTTTGACATTCATCACAAGACAAGACAAACTTACGAGCATCCTTGAAAAGAGTAGGCCAATAAAACAAGATTGTAATACCTTGCGTGCAGTTCTATCTCCAGCATGATGTCCTCCATAAGTCTCGGAGTGACACTTGTGTAGGATTTGTTCCTGTTCATGCTCAGGTACACAATGTCTAATAACACCATCTACTCCTTCTTTATAAAGGTGATTGTCATCCCAGAAGTAATGTCTTAAATCGTAGAAAAACCTTTTATTTTATTGGTATGTGAAACTAGGTGGTATAAATTTAGCAACATTAAAATTAGCATAGTCTGCATACCAAGGGGTACTACGAGAAGAATTTATGACAGCTAGTTGTTCATTAGGAAAACTATCGTCAATAGGTAGTGGCTCATCAAGAATATTTTCTAACCTAGACAAGTTATCTGCTATGGGGTTCTCAACTCCCTTTCTATCAATAATATGCAAGTAAAATTCTTGTAACAAGAGAGCCCACCTAACGAGTCTAGGTTTAGCATCTTTCTTTTCCATGAGGTACTTAATAGCAGCATGATCAGTGTGAACAATTACTTTAGAATCAACAATGTCAGATCTGAATTTACAACAAGCAAACACAGCTGCTAAGAATTCTTTTCAGTGGTAGCATAATTTCTTTGAGCACTGTCTAGAGTTTTACTAGCATAATGGATAACATTTAATTTCTTATCAACTCTTTGTCCCAGAATAGCACCAACAGCATAATCACTAGCATCACACATAATTTCAAAGCGTAGGTTCCAATCAGGTGGTTGAACAATAGGTGCAGAAATTAAGGCGTTCTTAAGGATTTCAAATGCTTCTACACAATCATCATCAAAAACAAATGGAACATCTTCTTGCAAAAGATTGGTAATAGGCCTAGAAATTTTAGGGAAGTCTTTATTAAATCTCCTATAGAAACCAGCGTGACCAAGGAAACTCCTTATACCTTTGATATCTTTAGGACACGACATTTTTTCAATAGCATCAACTTTAGCTTTATCAACTTCAATACCTCGTTCAGAGGTTTTATGCCCCAAGACAATACCTTCATTAACCATAAAGTGATACTTCTCCCAATTCATGACAAGATTAGTTTCTTCACATCTCTGCAAAACACGATCAAGGTTGCTCAAGCAATCATCAAAAGAGGATCCATAAACGGAGAAATCATCCATGAAAACCTCAAAAATCTTTTCACAAAAGTCAGAGAATATAGCAGGTATACATCTTTGAAAGGTAGCAGGTGCATTGCGTAAACCAAAAGGCATGCATCTATAAGCAAAGGTACCAAAAGGGCATGTAAAAGTAGTTTTTTCTTGATCCTCTTGTGACACAGGTATTTCAGAAAAACCAGAATATGCATTTAGAAAGCAAAAATGTGTATGTTCTGATAGTCTTTCTAGCATTTGATCAATAAAAGGCAGAGGATAATGATCTTTCCTTATAGCTTTGTTTAGTTTTCTAAAATCAATTACCATTCTTTAATCGTGGTTAATTCTATGTGGGATAAGTTCATTTTTATCATTAGGAACAATAGTAATACCTCCCTTCTTAGGGACACAATGAACATGGCTTACCCATTTACTATCAGCTATGGGATAGATTATACCTGCTTCCAGATGCTTTAATAGTTCAATTATTACCACTTCCTTCATCTTAGGATTTAACTGTCACTGGTGATAAACAACTGGTTTAGCATCAGGCTCCATATTAATTTTGTGCTAACATAGAGTGGGACTAATGGCCTTAAAATCATCAAGAGTATATCCAATAGCGGCATGGTGCTTCCTTAGAATTTTCAATAATCTCTTTCCTTCATGCTCTGAAAGGTTAGCGCTAATAATAATAGGATATATCTTCTTTTCATCAAGATACACATATTCCAAAGTATCAGGTAATTGTTTAAGGTCAAACACGGGATCGCTCTTGGGGGGAAGAGGATCTCCAAGAGTCTCAGGAAAATTGTGTTCCAAAACAGGCATTTGTTTAAAGAATATCTCATCTATTTCGTTTCCTTCATTCATAAACATATCATTTTCATGGTCTAGTAAGTATTGTTCTAAAGGATCATTAGGTGGCACAACAATTGAAGCAAGACTAGTAATTTCATCTTTACTAGGCAATTCTTTATCACGAGGTTGTGTACGGAATTTTGAGAAATTAATCTCATGAGACACATCCCCAAAACTTACACTAACAGTTTCTTTCTCACAATCTATCTTAGCGTTAAGGTGTTCAAGAAAGGTCTAACAAATATAATGGGACGAAAATCATCTTGTGTAGAACCAAGAACTAGAAAATCAGTGGGGTATTTTATTTTCCCACACAGGAATTCGACATCTCTAACAACCCGAAGTGGTGTGACAGTATCTCTATTAGCAAGTTTAATAGTAACCTCAATATCTTCTATTTCAGCAAGTGCGATATGATGTCTACTACACAACTTGTTCCTGTAGACTCATGTTGGTGCTCCAAGCGCAGAGTTTTGTAGGACAGTAGCAATTTCCCCTGAAGTGAATGAAGATGGTCTCTCTCAAACAACCCTGCAACCAAATAACAAAGATTCTCTTGTGTCCCCAACACACCAAATACAATGGTAAATTGTATAGGTGCAATAGTTCGGTGAAGAGATGGTGATACAAGTGTAGTAATGATAGTAGATATTGATTTTTGTAATAGGAACAATAAAAAATAGCAAGGTAGCAAGTAACAAAAGTGAGCACAAACAGTATTGCAATGATTAAAAATGAGGCCTAGGGTCCGTACTTTCGCTAGTGCAATCTGTCAACAATGCTAATCAAATTGGATCATGTAACCATCCCTCAACGTGTGATGATGAATCACTCCAAAGTTCTTATCTAGCAGAGAACATAAGAAGAAATTGTTTGTAGCGTACGAAACCACCTTAAATTTATTCTTTCCGTTTGATCTATTGAAGAGTTCGTACTAAAATAATGCAAAGTTATTCTTTCCATTTGATCAATCCAAGAGTTCGTACTAAAATAAAACCATATGATACGCATCAACCAACTCTAATGTCACCTAGATACTCCAATGTCACCACAAGTATCCATGAGTTAATTACACGATACGCATCAAACAATTTTAGATTCATAATACTCTATCCAACACAAAGAACCTCAAAGAGTGCCCCAAGATTTCTACCGGAGAAACATGGACAAAAGCGTGCATCAACCCCTATGCATAGATTACCCCAATGTCACCTCGGGAATCCGCGAGTTGAGTGCCAAACCATATATCAAGTGAATCAATATAATACCCCATTGTCACCACAGGTATTCATATGCAAGGCATATATCAAGTGCACTCAAATCCATAAAAATATTCAATCCGATAAACGAAATCTCAAAGGGAAAAGTCAATTCATCACAACAAGATAGAGAGGGAGAAACACCATATGATCCAACTATATTAACAAAGCCCGCGATACATCAAGATCGTGCCATCAAGAAAATGAGAGAGAGAGAGATTAAACACATAGCTACTGGTACAAACCCTCAGCCCCGAGGGTGGAGTACTCCCTCCTCATCATGGTGGCCATAGGGGTGATGAAGATGGCCACCGGTGATGATTTCCCCCTCCGGCAGGGTGCCGAAACGGGGTCTATATTGATTTTTCGTGGCTATAGAGGCTTGCGGTGGCGGAACTTCTAATCTATTGACTCCGCTAGGGTTTTTGGAATATTTGGGAATTTATATGGCGAACAGGCGGTGCGGGAGGCCACCGAGGTGGGCACAACCCACCAGGGCGCGCTTGGGCCCCCAGGCATGCCCAGGTGGGTTGTGCCCCCCTCGGGGCACCCCTCTGGTACTACTTTGGCCCAAGTTGTGTCTTTTGGTCCATAAAAATTCTCCAAAAAGTTTCGCTGCGTTTGGACTCCATTTGGTATTGATTTTCTGTGATGTAAAAAACAAGCAAAAACAACAACTGGCACTGGGCACTATGCCAATAAGTTAGTCACGAAAAATGATGTAAAGTTGCTATAAAATGATTGTAAAACATCCAAGAATGATAATATAACAGCATGAATACTTCATAAATTATAGATACGCTGGAGACGTATCAGCATCCCCAAGCTTCATTTCTACTCGTCCTCGAGTGGGTAAATGATAAAAGAAATAATTTATGAAGTGTGAATGCTAGCAAAGTGCATAAGTTGGATCAATGATAATTTCAATCACTTTTCCTAGCATCATAACAACAATTCTTTCTCATAAAACTTGTCATGTTAAAGTAGCAACCAATTCACATATTAAGGTTCAAACAATGAATTCTCTTGAAACTCAACAACCTATATTCTCAGTCACCATGCAATTGCAATTCAACTTATTCAAAAAATTCTAAGTAAGAGCTCCACATACTCAATCGTATAGTCTTCCATGATTGGTAGTACTCAAAGCATATTCTTAAAGACATCCATCGAACACAGAGAAAGGTAGGGGCTTAATGTTTCACCTCCCAACTCATTTATCATAGAGATAATTGTCAACAATAATAATTCATGATCAAATATATTTGACTGGTCATATGTGCCTAGATCTTTCCCCACCACATGATGCTTGCCAACTAGAGAATAATTGAGGTTGAAATGAGAATGCATACTATTGACTCTTGCATAAAGGTAAATACTGAAAAGTAAAAGATAGGCCCTTCGGAGAGGGAAGCAGAGGTTGTCATGCGCTTTTTATTTGGATGCCCAAACTCTTAATGCAAAGGAACGTCATGTTATATTGCCCCTTATGATAGCAACCTTTATTATGCAGTCCGTCGCTTTTATTACTTTGCCATCACAAGTTCGTACAATGTTCAATTTTCCCTTACAATAAAAGATCAGACATATTTAGGAGCAATTTTTATTGCTTTATGCACCGATGACAACTTACATGAAGGATCTTATTCAAACCATAGGTAGGTATGGTGGAAAATCATGGCAAGAAACTAGGTTTAAGGGTTTTTGGATGCACAAGTAGTATCTCTACTTAGTACGAATTTTTGGCTAGCAAAAGATCCTAAGCAAACACCACATGTTGGAGGATCCATAACAATATAACTTCTATGCAAATATACCCAAACATAACTCATTACGTTGTCTTCCTTGTCCAACTTCAACTAATTTGCTCAAGTTTGAAAATAATTAATGGGTATTCACAATCATAGAAGATGTCCAAGATAATATATTTGCATGTGAAAGTTCTCTTCCTTATACTATTCATGAATTGCTTGTATGACCAATATTGTGATTGTCAAGCTTCAAAAGATTTCACTTTCTAAACACAATGTGAAGCTACTACTAGGCATGATATGAGCAGATAATTTCAACTTTATGATATTCAATTCATTCAACAATTTACTCTTAGGATATAAGTGAAGCACGAGAGTAAATGACAAACTACTCCAAAAAGATATAAGTGAAGGTCAAGAAGTAGTAAAGTAAAGGGGTAGCTAATTTAGGACTCTCTCTTATTTTAAAAACTTTCAGATCTAAGTATTTTATTAAAACAACAAGCAAATTTACATTCCAAGGATAGCACACATCATGTGAAGAAGCAAAAACTTAGGCTCAACCGATACTAACTGATAATTGTTGATGAAGAAAGGTGGGATGCCTACCGGAGCATCCCCAAGCTTAGATGCTTGAGACTTCTTGAAATATTATCTTGGGATGCCTTGGGCATCCCCAAGCTTTAGCTTTTGTGTCTCCTTAACTCCTTTTACATCACGGTTTCCCTAAATCTCAAAAACTTCATCCACACAAAACTCAACAAGAACTCGCGAGATAAGTTAGTATAAATCAATGCAATAACCTTATCATACTCTACTGTAGCAAATCACTAAAATTATTATTTAACATTGCATACTAAATGCCTCTGCATATTTAATACTCCTATCCTCAAATAGAATCATTAAACAAGCAAACATATGCAAACAATGCTAACATAATAGCGATATGTCAAATCAGTACAGTCTGTAAAGAATGCAAGAACATTCATGCTTCTGTAACTCCAAAATTTCTGAAAATTTACCACACTGTAGAAAAATTTATCATAGCTTATTGTGCAAAAAATTTCAACATTTTATCACATTCTTCCATTTTTTAACAATTCACGCACTAGCGTGCAACTTTCTGTTTTCGAACAGCCACATATAGACTTGCAAAATAAGCATGGTAAAGGCTATATGTCGGATTTCGGGTTCCGGAAAAACCCTATAGGTTCGAACACTAGGGTGCGCACGAAGATCTCCCCCTACCAAATCGCGCCCTCAGCCTCACCGAGATCTCTAATCTTAGCTCGACGAGCTCGCAACACAAGAGACACAAGATTTATACTGGTTCGGGCCACCGTTGTGGTGTAATACCCTACTCCAGTGTTGTGTGGTGGATTGCCTCTCGGGCTGAGGATGAACAGTACAAGGGAAAGAACACCCTCCTGAGGTGAGGGGTTCTTGTGCTTGGTGGGTGTGAGGATGAACTGAATGAGCTCGAGACCAGTTGCCTCCTACTATGGTGGCTAGCCCTATTTATAGAGGCCTTGGTCCTCTTCCCAAATATTGAGCGGGAAGGGATGCCACAAAGGCCAATTTGAAAGGGGACAGCTAGTACAAGCTATCCTGACTAAAGGTGGTCTGTGCCTGCCAAAGGCTCTGGTGGTGACGCGGCTTGGGCTCCACGATGACCTCCGTCTTGCCGTCCTGCTGGTCTTGGTCTCGTTGCACCGATATAGAAACCTTTGCTTGATGCCTCGGTACTCCTCGCCTGCGCTTGCCTCCTTAGCACCAAAGAGGAAGCAAGGACACCGTGCGCGCTGGTGCCCGCCTGGCCTTGATCGTCATGGCTCACGTCATGAGAACCTCGCGAGGTTTGCCTTGCCTTGATCTCTCCGCCCCTCGCGAGCCAGCCTGGTGAGGCCGCTCCCGAGGAGGTCTTGTGTTGTCCGCCTCGCGAGGGTCTCGAATGCTTGTTGGTGAAGATGGGCCGTACGGGCCCGCTCGCAGAGCCACGCCATGGGCCGCGGGCAGGCAAGTCTGGGGACCCCCGTTCCCTGAACGCCGACAGTAGCCCCCGGGCCCAAGGCGCGCTCGGACTTGGTTTCGAGGCGAAGCCAAAGGGCAAGTACGGAGCGCCGCGTGCCCCAACAGCCTGCGACCTTGGTCGACACGTGGCGGTTGATTGGACGTGGGCGTCTCCGCTTCCCCACGTAGCCTTGGCAACTGCCCGACTTGACGAGTCCCTGCTGCATGCAAGGAAAAACCATCATTACCTGTGATCGTGGGGGGCGCTGGTTGGCCTTCTCCTGCTATAAATGGGGAGGGGGGCAGAGCCCCCGTCGCCCATCTCTTCCCATTCCGCTCGCTTCTCCCCCTTTGCTCCATTGCCAGTAGCGACACTAATGGCGCCGTCGAAGAGGTTCTCCGCCACGGAGAAAGGGAAGACCCGTCAGGAGGGGCTCGGCTCTCCGGTGCCCAAGCATGGACGCGGCCGTCCCCGCAAGCACACCGCGACCCCCGCCGCGGCCCCCCGCTGCCGTGGCGGTGCCCCTTCGCGTGGTGGGGGCCGCCCCGGTCGTGGCAGCCCTGTCGGTGAAGCGAGACGTGTCGTGGTCGCGCGGCCTCCCCGGCCGTGCTTCCACTCGGCGGAGGTGCTGCCAGAGTTCGTCGTCTGGTCGGAGAACCCGGCCGACAACTGGCTTCAGCTCATGCGCTTCTTTGCCGACGAGCTGCCGGCCACAGGTCCAGGCGGGCTCTGGCTGCAGGCGGACGGCTGCTGCAGCAGGGCTTCCTGGGTCGCGGTTGAGGTCTCCGTCGCGGGCAATATAGCCCTGGCCCGCGGTTGTCAGACGTTTGCCCGCGCGCGCGGCCTGGGCAGGTGGTGCACCCTCCATTTCAAGTATGACGGCGACGCGACCCTCTACATGAGGGTGTTTGGGGAAGATGGTCGCCGCACCGGGTGCTGCCCCGAGGTCAACGACGGCGACGAGGTGATCGGCCTTGGGGATGGTCGTGACGAGGATGAAGGCGAACCCGCCCTTGGTGCCGACCACGTCTCGTCCAGCTACGGCGGTTCTTTCTCCGGCGATAGCTCCAGCAGCGGTGGTTACGACCAGCCGCCGCGCCCGCTTTGAAGGCGGCAGCAGGTCGTCTCGTCGCCGCGCCTCCTTGAAGCGCAAGGAGGGGTTTGGCTGAGCTCGGGACGACGCCAAGAGCCCGCCCTCGCGGACTGCTGTGGAGGCACGCGCCGCTTTTATTTTGTTCTTCCTTTCCTTCCTATATTAAGAAAGAAACCAGTGTGGGGCCCCGGAGAGGCGTGCAACGAACTATGATTTCTCAGTTATTATGCTATGTTTATCGTTCCTGTGTTGTATCGCAACATTGTCGTTTTATGTAGAGATAACTTAGCTTGACGTGCTCGGAGTAGTCTCCTCTTCGCGAGGTGCTTGCTTCCTGGTGCCTGTCGAGGCCTCCTTGGCCTGGTGGGCGCTTAGGAACTGCAAAAAACTCGTTAGGAGGCTTATTGTTTACCCGAGCCTTGGTCGCAGGCGCCGCTGGCCTTGACCCAGCGCTTCGTATCGTGGTACCCGAGGGGCACGGATTAGGAGAGGTGCGCCAACTTGCGAGCTCGAACGAGGGTGCCTCGCGAAAAGCAGAAAAAGGAAAAATGCTCACGAGGGCACCTGTCCAGCCCCCTCGCGAGGTATGCGAGAGAGTATAGGCTAAACTGAACACGGAAACAGAGGCAGAAGGCGATGGAACCAAATCAGCAAGGAACACCAGAAGCAAACTTCAATTAAAGAGGGGCGAGCCAACTATGGAAAGCAAATGAAAAGCCGCGTCCGGCACCTAGTCTAGTCTTCATGTCTTCTCACCAGCGCAGAGCTAAGTGCTGCCACTAGGACGTGGGAGGGAGCCCCCAAGGCCCGAGGGCGGCACTCCTGAGACTCCGGGGTGCGTACAGCCCCACTCATTATTACGTGAGAGTGTCACGAGCGGAGACCTTCACAGGCACTGGGCCTTCTTCACAGGCGCTAGGCCTTTCTTCATGGGTAGAACTTCCGGAGGTGCTGGATGTTCCAGGCGTTCTGGATGGGTACCCCGTCCTGCATCTCCAGGCGCGCGGCGACAGGCCTGGAGACATGGACGACCTTGAACGGGCCCTCCCACATGGGTGAGAGCTTATGCAGCCCTTCCCTGGAGAGCACCCACCTCAGGACGAGGTCACCCACCTCGAGCGTCCTGGAGCGGACGCTGCGATAGTGGTACCGCCGCAGCGCCTGCTGGTATCTTGCCGCCCACAATGCAGCTTCGCGGCGGTGTTCCTCCCCCAGCATGAGGTCCATCACCCGCGTGGCGTCCTGCTGCATCTCATCAAACGCAAGGGCCCGTGCGGAGCGATGCTTGACCTCGTGAGGGAGAACCGCTTCTGCTCCATAGACGAGGAAGAATGGGGTCTTCCCCGTTGGCTTGGTGGAGGTTGTGCGGATGGACCACAGCACAGACTAGAGCTCGTCGTGCCAGCCCCTGCCGCAGGCTTCGAGCTTCTTCTTGAAGGTCCTGGTCTTGAGGCCTCTCAGGACCTCCGCGTTGGCGCGTTCGGCTTGACCATTGCTCCGGGGGTGCGCCACTGAAGCATAGTAGATCTGCGTTCTAAGGTTAGCACAGTATGTTTTGAAGAGATTACTAGTGAACTGTGAGCCATTATCGGTGATGATGCAGTTGGGGACCCCAAAATGGCTCACGAGACCCTTGATGAACTTGACCGCAGAGCCAGCTGGGATGGTGCGGACGGCTTCCACCTCCGCCCACTAGGTGAACTTGTCGATGGCAACTCAGAGGTATCGGTAGCCCCCAGGCGCTCGAGGGAACGGGCCCAGGATATCCAGTCCCCAGACCGTGAACGGCCACAAGAGTGGAATGGTCTGGAGGCCCTGAGCTGGCTGATGGATTTGCTTGGCATGGAATTGGCAGGCCTCGCAGGACTTCACCAGCTCAGCTACGTCGTTGAGCACCGTAGGCCAGTAGAATCCGCTCAGGAATGCCTTGCCGACGAGGGTTCATCACGACGAGTGGTGCCCGCAGTCCCCGCCGTGTATGTCGGCTAGCAGCTCTTTCCCCTGTTCCCTGGAGATGAAACGCAGAGAAACATCATTTGGCTGCTTCCTGTATAACTCACCATCCTGGATGCAGTATGCCGTGGCTTGCCGGGCCACACGCTCCGCGTCCTCCTCCTTCTCCGGCAGCGTCCTTGCGTTAGATATTCCTTGAATTCCTTGGTCCAGCATCCCTCCTGGGGCTCGAGTGCCAAGAGTAGACGCGCTCTCGAGGTCGGGCCACAGGCTGGGGCTCCTGTGGCAGGTGGCTGTGGGAGCTCCTCCTGAGGCTGCGTTGTCCTTGAAAGCGGTGGTGTTGCCGATGGCTTGAAGAGCCACTCCTCGAAGACGCCAGGCTCTTGGGGTTGTCGCTTGGATGCCCTTCTTGCGATGTCGCCGGCTTCCTTGTTGGTGCCATGGGGCACGTGCTGCAACTCCAGGCCCAGGAACTGCTTCTCCATCTTGCGCACCTCCGCGAGGTATGCCTCCATGTGTTCGTCCTTCGGCTCGTATACCTTGTTGGATAAGTTGACGAGGAGCTGCGAGTCGCCCCTGATGGTGAGACGCTTCACCCCCAGGGCCGCCGCAGCCTTCAAGCCTGCTATGAGGCCTTCGTACTCTGCAATGTTGTTGGAGACCTTCTCGCCCTGCTGGAAGCAGAGCTGCACAGCGTAGTAGAGCTTGTCCTGAGTGGGCGAGATGAGCACTGCTCCAGCCCCCGCGCCCTGGCGCGCGAAGGCACCATCGAATTACATGACCCAGCCATCGGGTGCCTCACTTCCCGGCAAGAGGGACCAATCCTCGCCTATTTCAAGCGCCGGGACGTCCGTCCATTCTGCCACGAAATCGACGAGCGCGGCTCCCTTGATGACCCTGGTGGTGCTGAACTCCAACTGGAATGCCTGCAGCTCGATGTTCCACTCGGCGACCCTCCCGGTAGAGTTGGGGCTCCTGAGCACCCTCTCCAATGGGTAGGCCGAGACGACCTTGATGGGGTGACCTTGAAGTAATGCCGCAGCTTACGCGAGGCCACCAAGAGCACAAGTAAGAGGTTCTGAGGCATGGGGTTCCATGCCCTTGCATCCCGCAACACCGTTCTGACGAAATATACCGAGTGCTCGACGAGTGCGGGTGCACTAATGAGGCTTGCGCCTTCCGGATGTTGTGGCGCCTCCTGAGGTGGTGGAGCCCCCACCGCATGATCGCTTGTCAGGGTCCCTGTAGGCTCGGGGCGTCGTCCTGCTGAGCTTGATCCTTTGCTGCTGCAGCTGTGGCCTTTGCGACGCCCTCCTGGTCTTGCATCGTCCCTACTGGGGGCGTAGCTCGGCGTGATGCGCCCTTGGCTTGGTGTTCTTCCCGAACCGCCACTAGAGCCGCGCTGGCGGAGTAGGGAGTGGCGGCAAGGTAAACTAGGGGCTCGAGAGGTCATGGCGCCACCATCACTGGAGGGCTGGTCAGATATCTGTTGAGGTCTTGAAATGCTTGGTCGGCCTCCGGGGTCCACTCGAATGGGCCCTTCTTCTTCATCAGCTTGAAGAAGGGTAGGGCGCGCTCTCCTAGCTTGGAAGTGAAGCGTCCCAACACAGTCACCCGTCCAGCAAGCTTCTGCATTTCCTTGAGGGTTTGCGGTGGACTCATGTCTTCGATGGCCTTGACCTTCTCTAGGTTGGCCTCGATCCCCTTGTGGGACACAAGGAAGCCCAGTAGCTTGCCGGAAGGGACGCCAAACACGCACTTCTCCGGGTTGAGACGCAAGTCCACCTGGCGGAGGCTCACGAAGGTTTCCTCCAGGTCTTGATTCAAAGTTCTCGCCTCCTGAGACTTCACCACGATGTCGTTGACGTAGGCTTCAGCGTTTCTCCCGAGCTACCGACCAAGGCGATGTGCATCAGCCATTGGAAGGTTGCGCCTGCGTTGCGCAGCCCGAACGGCATGCAAGTGTAGCAGTACACCCCACACGGGGTCAGGAAGGCTGTCTTCTCCACATCTTCTACCGCCATCTTGATCTGGTGATATCCTGAAAACACATCCAGGAAGCACAGCAAGTCGCACTCGGCGGTGGAGTCGACGATTTGGTCGATGCGTGGAAGCGGGAACGGATCTTGGGGGCAGGCCTTGTTGAGGTTGGTGAAGTCGACGCACATACGCTCCTTCTTGCCTTTCTTTGGCACGATGATGGGGTTCGCCAGCCACTCGGGGTACAGAACCTCGCGAATGACACCCGCAGCCTCCAACTTGCGGGTCTCTTGGACGATGAAAGCTTGCTTCTCCGTGGACTACCGCCTCGCCCTCTGCTTTACGGGGCGTATGTTGGGGCACACCTTCAGGTGGTGCTCTATCACCCCTCTTGGGACCCCTACCAGCTGATCGGGCTCCCAAGCGAACACTTCCTTGTTTGCGCGCAAGAACTTCACCAGCGCCTCCTCCTGATCAGGCTCAAGGTTGGCGCCTATGGTAAAGGTTGCCCCCGAGGACCCGTCCTCCTTGACCGGCAGCTGCTTGGTTTCTGCCTTGTCTTGAGTGAACAACTTCTTCTTCTTGGTTGGTGCGGCTTCCTTGGCCTTGGAGGCGTCTGCTTCGGCGGGCTGCGCCGTCGCAGCGGTCTTGAGGGCAAGCTTGAGCGTTATCAGGGCTTCCTTGGTGTCCCTGTCACATCCTAGCTAGTTCATGCATTAGAGTGTTGCATCATGTTTACTTTTTCCAGAAAGTTGAAATGGGGATGACAGAAACCCCCAGCACCCCCCCTGAACACAACTAGGGTTTACTAAAATCCTTTTCAATGAACCTGAAATGCCCTTCATAAATGTTCACCATCTTTGGTCCTGGCTAAACCCTCTGCCAAAAATGGTTTCATATTTTTGGAGGCTATTCTGGATTTTTGCACCAAGCCATAAGTATTTGCATTTGGGCAATTTAAATCCTATAAATATTTTAAAATGCCCAAATAATCTTGAAGGTATTTTTAGGCTGTTGAGAATATTTTCAAATGTGCCTCTGAATATTTTCAGGTTTTTCCTAAATGGAATAGTATTTCTACTATTTCAAAACACAGAACAAAAACAAATAAAAAGAAAAACAGAAAGCAGAGAGAGAAACTTACCTGGCAGCCCACTGGCCGGCCCAGCACTGTGCTGGCCCGCGCCAGTCAGCTGCTTCCTCCCGCCAGAGCAGGCAGAGAGGTGACGACGGCGTGCGCGAGCTTGCCACGACGCCACCTACTTGCCGCTTCGCCCGTGGACGAGCTGGACGACCTCCACGTCGCGCCCCCGAGCCCCTGGACACCCCCATTCGCCCCCTCCACCTCTCCCTCGCCTCCCTCCACCATGGCCGACGCAGCCGCTGCCACCTCGCCAACGTAGCCGTAGCCACTGCCGTCTCCGCGTCACCTGACCGTGTCCAGCAGCTCCGTCGTCGCCTTCTCCTTCGAGCAAGTCGGGCCCCGAGCGCTCGCTTGCCCCGAAGCCACTGCTCCGACCTCGCCTTCACCGCCCACCGCCGGAGATCCCCTTCGCCGTCACCACCGCAGCAGTTCGTCCCCGACAGCGCCGCCTAGCTCATCGCCTTTGCCGTGAGCTTCTGCCCCTTCCCCTTCCTCTCATTCTTGCTGCCGCCCTCAGCCTCGACCGCAACAAGCAGCACCGCACGCGCCGCCGCACGGGCTCGTCGCCGACGAGGCTCCGGTGACCAAATGGTCCAGTGCATATGTCTGTCATCTTCGTGAGCACAAGCAGCACCCGTAGAGACTAACCATTGATCCTCCCGTGCACCGTGTCGTCGTTTTCGTCGGCACCCGAACTCCGGCGGCCGCAAAAGAGCTCGCCGTCGTCGACTCCGGCCACCCCAGGCCCAACCACGGCCACCAACGGACGCGCCGTTGCGTCAGCTACCCGAAGAGCCCAACGACGCCTCGAACGGTGCCCCGTAGAGCAAACCCGAGGCACAGGAGCGCCGCTGACCTCGCCGGCGGCTAACCGCCGGCGTGTTAGGCCTGTTGACGAGGGGTTTGACCTCCCCTGGGTCGTTGATATGTGGGGCCAGCCCTTGTTAATTTCCTAGTTTAGGTTAACTAAAATAGGATTAGCCCTGTGACACTGACAGACGGGTCCCACCGTTCAGGTTTGACCTGGACCGCCCAGTTGACTTGCTGACGTCATCATGACACACTGCTGACGCAATAAGTAATTTAATTACTGGAATTATTTCTATACAGGAAATTCCAGAAAATATCACAAACTTCAAAAAATCATAGAAAATAATGTATAGCTCAGAATGGAAAGATTTATACATGCAAAATGATCAAAAAAATCCATTCTATCCATCTGTACTGGTTTCATGCATGTTTAAGCAAATTAACCTGCTGTTTAATGCAGAACAAGATAAAGCACTAATAAGGGCCACATATGAACTTGGAATTTGAATCTTTGATTCAAAATAGTCCAAACCCATCTGGTCTTAGTTGCATTAGCCCAATACATTCATTTTGCCATGTCTCATGCATGCATCATATTGTTGCACTTTGCTTGGTGTTGATTGTGCTTCGATGTGTTCATCGTGGTAGGTTCTGCCTCCGAGGATATTCACGGGTATCCAACTGAAGGGCAGTATTCCACCACCACTCCATCAGGCAAGCAACCCATTGATCATTTCGATACAAACCCATCTTCTCGCTTCTGCTCTCATTTACTTCATTAAGACAACGCGATTCTAACTGCTATGTGTTGCGGTAGTTGAACCCACTTTCCTTTGCATGACCTGTCATTGCCACAGTAACTAGATGAAACCCACTAGCATGTGTAGGAGTTGATTGAGCCCTGTTGTGTTCCTACAATGCTATGCTTGCTACGCTTAGAGTCGTGTCAGGTCTGGCTCATCAGGGTGATGAGCTAGAGTGAAAGCATGTGTCGGTAATGAGAGTGAGGTGTTGAATACGTTTTGGTAAAGGTATCGATGAGAGGCCATGTAGGAGTACATGGTGGGTTGTTTCATTGAGACCGTCCCTAAGAACTGAGATCTGTATGCGTGATTTAAGATTCAGCTACTACCACGCATTGGGCCCGAAACCAAGTGACCCCCTCGGCTTCTTAATCACCCTTGTCCTCTGTCCAGGAGTTGCACGTAGTTTCTGGTGTTTGTAGTAAGCTGGAGGCCGTGGACAGCGCTGACCAAGGGGTGGGCTGTGATGCGGTAGGCTCGTGGCCCGGTGTATCGAGTCGCCCGTTTGGTGTCTCGGGAACCCTGCACACATCGTTCGGGGCCGTATGTGGAAACCTCGGCCGGACTCCCTGCGGATGGAACCTGAATAGGCGATAAACCTGGACTAGAGACTCGAGTGTTTAGGTAGGCTGTGGCCGACACCCTCGCTGGGCTTCCGCTTGAAGGATGCCGAGTACATACTGTGTAAACGGTGGTAAGTGGTGAGAGCGTGTGTGACGAAGTACACCCCTGCAGGGTATAAAACTATTCGAATAGCCGCGTCCGCGGTAAAGGACTACTTGGTCGCTTATGCAGTTCATAGACAAGTAAATGGATACTACTAAAAACCTGAAGATAAGTGTGAGTACCGCGGATGGCCCTCTCGTAGGTTGACGAGGGAGGATCCACGGTGGAGTATTGAGATGGTGATTAGTGGACTCGTGTGCGAAAACTATTTTACAAGTGGTGTCTCGTAGGATAGCTTAGCCAAGAGTCAAAGCTGGCTTGCTGCAATAACTCCACTACCTTCTTGAGAATGTACATGTATAGTAGGATCTGTTGTAAGACTTGCTGAGTACCTTTGTACTCATGTTGCTTCAATTACTATTTTCAGACGACAACACCGCCCCTTCCGATGGGTTCTATGTAGAACTCGACGACGACGAGTGACTTGCCACCCAGGTGGTGATCTAAGCTTGTGAAGGGCCTACGTAGATAGACAGGCTTCGTCAAGCCTTCTTTCTTTCTAGTGTCTGTACCCAGACAAGTTTGCTTCCGCATGTCCTTGTATGATTGTATGACTTGAGTGTCGGGTCATGTGACCCCTATCTGTATGAACATGTTATGTATGGCTCTCCGGAGCCCCTTTAAATAAAGTACTTGAGTTGTAGAGTTTTGTTGTGATGCCATGTTGTATTTACACATATCGAGCATATTGTGTGTATGATTGAAATGCTTGGTATGTGTGGGATCCGACAATCTAGTTGTTTATCCTTGGCAGCCTCTCTTATGGGGAAATGTAGTCTAGTGCCTCCTTGAGCCATAGTAGTCCGCTACAGCCCGGTTCACCGGAGTCCTGCTAGCCCAGCACTACTGCTCTGGACACTTGACTGGCCGGCATGTGTTTCACATTGTTCCTGTGTCTGTCCCTTCGGGGAAATGTCACGCGGTGACATCCAGAGTCCTGCCTAGCCTGCTACAGCCCGGGTTCCCGGAGTCCTGTTAGCCCAGTGCTACAGCCTGGATTCACACGCTGCTGACCGACACGTCCGATGTTGATTCCTGTATGCCTGTCCCCATACGTTAGTGCTGCTTTGGGTTCACGACTAGCCATGTCGGCCCGGGTTCTCTGTCATATGGATGCTAGCGACATTGCCATATACGTGAGCCAAAAGGCGCAAACGGTCCCGGGCCATGGTAAGGCGACACCCGTGGGAGTACCGTGCGTGAGGCCGCAAAGTGATATGAGGTGTTACAGGCTAGATCGGTGTGACTTAGAATCGGGGTCCTGATAGCGTTGGCATCAGAGCCGGACTGCCTGTAGGTGCGTTAAGCCAAACTGGTCGATGTCGAGTCTAGAAATGCTTTAGTTATATGTAGGGGGATTGATTGTGGGAGGGGACGGAAGGCGCTTTTACTCCTTTACCTTATGCCCTCTGATCTGAGTCATTCTCTTCTCATTCTACGTGGGTTAAGGACTAGGCTCTCTTCTCTCTATCAGGTTCACGTGTTACTAATCTGTAGTAGCTTATAGGATTGTTGGTTCCATGCTTCAGTTCAGTTTCTACTACCTTTAGTATGTTGTCGGTTGAACCAGAACCTTGATATGATGTTGTTGAGTGGTTTTGCAAACTGTTGCGAATGTCTCAAGTCTTTTCCGAGCATTTACAGCCGTTATGCTGTCCGAATTCTCCTAGAAATTCTAATGCCTTTGCATTATTTCGTGCTTCAGATGGCCACCCGTTCCCAGAATCAAGTGGTTCGTCTGACCCGGTGCCTCGATGTACCTGGTCACACGGCCATGCTGGTCCGAGTGATGGTTGAGACAGGCTATCGATGGTATCCCGAGTATACCGTCGAGGAGCAGTTTCGAGACTTTAATCAAAGCCAATATTTTTGCACAGTCAGGATTTACCCTTCCTATCCTGGAGCCACTGAACCCCTCCATTGCTCTTATGGACTTGGGGTTACCATCGAGATGTCCCAGGACGCAGCTTACTCAATGATGACTATCATACGAGCCAGAACTGCCTTGCTTCAGAACACTGACTTCCGCTATATGCCAGCATCACTCCCTGTGGCACAAGGGTACTATCAGGCTATTTACTGTGATCCTACCCATGAGGATTCACTACTTCGCACCACCACCGAGATGCTTGAGGACAAGGACCGTGAGAATCGTGCCTTGCGAATGGAGCTCTTTAATGCTCGTTCTGATCACTGGGCCACTCTGACACGGTTTGCACCTGCCGTGCAGGCTGGGTATATGGACATGAGGGACTTGTACCCCGTGCGGTCTGGTCTGCCAGAATGTATGGAATAGCGTGATGTAGGAGGCATCACCCCTCCTCGTGGACCCCGTCTGCCACCGTTTGTTGGACCAAGGCCACACCCGAGTCCTTATGGACCGCAAGCTCCACACGACCGAATGTTTCCAGATGATCATGTTCAGCTCCCAGGACATGGTGGTGATTTCTATGAAGATTACTACGGAGACGTCTGAGTTGGTGGTAGTTCCACTAGTATTGTAATAGTTGTATTCTCCACAGTCCTGCGTGTCTTGTGGGATATGACTTGGTGTGTATCACGTTCCGGAGGTGTAGAAAAATAATGTATAGGAGCTTGGAATGCCTCTGATGGGATGTATCGTCTTTCATCGTAGCTGTACTCCAGCCTGGACTTGTACTAAACTATGCATGGTGTGTATGACCGTTGGTATAAGTATGTCAGTTGCTATATTACCATGTCATACTGATGATCATCTCTGCATTCCGTGTTATCGATTACATTCCGCATTTCCTTGCCAAGATTTAGCCATCCTTGTCTAAACCGTTGTCTTGTTTCTCCTAGGATGGTCAACACCCGCAACAACCCTGCTGTCCAGGTGCAGGGTGAAGCCAATGCAGTTAGGGGGGAGAATCTGCCTCAACCGCCTTCTCTGGCCGAAGTCATGCTGGAGGCGGAAAGAAACAAGCGTGAGACTAACCGCTTGCTAGAGCGAATTGAGCAGAATACTGCACGCCATCAGAGGAACGACTTGGTGTCCATCAATGACTTTATCAAGTTGTACCCACCGAAGTTTAACCATTCCGTCGAGCCCCTTGATGCAGATGATTGGATTCGCAGCATCACCCATAAGCTACGTTCTGCCAACGTAGCCGAAGCTGATAAGGTTACCTACGCTGCCTATTACCTCGAAGGCCCTACTAGCCTTTGGTGGAAAACTTTGAGGCTATGCGCCCAGCCGGCCAAATCACTACTTGGGCTGAATTCAGTGAGGCTTTCCGTGAGCATCACATTCCAGAGGGTCTCATAGATCATAAGCGGGAAGAATTCTGCAACTTCACCCAAGGCAGACTGACTATGGATGCATACAGCCGTGAGTTTGGAAATTTAGCACGCTATGCTCCTGAAGAGGTATCCACCGACGCCAAGAAGCAGGCAAGGTTCCGCAAGGGACTTAGCCCTGAGCTTCACCGTGATCTTCGTCTGCACGAGTGCACCTCCTTCCAGAAGTTGGTCAATAAGGCCATCAGTGCTAAGATAGGACAGGCCGACTACGACGCTTCACGCAAGCACTCTTGTGACTTTGGCTCCTCATCCGGCACTGGATCTCAGAAGCGCCGGGTCTGGATTCCAAACACTGCTCTGCCACCTAGGTTCACTCCGAGGCCATCCTTTGAGGTGCCTCGCCCCAACCAGCAGTATGCACCGCCCAAGGTCTATGGTGGCCCCGCTGCTAATGCTGCTCCACGCCCCAATGTTGTGACATGCTTCAAGTGTGGAGAAACGGGTCACTATTTGCGCGAGTGTCCCCGGAACAACCCCAATCAACCTGGACAGTCCGTTGGCCGTGGTAAGCCAGCAGGAAAGACTTACTACGCCAAGCCAGCCACCACTGCACGTGGCCATGTCAACTATGTTTCAGCTGAAGAAACTCATGAGGATCCCAACGTCGTCCTTGGTACGCTCCTTGTTAATTGCCATCCGGCAACTGTTCTTTTCGATACTGGAGCATCTCATTCATTTATCTCTGAGAGCTATGCTCGATTGCACCACACCACATTTAGTGACATGCCCACCTCCATGGAAATTCAAACTCCTGGTTCTAGATGGCACACCTCTAGGATTACCTATGGAAATGAAATTCTTGTCGACAGATTGGTCTTCCTTGCATCACTAATAGCTCTCAAGTCCTCGGACATAAACATCATCTTGGGTATGGACTGGATGTCAGCCCATTATGCTAAGATTGATTGCTCTACTAGAACTGTTCAACTCACCCATCCGTCGGGCAAGACAGTCAATGTTTTGACCCGAGTGTCTAAGCGTCAGCTTTACTCATTAAATGCCAACCCTCTTCCAGACCTTGAAGATGTTCCGGTAGTCCGTGACTTCCCGGATGTCTTCCTAGAAGAACTGCCAGGTATTCCACCTGACAGGGATGTCGAGTTCGTGATAGACCTTGTTCCAGGAACCGTCCCAATATCTAGAAGACCCTATAAGATGGCACCCCTAGAGCTAGCCGAGCTTAAGAAACAACTCGATGAGTCCTTGAAAAAGGGTTTCATCTGTCCTAGTTCTTCTCCGCGGGCTTGCCCCGTCCTCTTCGTCAAGAAGAAGGATGGTACGGATCGGATGGTTGTAGATTACCGACCTGTCAACCTAGTCACTATCAAGAACAAGTATCCGCTCACCAGGATCAACGATCTGTATGACCAGCTCGCTGGATCCTCAGTCTTCTCTAAAATGGATTTGAGGTTGGGCTACCATCAAATCAAAATCAAGAACGGGGACATTCCTAAAACGGCCTTTGTTACTCGTTATGGCCAATACGAGTACACCGTCATGTCTTTCGGTTTAACCAATGCTCCAGCTACCTTCTCTCGGTTAATGAACTCGATCTTCATGGAGTATTTGGATAAATTCGTCGTAGTATACCTCGATGATATACTCATCTACTCCAAGAATGAGGAAGAACATGTCGAGCATCTAAGGCTAGTATTGACGAAACTTCGAGAGCATCGCCTTTATGCTAAATTCTCCAAGTGTGAATTCTGGTTGCCAGAAGTGACCTATCTAGGCCATGTAATCTCTGGTAAGGGTATTGCTGTCAATCCCGAGCGAGTTCAAGCTGTCCTTGACTGGACTCCACCTGAATCGGTCAAGCAAGTTCGGAGTTTCCTTGGCTTAGCGAGCTACTGTCGCCGCTTCGTCGAGAATTTCTCCAAGGTTGCTAAACCTCTAACTGAACTCCTCAAGAAAGATAAAAAGTTCGAGTGGACACCACAGTGCGAGTTCAGCTTCCAGGAACTGAAAAGACGCCTGACATCTGCTCCCGTACTTATACCACCAGATTTTTCTAAGGACTTTGTTATCTATTGCGACGCCTCGCGACAAGGACTAGGTTGCATACTCATGCAAGATCGTCAGGTGATTGCCTACGCTTCCCGACAGTTGCGTCCACATGAGGATAATTATCCCACACATGATCTAGAGCTTGCAGCCGTAGTCCATGCACTCAAAACATGGCGACATTACCTTCTCGGTAATCGTTGTGAGATTTTCACCGATCACCAAAGTCTAAAATACATTTTCACCCAACCGGATTTGAATCTCAGGCAAAGACATTGGATCGAGTTAATCACAGATTACGACTTAGGAATAACTTACACCCCGGGCAAAGCCAACGTCATGGCTGATGCGCTAAGCCGTAAATCTTATTGTAACAACTTGATGTTACAACAAAGTCAACCACTTCTCCACGAGGAATTTCGTAAGCTTAACCTTCACATTATTCCCCGAGGGTTCCTACCCACCCTGGTGGCGAAACCTACCCTAACGGATCAGATCATTGATCCGGGAATCTCCCGTATTAAGAGAAACATCAAGAAAGGAGTTGCGGATTGTTTCTTCGTTGATGACCAAGGTGTTGTGTTCTTTGGAGACCATCTAGTGATTCCCAAGGTACGCAACTTGAGGCGATTGATCCTTAAGGAAGCTCATGAATCTCCTCTCACCATTCATCCCGGTAGTACTAAAATGTATCAAGACCTACGCCAGAGGTTTTGGTGGACTAGGATGAAGAGAGAAATTGCTCAATACATTGCTAATTGCGACGTCTGTCGTCGTGTTAAAGCAGAGCATCAACGGCCTGCTGGCACCCTTCAACCTTTGGCTATTCCTGAATGGAAATGGGATAAAGTCGGTATGGATTTCATTACCGGGTTTCCCAGGACCAAGAGAGGGAATAATGCTATCTTTGTTGTTGTCGATCGTCTTTCCAAAGTAGCCCACTTCCTACCTGTTCATGAGAGTATAACCGCGAGCCAGCTAGCTGACTTATACATCTCCCGAATAGTGTCTCTTCATGGTGTTCCATTGGAAATTAATTCAGATCGTGGAAGTCTCTTCACCTCTCGATTTTGGGAAAGTTTCCAGAATGGTATGGGAACTCGTCTCCCTTTCACCCTCAATCAAGTGGTCAAGTAGAACGAGTTAATCAAATTCTGGAGGATATGCTCCGAGCTTCTGTCATCTCTTTCGGCATGGATTGGGAGAAATGCCTCCCATTCGCCGAGTTCGGTTATAACAATAGTTATCAAGCTAGCTTGGGCAAAGCTCCTTTCGAGGTTCTCTATGGACGAAAATGTCGAACGCCTCTTAACTGGTCAGAAACCGGGGAAAGACAACTCTTTGGCCCGGATATGATTTAGCAAGCAGAAGAGCAGGTCCGCATTATTCGTGAGAAATTGAAAATCAGCCCAATCTCGCCAAAAGAGCCATTATGACCGCAAACATAAGGCTATGACTTTTGAGGTTGATGAGAAGGCTTACCTTCGGGTTACTCCTTTAAAGGGAACCCATCGATTCGGTACCAAAGGCAAATTGGCTCCTCGTTACATTGGACCCTTTCGCATTCTTGCCAAGCGAGGAGAAGTTGCCTACCAATTGGAACTACCTCCGCATCTTTCCAAGGTTCATGACATCTTCCACGTTTCTCAACTCAGGCGTTGCTTCTCGGATCCTATCCGTGGAGTGGACCACGAAACGCTTGATCTCCAAGATAATCTCACATATCGGGAATATCCCGTTCGAATCCTTGATCAAGCCGAGCGTACCACTCGACGCCAAAACATCAAGTTTCTCAAGGTTCAATGGTCACACCATTCTGAGAAAGAAGCTACTTGGGAAAGGGAGGATCGTCTTCGACTTGAGTACCCCACCTTCTTCCCAACGGATCCTAAATCTCGGGACGAGATTCTTTTGAGTGGGGGTGATTTGTCACATCCTAGCTAGTTCATGCATTAGAGTGTTGCATCATGTTTACTTTTTCCAGAAAGTTGAAATGGGGATGACAGAAACCCCCAGCACCCCCCTGAACACAACTAGGGTTTACTAAAATCCTTTTCAATGATCCTGAAATGCCCTTCATAAATGTTCACCATCTTTGGCCCTGGCTAAACCCTCTGCCAAAAATGGTTTCATATTTTTGGAGGCTATTCTGGATTTTTGCACCAAGCCATAAGTATTTGCATTTGGGCAATTTAAATCCTATAAATATTTTAAAATGCCCAAATAATCTTGAAGGTATTTTTAGGCTGTTGAGAATATTTTCAAATGTGCCTCTGAATATTTTTAGGTTTTTCCTAAATGGAATAGTATTTCTATTATTTCAAAACACAGAACAGAAACAAATAAAAAGAAAAACAGAAAGCAGAGAGAGAAACTTACCTGGCAGCCCACTGGCCGGCCCAGCACTGTGCTGGCCTGCGCCAGTCAGCTGCTTCCTCCCGCCAGAGCAGGCAGAGAGGTGACGCCGGCGTGCGCGAGCTCGCCACGGCGCCACCTGCTTGCCGCTTTGCCCGTGGACGAGCTGGACGACCTCCACGTCGCGCCCCCGAGCCCCTGGACACCCCCATTCGCCCCCTGCACCTCTCCCTCGCCTCCCTCCACCATGGCCGACGCAGCCGCTGCCACCTCGCCAATGTAGCCGTAGCCACCGCCGTCTCCGCGTCACCTGACCGTGTCCAGCAGCTCCGCCGTCGCCTTCTCCTTCGAGCAAGTCGGGCCCCGAGCGGTCGCTTGCCCCGAAGCCACTGCTCTGACCTCGCCTTCACCGCCCACCGCCAGAGATCCCCTTCGCCGTCACCACCGCAGCAGTTCGTCCCCGACAGCGCCGCCTAGCTCATCGCCTTTGCTGTGAACTTCTGCCCCTTCCCCTTCCTCTCATTCTTGCTGCCGCCCTCTGCCTCGACCGCAACAAGCAGCACCGCACGCGCCGCCGCACGAGCTCGTCGCCGACGAGGCTCCGGTGACCAAATGGTCCAGTGCATATGTCTGTCATCTTCGTGAGCACAAGCAGCACCCGTAGAGACTAACCATTGATCCTCCCGTGCATCGTGTCGTCGTTTTCGTCGGCACCCGAACTCCGGTGGCCGCAAAAGAGCTCGCCGCCGTCGACTCCGGCCACCCCAGGCCCAACCACGGCCACCAACGGACGCGCCGTTGCGTCAGCTACCCGTAGAGCCCAACGGCGCCTCGAACGGTGCCCCGTAGAGCAAACCCGAGGCACAGGAGCGCCGCTGACCTCGCCGGCGACTAACCGCCGGCGTTTTAGGCCTGTTGACGAGGGGTTTGACCTCCCCTGGGCCGTTGACATGTGGGGCCAGCCCTTGTTAATTTCCTAGTTTAGGTTAACTAAAATAGGATTAGCCCTGTGACACTGACAGACGGGTCCCACCGTTCAGGTTTGACCTGGACCGCCCAGTTGACTTGCTGACGTCATCATGACACACTGCTGACACAATAAGTAATTTAATTACTGGAATTATTTCTATACAGGAAATTCCAGAAAATATCACAAACTTCAAAAAATCATAGAAAATAATCTATAGCTCAGAATGGAAAGATTTATACATGAAAAATGATCAGAAAAATACATTCTATCCATCTGTACTGGTTTCATGCATGTTTGAGCAAATTAACCTTATGTTTAATGCAGAACAAGATAAAGCACTAATAAGGGCCACATATGAACTTGGAATTTGAATCTTTGATTCAAAATAGTCCAAACCCATCTGGTCTTAGTTGCATTAGCCCAATACATTCATTTTGCCATGTCTCATGCATGCATCATATTGTTGCACTTTGCTTGGTGTTGATTGTGCTTCGATGTGTTCATCGTGGTAGGTTCTGCCTCCGAGGATATTCACGGGTATCCAACTGAAGGGCAGTATTCCACCACCACTCCGTGAGGCAAGCAACCCATTGATCATTTCGATACAAACCCATCTTCTCGCTTCTGCTCTCATTTACTGCATTAAGACAACGCGATTCAAACTGCTGTGTGTTGTGGTAGTTGAACCCACTTTCCTTTGCATGAACTGTCATTGCCACAGTAACTAGATGAAACCCACTAGCATGTGTAGGAGTTGATTGAGCCATGTTGTGTTCCTACAATGCTATGCTTGCTACTCTTAGAGTCGTGTCAGGTCTGGCTCATCAGGGTGATGAGCTAGAGTGAAAGCATGTGTCGGTAATGAGAGTGAGGTGTTGAATACGTTTTGGTAAAGGTATCGATGAGAGGCCATGTAGGAGTACATGGTGGGTTGTTTCATTGAGACCGTCCCTAAGAACTGAGATCTGTATGCGTGATTTAAGATTCAGCTACTACCACGCATTGGGCCCGAAACCAATGGACCCCCTCGGCTTCTTAATCACCCTTGTCCTCTGTCCAGGAGTTGCACGTAGTTTCTGGTGTTTGTAGTAAGCTGGAGGCCGTGGACAGTGCTGACCAAGGGGTGGGCTGTGATGCGGTAGGCTCGTGGCCCGGTGTACCGAGTCGCCCGTTTGGTGTCTCGGGAACCCTGCACACATCGTTCGGGGCCGTATGTGGAAACCTCGGCCGGACTCCCTGCGGATGGAACCTGAATAGGCGATAAACCTGGACTAGAGACTCGAGTGTATAGGTAGGCTGTGGCCGACACCCTCGCTGGGCTTCCGCTTGAAGGTTGCCGAGTACATACTGTGTAAACGGTGGTAAGTGGTGAGAGCGTGTGTGACGAAGTACACCCCTGCAGGGTATAAAACTATTCGAATAGCCGCGTCCGCGGTAAAGGACTACTTGGTCGCTTATGCAGTTCATAGACAAGTAAATGGATACTACTAAAAGCCTCAAGATAAGTGTGAGTACCGCGGATGGCCCTCTCGTAGGTTGACGAGGGAGGATCCACGGTGGAGTATTGAGATGGTGATTAGTGGACTCGTGTGCGAAAACTATTTTACAAGTGGTGTCTCGTAGGATAGCTTAGCCAAGAGTCAAAGCTGGCTTGCTGCAATAACTCCACTACCTTCTTGAGAATGTACATGTATAGTAGGATCTGTTGTAAGACTTGCTGAGTACCTTTGTACTCATGTTGCTTCAATTACTGTTTTCAGACGACAACACCGCCCCTTCCTATGGGTTCTTTGTAGAACTCGACGACGACAAGTGACTTGCCACCCAGGTGGTGATCTAAGCTTGTGAAGGGCCTACGTAGATAGACAGGCTTCGTCAAGCCTTCTTTCTTTCTAGTGTCTGTACCCAGACAAGTTTGCTTCCGCATGTGCTTGTATGATTGTATGACTTGAGTGTCGGGTCATGTGACCCCTATCTGTATGAACATGTTATGTATGGCTCTCCGGAGCCCCTTTAAATAAAGTACTTGAGTTGTAGAGTTTTGTTGTGATGCCATGTTGTATTTACACATATCGAGCATATTGTGTGTATGATTGAAATGCTTGGTATGTGTGGGATCCGACAATCTAGTTGTTTATCCTTGGCAGCCTCTCTTATGGGGAAATGTAGTCTAGTGCCTCCTTGAGCCATAGTAGTCCGCTACAGCCCGGTTCACCGGAGTCCTGCTAGCCCAGCACTACTGCTCTGGACACTTGACTGGCCGGCATGTGTTTCACATTGTTCCTGTGTCTGTCCCTTCGGGGAAATGTCACGCGGTGACATCCGGAGTCCTGCCTAGCCTGCTACAGCCCGGGTTCCCGGAGTCCTGTTAGCCCAGTGCTACAGCCCGGATTCACACGCTGCTGATCGACATGTCCGATGTTGATTCATGTATGCCTGTCCCCATACGTTAGTGCCGCTTTGGGTTCACGACTAGCCATGTCGGCCTGGGTTCTCTGTCATATGGATGCTAGCGACATTGTCATATACGTGAGCCAAAAGGCGCAAACGGTCCCGGGCCATGGTAAGGCGACACCCGTGGGAGTACCGTGCGTGAGGCCGCAAAGTGATATGAGGTGTTACAGGCTAGATCGGTGTGACTTAGAATCGGGGTCCTGACAGCCCCCAACTACTGTGAGGACACCCTCCCGGGCATCTTCATGAGGTTGTAGGCCGGATGGGTCGCCGCCATGAACTGAGCCAGGGCTGGGTACCCGAGGATGGCGTTGTACGGGAGGCCGATGCGGGCGATGTCGAAGTCGACCAGTTCGGTGCGTTAGTTGTCGCGCGTGCCGAAGGTTACGGGGAGGCGGATCCGCCCCAGGGAGTGGGCGGAGCCTCCACCAACCCCTGAGAAAGGCTTGCTAGGGCAGAGCCGCTCGAGCGGTACGTGAAGAAGGCTGAAGGCCTCGACGGAGAGCACGTTGAGGCCGGCACCACCGTTGATGAGCGTCTTGGTGACGGACACACTGCAGATGGTGGGCGTGAAAAGCATTGGGAGCACACCC
The DNA here is from genome assembly GCF_002575655.3 of Aegilops tauschii subsp. strangulata. Lineage (NCBI taxonomy): Eukaryota > Viridiplantae > Streptophyta > Magnoliopsida > Poales > Poaceae > Aegilops > Aegilops tauschii. Next base: position 163,565,652 of record NC_053039.3, on the reverse strand, counting down.
GAGCCGATGGTGGAGATGGGATGATCCCCTGAGTCGAAGGTGAGATCGGCCTCGGGCGCGTCCCAGCTCGGGGGAGCCCCCGGGCGCTTGGAAGTGGCGCCGATCTGGTGAAGGAACGGATTGATGTGACGATCTGAGGGCGGTGCCTGCGAGCCGCCGAGGAGGGCCGCGACCGCATGATGCGGCGGTGCCGCGTAGCGCGTAGTGAAGAGACCGCGCAGCTCCTCCCAAGATGCCACCGTGGATCCGAGGAGGTTGAGCAGCCAGGCGCGCGGTGTGCGAGTGAGGGCCATGGGAAGCCAGTTGGCCATGACCTTGTCGTCGCCCCCGGCCTTAAGGACGACTTCCTCGTACGCCAGCAGGAAAGCCGACGGGTCCGCCGCACCGTCATAGCGTGGCGGCATCTCCGGCTTGAACTTGGGTGGCCACTGCACCTGCTGCAAGGCGGGAGCAAGGGCTCGGAGCCCCAGGCGTCACCGTGGGCGCGCGTAGATCTAGCCGGAAGAGAGGCGCCAGCCATGGGGAATGGGTGTGAAGATGGTGGAGCGTGAATCAACGGAAGGAAAACTCCGGTGCACCCCTACCTGGCGCGCCAAATGTTGGATTTCGGGTTCTGGCAAAACCCTCTAGGTTCGAACACTGGGGTGCGCATGAAGATCTCCCCCTACCAAATCGCACCCTCAGCCTCACCGAGATCTCTAAGCTTAGCTCGACGAACTCGCAACACAAGAGACACAAGATTTATACTGGTTCGGGCCACCATTGTGGTGTAATAGCCTACTCCAGTGTGGTGTGGTGGATTGCCTCTCGGGCTGAGGATGAAGAGTACAAGGGGAAGAACAACCTCCTGAGGTGAGGTGTTCTTGTGGTTGGTGGGTGTGAGGATGAACTGAATGAGTTCGAGACCAGTTGCCTCCTACTATGGTGGCTAGCCCTATTTATAGAGGCCTTGGTCCTCTTCCCAAATATTGACCGGGAAGGGATGCCACAATGGCCAATTTGAAAGGGAACAACTAGTACAAGCTATCTTGACTAAAGGCGGTCTTCGCCTGCCAAAGGCTCTGGTGGTGACGCCGGCTTTGGCTCCACGACGACCTTCGTCTTGCCGTCCTGCTGGTCTTGGTCTCGTTGCACCGATATGGAAACCTTTGCTTGACGCCTCGGTACTCCTCGCCTGCGCTTGCCTCCTTAGCACCAAAGAGGAAGCAAGGACACTGTGCGCGCTGGCGCCCGCTTGGCCTTGATCGTCATGGCTCACGTCATGAGAACCTCGCGAGGTTTGCCTTGCCTTGATCTCTCCTCCCCTCGCGAGCCAGCCTGGTGAGGCCGCTCCCGAGGAGGTCTTGTGTTGTCCGCCTAGCGAGGCTTGGCCCCTCGCGAGGGTCTCGAATGCTTCTTGGTGAAGATGGGCTATACGGGCCCGCTCGCAGAGCCACGCCGTGGGCCACAGGCAGGCAAGTCAGCGGACCCCCGTTCCCAGAATGCCCACACTATACTTGACATTTTTATTGAAATAAAAGATGCAAAAACATTATATAAATAACAGAAATCAAATCCTAACAAAATAAAATGACGATCCAAGCAAAACTCATATCATGTGACGAATGAAAATATAGCCCCAAGTGAGGTTACCGGTAATGTTGAAGACGAAAGAGGGGATGCCTTCCGGGGCATCCCCAAGCTTAGTTGCTTGGATATTCCTTGAATATTAGCTTGGGGTGCGTTGGGCATCCCCAAGCTTAGGGTCTTGTCACTCCTTATTCTCCTCATATGGATATCTCACCCAAAACTTGAAAAATTCAGTTACATAAAACTTAACGGAACTTTGTGAGATAGGTTAGTATGATAAAGACAAATCATTCACTTTGGTACTTCCAAAGTCAAGATTCATGTCGGTGTACAAAAGTAGGGGCCTTTTTGTACCCCTTTACTTGTGCACGGGCAGTTGTAGCCACACCTGCGGCCATGCTTGGCGGGGCAGAGGAAGCAAAGGTACAAGACTGCCAAGGCAGTACTCAAGCCAGTGGCGCGAAGAGCAAAGGGACAAAATGAATTTCCCCCGGCAAGAGCCTTGCCGGGGCGACCTACATAGCCCCGGCAAGAGCCTTGCCGGGGCAACTTGCCCAACACCAGCAAGGCCACCACCCTTGAGCCTGAGAGTTCTGACACCATCGAAAACGTCGAGACCAAGACTCAGGGGCGCCTGTGTGGTCGCATGCATATCTTTGTGAAGAACAAAGGCCTGCGAGTCTAGATAGGAACCAGAAGGCGGAGACCCCCGGCAAGAGCCTTGCCGGGGACAGGCGAAGACCCCCAGCAAGAGCCTTGCCGGGGACAGATGAAGACCCCTGGCAAGATCCTTGCAGGGGACGCCCGCGAGACCCCGGCAAGACCCTTGCCGGGGGCTTCTTCGGGGCCGAGGCTAGGCCCGCAACCACCAACGTTTCGCTGCCCCGCGCCCGTTCCGATGTGGCAATCAGCCCGCCAACTAGGCAAGCGCCTGCGTGGCGGCATGCAACTTCTAGGCCAACCAGTCAAGCACCTGCATGGTGGCATGCATATCTTCGAGAAGAATCTGTCATTGCGCCAGCTCAGCAGCCAGCCAACTAGCATGGCGCTCCATGCCTCATCAGCTTGGACGCGCATCAAAGCAAGGTGAGGCGGCGACGGACGGAACGAGCTTCTTTACCGTCCCCGATAAAGCAAGAGGGCACATTGGAAGCGCATTAAATGTGTTTGTCCTACGGTGCCAGGTGATAGACTTGTACACTGTAGATACTTTCCACCTCCTGTGTGCCACTGTGGCGACCCCTTTGACATATAAAAGGAGGCCCGAGGCATACTGAGAAAAGATTCAGACTTTTTGGATTGGGCATGCACCGCAGCTAGTTCAAGAGCTCAAGAACACTAAATAAACACAGACAAGCAGGACTAGGGTTTTACGCACCATTTGCGGCCCGAACCTTGGTAAAAATCCCCTCGCGCTGATCTTTTCAACCCGCTCTTTGCGCAGTTCCACGCCCCGCCAATCGTAGAAGGGATTCCCCAGGATCCCATAGGTGTCGTTTCCCCCGACAATTCATAATTGTTATCACACAATGCCTACTGTATCGTATCATTTCCACCATTTTTATTGAGCAATATAAGCCACAGAAACTAGGAAACAAGCAAACTATGAATTGAAAACAGAATCTGTCAAAAACAAAACAGTCTGTAATGATGTGGACAACTACCATACTTCTGCTACTTCAAAAATTCTAAAAAATTAGGACAACATAGGAAATTTGTATATTAATCATCTATAAAAAATTCATAATTTTATCATGTTCCAATGAATTTAAACAATTATATTACTGGAAGCAAAAGTTTCTGTTTTTGCACATAATCAAGTCAACCATTATCCAAACTATCCCAAAGGCTTTACTTGGCACATTATTGAAATAAAAGCTATAAAACATGATTACTACAATAGCTAAATCATGTGAACACAGAAAAACAGTAGGTTAAATGTTGGGTTGTCTCCCAACAAGCACTTTTCTTTAATGCCTTTTTAGCTAGGCATGATGATTTCAATGATGCTCACATAAAAGATAAGAATTGAAACACAAAGATAGCATCATGAAGCATATGACTAGCACATTTAAGCCTAACCCACTTCCTATGCATAGGAACTTTGTGAGCAAATAATTCATGGGAACAAGAATCATCTAGCATAGGAAGGCAAAACATGCATAACTTCAAAACTTTCAACATGAAGAGAGGAAACTTGATATTATTGCAATACCTACAAGCATATGCTCCTCTCTCATAATAATTTTCAGTAGCATCATGAATGAATTAAACAATATTGCTATCACATAAAGCATTCTTTTCATGATCCATAAGCGTACAATTTTTGTTACTCTCCACATAAGCAAATTTATTCTCATGAATAGTAGTGGGAGCAAACTCAACAAAATAACTATCATGGGATTGAAAATTAAAATCATGAGGACAAGTTTCATGGTTATCATTATTCTTTATAGCATACATGTCACCACCATAATCATCATAGATAGCAACTTTGTTGTCATAGTGAATTGAAACATCTTCCAAAATAGTGGATTCATCACTAAATAAAAGTCATGACCTCTCCAAATCCACTTTCATAATTATTAGAATAAGATCCAGCACCCTCCAAAATAGTGGGATCAAACCCACATTCATCAATATAATCATCATAACTAGGAGGCATGCTATCATCATAATAGATTTTCTCATCAAAACTTGGGGGACTAAAATTATCATCTTCATTAAATATAGCATCCCCAAGCTTATGGCTTTGCATACCATTAGCATCATGGATATTCAAAGAGTTCATACCAACAACATTACAATCATGCTCATCATTCAAAGAATTTTTATCAAACATTTTATAGAATTCTTCTTCTATTAATTGAGCACAACTTCCCTTTCCATCATTTTCAGGAAAGACATTATAAAGATGAATAATATGATGCAACCTCAATTCCACTTTTGTAGTTTTCTTTTGTAAACCAAACTAGTGATAAAACAAGACTAAAAGATTTAATTGCAAGATCTAAAGATATACCTTCAAGCACTCACCTCCCCGGCAACGATTCTAGAAAAGAGCTTGATGTCTACTACACAACTTGTTCTTGTAGACTCGTGTTGGGCCTCCAAGCACAGAGCTTTGTACAATAGCAATTTTCCCTCAAGTGGATGACCTAAGGTTTATCAATCCATGGGAGGCGTAGGATGAAGATGGTCTCTCTCAAACAACCCTGCAACCAAATAACAAAGAGTCTCTTTTGTCTCTACCACACCAAATTGAAAGTGCAACTAATTCCAGGGTGGTTTTGGTAATTCATAAAAACATATAGCTCATTGAACTAATATCCTTTCAAGATGAGTATTTCAGAAAGTTCAATGATTGGCATGGCGTGGACTAGAGATGTGGAGCCCACAAAATGCGAAGGACAAATATTGGCAAAAGCTCAAGACTCTTCATTTCAATTTTGGTGATCCAAGATCACATTGAGTCCATAGGAAAGCCAATACTATTAAAAGGGGATGAGGTGTTGCTTAATGGTCTACTTGCTCAAAATGCTTAGTGATATGCTCCAAAACCCTCAACCACTTTCTCTATTCCAAATATGTCCTAAACCTAAAGTCAAAGTCGGCCCCACCGATTTGATCTATCCGGCGCAACCGAGTTCACTTGACATAGCCATTACCAGAAACCCTAATCATTTCGTGTTGGGGAACGTAGTAATTTCAAAAAAATTCCTACGCACACACAAGATCATGGTGATGCATAGCAACGAGAGGGGAGAGTGTGTCCACGTACCCTCGTAGACCGAAAGCGGAAGCATTAGCACAACGCGGTTGATGTAGTCGTACGTCTTCACGATCCAACCGATCCAAGTACCGAACGTACGGCACCTCCGAGTTCAGCACATGTTCAGCTCGATGACGTCCCGCGAACTCCGATCCAGCAGAGCTTCACGGGAGAGTTCCGTTAGCACGATGGCGTGGTGACGGTGATGATGTTGCTACTGACGCAGGGCTTCGCCTAAGCACCGCTACGATATGATCGAGGTGGAACATCATGGAGGGGGGCACCGCACACGGCTAAGAGATCAAGAGATCAATTGTTGTGTCTAGAGGTGCCCCCTACCCCCGTATATAAAGGAACGGGGGGAGGAGGCGGCCGGCCAGGAGGAGGGCGCGCCAAGGAGGAGTCCTACTCCCACCGGGAGTATGACTCCCTCTTTTCCTAGTTGGAGTAGGAGGGGGAAAGGAAGGGAAGGAGAGAGGAGGAAGGAAAGGGGGCGCCGCCCCCCCTCCTTTTCCAATTCGGAGTAGAGGGGGAGGGGGGCGCGACCAGCCCTAGCTGCCCCTCCTCTTCTCCACTAAGGCAAATCTTGGCCCATTAAGCTCCCCGGGGGGTTCCGGTAACCCCCCGGTACTCCGGTATATGTCCGAAACTCCCCGAAACCATTCCGGTGTCCGAACATAGTCGTCCAATATATCGATCTTTATGTCTCGACCATTTTGAGACTCCTCCTCATGTCCGTGATCACATCCGGGACTCCGAACTAACTTCGGTACATCAAAACACAAAAATTGATAATACAATCGTCATAGAACTTTAAGCGTGCGGACCCTACAGGTTCGAGAACTATGTAGACATGACCGAGACACGTCTCCGGTCAATAACCAATAGAGGAACCTGGATGCTCATATTGGCTCCCACATATTTTACGAAGATCTTTATCGGTCAAACCGCATAACAACATACGTTGTTCCCTTTGTCATCGGTATGTTACTTGCCCGAGATTCGATCGTCGGTATCTCAATACCTAGTTCAATCTCGTTACCGGCAAGTCTCTTTACTCGTTCCGTAATACATCATCCCGCAACTAACTCACTAGTTACAATGCTTTCAAGGCTTATAGTGATGTGCATTACCGAGTGGGCCCAGAGATACCTCTCCGACAATCGGAGTGACAAATCCTAATCTCGAAATACGCCAACCCAACAAGTACTTTTGGAGACACCTGTAGAGCACCTTTATAATCACCCAGTTACGTTGTGACGTTTGGTAGCACACAAAGTGTTCCTCCGGTAAACGGGAGTTGCATAATCTCATAGTCATAGGAACATGTATAAGTCATGAAGAAAGCAATGGCAGAATACTAAACGATCAAGTGCTAAGCTAACAGAATGGGTCAAGTCAATCACATCATTCTCCTAATGATGTGATCCCGTTAATCAAATGACAACTCATGTCTATGGCTAGGGAACATATCCATCTTTGATCAACGAGCTAGTCAAGTAGAGGCATACTAGTGACACTCTATTTGTCTATGTATTCACACAAGTATTATGTTTCCGGTTAATACAATTCTAGCATGAATAATAAACATTTATCATGATATTAGGAAATAAATAATAACTTTATTATTGCCTCTAGGGCATATTTCCTTCAGGCTCTCACTTGCACTAGAGTCAATAATCTAGATTACACAGTAATGATTCTAACACCCATGGAGGTTTGGTGCTGATCATGTTTTGCTTGTGGAAGAGGCTTAGTCAACGGGTCTGCAACATTCAGATCCGTATGTATTTTGCAAATCTCTATGTCTCCCACCTGGACTTGGTCCCCGATGGAATTGAAGTGTCTTTTGATGTGCTTGGTCCTCTTGTGAAATCTGGATTCCTTTGCCAAGGCAATAGCACCAGTATTGTCACAAAAGATTTTCATTGGACCCGATGCAGTAGGTATGACACCTAGATCGGATATGAACTCCTTCATCCAGACTCCTTCATTTTCTGCTTCTGAAGCAGCTATGTACTCCGCTTCACACGTAGATCCCGCCACGACGCTTTGTTTAGAACTGCACCAACTAACAACTCCACCGTTCAATGTAAATACGTATCCGGTTTGCGATTTAGAATCGTCCGGATCAATGTCAAAGCTTGCATTGACGTAACCATTTACGACAAGCTCTTTGTCACCTCCATAAACGAGAAACATATCCTTAGTCCTTTTCAGGTATTTCAAGATGTTCTTGACCGCTGTCCAATGATCCACTCCTGGATTACTTTGGTACCTCCCTGCTAAACTAATAGCAAGGCACACATCAGGTCTGGTACACAACATTGCATACATGATAGAGCCTATGGCTGAAGCATAGGGAACATCTTTCATTTTCTCTCTATCTTCTGCAGTGGTCGGGCATCGAGTCTTACTCAATTTCACACCTTGTAACACAGGCAAGAACCGTTTCTTTGCTTGATACATATTGAACTTCTTCAAAACTTTGTCAAGGTATGTGCTTTGTGAAAGTCCAATTAAGCGTCTTGATGTATCTCTATAGATCTTGATGACCAATATGTAAGCAGCTTCACCGAGGTCTTTCATTGAAAAACTCTTATTCAAGTATCCTTTTATGCTATCTAGAAATTCTATATCATTTCCAATCAACAATATGTCATCCACATATAAGATAATAAATACTACAGAGCTCCCACTCACATTCTTGTAAATACAGGCTTCTCCAAAAGTCTGTATAAAACCATATGCTTTGATCACACTATCAAAGCGTTTATTCCAACTCCGAGAGGCTTGCACCAATCCATAAATGGATCACTGGAGATTGCACACTTTGTTAGCACCCTTTGGATCGATAAAACCTTTAGGTTGCATCATATACAATTCTTCTTCCAGAAATCCATTCAGGAATGCAGTTTTTACATCCATTTGCCAAATTTCATAATCATAAAATGCGGCAATTGCTAACATGATTCGGACGGACTTAAGCATCGCTACGAGTGAGAAGGTATCATCATAGTCAACTCCTTGAACTCGAAAACCTTTCGCAAGAAGTCGAGCTTTGTAGACAGTAACATTACCGTCAGTGTCTGTCTTCTTCTTGAAGATCCATTTATTTTCGATGGCTTGCCGATCATCGGGCAAGTCAACCAAAGTCCACACTTTGTTCTCATACATGGATCCCATCTCAGATTAGATGGCCTCAAGCCATTTTGCGGAATCTGTGCTCATCATCGCTTCCTCATAGTTCGTAGGTTCATCATGGTCTAGTAACATGACATCCAGAACAGGATTACCGTACCACTCTGGTGCGGATCTTACTCTGGTTGACCTACGACGTTCGGTAGTAACTTGATCTGAAGTTTCATGATCATGATCATTAGCTTCCGCACTATTTGGTGTAGGTGTCACAGGAACCGGTTTCTGTGATGAACAACTTTCCAATAAGGGAGCAGGTACAGTTACCTCATCAAGTTCTACTTTCCTCCCACTCACTTCTTTCGAGAGAAACTCCTCTAGAAAGGATCCAAATTTAGCAACAAAAGTCTTGCCTTCAGATTTGTGATAGAAGGTGTACCCAACTCTTTCCTTTGGGTATCCTATGAAGATACATTTATTCGATTTGGGTTCGAGCTTATCAGGTTGATGCTTTTTCACATAAGCATCGCAGCCCCAAACTTTAAGAAACGACAACTTTGGTTTCTTGCCAAACCATAGTTCATAAGGCGTCGTCTCAACGGATTTAGATGGTGCCCTATTTAACGTGAATGCAGCCGTCTCTAAAGCATAACCCCAAAATGATAGCGGTAAATCAGTAAGAGACATCATAGATCGCACCATATCTAGTAAAGTACAATTACGACGTTCGGACACACCATTACGCTGTGGTGTTCCGGGTGGCGTAAGTTGCGAAACTATTTCACATTGTTTCAAATGAAGACCAAACTCGTAACTCAAATATTCTCCTCCACGATCAGGTCGTAGAAACTTTATTTTCTTGTTACGATGATTTTCTACTTCACTTTGAAATTCTTTGAACTTTTCAAATGTTTCATACTTATGTTTCATTAAGTAGATATACCCATATCTGCTCAAATCATCTGTGAAGGTAAGAAAATAACGATACCCGCCGCGAGCCTCAACATTCATTTGACCACATACATCAATATGTATGATTTCCAACAAATCTGTTGCTCGCTCCATAGTTCTGGAGAACAGCGTTTTAGTCATCTTGCCCATGAGGCATGGTTTGCAAGTACCAAGTGATTCATAATCAAGTGATTCCAAAAGTCCATCGGAATGGAGTTTCTTCATGCGCTTTACACCAATATGACCTAAACGGCAGTGCCACAAATAAGTTGCGCTATCATTATCAACTCTACATATTTTGGCATCAATATTATGAATATGTGTATCACTACTATCGAGATTTAATATAAATAGACCACTCTTCAAGGGTGCATGACTATAAAAGATATTACACATATAAATAGAACAACCATTATTCTCTGATTTAAATGAGTAACCGTCTCGCATCAAACAAGATCCAGATATAATGTTCATGCTCAACGTTGGCACCAAATAACAATTATTTAGGTCTAAAACTAATCCCGAAGGTAGATGTAGAGGTAGCGTGCCGACCGCGATCACATCGACTTTGGAACCATTTCCCACGTGCATCGTCACCTCGTCCTTAGCCAATCTTCGCATAATCCGTAGCCCCTGTTTCGAGTTGCAAATATTAGCAATAGAACCAGTATCAAATACCCAGGTGATACTGCGAGCATTAGTAAGGTACACATTAATAACATGTATATCACATATACCTTTGTTCACCTTGCCATCCTTCTTATCCGCCAAATACTTGGGGCAGTTCCTCATCCAGTGACCAGTCTGCTTCCAGTAGAAGCACTCAGTCTCAGGCTTAGGTCCAGACTTGGGTTTATTTTCTTGAGCAGCAACTTGTTTGTTGTTCTTCTTGAAGTTCCCCTTCTTCTTCCCTTTGCCCTTTTGCTTGAAACTGGTGGTCTTGTTGACCATCAACACTTGATGCTCCTTCTTGATTTCTACCTCCACAGCCTTTAGCATTGCGAAGAGCTCGGGAATTGTCTTATCCATCCCTTGCATATTATAGTTCATCACGAAGCTTTTGTAGCTTGGTGGCAGTGATTGAAGAATTCTGTCAATGACACTATCATCCAGAAGATTAACTCCCAGTTGAATCAAGTGATTGTTATACCCAGACATTCTGAGTATATGTTCACTGACAAAACTATTCTCCTCCATCTTGCAGCTGTAGAACTTATTGGAGACTTCATATCTTTCAATCCGGGCATTTGCTTGAAATATTAACTTCAACTCCTGGAACATCTCATATGCTCCATGACGTTCAAAACGTCGTTGAAGCCCCGGTTCTAAGCCGTAAAGCACGGCACACTGAACTATCGAGTAGTCATCAGCTTTGCTCTGCCAGACGTTCTTAACGTCGTCAGTTACATCTGCAGCAGGCCTGGTACCCAGCGGTGCTTCTAGGACGTAATTCTTCTGTGCAGCAATGAGGATAATCCTCAAGTTACAGACCCAGTCCATGTAATTTCTACCATCATCTTCCAACTTTGCTTTCTCAAGGAACGCATTAAAATTCAACGGAACAACATCATGGGCCATCTATCTACAACAACATAGACATGCAAAATCCTATCAGGTACTAAGTTCATGATAAATTAAAGTTCAGTTAATCAAATTATTAAAGAACTCCCACTTAGATAGACATCCCTCTAATCCTCTAAGTGATCACGTGATCCATATCAACTAAATCATGTCCGATCATCACGTGAGATGGAGTAGTTTCAATGGTGAACATCACTATGTTGATCATATCTACTATATGATTCACGCTCGACCTTTCGGTCTCAGTGTTCCGAGGCCATATCTGCATATGCTAGGCTCGTCAAGTTTAACCTGAGTATTCCGCGTGTGCAACAGTTTTGCACCCGTTGTATTTGAACGTAGAGCTTATCACACCCGATCATCACGTGGTGTCTCAGCACGAAGAACTTTCGCAACGGTGCATACTCAGGGAGAACACTTTTATCTTGAAATTTAGTGAGAGATCATCTTATAATGCTACTGTCAATCAAAGCAAGATAAGATGCATAAAAGATAAACATCACATGCAATCAATATAAGTGATATGATATGGCCATCATCATCTTGTGCTTGTGATCTCCATCTCCGAAGCACCGTCATGATCACCATTGTCACCGGCGCGACAGCTTGATCTCCATCGTAGTATCGTTGTCTTCTCGCCAACTTATGCTTCTACGACTATCGCTACCGCTTAGTGATAAAGTAAAGCATTACAGGGCGATTGCATTGCATACAATAAAGCAACAACCATATGGCTCCTGCCAGTTGCCGATAACTCGGTTACAAAACATGATCATCTCATACAATAAAATATAGCATCATGTCTTGACCATATCACATCACAACATGCCCTGCAAAAACAAGTTAGACGTCCTCTACTTCGTTGTTGCAAGTTTTACATGGCTGCTACGGGCTGAGCAAGAACCGTTCTTACCTACGCATCAAAACCACAACGATAGTTCGTCAAGTTAGTGCTATTTTAACCTTCTCAAGGACCGGGCGTAGCCACACTCGGTTCAACTAAAGTTGGAGAAACTGACACCCGCCAGCCACCTATGTGCAAAGCTCGTCGATAGAACCAGTCTCGCGTAAGCGTACGCGTAATGTCGGTCTGGGCCGCTTCATCCAACAATACCGCTGAACCAAAGTATGACATGCTGGTAAGCAGTATGACTTGTATTGCCCACAACTCACTTGTGTTCTACTCGTGCATATAACATCTACGCATAAAACCTGGCTCTGATACCACTGTTGGGGAACGTAGTAATTAAAAAAAAATTCTACGCACACACAGGATCATGGTGATGCATAGCAACGAGAGGGAAGAGTGTGTCCACGTACCCTCGTAGGCCGAAAGCGGAAGCGTTAGCACAACGCAGTTGATGTAGTCGTACGTCTTCACAATCCGACCGATCCAAGTACCGAACGTACGGCGCCTCCGAGTTCAGCACAAGTTCAGCTCGATGATGTCCTACGAACTCCGATCCAGCGGAGCTTCACGGGAGAGTTCCGTTAGCACGACGGCGTGGTGACGGTGATGATGTTGCTACCGACATAGGGCTTCGCCTAAGCACCGCTACAATATGATTGAGGTGGAATACCGTGGAGGGGGGCACCACACACGGCTAAGAGATCAAGAGATCAATTGTTGTGTCTAGAGGTGCCCCCTGCCCCCGTATATAAAGGACCAGGGGGAGGAGGTGGCCTGCCAGGAAGAGGGCGCGCCAGGGAGGAGTCCTACTCCCACCGGGAGTAGGACTCCCTCTTTTCCTAGTTGGAGTAGGAGGGGGAAAGGAAGGGAAGGAGAGAGGAGGAAGGAAAGGGGGCGCCGCCCCCCTCCTTGTCCAATTCGGACTAGAGGGGGAGGGGGCGTGCGGCCAGCCCTATCCGCCCCTCCTTTTCTCCCCTAAGGCCCATCTTGGCCCATTAAGCTCCCCGGGGGATTCCGGTAACCCCGCGGTACTCCGATATATGTCCGAAACTCCCTGAAACCATTCCGGTGTCCGAACATAGTCGTCCTATATATCGATCTTTACGTCTCGACCATTTCAAGACTCCTCATCATGTCCGTGATCACATCCGGGACTCCGAACTACCTTCGGTACATCAAAACACAAAAACTCATAATACAATCGTCATCGAACTTTAAGCGTGCGGATGGGTTCGAGAACTATGTAGACATGACCGAGACATGTCTCCGGTCAATAACCAATAGCGGAACCTGGATGCTCATATTGGCTCCCACATATTCTATGAAGATCTTTATCGGTCAAACCGCATAACAACGTACGTTGTTCCCTTTGTCATCGGTACGTTACTTGCCCGAGATTCGATCGTCGGTATCTCAATACCTAGTTCAATCTCGTTACCAGCAAGTCTCTTTAATCGTTCCGTAATACATCATCCCGCAACTAACTCATTAGTTACAATGCTTGCAAGGCTTATAGTGATGTGCATTACTGAGTGGGCCCAGAGATACCTCTCCAACAATCAAAGTGACAAATCCTAATCTCGAAATACGCCAACTGAACAAGTACTTTCGGAGACACCTATAGAGCACCTTTATAATCACCAGTTACGTTGTGACGTTTGGTAGCACACAAAGTGTTCCTCCGGTAAACGGGAGTTGCATAATCTCATAGTCATAGGAACATGTATAAGTCATGAAGAAAGCAATAGCAACATACTAAACGATCGAGTGCTAAGCTAACGGAATGGGTCAAGTCAATCACATCATTCTCCTAATGATGTGATCCCGTTAATCAAATGACAACTCATGTCTATGGCTAGGAAACATAACCATCTTTGATCAACGAGCTAGTCAAGTAGAGGCATACTAGTGACACTCTGTTTGTCTATGTATCCACACAAGTATTATGTTTCCGGTTAATACGATTCTAGCATGAATAATAAACATTTATCATGATATAAGGAAATAAATAATAACTTTATTATTGCCTCTAGGGCATATTTCCTTTAGTTCGGTCTCACCGATAGGGATCCTTGTCTCACCGAGATGGGATTGCAAACTCTCTGTTTCCCTTCGTAACGTTTCGGCCTCACCGAAATGAGCGATCGGTCCCACCGAGTTCGCAATGCAAACTCTTTGTTTACCTTTCGTAATGTTTCAGTCTCACTGAAAGGAGAGATTGGTCTCATCGAGTTTGCCTGACCAACTCTCTCTTTGCTTGTTACTGAAATCGGTCTCACCGAGTTGAAGTAATCGGTCAAACCTAGATCAAGTTTTTCCCTAACCCTAGCTCATCGATCCCACCGAAAACCCTAACGTTCACATTTTGAACTAAATCGGTCTCACCGAGTTCTCAAGTTCGGTCTGATCGTGTCGGATCTGTGGTTCCGGCAAAACCCTTAAGGTTCAAACTCTGGGGTGCGCGCGAAGTTCTTTCCCTCCTATCGATCCACGCCCTAGCTCGCTAAGATCTCGCGGACGAACTCGACGAACTCGCAACACAGAAAGACACGAGATTTATACTGGTTCGGGCCACTGTTGTGGTGGGCTGATGGTGAGCAGTACAAGGGGAAGAACATCCTCCTGAGGTTGAGGTGTTCTTGTGCTTGTCGAACTTGTGTGGGTGAAGGCTCGATCAGTTTAGGCTCAGTTGCCGCCTACTGTGGTGGCTAGCTTTACTTATATAGGCCCTGGTCCTCTCCCCAAATATTGAGCGGGAAGGGAGCCAACAACGGTGGGCAAATTTGAAAGGGGAGAACTAGTACAAGCTATCCTGACAAAAGTGGTCTTCGCCTACAAAAGACTCTGGTGGTGACGCCGTCTTGGGCTCCACGGTGACCTCCATCTTGCCGTCCTGCTGGTCTTTGGTCTCGTTGCACCGATATGGAAACCTTTGCTTGATGCCTCGGTACTCCGCGCCTGCGCCTGCCTCCTTAGCACCAAAGAGGAAACAAGGACGCTGCGCGCGCTGGCGCCCGCCTGGCACCCGCCTGATGTCAATCGTCATTGCTCACGTCACGAGAGCCTCATGAGGTTTGCCTCGCCTTGATATCTCCGCTCCTCGTGAGCCTGCCTGGCGAGGCCGCTCCGAAGGAGGTCTTGCGTCGTCTACCTCGCGAGGCTTGGCCCCTCGCGAGGGTCTTGAATGCCTTGTCGATGAAGATGGGCCGTACGGCTCCTAGCATAGCCACGCCGTGGGCCGCCGGCAGGCAAGTCTGGGGACCCCCGTTCCCAGAACGCCGACAGTAGCCCTCGGGCCCAAGGCGCGCTCGGGCTTGGCTTCGGGGCGAAGCCAAAGGTCAAGTACGGAGCTCCGCGGGCCCCAAAAGCCCGCGGCCTCGGTTGACGCATGGCGGTTGATTGGACGTGGGCGTCTCCGCTTCCCCATGCTGCCTCGGCAACTGCTCGACTTGACAAGTCCCTGCGACATGCAAGGAAAACCATCATTACCTGTGATCGTGGGAGGCGCCGGTTGGCCTTCTCTCGCTATAAATGGGGAGGGGGCGGAGCCCCCGTCGCCCATCTCTTCCTTGCTTGCTTGCTTCTTCCTTTCCTACTCCTCTGCTTGCAACAATGTCGCCGATCCGAAGGTTTTCCGCGGATGAGAAAGGAAACGCCCCCTGAGACGATCCGGGGCCGATCCCGCCGAAGAAGAGGTCGGTCCATCATCGCGACGAGGCGTCGATGCAGGTGGTGACGAGGCCTTGGTGCGAGCGGCCTCCTCCGGGGTACCCGCTTCCCTTGTACGCCCGAGCCGAGGGCTCAGGAGGGCGGAGCGACGAGCGGCGACGCCCGGGCCGCGCCCATGGTCGCCGTGCGATGGCGATGTGTGCCGTTGCTCCTGGAATCCACGCCGCGGATTCCTCGCGCGAGCTTGTGCTATGGGCGCTGATGCCCCCAAGTTCCTGGATCCGCTTCCCGCGGTTCTTCTCCGACGCGATGCCGCCGAGGAGGCCTTTCAAGCTCTGGCTGCAGCATGCCGACTGCAACGCCCCGGCGACCGGAGCAGAGATCGAAGTGGTCCCCACCGGCAAGATCTTCATGACCCGCGGCTGGGGTGAGGTTGCGCGGGTCTGCAGCGCGGAGGGTGCCCTCGCGATCCACTTCAAGTACGACGGCGCCTCCACGCTCTTCTTCAAGTTCTTTGACGCGGAGGGCCGCCGCCTGGAGTGTTGTCCTGGAGGGGAGCGCCAGGCTGACGCGCGCTCTGCTCGTGGCTACTCTAGCAACAGCAGCCCCTTGGACTCTAGCGACTCTCCTGAGCCTTACGAGACTCTGGAGACGAGCGACGACAGCTACGTGCCCCCGAGCTCACGCCGGGCTCGAAGCAGGGCCGCGGTGTCCAGCTCTCAGGACCCCGATTCCAAGTCACATCGATCTAGCCGGTAACACCTCATATCACTTTGCGGCCTCACGCACGGTATTCCCACGGGTGTCGCCTTACCATGGCCCGGGACCGTTTGCGTCTTTTGGCTCACGTATATGATAGTGTCGCTAGCATCCATATGACAGAGAACCCGGGCCGACATGACTAGTCGTGTACCCAAAGTGGCACTAACTTACGGGGACAGGCATACATGAATCAACATCGAGCATGTCGGTCAGCAGCGTGCGAATCCGGGCTGTAGCACTGGGCTAACAGGACTCCGGTGAACCGGGCTGTAGCAGGCTAGGCAGGACTCCGGATGTCACCGCGTGACATTTCCCCGAAGGGACAGACACATGAACGAAGTGAATCACATGCCGGCCAGTCAAGTGTTCCGGAGCAGTAGTGCTGGGCTAGCAGGACTCCGGTAAACCGGGCTGTAGCGGACTACTATGGCTCATGGAAGCACAAGACTACATTTCCCCATAAGAGAGGCTACCAAGGATAAACAACTAGGTTGTCGGATCCCACACATACCAAGCATTTCAATCATACACACAATATGCTCGATATGTGCAAATACAACATGGCATCACAACAAGACTCTACGACTCGGAGTATTTATTCATTAGGCTCCGAAGAGCGAGATATTACAAACATGGGTCTCATGACCCAACATTCAGAGCATACAAGTCAAAGCACATGCGGAAGCTTAACATGTCTGAGTACAGACATCTATAAATGAAAAAGGCTGAGAAGCCTGACTATCTACCAGATCCTACCGAGGGCACAAGATCGTAGCTGAGGTATCAAGCTAAACGTCGAAGTCCACACGGAACTACTAGCGAGACTGACATCTCTCTGCACAACATAAAATAAGCAAACGTGAGTACAAATGTACCCAGCAAGACTTACATCAGAACTATCTACATATGCATCGGTATCAACAAAGGGGGTGGTGGAGTTTAACTGCAGCAAGCCAGCTTTGACTCGGTGGCTATCCTGAACTACGACTGCAAGTAACTCTCTGAGATGGCGCACACGAGTCCACATATTCACCATATCAATACACCACTATGGATCCGCTCCCGTCTCCCTACGAGAACGCCATCCATAGCATTCACGCTTATCTTGCGCATTTTAGAGTATCCACTTTCACTTGTCTATGAACTGTACATGCAACCCAGAAGTCCTTTACCGCGGACACGGCTATTCGAATAGATCATATTAACCCTGCAGGGGTGTACTTCGTCACACATGCTCTCGCCACTTACCACCATGTACACGTCGTGTACCTCGGCAACCTTCAAGCGGAAGCCTGGCAAGGAAGTCGGCCACGACCTGACTAACCACACAAGTCTCTCGTCCAGGTTTATCGCCTATTCGGGTTCCATCCGCAAGGAGATCCGGCCGGGGTGTCGCTCACGGCCCCAAACGACGTGTGCAGGGTTCCCGAGCCCACCATCCGGGTGCCACTCGGTACACCAGGCCACGTGTGCCTAGTCTGTCCCAAGCCCACCTGTACCGGGTGCCACTTGGTAGACTACTAAGACTACCTACAAACACCAGAAACTAGTTGCAACTCCTGGACAGAGATCAAGTTGATTAATAAGTCGAGAGGGGTCGAGTTACCGAAACCCAATGTGTGGTAGTAACTGTTCATGGATCACAAACACAGAACTCAGTTCCTGAGGAGGGCTGCAATGAGACAACCCACCATGTACTCCTACATGGCCTCTCACCGCTACCTTTACCAAATCCTGTTCACACACTTAGCTCTCACACAGTAGGACATGTTCACCACTTTCCAATTCATTCCTGATGAATCAGACCTGACACAACTCTAAGCAATAGCAGGCATGACAAACAAGCATGAATGAGTAGGCACATCAGGGCTCAAACAACTCCTACTCATGCTAGTGGGTTTCATCTATTTACTGTGACAATGACAGGTCATGCAGAGGAAAGGGTTTCAACTACCGCAACAAGTAACAGATGAAACGTTGTTGTCCTAATGCAGTAAAGGAGAGCAGGAGCGAGAGTGTGGGATTGTATCGGAATGAACAAGGGGGTTTTGCTTGCCTGACACTTCTGAAGATAGCATTGAGTCTTCATTAGTGTCAATGATCACAACGTCGGAACAGCGTCTACCGAGGGGAACAAATACCGGCAACAGAGAAGGAAAACACAATCAATGCAATGCACAATATGATGCATGATCATGACATGTCAATATGCTGTGTTTTAAGCTAATGCAACTAGCAACATGTTAAATGGAGTTGGTTTGAACCCTAGGTTCAAATTCAAACTCCATATGTGAGGGTTTAAATGCCATTTATATGATTTGGCCTAAACAGCAGCCATAAGTTGTTCTAACATGCATGAAAATGGTACAGATGGATAGATTGGATTTTTCTGATCATTTTTCATACATAACTTGTTTCATTTGGAGTTATGGTTGAATTACTATGAATGTTAGAAGTTTATAGCATTTTCTGGAATTTCCTGTATAAGAATAAGTCCAGAAAATCTATTACTGCGTCAGCATTGCGTCATGTTGACCTCAGCAGGTCAACAGGCGCCGTCCAGGTCAAACCTCACCAGTGGTTCCCACTGGTCAGTGTCACGGTGCTAGGTAGGGTCACTGACATGTGGACCCAGTCAATGGCCACGTCAGCATGGTCAACGCTGACGCGTGGGGCCACTGTGATTAGTTAAAGCTAAATAGAAACTAATCTAACTTTAATTAGTCAGTGGGGCCCTGCTGTCAGTGTCACTAGGTGTTGACTAAGTGCGTCATTAGCCCTAACTAATCTGCCATGTCACCCTCGCCGGAGTTACGCCGGCGGCGACCAAAACGCGGCGGAGGCGCACTGGAGTGACTCGGGTTTCGCCTACAGGCCACCGTTTGACGCACGGAAGGGCGCGTTTGAAAGAGGGAAGCGAGGCGCATCTGTGGGTGGCCGTGGTTCGAGTGGGGGTGGACAGAGTCAATGGCGGAGCGCTCTTTTGCGGCCGCTGGAGTTCGGGTGTGCACCGAACCGGGGCTACGGAGCACGGCGTGAAGATCTGGTGGGTGTGCTCGGACCCTGGGAGTGCTCTGAGTGCAGCGGTGGGCTCGGACGCGTGCTTGCACGGCAGTAGTCGCGGTGGCGACATGACCGGCGGCGAGGAGCTGTCGGCTCCGATGGCCACGGTGGCTAGAAGGCGCGGACAAGCACGGGGAGAGAGGGGAAAGAGGCAGGGGCTCACGGCGAATCCAGTAAACGCAACGGCGAGGCCCGGGAGGGACTGGAGCTCGCGAATCCCCGAAGAGTTCGCCGGCGGCGAGAGGTTGAAGATGATGTCGGGGACGACGCTGCAGGGCTTCCGGCGGGGCGCGGCTCGGTGGAGAAGAAGAGGGGGTCGAGGCGGAGCCTCTGGGCCGGTCAGAGGAGCGAGGGGGAGGCGATGGCTTCAGCTACGGCGAACGGCAGCGTCAGCTGCGTTCGGTGAGGTGGGGATCAACGAGGGAGAGAGCAGGGGAAGAGTGAA
This sequence comes from Aegilops tauschii subsp. strangulata, assembly GCF_002575655.3. NCBI lineage: Eukaryota > Viridiplantae > Streptophyta > Magnoliopsida > Poales > Poaceae > Aegilops > Aegilops tauschii. The sequence continues at coordinate 163,545,792 of NC_053039.3, read as the reverse complement.
AGGGTTCGAGTGGCTCGGGACAACGCTGGGGCGTTCACCCACGCGTCCAGAGGCTCGGCGGCAAGCAGGAGGAGGCGTGGCGCCTCGCGCGCGCGTGCGCTGTCCCGCCTCTGCCTACTGCCAGAGGTTAGGGATGACTGGCACCAGGCCAGTGGGCTGGGCTGTCCACTGGGCCGGCCATGTCAGTTCTCTCTCTCTCTAACAATGATTTGTTCTGCTTTTCTATTTTTGTTATTTTGTTTTGATTTAGTTTATAGCCCAAATCATTTTAATAAATCCTGAAAATAATTGTGGGCATTAAACGAATTATTACAGAGGCCCTTAACTATTTTCAGAATTGTTGGAGCATTAGAAAATATTAATAGTATTTAAATGCCCCAATCAAATACAGTATGGATTAATTCAAAGACCATAAATGGCTTGGAAAAGTGTGCATGACCTCTTGTAAAGGTTTTAACCTTTTTCCATAAATAATGAACATTTTTTAAGGGCATTTTGGGTTCATTGAAAATATTTTTATTTTGAACCTAGTTGAATTCATTTGGTGCTAGGGTTTAACAATTCCCAATTCAACTTTAAATGAAATTTAGACATGATGCAGCAACCAAGCTAGTCCAAGTGCATAGCAAGGCTAGGGACGTGACATTAAGGAGGAGACAAGATGCTGTTGATGGGATCAATAGCAACTCATCAGAATTTCCATATCACTGGACTTCCACCATCATGTGAACACGGTGATAGCATTGGTCAGACCAAAAGATGTAATGGTGTATGCTCGAGAGATCAACCACGAGTAAGACAACATCACGAACATCGTTGGTTCTGCTTTGACTTGACGATAGCCCATACCCAAGTCAAAGTTTTGACAAGGCAATAGATCCAACAACTGATCACGAGGACCAATCGATGGAGATATCATCTTTCTTCAACACACTCACAAAAAGATATCCCTTAGAATGAACTAAGCCAGGCAAGCTTTTAGCTTCCAACTCTCCAAGTTGTTGTTTGGCTTAACTAACTAGCTCAGGGGTATCCAACACACACTACTGGAATCAGCTAATTTGCCATCTGCCAGCTCTTTGCCGTCTGCTAGCTGACGGCAAAGAAGCTCTTTGCCATCAGCTACCCAAAAGCAGACGGCAAAGAAAGGGCAGACGGCAAAGAAGCTCTTTGCCATCTGCCAGCTCTTTGCCGTCCGCCAGCCGATGGCAAAGAGTGAGGTGGCCCCCACCCCCCGCCCGTTTGGGAAAAACTTAACGGGCCACCTCTTTGCCGTCCGCTAGCAGATGGCAAAGAGGCAAAAAAGCGGACGGCAAACAGGGGCGGACGGCAAAGAGCTCACTATCTAACGGCCCGTACCCCCCGCCCGTTACTCACTTCTTCTCTCCCTCGCCGTTTCTCTCCTCCCACCCCGCCGCCGCCGCCGCCGCCCCGGCTCGCCGCCGCCCCGGGGCCCCGTCGCCCCCACCGCCCCGTCGCCCCCCCGCCCCGGCCCCCCGCCGCCCCGCGCCCCACCGCCCGGGCCCGCCCCCCCGCCGCCCCGTCGCCCCGGCTCGCCGCCGCCCCGGGGCCCCGTCGCCCCCTCGCCCCGGCCCCCCACCGCCAGGGCCCGCCCCCCCGCCGCCCTAGGCCGCCTCCTCCACCGCCCCGCGCCCCTCCTTCACCGGCCTCCTCCACCCCCAGGTGAGCCCCCCTTTTTCTGTTTTTTTCCTTTTTAGTTTTAGTTTTAGTTTAGATTTAGTTTTAGTTGTAGTTTTAGGTTTAGTTTAGTTTGAGGAAAGAAGAAGAAGAAGAAAAAAGAGGAGAGGAGGAGAAGAAGAACAGGAAAAAGGAAAGGAAGAAGAAGAAGAGGAGGAGGAGAAGAAAAAAGAAGAAGAGGAAGAAGAAGAAGAAAAAAGAGGAGAGGAGGAGAAGAAGAAGAGGAAAAAGGAAAGGAAGAAGAAGAAGAGGAGGAGGAGAAGAAAAAAGAAGAAGAGGAAGAAGAAGAAGAAAAAAGAGGAGAGGAGGAGAAGAAGAAGAGGAAAAAGGAAAGGAAGAAGAAGAAGAGGAGGAGGAGAAGAAAAAAGAAGAAGAGGAAGAAAAGGAAGAATAGGAAGAAGAAGAAAAGGAAAAAAGAGGAAAAAACCCCGACCCGACACGGCACCCCGACCCCGACCCGGCACCCCGACACGACACCCCGACCCCTAGACCCCGACCCCGACACCCCGACCCCAACCCCGACCCGACACCCCGACCCCGACCCGGCACCTCGACCCGGCACCCCGACCCGACACCCCGACCCCGAGACGGCACCCCGACCCGACACCCCGACCCGGCACCCCGAGCCGAGACCCCGACCCCGAGCCTGACCCGACACCCCGACAACGACACCGACACGGCACCCCGACCCCGACCCGACACCCCGACCCCGAGACAGCACCCCGACCCGACACTATTTCAATTCAACATTACTTCTGTTTTAATTTTTTAAGAGAACAATTTCTTTGTTTTTGATACTATTATTTATTGTCCACCTTTGTTTCGTTTTTTATTTCCTTTCCTAATTTTTAGAATTTTTTTATTTCTAAGTTTAACTCATTTCTGTTTTTAAAATTTATTTTCATTCTATTTTGCTAATATTATTTAGCTGTCCTCTTTTTTTCTTTTTTATTTTCTATCCTAATTTTCAAACTTTTTTTGCAAACATAATAGTATTAATTCGAAAATTCAATTTGCAAACAATAATTTAAAACCACGCAAACACACTCGATATTTCATCATAGTTTTCATAAATATTTTACATAATACTAGAAATTAAACTTGCCTAAACTAAACAACATTAGGAAAATAATTAAACATTACTAAACGTTATTCCGAAAATAACCTAAACTAAACTACTCGTCCTCGACGCCGCCAAAGTCCATCTCGTCGTAGAGCCCGTCGCTGTCGTCACCGTTGTCGCTGCTGCTATCGTCCAGGTCCACCACCGGCGCAGCCATCGAGTCGGCCACAGCGGCGTGGTAGCCGGGGAAGTCCGGCGGGTCCTCTGGGTGGACGGCGACCGGGGCAAGCTGCATGTACTCCTGCATGAGGCGTGGCGGCATCGGCGCGTTCTCCGACTCCCGGATCGCCGTCAGGTAGCCCGGCATGTCCTCCGGGTCGCCGGCCTCCGCCGCCAGCCGCCTGTACTCGGCCAGCAACGCCGGCTCAGGTTCCGGCGCCGGCTCTGGCGGAGGGGCGCAGCTGGACGACCCGGCGCCGTCCCGCGCGCGTGTGCGACGGTCGCCGCTGCCGAGGCGGTCAGCACCGCGGTCATCGTCGAGGGGCCAGCGCGGCGCCGGCGGCCGCCTGCACGCGGTACGGCGCGACGCCGGCGGAGCGGGCACGGCGCCGGCGGCCGCCTGCACGCGGTACGGCGCGACGACCTCCTCGAAGGTGCGCCCGTCCCAGAGCTGATGCCGCCGCGCGCGGTTGTGTTTCGTCGACGGGCGCGGGCCGGCGTACGCGTGGAGGCGGCGCAGGTGGTCGTCGGCGAGGCGGTCCGCCCAGCCGGGGTTGTTGGGGGCGTACTGGGGGTCGGCGAGTTCCTCCGGCGAGAGGCGCGCCCTGTACAGGCCGACGGCGCGGGCGAAGAGGTGGGTGCCGACCTCGGGCACCGGCGCCACCGGCACGCCGTCGACGCTCAGGCGCCACCTCGCCGGGAGGCGCATGTCGGGAGCGGCGGGGATGACGAAGTGGGCGAGCTCCTCCGCCTCCTCGAGGGTCAAGGTGGAGCGGGCCATCGTCGACGAGAGGGAGAGGTAGGGCGCAAGAGGGGCGATGCCGGCGGCAGGGGGAGAAGGAGAGGGAAGGCGAGGGGCGGTGTGAGAGCCACGGCGGGGCGAGGTGCTTTTTATAGGCGTGGTGGGCGGGGTGGGTGCCGGTGATCAATGCCGGGCCAGCCGAGCGGTCAAGGGCGCAGAAGGCCAGGCGGCGGCGGGCGAATCGGCGCCGGCGATTAATGCCGGGCCAGCCGAGCGGTCAAGGGCGCAGAAGGCCAGGCGGCGGCGTGCGAATCGGCACCGGCGATTAATGCCGAGCTGTCAAGGGCACAGGAGGCCAGGCGTCGGCGTGCGCGGGCGGTCAAGCGGTGGCGTGTGCAGGCGGGCGTCGGGCAGTGGCGTGTGAATCAGCGCCGCCCGCGGACCGCCGCCGCCGACGGGACGTCTCACTGCGCCGGCGCCGATGGCAAAAAGCCATCAGCGGCAGACGGCAAAGAACCTGCCATCTAGTGACGTGTAGATGACATCATACGGCGGACGGCAAAGACCATAGAAATTTTGCCGTCAGCGGCGGACGGCAAAGGCCTACCGTTAGCCACTTAATGGACTGACAGCGCAATTATTGCCGTCCGCTCTCTTTGCCGTCCGCCGCAGACGGCAAAGAGCCTTTGCCGTCCGCCGCCAGCAAGCGGACGGCAAAGCAGCTGTTTACCGTAGCCTACTTTGCCGGAGCCTTTTGCCGTCCGCGGCTGACGGCAAAGGCCTTTGCCGTCCGCCGTTCGAGCCTTTGCCGTTCGCCGTGGCAGACGGCAAAATAGCTGTTTCCTGTAGTGACAGATTCTTGGAGAAAGGGTGGTTTACAAGAATACCAACATGATCATGAACTCAACATAGCGACCAGGTGACGACCTGGTGATACTTCCGAGAAGATGTTCGGAAAATCACGTACCACCCATATGTTACTAAGCTCGAGAACAATCTTGCTTTTCAGGGCAAGACGATATGATCAACTGAGCAATGGTTTGACAAAAATCCTAACTCATTGATTGAAGAGTGCACCAAAAATAAGAACTAGGTACACGATCAATCTTAGGATGATGATTTAATAACCAGCACACTAAGAATGAGAGTGTTGTCCATTAACTACCAAGCAACGGAGTTGCTAGGAGTATTGATTTCACACATCACAGTACACTTGTCGGCATTCCGGTTGTGACAACACGGGACCGAGAATGAATAATGATGGCGAGAAGTATCACTGCGCCAAGAATTCATAAGAGGTGGTGCAATTCTCATGACACTCTTGACATAAAGATGGTAACGCTCCAAGGTAGAGCAGAGCAAAAGCTGGATTGGCATTTTGGTCTGCGGAATACAATTGCTTTGACCCAATCCTAGATATGGACGAGGTTCTGGAGTTTGTTTCTCCTAGTCATTCTGAAATAGAACGGCTTGACGGACCACAAGAATAATAGGCATCGATAACACAAATGCACAATTACTCCTGACTATCAATTGATAGACGAGGGCCAGAAAATAACTAAAGAGGGACAAATCAAAGAAACAAATGATCTTCTGAGTTATGGATGCATGGTTTAGCATGTCGAACAAGTTCAACATATTTCTTCCGGATAACCCATGCTGTAAAGGAAGGACTGGCAGATTCACAATGTAGAATGGAGAACTCATCGAGAGCACTCTTGTTGTGATCTTTTGGTTCAAAAGAACTTCTGCCATGATGGTTCATGGTATTGGAAGAATGAGATACCACAGACCTCGAGGACTATCGCAAAGGTTACTAATATCCTAAAGGTACGAGCAACACTATCAACACGAGGTAAGTAGAGTGAATCTTGGGTCAAGAACCCAAGAGTAGAATACCTACTACTGAATAGCATCACGAGATGCTTTCGAGAATGGTGGCCAGAATCATCACACCGGGAACACAAAACATGGCTAGATTACTAGGTGACTCCCTAAAACACCTAGGGTCATAATAATAGCTCCAACATATATACCGAGGCAATAGAGTGCCTCAACGCACCGGTAGTGTGCTTAATCTGGCCCAAAGGGACACAAAAACAGAGGGAAAGGATTTTGCAAATGCATCAGATTGTTTAGAAACCTGGGATGACTCGGGCAGCATTACGGCTGTAAATGCTCAAAAAGGGTTTGAGACATCCTGCAAAATGGTGGCATAGCCACTTAACATCACAATAGCAGGGTTCCGAGACCAACTGCTAACACAGGAAAATACTAGGAACTGAACTGAGACTTGAATCCATCAATCCTAAGATTCTACGGATTAGTAACACGTGATCCTGATAGAAAGATGAGAAGCCTAGTTCTTAATCCCCGTAGAAGAGAAGAGGGTGACTCAGATCAGAAGGGCATAAGGTAAATGAGTAAAAAGAGCCTTACGTTCCCTTCCACAATCAATTCCCTTATATAACTAAAGCATTTCTAGACTCAACTTCGACCAGTTTGGCTTGGTAATCCTACAGGCAGTCAGGCTCTGATACCAAAGCTGTCAGGACCCTGATTCCAAGTCACATCAATCTAGCCGGTAACACCTCATATCACTTTGCGGCCTCACGCACGGTATTCCCACGGGTGTCGCCTTACCATGGCCCGGGACCGTTTGCGTCTTTTGGCTCACGTATATGATAGTGTCGCTAGCATCCATATGACAGAGAACCCGGGCCGACATGACTAGTCGTGAACCCAAAGTGGCACTAACTTACGGGGACAGGCATACATGAATCAACATCGAGCATGTCGGTCAGTAGCGTGCGAATTCAGGCTGTAGCACTGGGCTAACAGGACTCCGGTGAACCGGGCTGTAGCAGGCTAGGCAGGACTCCGGATGTCACCGCGTGACATTTCCCCGAAGGGACAGACACAGGAACGAAGTGAATCACATGCCGGCCAGTCAAGTGTTCCGGAGCAGTAGTGCTAGGCTAGCAGGACTCCGGTAAACCGGGCTGTAGCGGACTACTATGGCTCATGGAAGCACAAGACTACATTTCCCCATAAGAGAGGCTACCAAGGATAAACAACTAGGTTGTCGGATCCCACACATACCAAGCATTTCAATCATACACACAATATGCTCGATATGTGCAAATACAACATGGCATCACAACAAGACTCTACGACTCGGAGTATTTATTCATTAGGCTCCGAAGAGCGAGATATTACAAACATGGGTCTCATGACCCAACATTCAGAGCATACAAGTCAAAGCACATGCGGAAGCTTAACATGTCTGAGTACGGACATCTATAAATGAAAAGGGCTGAGAAGCCTGACTATCTACCAGATCCTGCCGAGGGCACAAGATCGTAGCTGAGGTATCAAGCTAAACGTCGAAGTCCACACGGAACTACTAGCGAGACTGACGTCTCTCTGCAAAACATAAAATAAGAAAACGTGAGTACAAATGTACCCAGCAAGACTTACATCAGAACTATCTACATATGCATCGGTATCAACAAAGGGGGTGGTGGAGTTTAACTGCAGCAAGCCAGCTTTGACTCGGTGGCTATCCTGAACTACGACTGCAAGTAACTCTTTGAGATGGCGCACACGAGTCCACATATTCACCATATCAATACACCACTATGGATCCGCTCCCGTCTCCCTACGAGAACGCCATCCATAGCACTCACGCTTATCTTGCGCATTTTAGAGTATCGACTTTCACTTGTCTATGAACTGTACAGGCAACCCAGAAGTCCTTTACCGCGGACACGGCTATTCGAATAGATCATATTAACCCTGCAGGGGTGTACTTCGTCACACACGCTCTCGCCACTTACCACCATGTACACGTCGTGTACCTCGGCAACCTTCAAGCGGAAGCCTGGCAAGGAAGTCGGCCACGACCTGACTAACCACACAAGTCTCTCGTCCAGGTTTATCGCCTATTCGGGTTCCATCCGCAAGGAGATCCGGCCGGAGTGTCGCTCACGGCCCCAAACGACGTGTGCAGGGTTCCCGAGCCCACCATCCGGGTGCCACTCGGTACACCAGGCCACGTGTGCCTAGTCTGTCCCAAGCCCACCTGTACCGGGTGCCACTTGGTAGACTACTAAGACTACCTACAAACACCAGAAACTAGTTGCAACTCCTGGACAGAGATCAAGTTGATTAATAAGTCGAGAGGGGTCGAGTTACCGAAACCCAATGTGTGGTAGTAACTGTTCATGGATCACAAACACAGAACTCAGTTCCTGAGGAGGGCCGCAATGAGACAACCCACCATGTACTCCTACATGGCCTCTCACCGCTACCTTTACCAAATCCTGTTCACACACTTAGCTCTGACACAGTAGGACATGTTCACCACTTTCCAATTCATTCCCGATGAATCAGACCTGACACAACTCTAAGCAATAGCAGGCATGACAAACAAGCATGAATGAGTAGGCACATCAGGGCTCAAACAACTCCTACTCATGCTAGTGGGTTTCATCTATTTACTGTGACAATGACAGGTCATGCAGAGGAAAGGGGTTCAACTACCGTAGCAAGTAACAGATGAAACGTTGTTGTCCTAATGCAGTAAAGGAGAGCAGGAGCGAGAGAGTGGGATTGTATCGGAATGAACAAGGGGTTTTTGCTTGCCTGGCACTTCTGAAGATAGCATTGAGTCTTCATTAGTGTCAACGATCACATTGTCGGAACAGCGTCTATCGAGGGGAACAAATACCGGCAACAGAGAAGGAAAACACAATCAATGCAATGCACAATATGATGCATGATCATGACATGTCAATATGCTGTGTTTTAAGCTAATGCAACTAGCAACATGTTAAATGGAGTTGGTTTGAACCCTAGGTTCAAATTCAAACTCCAAATTCTAACATGCATGAAAATGGTACAGATGGATAGATTGGATTTTTCTGATCATTTTTCATATATAACTTGTTTCATTTGGAGTTATGGTTGAATTACTATGAATTTTAGAAGTTTATAGCATTTTCTGGAATTTCCTGTATAAGAATAAGTCCAGAAAATCTATTACTGCGTCAGCGTTGCGTCATGCTGACCTCAGCAGGTCAACAGGCGCCGTCCAGGTCAAACCTGACCAGTGGGTCCCACTGGTCAGTGTCACGGTGCTAGTTAGTGTCACTGACATGTGGACCCAGTCAATGGCCACGTCAGATTGGTCAACGCTGACGCGTGGGGCCACTGTGATAGTTAAAACTAAATAGAAACTAATCTAAGTTTAATTAGTCAGTGGGGCCCTGCTGTCAGTGTCACTAGGTGTTGACTAAGTGCGTCATTAGCCCTAACTAATCTGCCACGTCACCCTCGCCGGAGTTACGCCGGCGGCGACCAAAACGCGGCGGAGGCGCATTGGAGTGACTCGGGTTTCGACTACAAGCCACTGTTTGACGCGCGGAAGGGCGCGTTTGAAAGAGGGAAGCGAGGCGCATCTGTGGGTGGCCGTGGTTCGAGTGGGGGTGGACGGAGTCAACGGCGGCGAGCTCTTTTGCGGCCGCCGGAGTTCGGGCGTGCACCGAACCGGGGCTATGGAGCACGGCGTGAAGATCTGGTGGGTGTGCTCGGACCCTGGGAGTGCTCTGAGTGCAGCGGTGGGCTCGGACGCGTGCTTGCACGGCAGTAGTCGCGGTGGCGACATGACCGGCGGCGAGGAGCTGTTGGCTCCGATGGCCACGGTGGCTAGAACGCGCGGACGAGCACGGGGAGAGAGGGGAAAGAGGCAGGGGCTCACGGCGAATCCAGTAGACGCAACGGCGAGGCCGGGGAGGGACTGGAGCTCACGAATCCCCGAAGAGTTCGTCGGCGGCGAGAGGTTGAAGACGATGTCGGGGACGACGCTGCAGGGCTTCCGGCGGGGCGCGGCTCGGTGGAGACGAAGAGGGGGTCGAGGAGCGTGGGGGAGGCGATGGCTTCAGCTACGGCGAAGGCAGCGTCGGCTGCGCTCGGTGAGGTGGGGATCAACGAGGGAGAGAGCAGGGGAAGAGTGAAAGGGTTCGAGCGGCTCGGGACAACGTTGGGGCGTTCACCCACGCGTCCAGAGGCTCGGCGGCAAGCAGGAGGAGGCGTGGTGCCTCGCGCGCGCGTGCGCTGTCCCGCCTCTGCCTACTGCCAGAGGTTAGGGATGACTGGAACCAGGCCAGTGGGCTGGGCTGTCCACAGGGCCGGCCAGGTCAGTTCTCTCTCTCTAACAATGATTTGTTCTGCTTTTCTATTTTTGTTATTTTGTTTTGATTTAGTTTATAGCCCAAATCATTTTAATAAATCCTGAAAATAAATGTGGGCATTAAACGAATTATTACAGAGGCCCTTAACTATTTTCAGAATTGTTGGAGCATTAGAAAATATTAATAGTATTTAAATGCCCCAATTCAAATACAGTATGGATTAATTCAAAGACCATAAATGGCTTGGAAAAATGTGCATGACCTCTGGTAAAGGTTTTAACCTTTTTCCATAAATAATGAACATTTTTGAAGGGCATTTTGGGTTCATTGAAAATATTTTTATTTTGAACCTAGTTGAATTCATTTGGTGCTAGGGTTTAACAATCCCCAATTCAACTTTAAATGAAATTTAGACATGATGCAGCAACCAAGCTAGTCCAAGTGCATAGCAAGGCTAGGGATGTGACACCAGCCGCCGCCGTCACTGATCTGGATGAGGTTGGCGCCGGCCTCCCATGGCCCACTGTTGATGATGGCGTCCGCCACGGGAGGGTGTAGATAGGATTCCTCTTAGTTCTCGTCTTTTGTCCCCTGCGAAGAATTATGAAGTACCCCGTGGGGGTGTGTAAAGGGTCTGTAATGTCTTTTGCGTTTATATCCCCTGTTATGAAAATTTGCGAATGCATGTCCTGTTAAGGCTCGGTCTCCCCTTTCCGACCTCGTGATAGCTTGTTGCTCTACGCTGACAGGTCCCGGTCCCCAAGCAGACTGCAGCCGTCGCTGGTATGCCAGGTCGCGTGCCGTGGTCAAGGCCAGGAGGTGGGCGGCCTAAGGTCCAGTAAGAGCCTCTGAGGCACGATGCTCAGGAGGTCCCCTTTAGCGCTCAAGCAGCTATGGCAAGATGAGAAAGGGAGGCGACGTGGCCGCGACAGGGCTGGAATGATCGTGACCTTAGGTTCCAATGATTAGCCGATCTGAGTGCGAAACTTATCTCAGTAGTTCGGGATCGACTCTTCGCGATGCGCCAGGCCTGTGCGCAAACATTCGCAACGTAGCTAGGTGAGGCCCGTACGAGTCCCCCTCCTCTCGTGTTCTCCTTAGTGCTCTACGTCCTCAGGTCCCGGCCCTCGAGCAAGCTCACCGTCGCTGGTATGCCAGTCACGATGCCGTGGTCAAGGCCAGGGGGTGAGGGCTGATGAGCCAGTAAGAGCTCCTGAGTCATGATGCTCAGGAGCCCCCTTTTAATGCACAAGCGGATTGCACGAGAGAAAAGGAAGCCCGTGGTGCCGCCCGCTATCCTCTTCATGAGATCCCTGCGATCCATCACAAGGAGAAACATGGTTTTGCCGTTATGGTCGCCAGCCTGCCCCTGGCTGCTTCACGAGGAAATGAAGGCACTGAGGCCCTGGTGAGGTGGCGTGCGCGTGGCGTGCCGCTAGCCGGAGCTCAACCGCTCAGGTTTGTCGACGTGGCAGGGACAGACCCATGCACCAGCGCCGTGCCAGTGTCAGAAGGCCCCGTGGGAGGCGACGATCGAGCAGGTGGTAATCGGGCAGATTAAGCATGGAAGGCAAATCAGCTTGGGTAAATGCAGAGAGATACATGCCACTGGGTCAGGCTCGAGCGGCTTGGGGATGATGCAGCCCGAGGGGCGCCCCCAGCAAGGTAACCTAAAGACATAAGAGAAGGATACACGCCACAGGGACGGACCCACGCGGCCTGGGAATAATGCAGCCCGAGGGGCACTCCCAGCTAAATGAACTTGGAAAATGTCACCTAGTTCTGTTGATGACGGAGAGTTGAGGCAGCTGAAGGCGTGCAACGGAGGGGTAGCTCCTCACGAGCCACCGGCCCCTGAGCCTCGGGAGGCTCTGGGGTCTCAGATGGTTCCTTGAGGACCGTCTCCATCTCCGCCAAGACGGCGTGGTGCCTGGCCTCTTGAGCCGCCAGGATACGCCGCATGTTACGATGATAGGCCGACGACACGCTCGGTAGGCCAAAGGGCATGCGAACGTAGCTGTGCGGTGGACCCTCGCAGCGTCCCACGCGCGAAGGCCAGAAGAGCTCCTGAGAAGCGGCCCTGTTGAGCCCTGGTGCCTGGACGGGAGCTACGCCTCGTGAGCGGCGGTCGCCAAGCATGGCCCTTGCATCTTGCAATTCCTGAGTGGTCTTGGTGATGAACTCCTGACGGTGGGCGCTCCTTGCCCTGTGTTCTCCTGAGGGAAACGTGCCGCGAAGCACGCCTCCAAGCGGTGCCCAAGCGCCTCCCTCATGATGTTGGTGAAGGAAATATGCCCTAGAGGCAATAATAAAGTTACTATTTATTTCCTTATATCATGATAAATGTTTGATATTCATGCTAGAATTGTATTAACCGGAAACATGATACATGTGTGAATACATAGACAAACAGAGTGTCACTAGTATGCCTCTACTTGACTAGCTCGTTGATCAAAGATGGTTATGTTTCCTAGCCATAGACATGAGTTGTCATTTGATTAATGGGATCACATCATTAGGAGAATGATGTGATTGACTTGACCCATTCCATTAGCTTAGCACTCGATCGTTTAGTATGTTGCTATTGCTTTCTTCATGACTTATACATGTTCCAATGACTATGAGATTATGCAACTCCCGTTTACCGGAGGAACACTTTGTGTGCTACCAAATGTCACAACGTAACTGGGTAATTATAAAGGTGCTCTACAGGTGTCTCCAATGGTACTTATTGGGTTGGCGTATTTCGAGATTAGGATTTGTCACTCCGATTGTCAGAGAGGTATCTCTGGGCCCACTCAGTAATACACATCACTATAAGCCTTGCAAGCATTGTGACTAATGAGTTAGTTGCAAGATGATGTATTATGGAACGAGTAAAGAGACTTGCCGGTAACGAGATTGAACTAGGTATCGAGATACCGATGATTGAATCTCGGGCAAGTAACATACCGATGACAAAGGGAACAACGTATGTTGTTATGCGGTCTGACCGATAAAGATCTTCGTAGAATATGTAGGAACCAATATGAGCATCCAGGTTCCGCTATTGGTTATTGACCGGAGAGGTGTCTCGGTCATGTCTACATACTTCTCGAACCCGTAGGGTCCGCACGCTTAACGTTACGATGACAGTTATATTATGAGTTTTTATGTTTTGATGTACCGAAGGTTATTCGGAGTCCTGGATGTGATCACGGACATGACGAGGAGTCTCGAAATGGTCGAGACATAAAGATTGATATATCGGAAGCCTATGTTTGGACATCGGAAGTGTTCCGGGTGAAATCGGGATTTTTCCGGAGTACCGGGAGGTTACCGGAACCCCCCGGTAACTTAATGGGCCTTAGTGGGCCTAGGTGGAAGAGAGGAGAGGAGGCCAGGGCAGGGCCGCGCGCCCCTCCCCCCCGTCCGAATAGGACAAGGAGAGGGGGGCGGCGCCCCCCCTTCCTTCCTCCCCTCCACCTCTTCCCCCTTTCTCTCCTAGTCCAGCATGGAAAAGGAGGGGGAGTCCTACTCCCGGTAGGAGTAGGACTCCTCCTGGCGCGCCTCTCCTCTAAGGCCGGCCGAACCCCCCTTGCTCCTTTATATACAGGGGCAGGGGGCACCTCTAGACACACAATTGATCAACGATCTTTTAGCCGTGTGTGATGCCCCCCTCCACCATATTACACCTCGATAATATCATAGCGGTGCTTAGGCGAAGCCTTGCGTCGGTATAACATCATCATCATCACTACGCCGTCGTGCTAACGAAACTCTCCCTCAACACTCGGCTGGATCGGAGTTCGAGGGACGTCATCGAGCTGAACGTGTGCTGAACTCGGAGGTGCCGTGCGTTCGGTACTTGATCGGTCGGATCGTGAAGACGTACGACTACATCAACCGCGTTGTGTTAACGCTTCCGCTTTTGGTCTACGAGGGTACGTGGACAACACTCTCCCCTCTCGTTGCCATGCATCACCATGATCTTGCGTGTTCGTAGGAATTTTTTTGAAATTACTACGTTCCCCAACAGTGGCATCCGAGCCAGGTTTTATGCGTTGATGTTATATGCACGAGTAGAACACAAGTGAGTTGTGGGCGATATAAGTCATACTGCTTACCAGCATGTCATATTTTGGTTCAGCGGTATTGTGAGATGAAGCGGCCCGGACCGACATTACGCGTACGCTTACGCGAGACTGGTTTCACCGTTGCGAGCACTCGTTGCTTAAAGGTGACTGGCGGGTGTCTGTCTCTCTCACTTTAGTTGAACCGAGTGTGGCTATGCCCGGTCCTTGCGAAGGTGAAAACAACACCAACTTGACAAACTATCGTTGTGGTTTTGATGCGTAGGTAAGAACGGTTCTTGCTAAGCCCGTAGCAGCCACATAAAACTTGCAACAACAAAGTAGAGGACGTCTAACTTGTTTTTGCAGGGCATGTTGTGATGTGATATGGTCAAGATATGATGCTATATTTTATTGTATGAGATGATCATGTTTTGTAACCGAGTTATCGGCAACTGGCAGGAGCCATATGGTTGTCGCTTTATTGTATGCAATGCAATTGCCATGTAATTGTTTTACTTTATCACTAAGCGGTAGCGATAGTCGTAAAAGCAATAGTTGGCGAGATGACAACGATACTACGATGGAGATCAAGGTGTCGCGCCGGTGACGATGGTGATCATGATGGTGCTTCGGAGATGGAGATCACAAGCACAAGATGATGATGGCCATATCATATCACTTATATTGATTGCATGTGATGTTTATCTTTTATGCATGTTATCTTGCTTTGATTGACGGTAGCAATATAAGATGATCTCTCACTAAAATTTCAAGATAAAAGTGTTCTCCCTGAGTATGCACCATTGCGAAAGTTCTTCGTGCTGAGACACCACGTGATGATCGGGTGTGATAGGCTCTACGTTCAAATAGAACGGGTGCAAAACAGTTGCACACGCGGAATACTCAGGTTAAACTTGACGAGCCTAGCATATGCAGATATGGCCTCGGAACACGGACACCGAAAGGTCAAGCGTGAATCATATAGTAGATATGATCAACATAGTGATGTTCACCATTGAAACTACTCCATCTCACGTGATGATCGGACATGGTTTAGTTGATATGGATGACGTGAACACTTAGAGGATTAGAGGGATGTCTATCTAAGTGGGAGTTCTTAAGTAATATGATTAATTGAACTTAAATTTATCATGAACTTAGTCCTGATAGTATTTTGCAAATTACGTTGTAGATCAATAGCTCGCGCTATTGCTTCCCTGTGTTTATTTTTGATATGTTCCTAGAGAAAAATTATGTTGAAAGATGTTAGTAGCAAAGATGCGGATTGGATCCGTGATCTGAGGATTATCCTCATTGCTGCACAGAAGAATTATGTCCTTGATGCACCACTAGGTGACAGACCTATTGCAGGAGCAGATGCAGACGTTATGAACGTTTGGCTAGCTCAATATGATGACTACTTGATAGTTTAGTGCACCATGCTTAACGGCTTAGAATCGGGACTTCAAAGACGTTTTGAACGTCATGGACCATATGAGATGTTCCAGGTGTTGAAGTTAATATTTCAAGCAAATACCCGAGTTGAGAGATATGAAGTCTCCAACAAGTTCTATAGCTAAAAGATAGAGGAGAATAGGTCAAGCAGTGAGCATGTGCTCAGATTGTCTGGGTACTACAATCGCTTGAATCAAGTGGGAGTTAATCTTCCAGATAAAATAGTGATTGACAGAATTCTCTAGTCACCATCACCAAGTTAGTAGAACTTCGTGATGAACTATAGTATGCAAGGGATGACGAAAGTAATTCCCGAGCTCTTCGTGATGCTGAAATCGACGAAGGTAGAAATCAAGAAAAACATCAAGTGTTGATGGTTGACGAGACCACTAGTTTCTAGGAAAGGGCAAAGGGAAGAAGGGGAACTTCAAGAAGAACGGCAAGCAAGTTGCTGCTCAAGTGAAGAAGCCTAAGTCTGGTCCTAAGCCTAAGACTAAGTGCTTCTACTGCAAAGGGACTGGTCACTAGAAGCGGAACTACCCCAAGTATTTGGTGGATAAGAAGGATGGCAAAGTGAACAAAGGTATATTGGATATACATGTTATTGATGTGTACTTTACTAGTGTTTATAGCAACCCCTCGGCATTTGATACTGGTTCAGTTGCTAAGAGTAGTAACTCGAAACGGGAGTTGCAGAATAAACATAGACTAGTAAAAGGCGAGGTGACGATGTGTGTTGGAAGTAATTCCAAGATTGATATGATCATCATCACACACTCCCTATACTTTCGGGATTAGTGTTGAAACTAAATAAGTGTTATTTGTTGTTTGCGTTGAGCATGAATATGATTTGATCATGTTTGTTGCAATACGGTTATTCATTTAAATTAGAGAATAATTGTTGTTCTGTTTACATGAATAAAACCTTCTATGGTCATACACCCAATAAAATGGTTTGTTAGATCTCGATCGTAGTGATACACATATTCATAATAATGAAGCCAAAAGATGCAAAGTTAATAATGATAGTGCAACTTATTTGTGGCACTGCCGTTTAGGTCATATTGGTGTAAAGCGCATGGGGAAACTCCATACTGATGGGATTTTGGAATCACTTGATGCTTGCGAACCATGCCTCATGGGCAAGATGACTAAGACTCTGTTCTCCAGAACAATGGAGCGAGCAACTGCTTATTGGAAATAATACATACTGATGTATGCGGTCCGATGAGTGTTAAGGCTCACGGCAAGTATCGTTATTTTCTGACCTTCACAGATGATTTGAGCAGATATGGGTATATCTACTTGATGAAACACAAGTCTGAAACATTTGAAGAGTTCAAAGAATTTCAGAGTGAAGTGGAGAATCATCGTAACAAGAAAATAAAAGTTTCTACGATATGATCGCAGAGCTAAAATACTTGAGTTATGAGTTTGGCCTTCAGTTAAAACAATGTGAAATAGTTTCACTACTCACGCCACCTGGAACACCATAGTGTAATGGTGTGTCCGAACATGATAACCATACTTTATTAGATATGGTGCGATATATGATGTCTCTTACCGATCTACCACTATCGTTTTGGGGTTATGCATTAGAGACAGCTGCATTCACGTTAAATAGGGTACCATCTAAATCCATTGAGACAACATCTTATGAACTGTGGTTTGGCAAGAAACCAAAGTTGTCGTTTCTTAATGTTTGGGGTTGCGATGCTTATGTGAAAAACTTTCATCCTGATAAGCTCAAACCCAAATCGGAGAAATGTGTATTCATAGGATACCCAAAGGAGACACTTGGGTACACCTTCTATCACAGATCCGAAGGCAAGACATTCGTTGCTAAGAATGGATCCTTTCTAGAGAAGGAGTTTCTCTCGAAAGAAGTGAGTGGGAGGAAAGTAGAACTTGATGAGGTAATTGTACCTGCTCCCTTATTGGAAAGTAGTTCATCGCAGAACCAGTTTCTGTGATGCCTATACCAATTAGTGAGGAAGTTAATGATGATGATCATGAAACTTCAGATCAAGTTATTACTGAACCTCGTAGGTCAACCAGAGTAAGATCCGCACCAGAGTGGTACGGTAATCCTGTTCTGGAGGTTATGTTACTAGACCATGACAAACCTACGAACTATGAAGAAGCAATGATGAGCCCAGATTCCGCAAAATGGCTTGAGGCCATGGAATCCGAGATGGGATCCATGTATGAGAACAAAGTATGGACTTTGGTTGACTTGCCCGATGATCGGCAAGCCATTGAAAATAAATGGATCTTCAAGAAAAGACTGACGCTGACGGTAATGTTACTGTCTATAAAGCTCGACTTGTTGCGAAAGGTTTTCAACAAGATCAAGGGATTGACTACGATGAGACCTTCTCACCCGTAGCGATGCTTAAGTCTGTCCGAATCATGTTAGCAATTGTCGCATTTTATGAAATCTGGCAAATGGATAAACAAAACTGCATTCCTTATTGGATTTATTAAAGAAGAGTTGTATATGATGCAACCAGAAGGTTTTGTCAATCCTAAAGGTGCTAACAAAATATGCAAGCTCCAGCGATCTATCTATGGACTAGTGCAAGCATCTCGGAGTTGGAATATACGCTTTGATAAGTTGATCAAAGGATATAGTTTTATACAGACTTGCGGTGAAGCCTGTATTTACAAGAAAGTGAGTGGGAGCACTACAACATTTCTGATAAGTATATGTGAATGACATATTGTTGATCGGAAATAATGTAGAATTATTCTGCAAAGCATAAAGGAGTGTTTGAAAGGAGTTTTTCAAAGAAAGACCTCGGTGAAGCTGCTTACATATTGAGCATCAAGATCTATAGAGATAGATCAAGACGCTTGATAAGTTTTTTCAATGAGTACATACCATAACAAGATTTTGAAGTGGTTCAAAATGGAACAGTCAAAGAAAGAGTTTCTTGCCTGTGTTACAAGGTGTGAAATTGAGTAAGACTCAAAGCCCGACCACGGCAGAAGATAGAAAAAGAATGAAAGTCATTCCCTATGCCTCGGCCATAGGTTCTATAAAGTATGCCATGCTGTGTACCAGATCTATTGTATACCCTACACTGATTTTGGCAAGGGAGTACAATAGTGATCTAGGAGTAGATCACTGGACAGCGGTCAAAATTATCCTTAGTGGAATAAGGATATGTTTCTCGATTATGGAAGTGACAAAAGGTTGGTCGTAAAGGGTTACGTCGATGCAAGTTTTGACACTAATCTAGATGACTCTAAGTCTCGGTCTAGATACATATTGAAAGTGGGAGCAATTAGCTAGAGTAGCTCCGTGCAGAACATTGTAGACATAGAAATTTGCAAAATACTTACGGATCTGAATGTGACAGACCCGTTGACTAAAATTATCTCACAAGAAAAACATGATCACACCTTAGTACTCTCTGGGTGTTAATCACATAGCGATGTGAACTAGATTACTGACTCTAGTAAACCTTTGGGTGTTGGTCACGTGACGATGTGAACTATGGGTGTTAATCACATGGTGATGTGAACTATTGATGTTAAATCACATGGCGATGTGAACTAGATTATTGACTCTAGTGCAAGTGGGAGACTGAAGGAAATATGCCCTAGAGGCAATAATAAAGTTATTATTTATTTCCTTATATCATGATAAATGTTTATTATTCATGCTAGAATTGTATTAACCGGAAACATGATACATGTGTGAATACATAGACAAACAGAATGTCACTAGTATGCCTCTACTTGACTAGCTCGTTGATCAAAGATGGTTATGTTTCCTAGCCATAGACATGAGTTGTCATTTGATTAACGGGATCACATCATTAGGAGAATGATGTGATTGACTTGACCCATTCCGTTAGCTTAGCACTCGATCGTTTAGTATGTTGCTATTGCTTTCTTCATGACTTATACATGTTCCTATGACTATGAGATTATGCAACTCCCGTTTACCGGAGGAACACTTTGTGTGCTACCAAACGTCACAACGTAACTGGGTGATTATAAAGGTGCTCTATAGGTGTCTCCAAAGGTACTTGTTGGGTTGGCGTATTTCGAGATTAGGATTTGTCACTCCGATTGTAGGAGAGGTATCTCTGGGCCCACTCAGTAATACACATCACTATAAGCCTTGCAAGCATTGTGACTAATGAGTTAGTTGCGGGATGATGTATTATGGAACGAGTAAAGAGACTTGCTGGTAACGAGATTGAACTAGGTATCGAGATACCGACGATCGAATCTCGGGCAACTAACATACCGATGACAAAGGGAACAACGTATGTTGTTATGCGGTCTGACTGATAAAGATCCTCGTAGAATATGTAGGAACCAATATGAGCATCCAGGTTCCGCTATTGGTTATTGACCGGAGAGGTGTCTCGGTCATGTCTACATAGTTCTCGAACCCGTAGGGTCCGCACGCTTAACGTTACGATGACAGTTATATTATGAGTTTATATGTTTTGATGTACCGAAGGTTGTTTGGAGTCCCGGATGTGATCACAGACATGACGAGGAGTCTTGAAATGGTCGAGACATAAAGATTGATATATTGGAAGACTATGTTTGGACACCGGAAGTGTTCCGGGTGAAATCGGGATTTTTCCGGAGTACCGGGAGGTTACCGGAACCCCCTGGTAACTTAATGGGCCTTAGTGGGCCTAGGTGGAAGAGAGGAAAGGAGGCCAGGGCAGGGCCGCGCGCCCCTCCCCCCCAGTCTGAATAGGACAAGGAGAGGGGGGCGGCGCCCCCTTCCTTCCTCCCCTCCACCTCTTCCCCCTTTCTCTCCTAGTCCAACATGGAAAAGGGGGGGAGTCCTACTCCCGGTAGGAGTAGGACTCCTCCTGGCGCGCCTCTCCTCTAAGGCCGGACGAACCCCCCCTTGCTCCTTTATATACGGGGGCAGGGGGCACCTCTAGACACACAATTGATCAACGATCTTTTAGCCGTGTGCGGTGCCCCCCTCCACCATATTACACCTCGATAATATCGTAGCGGTGCTTAGGCGAAGCCCTGCGTCGGTAGAACATCATCATCGTCACCACGCCGTCGTGCTGACGAAACTCTCCCTCAACACTCGGCTGGATCGGAGTTCGAGGGACGTCATCGAGCTGAACGTGTGCTGAACTCGGAGGTGCCGTGCGTTCGCTACTTGATCGGTCGGATCGCGAAGACGTACGACTACATCAACCGCGTTGTGTTAACGCTTCCGCTTTCTGTCTACGAGGGTAAGTGGACAACACTCTCCCCTCTCGTTGCTATGCATCACCATGATCTTGCGTGTGCGTAGGAATTTTTTTGAAATTACTACGTTCCCCAACAGTTGGCAAGGTCTGAGGCCCTCCAGAAGAGAGCCCCCGAGCCCTGCCCGAGGAGGGCGCTGGGCGCGCCTTCCTATGCGATGGAGGGAGGCGCCCGTGGAGCGGGCGCTGACCCTGACGAGGTTCCAGCCATGATGCCACCCTCCTGAGGTCCGGCACGGGGCATCTGCTTCTTCTTGGGGATGGCCTCTGGAGGGCCCTCACTTTTGCTGTCGGGGTCGTCGATTGCTGCAGCTTGGAAGGCGCGCTCGAGGGAGCACACCGCATCTCTCTCTTCGCATGGGACTGTGATGATTCCACCGCTTCCCGGCATCTTGAGGATGTGGTAGCCATGGTGAGTGACGGCCATGAACTTCGCCAGGGTTGGATACCCGAGGATGGCGTTGTACGGTAGACGGATGTGTGCGACGTCGAAGTCCATGAGCTCGGTGCGGTAATTCTTGCGTTCTCCAAAGGTGACAGGGCGGCGGACCTGCCCTACCAGCCTGGTGGAACCGTTGGTCACTCCTGAGAAAGGCTTGGTAGGCTGAAGCTGGTCATATGGGACTTGGAGGTTGTTGAACGTATCGACGGACAAGACGTTGAGCCCTACGCCGCCGTCGATGAGGATCTTGGTAACTTGCACATTGCTGATGACTGGGGAGCACAGCATCGGGAGGGCGCCAGCGGTAGCCGCGCACTTGAGCTGATCGGCCGAGCTGAATGTGATGGGGCACTGGGACCGTCTGAGTGGGCGCGTGGACTCGAGCTTGGGGAGGACTGCATTCACTTCATGAGCAAACTGCTTGAAGATACGTTGCGAGGCTGGGGCCTGGGCTCCGCCCAAGATGCAAGCAATAGCACGCGGCTCTTGGAAGCCCCCAGCCCCCTCGTCTTGATTGTGGTCCTCGTTCCTTCTTGGCGATGGCGGCAATGGGGGAAGACCGGCGTTGCCCTGAGGACGGTCCTCGCGAGGCTGGTCTCTCCAGGTGCCCTCGCGAGGATGATCCTGCCAGCGGTCCTCATGAGGCTGGTCGCGCCACTCCTGGCGCGGGCCACGGTCATCCCAGCGTCCGCCACCACGTCCTCCTCCTTGGCCGTAGCCCCGGTCGCTGCGTTCGGGGCGTCGGCTGTAGCGTCCTTCGCGAATTGCTATGAGCTCTTGACAGTCACTGGTGTTGTGGGTGTTCAGGTTGTGGAAGGCGCAAAACGGCCGGCTGTTCTTGGATGACTCGAGCTGATCTCTACCTCGCTGGGTGTCGGGCTCCGCTGGGAGCACAACTGCTTCCTTGCGCTTCACGTCCTTGGCCTTGGCCTTCCTCTCCTCTGCGCGTGCAGCTGGCAGCTCGAGGAGGGAGAGGCGGCCCTCCTCAGCTCTTGCGCACTTGGTTGCCAGGTTGAACAGCTCCTGAGATGTGCACAGCTCCTCGTGGATAGCGAGCTCTTCCTTCATCTTGATGTCGCGGACGCCATTGGAGAACGAGGAGATGATGGCCTCGTCCGTGACCTTGGGGATCTTGAGACGAGCGTTGTTGAAGTGCTGGATGTACTTCTGGAGGGTCTCTCTTGGTTGTTGCTTGATGCGGCGCAGGTCGCCCGCGGCCGGCGGGCGGTCGCGGGTGCCCTGGAAGTTGGCGACGAAGCGGTCGCGCGTCTTGTCCCAGGAGGAGATCGAGCCTTGCGGCAGGTGTCGGAGTAAATGGCCACGGGTAGCCTAACCGACTACCCATGGTTCTTCAAAAATTATCAGGCCGATTGAGCCTTCAAGCGTTCGAAGCATTGGGCCGACTTCCCCTGGCCGACTACCGCAGGGGCCAGCTCTCCAAAGGCGACCCGGCCCCGGTAACCTCCCCCAAGATGGTTGCGAGATGGCCGACTCCAGGAAGCAGGCGCCAAGAGGACCGACTCCCAAGAGCCAGCCATGAAGCACGCCGACTCCACAAAGCCGGCCAAGACCGCAGCCACCAAAACTACACCCCCATAACGGTGACAAGACGGGGTGTGGCCACAGGGCGGCCCACTACCGCCGAAGCCCGAGGCAGGCATGGCCACAGGACGCCGTACGGGTCGGCCATCTCCCGTCCGGCTCGGCACTATAGCCATGCTGGCCTCAACGTCATCCACGACATACGCCAGTACGACCCACGGGCGGCGGGCCCCTTTAGCCAGAGAGAGGCGCGAAGGCGGCCCGGCCTCCCCCAGTCGGCCAAGGGCGTAGCCGGCCCCCAGAAGCCGGCTACCCCCTCCCTCGAAGCATGTGCCACATTAAGGAGACAAGACGAGGTAAGGCCACAGTGAGAGCCCTCGAGGGGGCACACTGTAGCCACGCTTACCTCGACGAAGCCCTCGTCATCAGGGACGAGGCTACAGTAAGCAGCCGCCGACAAGACCCCTAGGCAGTGGGGCCGGCCTGTCGACCAAGAGGCCGGCAGCCGGCGGGACCCACCAGTCGGCGGGCCCCAACGGCCGGCGGAGAAGCCGGCGAGCGCAGACACTGACGACTGGGACCCGCGCCCAGCCGGATTACAATTATACCCCCGGGGGGTAGGCCTGTATAAACCCCCCGGGGCACCCATGCAAAGGGTTGGCTTCTTAGAGTTACACACACACCATAGAGAGAGGGAAGCAAGAGCTAGCCTTGCTCTTCTTCTCCCTTGAACCCAACAGCTCAAGGAGCATTTGTAGCTACTCGTTCTGATTTAGTGATCATGCGGAGACCCCGCAGAGTAGGATTAGGGGTGTTATCTCCACGGAGAGCCCCGAACCTAGGTAAGATTCGCCGGCGTGCATGTCTTCGCCTCATCCCATTTCCAGGCACCGACGACGTCTTACTGGCACCCACCATGATAAGTCACCCGTTGGCATATGTCGCACCTACCACCCGACATTTGGCGCCCACCGTGGGGCCAGGTGCACCGTCGTCCGGAGACCTGTTCTGGACGGGAACCCTCTTTCTCCCCCGCGAGCGCAGCCAGCCTGCTGCGCCCGATGGCGTTTGCCTCGACGCGCTGCAAGGCGTCGACGACGCCTGCGCGGCGAGCTGCCTCGCCGATCTTCTCGGCGAGACTCGCATCTCCGACGAGCCTGCGTCCGACGCGGGCATGGACTACCCTGAGAGCCGCCTCGTTAGCCTCCTCGACCAGCTTCACGTCTCCAGCGAGCCTGCTGCAGACTTGGAGTCGATCGGCTCCACCGACCCGATGCTCGTCGATTCCGACACGGCATCGCTCGACGCCTACCCCTCCGACGTGGTGGTCTTCGACGATCCTCTCCCTCGAGCTGACAGTGGCAGCAGCGCTGTCACCGAAGTGTTGGTCATCAGCCACGTCGCCAACTCGGGCGAGAACGCCCACGACGCCGTGCAAGCGGCGATGCATGACCTATCCGTCCCCATCCCGGCCGACGCCGACGCCAAGACCCTGGAGGCACGCCGCCTCGCCCTCTTCGCGGAAGGCCAGAAGATAGCCTCCTTGAGACGCCTCACCGAGGCCCACCAACGCGAAGTCGACCGCGCCGCCTTCGGTACGACGCCGCCTAGCGGGCCGAGCCGAGCCAGCTTCGTCCAGAAGCGCGGCGCGGATATCGCCAGCATGCTGGGGGCAGATCGCCCCGTCTACGCCACCCCGCTCGAGAATCTGCGAGCCGCTCAGGCGGCCGCTGAGGAGCTAAATGGGCTGGGAGCCGACGAGCTCCCCTATATGACAAGGCGGATCCAGCAGTTGATCGACGCGGCTGCAGAACGGCACGAAGCCGGCACCCGCGCCGGGAGCACGCCGCGACGTCCCGCTCGCCGACTGCGAGCGGCGCCCGCCAGAGGAAAGACAAGGAGCCGGCTGCTAGCCGCAGCCGGACTCGTATCACCATCAAGCGCGACGCGGAAGGCCGCCCTCGAGCGGTGGAGCGCCAAGGAAATCCGCCTCCTCCCCCGCCTCGAAGGGAGAGACGTCCCACCCCGCCGTCCGTCACGCACCCGACTCTTGGTGACCGACTAGGCCTCCGAGAAGGAGTCGGCGAGAACGACGCCCGCCACCTGATCGACCGCCTTGCTCGATCCCTGGCGCTAGAAGAAGAAGACGATGTCGGCCCGCCATGCTTTGGCCCCCGCATCCACGACGAGCCCTTCCCCAAAGGGTTCTCGCTCCCCAGAGACACGCCCAAGTACAACGGCTCTGTGAAGCCGGAAGATTGGCTCATCGACTACTCCACTGCTGTCAGCATAGCCAACGGCAATCGGCGTGTGGCCGTGAAGTACATCCCCCTCATGCTGCAAGGCATGGCGCGCACCTGGCTCAACAGCCTCAAGCCCTACAGCATCAACAGCTGGCTGAACTTCACGGAAGTCTTCGTCTGCAACTTCACCAGCACGTACAAGCGGCCTCCCAAGCCTCGCCAGCTCTCCCTATGCGTCCAAGGGCCCAACGAGTCGACCCGCTACTACCTCACGCGGTGGGCCGAGCTCCGCAACTCCTGCGAGGGGGTGCACGAGGTTCAGGCCATCGAGTACTTCACCGCCGGGTGCCGAGAGGGCACCCTCCTCAAGCACCGACTCCTCTGCGATGAGCCGGCTACCCTCGACGAACTGCTGATCATCGCGGACAAGTACGCCACGGCCGACTCCTCGATGAAGACCGAGCTCCGAGTGGACGCCTCTGGGAAGGTGCTCGCTCCGGCTCCAAAGACGCCGGCTAGCGACTCCAATCGGCGCCCCTACCAGAACGATCACAAGCGCAAGGCCCCCATGCCGCCTTCCACCAGTCGGCAGGTGGCCACAGTTGAAGATGAGCAGCCCGAAGAGCGGCCCGCTCCCAAGAAGAAGGGTGGCAGGCCGGCTTGGCAGCCGGCTTTCTCTTACGAGCAGACTCTCGACGCCCCCTGCAAGTTCCACAGCGGCGCGAAGCCGTCCAACCACACGACCCGAAAATGCCACTGGCTCACGCGAATCTCTAAGGGCGAAGGGTTGGTGCCGCCTCCGCCTCCCGGCCCGCCGCCTCCAGCCCCCCAGCAGCCGGCGGCTCGGCCGGCAGTCGGAGCCATCCAAGATGAATTCCCTGAAGAGCACGCCGCCTACATCGTCTTCACAAGCCAAGCCGAAGACAAGTGCAGTCGGCGCCGTCAGCATCAAGAGGTCAACGCGGTCGCCTCTAGCGCCCCCGAGTTCATGCCCTGGTCCGAGAAGCCCATCAACTGGAGCCAGGCCGACCACCCAGAGGTGATGCCATCCCCTGGCTCCTATGCACTGGTCTTGGATGTCACCCTCACGACGGAGAGGCAAGCTGCCCGATTCTC
Organism: Aegilops tauschii subsp. strangulata; assembly: GCF_002575655.3. Taxonomy (NCBI): domain Eukaryota; kingdom Viridiplantae; phylum Streptophyta; class Magnoliopsida; order Poales; family Poaceae; genus Aegilops; species Aegilops tauschii. The sequence continues at coordinate 163,519,774 of NC_053039.3, read as the reverse complement.
CCGCGTCCTGATAGATGGCGGAAGCAGTATCAATATACTGTACCGCGATACCATGGAGAAGCTGAACATCAAGGCAAAGCAGCTTATGCCAAGCCGGACCGTGTTCCATGGCATCGTCCCCGGCTTGTGTTGTTCCCCGATCGGCAAGATCAAGATGGATGTTATCTTCGGAGACAAGGATCATTTTCGCCGAGAAGCGATCTGGTTTGAGGTAGTGGATCTGGAGAGCCCCTACCATGCTTTGCTTGGCCGACGTGCTCTGGCCAAGTTCATGGCTGTGCCCCACTACGCCTACCTGAAGATGAAGATGCCGAGCTCGAAGGGGATCATCACCGCAGCCGGTGACTACAAGAAGTCCATCGAGTGCGCCATGGCCAGCAGCCGGCTGGACGAGTCCCTCGTAGTGGCGGAAGAGAAAAAGATGCTGGAGCGGGTTGTGGCCATGGCCGGCAAGCAGCCGGCCCTGTCCCCCAATCCCAAAGATTGTGATGCACAAGGCTCCTTCCAGCCGGCCAAGGAGACTAAGAAGATACCTCTGGACCCGGAGAATCCAGAAAGGTTTGCTGTCATTGGGGCAAACTTGGACAGTAAATAGGAAGGCGAGCTCGTCGACTTCCTCCGTGAGAATCGAGACATTTTTGCATGGTCCCCAAAGGACATGCCGGGTGTCCCGAAGGATTTCGCCGAGCACAAATTACACGTCCGAGCCAACGCGAAGCCGGTCAAACAGCCCCTTCGCCGACTGTCAAGCCCGGCTCGGAAGTGTTTTTTCCAGAGTGGCTTGCCAACCCAGTTCTGGTATTGAAGAAGAACAACAAGTGGCGCATGTGTATAGACTACACCAGCCTCAACAAGGCCTGCCCCAAGGATCCGTTTTCTTTGCCACGGATTGACCAAGTGATAGACTCCACAGCCGGATGCGAGCTGTTGAGTTTTTTGGATGCCTACTTAGGGTACCATCAAATCAAGTTGGACCCAGCAGACCGACTGAAGACTGCCTTCATCACACCATTCGGAGCTTTCTGCTACCTGAATATGACATTCGGCCTGAGGAATGCCGGTGCCACTTTTCAGCGTTGCATGCAGAAATGCCTCCTCAAGCAACTCGGCAGAAATGCCCACGTCTATGTAGACGACATTGTGGTGAACACAGAGAAGCACGACACCCTGCTGGAAGATCTCAAAGAAACATTCGCCAACCTGCGCCGATTCCAAATCAAGCTCAACCCCGAGAAATGCGTGTTCGGAGTACCAGCCGACCAGCTGCTAGGCTTCCTAGTCTCCGAACGCGGCATCGAGTGCAACCCTGTGAAGATCAAGGCCATCAAGAGGATGGAGATCCCCACCAAATTGCGAGATGTGCAGAAGTTCACCGGGTGCTTGGCCTCCCTAAACCGCTTTATCAGCCGGCTAGGAGAAAAGGCTCTCCCCCTGTACCGACTCATGAAGAAGTCCACTCACTTCGAGTGGATGACCAAGCTGACCAAGCCTTCCATGAGCTGAAGAAAATGCTGACCACCCCACCTGTCCTGGCGGCACCGACTGAGAAGGAGCCCATGCTCCTCTACATTGCCGCGACTAGCCGAGTGGTCAGTACAGTTGTCGTGGTCCAGTGCCCGGAAGAAGGCCGAGCCCAGCTAGTCCAGAGGCCGGTGTATTATCTAAGCGAAGTACTATCCAGCTCAAAGCAAAACTACCCGCACTACCAGAAGATGTGCTATGGGGTGTACTTCGCCGCCAAGAAGCTGAAGCCCTACTTCCAAGAGCATCCCATCACGGTCGTGTGCACCGCCCCGTTTGCTGAGATCATAGGCAGCCGGGATGCATCCGACCGGGTGGCTAAATGGGCCATTGCGTTAGCACCATATACAATCTTCTACCAGCCCCGCACCGCCATCAAGTCCCAAGCATTGGCCGACTTCCTCGTCGACTGGGCGAGACCCAGTACCTACCGCCAGCTCCCGACTCTACCCATTGGCGGAAGCACTTCGACGGGTCCAAGATGCGCACCGGCTTGGGAGCCAGCATCATCCTCACCTCTCCCAAAGGCGACAAACTCAGATACACGCTGCAAATCCACTTCGCCGCCTCCAACAACGTGGCCGAGTACGAGGCGCTCGTACATGGGCTCCGGCTAGCCAAAGAGCTCGGCATATGCCGGATCCTGTGTTACGGCGACTCAGACTTGGTGGTCCAGCAGTCGTCTGGCGACTGGGACGCCAAGGACGCGAACATGGCGAGCTATCGATTCCTCGTCCAGCAGATCAGTGGGTACTTCGAAGGGTGCGAGTTCCTTCACGTGCCAAGGGCCGACAACGACCAAGCAGATGCCCTGGCACGGATCGGCTGCACCCGACAGGCTATACCGACCGGCGTCTCCCTCCAGCGCCTCCTCAAGCCATCCATCAAGCCGTCCCCAGAGTCGGACTCTATCTTCGTACCGCCTGTCCCCGATGCAGCCGGATTCGACTGGAAGAATCCCACAGGCGGCACGGGGACTTTGACAACTGGCTCGCCGACTGCCGTAGTCGCACCCGGCCCGGGGACTACAGCAGTCGGCCCGGGGACTACAGCAGTCGGCCCAGGGACTGCAGCAACACAAGAAGCGGTGGCCGACTCCAATTTCACGCCACCCGACCCACCCACCCGAGTCATGGTGGCTACACTAACAGAAGAAGAAGTCACAACTCCATTTTGGGCCCAGCCCATCCTCAGATTCCTAGTCAGTAGAGAGCTGCCGGCTGATGAGATCTCAGCAAGACTAGTGCAACGACGAGCCGGAGCATATGCAGTAATCAACAGAGAGCTTGTCAAGCGCAGCCTCACTGGAGTCTTCCAGCGTTGTGTCGAGCTAGAAAAAGGAGTGGCAATCCTCAAGGATATCCATCAAGGCGAATGCGGCCACCACGCAGCCTCAAGATCACTTGTGGCCAAGGCTTTCCGCCATGGTTTCTTTTGGCCGACTGCTTTGGAAGATGCCAAAGAGATAGTCAAGAGCTGCAGAGGATGCCAAGTTTTCAGTTCGAAGCAACACCTGCCAGCTTCTGCACTCAAGACCATTCCCCTCACCTGGCCCTTTGCCGTCTGGGGACTGGATATGGTGGGTCCTTTCAAGACAGCCCGCGGCGGCTTGACACATCTTCTCGTCGCCGTGGACAAGTTCACAAAGTGGATCGAAGCAAAGCCAATCAAGAAGCTGAACGGGCCGACTGCCGTAACATTCATCACCGACATCATTACTCGGTACGGCGTACCGCACAGCATCATCACCGACAACGGCACAAACTTTGCCAACGGAGCACTGGCACGTTTCTGCGCGACGCAGGGTATCCGACTGGACTTAGCGTCCGTTGCCCACCCGCAGTCAAACGGCCAGGTCGAGCGAGCAAATGGACTCATCCTCTCCGGCATCAAGCCCCGACTGGTTGTACCACTGGAGCGATCGGCCGGCTGCTGGCTTGATGAGCTGCCGGCTGTCCTCTGGAGTTTGCGTACTACCCCCAACAAGTCAACCGGCTTCACTCCGTTCTTCCTTGTATATGGTGCCGAGGCTGTCATCCCAACCGACATCGAGTTCGACTCGCCTCGAGTCACCATGTACATGGAGGCGGAGGCCAAGGAAGCAAGAGAAGACGGCGTCGACCTACTAGAAGAAGGCCGGCTGTTAGCACTCAGCCGGTCCGCCATCTACCAGCAAGGGTTGCGCCGTTACCACAACCGCAAGGTCAAGCCAAGATCCTTCCAAGAGGGCGACCTTGTGCTTCGGCTGATCCAGCGAACAGCCGGCCAGCACAAGCTCTCGGCCCCTTTGGAAGGCCCCTTCGTCATCAGCAAGGCACTAGGCAACGACTCCTACTACTTGATCGACGCGCAAAAACCAAGAGCACGCAAGAGGGATGACTCCGGCAAGGAGTCGGAGCGACCATGGAACGCGAACCTCCTGAGAAGATTTTACAGTTGAAAGCAGTATGTATCATGCTACCCTTTTGTATTAAGTATGAAACAACAGGCCCCCCGAACAGTACTCGGGGTCTGCCTTCATTTATCTATCAGTGACGAGTGTCATATCCATAAATGTATCATTACATTTGATTTCTTGTCTGGCACCGGGTTCGACTAGTCGGCCTGGGGACTGGCCGCCTTATGCTATATTAAAAGTTCTACCTGAAGTCAGACAAGTAATGTGCCGGCTCCCGAGTCCTCTCTTGTTGAAAGTCGCAGCTCGAAGAACCGACTGTCCGACTAGCAAGAGACAAGGCAGAAAGGACGCCCACACAAAAAACGGCTAAGGACTAATGAACTCATATAGCGAAAAGACGGCCTCCAACCACGCTTGCCGGCTGTCAGAACAGCCGGCTGGCCGGCTTCCCAAACACTTAGCTATAATCCAACAAAGCTAGAGTACTTGCCCTCCCAATTGGCCAAGCACTTCTCCAGCCACAGATTGCAGAGCAACTGTCTGACTGAGGAGGCGGCAACCAAGGGAGGGCGGCAAAGGAAACAGCAGAAGGATGAAAAGCAAAGAACGAGGAAAAGCCAAACACATGCATAGCCATATATACATATAAAGCCCCCAACAGGCCGGCAATCGACATAGTTCGAATACACCCCCAGTGGGTGGAATTGTGTAAACTTAACAGAATATTGTTCCAAAAGTGACAAGACAGGAAGACAAAAGATAGCAGACTAGACTAAAGTCGCGGTGCGGGAGCCGGGTTGGTCGGTGGAGACGGCGTCACCGGCTGAAGGAGTGGCCGGCTGGCGGGTCTCGGCCTGGTCACCACCGGTGGCAGGCGACGCACCCGCGCGTGACGTGGTGCTGGAGGCGCGGTCAGGCTGAGGCTGGCCGGCCGCTCCACCATCCGGCCCGGCGTCTTCACCCTCCTCCTCCTCCTCCTCCTCGTGGCACGGGGACCATGCATGCGAGCCGCACTCATCGTGGCACGGGAGCTGCTGCGGTGCAGGTTGGCAGAGAGCGGCCGCGACGCGCTGCTGGAGCGCGTCGCCGAACTGCTCGACGCTACTTGCAGGGGTACGACGCCCTTCTGCTCCTTGCCCACGCCTCAGGTTGTGGCGGAGGTGCGCGCGAGGCCCATACAGGCTCGCGCGCCTCCCGAAACGTTGGGGGGATCCGACGACATCAACATGGTCCCCGGCGTAGCGCGTCCTACCACGACGGCGCCACCTCCAGGAGTAACAAGCGCTGTCGGTCCCTTGCGAGGCCATGCCGGGACGCAGCCCGGCGCCCACCAAGGCCAGGCGCCGCGGCCGGCGGCCCAAGGCGTGGGACACCCAAGCGATGGCTCCGGCACGGCGGCCACGGACGCCTACGTGCCCCGCATGATAGATCTGAGTACACACCGGGAGAAGGCCCTAGCTCGTTCCTCGAGCCAGGATGGGAAGGCAGAATGCCCGAGGCTGGGGTCTTCTACGAGCTGCCAGGAGGCTTCACCGACCCCTTCAGCGACGACGACAATAGGGTACAGCCGGTGACTTGGGAGCATGCTTATGCTAACCCTGGGCTGCAGGTGAACCAGGTCACGGCAACGGCCGGGGGGCCGGGTCGGTGGCCCCTCTCCCGGCAGGAGTGGCGCACTGGGGGCTGCGCGGCAGGGGCCAGGAGCTAGGGCCTCTCCTGTGCCGCGCGGAGCAAGGCGCTGCACAGAGGTAGGTCCTTTGCTGGGGGAGGCACCGGCGAGTCCTTTCCCCTGGCAGAGGCCTCGTGGTCGCCGAGGGCGCCACTAGCGTCCCTCTTGCCCCTTGGTCTCGTCCTGGTTTCCGGACGCCCCAATGGTGGTCGGGGATGGCGCAGGGCGGGGCCCTTGCCTGGCGATATGAAGCAAGGCTCACGCCTGTGAAGGTCTCCGCTCGTGACACTCTCACGTAATAATGAGTGGGGCTGTACACGCCCCGGAGTCTCTAGAGCGCCGCACCTCGGCCTCGGGGGCTCCCGCCCACGTCCAAGTGGAAGCACCATGCTCCACGCTCGCCGTCGACACTGTCCACCAATGACTATGCTCACATCCAGTGAAAGCACTTAGCTCCACGCTGGTGGGAAGACAAGAAGACTAGCTAGGTGCTGATGACCCACAAGTATAGGGGATCTATCGTAGTCCTTTCGATAAGTAAGAGTGTCGAACCCAACGAAGAGCAGAAGGAAATGATAAGCGGTTTTCAGCAAGGTATTCTCTGCAAGCACTGAAATAATAGGTAATAGATAGTTTTGTGATAAAATAATTGGTAACGAGCAACAAGTAACAAAAGTAAATAAAGTGCAGCAAGGTGGCCCAATCCTTTTTATAACAAAGGACAAGCCTGGACAAACTCTTATATAGAGGAAAGCGCTCCCGAGGACACATGGGAATTATCGTCAAGCTAGTTTTCATCACGTTCATATGATTCACGTTCGGTACTTTGATAATTTGATATGTGGGTGGACCGGTGCTTGGGTGCTGCCCTTACATGGACAAGCATCCCACCTATGATTAACCTCTATTGCAAGCATCCGCAACTACAACAAAAGTATTAAGGTAAACCTAACCATAGCATGAAACATATGGATCCAAATCAGCCCCTTACGAAGCAACGCATAAACTAGGGTTTATGCTTCTGTCACTCTAGCAACCCATCATCTACTTATTACTTCCCAATGCCTTCTCCTAGGCCCAAATAATGGTGAAGTGTTATGTAGTCGACGTTCACATAACACCACTAGAGGATAGACAACATACATCTCATCAAAATATCAAACGAATACCAAATTCACATGACTACTAATAGTAAGACTTCTCCCATGTCCCCAGGAACAAACGTAACTACTCACAAAGCATATTCATGTTCATAATCAGAGGGGTATTAATATGCATAAAGGATCTGAACATATGATCTTCCACCAAATAAACCAACTAGTATCAACTACAAGGAGTAATCAATACTACTAGCAACCTACAGGTACCAATCCCGGTCTTAGAGACAAGAATTGGATACAAGAGATGAACTAGGGTTTTGAGAGGAGATGGTGCTGATGAAGATGTTGATGGAGATTGCCCTCTCCCGATGAGAGGAGCGTTGGTGATGACGATGGCGATGATTTCCCCCTCCCGGAGGGAAGTGTCCCTGGCAGAACAGCTCTGCCGGAGCCCTAGATTTGTTCCGCCAAGGTTCCGCCTCGTGGCGGCGGAGTCTCGTCCCGAAAGGTTGCTTATGATTTTTTTCCTGGACGAAAGACTTCATATAGCAGAAGATGGCCACCGGAGAGCCAACAGGGGGCACACGAGGCAGGGGGGTGCGCCCTGGGGGGTAGGGCGCGCCCTCCACCCTCGTGGCCAGGTGGGGCCCCCCTGACGTACTTCTTCCGCTCAATATTTATTATGATTTCCAAAAATAACTTCCGTGGAGTTTCAGGACTTTTGGAGTTGTGAAGAATAGGTCTCTAATATTTGCTCCATTTCCAGCCCAGAATTCCAGTTGCCGGCATTCTCCCTCCTTATATAAACCTTGTAAAATAAGAGACAATAGGCATAAGTATTGTGACATAATGTGTAATAGTAGCCCATAATGCAATAAATATCGATATAAAAGCATGATGCAAAATGGACGTATCAGGTGCCACACGTGGCCGTTTGCTTTTGTCCCTTTTTCTGTAACTCGATTCACCGCCTTTTGGACTGAGACTTGAAGTTATTTTTGTCATCTAAAGGTGGGGGGAGTGTTTCTCTGGTTTTTGCCCGCTTCATTGCATTTTGATTGTGTCTCTTGTTTTTAAGGCACGCACCCCCGACCTTCCGGCTCGGGGGCTGGTCGGCAGACCGCGCCAGGCGTGTCTGGACAACCTGGGCAGGACCCCCTCGGGGCAAAGAGTGTACACGCCGCAAGATTGCCGCGTACGCATCCTGCCATGGTCTGTAGGACGCTCCTGGCGTGGCCCTCTCGGACGGATCCGCTGGCTCCTCAGGACGCCCAGAGCCCGCGAGCTCCTGAGGCCTCACCTCAGGAGAAAGGCACGCCAACAAACACTACAAAAAAAGACACTTCCGTGATGATATGTGTTTGTCTCAGTAGGTCACGTTTTCTGTCATGCATGTACATCCATGATGATTTTATAACAGAATCAAGATAGTCATACTTGTGCTGTCGTAGAAGTGTTCCATGACATTACCAAAATTATCATCACGGAAGTGTCCACTTCCATGAAGATAAATCGCGCGTCATAGAAGTGCTTTCGTCAAGGGTGCCGACATGTGGCATCCACCGTAATGGCTCACTGTTAAGCTATTGAGTCCGGTTTTGGATCCGATAACCCGTTAACAGCCCGGACCAATGAGGATTTTCCACATGTAAAATTGTCATATGCCGGAGGAAACACGTGTTGGCTCACCGTTGGGACAGATGTCATCCATTTATTGGACAAGAGGCGCCTATGATACGTCAACACGTGGCATGGCCCAACAGAGGCCCATTCCGGTGAAGAGGCCGGCCCATTTGACTTGGTCAAACGGTAACGGCCCGGCCCACGGAAAGCCTGTTAACGGCATGTTCGTATATTGCCCATTTACGGCCCGCTAACTCACAGCCTATTACGGCCTACCGGAATTAATCCCAGTAGCTTCATCTAGACCGTCCAATATTATTCCAGCCCATTGTAACTTCCGGCCCATGTATGGCCCATGATGTCTGTCGGCCCATACGAGGCCATTTGTAACTCTTGGACCATAAACGGCCCGTGGTGAATCTGGCCCGCAATGAATAGTGTACCGCTTTATACCCATTAACGGCCCATTATTCCAATGGGCCATTTCCAACCCGTGTTATCTTTCGGCCTTCTAAGGGCCCATTTATTCTTGGGCTTATTTCCAGCATTCGGTTACTTACGGCCCGTTACTGGCCTTTTCTGCTTGTGGGTCAAATTCAGCCCGTGGTTACAATCGGCCCATTTGTGGCCCGTTAATCCATTGGGCCGTTTTCGCAGCGTCATCAAATACGGCAGATTAACGACGACCCGTTATGGTTGGCCTATGAACGGATGATTCCAAATCTAGCCCATTTACGGCCCATAATGCGGTCTGTTATTGGCCCATGTTTGGCCGATCGATCATACGGTTCGTAGAAGGCCCGTTGATGCTGCGGCCTGTAGAAGGCCCATCGTTTCTACGGCCCTTAGAAGGTCCATTGTTTCTACGGCCCGTAGGAGGCCCATGGTAACTACAGTAAATATGTAGCCCATGGTTATTGTGGACTAGTTTTGAAAAATAGGTTATTGTGGCCACTAGCAAACCGCGGAAAAAGAACTGCACTGACTACAAGCAAACAAATAAACAAGACAACATGGAAATAAATAAGCAAGCAACTTACGCTAGGCTATCACGGCTATTACACATATTACATCCACTGGGCATCAAAGTTCGCCACCAGTACAAATATAGGGAACAAAGCCGCATACCATATACACTGGTTGTCAAACTTGGCGACCAGTGCAAATAAACGCCGTAGCAAAACAAGTCCAGAACTGAAACCACTTCAGAAGATCTCAAGAAACAATATCCTGGGTACCCATAATGCTGGCAAGATGCTTAGCAAGCTTATTAACCTTCTCTTGTTTGGCACTTAAATCCTCCAGCACTTGCTGTTGCACAAGAAAGTATGCATCTGAATTCTGTAGGGACTTCCTCAGTCCTTCAGCTTCATGCCACAACACAGCTGACTGATGCCTTTCAGCTTGTAGCTAAGACTGAAGAAGTTGAAGTGATTCAGGCAGCGAGTTCGAAGAGCTTGTGCCAGCGGTACTGGCCAGTAACTCGAACATTACATCAATGCAGGACTGTGGGGTTTTCTCACTGTCTACAAGATCGTTTTTATCACCTTTCTTGGAGACCAACAGGGCTGTCTCACTATCTTGAACCTTATCTGCATTACTTTCTCTACCATTGCATAGTGGGGTGCTCTTCTCCAATATTCTGTTCGCATACTAGAAGAGAAACAAGCAGACTTATCACAGGTTTAGCATGTAGTATACGGAACTCATTTTGGTAAACCGGTTCAGTAGTAAGGTGGACAGGATAACAGCATGAAACAAACATATATCTATGTACTATGGTCACTGTATTGTCCATATCATTCTAGTTTATGTTGCCAAATCAAGATAGAGACACAGTTCAACTCATATATTTTTAAGACACAATAGCATAGACAGAATATAAGTGTGAGAAACTACACAACATTGGCAACACTTGTAATGTGCATCACATGAGAACACAACTGTTTATACAACTGAAACTGAAATCAACATAGAGCAAGAAGTTAGAACAACAATCCAGTTAAAGAAATAGGTTTAAAACATACCTGTTGCGCCATTGGAGTTTCAATTGGATCCTTCAAATTCGAAAGTAGTTGGTATGAGTAAATATAGTGATGCAACAACAAAGGAGTATGGACCATAGCTACAGAATCTGACCTGAGAATAGTTGCTCTCCTGCTTTAAACGTGGTGTTTGGGTTCGCTGTGGTGGTCTTCATGCTTTGGGCACTCCAGTTGCTTTACAAACTGCTCGTGTTGGGGTACTCTGTGGTGGACATGGTGCTTTGCCAACTAGAAGTGGGTTACTATCCGCTGGGGTTGGGGTTTGATGGGTTGTAGCTGGTTCTCTACCCAACGGTGTAAGTGTGCAATCTTGAAGAGTCTCGATTATGTGTGGTGGGGCTAGTTTGTGGGCCAGTACAACCATGGTTCTATCTGCATCGACGGGTAGCACTGTCTTTTGTGAAGAACGTGTTTTTGCTCCCTTAGACACTGCTATCACCCCCTCCAATTTAAATGGCTGATAAACAAGAAAAGAAATTGAATGTATAGACATTGTATGATAGACAGATGTGGTAATTCACATATATGTTGTCTAACCAAACAGGACAACATGACACAATTTCACATATATGATGCCTAACTAAACAGGATAGCATGACACAATTTTAGATATATGATGGATAACTTAACAGGATATAATGGCATAATTCAACATATGATGAGTATCTAAACAGGAAGACATGACAAAACTATATGATGTCTTTCTAAAATAGGTTGGGATGAAATAATTCACATACATGTTGTCTAAGTATACAGGATGGCATGATACAATTGACATAATTTATTCATATACTAAGCAGCTGGCACTCGCATGTATGATCTCTAAACTAAGCAGCTGGCACTCGCATGTATGATCTCTAAACTAAGTAGATGGAATTCAATATTGTGCATATGATGTCTAAACTAAGCAATGCAAGACACCATATGCATGATATGAGAAATATAAACATTGCAACTTAGAGCATACACCTCTGGTGGGATATAGGTCTGGTCATCTATCTCTGAATCCTCCTCTGAGGAGCTCCCTGTAACCATCGAGATATATGCTTCAACAAGTACCATTGCCTGCTCTGAAGACCTTGTTTTCACTCCTGGTTTTTCCATAACCGGCTCAAATGGCAGATACACATGAAGAGTAGTTCAATATACACAGATTGTCGACAAATGGAATACGTAATGAAAAAAAGATGGCATGAGATAATTCACATATATGATGCCTGGCTACATGGCGGTGCATAATTCACATATATGACAACTGGCTTAAAAACATGGCATTGCATAATTCACATATCTGATATAGAAAGCAAACAAGAGACATTCACACAAAGCATGTCTAATCTAAGCAGATGGCATGGCAATGCAAGACACCATATGCATGATATGAGCAATATAACCCTGCCAAGTTAGAGCATGCACCTTGGGGGGGGATACGACTGGTCATCTGTCTCTGAATCCTGCTCTGAGGAGCTCTCTGTAACCAGCAAGAAATCTGCATCGACAGGTAGCACTGACTGCTCAAAAGACCTTGCTTTCACTCCAGATTTTCCCATGACTGACTCAAATGGCTGATGCACAGGAAGAGTAGATGAATGTATAAACATTGTTGACAAATGGAATACATTATGAAAAAAGTATGGCATGATACAATTCACATATACGATGACTGGCTAAACAAGATGGCATTGCATGATTCACGTATATGATGCCTGGCTAAAGAAGATGGCATTGCATAATTCCCATATACTCCCTCCGTTCCTAAATATTTGTCTTTTTAGAGATTTCAAATGGACTACCACATACGGATGTATATAGACATATTTTAGAGTGTAGATTCACTCATTTTGCTCCGTATGTAGTCACTTGTTGAAATCTCTAAAAAGACAAATACTTAGGAACGGTGGGAGTATGATATAGAAACCAAACAGGTGGCATTCACACAAAGCAAATCTAAACAAAGCTGATGACATATAAGATGTATAATGTAAGCAATGCGAGGTGCCATATGCATGACATGACCAACATCAGGATGCCAGGTTAGAGCAAACACCTCAGGTGGTAAATAGGAGTGGTCGGCTCCCTCTGAATCCCCATACGAACAGTTATCTTCCTCTGGAATACAATCTAGAATGGCGGGAGGGGGGCCACTTCGCCCACCATGGAGCAGCGTCTGCATGACATTATATTCCCACGCAATGGTCTTCTCTACATGTTCAGTACGATTGTGTACAATAACTAACATGCATAATAAAAAAATAGTTAGATTTTGTAAGGCCTAAGGGGTGCATGCAGAAATCAAGACTGATGGTAGCAAACGAGTGGGTAGATCCAAAACTAATGATAGCGGGTAGATTATAGCTTCAGTTTTAAAAAGATAGAGAATGGATCATCTACTGTTTGTTGCCCACCCAACATGAACCACATAGAAGACCCCAGATGAACCAGATAGTAGATAGATACTATTCGTTGTTGCCTCAATATGAGACTCACGGGCATTTTAAAACTTGAGTTTGAACTATAAAGTAGCAGGTAATAATAACCAATATATAATGTAAGCAAACACAAAAGACTGCGACCTCTCTTCTGGAACTGTGTAGTCCTCAGGTTCATCTGCTCCGTCGATGATGGTAATGTAGTTGGCGTGGCTGCCGGCAACGGGGAAGATGATCTGAGGCGGCGAAAGAAAGTCTATAGGGGGAATCTCTGCTGCAGTGAACACTTCTGTCGATGGTGCACCTCAAGTGGGGTGGATGACGGCACGACAGGAGCAGGATATAACACACAGAGTTTTCTTTGATGCCTATGTGAAAATGAAGTAAACCTGTAAGGGCTCCTTAGAATTGGAGGATTCTATAAACGCAGGCAGAAAAAAACATAGGAATAGGATAGGAATGCACGTGCAAAACAGAGCATTTGGAAACATAGGATTTCTGTCAACCTAGGTGTTTGGTTCACATGAATTCGAAGAACACAGGAATGGAGAAACATGGTCAAATTAAAGTCAAACCATGTGAAAATGAAAAAAATAAGAATCTTATTATGCCAGTAATGCAATTCGTCCTTTTCTTCATGCATATTAATTTGAAAAGGACGTCCAAGTGGATATTAAAATTCCTACGTTTTTTCTTTGAAAGAGACACCAAAGGAAAAAAATCCTCCAGTTTTGCTTTGCTCCACTCCTTCTAACCAAATGCATGAATAGTAGTACCATAGTAGTTCCATAGCAAAGGAACCCTGAGGGTTCGACATGAATGCAGAGTAACAAAGTGATGCAACAAGTGTACAACCTCTTTGGCATAGCCTTGTCGACCTCAGCATCATTGGGTTGGACGTGGAGGATGGTGATGCTGGTGTGACTGTCGGAGGCGGGGAAGAATATCTGAGGCCTCTGAGGGTACTGCTCCACTGTGATGGACGGTCCCGTCGTTGGAGCAGATCCGATGAGGTGTACGGCGGCGAGGCTGAAGCAGGACAAGACAGACAACGTTAATCTGAAGTGGGACTCTAATATCATCTGCAATAGATGATGTAAAATACATCACCAAAAAGTGCTAGATGTAAATCGCATTAGCCGCGCCACGGCCGCTCCGACAGATGCTGTAAATTCTGTTCACTCTGAACTTAACTGAAGAAACTGAACTTTACAGTCGAAACTGAATTTTAATATCAAAACTGATTGAACTAGTAGTAGAGAATTGCAATAGATGTTTAGGGCATTCAAGCACTAGTAGCAGAGAAGAAGTGATCTAAATCAGCAGACGCTCTAGGAGGGAACGCACTAGTAGAGAGCAAGTCGTGCAGCAGCACCGCGAGCGAGTGCTAAAGCAGCAACTCATGTAGCTTCCGGAGGTCGTGTAGCAGCAGCAGAGCGAGCGAGAACAAGAGCAGAGCAGCAGCACGAATGAGAGCAAGAGCGGAGCAGCAGCGCGTCTGACATCAATAGCAGAGAAGAGCAGAAGCACGAACGAAGCAAGAGCAGTGCAACAGCGCGACCGACGGCAAGAAAAGAGCTGCAGCGCAAGCGAGAGCTGGAGCAGTAGCAGCAACGCGAGCGAGAGACGGAGCAGCTGCAGCTAGTGCCGGTCTGGAAGTCGCCATTGAGGAAGCAACGACATGGGGGAGAGACGCTGTGGATGAAGTGGCCGGCAACGGCGCCGTCGATGGAGACCCGCCATGGCTGCTCGGTATCGAGCACCAACAGCCCCGTGAGATCAAATAAAAGATAAAATGCAGCAGTGAGTGCAGAACCTCCTTGGTGGCGCCGAGTGGGCCTCGGCTTCATTGGAGGAATTGGTGAGGGTGCTACGGTTCCGGTGGGGCAGGTCAAGACGGCGCTGTGGGGATGGAGGTGGCGCGATAGATGAGGCGAATGTTGGGGCAACTCCTTGGAGGTGGAGGACGGGGCGGCTGGTCTGGTGGGACGACAAGATCGACGACGGATCCTCATCCGGCGCGGTGGATGAGGGATAGCGAGATGTTGCGATGGACGACGTTGTCGGGGAAGAGTCTCCGGCTGGGCGGCAGTCGGGAGGCCGACGGAGGAGAGTGGGGTTTCGCGGGTTTTGGCAGCCTCAGTGTACGAATGGGGGAGGCGAAGGGGAAGGTAGGGGGAGCCATGGCTTAGGGACGTGCTTGTCCGAAATGTAGGGTAAGTTACCAGCGTACCCCTACCGGTTTTGACACCGCGATGTCGAGCCGGCATTTCCGGCTGAGGGGTAGAAGGGGGATTTCATGTGTCTGGGCTGCGGGACCGATTTCGGATGACGAGGGAGTTTTCGCGTGTATCGAAATTTCGGGATAACAAGGTGCGGAGCGGGTTGAAGAGGCGGGAGTTTCAAAGCAGATGAGACAAAAGATACTCGAGCTTGAAAATTTCGGGATAACAAGGCGCGGATTCCTTGTTCGGTAGAACAAACTTAACGTACAAAAAACAATTCATACAAGACACAAGAGAATCATGTTCCCTTTTACTATATTGCTATAGATGCCATTGAAAAAACTACAAGAAAAATGTAAAAAATTCGGGAGAACAAGATTACCCTGTACAGTACCAAATCGATTCGCACTTCCCTCAACAACAACCAAAAACGCATCAATTCCCACCAAAAGAAAGAGTCATGTACCTTTTTATATGATTACAAATGCCAGGATCTCGAATTTCAATTTTTGAATCCACGTTATGTTGAATTCGAATATATCATCACGTGACCTTGCGGTTTATAATGGATGTAGTCCTACATTTTGATCTTCCATCATATATGAACATTTTACTCCACCCTATGAACATATATTTGTCGTCTACCATATGGACTAAATTTGAATCAATTTTCCTTATTTGAATACAATTGTTGTCAAGTTATACAATCATTTAAATGTTATCTTGATAACAAAAAACATGCATATAGCAGTAATCATATTTCACTATGAACTACATGTACCATACGATCTCCAATTCAAATATTTGTATCCATTTTATGTTGAATTCAAATCAGAGTACATTGGTGTAGGTAGCGAGATGTTCGGGATAATCTAAACCCTGTTTTCATATGTATATTTTTTGGCTGAATTGGGACAAGTTTTGGTATAAGCTTCTTGCAAAACCGGAGATTCTCTCAACAAGCCTCGTGGTTCCGAGAGGGAACGTGTCACCTTTGTGTGCGAAACGATATACGCTGCCTCCCCCCTGATTTTCTTTACAGAGGCAACATAGAACTATATGAGTGCCTTGTTAAATTTTGGAATTATTCCGTGTTTGTTTGGCCTTTTTTTATACATTAACTGAGTTTTTGGACATTTAATGTGCATAATCCAAATTTGAACTGCAAGCACATGCTCCGGTGCACCAAAGTTGGTTGAAAAATCACATGTGTGTCCTTGGGTGAATTTCTAGGTCCCATGCAAGAAATGGGAATCAAATTCAAACATCTTGGCGTCGTGACTCGGCCGAGAACATAGAGAAACTTGGTTTTAAAATTCATGTAAATCCAAAACTCGCCTGGAAATCATGAAACTTCGCATGGTGTCATGTCATGGCACTAACATGCTGTGGTAAAAAATTGGGCCGATTTGCAACAAGTTTTGGTCTAAGCTTCTTGCAAACCGGAGCTTTTCTCAAGAAGGCTCGTGGTTCTGAGAGGGAACGTGTCACCTTTGTGTGCGGAACGATATACGCTGCCCCCCTGAGTTTCTTTACAGAGGCAACATAGAACTACATGAGTGCCCTGTTAAATTTTGGAATTATTCCGGGTTCGTTTGGCCTTTTTATACATTAATTGAGTTTCTAGTCATTTAATGTGCATAATTCAAATTTGAACTACAAGCACATGCTCCCGTGCACCAAAGTTGGTTGAAAAATCACATGTGTGTCCTCTGGTGAATTTCTAGTTCCCATGCAAGAAATGGAAATGAAATTCAAACATCTGGGCATCGTGGCTCGACCGAGAACATTGAGAAACTTGGTTTTAAAATTCTTGTAAATCCACAACACGCCTGAATATCATGAAACTCGGCATGGTGTCATGTCATGGTAGTACCATGCTGTGGTAAAAAAATTGGCCGAATCGGAATAAGTTTGGGTATATGCTTCTTGCAAACTAGAGCTTCTCTCAAGAAGGCTCGTGGTTCTGAGAGGGAACGTGTCACCTTTGTGTGCATAATTCAAATTTGAAATACAAGCACATGCTCTAGTGCACCAAAGTTGGTTGAAAAATCACATGTGTGTCCTCGGGTAAATTTCTAGGTCCCATGCAAGAAATGGGAATGAAATTCAAACATCTGGGCGTCGTGTCTCGGCTGGAAACATTGAGAAACTTGGTATTTAAATTCCTGTAGATCCAAAACACGCATGAAAATCATGAATCTTGGCTTGGTGTCATGACATGGCACCCAACATGCTGTGGTAATTTTGCTGTCCGATTTGCGAAGGCGCACACATTAACAATCAACAAAGTCATTTTGGAACAAGTGCTGTCACATTACAATCGGAAACACAAGTATTATTGAAACCGTGGGCGTTCTATTTACCATTTACGAGTAGCCACAAGTCCCCTTTTTTTCTTAGCTTGGAGGCGCCATGCTGGGCAGTTATTTGAGTACGGGAGGCGTGCGATCAGACCCCTGCGCGTGCTTATCGGGAGGAGAGCCCTTTGACCTCCATCTACCGTCCACCTCTCTCCCAAGGTCTCCATTAATGGCGCCCGAGCCTTTGTTTAAAGGCGTGGATATGTCTCCCTCGACTGAGATTTAAGAGAGAGAAAAGAAAATCTGAAGAGAAATTTTTGCACCGATCTTGATGTAAGATCCGACGGACCTATATAGCATCTACTGCGACTTATAGCAAGACTGATGAATATATAAGGACGGCGACAGTGGATAATAATTGTCTTACATAATTAGGAAGATGATTAAAAAAGCCACATGCGGCTACGCCCCGAAATACACAAGGGCAAAAGAAGAAGGAAGACAACGATCTGGCACGCCGATCTCTACTTTCTTGATGCGTTGCTGCAGGCTGCGGGAACTAGTCTCCGCGGCGAGCGGCGATGTGCTCTGTCGTGTCCTCCAGACGCTGCTTGAGAGCATCCACAGATTCCTCCACCAGCCTTTGGCGCTCGATGCAGAGCATGTAATTCTCGTCCAGAAGTTTCTTGACGATGACGCCGGTCCTCTTCAACAAGGCACTGGTCTCTTCCTGCTGCTCTGTACTTCGAACGATCTTCGCCCTCAGCAGGTCGCGCTCGGCCCGGAGCCTCTCATTGCCCTCCTTTAGTTGTCGGATGGCGCCGGTAGCCTGTTGAAACGAGGCTTTCATGTCGTCCTGCAACCTCGCCCAGCCGGAGATCTGATCCATCTGGCTATGGACGATCGCATGCATGCGCCTGTAAGAGTCGTCGCCTGCCCGCGAGACATTTTCCCAGGCCGCCGTGGCATGGCGGGACATCTCCGCTGCATTCGCGGCGATGTGGGACATCTCTGCTGCTTCCGCGGCACGGCCGGAGCAGTCTATTGCATCGACGGCGCGGCGGGACCTCCGTGCTGCTTCGGCGGCATGGTAGGACCTCTGTGCTACTACTTCCGCGTGGCGGTACATGTCAGCTACTTTTGAGGCGAGGCGGGACATCTCTTGTGCTTCCGCTTCCATGCTCGCCTCTACCTGGTGGTAATCTCTCGACCCAGAACTCACGCAGGCCATGGTAGACGCAAGGGAAGGATGCTGAATGACTTGTTTGTTTTTGTGGATGAGGAGTTGAGGAGGAATATGCAGTCATCTTGGCATAGTAGTGTTTATAACCGAGTACTAATACGCTCCTAAGTGGGAAACTATTTACTCCCTCTGTCCAGGTGTGTAAGTCATCTTATGAAAACCAAATAATCCCAAAACACATAGGCGCGGTGCATTAACTTCTACCTCGTTTCTTGTTTCTTGACATATCAACCAATAAGAGATGTGGGTGTGCATGATTTTAATGACTTGAGACTACCAAACACAACATGCAGTGGTTAGTTCATTGCATACAATGCTATTAATTAGCAAATAAACATTATCTTCTCTTGTTTTCCCCTCCTCCTTGGTCACGGTGCACAACCTAAGATGACGACGGAGGGATTAGGTTGTGATTGGTGTGAACAGGTTTGCAATTAAATATAGCGTGGTAGTAGTAGTAATTTGGAATGTGATGAGACACGCTCAAAATTTATTGATGGTTCTAGTTTCGAAGTGCGACACTATTCCCGGATGGCGTAACGTGGGCATGTGTTCTCGGCCATGGTGTAGCATATGCCATGGTACTACTCCCTCCTTTCCGGTTTATAGGGCTTATCTCAAAATTTTAATTTTTCCATTTTATAAGGCTCAATTTGGTTGTATCCCATCACATGTTCAGATTCCAAGGTGCATTAAATCATTGCATGCAAGTATAAAGAGAAAATTGACCAATGCATGCATTTTATTCATGCATGCATTGCAATTAATGCATTGATAAACATATTTTTTTGAGGAAAACAAGAGCATTAATTAGGTGCTTTTGAAAACTACAAAAAGTATTCCAGCACTCACCATCTACCTTCGTTGGTGAGATTTTTGAATTGAGCCCTATAAACCAGAAAGGAGGGAGTAGTTATTTTTCCACTGCTGTGTACATGCAATAACTGGCACCGTCAGATACATATCTTACGCTTATTGAGGCGTTCGACGGGAATAGCCTCGTGGCGAGCTACAAACTACTCTTTTTTTCAGACGCATTACACATATCTCTCATGACTTCTCGCATGCACCATCTCTAGCTCCCTAGGTCGATGCCACCCACATACACTTGTACTCTGAGTTTAATGTAAAATACTGGAAGAGAAGAGGTGCACGCACGCACTCGTCCTCTCTCACACACGCATCTATAGCTACGAATTGTAGTGTTCTCAACCATCTGATTGGCTCTATCATAGGTTTCACGTTGCTCCTTGGTCTTGAGATTGAGAAGTTTAAAATGCGGAGGCTAAGATGGAGGCACGAGGTTTTGGTTAATGTCTGGACCGCACACGGCACCAACATGACACGAGCTTCGTCTGCCTGGTGCGCATGCAGTCGGGTGAGTTGTCCAAGTATAGACACAACTAGGCCCTCCTTGGTATCCGCGCCTCGACTTAGGCTGGTCATAGTGGAGAGTAACATAGACTAGTTACTAGTCTATGTTACTACCTTCATAGTGGGTAGCATCATATATGTGATAACATAGTACTAGATGTCTTCATTTATTACTTTGTAGACTCATTTTGCATTGGAAAGCGCTATGTGATGGTAACATATTATGTTACTCTATTTGCCTCTCTCCTCATTAATTACTTGCCACCTCATCATTTTTGCTTATGTGGCATCTATGTTACTACCTATGTTACTCCCACTATGACCAGCCTTATGCACAGAGAAACTAGGATCGGAGGGAGTACTACTACTAGTAGTACTACTTCGATGTGTCGCGTCAACTCGCACAAGTATGCAACACTTCCTGAACAAACAAGCATATAAGCTGTTATACTTCTTACCCAAAGGATCTTTACATCCAACAGACACAAAATATCCGTTTGACTGTTGGAAACTACTTTAACTGCTGATCTGATGTCGAAGTAATTGCTGCATCGCCACCAAAGCCCACCATCTCTTAAGCTAAAGTAGACCGAGCTAACCCCTATATTGGCATATTACTAAGATAAACAGAAGGCACTTTAGAATCATTTAGGACGTGAGCTTGTCAATCTAAATGTGGAGGGACACCAGGTTAGCCTTGGCCAGCAGCTTGGGCGGAACTGTGAAGAAGGTCAGCTCGTGCACGACGACGTCGCCAGGATCCTTGCTGCTTGTCACGTCCATTTCCACCTTGACGGCGTCGGTCCTGCCTTTGGGCCCCCCCGGCTGGCCGTTCGCCCACAGCTTGGCCACATAGTGCGGTAGTGGGGACGACCCCGCTCTGATGCACACAACCGACACGGCGATAGGCGCGCCGATGTCGAGCACGCCGTTGACCAAGAAAAAACGTGTGGCCGTCCTCCTCCACGAACATCAAGAGTTGTGGCTCCGACAGTGGCACTTGCAGCTGGAGCACCTTGCCGTACTGGATCCGGTGCACGGGCATGTGATGCATGGTGCTGATGTGGTGGGAGAGCACCGGTGGTGGGCCTTCGTAGCCGCAGACGAGCACGGGGCATTTGCAGGGCGCGAGCGGACACACGCTCTAGTGATCGGCGAGCTTGTGGTAAGTGACGTAGAGCCCACAGCCTTCATGCGGGTACTCCACCCTCATCGAGGAGAGGACGGCATCCACTGCCGTGTTCCACACGTCGAAGCCACCGCCATGCTCGCACTTCTGGCACTGCCACTGGTTCCCGGGGCGCTCGACGCAGCAGTCGGCGCAGGCCAGTTTGCACTGCACAAATCAATCGAACAACACATCAATTAAGAAACCTGCACCTTACTCGATCAGCCGAACAGACGAGGTGTATTCGAACCTTATACACTAGAGGCTTCAAGGGGCAGAGGCACAAGGGGCAGTGGAGCAAGGTGAGGTCCATCGAGACCATAGAGAGCTCCATCGTCGGGTCATGTTCCGTGTGCATGATCTCGCCCTCCTTGTGCACAACCATCTCTAGCTTCATTAGGGCCGGGGCATTACAAAGCTTTACCATCACATATTCAAACTACTTCAATGTGCACTAAATCAACACATGGAAGTATCAAAAGGAGAGTCACGGCATGCATGCATGCATTGTAATTAATGCATCGGTAAATGAAAATTATTGAAATATATCGAGTGCAGTGCTTTGATGTGTCGCGTCAACTCATACAAGACCGAGAAGTTTGATTACCACAATGCCCTCTCCCTCGTGGACTGAGCTCCGGTGCCTTAACTGCACCTGCCTTTGGCTGCATGACAGGTGGACCACCCACCTCTTGGGCCCACCTGTCATACACGCAAAGGAAGGAGCAGTAAGTCAATGAAGCTGCGTCCCTCCCTCGCCCATAAGCGTGGTGGCTGGCAGGACTAGGAGAAGCTGTTGTTCGCTACACGCTCTCCCTACCGCACGCGATGGACATGCAGCAATTCAATCGATGTCAGATGGCCAGAAGCATACTGTAGTACTACTCCTCCACTGCAGTAGTACTCCATCATTGTTCGACTTCCCGAAGAGGCGAAGAGCCAAGTGCAGCCCGGACGCTCGTGTGGCAGTTTCGTGTGTAGAGTAGTCTAGGATAGCGTGTACCGTGCTTGTAAGCTTAAAATCGTTGGGGTTGGCTCCATGCTTTTTCTTGATTAAAATAATCTTCTAGCCCTACCTGTCATCCTGGTGATTGTAGTTTGCACGCTCATCTGGTCAAGACAGGAATATATATTTTAACTTGTGGTGGGGTAAATGTAGAGGTTGCAGCAAATGGAGTATTGTACACTGCGAGTCTTGCAGCCAAGTTTAGAGGCAACCATGTGGGGCCAGTGCTATGATGTGTCACGTCAACTCGTACAATGAGGAGAACCTTGATTTTACTACTACACGCCTTCTCCCTCGCCCATTCACGCGGTGGCTCGCAGACGAGGATAGGCTTTTGCTTATAGTACTACAACAAGCTATCCCTCCTGCTCGTGGTGGACGGACATGCAGCAGTGGATTCGATACTGTAGAAGTAGTAGTAGTAACACCATTCTTCATCTTCTCGAAGAGGCGAAGAGCCAAGCGCAACCCGAACGTGGCAGTTACGAACCTTGGAGCACGCATATAGGCAGGATCTTGCACGAGACAAAATTGCTATGTGAGCCCACTATTGTAGTACTTGGCTGGGCTGCCGTGGTTCGCACTCCTCCGACGTGAGTAGCAGTACTACTAGTATATACCGCATGATTCTTTGCTCCTTCTTACTACTATGTACTTCGCGGACATGTGGGAGAGCCAGCATCTGGGTCGACGTATCATGCACCAGATTAGAGTGTGGAATGGAAGGGGGCATCACCCAGGTCGTACCGCCAGTAATTCATGACTATAGTGAGTAGTCGTATCACAAGTCTTTCCAGCAGTAACGCGCCATCAAATTGCACAGCCCGACCTTTCCAGCAGTAAGTAAGTTGAATCCGCTACTCCCTCACCCTCCTCGTCTCTCTGTCAAACCGCCTATGCAAAAACTGTCGCGCGTACTGCCCGGGAAAAGCCCCACCCTCAACTTTTAACTACGTGAAAATAGTTCGAGCTTGTTCGTTCTATATAAATACTAGTATTGTATGTTTATTCACCCGTGGGGTTGTTCAATGAATGGAGGGCCGGGGAGCACAAGTGAACAATACTACTACTAGTAGTAGTAAGTAGGAGCCGTACAATTAGTCACCTTAAATAGAGAGTTTCTTTTCTTTAATGCCACGTACACAAATTGAAACGCTTATTGTGGAGAGAAAAAGATAATCAGTCCACTATATATGTACGCAGGGGCCTGAGCGCTTGCTTTACTAGGGTTGCTCTCTTCATTCTCTCATCCTTTCCAGATCTAAACAAGACAGCAGTAACGACATTTTCTGTCTGCTCACCGCTGGTCATAGATCCGGCCGGATCCCTTCGGCTGGTGTGTGTAGAGGACTAGGTGCATCGTTCACGCGGTCATCACCGACGAGGGAGGAAACCGACACCTGCCGGAGGGGCCCGATCCTCTGCCCGTACCATTCTCTCAGACACAGTGCCGGCTCGGGAGGTCCTCCGACCCTTCTTCCTCCCTGCCGTATTGTGCACAGATCCGACCTGCCGCCGCCGACACCCCGACGACCCTCAGGTATAAGTTCTTCAAAAGCGGCCTTACTCGACTGCCCCAGCTCCCCACGTGTCTGCATGTGCGTCTTTTTCTACTCCTATGAGCTCTTCCAAAGCCACCTAAATTTTTAGTATTATTAGAGGTAAAACTACTTCATGCATTCGAATCTAGGACTTGGTTCAAACAACAAAGAAAGGGGGGAAAGTTGGAGCATGAATCTAGGACTTGATTCAAAGAGGAAATAATATGGTGAAAGTAGTAGAGACCGGATACCCAACCAATCTCTTGGTTGAAAAGGGAAATAATGGGAAAACACAGTACAAACTGGATAAGGAATAGATCTATTATTGGTTGAAAAAAGTGTAGAAAGTGGTGGCTGGTGGACAAGTCAACAGAGTATTTCCAGGATTAGATTTGTTGCCCTCACATAGTAAAAGGTCTCCAGGATTAGAATTGCTGACCTCACATAGTAAAAGGTCTCCAGGATTAGATTTGCTGCCCTCACATAGTAAAAGGTCTCCAGTATTAGATTTTCTGCCCTCACATAGTAAAATGTCTCCAGGATTAGATTTGCTGCCCTCACATAATAAAAGGTCTCCAGGATTAGATTTGCTTCCCTCATAGAGCATGAACAAACTCGGCATCACCACTTTATGCCTCCTTGTAGGTACATTGTGCTGATGTGTCCACTGTCGCATGTCCTTATACCAACCTTTTGCCGCTGTTAATGTAAGGGCGCATGTAAAATGAAGCGATCACACTATTACCTTAAAGACATGTCTAACCAGTGTTATTGTTAATCTACTGCCTCCAGTTGTCAGGACCCCGATTCTAAGTCACACCAATCTAGCCTGTAACACCTCATATCACTTTGCGGCCTCACGCACGGTATTCCCACGGGTGTCGCCTTACCATGGCCCGGGACCGTTTGCGCCTTTTGGCTCACGTATATGATAGTGTCGCTAGCATCCATATGACAAAGAACCCGGGCCGACATGACTAGTCGTGAACCCAAGGTGGCACTAGCTTACGGGGACAGGCATACATGAATCAACATTGAGCATGTTGGTCAGCAGCGTGTGAATCTGGGCAGTAGCACTGGGCTAACAGGACTCCGGGAACCCGGGCTGTAGCAGGCTAGGCAGGACTCCGGATGTCACCGCGTGACATTTCCCCGAAGGGACAGACACAGGAACGAGGTGAATCACATGCCGGCCAGTCAAGTGTTCCGGAGCAGTAGTGCTGGGCTAGCAGGACTCCGGTGAACCGGGCTGTAGCGGACTACTATGGCTCATGGAAGCACAATACTACATTTCCCCATAAGAGAGGCTACCAAGGATAAACAACTAGGTTCTCGGATCACACACATACCAAGCATTTCAATCATACACACAATATGCTCGATATGTGTAAATACAACATGGCATCACAACATAACTCTACGACTCAAGTATTTATTCATTAGGCTCCGAGGAGCCAAGTATTACAAACATGGGTCTCATGACCCCAACATACAGAGCATACAAACAACAAGCACATGCGGAAGCTTAACTTGTCTGAGTACAGACAACTACAAATGAAGAAGGCTGAGAAGCCTGACTATCTACAAGACCCTGCCGAGGGCACAAGATCGTAGCTGAGGTAACAAGCTAAACGTCGAAGTCCACGCGGAACTACTAGCGAGACTGACGTCTCTCTGCAAAAACATAAAATAGGCAAACGTGAGTACAAATGTACCCAGCAAGACTTACATCAGAACTAACTACATATCCATCAATATCAACAAAGGGGGGTGGTGGAGTTTAACTGCAGCAAGCCAGCTTTGACTCGGTGGCTTTCCTAAACTACGACTGCAAGTAACTCTTTTGAGGTGGCGCACACGAGTCCACATATTCACCATATCAATACACCACTATGGACCCGCTCCCGTCTCCCTACGAGAACGCCATCCATAGCACTCACGCTTATCTTGCGCATTTTAGAGTATCCACTTTCACTTGTCTATGAACTGTACAGGCAACCCAGAAGTCCTTTACCGCGGACACGGCTATTTGAATAGATGATGTTAACCCTGCAGGGGCGTACTTCTTCACACACGCTCTCGCCACTTACCGCCATGTACACGTCATGTATCTCGGCAACCTTCAAGCGGAAGCCTGGCGAGGGTGCCGGCCACGGCCTACCTAAACACTCAAGTCTCTAGTCCAGGTTTATCGCCTATTCAGGTTCCATCCGCAGGGAGTCCGGCCGAAGTTTCCACATACGGCCCCGAACGATGTGAGCAGGGTTCCCGAGACACCAAACGGGCGCCCGGTACACCGTGCCACGTGCCTACCGCATCACAGCCCACCCCGCGGGTCCGCTGCGCACGGCCTCCAGCATACTACAAACACCAGAAACTACTTGCAACTCCTGGACAGAGGACAAGGGTGGTTAAGAAGCCGAGAGAGTCAATTAAGGATCCCAATGTGTGGTAGTAGCTGTTCATGGATCACAAACATAGAACTCGGTTCCTGAGGACGGTTTCAATGAGACAACCCACCATGTACTCCTACATGGCCTCTCACCACTACCTTTACCAAATCGTGTTCACACACTTAGCTCACACACAGTAGGACATGTTCATCACCATTCCAATTCATTCCCGATGAATCAGACCTGACTCAACTCTAAGCAGTAGCAGGCATGACAAACAAGCAAGAATGAGTAGGCACATCTGGGCTCAAACAACTCCTACTCATGCTAGTGGGTTTCATCTATTTACTGTGGCAATGACAGGTCATGAAGAGGAAAGGGGTTCAACTACCGCATCATGTAACAGTTGAATCATTGTTGTCCTAATGCAGTAAAAGAGAGCAGGAGCGAGAGAGTGGGATTCTATCGGAATGAACAAGGGGGTTTTGCATGCCTGGCACTTTTGAAGATAGTATAGTTCTTCATCGGTGTCATCGATCACATCGTCGGTAGGTCGTCTACTGAGAGGGGACGAACACCGGCAACAGAGAAGGAAACACAATCAATGCAATGCACAATATGATGCATGACCATGACATGGTAAAATGAGTGTGTTGAGCTAATGCAACTATAACCAGATGGGTTTGAGCTATTTTGAACCAAAGATTCAAAGTTCAAACTCATTTGTGATCTTAAATAGTGCTTTATCATGTTTTGCACTACACAGCAAGTTAACTTGTTTAATCATGCATGAAACCAGTACAGATGGATAGATTGGATTTTTCTGATCATTTTTCATATATAACACTTTGCATTTTATGATTTTTAGAAGTTCAAATCATTTTCTAGATTTTTCTGGTTATTTAGAAATAAACAAAATCCAGAAAAGGATTTACGGCGTCAGCACTACGTCAGGGTGACATCATCAAGTCAACCGGTCAGCCCAGGTCAAACTGACCAGGGGGGCCGCGTGTCAGTGGCTAACTAAACTAACGTAGTTTAATTAGCACTAACCTAGGTTAAACTAATTAAGTTTAAACCTAAACTAGGTTAATTAGCCGGGCGGGGCCCGCATGTCAGTGACTTTGTGGGTTAACTAAAAGTTAATTAGCGCTATGCTAAAATTAGCAGGGCTCTGGGCCCACCTTTCATTGACCTAGGGGAGTCAAACCCTAGGTCAAACGAGGTCAACTCGCCGGCGGCTCGACGCCGGCGACGACAGGCGCGGCGGAGGGGCTCGGAAATGAGCCACAGGGCATCATTTTGGCCGCGGTCTGTTGCGTTCGAACGCACGCGGTTGCACGCATCGAGTGGTGGCAGCGGTAGGTGCTAGGGTGGCCGGAAAAGTGGCTGGCGACGAGGTTCAGCGGCGGCAGCAGCTCGGGCATCCTCGGGGTAGCGCTACAAAGCACGGGAGGAGGCCCTACGGGTGTCTACGGGCTCATGAGATCGTTCTGAGCACGATGGTGTGCTCAAGCACGAGCTGCGGTGGCTGTGGCCACGGCGGCGAGAAGTTTGGCGGCGGCGCGGGTCGGTCTCCGGCGGAACGACGGCTATGGCGTGAAAACGGGACAACGGAGAGGGGGGTTCGAGGGAGAGGCTTACGGCGGTTGCAACGGTGCAGACGGCGATCTCGGAGAAGGCCAGGAGCGGTCGGGGCGGCAAGATGGATCTCCGGTGACCGAGGAGGAAGAAGGGGTCGGGAACGGTGAAGCGAGGCACGTCCGCTCGCGTGGCTTAACGGAGACGATGTAGAGGTCGACGGAGGAGCTCCTTGGCGTGTCGGGGAGGCGAGGGGAGCATGGTGGCTGCGAGCTTCACGGCGGCGAGCGCTCGACAGTGTCAGCCATGGCGATCAGAGGAGAGGGAGAGGGTGAGGGGGAGGAGTGAGGTGTCCAGTGGGGTCGGGGCGTCTCCGTGGCGTGCGAAGGGAGCTCGGGAGCGTGAGGCAGGCAGGGAGGAGGTGGAAGCCTCGGGCGCGCAGGCGTCGACACGCCTCTGCCTACTGGCAGAGGTTGAAGACAACCGCTCCGGCCAGTGGGCTGGGCCGTCCAGCTGGCCGCGCCAGGTAAGTGGCCCAGGTGGGTTTTCTGCTCTGTTTTTGCTTTTGTTCTGTTTTCCTATTTATGTAAATTTGTTTTAATTTGGTTTTCAAACCAAATCACTTTTAAAATTCTGAAAATAGTTATGGGCACTAAATGAATTATTCCAGAGGCCCTCAACTAATTCCAAAATTGTTGGAGCATTTAAAAATATTTATAGTATTTAAATGCCCCAATTCAAATACAATATGAGTTAATTCAAAAATCCAGAATGGCCTAAAAATATGTGCATCATTTTTGGCAGAGGTTCTAGACCAATTCAAAAATGATGGACATTTATTAAGGGCATTTTGGGTTCATTGAAGAGATTTAATTTTGACCCTAGTTGAATTTCATTTGCTGCTAGGGTTTATCAGTCCCCATTTCAGCTTTACATAAAATTTAAACATGATGCAACAGACAAGTGCTAGCCTAGTGCAAGGTAAAGCTAGGGATGTGACAACTCACCCCCACTAAACAAGAATCTCGTCCCGAGATTCAAGACTTGAGGTAAGTACAAAGAGGGGACACAAAGCTAAGACGATCTCATGATCCACCTTCCCTTCTCGAAGATGTTGATTTATTGCTTCATATTGATCTTGACGTCTTTGCTTTCGAGATCTTCATCCAACACGATGATGACAAAAGGAAACTCTACAGGAAACGATCTCCTCGAAGATCGAGCACTCAAGATCAACTCACGGAGTGAGACGTTGAAACATCTCTTGAGCTGAGACACAAAGCATACATCCAAAGGGATGGAGTGAAACATATGATGAAGGTTCACTAGGTAGGCAACAATTCCACACCTAAGAAGATGGTGGACGAAGTCAGAGTAGCGAGGAGTTAATTGCTATGATTCCATAACGGGGCACCTTAGGGAAGGTGGCTCGTAGAATTATTCCCTTAAGTGGCAAAAGAATTACTTTGGATGCAAAGATCATTGAAACTCTTTATACCAGCCTAAGGCAATCACAATCGATCTTTTAAAGGAGTTCGAAGGAATGACATACTCAGACTAGAATGGATGATGTGGACTACCTTGTTGAAGACAAAGCAATGCATGATTTTTGCTTATCATCGGAAATGGATGGGACCCCTGGTAGGACCACTTTTGAAGATGATCCTGAACAACAATTACTGAGAAGGGCAGCCCATGGGAAAAGGGTACAATGGCAGTGCAAGCTAGGAACAAAATGCAAATGTTGGAATGTTCCAACCATCATATCTGCCTGAGATTCAGATCTGGTTAGTAACAGGATACTTCAGACTCAACATGTCTGAAAATAAGAATTGCAACACAAATCGACGAGATAACGTTGCAAGATTCTCAAGAAATGGACTACGGTAGTAAGCTCCAAAACATGAGTTGGTTCTGCTACACACATGTGAACATGCTGTCCCAGACAAGCATGACCACGTAGTAGTCTTATAATAAAACACTACCGAGTTCGGTGGGGAACCATCAACGAGGATATCGAAGTCCTTGCATAAGGCATGCTCTTAAGAAGGAACTTCTTCTCCTTGAACAAGTCATTCAGTGGATTGGTGTGCTAGGAAACACATATAGAATGGAGGTAGCGAGCCTGTCAAACCATAGCATACTTCGCACATGCATGACTGACTTGGGATGGTACCAGAGGAAACAAAAACAATCTTTCTCGAACTCACGGCGGCAACTTGCACCAAATGCACATGAATCAGAGAAAGTCGCTTCTTTCATCCAACATATGCTTCATGAACGGGATATGAAGATAATGCTTTTAGAAGTTTCCAACACTAGCGGGATGTTCAACACGAATCATAGAGGAGATAAAAATGTTGCTGATGGGCTCAACAACAATTCATCCAGGTTTCCATATAAGTGGAATTCCATAATTATGTGAACAAGGTGATAGCATTGGTCAGACCCAAAAGATATAATGGTGTATGCTCAAAGAAACAACCACGAGTAAGAGAACATTACGAATATCGTTGGTTCTGATTTGATTTGAGGATAGCCTATACTCGAATCAAAGATTGGATAAGATGATAGGTCCATTAACTGATCACGAGGGTCAATCGATGAAAATACCATCTTTCTTCAACACACATACAAGATATCCCTTAAAATGGACTAAGTCGGACAAGCTTTTATCTTCCAACTCTCCAAGTTGTTATTTAGCTTAACCAACTAGCTCAGGGGTATCCAACACAGATTCTTGGAGAAGAGGTGGTTTATAAGAAACCAACTTGATCACGAACTCAACATAGCGGTCAGGTGAGAACCTGGTTATACTTCCGAGAAGATATACGGAAAATCACGAACCACCGATATGTCACTAAGCTCGAGAACAATCTTGCTTTTCAGGGCAAGACGATATGATCAAATAAGCAAGGATTGACACTATGCTAACTCATTGATCGAAAAGTGCACCGGAAATAAGGACTAGGTAGCATGATAAACCTTAGGGTGATGATTCAATAATCAACACGCTAAGGATAAGATTATTGTCCATTAACTACCAAGCAACACAGTTGCTAGGAGTATTGATTTCACACATCACGATTCACTTGTCGGCATTCCGGTTGTGACAACACGACACTGAGGAATGAATAATGATGGCGAGAAGTATCACTACGTCAAGAATTCATAAGGGAAGGTGCAATTCTCATGACATTCCTGACATAAAGTGGGTAATACTTCAGGGTAGAACATACTAAAAGCTTGATTACATTTGATCTGCGGAATACAACTGCTTTGACCCAATCCCAGATATGGATGAGGTACTGGAGTTTGTTTCTCCTAGTCATTCTGAACTAGAATGGCTTGAAGGACCACAAGAATGATAGGCACCGATGAACGAATGCACGAATACTCTTGACTATCAATTGATAGACGAAGGTCAGAAGACAACTAAAGAGGGACAATTCAAAGGAACATAAGTTTTTCTGAGTTGTGGATGCATGGATTAGTATGCCGAACAAATTCAACATATTTCTTCCGGATAACCCATGCGGAGAGGTACGATTGGCAGAGTCACAATATAGAATGGGGAACTCATCGAGAGTACTCCTGTTGTGATCTTTTGATCCAACAAACTTCTGCCATAAGTGGTTCATAGTATTTGGAAGAAGGAAATACCACGGACCTCGAGGACTAATGCAAAGGTTACTAATATCCTAAAGGTACGAGCAACACTATCAACACGAGGTAAGTAGGGTGAATCTTGGGCTTAAGAACCCAGAAATAGAAGGCCTACTAACTAAATAGCATCACGGGATGCTTTCGAGAATGGGGGCCAGAATCATCACACTGGGAACACAAAACATTGCTAGATTACTGAGTGGTTCTCAAAGACACCTAGGGTCATAATACTAACTCCAACATATATGTCAAGGCAACGGAGTACCTCAACAGACCGATTAGTGTGGTTAATCTGGCCCAAAGGAACATTGAAAACGGGAAGAAGGAATTTACAAATGCATCAGATTGTTTAGAAATGTGGGATGACTCGGACAACATAACGGTTGTAAATGCTCAAAAAGATTTGAGACATCCTGCAAAAATTGTGGCATAACCACTCAACATCACAATATCAAGGTTCCGAGATCAAGTGTCAACACACAGAAATAGTAGGAACTGAACTGAGAATTGAATCCATCAATCATGTAAGTCTATGGATTAGTAATACGTCATCCTGATAGGTATATGAGAGGGCCTAGTTCTTAATCCCCGTAGAAGAGAAGAGGATGACTCGGATCAGAGAGGCATAAGGTAAAGGAGTAAAAAGAGCCTTACGTTCCCTTCCACAATCAATTCCCTTACATAACTAAAGAATTTCTAGACTCAACTTCAACCAGTTTGGCTTGGTAATCCTATAGGCAGTCAGGCTCTGATACCAAAGCTGTCAGGACCCCGATTCTAAGTCACAGCAATCTAGCCTGTACCACCTCATATCACTTTGCGGCCTCACGCACGGTATTCCCACGGGTGTCGCCTTACCATGGCCCGGGACCATTTGCGCCTTTTGGCTCACGTATATGATAGTATCGCTAGCATCCATATGACAGAGAACCCGGGCCGACATGACTAGTCGTGAACCCAAAGTGGCACTAACTTACGGGGACATGCATACATGAATCAACATCAAGCATGTCGGTCAGCAGCGTGTGCATCCAGGCTGTAGCACTGGGCTAACAGGACTCCGGGAACCCGGGCTGTAGCAGGCTAGGCAGGACTCCGGATGTCACCGCGTGACATTTCCCCAAAGGGACAGACACAGGAACGAGGTGCACCACATGCCGGCCAGTCAAGTGTTCCGGAGCAGTAGTGCTGGGCTAGCAGGACTCCGGTGAACCGGGCTGTAGCGGACTACTATGGCTCATGGAAGCACAAGACAACATTTCCCCATAAGAGAGGCTACCAAGGATAAACAACTAGGTTGTCGGACCCCACACATACCACGCATTTCAATCATACACACAATATGCTCGATATGTGTAAATACAACATGGCATCACAACATAACTCTACGAGTCAAGTATTTATTCATTAGGCTCCGAGGAGCCAAGTATTACAAACATGGGTCTCATGACCCCAACATACAGAGCATACAAACAACAAGCACATGCGGAAGCTTAACTTGTCTGAGTACAGACAACTACAAATGAAGAAGGCTGAGAAGCCTGACTATCTACAAGACCCTGCCAAGGGCACAAGATCGTAGCTGAGGTAACAAGCTAAACGTCGAAGTTCACGCGGAACTACTAGCGAGACTGACGTCTCTCTACAAAAACATAAAATAGGCAAACGTCAGTACAAATGTACCCAGCAAGACTTACATCAGAACTAACTACATATGCATCAGTATCAACAAAGGGTGTGGTGGAGTTTAACTGCAGCAAGCCAGCTTTGACTCGGTGGCTATCCTAAACTACGACTGCAAGTAACTCTCTTGAGGTGGCGCACACGAGTCCACATATTCACCATATCAATACACCACTATGGATCCGCTCCTGTCTCCCTACGAGAACGCCATCCATAGCACTCACGCTTATCTTGCGCATTTTAGAGTATCCACTTTCACTTTTCTATGAACTGTACAGGCAACCCAGAACCGCGGACACGGCTATTCGAATAGATGATGTTAACCCTGCAGGGGTGTACTTCTTCACACACGCTCTCGCCACTTACCGCCATGTACACGTCATGTATCTCGGCAACCTTCAAGCGGAAGCCTGGTGAGGGTGTCGGCCACAGCCTACCTAAACACTCAAGTCTCTAGTCCAGGTTTATCGCCTATTTAGCTTCCATCCGTAGGGAGTCCGGCCGAAGTTTCCACATACGGCCCCGAACGATGTGAGCAGGGTTCCCGAGACACCAAACGGGCGCCCGGTACACCGTGCCACGTGCCTACCGCATCACAGCCCACCCCGCGGGTCAGCGCTGCGGATGGCCTCCAGCATACTACAAACACCAGAAACTACTTGCAACTCCTGGACAGAGGACAAGGGTGGTTAAGAAGCCGAGAGAGTCAATTAAGGATCCCAATGTGTGGTAGTAGCTGTTCATGGATCACAAACACAGAACTCAGTTCCTGAGGACGGTTTCAATGAGAGAACCTACCTTGTACTCCTACATGGCCTCTCACCGCTACCTTTACCAAATTGTGTTCACAAACTTAACTCACACACAGTAGGACATGCTCACCACCATTCCAATTCATTCACGATGAATCAGACCTGACTCAACTCTAAGCAGTAGCAGGCATGATAGACAAGCAAGAATGAGTAGGCACATCAGGGCTCAAACAACTCCTACTCATGCTAGTGGGTTTCATCTATTTTCTGTAGCAATGACAGGTCATGCAGAGGAAAGGGGTTCAACTACCGCAACATGTAGCAGTTGAATCATTGTTGTCCTAATGCAGTAAAAGAGAGCAGGAGCGAGAGAGTGGGATTGTATCAGAATGAACAAGGGGGTTTTATTTGCCTGGCACTTCTGAAGATACTATAGTTCTTCATCGGTGTCATCGATCACATCGTCGGTAGGTCGTCTACTAAGAGGGGACGAACACCGGCAACAGAGAAGGAAACACAATCAATGCAATGCACAATATGATGCATGACCATGACATGGTAAAATTGAGTGTGTTGAGCTAATGCAACTATAACCAGATGGGTTTGAGCTATTTTGAACCAAAGATTCAAAGTTCAAACTCATTTGTGATCTTAAATAGTGCTTTATCATGTTTTGCACTAAACAACAAGTTAACTTGTTTAATCATGCACGAAACCAGTACAGATGGATAAATTGGATTTTTCTGATCATTTTTCATAGATAAAAATTTGCATTTGGAGTTACAGATTAATTTCTATTATTTTTAGAAGTTCAAATCATTTTCTAGATTTTCTGGTTATTTAGAAATACAAAAAATCCAGAAAAGGATTTACGGCGTCAGCACTACGTCAGGGTGACATCATCGAGTCGACCGGTTAGCCCAGGTCAAACTGACCAGGGGGCCCGCGTGTGAGTGGAAAACTAAACTAAAGTAGTTTAATTAGCACTAACCTAGGGAGAGGCCCGCGTGTCTCCGGTGAAACGACGGCTATGGCATGAAAACGGGACAACGGAGAGGGGGGTTCGAGGGAGAGGCTTACAGCAGTTGCAACGGTGCAGACGGCGATCTCGGAGAAGGCCAGGAGCGGTCGGGGCGGCGAAATGGATCTCCGGTGACCGAGGGGGAAGAAGGGGTCGGGAATGGTGAAGCGAGGCCCGTCCGCTCACGTGGCTTGATGGAGACGATGTAGAGGTCGACGGAGGAGCTCCTTGGCGCGTCGGGGAGGCGAGGGTAGCATGGTGGCTGCGAGCTTCATGGTGGCGAGCGCTCGGCAGCGTCGGCCATGGCGATCAGAGGAGAGGGAGAGGGCGAGGGGGGAGGACTGAGGTGTCCAGTGGGGTC
Source organism: Aegilops tauschii subsp. strangulata (assembly GCF_002575655.3). NCBI lineage: Eukaryota > Viridiplantae > Streptophyta > Magnoliopsida > Poales > Poaceae > Aegilops > Aegilops tauschii. The sequence continues at coordinate 163,484,672 of NC_053039.3, read as the reverse complement.
GGGGCGTCTCTCTGGCGTGCGAAGGGAGCTCGGGAGCATGAGGCAGGCAGGGAGGAGGTGGAAGCCTCGGGCGCGCAGGCGTCGACATTCCTCTGCCTACTGGCAGAGGTTGAAGACAACCGCTCCGGCCAATGGGCTGGGCCGTCCAGCTGGCCGCGCCAGGTAAGTGGCCCAGGTGGGTTTTCTGCTCTGTTTTAGCTTTTGTTTTATTTTCCTATTTATGTAAATTAGTTTTAATTTGGTTTTCAAACCAAATCACTTTTAAAAATTCTGAAAATAGTTATGGGCACTAAATGAATTATTCCAGAGGCCCTCAACTAATTCCAAAATTGTTGGAGCATTTAAAAATATTTATAGTATTTAAATGACCCAATTCAAATACAATATGAGTTAATTCAAAATCCAGAATGGCCTAAAAATATGTGCATCATTTTTGGCAGAGGTTCTAGACCAATTCAAAAATGATGGACATTTATTAAGGGCATTTTGGGTTCATTGAAAAGATTTAATTTTGACCCTAGTTGAATTTCATTTGCTGCTAGGGTTTATCAGTCCCCATTTCAGCTTTACATAAAATTTAAACATGATGCAACAAACAAGTGCTAGCCTAGTGCAAGGTAAAGCTAGGGATGTGACACCAGTGATATGATGCAATTAAACTGTGTTACGAATGGTACTCCTGCTGTTTTCCCCAGTATGATAAGTAAGTTGCTCCTTTACGCTGCTGAGTGTCCTGGTGTCCCCACGGTCCCATGCCCTTAAACCAATTCTTTAACTACTGTTGATTTACTGAATCTGGTAAACAAGCAATGCCACCATTAAAGTAATCCCATATTTGACGAATGTCATTGTTGATTGTAATGCTTCCGTTAACATGAAGCATTGCTGATGTTTTAAATTTCTATTGTCCTTGCGTGATTGCCATGAACATAATTAAGATGCTTCTTTTCATTTCGTGTATGTTTCGTATATTCTTATTGACCAACAACTTTTTACTTTCTATCTTTTTGTGTAGATAGGGATATCCATTTCACCTTGTTGCTATTGTGACCTTTTGGTGAACTGCACAAAACACTTCTTTTGGAATGAGTGTCTTATGCAGTTCAACTAAAATGTCATGTGGGCAACATCTCTCAATTTTGGTGGAACTGCACAAAATGGTGATTGGAGTTTCCAAAATCTCCGTCAAATTCTGCTGGTAATCTCGTGCAACATTTTATTAGACTTTGCAAGATGAGCCGTCACTGTCACCACAATGGCACTTTATTTTAGTGGAACTACACAAATGGATAAGCAAATTATAGTTGCACCTTACATGAGCCGGATAGCCAACCTTAATGTTCCTCAATTTTAGTGCAACTACTAAAGAAGAACCTGCCACCTCACGAGAGCAAGTACTTCTTGCTAGCCGAATGATGAATCTTTGCTTCATTTCAGGTGAACTGCAGAAAAAGGCGCATGGATTGAATTATGGAACTCCAGGCAGGCCTCATCTGAGTGGAGCTAGAGGTTGAGTTCAAGGAGTGCCATTACTATAGTAATCATGCTCTTCTTATTTGTGTTGTGCAAATAGGAATACTCAACTACAGATGTTGTGACAGTCAAGAGCATTCGCCAGGTTCTTCGGTTGTATGACACGGCTAGCCAAGATGGATTTAATCCCAATATTCACTTTATAAAAAGGCTCTAATGGGTTGGTTCTGAATCTAGCAAGCTGGGAATCAATGAGATGTGTAGGCATCTTTGTTGTACTTATTACTTGAATCTTATTTGTTGGTTCTGAATCTTGCAAGCTGGGAATCAATGAGATGTGTAGGCATCTTTGTTGTACTTATTACTTGGATCTTATATGTTGGGTCTGAATCTTGCAAGCTGGGAAACACGGCATGATGATGCAGAGGACAACAGCCATAACAAACAATTCAAACTTGGTAGTATTATCTGTGTTAATGTGCGACAGATGTGCTAATCGTGTGCATCTTGAGAATAATAATTCTAATTGTTGTGCATATTGATCCTGTGGCACTGATAGAACGAGCCAATGCATTGCTTGTTTTAAATATAAATTTCTATTAAAGCTAATTAAATTTAAGTAAAGTGACCACTAACTCTTGTTATCACAGTACCAATACAGACCCGCTCGTGAACCGACGTGTGGCCTGAGTAGGTTTCTTAATGGAGGCGTTTGAATGCGCCGAGGGTGCATCTTCTGCCGGGCGTGTAGCGGGCGAGGGAGGGGTAGTAACTGTTGTCGCATGTACACACTCAGTTTACTGTTGAATCCAGTTCCCCAAGAGCTGAAAAACGAACTGCTGCTGCCGCCAACCCACTCGTTCACTTGAAGAGACTCCAATGGCGATTCGAGGGGTGAGCGTACTGGATATGGACTTCAACAAGGAGTTCCCCTTTGAGTCCGCACCAAGTTGAATGTGATGTACACCAACGATCCGGACTCGGTGAAGCTCTGCCTCGCCGAGTTCAAGCAGTACCTACAGGACGAGAAAGCACAAGGTCGCAGGACTAGACCTTGTGCCCATCCATTCGTCTCCTGATAGGGACCAGCGTATCGCCGTCACCTAGGTATGTGTGCGGGACGAGGTTCTCGTCTGCCACTGCTGTAGGGCCCTCAGAGGTTCTGGAGCATTCGCCAGTTTCATTGGCAGCGCAGACTGCACCTTCACTGTGGTGGAGAGAAGGAAGAACGCGACGATTCGGCCATCTGGTGCAACAAACTTGTCAACATCCAGAAGCAATACAAGATCATCGGCAATGGGCAGGAGAAGGACTCTGTGGTTTACCTCGCCGAGACCATCATCGACCCCTGATACGCCAACATGAAAGAAGACAATGATACCAAAGGACCTGAACATGTGGGAGGTACCTCTGAATCTAGCCTACATAACCTACGCGGCCAAGGACGCATACGCATGCTATGACATGTACATGCGGATCTTGGACATGAGGGCGTGTCTGCTTCCCGTAACCGACGAGTACACGGACAACCGCAACGTCATGATCAAGCATGCCAAGAAGGTCTAGATGTTGTACTTTATCTGTTTATAAGCACCTTTATCAGTTGAGTGTTTCATGCATTAGCCTATGTGTCGTAATTATCTGTTTTGTCCGAAATATTTCTTTTAAGAACCAATTAACCTGTTTGCTTTTTTTAGTGGCTATTTGCTCATGTATGTAACTAGTTCACTCGTTCATTTAAAAAAACTAGTTCACTCGGCTGCCGTGCTTTGAATCTACTTCCTCCCAACATATTCCCCTTCTCAGGTGGACCCGGCTGGTCTCGTACACAGACATATGGGACCAACCACCTATCCATTTGTATTTCTTTATTTTGTTCAATCTTCCGTGCTCTTCCTATACAGCGGATGGCCATCATAGCCTATGGCGTTGGTCAGGCCATCCCTCTACTCCAACCCATTGTCCGGCGGTGTAAGCCGGACCATCCCACCCTGCACCCGAACAAGTCAACCCTCGTACTCCCCTCCGCCTGCGTCTTCCCCCGCTCCGGTTCGTTCGGTCCGAGGTCTCGACATCATCCTCCGCCTTGGTGCTCTCGCAGCGGCGCCGCCGTCTGTCGTTCCCAACATGGTCAGCAAAATGTGCCTGCCTTTTCATACAGAAATGAGCTCCACTATGTACCCGGGCGGGTGTGGTTGGGAAAGAGACGGGAGTACGTGCGCCGTGCGTGCACCTCTTCTCTTCTTGCACGTCTCCCACCTACGTGGGTGTGTGAGAGAGAGATACAAACCTAGACATAATGCGTCGTCCATCCCCATGCCTCCGTCCAGTCCGACCAGTAGTCACCACCACGCCCCACTCCTCCTCACCTTATCTCTCATCTTTCTCGATATCATTTTTTTGACGAAATTATCGAGATACCATTTTTCTGATAAAATTCTCGAGATATCATTAGTTCTTACAAATGGGATTACTCTTGCATGGGTCAATCACAATAGGTGTTTTGTAAAAAAAAATGCATCTTGATGTTCCTTGCAATGCACGGGCATCTTGCTAGTCCATGAAAACAACACATGGCAAAATTTCATGGCGAACGAGGGATTTGAATCTGCTGGGAGGGGCTGTTTGGATTTTGCCCGGGGTAGCCAAAATATTGGCGACCCTTTTGTCCACTGGTGCCTTTGCCACCGATGAACGAGGAATGGCTCGCGTGCTCATGCATCCTCCAGCGCACACATTGGAGACGAGCTCGTACGATCTATGCTTTTTTTGTTCCACCACACCGCCCGAGCCGGCTGCAGACCGACTGGCGACCCGCATATAACGCCATCTAACCGTAACTGCACACATTCTGAGAGCAACTCAACCAACCGGTCGAAATTCATGCAAACACGGCGATATTTCTCATAAACAATGACGGAATTCATATAAAATACCGGATTTTCATACAAACATGACGGATTTCATTACATTCAAATCAACTAAGCGGTGCTAGTGCTGGACAGCACGGGTATATAATAACTGGCCTAAATGGTCGTCGGCAGATCCATTTGTGTTCCTCATGTCCGGCAACACGATCACCGGACTGCCGGGAGCTCCACAGTTATATGCTTCAGCGCAAAGGACGGCTCGCTTCCCTGCTGCCCAACTGATATGGTTGGCTGATGCCCAAGATGATGGTGGAAGGGGGCTTCTCTGCTTCCGTGGAGCCCATACGGGGTCGACGAAGGTCCTCGCAACAAAAGGATCCGGCAAGACACGTGTTGTGTACGCCGGCGTCGCCTCCGCAGTGGCCTTCATGGGACCCAAGCGGCGGCGGCCTCCCGTGTTCTACTTCTCCTCGATGATGGCGGCAGACACTGAGGCGCTGGCCACCGACTCGTCGCTCTCCGCGCACCCGGCTTCTGTCTGCTTGCATGGCACGGCCGCCGGCATGGGAGTCTCGGCCACAGAAACGGGAGACACGGTCGCAGACACGGGAGGCACGGTGGGAGGCGGCGGCGTGGACGGCAGCGACGACGCCCGTGCGCCGCTCCTCGTCGAGCTGGCCTGGAGCGGCGAGTTTCTGAACCGCGCACCGGCTTGGGGCGGCAACTGGCTCCGTCGGGCAAGGGGAGGGAGGTGGATCAGTGAGCTTCATAGCTCGTATCCGGCGGGCTCGGCGGGCCACCTAGCCGGCTTGGATGCGGGATAACTACTCTTCGTAAGCCATTGTAAGAGTGGACAAAATGGTGGAGGACGAGATAAGGGAGCGGCGGAGGGGTGCGATTCTTGGCCGGCGTTTGGCCTCGTTTAAATAGGAGACTAAATAGATGGCGGACAGGAGGTGCTCGGCCGGCATTGCGTTTAATTCCGGCCCGGTCATGAACCGACGTGTGTCCAGAGTGGGTTTCTCGGCTTCCACACGGGTTTGATGGAGGCGTTTGAATGCGGCAAGGAGGCGTGTTTAGCCGGGCGTGCATCGAGTGGCGCCCTCGACTTTGACGTACGACACCTCGCCGTTCTTCCACTGACCTGTGGGCTCTTTGGGTACATGGCCTGCATGTCAGTGAGCCAACGCAGGCAACGCACGGCAGAGGAACTTTTGGTGGGCCAGGGCAGTCAGAAGCGGGCATTTCATAAACCGATGATTGTTCATTGAGTGTGACATCATCTATGTCATCTAGATAAGCTTACTATATAATGTAAGAGAATTTTAAAATTTTCATATATACGTTGATAGCCCATTCGATACGTTGTGATTCATAAAGACCGCTGCAAACATCAATGTTCTGCTTATCACAGATAAGATTGATTAAACCTTGCAAAAGAAGATAAGATTGATTAATACCCGTAACAATCCATGTCCTTAACAAAGGGTGCATGCACGTATAGGTTGAGCGTGGGTCTTGTGTCGTGTTCGGTGTGCATGCAGGCGTGCAAGTGTTGCATGCGTGCATGTGTACGTTTCAGTGTTGCATGCATGTGTGCGTACGTGCGTGTGTTCGTGAGTGCATGCGTACCTGTCAGTGTTGCACGCCTGCATGCGTGCGTGTGTTTGTTATGTGTACGTGTCAGTGTTGCATGCCTGCATGCATGCGTGTGTTTGTGCGAGTGTTGCGTGCATGCATGTGTACGTGCGGGGTGAGGCTACACATCAGTCGACTGACTTTTTCATCTTTGGTCAGTAGTTTTTCCAGCCGTTGGATATGAAATCAAGGGCCTGCAGTTTATCTTCAACCTCCACCCCCTGGGCCGCTAGCCACCGCCGCCCGCGGCCGGCCCGCGTGGCCACGCCACCCCGCCAGCCCTGAAACCACTCCCCACCGCCGGTCCGCCCCCGCCCCGGCCATCCCTCTAGGCCCGCGCGCGTCGAGCTTTTTCTCCGGCGATCCCCATGCCACCGCCCAATCACCTCGCCCCCCACTGCCGGTGACTACCAACCAGAGGTCTCACGACTTTGAATCCCCACCGACCGCTAATTTATTACCATTTTTGTCCTTCATATACGCGCTGAAGGGTGGGCCCTATGGTAATGTGCGCTACTGAATGTGGACCATTTGACTGGTCAATTGATTGTGTCATCAGCAAATTACGGAGCTGTATGCTGAGCCAGTAACCGTATGATCACCCTAAAATGTATTTTATTAACATAGTACAGACTCAAACTACCATTTCTTTCTTTCATATATGCACTGACAGGTGGGCCCCACGGTTACGCGCCCCGATGGTGCAACACTAGTTGCGCCACGTGGAATGTTTGACTGGTCAATTGATTGTGTCGTCAACAAAATACGGAGTTGTACAGGTGAGCCAGTGACCATATAATCAGGACATGTATTTTTTTAACACAGTACAGAAGCAAGCGCTCATATATACGCGCAAGCACTCACCGCTATAAGTGCACACACGCAGACCCTACCCCTATGAGCACCTTCGAGGGAGTGAGGCAGCATATGATCTTGAGATTTTACGAAGTCACCATAGGTGCCTCATAGTCGAGTGGAACGTCTCCTCCCACTGAATGCACATCGCCGGAAAAATACTGAAATTACCCCAAGATAAATGCGAGCACCAGGACTTTAACCCTGGTGGGCTCGAGAAACCACTGTGTTGGGGATATAATTATTGGGCATGACCCGCCCAGGTGGGGCTGGGTCATACCACTGGCGATTCATCATTAACAAAAGCCCGTGAAGATGTTGAAGATGGCGGTCCATGAAGCAAGCTTACTGAAGGGCCGGAGCCCAATGGCGGCTTACGGCCGGTAGGTGTAAACTGCCATATATGTGTGACTTGTATTGTAAGGTATGAGTAGTTAGTCACCGAGCCGGACACGTTGTATAAGCCAGCCGGGACTCCATGAGACGATGGGCGTCAACCTTTGTATATAAAGGGACGACCCGGCGGTGGTTTAGGGACAAGAAACAACACATCGAGAACTAGGTCAAGCGTATTCGCTCCCTGGTAATCGAACCCCAAGCAATACCACCTCAAACTGGATTAGGCCTTTACCTTCACAGCAAGGGGCCGAACCAGTATAAACTCCTGTGTCCTTTGTCCCATTTAGCCCCTTTAGGTTAACCTAGCCACGATGGCTCCACGACTAAGTCCTTCTGCTAGAACATCTGCCGTGACAATTCCACGACAGTTGGCGCCCACCGTGGGGCTTGCACACGGTGGTTTCGAGTTCTTGAAGGGCAGCTTCGAAGGGATCAAACGATACGCAGTGGGCCGGATGACCAAGAGTCATCGCGGCAAGCACTACATCGACGACGCAGACTGGGGCCCCGAGGCCGGCTCAATCGAGTACGGGTACCGGGTCTCCTTCGGCAGAATCCACGTCTTCATCGACAAGATCGGCGAACCGGGCCCTGAGCCGAACATCTGTACCAACATCGTCGAAATGGCTCAACGTGCACGACCTGCCCAAGTTCAACCCGTTGCGAAGCGTGCCTTCGTCAGTTTCATCCATGGGGCAGAGATTGAAGATGGATCTGTGTCTGGCGGTGAGACGGTCATCTACTCTGATGGTGAGTCGTCCACGGGCGAGACTGCATCCTTGTATCAACTGCAAGATGGCTGGCTTGGGGGCTATTCCGATGGTGACATCATTCCGGACCCCTATAAGCCGCCTAAGAGGGTCGCGATCTTCATGGCCGGTACACAACCAATGCTTGGTTCAACCGCCACGGCTATGACCTCCGGTTCAATGGTTGCGGCGACCGCTGGTGCTAGCGGCTCTACGCGCCCGCCGGCTCAAGTTCTCACCCAGTTGCTAGAGTCTCTGGCAACTCTGATGGGGGCGGAGGTAACCCCAGACAACCAGGAATAGCACAAGGTGGATGTGGCTAAGCTGTGAGATGAGATAGCTCAAGCCAAGGAAGAGCTGACGGCTGAAAACACAAGGATGGCTGCGGAGCGGGCTGTTTTGGAGGCTCAGGCACAACGGATCCAAGCTAATTCCTTCTGGCTCACATTGGATCAGAATGCTTCAAACGAAGTAATGAGGAGGAGACATCGGAGTCGTCTGCCTCCGGTTTACGAGGCGAGGAACCTCATCAACATGCCTGGTGCAGGGACCAGTGACCCGCCAGTGGTAAACCAGACGGTTGAAGCGCTTGGGGGTGGAGCACTAGTTCAGGCACGAGTGATGGGTTCTCCTTGTATGAACAATAACCCGCCTCAACATGTTTTGACGCCGCCGGGTCATTATTCCAACCCCTTGGACAATATGATTGTTGCGGCAACACGATTGGCGGCTCTGCCAGTTGAGGGCGAGTCTCCAACGGCGGTTGAAATGCGGAGGGCCAGAGAACTTCTTCAGACGGCATTGCAGCAGTAGGCGGCTTATTCATATAGTCATGAGCGGATTCACTCAACCCCTCGTCTAAGATAGAGTTACAGTCAGCACGTTAACTCACCAGCGGTTTCAAGTACTGAACAGCGCCGTAACCAGCCCCGTGGACATGACCCGGCGCATGGTAGGGCCAATGCTCAGACTTTGGTGGATCAGGGCAGAGCGCGTAGGGAGGCCGAGCTGGCGGCTCAGCTAGCGGCTCATCAATACGCCCCGGCTTATCCGATGAATTCAGTGGAGGCAGGCATGACCTCCAGAAGCTTGGGTGTGCTGTGTTTAGTGCCGCCTCTGCGTAACGAGTGTCTGCCCAAGGATTTCAAGGGTCCTCGTAAGGTGCCTAATTACACAGCAGATCAGCCCCCTGAAGCTTGGGTGGAGAGTTATGAGATGGCCATGGACATGCTAGATGCCGGTGAAGCTGCATGCGCTAAGTATTTCACCATGATGTTGGAAGGGCCGGCTCGTACTTGGTTGAAGGGGCTGCCCGCCAACTCCATTGGGTCATGGGCGGAGCTGAAAGCCCGTTTTAGTCAAAACTTCAAAGATACATGCAAGCAGCCTATGTTAATCGTGGATTTATTCTCTTGTGTTCAAGGTGAGGGCGAGTCAACAAACAGCTGGGTGCGTCGGGTCTCAACTATCATACGCTCATCAGATAGTATCAACATTGCCTCAGCAGTTTCAATGTTCTAGAAAAATTGTTGTTTCCTCCCTCTCAAACAGAAACTTGGGCGGCTTGAGCGCCATTGCAGTGATATGGGGGAGCTCATGGCGGACCTTGTCAAGTATGCCGACTCTCATGGTACCAAGGACGCCGAGTCTGATGATGAAAGGACAAGCAAGAGAAAGAACAGTAGCGGCATGAAAGGGCAGCAACACATCCCGGCCAGTCAGGGTGGCAACGGTAAACGCAGAGCTGAAGGGAATCTAGACTTTGTGGCCAACACTGGTATGCGGAATAATAAAAAGCGTCGCAAAGGGAGGCTGGCTCAGTCTAGAGGCTCAAAACTCGACCTTGAGGCAATGATGAATTAGCCATGTCCGAAGCACGGAACACGTGAGCGACCATTGGCCCATTTGTGGAAAGATTGTTATATCATGAGAGAGTTCAGGGATTCTCATCCTTTTCAGCATAACCATGGCCCGAATGGTGGTTTAGGGTCCGGTCCTCATGGTTCGAGTCATGGAGGGGGCGGTTCAAGTTCCGGTTTTCAAGGACAAGGTAATCAGGGTGGTTATAACCAACAGAATAATCAGGAGAATTAGCAGCAGCAGTCTGGTTATCAGAGTAACCTGAAGCATTTGAATAGTGGGCAGTACCACGTCTTCACAATAAGTTTATGTAAGCGGGATCAGAAGCTTCAAAAAGGGCAGTGAACGCCGTTGAGCCGGTGGTGCCTCGTTATTTGTGATGGTCTGAACAACCCATTCTCTAGAACCGTGAGGATCACCCGCCCCGGGTTGACAATCCGGGTCACTTGGCGTTGGTGGTGGCGCCTCAAGTTGAAGGATACAAATTCACCAAGGTGCTCATGGATAGAGGCAGCAGCATCAACATCCTTTACTATGAAACTTTCCGTCGCTTGACCGGCAGAAATCTTAAGCCGTCGAACACTATTTTTCACGGTGTGGTGCCTGGTAAGTCGGCATATCCAGTGGGTAAAATATCTTTGGAGGTTGCTTTTGGAGATGAGTATGATTCCAGGTCTAAGACGTTGACCTTTGAAGTGGTCAAAATCAAGAGCCCTTATCATGCTTTGTTTGGGCGACCAGCTTATGCGTTCATGGAAGGCCTTGTTATGTTTATTTGCAGCTGAAGATGCCGGGTAACAAGGGCACTATAATAGTGCATGGGAGTCGCAAAATAGCCTTGGAGTGTGAAGAAGGCGATGCTACTTACGTTGAGTCTATTTGTGCAACAGAGGAGTTGAAATTTTACAAGGATAATGTTGACCTGGCGGATATGACATCTTTGAAAAAGCCAACCAAAGAGCATGATCCCTTGTTGAAGTTTAAGTCGGCAGACGACACTAAGCTAGTTGACTTCGTTCCTGGCGACTCGTCCAAGCAGTTCAGTATCAGTGCTAATCTGGATCCGAAATAGGAAAGCGCGCACATCGGGTTCATCTGTGAGAACCGGGATATCTTTGCATGGAAGCCTTCAGACATGCCAGGTGTACCAAGGGTATTCGCTGAGCACACTCTCAATATTGATCCAAAGTTTAAACCGGTCAAACAATTCCTTCGCCGTTTCAAGGAAGAGAGGCGCAAGGCTATTGGTGAGGAGGTAGCGCGGCTCTTGGCGGTTGGGTTCATTGTTGAAGTTTTTCACCCTGAGTGGTTGGCTAACCCAGTGCTCGTACTTACACTACAAAAAAGACACATCCATGACATTTTGGGCCGAACGATTTTTTTTGTCATACTTATGACACTTGTATGACAATAATTGTGACAAAACCCGGTATCATCATAGATGTGGCGGGCAGGAGACGCAGCTGCATGACATTCTTTGGGCCGTCCATGACGGAAAAAACAATGGTAGAAGCGAGGGCGAGGAAAATATCGGGGAGTTCCCTGTTACGGTGGCTGGTTGTAGCGATCCGCCCTCAGATGGTCAAATCTCTGTGCATAAGTGTCATCCCTGGATTGGTAATGCTAACACACACAGTACTCGAAGGATTTATAACAGAGTGCAATCACACACTTATTACGTCGAATGTCTCAAAAGAGAACTTATTACAATAAATATGGCTTAAGGCCATCTAAATAAGATAACAGCGGAAGGCTTGGAAGATAAAGTGAGTCCATCAACTCCAATGGCACAGCTGAATGCACAACAACGGCCTAGCGAACCTTACTCATCGTCTGAAAAGTCTGCAACATAATACGTTGCAGCCCGAAAATGGGTCAGCACATGGAATATGCTGGCAAAGTAACATAGTAAAGCAATGAACAAATGAATACTATCACTACATGGATATATGGCTGGTGGAGGCTGTAATGGTTAATATGTTTTGCGAAAAGCCAATTTTTCCCAACAACAAAGGAATAAATTTTTATTTAACTATCATGGTGGTTGAACAACACTGAGAATGGTACCCCCATCTCAATCCCAATTAAGGTAAATAATCATCAACCCAACAGTTTAATTTTTAGAGTGATGAGATACAATAGGATAGTCCAAGTACTAGATACTCAAGATGTCCATAACCGGGGACACGGCTAACCATGATTAGATTGTACACTCTGTAGAGGTTTGCGCACTTTTCCCCACAAGACTCGATCTCGTCTGTTGGATTTCTTGCACTACATGGCGTTTGAGAAACGGATGACCGAGACACAGTCTTTCAGAAACATTAACTCTTTACTCCGGGTGGACCGGTACACCTACTTTCCCCTACATCTGCTAGTCCACCTCTTCAAGAGGTCACGTAGCATACTTAACTAAGCCAGAGCCCATAATGGCTTGTGGCTGCACACGGAAGTTTCTAGCATGAATATCTCACGATCCCTTTGAGCCTGGGTGGCGGACCATAGGAGGATCACACGGTATATCCCCGGGATCTCCTAGGACAACACTAGATTCCCTAGGTGCGAAAACAGGCAATCCACCCAGATGTGTATTAAAGTTGCCACCTTAAGTTGAACCATTAAATAACAATCTCACATCTATCAGGGATTCACTCACCCAAACCACGTCTATGAGCATAGCATAGCAATAATAGAATAACGTAGAAGTAACTCCCGAGGTTTGATAATAAACAGGGCAATAGGTTCTACCTCATCATCTACCTTCGAATACCCACTAGTTAATCACATCCTAATCATGCAGTGTTTGAGGATTGGAACTAATGCATAAAAATTGGGTATGAAACGAGTATGATCAATGTGTTACTTGCCTTGCTGACGATCTGCAAAACCTAGAGACTCGTAGTAGCACACTTCGCACTCCGGGAATTCTATCGCCAAAAAACAATAGCATACATAAGAAATCAATCATTGATGCACGGTTAAACTCAAATAAAAAGATCGAATCAGAAAACGCAACTGAAGAGATTCGATTTGCAAAAAGAATCAAATCAAACGGAGCAACGAAACTCAAACTACGAAAGAAACAAGATCCGTTTACTAATCTGGACTAAAGTCAAATTTTACAGTACCAAAATCTTATTCAAGTTGGTTAACAGAAAGAGGGTTTCGAGACGAAGATCTAGGCGCTTGAATCGCCTGATTCTGATAAACGAGCGAAAAGATAAACTAAAACGAAAATCGGGTCAGAAATCACGATCGAAAATAATCGCGAAAAACCCAGCAAAAAGAAAAACTGACGAACAGGCTAACGAATGAACATTCGCTATCTGTAACTAACGGCTGAACAGCGTTCGTTAAATCGAACGTACGGACGAGCGTCCGCAATTTAACCGAACCGAGAAAAACCGAACCGATCTATTTTTGAAGAAAACAGATCTAGGGTTTAAAAAAACTGAACTAACCGAAAAAAACCGACGGTCAACTCGCGAAAACCGGCGGCGGCAGCTACCTCGGCGGTGGCATCCGGCGGGGCGGGGCGGCGACTCCGGGCGGCGGCGGCGCGGGCGACGGCGGCACACGGCAGCGGCGAGTGGTGGCTCGCGGATCGAGGCGGTGGCGCGGGCTGGCGGCTACGGTTCGAGAGGCGCGGCGCGGCGGCTGGTGAGCTGCAGGGTCTCGGGCCCCCGGCTTATAAATGGGCCGGCTGGGTTGGTGTCCAGGTCGGACATGGCCCGGTAAGGCGGTTGCACATTTTTTTTTAAATTATCCGATGTGCAGAAAAACGAAGAAAAGAAATACTAAACATACTCCAAAAATCCTGAAATAAATTTTCCCCGTCGTCTAAAAATCTACCGGACAAGGTGGGCGTTTATTTAGGACTCTAATGCAATTTTGAAAAACACATATTTTTCCTAATTCAAATAAAATAGCAATAAAATTCCCAATAAAAATGTTTATTTGTTTTTTATATTTTTCCTCCACTATTTCATTATTTTGGGGAAGTCATATTATCCCCTCTCATATATTTTGATATGAAATATTTTCGGAGAGAAAAATAATTAAAACAAATGACCCTTGTTTCAATATTTGATATAATTCAAATATGAAAACGATGAAATCCCCAACTCTCTCCGTGGGTCCTTGAGTTGCTTAGAATTTCTAGGATCGCAAAGCAAATATGCAAATGAAATATGATATGCATGAATGATCTATGTATAACATTCCAAATTGAAAATTTGGGATGTTACACTGGTCGGGGGCTGTGCGATGCGTGTTTCTCTCGTACGTACGCGCGTGTGTGCGAGGCGTTGCGCTCTAACTGAACCCGAGCAAGGCGTTGGGCTCTAACTGAACCCAAGCGATTGCACTATAGGCTACGCGTTACTGAACCCGAGCGATCGATCGATGGCTGTTAAGTGAACCCGATCGAGCGATTCCTTTGCTACTACTGCTAACTGAAGCTGATCAATGCTGCCTCTAGATGAATAGTGAGCGTTGTTGGGGGGGGGGTTGGATGAACAGTTCCTGGTGGGGGTTGGATGAATAGGAACCCGTGGTAGTAGAGGCCGTTGCCGCTGGATGAGCAGTACCCCGATCGATCGAGCCGGTGGATGAACAGGACCCCGTGGAGGCTGGATGAACAGGGCCCCGTGGAGGGCTGGTTGAACAGTAGCCTGTGGAGGGCTGGTTGAACAGTAGCCGGTGGAGGGCTAGATGAACAGTAGCCCATGGAGGAGTGGTTGAACAAGACCCCGTGGAGAGGGCTAGTTGAACAGTAGCCGGTGGAGGCTGGATGAACAGGAGCCCGTGGATGAATAGTCACAGGTGGAGGCTGGAGGAGGTCGACGGTGGATGAACAGGAGCCCGTGGAGGCTGGAGGAGGTCGACGGTGGAGATGACCAATATCCCGTGGAGTCCTGTTTTGTGGTACGCCACACCCCTCCCGATGAACAGTACCCCCGTTTCGACCGTAGTGCTCCAACACAAGTCGGTTTCCTCCGTTTTGCGGTATGCCACACCCCTCCCGATCAACAGGATCCCGTTTCAACCGTAGGAGGTCCGTTTCCTCCGTTTTGCGGTACGCCAGACCCATCCCGATGAACAGGATCCCGTTTCGACCGTGGCCAATCGAACACAAGGCCGTTTTCTCCGTTTTGCGGTACGCCAGGCCTCGTTTCCATCGGCTGTTCCATCCAAGCCGGTTGGCTCCCGATGAACAACATGCATTCTGTTGCCTCCCGATGAACATGACGCATTCCGTTGCCTCCCCATGAACACAACGACAACGCAGTTTCTCCGTTCCGACCCATCCACAGCCATGTACACGAGCCATGGTCGTACGTATGCGCGAGTAGGCGTTCGAGACCCCGCCCGTATGTACGTACGTGGCCGTATTTACTTTCTTGCACCCTAGCCGCTGTACGTACGTGTACATGCTACGTGCACGCCTCTACTACCACACGTGTGCGCCTCTACTACCACATGTGCCCTTCCTTACATGGCCACGGTTCATCGCTGCAGCCTGTAGACAGACCGATCGAGCAGTATGTACGTACACGTTCGCGGCCAGAATCACAACGCTACGTACGCTTTGACCGGGTGGGTCCCAACTGTCAGGCACTTCCTTGCGTGCGAAGATGTAGCTGGTAGGTCCCAGCAGTCAGGGGACGAATCATTTTTTTTTGCCCGTAATATGGACGCACTTCCTTGCGTGCGAAGATGTAGCTAGTGGGTCCCAGCAGTCAGGGGGGAAACATTTTTTTCGCAAAATACGGTGGCCCGTCCGGTGGGTCCCTGATGTCAGGTGGAGGAATAATTATTTTCCGCGTAATAAGGAGGCACTTCCTTATTGCGGCCGTGGACCCAGCTGTCAGCCTCTCCACGTACAGTACTCTTCCGATGGAAGTCGGTCGTTGACCACATTGAGCACGCCATGCCGAGAGCACCAAGGCGGTGGACGACGGCAAGGCCTAGGAAGGGGACAACACGGAGCCGAGGAAGACGCGGCAGTGGATGCCCACGCGGAGAGGAGTACGAGGGTTCACTGGTTCGGCTGCGGTGTGAGGATGCCGTTGCTGCAGGGCCTGGCCAGCGGTGGGAGTGGTAGGGGGAGGTGACGCCTCCGCGGCAGCACAACCGACCACGGGAGGCAGGAGCAGGCGGCACGACCGGCACTGCTTTGGGCGGCTGGAGCAAGAAGACCAGAGGTTGAAGAATCACAACGGCCGTTGGATGGACATAGTACGGTCACTGCAGCTAGAATCGTTTATATTGACTAAGTTGACAAAGCCCTTGCTACACGTCAACTTAGTAGGCCCACAGGTCAGCCTCTGAAACGGTGCGCCCCAGATGTCAGGGGGAGGAATCATTTTTTGGGCAGCTGAAGCTAGAATATCCGAGATTGAAGAAGAAGCACGACATCCGCTGGATGGACATCCAATGAACACTGCTACTAGAATCGTGTGTTGACTATAAGTTGACAAAGCCTTGCATACGCGTCAACTTAGTAGGCCCACAAGTGTGTGGCAGAGAACTTATAGCCCATTTGCGATTTGTAAGAATGCACAACCCATTTTTGAATTCTAATGGAATTTAATACCTCCCATTTACAGTTGTTAAAAGTACAACCCATTTTCTAGCTAGACAACGATTAATAATTTCAACCAACCGTTCGAAAGAGAATTCAATAAAATTTCCCACATTTTGATAGGATCCGCAATATTTTTTCCTGAAATTTCTAGTCTGATTAAATACAATTTCAATATAATTTTGTATTACGTAAAAGTCCAACGAAACATTGCGTGCGCAACAATTAACGAAATTAAAATTTTCAAAATTTCAAAATTAATATTTTATAAACTAATTACATGTTTGGTGCATTTTTTTATAGTTACTGCCCAGTTTTTATAATTACATCCCATTTATTATTTCTTAAAGCCCATTTTCTTGTTAAGCCTAATGCATCCCTCCTAGGAAAGATTTGCAGCCCAGCGGGGCGGAGAATAACAAGTTGACCCGGATTGTGTACAACTGTCGGCAAAGTCGCATTGCTGATGTTGAAAAAAAGCCCTGTGTAGTACAGTACAACCTTACATGGCTAGTCAGCCCACATTCAGCGATGCCGGAAAGGCCCAAACAAGGCTTCTATACAACTTTTTGAAGTCAATGAGTACAATGGAACCTAATTAAAAGCTGTCACGAGCGAAGAAACAATTCAACGGGTCCCACTTGTGCGTGTTTGTGTGTGTGTGTGAGAGAGAGAGACCCATTGGTCGATGCTCGTAAATACATCTTTCAGCCATATGCATTGATGATGCTCAGTTGAAACTTATATAGTTGACACAATCATATAGAACATCATAGCACACTAAACTTGCACACAAAAATTTCACGCAGGCGGCACAATCAGGGTGGAAGCAGTGGATCGCTAAGGGTAGGGCTATGTTGAAACCAACGAACTCGCACATAATAGTTCATCGTCTTTATCAATGACGGGGAAATATCTTGAATGTTGTGCAAAGAAAACAGACAGACAACCCAATATATAAGTTCTGCTAGAACATTAAGTTGACGTACAACCCTTTCTAAAAAAAGTTCAGGTAAAAAAATAGAACAGGTCGTCTGACAAGATTCAGTTGTTACCTCAAATTAGAGCACATCCAGGCAGCCAGCCCTGCCTCTTCTCCCAAAGAAGCAGTGGCCTCTGCCGCGCGATGGAGCAGGCCCTGTGCCATCCATCATTCTGAGCAACACGGGGAAAGTCTAACGTTGACTCCTGTAATGGATGTCGCCGATGGACCCGGGCACCAGCGGCGGTGGCAGGAATTCGATTGATGGATTGACCACTTCTTCGACATGCACGAACAATTGATACTGGTACATCCCTAACGTGGTCCGCGGCGGCCTTGGTGGTGACGAATATTACAACCCCGGTTCCTGCACCGGTATATCAACACCAATCACCTTCGGTATGGTGGACGGCTTCTTTATCCATGCCATAACCGTCAGAGCCCAGCTGTCTAGAGGAACAAACATACATACGAGCTCACCTCCAAGGTCGTTGATAAGCTCATTCATGGACTCGCTGTTCCAAGCACGTCGAGGCATGCCATGGAAGGTAAGCTTTGTTAAAAACTCAAGCTCAGAGGGCACCGCACCCCATCTTGGGTGCCACCGATCAAATCTCACCAGCGCGCCATCGCAGAATAAACGCCGGGAAGATTCGAACACACGACTGCAGTCGAAAGTTGTCCGGAACCTGACGAAGAAATCAGCCAGTGGCGGACAGACTTCGACGAGCAAGTCACTTATTTGGATGTCGTGCGCAATGCCAAGAGCTTTGACAAGATCGTCCAGCGAGACGGTAGGCCGGTTGCCGTTGATGGTTACCATCAGCACTTTGCCGGCAAACTGGTCGTCTAGCACCGCCATGCCACTGTTGAGCGACAGGATGCAGCGCTCAAAGGCAGGACGGACCTCAGGATCTCCGGCTCGGGGATTTGGGGGAACTGGAGTAGGAATCAAGATTCCAGAGGTGGGGGAGGGGCGGTTCATTGGGGATGAAAAGGTAGCATGAATTTCGAACACGCGCCAATATGCTCTCGGCGCGCAAGCGCACGAAAACACCGGTGGCGCCCACATGTCGGCATAAGAGTCCCTATTCTTTCTTTTTTTAGAGCCCGGCCTTTTTTTGAGGATCTTTTCAGAGCCCGGCCTGAGAGTCATAATTGACCTATTTGGCATTGCGTTACTACTCGGCCCATATTCAACGACACCTCACTGGCCCAAACAAGTGTACATCATCGAAAAGACAGTGATCTTAAATTATAACTTGAAAAAGGAGATATACTCTGAACACTGGAGAATAGTGATGCCCTCATTCATGGATTTTGATCTCTCTTCCCTCATTGAACCAGTTGTGGGTTTGGATATTCTCACTAAGCCTTTTGAGAAGGAGGAAATGGACATGATTGTCAAGCATATGCCAGTTGATAAAGCTCCAGGTCCAGATGGTTTTAATGGTCTCTTCTTCAAAAGGTGCTGGCACATAATTTCCCAGGATTTTTATGAATTGGCCCAGGCTTTCTTTGATGGTACTACTCATCTGGAAAATATCAATGACTCATACATAACTCTGGTGCCTAAGAAGCCCTCCCCTGAAGAGGTGGGTGACTTCAGACCTATCTCTTTAACAGGAATGGGTCTTAAGTTCTTGTCTAAGATGGCAGCCAATAGGTTTCAAGAGGTGATTATGCAGTGTGTCCACAAGAACCAGTATGGTTTCATAAAAAGCAGAACAATTCAAGATTGTATTGGGTGGACCTTGGAGTATTTACACCGGTGCCACCAGTCCAAGAGACCTATTGTGATTCTAAAGTTGGATTTTGAAAAGGCTTTTGACTCCCTTGAGCATGAGGCCATTGTGCAAATATTGAGATATAAGGGCTTTAATGAGAAGTGGATTCTTTGGATGAAGCAACTTCTATCCACAGGTACCTCATCTGTTCTGCTTAATGGAGTTCCTGGTAGGAAGTTCATATGTAAAAAGGGTGTCAGACAGTGTGATCCAGTCTCTCCCCTCCTTTTTGTCCTAGCTGCTGATCTTCTGCAGACTGTAATTAATGACATGTTCAGAAGGGGCATTCTTCACTTACCTATACCTTGTCATGATCAGGATTACCCTGTGATTCAGTATGCTGATGACACTCTTATTATCTTGCCTGCGGACAAGGACCAACTTATAGCTCTGAAGGATATGCTCAGGTTCTTCTCTGTGTCCACTGGTCTGGATGTGAACTATCACAAATCCTTTATTATTCCCATCAATGTGGACACTGCTGTCATGACTGAATTAGCCTCTGCATTTGGATGCCAGATTGGGAAAATGCCATTTACCTACCTTGGGTTACCAGTAGGAACTACAAGGCCTAAAATGGTGGATTTTATGCCATTGGTTGATTGCATGGAGAGGAGAATGACAGCTAGTTCATCTTTTTTAAATCAGGGGGAAAGACTGCAGTTTCTTAACTCTGCCCTGTCCTCTATGCCCATTTTCTTCCTTTGCAGTTTGGCTATCCCTGCTGGAGGAGGAATAGGGGTCAGCCTGCCCCCTCCCTAGCTGCGTGGGACCTTATTTGCAGGCCAAAAAACAGGGGAGGCCTTGGTATTCTTAACCTTGGTTCTCAGAATGTTGCACTTCTGATAAAACATGCGAATAACTTTCTTAATAAAAAGGATCTCCCTTGGGTGTCTTTAATTTGGGATACCTACTATCATAATAGGGTCCCCCAAGGAACTTCTAATTGTGGCTCTTTCTGGTGGAAGGATATTTGCAAGGTCATGCACCATTTTAGGGAGTGTGCTTGGGTTCAGATTAATGGAGGGGACACTGCTCTCATGTGGTCAGATAACTTGCAGCTTAATGGTCAGGTGTCTAGCATTCAACTCAGATTTCCCAGGCTCTATTCCTATGTTAAGGACCCCTGGATCACTATTCATGAGTTCTTGGACTCTCAGGATATGTTCCAGCACTTCCACCTTCCTTTGTCCAGCCAGGCTTTTGATGATCTGACTATTCTCCAGTCCATGTTGGGTGGCCTCAATAGAACACCTGGGTCCAAGGATATTTGTTTTTGGAAGGGCACTGCCAAGGGATACTCGCCAAAGTTGTTTTACTCACATACTTTTGCATCAGAATCCTTCAACCCTTTGACAGCTTGGATCTGGAAGTCCTCTTGTACAATGAAAATTAAAGTTTTTGCTTGGATGCTTATTATGGACAGGTTGAACACCAAGGACATGGTGGATAGGAGGCATTGGCATTTGGAGGATGGAGTAAACTGTGTCCTTTGTCCTTTGCAGACTAGGGAAACAAGGGATCATCTGTTCTTTAATTGCAACTTTAGTGTCAGAGTGTGGAACTATCTGCAAATTGATTGGTCATCTGGTGACTCCATGGCTCATTTGGTTATTAATGCTAGCAGGAGTTTTAGGAAGCCCTTCTTCACCGAAGTGGTATTCATTGCTTGCTGGAATATCTGGATCATCAGGAACGCTAAGGTCTTCAGGCATGAGAGAGCTAGATTCAATAAATGGAGAAGTGCATTCATCCATGACATCAGCTTAATGCAATATAGAGTGAAAGCTGCCTACAAAGATGATCTCCTCCGCTAGATTTCTTTTCTGCCACCTTGAGGCCAATAGTCTGTATCTCTTAACTTGTTAGTTCTCCTTCTTCCCCTAGCTTACTTTGATTACCTCTTGTAATCCCCCATTATGCTTGTACTGGCTCTCTTTTTATCAATAAAGTTTTGATATGCTGTGGGGGTTTCCCCTACAGTTCCCAGTCAAAAAAAAACATTCAAACACTAACTAGTGACTACTACTAACATAAACAACAAGACATAATAGTTCACAAGAAGTCTTGCTACACCACCAAAACGCACCCATATGCAGCACTCTGACTCTCGTGATCCAGATGAGAATGACATTCTAAATAGAGGCAACTATTACATAGTAAGAGTGACATAGATGAGGATGACCAAATGACAAGGAATATGCATAACAAAAGAGAGAACTACCCATCCAGAACAAGCAGCAAAGACAACAAGTCATTCGAAGAGGGATGATCCAACACCATCATAATTTGCAGCCCCGGTTCAGCCACCAGTGATCCGGAGACACCAGTACTCCACCCTTTCGACGCAACAACCCAATTACCTATCAACCTGAAGGCTTGAACCACATCACTGCCTGTCGGGCTCGACACATCCAAGGACCAAAGTTAATCCAGATGCCTTTGTCATTATCACCCTCTTTTGGCTGCAGGCTGTATCGTTGACAATCAGGGGAGTTTGCTCCCGAACTCCTAGGGCTCACCGTGTAGACACCGTTTTCCATAGCAAACAGAGCCTCTCTGCCATCAAGGTCCTTGCCAACGGTGATCTCCTAGTTAATCGGATAATTGAGTCCAAGAAACAGAGAGTATGAACCAAGGCTGTTTACCCGCCTCCAACTCAAAAATCCTGCAGGCCCCAACAAGCTGGTATCCTGCTCATAGACGTAACAGCCACTGTCCGGATACTCACGTATTTCACGGTGCTTGCATACAGTGGGGTTTTTGCAATATAACTTTTCCGGCTCATGTGACTGAATGATCATCAGTCTTTTGCCGTCCTCTGACGAGCGAGGAACCAGTTGTGCTTCCCTATTTTTGGCAAAGGTGGTGTGATTACAAAGGGCAGTAACTGTAGGGACACTGCATCATATCAAAAAGGACAGGCATTGTTAATGTAAAATCAACATTTTTCAGAGTATGATTAGGATAATGCAAAAACAACATTGATAGGTCCATGTTAGAACTGGGAGGAAAATAACGGGAAATGTATACTGGGTTCGAAAATATAGAAGTGCCATGCATGGTTATACTCATGTTATCTCACAATCGATTCTTCACAGGAAAGTACCATGTCATGCATGTTATGTAATCATGTTCTGTCCTCACAAACAAATTCTTCAAGGAAACTAATAGACCATGCATTGTTATATACTCATGTTCTGTGGGCAAAATTTTTGTGAGCATATTATTCTAGCTATTGATTGCTGAAGGGCGAACATAGGTATGTACACATGGTAAGCATTACAGGATTTCACTACTTCAAAATATAGAGTTCTCCATATGCACATTTACTTCCCTAATGTATGGTTATATGCAATCAACAGTGTGATGCATGTTTTTACATCATGAAAATGAGGAAACTAACATGGCCATTGATACACACTCATATTTAGTAGTATATATAGATCACTATAAAATAAGGTGATTATCAATATCTTCCTAACAGTTTGATTATTCAGGGGTACAAATTGGTTGTAATGACATGGTCACAATCGCATGAACTAACTCATTCCAAATATAGCTGATTTACAGCGTCTCTAATACATTGCCATAGTTCTACTCAAATTCTGCTCAAACAGGGATATGTCAATCATCACAAAAAGTTCAAAAAGTGTCATGGCATCATCATTAACATCAGATGGAAACAACTTACATGCACCGCCCCAGCAATACGTGGTGCCATCTGCTTTCTTGATCGCGTAGATGATGCCATTGTGTTCAATAGCATAACAGAGGTGTGTATTAGCTTTGACGACGATCCACTGCGAGCTGAGTTGTCTCCAGCTAAAGAAGGCACCGGCGGAAAGATAGGCGAGTCCCTTGTCGAACAACGCAATTAGCTTGAATTCTGCGTAATCCGCATGTCGGGTGGGCACTTGGCAGATTACAATCTTCTGCAAAACAAGGTGCGTCCAACTGACGACGTAATCTAGCTGACTTGGACCGCGAAGGTAAAACTCTATATCATCCAACGGTGGAAGGGTAATCTCATGGGAGGTCTGGAAGTTCACGAGCACCAACTTTTCACCGTCTTCTCTGATGCAGCCATCCAGTGGGAGTTCATGCCGACCCAGTACATACTTGCAAGAACTTACGGGCGATGGTGATCGGATCAAAGTCGAGGGAAATGATGTACGGCGACCCACTACATAGTTGCAAGGAAGTTTTGGCTAATGGAGGTCGGATTGAAGTCGAGGGGCATCATGTACGCCTCCATTTGATGGTGAGCAAATCTCGCAAGACCAGATAGAAGCAAGCAGGGTGTCTTGAAAAGCTTGGGCCTCGCTTCAACGATGGTCGTGTGCATGCCCCTCGAGCATGCAGCCAGCCGCAGGGCGCTCAACATATCCATACACGAACAACAGAGGTCGAGGACGTCACTTGGGAGATTGCTCCAATCGCGGCTCATATGGATGCTGCGCGGTTCGCGTTTGGCTATGGTGGAGTTTGGAAGGTGGGTTTTTGGCGGGCTTGATTTACAGGGGAGAAGGCTTTCGGTGCTGGAGCGGCTAGCGAGGGAATAGTGGTATTGGGGGAGGCAAGCGAGGCGAGGGTACGCGGGGGCACAGTGAGATGATGAACAGTGACCTCAGGATCTCCGGCGAGACGGAGATGGAGATGGAGTGGTGCTAGGGGAGAGGGAGACGAGGTGAGGCATGCTATACAGCGGCAGTGACAGTGACTGCACAGTGCACAAGGTGAGGCTGACTTTGGTAACCCAGACACGCCGCCTGGACTGGTGTCACCTCGGGCGCAGGGTCTTGTCACTTCACTGTGAGGACCGGATGAATAATAGTATTTTGACCATCAAGTGTACCATAGTTGTACTACTACTAGTAGTAGGAGTAGTAGGAACATGAGTAGTACTCCCGTGCTAGCATGCCTCTGGGTTCACTTCATCCTCAAGGTATCATCCATATTGCGAGCAGAACCAAATTCTCGTGCATGCGGGAGCGCGAAGAAGGACTTTTCTTTTTTGAGGATAACCACATATTCCATAACTAGAGAATGTTGTGTCTCCCACGCACACGCCAATATCCATCCGAACCAGCTACGACACATTTTTTATCCGTTTACATAGGTCCCACCTGTCAGGAGGGGTGCAAAAATAAAAAGGAATCATAAAATGTCTCGCCACGGTGATTCGAAAGAGTGGCCTCAACTAGCTAGTGGCACATGTAGCGCTGGAAGGATGGGCACGTACAGGGACAGGCCCCACTCCTCAGTCTACCCATGTAGCCTTTTCGTTTAGTCTACCTAGCCGTCTAATCAACTGCCTGCAGGCCACTTCTCCCATTTACTTCTCCACCGGGAACCGATTTTCCTCGGCTTCTTCACTACTCCTTGATCTTCATTTGCATCCAAACCACACTGCATTCACATTGTTTTAACCTCTTCACATCCTCCTGGAGTAATTTCGAAGCCCCTATAAATAATCATATTCTTCAGTTAGACTAGCCATCTAATCCTAATTCTCCAAACCATAGCCCTCTGATCCAGCGGTTCCAAATGGCGAAAGAGATCGAGATGCAGGTGTTTAGCGTCCAACATGTCCTCGTCGAGGGCTCGTTGAGCATAGTTGCCACAGTCACCGACCACCCAAGGGTTGTTCGGAAGTGGATCAACAATGTATCCAACTCCCTCCAAAAGGTAGAGATGAATGTCATCGGTCTCGACGCAGAGTACACGGAGCGTGCCACTGGGAAGATCCAACGCGCCACCATCCTTCAGCTGTGCCTCGAAGATGGTGTTTTGGTGTACCACATCATACACGCGCCCTCCATACCAGGTGAGCTTCACGATTTCTTGTCTTAGGAGGACATATACTTCTATGGGGCAGCCTTCGGAGGGGACAAACAGAAGTTGGAGCCGTACAACTTTGATTTGAAAAGCATCGCTGACATACAAACCAAAATAAAAATTCCTGTAGAAGATTGTGATAAACCGACACCATCCCTATTCAACATAGCAAATTTTGTGCTAGGAACAAATCTTCAGAAGGGTGACGAGACGCTGGCATTAAGGTCGTCTGGATGGGAGAATTATCCCTTGACATATGAGCGGATAAAATATGTTGCCCTTGATGCCCGTGTGAGTTTCGAGATAGCTGCAAGGTCCAGAGAGCTTGTTGCGAAGCCGTCTCCCACAGAAAATGAGAACAAGAAGAAGAAGAAGAAGAAGAAGATGGTACACCAGCAGCAGGGCATTATGGATGGATGAACTATTTCCTCTCTCGTAAAAGAATATATTCCATCTCTATGTATATTGATATAGATGGACTATTTCGATGGTGTGCATGTCTTTGGAACAAGTAGTAGCGTGGGTCCGCTTGACTATAAGGAACTATTTATCTGCCTAGCTTCCTCTACTACTCATTCCAGTGATCGATATGCAATGCATGTGTCCGTAGACATGACAACTTTTCAATGGAAGTTGAACCACAACGACCATCACGTTTCTTGTTTCTACCACTGCCACACCCACCCGCGATTCCCACGACGCTGCTCCAACCACCAGCATGACGTCCCCCGACATGCGCCTCATCCCTCTCGGCCCCACCGCTCCTCTGCCTTTGTGTGCATGACATGAGGGCTAGTGAACTGTGGCGACCATCAACTTTCTACCATAGCCACACCCGATTGGACGCGGTTTGCCTGCTCCGATCCGTACTCCCGCACCATCGAATTTTCATCCAGCGGCTGTGACACATTTCGTCCCGGGCATCAATCCTCAGCTGGAGTACTTCTGTACTACAGTTAGTACCCACCGGTGTGGCCATGTACGCCTCGTAACGCCTCGACGTCCAGCTGTGGCACCCTCGCCACGGCCACGCCACCACCGGCCGGTTCATCTCGAACGAGTGAGTCGCGAACCACGCCACCACCATGAGAATGACATGTGGGCTACCAGGATTTAAGGTCCGCATGTCATTGACTCATAGGCCGGTGCAGTAAGCCACTGAAGCTCGGTCCTGTGGGCCTCGAGAGGGAAATGTAACTCCTGCGGCAGGCCTTGTGGTGCTCCCGCAGTACGAGTTCGTGCCAAACCCGGATGAGATTTGGTAACCAACTAGTAAGCTACGCGTGCATTGCACGCATGAGATTTGGTAACCAAATCTCTACTCTCTATATCTATATCTATCTATATCTATATCTATACTCTTATAAAAAATAGAGTTGGTGATGATGGTGTGCCTACCATCCTGCAATATAGGCCGTCCGATTTATATCTGACAGATAGGAAGGAAACTTTGGCAATTTTGCAAAAAGATGCCCACACACCTCTCCACATTTGCAAATAAGGCCTTCTCTTGTTCATCCTTTTCTCCCACAACATAAACTACTCATACAAATGCATCTTGATTTTCCGTGCAACGCATGGGCATCTTGCTAGTTATGAATAAATAACACTCTATCAACAAGCCCCATCAGACACCAAATTTCTTGGCTTCCGTGCTACAGCTAGATCTTCCCCTCGTTTCTATTTTCCACCCTGGCGGCGGGCGGGGTGCGGTTTGCCAATGGTCGGTTTGCTCAACGGCGGTCCCACATGAAAGTGAAAATGCTAGGCAACACGCCTTCCCTGGCTATGTGGCTTGCCAGAGGGGCCGTGGAGTGCTCCCGATTCCTGGGCGTGTGGGGGTGCGACGCGAACGTGGCAGGCCTTTTCCTTTTACTGGCAACGTGCTCGTGCATTGCGACGGATCCAAAGTAGTAGAATAGTAGTACTTGTTCACAAACTTGAAAGAAATCACTCTTGTTTGATATACTCTGAATATATTACTTTTCACTCAAAATATATTTCTCAGGCTGTTTTGATGAGGTGAGGGAGGGATGTGGTTAATTTCAAGATAATAAGGGGTTTTCTGCAAATTGGAGCAGAGAAGTGGGCTATTGTTGCAAAAATGCCACAACTTACCTCACAGCCGTTAGATGCAGATCTAATGGTCAGAAACGATGGATGGCAGACACACCACCATCACCAACTGAGTGTTTTATAGGAGTAGGAGTAGAGAAAAATGTATAAATTGTAACATTTGGTTTTGCTCCTTGGCACGATCGATAGATAGAAATAACGATTGGAAACGCTAGGGTAGGGCTATTTCCGCCAGATAAGAAGGGTTCGTAGTAGCTAGGTTGGCGCATCGTCGGTTTGGTCACATGCGGTCCGACATGTTCTAGTGTTTCTAGCAAGATGCCCGTGCGTTGCACGAAGTTGATGGAAAAGGTAAGCACAACTTATAAATTGATGGATGGAGTACTAGTTATAGTGATGCATATAATTAAGCAAAGGGATCGCACATGTCGGTATTGACTGGAACGATAATGCAATAGCACAATAAGAATTAAGGCCACGATGATGCGATCGTAGTGGTGGCTACATGAGGCAAGAAGAAAGATTCATCCATCAACGTACGACCTCCTCCTCCTCAACTTAGTGTGCCGGGCCACCGACCGGCGGCTAAGGAGCGGCGGCTTTTGTGGCGAGGTCAAGGTGCTTCTCAACAAAGGCATCCAAGGCTTCAAGCCGGTTGAGGAAGGCCAACGTCATAGCATCCTCAATGGCCTTGTAGATACCTATGTACATGATTTGCTCGTACATGTGTATGTGTAGGTCGACGAATTCTTGCAGGGCGAGGCGCCTCGCGGCGAGCGCGACCTCCACGTGGACATTCTTCGTGGCGTTGGCGGGCAGTCGCAGGGCCACTAGTGCTTGAAAGAGGTTCCGGCCATGGAGGCCGATTAGGGTGGTAGGCAATGAGGAGCCTGGGCGCGCGGTCTGGAGGAGTACGGCGATGTTGTCCCCAAGCTTCTTTAGGACGGTGAACTTGTTGGTGGTGGCAACGATCATTTGGTCTAACTGAGAGTCATAGTTGGCGTTGACGGCGGCCATCCACCAGCTGGTCGCGAACACCGTCTGGAGACGATCCTCGGCGCCATGCCGTAGGCCGGCGTCGTGGACCATGTGGCACAACCGCATGCCGCTCGCGCGCATCGCCGCCATGGGTCTGGAGTGAACACTTTTGCACTTAGTGTAGGTGCTTAGGGAAATGCTTAGGTGCGTACGATGTGGTAGATGCATTGGAATGGAGGGGCGCCTTTATATGAGTGCAAACTGCGTTGCATTCACATCGTGCAGCCTCTTTTCCCGGTCCTCCTCCCATTACTTCCCTCATGCATGCACGATGCTAATTGAAGGAGGATGCATCATTGGCCGTTCAACATTTCGGGAACCGCTACCCCTCCCTCGTCTGCATTAAAGACGTATCGGGAACTGCGCCGCCCGCTGTCAAATCGAATAGTACTGCGCCGCCCGCTGCACGCTCGGCTGAACACGCCTCCTCACCTCCATCAAACCCCTCCGCTAAACGCGCATGCAAACCGAGAAACCTACTCCGGCCACACGGGCCGAAATTAAACGCAACATCGGCCGAGCTCCTCCCGTCTGCCCTAAGTTTAAACTAGGACAGACACCGGCCAAGCTCCTACCGTCCGCCCTCTATTTAAACGAGGCCAGACAAACAGCGGGCAAGAATCGGACCCCTCCGCCGCTCCCCCATCTCCTCCTTCACCATTTTCTCCACTCTTCCGATGGCTTCCCAGGAGCCATTCTCCGGCATACTACCCGGCTGGGTGGCCCGCCGAGCCCTCCGGATATGGGCGAGGCCGTTCGGTGCTTCATCAACCTCGCTTGGCCCGACGGAGCCAGTTGCCGCCCCAATCCGGTGCGTGGTTCAGCAACTCGCCCCTCCAGTTCAGCTCGATGAGGAGTGGCGAGTTGCTCCACGCCGGCACGTCGGCGAGCATGCTGGTACGGGCGTCGTCGCTGCCGCGTCGTACCGCACCACCAGTGTCTGCGGTGGCCGCGCCTCCCGTGTCTATGGGCGCGCCTCCCGTGCCTGCGGCAATGCCATGCAGGCAGAGACAGAAGCTGGGTGTGTGGAGAGCGACGAGTCGGTTGCCAGCTTCTCTGTGTCCGCTGCCATCATCGAGGAGAAGTAGAACACGGGAGGCCGCCACCACTTGGGTCCCATGAAGGCCACCGCCGAGGTGACGACTGTGCATTCATGTGGTTTCTTTGTTGCTTCATCTCTTCCGAGGACCTTCGTCGACCCCGCAAGTGTCTGCCGGACATGAGGAAGACAATGGGATCCGCGGGGGGCCATTTAGATTAGGTACTCCCTCCCTGCTGGCGGGAAATATTTGTTCTAAGAATGGATAAATTCGATGTGTTTATAACTAAAATAAGTCTAGATACATCCATTTCTAGGACAAGTATTTCCGGATGGAGGGAGTATTAATTATACCAAGAGAGCCGGATTAGCACTGCTTAGTTCATGTAAATGTAATGAAATCCATCACGTTTATATGAAGATCCAGCTTTTTTATACGAAACCCTGTATGCTTATATGAAAACAGTCTGTGTTTTCTTAAATTTCATCTGGTTGGTTAGAGTTGTGAAAATGTATGCCGCTGGCGTTTGATGTCGTCCTCCATGGAAGGAAGCGGGAGAAAATTTGCCAGCTGCCGTTGGAGATGCTCTTATGCTGGAAATAATAGAGTCACATCCAATCCGTTTGAGTTAATTCGTGTATGATTCTCCCTCTATAAAAAGTTAATTCCATGTACAGTGTACATGTGACTTGTAGGGTGGCTACAGCTTCGTACAGAAAGTTAAAAAGAAACAAGTCCATCCTTAATATTGTATTCTAAGTACTCTGTGGGTTCCACTGTCATACAGTAGCGAAAGAAGTATATATTAAATAAATAATATATAATATAAAAATCTAAAGTTAAAGACAAAATTCAAACTCAGGTCATCGCGTTGCGAGCATCCGGCGCTAACCAGTCCAGCACATTTTTGTTGTAGACCATGCTGGAGATATATCTCCATGTCTACTCTTATACTCCATCCGTTCCTAAATATTTGTCTTTTTTAGATTTCAAATGGAGTACCACATACGGATGTATATGTAGACATATTTTAGAGTGTAGATTAACTCATTTTGCACCGTATGTAGTCACTTGTTGAAATCTCTAAAAAGACAAATATTTAGGAATGGAGGGAGTAGAAAACAGAGTTGGTGATGATGGTGTGCGTGCCATCCCGCAATATAGGTCGTCGGATTTATATCTAACGGATAGGAAGGAAACTATCGCAATTTTGCAAAAAGATACCCACACCCCTCTCCACGTTTGCAAAAAAAGGCCTTCCCTCGTTGATCCTTTTCTATACTCTTACTAGCAATGTGCCCGTGCGTTGCAACAGATCCAAAATAGAATAATACATGTTCACAAACTTGAAAGAAAAACACTCTAGTTTGGTGTATATATCACTAAAAATACTCGTATTAGGTTTCACTCAAAATATATTCCTTGTGGCTGTTTTGATGGGGTGGGCGAGGGATGTGGTTGGTTTCAAGATACTAAGGGGTATCTGCAAATTGGAGCGGAGAAGTGGGGTCTTGTTGTAGAAATTCCACGACTTACATCATAGTCGTTAGATGCAGATCTGATGGTCAGAAATGATGGGTGGCAGACACACCATCATCACCAACTGAGTCTTTTATAGGAGTTAGAGATAAAAAAACAGAGTTGGTGATGATGGTGTGCCTACCATCCTGCAATATAGGCCGTCCGATTTATACCTGACGGATAGGAAGGAAACTATGGCAATTTTGCAAAAAGATACCCACACCCCTCTCCATATTTGCAAATAAGGCCTTCCCTCGTTCATCCTTTTCTCTCACAAGATAAACTACTCATATAAATGCATCTTGATGTTCCGTGCAACGCATGGGCATCTTGCTAGTCTCTCACAAGATAAACTACTCATACAAGTGCATCTTGATGTTCCGTGCAACGCACGGGCATCTAGCTAGTTTCTTTTAAAATAGTTACCGCGATAATTGGGTTGAAGTGATATATTATATGTCTGCCCCGAATGATTTCAGATTCACTAGTAGTAACAAAGAAAAGGTTGTCTTGTTAATTAACAGAAAACAGGGTGAAAACTATCACATGAGGCTGGTGAAAACAAGGCACATTGGGTTCAGCGTCATCGTCACTACAGCTGTGCGCGCGCGAGAAGTCTACATATCGAGTGGGCTACGGAGAAAAAGACGTATCTCGTGTGTTTGAGCGAGGCACAGAGACATAATGTTTGAGAGAGAAACCGATTGAAAGATTAAGATCAGATCGAGTTGTCACCCTTCTGCTGTCATTGTTGGGGTTGGGGGTGGGGAAGGGGAGGGAGAGAAAGACGTATCGAGAGTGTGCGCGGTAGGCACAGAGGCACAACTAGCAAGTGTGTGGGTGTGTGTGTGTGTATCTGTGTGTGTTTGAAAGAGGAGTAGATAGATTACTATCAAGATCGAGGTGCCACCCTACTCCTTCGGTGTCGGGTAGTGTGTGTGTGTGTGTGTGTTTGAGATAGAAGCCAGTCGATAGATTAGTATCAAGATTGAGGTGTTACCCTACTCCTTCGGTGTGGAGAAGTGTGTGTGTGTGGGTGGGTGCGTGGGGGGGGGCAGTGACACTTACATATCTCTACTCTTATAAAAAACAGAGTTGGTGATGATGGTGTTCCTGCCATCCTGCAATATAGGCCATCCGATTTATATTTGACGTATAGGAAGGTAACTATGGCAATTTTGCAAAAAGATACCCACACCCCTCTCCACATTTGCAAATAAGGCATTCCCTCATTCATCTTTTTCTCCCACAAGATAAACTAATCATACAAATGCATCTTGATGTTCCGTGCAACGCATGGGCATCTTGCTAGTAGGGAGAAGGAGTTTGTGTGACCCATATCTATATTAAGGGATAGGTAGATAGGATGTGTGTGAGCCATACTTACAGCATCACGGAGATAAACAAACGGTGTGCATGCAAGTGCCGGAAAAATGAAGCAATAAACAATGTCTACGCGCATGTGTGTGTGTGAGAGAGAGAGATAGAGATAGAGAGAGAGAGCGAGATCTCAAAACAAAAGGTGCTCTACTGGAATCCCATTGTATGTATTCATATGGTTCCGTAACTCGAGTTAACCTTAGGCATATGTGTGAGAGACATAATTGTCCTTTGACACATTAGTGGTTGTGGGTGGGTGGAATTAAAGGGGTGGGCATGTTGGACAGAGAGAGCGTGTGTGTTTCTGTGTGAGAGACTTGTAGGACGGGATAGAAAGGCGAATTCTAACCTTGACGGAGGGAGAGAAATACATGAAGTGCGCGTGTGTGATTCCGATGCCCACGTGGAAATGAGATATGTATGCGTGTGAGTGAGATTGCACAATTCATTCACGTATCACTATCTAGCGATCGTGGACGTGCATCCCTTGAACATAAATCAATATCTACTTCATATCGTGGACAAAGGTACAATATCGATTCAACGCTATAAGTATTGGACTCTCACATATCACATTCTTTTCTATCTAAATAAACCTTTTCAATTGTGCATGCCAAAGTTAAGGTGATGTTTCTTCAAAAAACCAATGTAGCTATCATGTGCATGCACCATTGTTACTCTTGCATTCAAATTCATTAGTCTTGGATGATTTAAGTTTCTATTATGAAGTAATATATGTAATATTCATATATGAATTCAACGGGTACGCAACTTATGAAATGGAGGCTATGTAATCACATGAGGTAACAATTTTAAGTAGCGGACTACAATATCCATTTCTTTTGTGGGACTACAATATCCATTTCTTTTTGTGCGCCTCTACACTAACACGTCAATGCATTATGTTTAAAGTAAATAACCAATGGCACTAAATTATCTATTTACACGAGAAATACATAGGCTGAGCGTTTGGTCCTTTTTTTGTGAACGCGCCTCTACACCCATACGATTGGCCGCGCCCGTGTGAACGTCCAAGTTATCGGCGCATCATCTCGAGTTATTGCCTTTTTTCTCGGGTGGACTTCACACCAGTTATTAACTGCTGACGCGTGCCCCGTGTACACAGTCTCGCATGACCTTGCCGCTAGAACGGTCCAAAATTGTTGAAACTTGATACGAATGATCTCGCGGGCGGCAAAATCTCCCGCCTCCTTCTAAAATTTCCGCCACCTAGTCTTTAGCATGCGAAATTCCCCTTTTATCCTTGGTGCACGGAGAACAACAGTAACAATACCGCCCTCATCTACATAATAGGTCGGGGCTGCTTTGGTAACTTCCGGTTCCCCCCACCACACGGCACCCCCATTTCCTCCCCCCCCCCCCCCCCCCCCGCAAAAACGACTAACTCCACAACACCAGAGCATCTTACATCACGCCGTCCGTACTTCATCAGCCTTTCTACCACTCCCCTCTCGAAACCCTAGACTGCTTATCCACCAGCGTACCAGAGCCCATTCACTGCCAGCGGCGTCCACCTCGCCGGATCTGCTTCTGCGGCCGCATCTACCCCTCCCACCTCCACTAGAAACAAGTAGACTACTCATCCACCACTGTACCACAGCCCATTCAGTGCCGGCCTTGTCCACGGCGCTGGATCTGCTTCACCGGTACTCTCGTCAACCGTAGTGCATCTGCAGCGGCTCATTCGTACTCCCCACCGGAGACGCTTCATCCACACCCCCCTGTAACGCCCCGAGACCGATGCTCCAGACGCCTTCCTTATATTTCATGTTCGCCGTGTGTATTTATTTGTTTGTTGCATTCATCATCACATCATACGCATTGCATCCGCATGTTTTCTTAAACTTGTGGTCCGTTCATAGTTCCCGTTTCTCCCTGTTGCCTTCATTGTCCCTTCGAGACCAACCGTTCTTTTGTTGTCCGACCGTCTGAGCCTCTCTGCACAATGCACAAAACCCCTTCTCGCGCGCGTCCGAAACCTGTCCCGAATTCGACCGCTCAGTTATCACCGTTGGGTCCGGATCATCACCAAACATCCATAAAACATCGCCGTTTCTTATTTAGACTTTCCTAGCCTATCTATTCTCGACCGTCAAATTTTGATCGGATGATCCAACTCCCCTCCTTTTCCATATATATAGTCTACATCTAGTCCACCCACATGCCTATTTGGACAAACCCTAGACCAACTCCCTAAAATTCCTCCTCGGCCGCCGCCACACTCAAATCCCACCTCGGTATCGTCCCAGATCCATCTCCCTCCAACCAGCGCCCGAGGCCGTGCCTCCATTTCCCTCCTCTGCTCGATCCTCCTCTTCCCTCCTCTGCTCGATCCCGAATGGATCGTGAGCACCGAGCGCCTCCCCGTCGCCTTGCCCGTCCACGCCACCGGCGACAACATCAGCAGCCCCCACGTCCCCGAGCACCTCTCCTCTCGTTCCCGCAATGCCCCAGCTCCCTGCCTCCCGTGCTCGTCCCCGAGCAAGCAGCTCAGCGCCCCGCCGGCCCCCACTGAACGAACAGATGAGCGTCGTCGCTCTCTCCCTTGTTCCTCCTCCCTCCCGTGGCTTCCTCTGCCTCTCATCCATCCTCTCTCTTCTCTGTACAGGTGCTCCCCGTGCCATGGAAGCCACCGCAGGCCTCCACGTCGAGCTCCGCCGCCCTTGGATCTCCTCTCCCCGTGGAGCTACTCGAGCCCTGCCCAGAGCATCCAAGCCGCCGGTGAGCTCCTCCGCCGCGCACACCCCCTTCTCCTCTCCTTCTATTTCTTTTCCTCCCTCTGTATCTTCTCTGAATTTTCCCCCGTCATGGCCTTGCAGTTTCCGCCACGGCCCTACTCCGTTCGTCGCAGTCTCCGTCAGATCCGATGAGTCCCTGCAACCCGGCCTCGTCCCTGCCTCCAGGTCGCCGCTCCGTCGCCGGAGATCAAGCTACCGCCGCGCCTGGCTCCTGCCACGACCTGGTGCCAGCGCCGCGCCTGGCCCCTCCTGGCCGTGTCCCACCTCCGGCCCAACGCAGCCCCCTGCCGGCCTCACCTATCCACCGACCGGGCCAAGGCCCATGGTGAGGCCACCCCCCAGCGCCTCTTGTTTTTTTACTGTTGGGTCTGCTCCAGTTTCAGTTTCGGCCTGTGTAGGTTTTTTTTCCAGATCTGCGAAGTTAGCTATTATCCCGGAGTTTACAGATTTACAGAAAAGTCCCTCTAGATCATGCATTTAATAACTCACAAATGGTGCATCGGTTTAAAATGATTTTAATATGTAAAATGCTTAGAATTCTGTCTAGTTTCACATTATGCCACTCTCATCCATGTTTAAAATGTCTAAATTGTTGTTTGATTAAATTTGCTCAAATGCCATGTTAAAATGATTTATTTCATAACTAAATAACCGTAGCTCGGATTTTAATAAACTTGATATGTAAATGGGGTAGAAAAATGCCTAGTTTGACATGGTGCACTCATCTTGCATGTTTAACATCTCTAAAATATGGTTTAGGGCAGAACAGTACCAATTCCAAAATATGCATATGAGGATTTTCCGGAATTGTTGTTTATAGTTTCCGGCCTCATTTAACTTGCTTAAATAGTTAGTTTACTTATGCTTCACCTCTTGCCATGCTAATCAACATTTAATATTGTTGGGTATATAAATGAGAGAGAACTAAATAATTGATGTGGTGTTTTGTCAATATGCAACTCGTTGCATATTGAGCTCCACTTAACTTGTAGTTTTGTTTGTGCACTTTGCCATGCCATGCCTCCTTAAACCAGACATGCATCATACTTGATTGTGCATCATGCCATGTTTATGTGATGGTTGTTTATCATGTTGTTTGCTTCTTTCCGGTGTTGCTTCTTCGGGTTAGTTCCGATAACATCGCGTTTGTGAGGATTTGTTCGACTTTGTCCGTTTGTCTTCTTCATGGACTCGTTCTTCTCCTAGCGGGATTTCAGGCAAGATGATCATACCCTCGAAATCACTTCTATCTTTGCTTGCTAGTTGTTCGCTCTATTGCTTTGCCGCGCTACCTACCACTTGTTATATCATGCCTCCCATATTGCCATGTCAAGCCTCTAACCCACCTTTCCTAGCAAACCGTTTTTTGGCTATGTTACCGCTTTTGCTCAGCCCCTATTATAGCATTGCTAGTTGCAGGTGAAGATGAAGTTTGTTCCATGTTGGAACATGGATATGTTGGGATATCACAATATATCTTATTTTCATTCATGCACCTATATACTTGGTAAAGGGTGGAAGGCTCGGCCTTATGCCTGGTGTTTTGTTCCACTCTTGCCGCCCTAGTTTCCATCATACCGGTGTTATGTTCCTTGATTTTGCGTTCCTTACGCGGTTGGGTGATTTATGGGACCCCCTTGACAGTTCGCTTTGAATAAAACTCCTCCAGCAAGGCCCAACCTTGGTTTTACGATTTGCCTACCTAAGCCTTTTCCCTTGGGTTCTGCAGACTCAAGGGTCATCTTTATTTTAAACCCCCGGGCCAGTGCTCCTCTGAGTGTTGGTCCAACCCGTCAGTCGCCGGTGGCCACCAGGGGCAACTCTGGGCTCGCCTATCGGAAGCTTGGACAATCCGGTGTGCCCTGAGAACGAGATATGTGCAGCTCCTATTGGGATTTGTCGGCACATTCGGGCGGCTTTGCTGGTCTTGTTTTACCATTGTCGAAATGTTTTGTAAACCGGGATTCCGAGACTGATCGGGTCTTCCCGGGAGAAGGAATATCCTTCGTTGACCGTGAGAGCTTATAATGGGCTAAGTTGGGACACCCTTGCAGGGTATTATCTTTCGAAAGCCGTGCCCGTGGTTATGTGGCAGATGGGAATTTTTTAATGTCCGGTTGTAGAGAACTTGACACTCGACTTAATTAAAATACATCAACCGTGTGTGTAGCCGTGATGGTCTCTTTTCGGCGGAGTCCAGGAAGTGAACACGGCTTTTGGGTTATGTTTGACGTAAGTAGGAGTTCAGGATCACTTCTTGATCATTACTAGTTGACGACCGTTCCGTTGCTCCTCTTCTCGCTCTTATTTGCGTATGTTAGCCACCATATATGCTTAGTGCTTGCTGCAGCTCCACCTCATTACCCCATCCTTCCCATAAGCTTAAATAGTCTTGATCTCGCGGGTGTGAGATTGGTGAGTCCTCGTGACTCACAGATTCTTCCAAACAGTTGCAGCGGCCGATGATACCAGTGCATGTGACGCAACTGAGCTCAAGTGGGAGTTCGACGAGGACCTTGGTCGTTAATATGTTTTTGTTTCCTGATGATCAGTAGTGGAGCCCAGTTGGGACGATCGGGGATCTAGCATTTTGGGTTGTCTTCTTTTCTTTTGGTTCCGTAGTCGGACCTATGTGTATACTCTGATTGATGTATGATTTTATTTATGTATTGTGTGAAGTGGCGATTGTAAGCCAACTCTTTATCCATTTTTGTTCATTACATGGGATTGTGTGAAGATGACCCTTCTTGCGACAAAACCACAATGCGGTTATGCCTCTAAGTCGTGCCTCGACACGTAGGAGATATAGCCGCATCGTGGGTGTTACAAGTTGGTAATCAGAGCCATCCCCGACTTAGGAGCTCCCTACTTGATCGAATCGCTGACGTTGTTGAGTCTAGAACAAAAATGTTTTGAGTCTTAGGATTATATATATCGGAGAGTAGGATTCTTTTTACTCCTCGGTCCCTTCGTCGCTCTGGTGAGGCCTCCGGACGTAGAAATTTTGACTCTTCTCTCCTCAAATTTCACTAAAAAAAATTTAGGATCACACGGGTTTCTGGGAAACGTTCTGATGGTTTTGTGACGAGAACACTGTTATTGGTGCCTCCTAACATTTAGGGGTGTGGTAGTGTCCCGAGGAGTTGAGCTCCGAGGTGTTGTCGTCACAATTTTATCGTTGCAGTTCTGGAATACCTGAGTTTCGCCGACATCGAAAATCTCTTTTATGCAGTTGTTGGTGAGATCACCTCGACGCCACCCAGTACTGGGGCGGGAGTTCGGGAGTATTGCCATAACTCGTATAACGGATGCTTTCCGAAGGTTGAGGTACACGATTTCCGAAGGTTTCTTGGTTATGTGTTGAAGGATGGATACAGCTGGATCTAGGTATTGTTAGTTTGGGTTAGATATATTGTGTCCCCTGTATCCCCAACACCTGATTGCATAACCAGAAAGTTTTGGGAGTTTATAAGTGGGAATTCAAGTAGCTCCTAGGATATCTTTCCGACAGATGCATGATATGAGATTGGGGTTCGATGTCTAGTGGTCCGCCTTTCCACGGTTGGTTTTACAGTGGTCTCGTAGTGTCTTAAAGAGTCCTTGGCTATGCCGACTCGGGGACGCTTCGTATGTCATGTGCACTGCCTTGCACATGATGGTGCTGTACGATCGAGCCCGTGTGGGCCCCACCACGAAAACTTCGGACGAAATCTCTATCATATGTTTGTTCCGGCTTATTCTGCAAGCCAATCCTTTGTTTTGTTTTAATTTGTGGTATTCGAGTTGCTTCGGTGTCAAGTGTTGATTCCCTACCTTATTCTAGGTGGTTTTCTCATATTTCTATGGGGATACTAATCCTTCTTGACCATCGAGATTGCCATCTTAATTCTATTTCCAACCGGTGCGTTTCTCTTTGAGATAATCCCATCATTCTTCCCATCCGGAAGATCAATTATAAGTTTTCTCAACGGTGTTTATTCCATCCGCCCCAAGTTGCTTTTGTTTTCCCACCCTCCCACCCTTTTCTTCAAGGACTCAGATTTCTTAACCAAGTATCCATTTTATTGACTGAAGTTTCTTCATTCTTTTCCTTTAATGTTTTTATCTGGTGATTTCCCATGAAGATACTAACGGAGTTTCAAGTTTATTATTCTTCGTTCTTTTTCTTCTCCGGTGGACTCAAGTCAAGCTTTCAGTGTTGATCGTATTCTTTACCTCATTTCAAATGCTTTCTCATGTCGGTGCATCTCTTAATCATCCACCTCTTGCTATTCATGTTATCTGGAGTGCTGAAGATATCTCAGAAGATTCGCATTTCATTCCCAATCCGTTCAAGCTATCTCGAGTTTGTTATCTCTTTTGAGCCATTTAATTCAACCGGCGCAATCTTTCTTTTAATCATTCAACGGTGTATCTTTTGAGTGGGCCCTAACCCACAGGTTTTTTCCCAGGATCTTACCTAACTCTTCTAATTCTTTCCGGAGTTATTATCAAATTCATTGCAAAGTTTGACTTAAGAATGAATTATCATCAGTCAAATGTCTTTCTCCAATATCTTTCAAATTATTTCATCGTTGGTTCAACCTTCTATTCTTCATTCCGGAGTGCCAACAATTCATGGTGGTGTTTCTCATCGTCATTCTCAACATCTGAAGACCGAAGAAGAGTTTCTCTCAAATCTTGCTCCATTCTCTTCAAGATTCAGGGTTCTAGCTTGATGCCATCCTCTCATAATTGTTTTCGATTGTGAGAATTCTTTTCACGCATCCGGAGCATTTCAGGACTCTTTTCAGTTTGATTCTCCGGAGCCCATCATCACAGAATTATTCATTCTTAGCTTTCAGATCTCATTCTCCAAATCTTACCGGTGCATCATTCAAATATCCTCTAATCAGTTCATGATCTCTTCGTTCTCATGTATCTAAATTCTGTCAAGTATCTTTATTCGTTTTCTAATTCTTCCCGGTGAATTGCGCCTTTTCTACTTTCATTTCCAATTCTTATGGTGGTTCATTCAAGAGTTCTCTTTCTTGGTTATCATATTAATTCATTCGTTGTTTCCAAATCCCACCGGTGGTTCCATCAAGACCTTATTCAAGTTTGCGCTATATCTATCTTAATCCTTTCTACGAGAATAAGTAGTATGCCAAATCCGTTGCTTGTCATCAATCTAAATTGGTGAAGGATACGCGTAATGTAATTCTTATTCTTGTTTCATCCAAGTGATTAATTCCTTATTCCGGAGATTCATCAAAATTCTTGATCTCATTTGTTCATTTTTCTTTCCGGAGCTACAAGTTATTTCAATTATATCATTTCAAAGCTTCATCTAATCATTGCAAGGCTTCTCCCGGAGTTCTTTTCAACTTTCCCTTTCGTTTGATCATTCTTTTATTATCGGAGTTCTTCATGGAGGATCAACATGGTGGCTCATCAAGTATTCCATTCATTCTTCAATTGTTCTTCAAGAATTCTCTCGAAGTTATGATCCGCCAAGCTATACTCAAAGATAAACATGGTGTTCAACACATGTTCTGTTTTGAGGAGTTCAAGCATTCTTCATCTTGCATTCTAAAGTGCAATTCATTCTACCTTATCATTTGAGGTGGTGTTATGTCATTCTTGACAATTTGAGTTCGCGTTTCATGATTCACATGTTGTCAAGAATGAGATATTTTAAATCCACCAATCTCTTCGTTGGATTTATCTTGTGTCATGTTTCACCTAAAGTCTTCCCTAAGGAATGTTGCTAATTGTGGTGTCTATCAATGATCCAAGTTTTCTCCTATCCTCTTGGCGAGAGAAGTTTTCATCTCTTCGTTGATCTCAAGCAAGCAATTGTTTCCGTTAGTGGCAGGTTGTCACCTCATAATTTTGAGATGTGTTCCATAAGCCCACAACAAGCTTGTTCTTTTCGTTGTTGATTTCCCAACAACTCCGTTATAACCTTCTTGGAAGGATGCTGTCCAAGCTCATTTATGGCAGAAGTTGTCATTTTCTTCTCCATTCTTTATTCCAAGGATCTATCTTCTATTATTTATTTCTTCCAGAGGCATTGTGATATTGCTCTCTTCGACCCATCTTCTTGTTTTGTCAAGATCATCTTCTTTCCTTGCTAACCATTTAACCGGAGTGTTGTGTCATCTCCTCAATTTCTTTTCATCTTATCAAGTTTTCCTTCTCGTTTTCAATAGTTCCGGAGGCAGAGTGTTGTTGATTTCATCAAGTATCATCCCATCTTCTCAAGTTCATGTTAATTCCTTCCATTTTCTATCGGAGTGTTGTCCAAATTATGTCATTCTTGTTCCTTGTTTCTCTTTTCTACCGGTGTGCTTTCATATTAATTTTGATCCGTTAAGCTCTTATTTCATGTCTTTCAACCTACAAAGGTTCTCACAATGTTCCATGTTCCTCTTTGATAACGGAGTGTTTTCAATCTTGTTCATCTCCCTTGTATTCTCTCTTTTCGTTCATTCAATCTCTCAAGGTTCGTGGTTTCACTCGTTTGTCAAAGAAGCAACTTAGCTTTACCTCTTCTCTCCCTCGTCCGCTTTTCTCCGGTGCCGTCCTTAGATCTCGGGACGAGATCCTCTTGTAGTGGTGGAGTGTTGTAACGCCCCGAGACCGATGCTCCAGACGCCTTCCTTATATTTCGTGTTCGCCGTGTGTATTTATTTGTTTGTTGCATTCATCATCACATCATACGCATTGCATCTGCATGTTTTATTAAACTCATGGTCCGTTCGTAGTTCCCGCTTCTCCCTGTTGCCTTCCTTGTCCCTTCGAGACCAACCGTTCTTTTGTTGTCCGACCGTCTGAGCCTCTCTGCACAATGCACAAAACCCCTTCTCGCGCGTGTCTGAAACCTGTCCCGAACCCGACCCGCTCAGTTATCACCGTTGGGTCCAGATCATCACCAAACATCCATAAAACATCTCCATTTCTTATTTAGACTTTCCTAGCCTATCTATTCTCAACCGTCGAATTTTGATCGGATGATCCAACTCCCCTCCTTTTCCATATATATAGTCTACATCTAGTCCACCCACATGCCTATTTGGACAAACCCTAGACCAACTCCCTAAAATTCCTACTCCGCCGCCGCCACACTCAAATCCCACCTCGGGATCCTCCCAGATCCATCTCCCTCCAACAAGCGCCCGAGGCCGTGCCTCCATTTCCCTCCTCTGCTCGATCCTCCTCTTCCCTCCTCTGCTCG
This sequence comes from Aegilops tauschii subsp. strangulata, assembly GCF_002575655.3. Classification (NCBI taxonomy): domain Eukaryota; kingdom Viridiplantae; phylum Streptophyta; class Magnoliopsida; order Poales; family Poaceae; genus Aegilops; species Aegilops tauschii. Next base: position 163,442,599 of record NC_053039.3, on the reverse strand, counting down.
ATCCCGAATGGATCGTGAGCACCGAGCGCCTCCGCGTCGCCTTGCCCGTCCACGCCACCGGCGACAACATCAGCAGCCCCCACGTCCCCGAGCACCTCTCCTCTCGTTCCCGCAATGCCCCAGCTCCCTGCCTCCCGTGCTCGTCCCCGAGCAAGCAGCTCAGCGCCCCGCCGGCCCCCGCTGAACCAACAGATGAGCGCCGTCGCTCTCTCCCTTGTTCCTCCTCCCTCCCATGGCTTCCTCTGCCTCTCATCCATCCTCTCTCTTCTCTGTACAGGTGCTCCCGCCGCCATGGAAGCCACCGCAGGCCTCCACGTCGAGCTCCGCCGCCCCTGGATCTCCTCTCCTCGTGGACCTACTCGAGCCCTGCCCAGAGCAGCCAAGCCGCCGGTGAACTCCTCCGCCGCATGCACCCCCTTCTCATCTCCTTCTATTTCTTTTCCTTCCTCTGTATCTTCTCTGAATTTTCCCCGTCATGGCCTTGCAGTTTCCGCCGCGGCCCTGCTCCGTTCGTCGCTGTCTCCGTCAGATCCGACGAGTCCCTGCACCCCGGCCTCATCCCTCCCTCCAGGTCACCCCTCTGCCGCCGGAGACCAAGCTGCCGTCGCGCCTGGCCCCTGCCTTGACCTGCTGCTAGCGCCGTGCTTCCTCTGCTTCGCCCGAACAGGAGCGCCCGCCTCCAGCGCCCTCTTGGCCGCGTCCCGCAGCCGGCCCAACGCAGCCCCCTGCCGGCCTCACCTCTCCACCGACCGGGCCAAGGCCCATGGTGAGGCCACCCCCCAGCGCCTCTTGTTTTTTTTACTGTTGGGTCTGCTCCAGTTTCAGTTTCGGCCCGTGTAGGTTTTTTTTTCAGATCTGCGAATTTAGCTATTATCCAGGAGTTTACAGATTTACAGAAAAGTCCGTCTAGATCATGCATTTAATAACTCACAAATGGTGCATCGGTTTAAAATTATTTTAATATGTAAAGTGCTTAGAATTCTGTCTAGTTTCACATTATGCCACTCTCATCCATGTTTAAAATGTCTAAATTGCTGTTTCATTAAATTTGCTCAAATGCCATGTTAAAATGATTTATTTCATAACTAAATAACCGTAGCCTGGACAATCCGGTGTGCCCTGAGAACGAGATATGTGCAGCTCCTATCGGGATTTGTCGGCACATTCGGGCGGCTTTGCTGGTCTTGTTTTACCATTGTCGAAATGTCTTGTAAACCGGGATTCCGAGACTGATCGGGTCTTCCCGGGAGAAGGAATATCCTTCGTTGACCGTGAGAGCTTATAATGGGCTAAGTTGGGACACCCCTACAGGGTATTATCTTTCGGAAGCCGTGCCCGCGGTTATGTGGCAGATGGGAATTTGTTAATGTCCGGTTGTAGAGAACTTGACACTTGACTTAATTAAAATACATCAACCGCGTGTGTAGCCGTGATGGTCTCTTTTCGGCGGAGTCCGGGAAGTGAACACGGCTTTTGGGTTATGTTTGATGTAAGTAGGAGTTCAGGATCACTTCTTGATCATTACAAGTTGACGACCGTTCCGTTGCTCCTCTTCTCGCTCTTATTTGCGTATGCTAGCCACCATATATGCTTAGTGCTTGCTGTAGCTCCACCTCAATACCCCATCCTTCTCATAAGCTTAAATAGTCTTGATCTCGCGGGTGTGAGATTGCTGAGTCCTCGTGACTCACAGATTCTTCCAAACAGTTGCAGGTGCCGATGATACCAGTGCATGTGACGCAACTGAGCTCAAGTGGGAGTTCGACGAGGACCTTGGTCGTTACTATGTTTTTGTTTCCTGATGATCAGTAGTGGAGCCCAGTTGGGATGATCGGGGATCTAGCATTTGGGGTTGTCTTCTTTTCTTTTGGTTCCGTAGTCGGATCTATGTGTATACTCTGATTGATGTATGATTTTATTTATGTATTGTGTGAAGTGCCCATTGTAAGCCAACTCTTTATCCCATTCTTGTTCATTACATGGGATTGTGTGAAGATGACCCTTCTTGCGACAAAACCACAATGCGGTTATGCCTCTAAGTCGTGCCTCGACACGTGGGAGATATAGCCGCATCATGGGCGTTACACCCCCGTAGCTGCCCCATCGACGGCCTATGATCCTCTTCGCCGACACCTTCCTCAACCTTACCGGAGCCGCTTCGCCAATACCATCTTCAACCCTACCAGCATAGCTTCGCCTATACCAGTCACCCTACCATGGCCGCTTTGCCAACTCACAAGTCCACGACCACAGATCCTCTTCATCGCACCCTCATCAAACCTACCGGAGTAGCTTCCGAAGCCCCTTCCACAGCCGCAGATCTGCATCGTCGACACCATCCTTAACCTAACCACCAGAGCAGCTTCACCGACGCCCTCATCCACGGCCACAGATCCGCTTCGGCCACACCATAGTCCACCCTACCGGAGCCGCTCCACAAACACCCTACTCGACGGTTCTAGATATCCTTACCGGACCCCGATAGCCAGCGCAGCGTCATCACCCTTGATGTTTCTAACCTGATTCCCACCGCCTGGCAAGATGCCAACCATGCGCCATGGCCTAGGTACTTGTCACCTTTAAACCCGTCCAGCATCACCTGCCCGATGTACTTCAAATATACTAACAGGTCGCTGTTACCTTTATGCAGCTGGCAAAAACTACAAGGGCGATGTTTCTTCTGGATCTAACAACTTGGCCAATCAAGATCCTGGACTAAGGCATTGCTATGATCTTGTAAGTGCGTCTCTCTCTCTTGTATTGTTGTGTGCCTGCCAGCATGCTTTGCTAGGATTTTCAACCAGTAATCCCTTTGTGCAAACAATGATTTCTACTACTGGCTGCTAAATTAGATATGTAGATGTCATACATGATACTACCTCGTACCTCCGTTCCTAAATATAAGTCTTTCTAGAGATTCCACTATAGGCTACATATGGAGCAAAATGAGTGAATCTACACTCGAAAATGCATCTATATACATATGTATGTGGTCCATACTGGAATCTCTACAAAGACATATATTTAGGAACAGAGGCAGTACATTACACAAAATCGTAGGTGGCATGTAGGAATTCCAGCGCACTACATTAGGCTCCCTTAGAGTGCCTGCTAGTCCAGCACACAGAGTCATGGCTAGTTTATGCTATGGACACAATCATTAATAGGTGGTTTAAATATGCGCAAGGGATATGCAATGTATTATCATGTAGACAAGTCTGAAATTAGCCGTGTCAACTTGCAGATAGGGTTACACAATGAAAAAGTACAAGATGTATGTGGCAATTTCATGGAACATCGCAAAAAAGGAGAGGCAGCGGTGAGCCTATACAGTGTGCTATGGTAGGTCACTCCTCCATTGCAATCATCGTGACATGTTATTTGTATGTCAGTTCTATTGGCCAAGTTTCTTAGGGACAATTATCACGAGTTATCCTAATAAAATAAGCACCTGTGAATATAAGCTCTAGGTAATAAGCCAACCAGTTCTTTTCATTGCCTTCCTTTTCAGCTTATCTTTGGTATGATCAGTGAAAAGTCTAGATTGCATTATATTTTTTCATTTTTCTGCCCATATGAAAAATAATTTGACTTGCAAACATCACAAATTGAACCCAGTGCACTAATTAATATGATAGGAAAACAGACCATCACTATTTGTTCAAAATGTAAACACAAAGATACCATCTATTTGGCACAATCTACTTTGGTCAATGTCTTCCATAGAGATCCCATTGCCTAATTTAAACGAAGAACACATGACCCACATTTAAATGAAGAACAATTATTTATTGAAATTCGATGGTCCAAGTGGCTGGTTATTATCATATAGCAGCACCACCTGAAAGCATCATATAGCAGCAACAGTGTGCAATTCAGCATATACCTGCAGTAGCTCATAGCAATTCATCATATAGCAGCAGTAGGAGCAGCTCATAGCAATTCATCAAATAGCAGCAGCAGGAGCAGCTCATAGCAATTCATCATACAGCAGCAACAGGAGCAGCTTATAGCAACTCATCATATAGCAGCAGCAGCTCATAGCAATTCATCATATAGCAGCAACAGCTCATAGCAATTCATCATATAGCAGCAGCAGGAGTAACTCATAGCAATGCATCATATAGCAGCAGCAGAAGCAGCTCATAGCAATTCATCGTATAGTGGATCAGAATGAAAATTTGGCAAAAAATCAGAGGAGATCCTCACCTTGTTGGATGAGCTCATCCTTCAATAGCACCTCAAGGCCACGGCCTCGGAGGAGGGGAGGGGGAATAAGGTGCCTTCTGCTGCAGTGTGGCATTAGCCGTAGTTGTGCGGCGCCCGCCAGAGTAGTGCATTGGATGGACCAAATGGAGCAGCTACTGGAGACCATGAGAATGAGGGGCGGCGCTAGAGGGAGGAGCAGCCAGGGAGATTTGCCCATACCTACCGACCATGTAGCCTAGCTGGACAGAGCATCGTTGAGGACCAGGCCAGATGGGACCCGAGGCGACGGCTCGCTGGAGGAACCCTAGGGCTGCAGGCAGGGGATCGAGGTAGAGGGAAAGGGGAGAGGAGATGCAAGCGGGCAGGGCAATGAACGCTTACGTGTTTGTTTTTACTTGAGGGTCAGGTGTGACGCGGGCATGAGCAGTTGCATTTTGAGTGTAATATAGGCAGACAACAGAGTCATTTCACTATTCCCCTTCCCTTCAATTTTTAGTGAGCTTCTACCTGAAACACCCCCCTCCAAAGCGAAATAAGTTAAGCCCAAGCCCATAACTGAAAAATGACTTCTTTACATCTTTTCTGGCTTATTTTGACAATAAGCCCTGAAAAGGCGGAATCAAACTGGCTCTTAACCTGCAGATCAATTGTGCATGCAATGATGAATCACTCCTACCTGCTATAGTGTACATTTAGACATCATCATACATGGCAAGACCTAATAGATGTGCATTCCATTGTAGAATCTGGAATATGCAATGTTTATGTTAGTTCATACGTTGCATATGATGTTTAAATGCCCCTTAAATCTGGTCAGTCAAGTGATGGTCTTTAAGCCTCCTTCTTTGCTTCTTTTCTTGATATGTAAGATTTGCTCACACATCTGTTCAATTGTTGTTTGCATCAGCCAGCCATACTAGGACTGTTTGCTTTGATTACTTGCTGTTCTTGACCTAACACTCTAACAGAGCTTGTCAACGATTTAAACATGAAGGGCTGCTGTAGTGGGGCCTTGTCTAACTCGTAGGTGACATAAAGGTTTGGCTGTACTCTAAAGTAGGCTCTCCAAGAGTACCTGGAGATCCAGTTCGAAGGTATGCCTAGTTTTTACATAGTGCAGATATAGTAAATGCTCATTTCATTGTGTGCAAGTGCAAGAGATGTGGCATGTTTCATTATGTGGTATTGTTTTGTTATAATCTCATCCTTTTGTGTTGTTCACAGATTGGAAAGTATGCATATTTATCTTCCAAGGAGACGAGTAACTAGTTTGTGTCACCTTGCAGAGGGGGTGCAATGAAGATAAGATTGAGTATTTCCAAGTACAAGATGTTAGGAAGGAGCCTTGCAAGAGAAGTAGGAGCTGCACTGAGCCTGTTCAACCAGTTAAGGTAAGTCACAGTATCCAACTCAACAGTTCAATTCCTTGTTTGTTTCAGGCATAGTTAATTTGCTCTTTTCAATTGCTCTATTTGTCCTCAGTTAATGAGATGCCCAAACAATGATGCCTGATGTCGGGTACTTGTATAACTATTAGTTGACATAATTAAAGGCCCTAACATTTAATTACTCTGGCGAAGTGTGCCTGAAGCTTTGAAGTCTATTAACCAACTATTATTGCATGAGGCTCACAATCTAGTCTATACTAGGCTAATGATTGCATAGTTTTGCTTGCTGTAGTAGGTTTGTATGAATCCCTCTGCTATTCATTATGCTCCCTAAGACTTTAATTGAGCTACAGAATGGTCAACTGCTTGCTTACTTAAACGCAACGTGCTGTCTAAATTTGTAACTTGTCTGTGTTTTGGATTGGGCCCCAACATCATGCTCCTCTGGTGAGCTAAGAGAGATTTCTGTATGCAGGCTACACAGACTACCTCTTTTATAATTTTTAAAATATCACCTGCTTATGCTTCATGACGTGTAACATTATTGTTAGTCCTGTTTTTCCATGTACAAAATAGTCTGTCTTGCTCGCTTCACTGTTGTAACTATATTTTTGCCCTAGTCATGTGTACTTACAGAAACATTTCAGGATGAAGTGACATCAACACAAAGATCTACGAGTAGTGCGGCATGGCCGTTAACGAATGATTATGGATTGGAATTGGAATGTGCTGATGTTCTCGAGCATCAACTAGAGGTGGCAAGACAACGTGTACATGATTCTTAATGTACAATCAACAAGTTGAGACTGGACATGCAGGTATTAGATGCAGGAGTCAAAAAAATGAAACAAGACAATAAGGTAACCACGAAGGAATTGGAGGTTTTGCAGACTGCAATTTGTGCTATCTGAATCCGACCAATCCTTTTTTCTGAAGAGATTATAGTTCAAATGGTAAGTTCTGTTGATGCGTGTCCATGATGTATGAGCTTTATTTGTCCAGTGTATGTAATTTGCTGTTCGTGTACGTTTTATAATCACTGGTGCCGAACTATAATGCCCAGTGGGTATATTCGGCTATAATTTCTTTATTGTATAGTGTAGGATTATTCTACGTTTCTCTGCTTTTTATTGTATAGTGTATGTTTTTAGAGGTGATAGTATAGAGTAGGATATTTCTTGAATATGTTATACCGTTGAAATGGGGGCCAACACGCCCAAACATTTCCTGGACGCCATACAAATGAACAAACATGGGCAGTCAAAGCGGGCCTTAATTGGGCTGGTCAAAATAATATTAAGTGGATCCCAAATGGGCCCACCGTAACAACGGCTCTTAGCAGGCTGTCAACAGGCCTAAAGCTCGATAGGGCCGTATAAATGGAAATGGCCTGCGGGCCTTTAGCAGGCAATAAATGTCAATTTTGTCTTGGCCCTTTTACTTTACGGGCCAGTAAGAGGTCGAAAGTGTTATGGGCGAGAGGAGGCCCAATTTGCAAACTAGGCTTTTAACATGTCGAAAGTCGCGTTGGGCTGAAATGATGCCCTGCGGAATGTGGCCCCTAATGGACCTAAAGTCAAAGGCCCAACTATTCTGCGGGCCCTTAACAGGCCGAGAGACAAAATGGGCTAAGAGTTGGCCCATTTACCGAATGGGCCGAGGACAGGCCTAAAGTCACAGCGGGCTAGAACTGGCCCAACTGCAGAGTGGGCTGAGAAAAGGCCGAAAGAATTTCTGGGCCGTTAACGGGCTGGAACTGATGATGGGCTGCTAACAGGTCGAAAGAAGCTCGGGCCACAATTGGCCCCAAAAACGTAGCGAGCCATTAACGGGCTTAAACTGACGATGGGCTGGAAATTGTTGAATCTAGAATGGTCCTTTGATGGGTCGATTCTGTGTCACTTGTATGGGACGTACTTGTAAATGGGCCAGACTCAAGTAGGCCGCTAATGGGCCGGCCCTCTTATTTTCACAGGCTTGGCGTTTTCACCAGAATGGGCCTCTGTTGGGCCGTGCCATGTGTCGACGTATCATAGGCGCCTCCTGTTCAATGAGTGGATGACATCTGTCCGAACGTTGAGCCGACACGTGTTTCCTCCGGCCAATGAGAAATTTTACACGTGGAAAATTCCCATTGGTCCGGGCTGTTAACGGGTTATCGGATCCAAAACCGGACCCGATAGCTTAACAACGTCCTGTTACGGTGGATGTCACGTGTCGGTCATCGTTGACGAAAGCACTTCTATGACGCGTGATTTATCGTCATGGAAGTGGATACTTCCATGATGATAATTTTCGTAATGTCATGGAACACTTCTACGACAGCACAGGTATGACTATCTTGATTCTGTCATAAATTTTTCATGGATGTACATGCATGATAGAAAACGTGACCTACTGTGACAAACACGTATCATCACGGAAGTGTCTTTTTTGGTAGTGTTAAGAAAAATGGCACCTGGCGCATGTGTGTGGATTATACGGACTTAAACAAGGCTTGTTCGGCTGATCCCTTTGCTCTCCCCCACATTGATCAGATTATTGATGCTACGACGGGTTGTGAGCGTTTAAGATTTTTGGATGCGTATTCTGGTTAAGGACCAGGAGAAAATAGCCTTCATCACTCCTTTTGGAGCCTTCTGTTATGTGTCTATGCCTTTTGGGCTCAAGAGTGCCCAGGCGACTTACCAGTGGTGCGTGCAGAATTGTCTTCATGATCAGATTGGCGCAATGTTCATGCCTATGTGGATGATATTGTGGTGAAATCTAGGAAGAAGGAAACTTTGATAGATTATTCAAAGGAGACCTTTGACAATCTCTGGATTTATAAGATGATGCTTAACCCGACCAAGTGTGTTTTTGGTGTGCCAGCAGGCAAGCTCTTGGGATTTCTGGTTTCAGAACGGGGTATTGAAGCTAACCTAGAGAAGATAAAGGCTATCACCTCTCTGGCTAAGCCGGCGTGTATCAAGGATGTTCAACGTTTGGCGGGTCGTATTGCGGCCTTAAGCCAGTTCATAAGCCGATTGGGTGAAAAGGCTATCCCTCTGTACCAGATGATGAAGAAGACAGATCACTTTGTCTGGAGTGATGCTGCTGATCAGGCATTTGAGGCCTTGAAGAAACAATTGGCTGAGCCCCCGGTTCTTGCTGCTCCCATTGATGAGGAGCCTTTGTTGTTATATGTGGCTGCCAATAGCCGAGCTGTTAGTGTAGCCATTGTGGTGGAAAGGAAGGAATCAGGCAAGGAGCATCCAGTTCAACGGCCGGTTTATTACATTAGTGAGGTACTTATTGAGTCCAAACAGAGGTATCCACATCGGCAGAAGCTTGTGTATGGGGTGTTCATGGCTAGTCGAAAGCTCAAGCAATATTTTCTTGGTCATCCCATCACTGTGGTTAGGTCTGCTCCTTTAGGGGATATTATTCAGAACAGAGAAGCCACGGGCCGGGTAGCCAAGTGGGCCATTGAGCTTGGACCTCATGGTTTGAAATATATGCCTCGAACAGCCATTAAGTCTCAAGCGCTTGTGGATTTCATAAATGATAGAACAGAGCTGCAGATGCCTGATGAGAAGCCGGATAACACTTATTGGACTATTCACTTTGATGGATCTAGGAAGTTGGAGGGCTCGGTGGATGGAGTTGTCTTGAGTTCCCCACGAGGTGATAAATTTTCTTATGTTCTTCGGTTGATGTTCCCTTGTACTAACAATGCAGCTGAGTATGAGTCCTTGCTCCATGGTCTTCGGATGACTAAGGAGATGAATTTAAGCCGGGTGAGGTGTTTTGGCGACTCAGATTTAGTGGCTTAGCAAGTTTCTGGTACTTGGGATTCCAAGAATCCACTCATGGCGGCTTATCGTCGAGCGGTTGATGATATCACGGGTCATTTCAAAGGTTATCAACTTGAACATGTTGATCGCAGCAAAAATGAGGCGGCTGATGCTTTAAGCCTGTTAGGATCCCAGCGTAAGCCGGTGCCACCTAACACTTTCCTCGATATCCCGCATAACCCTTCGGTCAAATTGCCCACAGAGGAGGATCTTGCTATTCCTGACCCGGAAGCACAACTGGTGGCGGCTCTTCATGCTATTCGTGATTGGATAGTTCCTTATTTGGCTTATATGACCCAGGGCAAGTTACCTGAGGATGAAACTTTGGCCAGACAGATAACCTGGCGGTCTAAGTCAATGTCTATTGTCAATGGAGAGTTGCATCATCGCAGTGTCACAATAGTGTTTCAACATTTCGTTTCTCCTGAAGAAGGCTGTGAAATTTTACGGGAGGTCCATGAAGGAGATTGTGGTCATCATGTCGACTCTAAGTCTCTCATAGCCAAGGCGTTTCGTCACAGATTTTATTGCCTGACGGCTTATGCTGATGCAGAAGATCTGGTCAGTAAATGTGACAGTTGTCAGAAGTTTGCACGGCGAGCTCATGTGCCGGCTCAGGAATTGAGGATGATTCCAATTGCTTGGCCATTTGCAGTCTGGGGGCTTGATATGATTGGGCCTTTTAAAAGGTCCAAGGATAAAAATACCCACCTTTTGGTGGCGGTTGACAAGTTCACAAAGTGGGTTGAAGCAGAGCCGGTTAGTAAGTGTGATGCGGCGACCGTGGTTCAATTCATCAAAAAGGTGATTTTCCGTTTTAACTTTCCCCACAACATTATAACTGATAATGGCACTAATTTATCCAAAGGTGCTATGAAAGAGTTTTGTCAACGAGAGCATATTCAGCTTGATGTATCCTCAGTGGCCCACCCCCAGTCCAATGGTCAAGCTGGGCGAGCTAATCAAGAGATTTTGCGAGGCATCAGGCCCCGTCTTATGGTCCCTTTGCAAAGGACGCTGGGTTGTTGGGTGGAGGTGTTACCATCAGTGTTATGTAGTATCAATACTACCCCCAACAAATCTATGAGTTACACACCTTTCTTCATGGTTTACGGAGTATAGTCGGTTCTCCCTAGTGACATCCGTCACGATTCGCCCCGTGTGACAGCTGATAATGAAAAAGCAGGTCAAGATACTCTTGACCTGTTGGATGAGGAGCGTGACCTTGCGGCGGCTCATTCGGTGATTTACCAGCAGGATCTGCGTCGTTATCACAGCCGCCGGGTGAAAACCAGAACCTTTCAAGAAGGCAACTTGGTGCTCCGGCTTATCCAGGATTAGACTGATATGCACAAACTATCCCCGCCTTGGGAAGGGCCTTTTGTGGTCAGCCGGAATCTGAATAATGGGTCATACTATCTTATAGATGTTCAAGACTACAAGGACTCACGCACGTCGGAGGAGGAGACCTGTCGGCCATGGAATATTGCTCATCTTTGGCCTTACTATACTTGAGCCTCCGGTTCTTGTGATGTACATATTTTGACGATGTATATATTATAATGAGTATAATAAAGCTGGCATCCCTGATAAATTCAGGGCCTTTGCCGTTTCATTTCTTCGAAACTGAGTCTTTATTTTCATCTCACATGGTCACTTAAGAGGCTTAAATGCCCGAGTCACAGGGACCAAAGAGAGTTGGATGCACAGCACAGCTCAAACGTAGGTACCCGCTGAGTACAACTCAGAAATATATCACTTGGGGGCTTCCTGTTCAAAGAACATAGCTATATTCACCCTTTTGATTGGGTTTGATGCCAGGTGTATTCACCAAAAATCCGGGTTATCCTGCCTGTATGCAAGATGCTTTCCATCAGGTAATCTTGAATGACCCACTGTACTCTTAACAGTCAATCTTTTAATAAGACCCTGAATTGGTTAAGGTTAAAACAACGGTTTGTCATGTGAGGGCCGGCTTACGGAACGCAAGGATAAACCCAGACTATTAAGCCGCCTTCCGTGAAACTTGGTAATACCGGCCTGTTTTGCACGATGCTACTCGAACCCCGCATACTCTCGATAAGTCAATCTTCTAAAAGACCCTGAACTTATCCGGGTTAAAATGTCGATTGGGTCATGTGAGAGTAGGCTCACAGAAATCGCGGATACTCCAGTGGCTATCAAGATAGTTTCATTGAAGTAGATATTTTGGCTTGGCGGCCTATGAAAGCCTCGTGTTTTTCGGATTTTTTTATTTTCGGCTTGGATTTATATCGCCTCTTCTTTTTTTACCATATAATTTTCACAAGTCGGGCCAAGCAGCCTTGACTATGTTTCATATTTGGGATATTATACCGTTCCCTGGTTATGAACTTTTATGGTCACCAGTGGACTTATGCTGGGCATCATGACTCGCCCTACGGTAAACCGCCAGGGCACTTGTGATTTGTTTGTGTGCAGGAAAAAAGGATACACAACTGATTTACATGATGATATCATCAACACAAATTGCATATCTTCAACTGGTGCATCAGCAGTATCATACAAAATAAACCATGCACGATGGCATGACAACTCAAAAGTTTAAACTAGCCTATTACAAGGCACCTGATGGCCCAATGAGAATAAGTGTTTTGGGAGGTGTTAACATAGCAAAGTATTTCTGCTTAAAAAACATCAGCTTATGATGGTTGGCAGTTTGAAGCCTCCGGGTCTTCCTGCACCTCTTCTTCATCTTCAGCTCCTTGATTATCCACCAGCTGGAAGTCAGGCGTATCCCAGTTGATACCGGTCAACGCTCTAAATACAGCTTCGTCATCAATGAGGTTTGATGGATCAATGTCAGGGGTGAAGGTGTGCTTACGAGTCGGCGGGATGAGATCTGTTGGCTCATGAACCAGCACGCTAACTCTCTTGTTGTCAGCGTCATAAGCCGTCTGGTATGAGGATAGACTGGTTTCGTCAACCAGCTTGCTTGCTAAGGGGCGCATGGCTCTTGCTATCTCTACAAAATCGTCAGCACTGAAGGCAGATCCGTCTTCTTTGACATCGGGGCAGCCGTTGGCCAAATGCTCCGGGTCAAGATCAGCTTGCCATGCCTTTGCCTGGCTTAAGGCAGTCAAAGCGTCGGCTCTGGCAGCTCCCCATTTTAATTCATCAATTCTTTTTGGCAGCACGGATAACTGTTTCAGTGTACCTTGATAAGTGTGGAGGGAGTTTTCTCGTGCAGCATAGAAGCAATGGCTCGTTGGGCACCAGTGTATAAATGTTCTACAAGAGTGTATACAGCATTAAGCCGGACGCGCATGTCTGAGCCCAGCTTCGTGCTCCGCGAACGTATATCATTAAAAGTTATGGGTAAGCCTGCAGCCGTTTATAATATGATTATTAAGATACAAGGAGATATGTTCTTACCAAAGATGGCTGAGGACATAATATTAATCTGCTGTTTTAAGCCAGATAACTCTTCTGTCACCGGCTTAAGTGCAGTTTCAGCTTCTTCTGCTCTCTTTAACAGAGCTGCCTTTTCAGTTTCCCAGCCATCTTTTTCATTGTTGAAGTTTTGCTTGAGCTGCTCAATGGTCTCTAAAGCAGTCTTCAATTCGGACTTGGCCTTGGATGTTTTAGACTATTAGTCTTTATATTGGCCTTCAGATCATTGAGCTGCGAGTTCTTGTCAGAAAGTTTAGCCTGTGATATAAACATAGACAGAATATTGTGAGTATTGCTAAAGTCCCAAGCACAATACAAGTATGATACTTGGCACTTGGGGGCTAATGCATATTGCTCTTTTTAAGACAAATTTTTGGAAGTCACAAACACAATATAAATATTATCCTTGGCACTTGGGGGCTAATGCCTATTGCTCTGTTCTAAGACAAATTCATGACCCGGAAAAAAAGTGTCCGGATTATAAAGACGACACATTGGGTTGTTGATTTTGAACCAGGATGATTAGTCCCGACTTATTCATCACTGATTAAGCCGGCCCTTGAGGGCTACGGAGGCAAAGTTGGTTTTTTACTACTGCAAAGTCCCGGCTTAATATATTTATTAACCCGGCCCTTGGGGGCTATGGAGGGAAAGTTGAAGTATTGGTGTTATAAGTCCCAGTTCATGTAGAAAAGCATAAACCGGCCCTTGGGGGCTACTGGATTTGATCTATGCAACTGTTGAAGTTTACAGTGCATTCTATTCTATCATGCCCAATAAACTTGGCGACTAAGGAACGTATACTCATACAAAAAGGAGTTGCAGCGTTCTCCTCATATCGCTCTTTCATCAGATTTACTAAATCGGCTTCAAAGTCACGGCTGGTGTATAGACGGTTCAGGTAACCAGAGTCGATGTCTTTGGCACTGAAATGGGTGTAGCTCTCCAAGTCTACTTTCCATTTGCCTTTATCTTCAGCAGAAATTTCTTCTTTAGCGCTGTGCTTGGATAAGACAGTAGGTTGACCCGGGGCGGTGAATCCAAAACCAGTAACAACAACATCATCAGTCTTTTCCTCAGCAGGCTTGATTGGGCTTGGCGGTTTAGAGATAGCCGTTTCAACATCCATATCATCTGGGGAGACTCCATGGTCTTGTGGTGGTGGATCGTCAAGGGTGGCCTCAACAATCGGGTTAGAAGGTTCTGATTGTTTTTTTTCCGGTTCAGACGGGTTGGCGTCGTCGACCGGCTTATTCAGCTTGGCCTTCTTGCTGGGTTTGGCCTAGCCCCTTAAAATAAGAAGTGTAAAGAGGTCAGTACAATGATCAGGTATAAGGTATAAATAACGGAGCATATTCTTACCCAGGTACAGTCTTTAAAGCGGGGAATTGAGAAATTGACTCGCCAGAAGAGGAATGAGAAGTCCCCTGATAGTTTGAATCAGACGGGTTAAGAGGATGGCAGAAATGACCCGCCCTAGGATAAAGTATATCAGAAATATGTAAGACCTGTGGGCAGCGTTTGCGAACCGGTGTGTTCGTTAAGCCGGAGGAAGTAATCACGCCGCCACTATGCCGGGTGGTGTGGCGAGCTTCGTGTTGCTGTTTCTTCAAAAGAAAGTTGGGATCCAAGGAGCTAGAGGGTGAGAAAAGCTTCCTTTCTGGCCTGCTTGTCGGGTTTTCTCTGTTGGCAGAGGTTCTGAGCCGGAGGAAAGAATAATTACCTCTACATCACCGGCATGGCTAGCCTCTGCTTGTCTTGATAACAGTCATTGCCAATGAGATGTATAAAAAACGAGCCAAGAGAGTCAAGTTCTACCTCTGACTCATGATCACTATCGTCATCATCAATGTTTACACTGACGTGTTCGATGGTCTTCTTCTTGGCAGGTTTCTTGGTGACCTTGGTTTTGGTACGAGCCGGTTTAGCCGGCTTATCTTGCGGTTTCTTCTTCCAAAAGGGAGAATCAGCCTGTTAAAGTCGAAAAGATTATAAGTGGGCATAATTATTGAAAATACTGATGGAGAAGAAGGTGTGCAAACTTACGGCTGGCGGCTTGTTGAAGGTGCTAAAAGGACTAAGTCCTATTTTCCTGCATTCTTTTAAAGGTTCGTTCAACAATTTCTTAGTGGCTTCATTGATTTCCGCATCAGACAGTTGGATGTCAGAGTGGCGCTGGGGATCTTTCACATTGCCAGTATATTCACAGATTAAGCTGGGGCGACGGCTTAATGGCAAGATACTCCAGGACACCTAGCACCGGACAAGGTCGACGCCGGTTAAACCATTAGCCATAAGGGCTCTGAGCTTTGAGAATGCTGGTGCATATTTAGCCCGATCCTTTGCACTCAGCAGTGAGGGGAGTGGATGCGTGTTGCTAAGACGGTGATCGCGATAACCCGGTAAGGGATTTTTGTCGGCTAGAGATGTGTCTTGGCAGTAGAATCAAGTCTGGTTCCAGTCTTTGGGATGACTTGGCGGCTTAGCGTATGGAAAGCTGACGTCTTTCCTCTTTTGAATTGACACCCCGCTGAGTTCAGTGTTGGGCCCATCAACAAACTCAGTCTGGCGGTTTAAATAGTAGAACTCTCTAAATAAGTAAATTGTGGACTCCTCCTGAAGATAAGCTTCGCAGAAGACTTGAAAATTGCAAATGTTGGACAAGGAGTTGGGTCTGATATCCTGAGGGTGAAGTTGGAGAAAATGAAGCACATCATGAAATAATTTTGAGCCAGGTGGACTGAACCCCCGACTCAGGTGATCAGCAAAAACGATTACTTCTCCGTCCTTGGGTTTAGGAGGAAATTCTTCACCAGGGACCCTCCAGTGAATGACTTCTTTTTTGGCTAAAGCGCTAGTTGCAACGTAGTTGTTCAGTTCTTCCTCAGTAACCCGAGATTGGACCCAGTTACAAGCAGAATATGTCTTAGCCATTATCGATGAGCTGAAAGAAAGATTGTGCTGGTTCAAGATTCTATGGTTAAGCCGGTTGACGAGTTACAAGGTGAATAAGAATGAAGCATGCATAAGTGGTAAACCGGAAGATGGCATTGAAATTAAAAAGATAAGCTATTGGCGACTTAAGAGGGGACTAATGATACCTGGCGGGTTATGCTTTCTAAAGTTAAGCCGCCCATACAGATATTGAGTCACAGATCTGAGAAAGGAAAAATTGCGAAGTGATAAAAAAAGGTTTCACAGATTTATGCTATGGCATTGGATCTACGGCACTTCAGATAATGAAAAAATATCCAGACCTAAATTACGGTGCTTGAGCAGTTCATATGTCCAGATCGGATTTTTTATGCAAAAGGAGATGCCTTGGTAGCGAAAATGAATATTATAGCTACCACCGCACAGGAGAGGTACCAAGTTCAGTTTAAAGTGTTACAAGCTACAGCGAAGAACAACGATGAACTCCGACAAACTCGAAGGAAACCCTAATGGGATCTAGAGGAAAGGGAAGGAGGAAAACTCACCAGAGCTGTTGAGCGGCGGAGGCGCGGGACCGAACTCTGGACAAATCAGGTTGATACAGCGGCCGTTGTCGAGGCAGTAGCTGAGGTCGACGACGGTGGCGGAGCTCGAGCGCTGGAGCAATGCAAGGAGGGAGACAGAGACGAAGAGGCAAGGGGGGACAGTGTGTCCTCCTAACCATCCAACCACAAGTTGGTTAGCGCCACAAAATGTATGTGCTGACCGTGATGAGCTTATTTTGAAGTCCAGTGACAATATCGTGCTTTCGCTTCAAATACAATGACCATAAGTGTCGCCAACAAAATACGGAGCACGCATCAAATACAATGTCCGTCAGTGTCATCAACAAAATACGGAGACGTATCGTGAGCTAGATACCGTATGATCACCAGGAGAATATATACGGTGACCATAATGAGCATATTCTGAAGTCCACCGACCGTATAGTGTTTTCGCATGAAATACAGTGACCGTCACGCGTGAATGTGTCATGGGCATGCATACTTTTAGAGGGCCGAGAGATAGTTTGTGTGCGTACATGAAAGTGGTGTAGAAAGAGGGGGTGTCCGGTGGAGACAAGGAGAGATATGCCCTTCGTTTCTCTTTCCCGTGACTAATATTTTAGGAGAAAATATAAACATTCACAATGCAGAACAAATATTTTTGGATGCACCATGCAATTAACTTTCATTTATAACATTGTACTATTGTATATGCTTATTTTCTTAGTGGCCGATTGCATGTGTGGTGTGGTGGGCACATCATTTCTAGTTGGGGTGGGCACATCATTTCTAGTTGTGGTGGGTCAACATGAGGACTCATGGGTCGGTTCCATCCTACGCCACATAGGTTGGACCGAGACGCATTATACGAAGACCCATGTAGAGGACTCAGTATACAATACGAAGCTACCAGAGTCATGGAGGACTCTATCCCCACTGATGATAAGCCGACTATATATGATTTGTAACCCTAGGCCCCGAGTATGTTATAGAAGCCTAGGGGCTGGTTCGACGATAGTATAGACACACGCACAATGCCTGGTATTCACGTGTACTTTGTACACACCCCTATCACTAATATACAGTACCAGGAGTAGGCTTTTTCCTCAACTGCAAGGGTCTCAACTTGGGTAAAACTTTGCCTTGTATTACCATCCAGCCTAACAATCAGGGATATCCTACCGAATGATCTGATGGAATCATATCTGCCAACTACTAAGAGAGAGGTGTGTCTGTGGGGGGCAATGTGTGTGAGAGAGGCCTAAAGATAATGTGCGTGTGGGAGACACGTAGGCACATATATGTGCGTATAGAGGGCTAGTAGAGACCATGGTGTGTATATATCGATGTGAGAGAAATAGTGTTTTTCAACTGAGATTAGTGAAAAGAGTGGTACATAGTAGTTAGAAAGAGAGAGAGAGAGATACAGAGGGAGTGTGTGCGTGAGACACCCCGACACCCCGGGAGAGATTGTGAGCATGTGTGAAAGAGAAATGCTGATGTATATAAAGTGTGTGCACTTATGCGTTAGATAGAGAGATATATAGCACATTTGTGAGAACGGGCCGATGCATAGTGCATCTACGTGTAAAAGGCGGTTCTATGCATTAAATTAAAATATAAATGGCATTGTTATTTTTGGATGAGATCATGAATTTTGCAATTTGTGTATGAACGAAAATCGGTCTATCAGACACCCATACTCTATTGAATTCTAACATGTGCGTGTGTTTATTTCATATTATCGATCCATAGAGTGAGAGCGGTTTGAAATAGAGGCAATGCATTGCTTTTGCAATTCATATATAAACATTAATTAGTGCACTCCATGTTGTTAGTGTGAAGCACTTTATACATTTGTCACTTACATGGATACATTCCAAATTGCTTGCTATGAAATAGAATAGATTTTGAATTCAAAGTAAAGGGGGTTTCAAAGATTCGAATTCATAGGAAGTGCATTCATCTATTTGAACCCGAGATAATGGCATTTGTAAATCAGATCTAAAAGGGGGCATCAATCTTTGTTGTGCATTTGAACATGCTATATATTCATATGCATGTCTAACTGTTTTTTTGCAACCAAGGAGATTATATCTGGAACCATGCATGAACTGAGGTAAGTTGCATATGTTTTAATATATACTCGTGTACAATGTATATTCAAATGTATCCCCTCCATTCCAAAATAATCGTAGTTTTAGGATTTTCAAGAGTAAAGATTTGTGAAGTTTGACAAATCCTAAAAGTTCAATTCAAGAGAACCGAAAACGTTAATGCTTCTGCTCCCAAATATTGAACAAAGCGCCAAATAAGCCTCTGGTCACCTGAAACCGCGCGAGACTAATGTTTGGTGGTAGGAAATTACTGTCCTGACTCTGGCATGTGTAGCCTATCGGCCCGATGTCCAAAGGTCTAAACCGGGGTAGGTTTGTAACTTCACTAAGACGCCAGTCTCAACCGCCTCTGAGAAGCATTCATACGCCGTGGGTGCCTAAACACCCATGTGCTCGGCCGAAATCTATCCTGCCCACCATTTGGGACACCTGAGATTAATGTCTTACCCCCAACCCGCAATATGTCCAAAATTTTAGATGGGGGCAAAGTTTGTAACATTCCCCAAATTTCAAACAAGCGCGTCCCAAACAGAAACATTGTTCACCCTTAGTTCCCCCTCCCTCCGTTTCCCCATTCATACTCCGTGGGCGCCAAAATGCCCTCTCCACCAGCCACAAAAACCCAGCCTCCTCCGTCCTCCACCCCGTCACACCCAGTCAACCGCCGCCCTCCTTCATTACGCCAGAGCCAGTACCCCGACGTCATCATCCAACGCAATCGCAACCGCAACGCCCTCAAGGACTTAGCAGCTAAAGCCGAGGCAGAGCTGTCTCCACGACACCGATGCCGACGTGCGCCGTACCAGAACCACTTCAACCACGCCATCCTGCGCCTCACCGCCGCCGCTCCACTGTCGCAACCGTCCACCGCACCGGAGTTATTCCTGCTACACCGTCGTTCGCTGCCTCGGATCTGGTTCCCACAGCTGACAGACGGCCACCGCACCACACTCAACAACTTGGCCATGGGTTTGTCCAAGGCTCCACCGTCCTCCACAACTTCTCGTTTCCAGCGAACCACAAGAAGATCGTTGGAAAAATAGAAGGAGGACACAACACTGCCAGCAGAAAGAGGAACTCCTCTTCCCTTATTCGTGCAAATCTTACGTCTCTGCTCACACCGTATTCATCCCACGAATGAAACTAGTTGAGCGCTTCGTACTGCATCTTCTTCGTGATAGTAAATGCACAAGGTTTCCTCCCATTTACTATTTCACCTTTGCTAGAGGTCAGTAGCCTGCCTGGATTTCAATTCAGGGTCAGTCGGATCGCAATTAAAAGAAGCAGGACTCGCTTAGGTGCGCGGAGCACCTATTCTGCATGTTCGCTGGGGAAGCGGTGCATCGGCGTCTATCATAGGGGTGTGGGGCGCAGGAGCTGCTTGCGCCCGATCTGGAGGTCGGTGGGGCTTGAAGGGATTGCCGGGGGTGGTGCCAAGCACGGCAGTGCGGTGAG
This sequence comes from Aegilops tauschii subsp. strangulata, assembly GCF_002575655.3. Lineage (NCBI taxonomy): Eukaryota > Viridiplantae > Streptophyta > Magnoliopsida > Poales > Poaceae > Aegilops > Aegilops tauschii. The sequence continues at coordinate 163,422,683 of NC_053039.3, read as the reverse complement.
GTCAAGGGGAGGGCGGAGGCAGGGGACTGGGCTGGTGATCACTGGCGTTTTGAGGAAGATCGTAACACTGACTGGCTGGAGGTAGATGAAGGCAATCTGCCCGTTCTTTGTACATCGGAAGGTGCAGAAAAAATGGACTGACCTATTTGTTTTCAGTCGACTGTTATTTTCATAGGACCACACCTTGTGGTGTGCTGGAGGAGCATCTGCATTTCCCAGCCATCCCTGTGCTCATATTTCAAAATCCTAGAATCTAGTAATTTTGTGTGCCATGCATGTTGTAGAGCTATCATATGTCTCCCGTCATTTATTTCTCACCGACCTGCTATCTGCTACCTTTACACTATACTACTTGTGCACACACTTCACCCATACTCACACTATTGTTTTTTATGCATGGGTATTTCAGACTCTGACGCAGTGTTGATGAATACAAAAAAGAAAATACAGAAGTCGCTCTAGTGTAATTCGAAGATAAGCACTAAGCATCTCAGCTCTCTAAAGGTTGCAGTGCAAGCAGATGGAGACAGTAAATGTAGCTCTGGAGTTGATGATCTCAATGGCCACACACAACCATCCCAGGTGCTTGCTTTAACTTCGCGCTGTCAAATGTGGTTGCATGTTGCATATGGTGTCTAGCTTGTATTGCTTCCAATTTGGTTAAATTGCATCAGCTTACTTTACACATTATAACTTTGATAATGACATGCCTTCCTGTTTTTGATACATACTAGATATGTCTATTAACCATGTTCGTACATCAAACTAATGCTCTTTTGTATCCCTCTTCAATCACTTATCACGAGACAGTCACCCAAGTGGGTTACTGTGAGACGCTCTACTCATTTAAAGACTGCAATGTCATCCTCCCCACATGATTCTCAAGAAACAGCAAGGCTAAATGAAGATAGTCAACGTAGCTCTCTAGTTGATGACCGCAATTCCCCCACACCACCATCGGAGGTGCTTGCTCTTACTTGGCAGTTTGATATGTGGTTGCATGTTGCATATGGTGTCTACCTTGTAATGCTTCTAATTAGGGTAAATTGCATCTGCTTAGTTAACACATTATACCTGTGAATATGACATGCGTTCCTGTTTTTGGCACATATTACGTCTTTCTATTAACCATGTTGTTAATCAAAGTACTTTTCTTGTGTATCCCTCATCAATCACTTCTGACGAGACACCTTCAAGTTAACAACATAATATTAGTTGCATCTTGCATATCATTTCAAACATGTATTGCCTCTAATTTGTTGAAGTGCCACTTATAATGAGAGACATCTAATTTGTTAGAGTGATTCTGGTTGGATCTTTCATATGGTGTCTAGATTGCATTGCTTCCAATTTGTTGAAATGCCTTCTGCTTACCGTTTTTCGTACATATTCCATCCTCCTACAATGTGGTTGCCATACATAAAAGTTCTGTTCATCAGTATCATGCATCAACGGATTTGGAAGTACGAATTTCATTCCTTTTTATTGTGTGTTTACTTGACAAGGCAAAATCTAAAAGGACGAAGGCACGGAATGATGGTGGTCCTCTGGAGCAACCGAAACAGATGATCTCTGCAGATTCTCCTGCTACTCCTACTGCAGTGCAAGTTCCAAATCTCAGCTCCCCTACTCCACAACCCCAGGTGCTTGCTCTAACATGGCAGTGTGATATCTGGTTGCATATTGCATATGGTGCCTAGCTTGTATTGCTCCTAATTTGTTAAATTGCATCTCCTTAGCTTACACATTATACATGTGAACATGACACGCCTTCCTGTTTTTGGTACATACTACATCTGCCTATCACACCATGTTCTTACATCAAACTACTGTTCTTGTGTATCCTGCATCTATCGCTTATGATGAGACAGTCACGCCCGTGGGTTAGTATGAGACGCACTACTCTTCGAAAGAGTGCAGTTTCATCCTCTCCACATGATTCTCAAGAAACAGCAAGCCTAAATGAAGATATTGAACATACCTCTGTACTTGAAGACCGCACTTCCCCTACACCACCACTGCTGGTGCTTGCTCTAACTTAGCAGTGTGATATGTGGTTGCATGTTGCATACGGTGTCTAGCTTGTAATGCTTCTAATTAGGGTAAATTGCATCTGCTTAGTTTACACATTATACCTGTGAATATGACATGCCTTCCTATTTTCGGTACACACTACATCTATGTGTTAACCATGTTCTTACATGAAACTACCTGTCTTCTGTATCCTGCATCAATCACTTACGATGAGACACCTTTATTCGTTGCATATTATTTCTAGCTTGTTGCGATGTATTGCTTCTAATTTGGTTAAATACATTTGTTAGGCCACCCTTTTAATTTGGCAGGGTGATATTGGTTTCATCTTTCATATGGTTTCCAGCTTGCATTACTTCTAACTAGTTCAAACACCTTGTGCTTAGTTTACACTTTATACATCATACATATCAATATGTCATGTCATCCTGTTTTTCATACATATTCCATCCTCCTATCATGCGGCTGTCTTACATGAAAGTAGCGCTCGTCAGTATCATGCATCAATGAGTTCTGAAGAGCAAATTTTATTCCTTTTTCTTGTGGGTTTGACTTGACAAGGAAAAATCAAAAAAGAGGAAGGAAAAGAGTAAGGAAGGCGATGATGGTGGTCCTCTGCAGCAACGTAAATGGAGCATCTATACGGATTCTCCTTGTACTGCTAGTGCTTTAGAAGTTCCAAGTCTCCGCTCCCCTACTCCACCATCCAAGGTGCTTACTCTAACTTGGTAGTGTGATATCTGGTTGCATGTTGCATATGGTGTCTAGCTTGTATTGCTCCTAATTAGTGTAAACTGCATCTGCTTAACTTACACATGATACGTGTGAATATGAAATGCTTTCCTGTTTTTGGTACATACTTTATCTGTCTATCACACCATGTTCTTACATGAAACTACTCTTCTTGTGTATCCTGCGTCAGTCACATATGATGGGACACCTTTAAGTTGGCAGTGTGATATTGGTTTGCGTCTTGAATATGATTTCTAGCATGTAGTGCTTCTAGTTTGATGAACGGCACCTATGACGAGACAGTTTTAACTTGGCAGAGTGATATTTATCCATATGGTGTCTAGCTTGCAGTGCTTCTAATTTGTTGAAGTGCCTTCTTCTTAGTTACCACATCATAGGTGTGAATATCTCAAGCCGTCCAGTTTTTCATACATATTCCATCCTCGTATCATGACTTTGCCTTTCATCAGAGTAGTGTTCGTCAGTATCATGCATAAATGAGTTCTGAAGAGAAAATTTTATTCCTTTTTCTTGTCGGTTTGACCTCACAATGCAAAATCAATAAAGCGGAAGGAAATTGGTAAGGCATTGGATGATGGTGGTCCTTCTGAGCAACTGAAACGGAGGGTCTCTACAGATCCTACTCCGCCATCCTCCCAACAAGATTCGCAAGACAACGCAAGGCTAGACAGTCAACGTAGTTGCGTAGATGATGAGCACATCTCCCCTACTCCACCATCACAGGTGCTTGCTCTAACTTGGCACTATTATATGTGGTTGCATGTTGCGTATGATGTCTAACTTGTATTGCTTCTAACTTTGTTGAATTGCATTTGCTTACTTTACACATAATGGCTGTGAATATGACACGTGTTCCTGTTTCTAGAACATACTATATCTGATCACACCATGTTCTTACATCAGACTACTGTTCTTGCATATCCCGCGTTAGTCACTTATGATAAGGCACCTTTAAGTCGCCACTGTGATATTGGTTGTGTCTTGCATATGAATTCTACCATGTACTGCTTCTAATTTGTTGAAACGCCAGACAATTTGAACTTAGCGGAGTGATATTGGTTGCACCTTTCATATGGTGTCTAGCTTGCAGTGCTTCTAATTTGTTGAAATGCCTTCTGCTTAGTTACCACATCATAGGTGTGAATATGTCATGCCGTTCCCTGTTTTTCGTACATATTCATCCTCGTATCATGTGTTTTCCTTTCATCTGAGTAGTGTTCATCAGTATCATGCATGAATGAGTTCTGAAGAGCAAATTTATTCCTTTTTCTTATCGGTTTGACTTCACAATGCAAAATCAATACAGCTGAAGGAAATTAGTCTGACAGTGGATGATGGTGGTCCTTCGGAGCAACTCAAACAGAGGGTCTCTACAGATTCTACTCCGCCATCCTACCAACAAGATTCGCAAGACAACACAAGGCTAGACAGTCAATGTAGCTATGTAGATGATGAGTGATACGTCTCCAACGTATTTATAATTTTTGATTGTTCCATTCTATTATATTATCTGTTTTGGATGTTTAATGGGCTTTAATATACCTTTTTATATTATTTTTGGGACTAACCTATTAACCGAGAGCCCAGTGCAAATTGCTGTTTTTTTGCCTATTTCAGTGTTTCGCAGAAAAGGAATATCAAACGGAATCCAAACGGAATGAAACCTTCGGAGGATCGTTTTTGGAACAAACGCAATCCAGGAGACTTGGAGTGGAATCAAGGAAGCAACAAGGTGGCCACGAGGTAGGAGGGCGCGCCCAGGGGGTAGGCGTGCCCCCCACCCTCGTGGGCCCCTCGCAGCTCCACCGACCTACTTCTTTTGCCTATATATACTCTTATACCCTGAAACCTTTGAGGAGAGCCATGAAACACCTTTTACACTGCCACAACCTTTTGTACCCGTGAGATCCCATCTTGGGGCCTTTTCCGGCGCTCCACCGGAGGGGGAATCGATCACGGAGGGCTTCTACATCAACATCACGGCCTCTACGATGATGCGTGAGTAGTTTACCACAGACCTTCGGGTCCATAGTTATTAGCTAGATGGCTTCTTCTCTCTCTTTGGATCTCAATACAAAGTTCTCCTCGATTCTCTTAGAGATCTATTCGATGTAACTATTTTTGCGGTGTGTTTGCCGAGATCTGATGAATTGTGGGTTTATGAACTTGATTATCTATGAATATTATTTGATTCTTCTCTGAATTTTTATATGCATGATTTGATATCTTTGCAAGTCTCTTCGACTTATTGGTTTAGTTTGGCCTACTATATTGATCTTTCATACAATGGGAGACGTGCTTAGCTTTGGGTTCAATCTTGCGGTGTCCTTTCCCAGTGACAGCAGGGGGAGCAAGCCACGTATTGTATTGTTGCCATCTAGGATAAAAAGATGGGGTTTATACCAAATTGCTTGAGTTTATCCCTCTACATCTTGTCATCTTGCCTAATGCGTTACTCCGTTCTTACAAACTTAATACTCTAGATGCATGCTGGATAGCGGTCGATGTGTGGAGTAATAGTAGTAGATGCAGAATCATTTCGGTCTACTTGTCGCAGACGTGATGCCTATATACATGATCATCCCTAGATATTCTCATAACTATGCACCTTTCTATCAATTGCTCGACAGTAATTTGTTCACCCACCGTAATACTTATGCTATCTTGAGAGAAGCCACTAGTGAAAACTATGGCCCCCGGGTCTATTTTCCATCATATTAATCTTCCGTCAACTAGCTATTTCTATCGCCGTTTATTTTGCAATCTTTACTTTTCAATCTATACAACAAAAATACCAAAAATATTTATCTTATTATCTTTATAAGATCTCACTTTTGCAAGTGGCCGTGAAGGGATTGACAACCCCTTTATCGCGTTGGTTGCAAGGTTCTTAATTGTTTGTGCAGGTATTAGGGATTTGCGTGTAGTCTCCTACTGGATTGATACCTTGGTTCTCAAAAACTGAGGGAAATACTTACGCTACTTTGCTGCATCACCCTTTCCTCTTCAAGGGAAAACCAACGCATGCTCAAGAGGTAGCAAGAAGGATTTCTGGCGCCGTTGCCGGGGAGATCTACGCACAAGTCAAGACATACCAAGTACCCACCACAAACCCTTATCCCTCGCATTACATTATTTGCCATTTGCCTCTCATTTTCCTCTCCCCCGCTTCACCTTTGCCATTTTATTCGCCCTTTTTCATTCGTCTCTTTTTGCTTGCTTCTTGTGTACCCATTCTTAGTGAGGTTTGTTGCCATCATGTCTGAAATTGGGGAGGTTATCATCGAAAAAGATAATAGTAACAATGGGGGAAACTTTGGTGCTTTTGATAATCCACATGAAGAATCTACTATTCTACACACTAAAAAGTTTTGGATTGTTAGCGGTAATATTATTGGAAAAGGAGTTATTCAAGATTTATTTACTTGTTCCGGTGCTTTGCCACTATGGGAGGGTCTATTCTTCATAGAACTAGTAGTCTTGCAGATGCCATATCTTTGCTTGTAGTTGAACTTGAAAGACAATTTATGCACTTGCATCCTTGCATACAAAGGATTTTTCTAGAATTTTCCGATATTGAGCATTCTTCTGTTAAGTGTGCAGCTACTATCTTTTTAGCACATGAGTTCAGATTTATAATGAAAGAGGCTAATGAAATTTTTGCGATTATAGGGTGGATGCTGGCCGCCCTCCCATAGAAGCTATCCTTTTTAATCAAGAAGACATAATGCGTTTACGATCTTTAGATCATGTTGCTTATAATGAAAACCTTAGAAAAAAGGTTCCTATCAATGTTCTAGTTGATAGAATCTCTGAACTTAATGATAATTTTGCTATACAGAATAATGGGTTAGTGTCGGTGGAAACGACCCCTATCGAATCACTGGGATCCCTTCTACGGTGGGCGGGCACGGGGTTGTGCAAAGAGCGGGTCTGGTAGTCAGCACAAAGATCGTTTACCCAGGTTTGGGACGCGAGGATGCGTAATAGCCTAGTCCTACTTTGGTGTATATTTGAGTGTTCTTGAGCTCTCGAACTAGCTGTGGTGCGTGCATAGTCCAAAAGATCCGAATCTTTCTCCAGTACGCCTCGGGCCTCCTTATATAGTCAAAAAGGGTGGCCACAGTGGCACACAGGAGGTGGAAAGGTATACAGTGTACAAGCTTATCATCTGTCATTACGGGACAAGGCGCATTAAATGCGCCCCTTAGGTGTCCCGTTGCTTTATTGGGGCAACGAGGCCCGTCCCGTCCGTTGCCGCTCCACCTCGCTCCGACATGCGTCCAGGCCAACGAGGCATGCAGTGCCACATAGGCTGGCTGGCTGCTGAGATGGCATGGTGGTAGGGTCTTCACGAAGATCTGCATGCCACCACGCAGGTGCTTCCTGAGTTGGCCTGGAGGCCGCATGTTGCCACGCAGGTGCCTGCCCAACTGGTTGGGCTGGCAGTTATATGGGAACGGCGGTGGAGTCTTGGCAGACGTGGGTCTGGCTGTGGCCCCGCAGGTGTCCTCAACAAGGGCTTGCCGGGGCCGCGGCAAGGGTCTTGCCGCGGCATCGCGGTCGTCCCCGGCAAGGATCTTGTCGGGGGCCTCGTGGATTCCCTCGGCACGGATCTTGTCGAGGGTCATCGTCTTCTGGTCCTCATCTAATCTTGTGTGCTTATGATCTTCACAAAGATCTGCATGCCACCACGGAGGTGCCTCCCGAGCCTTGGTTCCAATGTGGTTGATGGTGTTGGAACCCTTGGGCTCAAGGGTGGCGCGCTCTGCGGGCGTTGGGCAAGTTGACCCGGCAAGGCTCTTGCCGGGGTTGCGGAGGCCGCCCCGGCAGGGGTCTTGCCGGGGGAGTCCACCTCACCCTCTTGCTCTTTGTGTCTCTGGTATTGGCGTTGCTTTGGTACTTTTGTGCTTCTTCTTCCCTCCTCTGCCCTGCTAAGTGTGGCCATAGGTGCGGCTCTGACTGCCCATGCACAAGTAGAGGGGTAAAAAGGAGAGCCCCTACTTCTGTACACCAACAGGAGCCCCCGGGCCTGGGCCACACATAAGCGCAACGCGTTGTTGGGCCGGGCCCAGAACGGTGCGCGGGCACGCAGGGCGGAGTTTTACCGCAGTAATTCCCTCGCCCGTCGCGCTTCCCCACGGCCCGCATTGAATGTGTGACGTGGGGGTCGTGCGTGGGGCAGTTGCGGCCCTCATGCGTCACATCGCGGTAAATGGTAACGAAGCGGCCCGTGATACGTATCCAACGTATCTATAATTTTTGATTGTTCCATGCTATTATATTATCTGTTTTGGATGTTTAATGGGCTTTATTATACACTTTTATATTATTTTTGGGACTAACCTACTAACCCAAGGACCAGTGCAAATTGTTGTTTTTTTCCTATTTTAGTGTTTCGCAGAAAAGGAATATCAAACGGAATCCAAATGGAATGAAACCTTCGGGAGAGTGATTTTTGGAACAAACGTGATCCACAGGACTTGGAGTGGACATCAAGAAAGAAGCAAGGAGGCCATGAGGCAGGGGGTGCGCCTGCCCCCCTGGGCACGCCCCCCACCCTCGTGGGCCCCTCGCAGCTCCACCGACCTACTTCTTCCTCCTATATATACCCATATACCCCGAAACCATCCAGGAGCACCATAGAACCCTATTTCCACCGCCGCAACCTTCTGTACCCGTGAGATCCCATCTTGGGGCCTTTTCCGCCGCTCCGCCGGAGGGGGAATCGATCACGGAGGGCTTCTACATCAACACCATAGCCTCTCCGATGATGTGTGAGTAGTTTACCACAGACCTTCGGGTCCATAGTTATTAGCTACATGGCTTCTTCTCTCTCTTTGGATCTCAATACAAAGTTCTCCTCGATCTTATTGGAGATCTATTCGATGTAAATCCTTTTGCGGTGTGTTTGTCGAGATCCGATGAATTGTAGGTTTATGATCAAGATTATCTATGAACAATATTTAAATCTTCTCTGAATTCTTTTATGTATGATTGGTTATCTTTGCAAGTCTCTTCGAATTATCAGTTTGGTTTGGCCTACTAGATTGATCTTTCTTGCAATGGGAGAAGTGTTTAGCTTTGGGTTCAATCTTGCGGTTTTCGATCCCAGTGACAGTAGGGGAAACGACACATATTGTATTGTTGCCATCGAGGATAAAAATATGGGGTTTATATCATATTGCTTGAGTTTATCCCTCTACATCATGTCATCTTGCATAATGCGTTACTCTATTCTTATGAACGTAATACTCTAGATGCATGATGGATAGCGGTCGATGTGTGGAGTAATAGTAGTAGATGCAGAATCATTTCGGTCTACTTGTCGCAGACGTGATGCCTATATACATGATCATCCCTAGATATTCTCATAACTATGCACCTTTCTATCAATTGCTCGACAGTAATTTGTTCACCCACCGTAATACTTATGCTATCTTGAGAGAAGCCACTAGTGAAACCTATGGCCCCCGGGTCTATTTTCCATCATATTAATCTTCCGTCAACTAGCTATTTCTGTCGCCGTTTATTTTGCTTTCTTTACTTTTAATCTTTATCATAGAAATACCGAAAATATTATCTTCTCATCTCTATCAGATCTCACCTTTGCAAGTGGCCGTGAAGGGATTGACAACCCCTGTATCGCGTTGGTTGCAAGGTTCTTATTTGTTTGTGTAGGTACGAGGGACTTGCGTGTGGCCTGCTACTGGATTGATACCTTGGTTCTCAAAAACTGAGGGAAATACTTACACTACTTTGCTGCATCGCCCTTTCCTCTTCAATGGAAAACCAACGCATGCTCAAGAGGTAGCAGCCCGCGCCTTCCCCATAAAAAAGGAGAAACTGCAGGCGCGACGCCCATTTACCCTCTGTGCCTTTTCCAATCTCGGAACTGCCGTCCCTCCCCTCTTCCTTCTCAAGCTCTTGCTTTCGCTCGCCGCCGCCGCACCTTTGTTGTCCCTCATGCCTCATCTCCCTCAGCCGCCATGGCACCCAAAACCAGCAAAGGCCAGGGAACAGCCAAGGACGTCAGCGGGTAGGAGGCGCCGGAGAGCGAGTTGGCGGCGTGGCGGACGCAGCTCGCCTACTTTCCTTCGACGGTCGATGCGGTCCACCTCCGGGACAACTTCAAGCCCCGGTAGGGGTGCAAGACGAAGGGGCACCCTGCCACGCGCATCATCCCCGCCGGTTTCGCCGAGGCCATCCCGAATCGGTACCCCTTCTTCGTTGATTAGTTTTCCTGCGGGCTCTGCCCCCCTTTCTCCGATTTCTTCAATGACGTCATGCACACCTATGGTTTCCACCTTCTGGATTTCACTCCAAATGTCGTGGCGTGCATGGACCTTTTTGCCCATCTCTGTGAGGGCTTCGCCGGAGTGCATCCTAGCACGGCGCTTTTCCGCCACTACTTCTATCCTCGTATCCAAAAGGGAGGCGCCATTTCCGGTTGTGTCGCCTGGATCCCAAGGAGCCAGGAGAAGGGGACATATCCGGAGGGCGCTCAGAACGAGATGTGGCAGGAGTAGCGGAGCTGGTAGTGCCGGATTGTGGAGGAGGACCAGCAGGAATTTTGCCGGGTTCGCCAGGCGCCGCCGGTTCGTAGAGATGATTGGAGCGATGTCGATGCCAAGGATGAGAAGCTCACGATCGCCACCACCAGGATCCATCGCCTCACCATGGCCGGGCTCACCCTTGAGATGATTGGGGCTGATTTCATCCGTAGCCGAATCACCCCACTGCATAACAAGGGGAGGCCGGCCTGGCTTTTCAGGAACGCGGCCGACATCATGAGGCTTTGCCCTGGCTTGAACCACTACTTCACAGTGATGGGGGATGCCCACTTTTTCCAGATGCTTTTTCAGCTCGACGTGTACCGCGACGGCAGGTCCGAGAGGACCGGCAAGGTTGCGAAGGCCGGCAAGGTCGTCAAGGGGCCCTTGTTTTGGTTGTCGGCGGGGGTGGTCCCGCTGAGCAACAACTCTCGCCAAACCGACATCATCGCCATGATGCCAGACTTCAATGCGCATGACCTTGACCCAAATTGGCCCGAGCTAGGGGCGGATCAGGTGCAGGAGTTCTTCGACAAGCTGTCCGAGAAGTACGTCCATGCTGAGCCATTGCTGACCTAGGATACCACCCAGGAAGAGCTAGACTACATTGCCGCCAGGGCGGCAGAGGCGGCGCTTGCCAAGGAGGCCGGCAGCGCCGGCCACGTGGAGGATGAGGCCGAGGCTGCCGCGGAGGAGAAGGAGCTTGTCGGATGGGCGGAGTCTGCTGGGGAGGCCAGCAGCACCGACACCGGGGACCCTCTCATCGAAGATGTGGTCGACGAGTCGACCGAGGAAGAGGCCGCGGCTGACGACCCTCCGGCCTTGGAAAAAAGGCGTGTCCTGCGGCGGGCCAACTCCGACGAGCCGGTCCGGCCCGGCAGGACCGAGCAACGGCAAGAGATCCAGGGGGAGTCAGTGCGCCCGATGAGGGCCGCGGCAGCAAAGAAGGCGGTGAAAGCCGCAGTGGCGAGGAGGAAAGCGACCGCCTCTTCTTCGTCCAAGCGTCCTCGGACTCCACCTGCTTCCCCTCCTCCCGCAGATGTCGACACGGAGGTCTTCTTCGACCTTGGGTCTCTCAGCCCGAGGAGGAAGAGGAAGGCAGCGGAAGAGGAGGCGGAGGATGAGTAAGTATCTTGTCTTTTGTCATCTCCGTCCTCTCAGGCCAGGCCGCTTTTCTTGACTTGTTTTCATCTTTGCAGGGATGTCGAGACGCTGGCCGAGAGGGTGGCGAAGAGGGCCAGGGTCTCGACGGGTAGCCAGCCCCCGGCGGGTACCTCGAGTATGCCGCTGGTGGTGGAGATCAGCCCGGATAGCAGCCACCGGCGCAGCCCCCAGCGTGCGTTCACCACTCGCTCCCTATCAACATGTGTTGGGGTACGATCTCTTGGCGCTGACCTTGCCGTGGTTGTAGGAGGAGGACAGCAGCAGGAGGAGCCACTGAGGGCCACCCCCAACACGCCGCCCCCATCAACCATGCCGCCCCGAGGGGCGTCCCCGCCAAGGTTGCCAGGCACCGCGCCCATGCGCACGGAGGAGGAGGAGGAGAACCCGAGCGCCGGCGGCTCCATCCAGGCACCGAATGTTGGTGGGGAGGGGGCCACTTCATCCCAGCCTAGCATGGGTGAGTTATTTGCCTTCTGTACCTGTTCTTTCTTCTTCTTTTGAACTTTGATTCCGCTCTGCCTCATCCTCCTTCTTGGGATCTAGGCGCTCCCTCGGTGGACTAGGAGAACATCGATACTGTCATCGAGGAGGTCGCCAGGGATGCTGAGGCTGAGGCCAACAAGATCTCCGCCGAGGAGGCCGCCGAGATCGCCGATGAGGATGCCGCCAAGGGGCCTGCCGGGGAGGCCGGCAAGGCCACTGCCGAGGAGGCCGGCAAGGGCGCTGCCGAGGAGGGGGCGGTCGATGACCAACCTTCCTCCTCTGCCGCCTCCGGCTTGGGCAAATACCTGAAGGTCAGTGACAACTTGTTCATCCACCTCCCAGGGGCGGCGAGCACCAGGGCGCCCACCGAGGGGGAGGTGTTTGATGACGAGGTGCTCGCCGCCACTGGGCTTGAGGTTGTCGACGAACCGAGCGCCAGTGGCGGCAGTTCCTAGGAGGAGCAGCTCCTTCGGGGCATGAGCGCCAACTTCCAGAAGCTCCAGGCGCTCTACCGTGCCCGTCTGGACAAGGCAAAGTCCAGGATGGCGGTGGTGGAAAAGGCGGAGGCGGACCTCGCGGGGCGCGTCACTGAGACGTAGGCTTGGTTTCGCCAAGCCCATGAGGAGATGAAGGTTGCCCAGGACCTGCTGGCCGAGCACAAGCTGGAGCTTGTCATGAAGCAGGCCGACATCGAGAAGGCCCAGGAGCTGGCGAAGGAGCAGGCCGCCAAAGACGAGGTCGCTCGGCACTAGCACCAGGCCGAGCTAAACTCCCAGGAGGAGCACCATGCCCCTCGTGAGGACATGCTCGCCGCAACACTCCGCGAACATGGCTGATGATAGGCTCGATACGCTCCCCGAGTGCCGCGAGGTCCGCATCCTCCAGCAAGCTCTCCAGCGCGACGTTGAAGTCGAGGTTGTGGTCCCAGTACGCCACCTTGGTGAGGACCTTGGTCATGACACCCCGGCAAAGCTTCCGGGCCTCATTGGCCAGAGAGGCCGCCCTGTTGGAGCGGAACTGCTCCAGGGCCCCAAGATGCATGTTATTTTCCCGTTTGTTCTCCCTTTGTATGTTCACCCTAAGTTAATCGGGTAGGCTTGCCGGCGCGTAAACCCAGGCCGCGATGCCTTGAGGACGGATCCCCAATAGCCTGCCGGGTGTGCTTGCTGCCAGGCAAACCACCTCACTCCACTTAACGCGGCCGCTCGAACTGTTGAGCGGACTCGAGACAGAACGAGAGCGTTGCCAATTGCAGAAGGTCACCCTGCCGTTCTTGACGCAGCCGCTCGAACTGTTGAGCGGACTCGAAACAGAGCAAGGGCGTTGCCAATAGTGGCAGGGCCCCATTGCGTGCACGTTTTCCATACACAGGGCAAGATCTTCGAGGATGATAACCTTATATATAAAAAGGAATTGCTGAAAGTTTTGCATGACTTAGCTTTTCTACCGCTACGTGAGCGTTCACTGCATCTGCCGATGATGTCGCTCGTTTGGTCTTGTGCTTCCTTGGAGTGACGACCACAATGAAGCCGCTGCTCCAACCAGACCAGATATGCACAACTGCGCCCCCTACCTGGTGCGCCAAAGATGTCGGTGGAAACGACACCTATGGAATCACTAGGATCCCTTCTACGGTTGGCGGCCACGGGGTTGTGCAAAGAGCGGGTCTAGTTTTCAGCACAAAGATCGTTTACCCAGGTTCGGGCCGCGAGGATGCGTAATACCCTAGTCCTACTTTGGTGTATATTTGAGTGTTCTTGAGCTCTCGAACTAGCTGTGGTGCGTGCGTAGTCCAAAAGATCCGAATCTTTCTCCAGTACGCCTCGGGCCTCCTTTTATAGTCAAAAAGGGGTCGCCACAGTGGCACACAGGAGGTGGAAAGGTATAAAGTGTACAAGCTTATCGCCTGTCATTACGGGACAAGGCGCATTAAATCCGCCCCTTTGGTGTCTCGTTCCTTTATTGGGGACGGCAACGAGGCCCGTCCCGTCCGTCGCCGCTCAGCCTCGCTTCGACATGCGTCCAGGCCAACGAGGCATGCAGCGCCACGTAGGCTGGCAGGCTACTGAGATGGTGTGGTGGTAGGGTCTTCACGAAGATCTGCATGCCACCACGCAGGTGCTTGCTGAGTTGGCCTGGAGGCCGCACGTTGCCAAGCAGGTGCCGGCTCAACTGGTTGGGCTGGCAGCTATATGGGAACGGTGGTGGAGTCTTGGCAGACGTGGGCCTGGCTGTGGCCCCGCATGTGTCCTCGGAAAGGGTCATGCCGGGGCCCCGGCAAGGGTCTTGCCGTGGCATCGCGGTCGTCCCCAGCAAGGATCTTGCCGGGGGTCTCGTGGATTCCCTCGGCAAGGATCTTGTCGAGGGTTGTCGTCTTCTGGTCCTCATCTGAACTTGTGTGCTTATGATCTTCACAAAGATCTGCATGCCACCACGGAGGTGCCTGCCGAGCCTTGGTTCCAATGTGGTTGATGGTGTTGGAACCCTTGGGCTCAAGGGTGGTGCGCTCTGCTGGCGTTGGGCAAGTGGACCCGGCAAGGCTCTTGCCGGGGCTGTGGAGGCCGCCCCGGCAACGATCTTGCCGGGGGAGTCCACCTCGCCCTCTTGCTCTTTGTTTCTCTGGTCTTGGCGTTGCTTTGGTACTCTTGTGCTTCTGCTTCCTCCTCTGCCATGCTAAGTGTGGCCGTAGGTGCGGCTCTGACTGCCCATGCACAAGTAGAGGGGTAAAAAGGAGAGCCCCTACTTTTGTACACCGACAGGAGCCCCCGGGCCTGGGCCACACATCAGCGCAACGCGTTGTTGGGCCGGACCCAGAACGGTGCGCGGGCACGCGGGGCGGAGTTTTACCGCTGTAATTCCCTCGCCCGTCGCGCTTCCCCATGACTCGTGTTCAATGCGTGACGTGGGGGTCGTGCGTGGGGCGGTTGCTGCCCTCATGCGTCACATCGTGGTAAATGGTAACGAAGCGGCCCGCGCCTTCCCCATAAAAAAGGAGAAACCGCAGGTGCGACGCCCATTTATCCTCTGTGCCTTATCAAATCTCCGAACCGCCGTCCTCCCCTCTTCCTTCTCAAGCTCTTGCTTTCGCTCCCCACCGCCGCGCCTTTGTTGTCCCTCATCCCTTGTCTCCCTCAGCCGCCATGGCACCCAAAACCAGCAAAGGCAAGGGAACAGGCAAGGACGCCGGGGGCAAGGAGGTGCCGGAGAGCGAGTTGGCGGCCCGGCGGGCGCAGCTAGCCTACTTTCCTTCGACCGTCGATGCGGTCCACCTCCGGGACAACTTCAAGCCCATGTGGGGGTGCAAGACGAATGGGGCACCCTGCCACGCGCATCATCCCCGCCGGTTTTGCCGAGGCCGGCCCGAATCGATACCCCTTCTTCGTTGATTACTTTTCCTACGGGCTCTGCCCCCTTTCTCGGATTTCTTCAATGACGTCATGCACACCTATGGTTTCCACCTTCTGGATTTCACTCCAAATGTCGTAGCGTGCATGGCCCTTTTTGCCCATCTTTGCGAGGGCTTCACCGGAGTGCATCCTAGCACAGCGCTCTTCCGCCACTACTTCTATCCTCGTATCCAAAAGGGAGGCGCCATTTCCGGTTGTGTCGCCTGGATCCCAAGGAGCCAGGAGAAGGGGAATATCCGGAGGGCGCTCAGAAGGAGAGGTGGGAGGAGTGGCGGAGCCGGTGGTGCTGGATTGTGGAGGAGGACCCGTAGGAATTTTGCCAGGTTCACCAGGCGCCGCCAGTTCGTAGAGATAATTGGGGCGATGTCGACGCCAAGGATTAGAAGCTCACGATCGCCACCACTAGAATCCATCGCCCCACCGTGGCGTGGCTCTCCCTTGAGATGATTGGGGCTGATTTCATCCGTCACCGAATTGCCCCACTGCATAACAAGGGGAGGCCGGCCTGGCTTTTCAGGAACGCGGCTGACATCATGAGGCTTCGCCCTAGCTTGAACCACAACTTCACGGTGATGGGGCACGCCCACTTTTGCCAGAGGCTTTTTTCGCCCTACGTGTACCGCGACGGCAGGGCCGAGAGGACCGGCAAGGCTGCGAAGGCCGACAAGGTCGTCAACGGGCCCTTGTTTGGGTTGTCGGAGGGGGTGGTCCCGTTGAGCAACAACTCTCGCCAAACCGACAGCATCTCCATGATGCCGGAGTTCAACACGCACGGCCTTGACCCAAATTGGGCCGAACCGGGGGCGGATTAGGTGCAAGAGTTCTTTGACAAGCTGTTGGAGAACTACGTCCATGCTGAGCCATTGCTGACCCAGGATACCACCCAGGAAGAGCTAGACTACATTGCCGCTAGGGCGGCAGAGGCGGCACTTGCCAAGGAGGCCGGCAGCGCCGACCACGTGGAGGACGAGGCCGAGGCTGCCGCGGAGGAGAAGGAGCTTGTCGGATGGCGGAGTCTGCTGGGGAGGCCAGCAGCGCCGACACCGGGGCCCCTCTCATCGAAGATGTGGTCAACGAGTCGATTGAGGAAGAGGCCGAGGCTGACGACCCTTCGGCCTTGGAAAAAAGGTGTGTCCTGCAGCGGGCCAGCTCCGGCGAGCCGGTCCGGCCCGGCGGGACCGAGCAACGGCAAGAGATCCAGGGGAGTCCGTGCGCCTGACGAGGGCTGCGGCAGCAAAGAAGGTGGTGAAAGCCGCGGTGGCGAAGAGGAAAGCGACCGCCTCTTCTTCGCCCAAGCATCCTCGGACTCCACCCGCTTCCTCCTGCAGATGTCGACACGGAGGCAGTGGAAGAGGAGGCGGAGGATGAGTAAGTATCTTGTCTTTTGTCATCTTCGTCCCCTCTGGCCGCGCCGTTTTTCTTGACTTGTTTTCATCTTTGCAGGTATGTCGAGACGCTGGCCCAGAGGGTGGTGAAGAGGGCCAGGGTCTCGACGGGCGGCCAGCCACCGGCGGGTACCTCGAGTACGTCGCTGGTGGCGGAGAGCAGCCCGGATAACAGCCCCCGCCACTGCCCCCAGCGTGCGTTCACCACTCGCTCCCTATCAACGTGTGTTGGGGTACGACCTCTTGGCGCTGACCTTGCCATGGTTGCAGGAGGAGGACGGCAGCAGGAGGAGCCACTGAGGGAAACCCCCAACACGCCGCCCCCATCAACCACGCCGCCCCGAGGGGCGTCCCCGGCAAGGGTGCTAGGCACCGAGCCCATGCGCGCGGAGGAGGAGGAGAACCCCGGTGCCGGCGGCTTCGTCCCGGCACCGAATGTTGGTGGGGAGGGGGCCACTTCTTCCCAGCCTGGCACAGGTGAGTTATTTGTGTTCTGTCCCTGTTCTTACTTCTTCTTTTGAACTTTGATTCGGCTCTACCTCATCCTCCTTCTTGGCATCTAGACGCTCCCTCGGCGGATCAGGAGAACATCGATACTGTCATCGAAGAGGTCATGAGGGATGCTGAGGCCGAGGCCAACAAGATCGCTGCAGAGGAGGCCGCCAAGACCGCCGATGAGGACGCCGCCAAGGGCCTGCCGGGGAGGCTGGCAAGGCCACTGCCGAGGAGGCCGGCAAGGGCGCTGCCGAGAAGGGGGCGGTCGACAACCAACCTTCCTCCTCTGCCGCCTCCAGCTCGGGCAAATACCTGAAGGTGAGTGACAACTTGTTCATCCACCTACCAGGGGCGGTGATGACCAGGGCACCCACCGAGGCGGAGGTGTTTGATGACGAGGTGCTTGCCGCTGCTGGGCTTGAGGTTGTTGACGAACCGAGCGCTAGTGGCGGCGATTCCCAGGAGGAGCAGCACCTTCGGGGCATGAGCGCCAACTTCCAGAAGCTCCAAGCGCTCCACCGTGCCCGTCTGGACAAGGCAAAGTCTAGGATGGCGGCGGTGGACAAGGCGGAGGCGGACCTCGCGAGGCGCGTCGCTGAGACATAGGCTTGGTTTCGCCAAGCCCATGAGGAGCTGAAGGTTGCCCAGGACCTGCTGGCCGAGTGCAAGCTGGAGCTTGTCATGAAGCAGGCCGACATCGAGAAGGCCCAGGAGCTGGCAAAGGAGCAAGCCGCCAAAGACAAGGCCGCTCGGCACTAGCACCAGGCCGAGCTAAACTCCTCGTCGGAGGACCTTGCCGCTCGTGAGGAGAAGCTCGCTGCAACACTCCGCGGACACGGCTGATGATGGGCTCGATACGCTCCTCGAGCGCCGCGAGATCCGCATCCTCCGGCAAGCTCTCCAGCGCAGCGTCGAAGTGGAGGTTGGGCTTCCAATACGCTACCTTGGTGAGGACCTTGGTCATGACACCCCGGCAAAGCTTCTAGGCCTCATCGGCCAGAGAGGCCGCCCTGTTGGAGCGGAACTACTCCAGGGCCCCGAGATGGATGCTATTTTCCCGTTTGATCTCCCTTTGTATGTTCACCCCTACGTTAATCGGGTAGGCTCGCCGGCGCGTAAACCCAGGAGGACGGATCCCCAGTAGCCTGTCATGTGTGCTTGCTGCCAGGAAAACCACCTCACTACTCTTAACGCGGCCGCTTGAACTGTCAAGCGGACTCGAGACAGAACGAGAGCATTGCCAATTGCAGAAGGTCACCCTGCCGTTCTTGGCGTAGCCGCTCGAGCTGTTGAGCGGACTCGAAACAGAGCAAGGGCGTTGCCAATAGTGGCAGGGCCCCATTGCGTGCACGTTTTCCATACACAGGGCAAGATCTTCGAGGACGATAACCTTATATATAAAAAGGAATTGCTCAAAGTTTTGCATGACTTAGCTTTTCTACCGCTACGTGAGCGTTCACTGCATCCGCCGATGATGCCACTCGTTTGGTCATCCTCTTCCTTGGAGTGAAGACCATGATGAAGCCGCTGCTCCAACCAGACCAGATTTCCACAACTGCGCCCCCTACCGGGCGCGCCAAAGATGTCGGTGGAAACGACACCTATGGAATCATTGGGATCCCTTCTACGGTTGGCGGGCGCGGGGTTGTGCAAAGAGCGGGTCTGGTAGTCAGCACAAAGATCGTTTACCCAGGTTTGGGCCGCGAGGATGCGTAATACCCTAGTCCTGCTTTTGTGTATATTTGAGTGTTCTTGAGCTCTCGAACTGCTGTGGTGCGGGCGTAGTCCAAAAGATACGAATCTTTCTCTAGTACGCCTCAGGCCTCCTTTTATAGTTAAAAAGGGGTCGCCACAGTGGCACACAGGAGGTGGAAAGGTATACAGTGTACAAGCTTATCGCCTGTCATTACGGGACAAGGCGCATTAAATGCGCCCCTTAGGTGTCGCGTTGCTTTATTGGGGATGGCAACGAGGCCCGTCCCGTCCGTCGCCGCTCTGCCTCGCTCCGACACGCGTCCAGGCCAACGAGGCATTCAGCGCCACGTAGGCTGGCAGGCTGCTGAGATGGCGTGGGGTAGGGTCTTCACGAAGATCTGCATGCCACCACGCAGGTGCTTGCTGAGTTGGCCTGGAGGCCGCACGTTGCCACGCAGGTGCCTGCCCAAATAGTTGGGCTGGCGGCTGTATGGGAACGGCGGTGGAGTCTTGGCAGACGTGGGTCTGGCTGTGGCCCCGCAGGTGTCCTCGACAAGGGTCTTGTCGGGCCCCCGGCAAGGGTCTTGCCGTGGCATCACGGTCGTCCCCGGCCGGGGGTCTCATGGATTCCATCGGCAAGGATCTTGTCAAGGGTCGTCGTCGTCTGGTCCTCATCTGATCTTCTGTGCTTATGATCTTCATAAAGATCTGCATGCCACCATGGAGGTGCCTCCCGAGCCTTGGTTCCAATGTGATTGATGGTGTTGGAACCCTTGGGCGCGCTCTGCTGGCATTGGGCAAGTTGACCCGGCAAGGGTCTCGCCGGGGCTGCGGAGGCCGCCCCAGCAAGGGTCTTGCCGGGGGAGTCCACCTCGCCCTCTTGCTCTTTGTGTCTCTGGTCTTGGCGTTGCTTTGGTGCTCTTGTGCTTCTGCTTCCCTCCTCTGCCCTGCTAAGTGTGGCCATAGGTGCGGCTCTGACTGCCCGTACACAAGTAGAGGGGTAAAAAGGAGAGCCCCTACTTTTGTACACTGACAGTTAGGGTTTCCTCTTGAACATAGACTCATGACTTTTTGCCAAAAGAATGCTTATAATGATGAATTGGTTGTGCAATATGAGGGGCCAAAGGAGGAACCAATACCTCCCGAGCTTGATCTTGCGGACTTTTGCCCCATCAAATTTAGCCCTTTTGATTGTTTTTGCTTGCCGCAAAGAAAGCTTGCTGCTCAACGTACGGAGTATGAGATGAGTTTTCGCGATTTGCCCTATCATTATCATGGCAATACCTAGATCTATTCTTGTTTTTATGCCTAGCTAGGGGCGTTAAACAATAGCGCTTGTTGGGAGGCAACCCAATTTTTTTTCTTGCTTTTTTGTTTCTATTTAGTTATAAATAATTCATCTAGCTTCTATTTAGATGTGTTTTTATGTTGTAATTAGTGTTTGTGCCAAGTAGAACCAATAGGATCTTCTTGGGTGACAGTTGTTTGATCTTGCTGAAAAAGATAGAAACTTTGCGCTCACGGAAATAATTGTTAAACTTCACCAGAACGTGATAAATTGCCAATTATTTTTGCTGTAGATAATTATACAAATTATCCAGGTTGTCCTAGTTTTTCAGAATTTTTGGAGTTCCATAAGTATTCGAACAAATCAGATTGCTACAGACTGTACTGTTTATGACAGATTCTGTTTTTCCTGTGTTCCATAAGTATCGGGGGGTATGAACCATAGAGAAGTTGGAATACAGTAGGTTTAACACCAATATTAATAAATAATGAGTTCATTATAGTACCTTAAGGTCGTGGTTTGTTTTCTTATACTAACGGAGCTCATGAGATTTTCTGTTGAGTTTTGTGTTGTGAAGTTTTCAAGTTTTTGGGTAAAGATTTGATGGACTATGGAATAAGGAGTGGCAAGAGCCTAAGCTTGGGGATGCCCAAGGCACCACAAGGTAAAATTCAAGGACAACCAAAAGTCTAAGCTTGGGGATGCCTCGGAAGGCATCCCCTCTTTCGTCTTCGTCTATCGGTATCTTTACTTGAGGCTATATTTTTATTCACCACATGATATGTGTTTTGCTTGGAGCGCCTTTTATGATTTGAGTCTTTGCTTTTTAGTTTACCACAATCATCCTTGCTGTACACACCTTTTGAGAGATACACACATGAATCGGAATTTATTAGAATACTCTATGTGCTTCACTTATACCTTTTGAGCTAGATAATTTTGCTCTAGTGCTTCACTTATGTTTTTTAGAGCACGGTGGTGGTTTTATTTTATAGAAATTATTGATCTCTCATGCTTCACTTATATTATTTTGAGAGTCTTTTAGAACAGCATGGTAATTTGCTTTGGCTATAAACCTAGTCCTAATATGATAGGCATTCAAGATGGGTATGATAAAAACTTTCATATAGAGTGCATTAAATACTATGATAAATTTGATACTTGATAATGGTTTTGAGATATAAAGGTGGTAATGTTAGAGTCATGCTAGTTGGGTAATTGTGAAATTGAGATATAAAGTTGGCAAGTCCCGTAGCATGCACGTATGGTAAACGTTGTGTGACAAATTTGTAGCATGGGGTGTTCTTTGAGTGCTTTCCTTATGAGTGGCGGTCGGGGACGAGCGATGGTCTTTTCCTAGCAATATATCCCTCTAGGGGCATGCGTAGTAGTACTTTGCTTCGAGGGCTAATAAACTTTTGCAATAGGTATATGAGTTCTTTATGACTAATGTGAGTCCATGGATCATACTCACTCTTACCTTTTCCGCAATTTGCTAGCCTCTACGGTACCGTGCATTGCCCTTTCTCACCTTGAGAGTTGGTGCAAACTCCGCCGGTGCATCCAAAACCCGTGATACGATATGCTCTATCACACATAAGCCTCCTTATATCTTCCTCAAAACAGCCACCATACCTACCTATTATGGCATTTCCATAGCCATTCCGAGATATATTGCCATGCAACTTTCCACCGTTCCTTTTATTATGACACCCTCCATCATTGTCATATTGCTTTGCCTGATCATGTAGTTGACATCGTATTTGTGGCAAAGCCACTTTCATAATTCTTTCATACATGTCGCTCTTGGTTCATCGCATATCCCGATACACCGCCGGAGGCATTCACATAGAGTCATATTTTTGTTCTAGTATCGAGTTGTAACAGTGAGTTATGCGTAAATAAAAGTGTGATGATCATCATTATTAGAGCATTGTCCCATGTGAGGATAAACTATGAAATAAAAAAAGGCCAAAGAAGCCAAAATAAAAAAAGAGGCCAAAGAAGCCTAAACAAAAAAATGAGAGAAAAAGAGAGAAGGGACAATGTTACTATCCTTTTTCCACACTTGTGCTTCAAAATAGCACCATGATCTTCATGATAGAGAGTTTCTTATTTTGTCACTTTCATATACTAGTGGGAATCTTTCATTATAGAACCTGGCTTGTATATTCCAATGATGGGCTTCCTCAAAATGCCCGAGGTCTTCAAGAGCAAGCTAGTTGGATTCACACCCACTTAGTTTTCAGTTTGAGCTTTCAAACACTTATAGCTCTAGTGCATCCGTTGCATGGCAATCCCTACTCCTCGCATTGACATCAATTGATGGGCATCTCCATAGCCCGTTGATTAGCCACCTCAATGTGAGACTTTCTCCTTTTTTGTCTTCTCTCATAACCCCCATCATCATATGCTATTCCACCTATAGTGCTATATCCATGGCTTGCGCTCATGTATTGCGTAAGGGTTGAAAAGGCTGAAGCGCGTTAAAAAGTATGAACCAATTGCTCGGCTTGTCATCGGGGTTATGCCTAATGGGAGCATTTTGTGTGGCAAAAATGAAGCATGGCCAAACTATATGATTTTTTAGGGATGAGCTTTCTTTGGCTATGCTATTTTGATAAGACATAATTGCTTGGTTAGCATGCTTGAGGTATTACTATTTTTATGTCAATATTGAACTTTTATCTTGAATCTTTTGGATCTGAACATTCATGATACAATAAAGAGAATTACATTGAAAATTATGTTAGGTAGCATTCCACATCAAAAATTCTGTTTTTTAATCATTTACCAACTCGAGGACGAGCAGGAATTAAGCTTGGGGATGCTTGTTACATCTCCAACGTATCTATAATTTTTGATTGTTCCATGCTATTATATTATCTGTTTTGGATGTTTAATGGGCTTTAATATACCCTTTTATATTATTTTTGGGACTAACCTATTAACCGAAAGTCCAGTGCAAATTGTTGATTTTTTGCCTATTTCAGTGTTTCACAAAAAAGGAATATCAAACGGAATCCAAACGGAATGAAACCTTTGCGCGGACCGTTTTGGGAACAAACGCAATCCAGGAGACTTGGAGTGGACGTCAAGGAAGCAACGAGGCGGCCACGAGGTAGGAGGGTGCGCCCAAGGGGGGTAGGCACGCCCCCACCCTCGTGGGCCCCTCACAGCTCCACCGACCTACTTCTTTCGCCTATATATACTCTTATGCCCCAAAACCTTCGGGGAGAGCCACGAAACATCTTTTCTACCGCCGCAACCTTCTGTACCCATGAGATCCCATTTTGAGGCCTTTTCCGGCGCTCCGTCGCAGGGGGAATCGACCATGGAGGGCTTCTACATCAACACCATGGCCTCTTCGATGACGCGTGAGTAGTTTACCACAAACCTTCAGGTCCATAGTTATTAGCTAGATGGCTTCTTCTCTCTCTTTGGATCTCAATACAAAGTTCTCCTCGATTCCGTTGGAGATCTATTCGATGTAACTCTTTTTGCAGTGTGTTTGCCGAGATCCAATGAATTGTGGGTTTATGAACTTGATTATCTATGAATATTATTTGATTCTTCTCTGAATTCTTATACGCATGATTTGATATCTTTGCAAGTCTCTTCGAATTATCGGTTTAGTTTGGCCTACTAGATTGATCTTTCTTGCAATGGGAGAAGTGCTTAGCTTTGGGTTTAATCTTGCGGTGTCCTTTCCCAAGGACAGCAGGCGTAGCAAGGCACATATTGTATTGTTGCCATCGAGGATAAAAAGATGGGGTTTATATCATATTGCTTGAGTTTATCCCTCTACATCATGTCATCTTGGCTAATGCGTTACTCTGTTCTTATGAACTTAATACTCTAGATGCATGCTGGATAGCGGTCGATGTGTGGAGTAATACTAGTAGATGCAGAATCGTTTTGGTCTACTTCACACGGACGTGATGCCTATATTCATGATCATTTCCTTAGATATCATCTTAACTATGCACTATTCTATCAATTGCTCCGCAGTAATTTGTTGACCCACCGTAATACATGCTTTCTTGAGGGAAGCCACTAGTGAAACCTATGCGTGTAGTATCCTACAGGATTGATACCTTGGTTCTCAAAAACTGAGGGAAATACTTATGCTACTTTGCTGCATCACCCTTTCCTCTTCAAGAGCACATCTCCCCTACTCCACCATCACAGGTGCATGCTCTAACTTGGCACTATTATATGTGGTTGCCTGTTGCATATGATGTCTAGCTTGTATTCCTTCTAGCTTTGTTGAATTGCATCTGCTTACTTTACACATAATGCCTGTGAATATGACACATGTTCCTGTTTCTAGAACATACGTTTAGATGATGAGCACATCTCCCCTACTCCACCATCACAGGTGCTTGCTCTAACTTGGAACTGTTATATGTGGTTGCATGTTCCATATGATGTCTAGTTTGTATTGCTTCTGATTTTGTTGAATTGCATCTGTGTAGCTTACAACTTATACCTGCAATGATCACTTACCCATAAGACACACTTAACTTGGGAGTGTAATGTAGGTTGCATCTAGCATTGTCTTCTAGCTTGTACTGCTTCTAATTTCTTGAAATGGCACTTACGATGAGACACTTTTTACCTGATAGAGTGATATTGGTTGCATGTTCATATGGTGCCTAGTTTTCATTTCTTCTAATTTTGTTGAAATGACTTCTGCTTACTATTTTACATACGTATTCCATCCTCCTATCGTACATTTGAATATGCAATGTTGTCTTTTTTTTGTATACATTCCATCCTCCTATCCTGTGCTTGCCTTACATCAAAGTAGTGTTCGTCTGTATCATGCACCAACCAGTTATGCATAGCTAATTTTATTCATCTTCTTTTGGTTTTGACTTCATAAGGCAATATCAGAAAATAGGACGGAAAAGAGTAAGTTAGGGGATGTTGGTGGTCCTCCGGACCGACGGAAACAGAGACTCTCTAGATTTGCCACTGCCACTGCTAATGAAGTTGAAGTCCCAAGTCTACATGATGAGTTCATCTCCCGTACTCCACCATCGCAGGTGCTTGCTCTAAGTTGACAATGTGATAATTGGTTTAATGTTGCATATGTTGTCTAGCCTGTATTTCTTCTATTTTGATTAAATTGCACCTGCTGAGTTTATACGTTATACATGTGCGTATGACATGCCTTTCTGTCTCTAGAATACACTGCATCTATCAATCATACCATGTTCTTACATCAAAGTACTGCTGTTGTGTATCCCGCATCAGTCACTCATGATTGGACGCTTTTAACATGGCAGTTTGATAGTGGTTGCATCTTGCATTGATTTCTACGTTGTACTGCTTCTAACTTTTCGAAATGCCACTTATGAGAAGACACTTTTAACTAGACAGAGTGATATTGGTTGCATCTTTCATATGGTGTCTAGCTTGCATTACTTCTATTTTCTTGAAAATCCTTCTCCTTAGTTTACACATCATAGCTGTGAATATGTCATGTCGTCCTGGTTTTCTTACATATTCAATCCTCATACGATTGTCTTACATCAAAGTATTGCTTGTCTGTATCATGCATCAATGAGTTCTGAAGAGCGATTCTATTCTTTTGTGTTGTGGGTATGCCTTGACATGGCAAAGTAAAAAAAGGGCAAGGAAAAGAATATAGTAGGGAATGGTGTTACTCGTCGGGTGAAATGGAAAAGGATCTGCCCTCGAGATTCTGTTGGTACTTATAGTGCAGTAGAAGGTCCAAGTCCACCGGCTAAATCTACAAACACAGTATCACCTGCTCCACCAGCTGCATCATCCGCTTCAACTGTACCAGCATCTCAACGAGTTACTCATTCGTTTGCTCCGGAACTGGCCAGTTCCCAAGCCGCATTCACACCTAACACTACTTCCGAATCACTGCTGACACAACAGGACTTGGGAAGATCAGATGAACCTCATGAGCATCAACACCAAGACGGTACCTGACCGAGTCGAGTTGGAGTTGCATGCGCCTTTATATGTACTCTCTCACATTTTAATGTGCACTAACACTTCCATATTCGTTGTTGAACTAGCACCACGGCGCAAGCGAAAATAGACATCAGGGATAATGCTTGACAGATTAACAAAATCTAAAGGAGGAAGAATGGAGATCCATTTTGAGGGAGGTTTAAAAAGGCCACGTGATGCTACAGAGTCAGCCAAGTTAGTATCAGAGGCAGCCATTGCCGTTAGGTGTCATGCACGTATCCTCCCAACATGGATCCAGTACAGGAATGAGAAAGACAATACCCAGTTTAACACCTTCCTTGACCATTTATCCATAAGTAATGTTATTCATCGCAATTTGTAATATTGTCTTGCTCTATGCCATACTTTCTAGCTTCCTCCTAATAAGACTCACATTCTTTTTTCAACAGATGAGGTTCAAGTTGGATCCGAAAGATGATGCAACTAAACAAGCATGCACTCATGTTTTTCAGTCTGCTCTGCGACAGTATCGGCACCACCTTAGAAAATCTCACTTTGAAGGCAAGGCTAACAATGAAATCACCCAAACATCTCCAGTGGAATATAATACAGATGAAGACTGGACAACCCTTGTTAAACACTGGTCTGATCCAAAGTATCAGGTAGGGTATATGTATTTGATCAGACCACATATTAAACTTGTATTTATGTATGTGCCTTACAAGTGTATCTTCTTCTAGGCTAACTGTTTGAAGAATAAGACCAACCATTCTAAAGTGAAATTCCAACAGACAACAGGATCTCGTAGCTATATTGCACACTGTGAGGCTATTGTAAATAGCTGCTACTTCCTTCTTTTTTCTGTGCCATATTATCTTATCTATATTGACTTGTTCCAAATACAGAGGAAAACCCGTGCGGACCAAAAAGAACCTGAACCGAATGCAGTGCAAATCTTCAAGGATTACCACACCAGCAAGATGAGGGCATGAGCACACCAGTTCAGGCCGCTGTTGTAAGTCCTTACTCCTCCTGCCTTTGAACTGATTGGTACTGTGATGTGTTCATTTATCTGCTTGGTTTGCAGCCAATGTCAGTTACTCTGTTCACTTTTATACACAGTTGTCTTAACATATCATTTCACCTTACATGGTTTAAAAGAGATGAAGGATATTCTTTTAGTCTTGATCTGTAAGCTAGTTGTGATGTTCACGTGCGCACACAATGATACAATAGCCTATTTGTTTTATATCTGTTTTCCCATGATACGAATGATGTCATACTATGTTCATCCTACTTTAAACCATGTCTCTTTATCCTTAGATGTCAACGAATGTGAGGAAATAGACAATACAGTAGGCATGCTACATGGACATATGTTCCGAAAGTGATTCTATTATGTAGTTGGCACTACAATACATGCTAATGTATTACCGTAGTTCACCAAAATAAGTTATGTATAAACGTGCAACCTACTTTGTTTGTTTTTTTCTCATTAGTAACCTATCTGGTACACTAATCTACAAGTTCAAACTTTCAGCAAGCTATGGAACAAATGATTGAATAGCCACGACCACCTGAAGGTGACGAGGGTACCACAGGCACAATGTCACCTCTTGTTGCAGTGCGTCAGTATTTCTCCACTAATAGTGCAAAAAGCACCTTCCTGCGTAATATTGGGTTGATTGTCAAGGTAACCTCGTCCAAATTTCCTACTGAACAAAATCTTCCGGCTAGACAGAGTGATATATTTGTGCTCCAGACACAAGTCCAATCCCTAATGGACGTTGTGTTGGAAACAAAAATAGTGGTTGACAAATGTCGTGAAGATACGAATGGTTTTGAAACCAGACTATCAGACATTTGCTTCGTTGTTCAAGAGCAATGGCGGAAAAAGGGGAAGATCGTGCTGCTCCATCAGATTCTACAGCCTGAAACATAAGCACTCAGGTCAAATGATCTATGCTTCTATACATCTGATGGTGCTTTTATCTGCAAGGACTGTAAACTTTATGCCAACATGCCTTTTGTTGTATGGTTGGAATTTATTTTGTTGTGATACAACATTTATGGTGCTGCCAAAGGCTGCAGTAATTACAACGCTGTTTTTGTATAATGTAGGTTTATCTTAGTAATGTATTCGGCCGAAAGCTTCGTAGGAGCCCAACATGCCAACATTTGTCCGGCCCATTCCAATTGGGCTAAAAACGATTCTGGGCCGAAATTTGCATGTAGCCTACTAAAAATATCTGGGCCTAAATCAACATAAGCTTTCATATTTTTCTGTTAGGCATGTGCCCATAGTGGGCCTTTAACAGGCCTAAACATAATTTGGGCCCTCAATAATAATAGGTCGTTTACATGTGTAAATATCTCGAGCCCATAAAAAACATGGGCCTTTAATAGGCCGAAAGTAAGATTGGGCCCTGATTGTGCCAAATAACCCACTATTCTTAGCAGGCCGAAATGGTGGCCCATTTACAATGCGGATCGTCCACAGGCCAAAATTCATATGGGCCATAAATGCGCCGACCTATACACGGGCCTTTAACAGGCCGGAAGTTCGGTCGGGCTTGATTAGTGTCATTTTTATATGGGCCGTTAGTAGGCCCGATGTGGCATTGGGCCACATATGGCCCATGAATTTCGTCCGACGTTAACAGGCCGAAAGTCACAACAGGTTGAAAGTGGCCCAAATCTGTAGTGGGCCTCTAACAGGCCGAATGTTAGACATGGCCGAATATGACCCATATCCTTCATAGTCGTTTATGGGCTGAAAGTTTCAATGGCCTATAAATGGGCCCAAATGAAGCAGGACCTTTAACAGGCCAGAAACACACCGGGCCGTAATTCGGCCCAAATTCTTAGAGGACTGTTAACGGGCCAGAAGTGACCATGGGCCGCGATGATGACAAGTTTAGGACGGGTCGTTGATAGGCCGATTTGACACTAGCCATACGGGCCTTAACTGAGAATATTGGGCCTTTAGCCGGGCCGGCCCATTATGGTCTGCAAAATCTTGTGGGCCTTTAGCTGGGCCGGCCCATTATGGCCCGCTAAATCTTGTGGGCCTTTGGTTGGGCCGGCCCATTTAATCTTTATGGGCCACTTTTGGGCCGGTCCACGTGTCAACGTATCATAGGTGCATCTTGCCCATTGGATGAGTGACACTTGTGACAACGCGGAGCTGACACGTGGTTCCGTCAGCCAATGAGAATCTTACATGTGGAAAATCGGCATTGGCCGTTGCTGTTAGCGGGTTATCGGATCCAAAACCGGACCCGATAGCTTAACAGCGTCCCGTTATGGTGGATGCCACATGTCGGTCACCCTTGACGAAAGCACTTCTACGATGCGCGATTTATCGTCATGGAAGTGGACACTTCCGTGATGATAATTTTGGTAATGTCATGGAACACTTCTACGACAACACAGGTATGACTATCTTGATTCTGTCACAGAATTGTCATGGATGTACATGCATGACAGAAAACGTGACCCACTGTCACAAACACGTATGATCCCGGAAGTGTCTTTTTTTTGTAGTGTGAAGAGCGTGCATGATGACATACGCCAAACCTTCTCAAATTTTTACCAGGGAATCGTGAGGTCATAGCATGGCACCATGCCAGGCATCATGTTTTTCAACCATCTCTTTCATTTTTCTATAGTTGAAAAACCAATAAATGACACATTTGCGGGTTACTCTTGCCACACATATCCTTCAAATATCCGCCCATTCCTTGTAAAATGCATGAGAATTTACTAAATACCACGAGCATGGTTTTCTAGACCATCTTTGTGCACTTTTTAATGCACCAGTTGGTTGAATTTGAATTATGTGCATTAATGCCTAGAAAATGCACATAATCGCCTAAATATGGTAAATGAGCTCAGGAAAGTGCCAAATTTGAACATGGTGATCTGCTTGGTGTATGTTCATCGAAGAGGAAAAAGTCAAGGACGAAGGAAATTTGGACCCCCTTCAATGTTGGTGATTTCCCTCTCAAAACCATGAAACTTTCCCCGGTGATGGTTTGATTTATGAAGAGCGTGCAAGACGACATAAGCCAAAGCTTCTCAAATTTTACCAAGGCATGGTGAGGCCACACCCTGGCACCATGCAAGGCATAATGTTTTTCAACCATGTCTTTAATTTTTCTATAGTTGAAAAACAAATAAATGACACGTTTGTGGTTGACTCTTGCCACACATATCCTTGAGATCTCTGCCCATTCCTTGTAACACGCATGAGAATTAACTAGATACCATGAGCATGGTTTTCCAAACCGTTTTTGTGCACTTTTCATGCGCTGATTGTTTGAATTTGAATTATGTGCATTAATGCCTAGAAAATGCACATAATCGCCTAAATATGGTAGATGATCCCGGAAAAGTGCCAAATTTGAACACGGTAATCTCGAGTGTGTATGTTCATCGTAGAAACATATTCAAGGACAAAGAACGAAGGAAATTTGGATTCCCCTTCAATCTTGGTGATTTCCCTCTCGAAACCACAAAACTTCCTCGGTGATGGTTCATTGATGAAGAGCGTGCATGACGACATAAGCCAGACCTTCTCAAATTTTACCAAGGCATGGTGAGGTCATAACGTGGCACCATGCCAGGCATCATGTTTTTGAAGCATGTCTTCCATTTTTCTATAGTAGAAAAACCAATAAATGACACGTTTGTGGTTGACTCTTGCGACACATATCCTTGAAATATCTGTCCATTCGTTGTAAAACTCATGAGAATTTACTAAATACCATGAGCAAGGTTTTCCAGACCATCTTTGTGCACTTTTTCATGCACCAGTTGTTTGAATTTGAATTATGTGCATTAATGCCTAGAAAATGCACATAATCGCCTAAATATGGTAAATGAGCCCGGGAAAGTGCCAAATTTGAACACGATGATCTGCATGGTGTATGTTCATCGTAGATAAAAAAATCAAGGACGAAGGAAATTTGGACTCACTTCAATTTTGGTGATTTCCCTCTCGAAACCATGAAACTTTCCTCGGTGATGGTTCAATTTATTAAGAGCGTGCATGACGACATAAGCAAAGCTTCTCAAATTTTACCAATGCATGGTGAGGCCATACCATGGCACCATGCAAGGCGCATGATTTTCAACCATTCATTTTCCTATAATTGAAAAACCAATTAACATCACGTTTGTGGTTGACTCTTGCCACACATATCATTGAAATCTCTGCCCATTCCTTGTAAAATGCATGATAATTTACTAAATACCACGAGCATAGTTTTCCAGACCATTTTTGTGCACTTTTTCATGCGTCAATTGTTTGAATTTGAATTATGTGCATTAATTCCTAGAAAATGCACATAATCGCCTAAATATGGTAAGTGATCCCGGAAAAGTGCCAAATTTGAACACGGTAATCTTGAGGGTGTATGTTCATCGTAGAAAAATACTCACGGACAATGAACGAAGGAAATTTGGATTCCCCTTCAATCTTGGTGATTTCCTTCTCGAAACCACGAAACTTCCGTGGTGATTGTTCATTTATGAAGAGCGTGCATGACGACATAAGCCATACCTTGGCAAATTTTTATGAGGGCATGGTGAGGTCATACTATGGCACCATGCCAGGCGTCATGTTTTTGAAGCATGTCTTCCAGTTTTCTATAGTTGAAAATCCAATAAATGACTCATTTGTGGTTGTCTCCTGCCACACATATCCTTGAAATATCTGCCCATTCCTTGTAAAAACGCTTGAGAATTTACTAAAAACCACGAGCATGGTTTTCCAGTCCATCTTTGTGCACGTTTTCATGCATCGGTTGTTTGTATTTGAATTATGTGCATTAATTCATAGAAAATGCACATAATCGCCTAAATATGGTAAATGAGCTCGGGAAAGTGCAAAATTTGAACAAGGTGACCTGCTTGGTGTGTATTCATCGTAGAAAAAAAATCAATGACGAAGGAAATTTGGACCCCCTTCAATCTTGGTGATTTCCCTCTCGAAACCGTGAATCTTTCCTTGGTGATGGTTCGATTTATGAACAGCGTGCAAGACGACATAAGCCAAAGCTTCTCAAATTTTACCAAGGCATGGTGAGACTATACAATGGCACCATGCAAGGCGTCATGTTTTGCAACCATGTCTTTCATTTTTCTGTTGTTGAAAAACCAATAAACGACACGTTTTTGGTTGACTCTTGCCACACATATGCTTGAAATCTCTGCCCATTCCTTGTAAAACAAATGAGAATTTACTAAATACCACGAGCATGGTTTTCCAGACCGTTTTTGTGCACTTTTTCTTGCGCCGATTGTTTGAATTAGAATTATGTGCATTAATGACTAGAAAATGCATATAATCGTCTCAATATGGTAGATGATCCCGGAAAAGTGCCAAATTAACTTGATCACGGTAATCTCGAGGGTGTATGTTCATCGTAGAAAAATATTCAAGGACAAAGAACGAAGGAAATTTGGATTCCCCTTCAATCTTGGTGATTTCCCTCTCAAAACCACGAAACTTCCTCCGTGATGTTTCATTTATGAAGAGGGTGCATGACGACATAAGCCAAACCTGCTCAAATTTTTACCAGGGCATGGTGAGCTCATACCATGGCACCATGCCAGGTGTCATGTTTTTGAAGCATGTCTTCCTTTTTTCTATAGTTAAAAAATCAATAAATGACACATTTGTGGTTAAATCTTGCCCCACATATCCTTGCAACATCTGCCCATTCATTGTAAAACGCATGAGAATTTACTAAATACCGTGAGCACGAATTTCCAGACCGTATTGGTGCACTTTTTCATGCACCGATTATTTGAATTTGAATTATGTGCATTAATACCTAAAAAATGCACATAGTTGCCCAAATATGGTAAATGAGCCAGGGAAAGTGCCAATTTGAACACGGTGCTCTGCATGGTGTATGTTCATCGTAGAAAAAAAATCAAGGACGAAGGAAATTTGGCCACACTTCAATCTTGTTGATTTCCCTCTCGAAAGCACGAAACTTTCCTCGGTGATTGTTCGATTTATGAAGAGCGTGCAAGACGACATAAGCTAAAGCTTCTCAAATTTTACCAAGGCATGGTGAGGCCAAACCATGGCACAATGCTAGACGTCATGTTTTTCAACCATGTCTTTCATTTTCCTATAGTTGAAAAACCAATCAACGACATGTTTGTGGTTGAATCTTGCCACACATATCATTGAAATATCTACCCATTCCTTGTAAAACACATGAGAATTTACTAAATACCGCGAGCATGGTTTGCGAGACCATTTTGTGCATTTTTTCTTGCGCCGATTGTTTGAATTTGAATTATGTGCATTAATGCCTAGAAAATGCACATAATCGCCTAAATATGGTAAATGATCCCGGAAGAGTGACAAATTTGAACACAGTAATCTCGAGGGTGTATGTTCGTCATAGAGAAATACTCAAGGACAAAGAACGAAGGAAATTTGGATTCCCCTTCAATCTTTGTGATTTCCCTCTCGAAACCACGAAACTTCCGCGGTGATGGTTCATTTATGAAGAGCGTGCATGACGACATGAGCCAAACCTACTGAAATTTTTACCAGGGAATTGTGAGGTCATACCATGGCACCATGCCACGCCTCATGTTTTTCAACCATCTCTTTCATTTTTCTATAGTTGAAAAACCAATAAATGACACATTTCTGGGTTGCTCTTGCCACACATATCCTTGAAATATCTGCCCATTCCTTGTAAAACACATGAGAATTTACTAAATACCATGAGCATGGATTTCCAGACCGTCTTTGTGCACTTTTTCATGCGCCGATTGTTTGAATTTGAATTATGTTCATTAATGCCTAGAAAATGCTCATAATCGCCTAAATATGGTAGATGATCCCGGGAAAGTACCAAATTTGAACACGGTAATCTCGAGGGTGTATGTTCATCGTAGAAAAATATTATAGGACAAAGAACGAAGGAAATTTGGATTCCCCTTCAAACTTGGTGATTTCCCTCTCAAAACCACGAAACTTCCTCGGTGATGGTTCATTTATGAAGAGCATGCATGATGACATAATCCTAACCTTCTCAAATTTTTACCAGGGCATGGTGAGGTCATACCATGGCACCATGCCAGGCGTCATGTTTTTGAAGCATGTTTTCCATTTTTCTATAGTTGAAAAACCAATAAATGACACGTTTGTGGTTGACTCTTGCCACACATATCCTTGTAATATTTGCCCATTCGTTGTAAAACTCATGAGAATTTACTAAATACCACGAGCACGGTTTCCCAGACCGTCTTTATTTGACTTTTTCATGCACCAATTGTTTGAATTTGAATTATGTGCATTAATGCCTAGAAAATGCACATAATCACCTAAATATGGTAAATGAGCCGGGGAAAGTGCCAAATTTTAACACGTTGATCTGCATGGTGTATGTTCATCGTAGATAAAAAATCAAGGATGAAGGAAGTTTGGACCCACTTCAATCTTGGTGACTTCCCTCTCGAAACGACGAAACTTTCCTCGGTGATGGTTCGATTTATTAAGAGCATGCATGACGACATAAGCCAAAGTTTCTTAAATTTTACCAAGGCATGGTGAGGCCATCCCATGGCACAATGCAAGGCATCATGTTTTTCAACCATGTCTTTCATTTCCTATAGTTGAAAAACCAATAAACGACACGTTTGTGGTTGACTCTTGCCACAAATATCTTTGAAATCTCTGCCCATTTCTTGTAAAATGCATGAGAATTTACTAAATACCACGAGCATGGTTTTCCATACCTTTTTTGCACTTTTTCATGCGCCGATTGTTTGAATTTGAATTATGTGCATTAATGCTAAGAAAATGCACATAATCGCCTAAATATGGTAAATGATCCCGGAAGAGTGCCAAATTTGAACACGGTAATCTCGAGGGTGTATGTTCGTCATAGAAAAATACTAAAGAACAAAGGACGAAGGAAATTTGGATTCCCCTTCAATCTTTCTGATTTCCCTCTCGAAACTACGAAGCTTCCTCGGTGATGGTTCATTTATGAAGAGCGTGCATGGCGACATAAGCCAAATCTTCTCAAATTTATACCAGGTAATGGTGAGGTCATACCATGGCACCATGCCAGGGGTCATGTTTTTCAACCATGTCTTCCATTTTTCTAT
This sequence comes from Aegilops tauschii subsp. strangulata, assembly GCF_002575655.3. NCBI lineage: Eukaryota > Viridiplantae > Streptophyta > Magnoliopsida > Poales > Poaceae > Aegilops > Aegilops tauschii. Next base: position 163,387,321 of record NC_053039.3, on the reverse strand, counting down.
AGCTGAAAAACCAATAAATGACACGTTTGTGGTTGACTCTTGCCACACATATCCTTGAAATATCTGCCCATTCCTTGTAAAACACATGAGAATTTACTAAATACCATGAGCATGGTTTTCCAGACCGTCTTTGTGCAGTTTTTCATGCGCCGATTGTTTGAATTTGTATTATGTGCATTAATGCCTAGAAAATGCTCATAATCGCCTAAATATGGTAGATGATCCTGGGAAAGTGCCAAATTTGAAGAAGGTGATCTTCTTTGTGTATGTTCATCGTGCAGAAAATCAATGACGAAGGAAATTTGGACCCCCTTCAATCTTGGTGATTTCCCTCTCGAAACCACGAAACTTTACTCGGTGATGGTTCGATTTATGAAGAGCGTACAAGATGACATAAGCCAAAGCTTCTCAAATTTTACCAAGGCATGGTGAGGCCCTACAATGGCACCATGCAAGGCATCATGTTTTTCAACCATGTCTTTCATTTTTCTATAGTTGAAAAACCAATAAACGAGACGTTTGTGGTTGACTCTTGACACACATATCCTTGAAATCTCTGCCCTTTCCTTGAAAAACGCATGATAATTTACTAAATACCACGAGCATGGTTGTCGAGGCCGTATTTGTGCACTTTTACATGCGCCGATTATTTGAGTTTGAATAATGTGCATCAGTGACTAGAAAATGCACATAATCTCCTAAATATGGTAGATGATGCCGGAAAAGTGCCAAATTTGAACTTGGTAATCTCGAGGGTGTATGTTCATCATAGAAAAATATTCAAGGACAAAGAATGAAGGAAATTTGGATTCCCCTTCAATCTTGGTGATTTCCCTCTCGAAACTATGAAACTTCCTTGGTGATGTTCCATTTATGAAGACCGTCTTTGTGCACTTTTTAATGCGCCGATTGTTTGAATTTGAATTATGTTCATTAATGCCTAGAAAATGCTCATAATTGCCTAAATATGGTATATGATCCCGGGAAAGTGCCAAATTTGAACACGGTAATCTCGAGGGTGTATGTTCATCGTAGAAAAATATTATAGGACAAAGAACGAAGGAAATTTGGATTCCCATTCAAACTTGGTGATTTCCCTCTCGAAACCACGAAACTTCCTCGGTGATGGTTCATTTATGAAGAGCATGCATGAGGACATAAGCCAAACCTTCTCAAAATTTTACCAGGGCATGGTGAGGTCATACCATGGCACCATGCCAGGCGTCATGTTTTTGAAGCATGTCTTCAATTTTTCTATAGTTGAAAAAACAATAAATGACACGTTTGTGGTTGACTCTTGCCACACATATCCTTGAAATATCTGCCCATTCGTTGTAAAACGCATGAGAATTTACTCAATACCATGAGCACGAATTTCCAAACCGTCTTTGTGCAGTTTTTCATGCACCGCTTGTGTGAATTTTAATTATGCGAATTAATGCCTAGAAAATGCACATAATTGCCTAAATATGGTAAATGAGCCTGGGAAAGTGCCAACTTTGAACAGGGTGATCTGCATGGTGTGATTTCATCATAGAAAAAAAATCAAGGACGAAGTAAATTAGGACCCACTTCAGGCTTGGTGATTTCCCTCTCGAAACCACGAAACTTTCCTCGGTGAGGTTCGATATATAAAGAGCGTGCAAGACGACATAAGCCAAAGGTTCTCAAATTTTACCAAGGGCATGGTGAGGCCATGCCATGGCACCATGCAAGGCGTCATGTTTTTCAACCATGCCTTTCATTTTCCTATAGTTGAAAAACCAATAAACGACACATTTGTGGTTGAATCTTGCCACACATATCCTTGAAATCTCTGCCCATTCCTTGTAAAATGCATGAGAATTTACTAAATACCACGAGCATGGTTTTCCAGACCGTTTTGTACTCTTTTTCATGCGCCGATTGTTTGAATTTGAATTATGTGCATTAATGCCTAGAAAATGCGCAGAATCGCTTAAATATGGTAGATGATCCCAGAAGAGTATCAAATTTGAACACGGTATTTTCGAGGGTGTATGTTCATCATAGACAAATACTCAAGGACAAAGAACGAAGGAAATTAGGATTCCCCTTCAATCTTGGTGACTTCCCTCTCGAAACCACGAAACCTCCATGGTGATGGTTCATTTATGAAGAGCGTGCATGATGACATAAGCCAAACCTTCTCAACTTTTTACGAGGGAATGGTGAGGTCATACCATGGCACCATGCCAGACGTCGTGTTTTTAAAACATCTCTTTCATTTTTCTATCGTTGAAAAACTAATAAATGACACGTTTGTGGGTTACTCTTGCCACAGATTTCCTTGAAATATCAGCCCATTCCTTGTAAAACGCATGAGAATTTACTAAATACCGCGAGCATGGTTTTCCAGACCGTCTTTGTGCACTTTTTAATGCACCGGTTGGTTGAATTTGAATTATGTGCATTAATGCCTAAAATGCACATTATCGTGTAAATATGGTAAATGAGCTCCGGAAAGTGCCTAATTTGAACACGGTGATCTGCTTGGTGTATGTTCATCATAGAAAAAACTCAAGGATGAAGGAACTTTGGACCCCCTTCAATGTTGGTGATTTCCCTCTCGAAACCATGAAACTTTCCTTGGTTATGGTTTGATTTAGGAAGAGCGTGCAAGACGACATAAGCGAAACATTCTAATGCATTCTTCTTCTAACACTTTGGCACAATTATCAGAATTCTTATTTTCAAGAAAGACATTAAAAAGATGAAACAAATGAGGCACCCTCAATTCCATTTTTTGTAGTTTGCTTTTATAGACTAAACTAGTGATAAAATAAGAAACAAAAAGATTCGATTGCAAGATCTGAAGATATACCTTCAAACACCCACCTCCCCGGCAACGGCGCCAGAAACTGCTTGATCTCTACTACACAACCTTCTTCTTGTAGACGTTGTTGGGCCTCCAAGTGCAGAGGTTTGTAGGACAGTAGCAATTTTCCCTCAAGTGGATGACCTATGGTTTATCAATCCGTCGGAGGCGTAGGATGAAGATGGTCTCTCTCAAACAACCCTGCAACCAAATAACAAAGAGTCTCTTGTGTCCCCAACACACCCAATACAATGGTAAATTGTATAGGTGCACTAGTTTGGCGAAGAGATGGTGATACAAGTGCAATATGGATGGTAGATAAAGGTTTTTGTAATATGAAAATATAAAAACAGCAAGGTAACTAATGAGAAAAGTGAGCACAAACGGTATTACAATCCTAGGAAACAAGGCCTAGGATTCATACTTTCACTAGTGCAAGTTCTCTCAACAATAATAACATAATTGGATCATATAACTATCCCTCAACATGTAACAAAGAGTCACTCCAAAGTAACTAATAGTGGAGAACAAACGAAGAGTTTATGGTAGGGTACGAAACCACCTCAAAGTTATTCTTTCTGATCGATCTATTCAAGAGTTCGTAGTAAAATAACACGAAGCTATTCTTTCCGTTCGATCTATCCTAGTGTTCGTACTAGAATAACACCTTAAGACACATATCAACCAAAACCCTAATGTCACCTAGAAACTCCAATGTCACCTCAAGTATCTGTGGGTACGGTTATACGATATGCATCACACAATCTCCGATTCATTTATTCAACCAACACAAAGAACTTCAAAGAGTGCCCCAAAGTTTCTACCGGAGAGTCAAGACAAAAACATGTGCCAACCCCTATGCATATGTTCACAATGTTACGGAACCCGCAAGTTGATCACAAAAACATACATCAAGTAGATCACGTGAATATCCCATTGTCACCAAAGATAAGCACATGCAAGAGATACATCAAGTGTTCTCAAATCCTTAAAGAATCAATCCGATAAGATAACTTCAAAGGGAAAACACAATCCATTACAAGAGAGTAGAGGGGGAGAAACATCATCAGATCCAACTATAATAGCAAAGCTCGCGATACATCAAGATCGTACCACCTCAAGAACACGAGAGAGAGAGAGATCAAACAAATAGCTACTGGTACATACCCTCAGCCCCAAGGGTGAACTACTCCCTCCTCGTCATGGAGAGCGCCGGGATGATGAAGGTGGCCATCGGAGAGGGATTCCCCCCTTCGGCAGGGTGCCGGAACGGGTCTAGATTGGTTTTCAGTGGCTACAGAGGCTTGCGGCGGCGGAACTCCCGGTCTAGGTTATGTTCTGGGGGTTTCTGTATATATAAGAGGTTTTGGCATCGGGAACAAGTCAGGGGGGTCCCCGAGGCGGCCACGAGGTAGGGGGGCACGCCCCCCACCCTCGTGGGTGCCTCGGGAACCTTCTGGCCCATCTCCGATACTCCATGGGCTTCTTCTAGTCCAAAAATAATGTCCGTGAAATTTCAGGTCAATTGGACTCCATTTGGTTTTCCTTTTCTGCGATACTCAAAAACAAGGAAAAAACAGAAACTGGCACAGGGCTCTAGGTTAGTAGGTTAGTCCCGAAAATCATATAAAATGGCATATAAAACATCCTAGATGGATAATATAATAGCATGGAACAATCAAAAATTATAGATACGTTGGAGACGTATCAATCTTCCATTTTTCTATAGTTGAAAAAACAATAAATGACACATTTGTGGTTGACTCTCGCCACACACACTACTGGAATCAGGATCTTTGCCGTCAGCCAGCTCTTTGCCGTCTGCTAGCTCACTGCAAAGAAGGTCTTTGCCCTCAGCTTCACAAAAGCTGACGGCAAAGACCATGTTTGCCGTTAGCCAGTTCTTTGCCGTCAGCTAGCTGACAGTATAGATGCTTTGCCGTCCGCTAGAGGATGGCAAAGAGGGAGGGTGGCCCACTAACGAGAACCACCTAACAGCCTCTTTCTTTGCCGTCTGCTAGGGGATGACAAAGTTTCTTTGCCGTCCGTGAGCAGACGGCAAAGAGAATAGCCAACCTAATGGCCGTTTCCCCCCGGCCCCACCCCGCTAGCAGACGGCAAAGAAATCAAACCTAACTAAAAAACGGTCGCCCCGCGCCCCACCCCCCTCTCTCTCCCTCACCTCACCCGCGCCGCCCCCATGCCTCGCCGCTGACCCCCACCATACCCTCCGCCCCTAACCCCCACCGACCGCTCCGCCCCCAACCACCACCGCCGCCGACGCCCCCGACTCCCCACCTCCCTGCGCCCCCGCCGCCCCGCGGCTTAGGCCGCCCGCTGCCCGGCGCTCCGCACCGCGCCCCCGACCCCCCGCTGCCCCGGCGTCCCGGCGCCTTGTCGCTCAGGCCGCCGCGGCCCCACCACCCGTCGCCGCTCCGCCCCCGCCGCCCAGCGCCGCTCCGCCCCCTAGTGAGGCTTCTTTTTCCTTTTTTCTGTGTTTTTTGTTGTTGTTTTTCGATTTAGGTTAATTGGTTAGTTAGTTAGTTATTTTTTAGGTTAATTAGTTACTTGTTTTACCCTACTGGACATAGGTTAATTAGTTAGTTAGTTATTTTTTTGGTTAATTACTTAGATAGTTTCTTTAGGTTAATTACTTAGTTAGTTTCTTTAGGTTAATTACTTAGTTAGATATAAGCCCAAGAATAAGAAAAGAAAAGGAAGAAAGAAGACCTAAAAGGACTAGGAGGAGAAAACATAGAAAAAAGAAAACAGAAAAAGAAGAACTAAAGTCTACTGTCTATCCACTATTCATCTTAGTACTCCTACTACTATTAGTACATTGTGTGGTTTTGATGCCCACTTTCTTTGTCCCTAAAATGTTGAGCTTGTCTTGACTTAGCGTATTTAACAACTTGACGCACTTTATGAGTAGATGGTGATGCTGGCATGCACATTGACGAGACAAGTATTTGCTGTTAGTTGGGTCACTCTTCTTAAGTATTCACTAGTCAAGCTATCAATTTGCTTGTGGATTGTGGGTGTTTAGGTGGACTTACTGTTAGTTGGTTCAAGCTTTCTTTGGTTTAATTGGTCAGCCTGTCAATTTGTTTTTTGCCATGCTGATTAGGTCTCTGTTTGGCCTCAACATGCTTTTAGCTCTGTTTCGTCATGATGATATGGACAATGCTATTTTTAGTCTATATAATGGTTAACCAGGAAGTTGGTCTCCTTCTTTACAAGTTTTAGACGAATGGACAGTACTCTTTGGTTTATTCAACCAAGAAGCAATTTCCCAGAATGAAAACAAAAAAGAGGCAAGTGAAAATTAAAGCAGTGGCAAAGAGAAAGCAGAGGAACACCAGCCAGCCTGCCAAGCAAAGCAGCAAGCCATGCTTTTAGGTTAATATATTTTAGTTGATTTTAGGTTAATAGATTTTAGTTGATTTTAGGTTAGTAGATTTTAGTTGATTTTAGGTTAGTAGATTTCACTGGTACACTTCGGTGCTATACAAATGGTTTTTAACCCCTTTTCGTGAAGGCATTTGGAACCATTGCCAAGTGAGTGTGGGTGATAGGGTGGTCCTTCCCACACGACCCAGAAATCGTCGGGGATAGGCCCTCCTTGGACAAGGCTGGGGCCATGTGCGATTGGGCAAAGCATCGAAACCCAATCATTTCCGTAGGTATATACATCCCACATGGTAATCCGAGAAAATCATTTCCGTAGGTATGTACATCCCACACGGTGAACCCCAGAAAAACATTTCCGTTCGTATGTATATCACACATAGTCAATACAAGGAATACGTTTCCGTTCTTATGTACATCCCACACAGTCAATCTAGGGAAAACATTTCTGTTCGTACGTACATCCCACATAGGTTTATGTGTAGGCACGTGTGTGAAAGGTGTAACTATTACACATGGTCTGCCTTGGTTAACTGTTTGCTTTTATCAACTATATCACCCACGATTTGATGAAGAAAACTGTGTGGCGTTGGGCTATCCATCGCAAGCGCTTTTACTGCTAGATCCATTTGCAAAGGTCCATGACACATTTAGCAGGTTTATTAGATTAGAATTAATAATTCCAGTATTACGCAAATTCACATTTCATATCAAACAGCTGTTTGCCAATTTCATATGAGGCACATAAACAGCCTTGGCAAGGAGATCACCATACTCTCTATTTCTCGGACTCAATTATCTGATTAACCAGGAGATCACCATTGGCAAGGACCTTGATGGTAGAGAGGCTCTTTTTGCTATGGAAAACTGTGTCTACATGGCGAGCCCTAGGAGTTCGGGAGCAAACTCCCCTGATTGTCAACAATACAGCCTGCAGCCAAAAGAAGGTGAGAATGACAAAGGCATCTGGATTAACTTTGATGCTTGGATGTTTCAAGTCCGACAGGCAGTGATGTGGTTCAAGCCTTCAGGTTGATAGGTAACTGTGCTGTTGCGTCGAAAGGGTGGAGTACTGGTGTCTCCGGATCACTGGTGGCTGGACCGGGGCTGCAAATTATGATGGTGTTGGATCATCCCTCTTCGAATGACTTGTTGTCTTTGTTGCTTGTACTGGATGGGTAGTTCTCTCTTTTGTTATGCATATTCCTTGTCATTTGGTCATCCTCGTCTATGTCACTCTTACTAATAACTGCCTCTATTTAGAATTTCATTCTTGTCTGGATCACAAGAGTCTGAGCCCTGCAGATGGGTGCGTTTTGGTGGTGTAGCAAGACTTCTTATGAACTATCATGTCTTGATGTTTATGTCAGTAGTAGTCACTAGTTAGTGTTTCAATGTTGTATATACTGTTGTTTCGAATTATTTATTGTCTCGAACTGCTGGTGGGCTAAATGAGGGCATCACCATTCTCCAGTGTTCAGAGTATATCTCCTTTTTTCAAGTCATAATTTGAGCTCGGTGTCTTTTCGATGATGTACACTTGTTTGGGCCAGCGAGGTGTCGTTGAATATGGGCCGGGTAGTAACGCAATCCCAAATAGGTCAATTATGACTCTCAGGCCGGGCTCTCAAAAGATCCTAAAAAAAGGCCGGGCTCTCAAAAAAAGAAATAATAGGGACTCTTAGGACGACATGTGGGCGCCACCAGTGTTTTCGTGCGCTTGCACGCCGAGATCATATTGGCGCGTGTTCAAAATTCATGCTACCTTTTCATCCCCAATCAACCGCCCCTCCCCCACCTCTGGAATCTCGATTCCTACTCCAGTTCCCCCAAATCCCCCTCCTGTACTCCATGTACTCAAGCGCACTATCATGTCGCCAGCCAATGCGGATCTCCGAGTCAGAGATCCTGAGGTCCGTCCTGCCTTCGGGCACTGCGTGCTATCGCTCAATAGTGGCATGGCGGCGCTTGACAACCAGTTTGCTGGCAAAGTGCTGATGGTAACCATCAACAGCGACCGGCCTCCCATCTCGCCGGACGACCTTGTCAAAGCTCTTGGCATTGCGCACGGCATCCAAATAAGTGACTTGCTCATCAAAGTCTGTCCGCCACGGCTGATTTCTTCATCAGGTTCCGAACAACTTTTGACTATAGTCATGTGTTTGACTCTTCCCGGTGTTTGTTCTGCGATGGCACACTGGTGAGCTTTGATCGGTGGCACCCCGGATGGGGCTCGGTGCCCTCTGAGCTTGAGTTTTTAACAAAGCTTACCTTCCACGGCATGCCTCGACGTGCTTGGAACAGCGAGTCCATGAATGATCTTATCAACGACCTTGGAGGTGAGCTCGTAAGTATGTTTGTTCCTCCAGACAGCTGGGGTCTGACGGTTATGGCATGGATGAACAAGTTGTCCACCATACCGAAGGTGATTGGTGTTGAGATACCGGTGCAGGAACCGGGGTTGTACTATTCGTCACCACCAAGGCCGCTGCTAACCACGTTAGGGATGTACCTGTATCGAGTGTTCGTGCATGTCGAAGAAGTAGTCAATCCATCAATAAAAGTCCTGCCACCGCCGCTGGTGCCCGGGTCCGTCGACGACGTCCATTACAGGAGTCAATGTCAGACTTTCCCCGTGTTGCTCAGAACAATGGATGGCACAGGGCCTGCTCCATCGCGCGGCGGAGGCCACTGCTTCTTTGGCAGAAGAGGCAGGGTTGGCTGCTTGGATGTGCTCTAATCTGAGGTAACAACTGAATCTTGTCAGATTACATGTTCTATTTTTTACCTGGTTTTTTTAGAAAGGGTTGTACGTCAACTTAATGTTCTAGCAGAACATATATATTGTGTTGTTTGTCTGTTTTGTTTGCACATCATTCAAGATATTTCCCCGTCATTGATAAAGACGATGAACTGTTATGTACGAGTTTGTTGGTTTCAACATAGCTCTACCCGTAGCGATCCACTGCTTCCACCCTGATTGTGCCGCGTGCGTGAATTTTGGTATGCAAATTCAATGTGCTATGATGTTCTATATGATTGTGTCAACTATATAAGTTTTACTGAGCATCATCAATGCATATGGCTGAAAGATGTATTTATATCGACCGATGGGTCTCTCTCTCTCTCACACACACACACGCACAAGTGGGACCCGTTGAATTATTTCTTCGCTCGTGACAACTTTTAATTAGGTTCCACTGTATTCTAACTTTTTTCTCAAGTTATTAATTGAGCTCAGTGACTTCAAAAAGTTGTACAGAAGCCTTGTTTGGGCCTTTCCGGCGTCGCTGAATGTGGGCTGAGTAGCCATGTAAGGTTGTACTATACTACACAGGCCTTTTTTTCAACATCAGCAATGCAACTGGGCCAACAGTTGTACACAATCCGGGTCAACTTGTCATTCTCCGCCCCGCTGGGCTGTAAATCTTTCCTAGGAGGAATGCATTAGACTTAACAAGAAAATGGGATTTAAGAAATAACAAATGGGATATAATTATAAAAACTTTGCAGTAAATATAAAAAAATGCACCAAACACGTAATTAGTTTATAAAATATTGCTTTTGGATTTTGAAAATTTTAATTTCATTAATTGTTGCGCGCGCAATGTTTCGTTGGATTTTTACGTAATAAAAATTTATATTGAAATTATATTTAATCTGACTAGAAATTTCAGGACAAAAATATTTCGGATCCTATAAAGATATGGGGAATTTTATGGAATTCTGTTTTGAACGGTTGGTTGAAATTATTAATCGTTGTGCTAGCTAGCAAATGGGTTGTACTTTTAACAAACTGTAAATGGGCTGTAGTAAATTACATTAGAATTCAAAAATGGGATGTGCATTCTTACAAATCGCAAATGGGCTATAAGTTCTCTGCCACACACTTGTGGGCCTACAAAGTTGACGCGTATGCAAGGCTTTGTCAAATTATAGTCAACACACGGTTCTAGCAGCAGTGTCCGTTGGATGTCCATCCAACGGATGTCATGCTTCTTCTTAAATCTCGGATATTCTAGCTCCAGCCGCCCAAAAAATGATTCCTCCCCCTGACATCTGGGGCGCACCGTTTCGGTGGCTAACCTGTGGGGCTACTAAGTTGACGCGTACCAAGGGCTTGGGCAACTTAGTCAATATAAACGATTCTAGCTGCAGTGACCGTACGATGTCCATCCAACGGCCGTTGTCATTCTTCAACCTCTGATCTTCTTGCTCCAGCCGCCCAAAGCAGCGCCGGTCGTGCCGCCTGCTCCTGCCTCCCGTGGTCGGCTGTGCTGCCGCGGAGGCCTCACCTCCCCCTACCACTCCCACCGCTGGCCAGGCCCTGCGGCGAGGGCATCCTCACATCGTAGCCGAACCAGTGAACCCTCATACTCCTCTCCGCGTGGGCATCCACTGCCGCGTCTTCCCCGGCTCCGCGTCGTCCCCTTCCGAGGCTTCGCCGTCGTCCACCGCCTTGGTGCTCTCGGCGCGGCGTGGTCAATGTGGTCAACGACCGACTTCCATCGAAAGAGTACTGTACGTGGAGAGGCTGACTGCTGGGTTCATGGCCGCAGCAAGGAAGTGCCTCCTTATTACGTGGAAAATAATTATTCCTCCACCTGACAGTAGGGACCCACTGGTCGACGGGCCACCGTATTTCACGAAAAAATGTTTCACCCCTGACTGCTGGGACCCACCTGCTACATCTTCGCACGCAAGGAAGTGCGTCCATATTACGGGCAAAAAAATGATTCTCCCCCTGACTGCTGGGACCCACCAGCTACATCTTCACACGCAAGGAAGTGCGTCCATATTACAGGCAAAAAAAAGATTCGCCCCCTGACTGCTGGGACTCACCAGCTACATCTTCACACGCAAGGAAGTGCCTGACAATCAGGACCCACCCGGTCGAAGCGTACGTAGCGTTGTCATTCTGGTCACGAACGTGTACGTACATACTGGTCGATCGGTCTGTTTGCAGGCTGCAGCGATGAACCGTGGCCATGTAAGGAAGAGCACGTGTGGTAGTAGAGGCGTGCACGTGTGGTAGTAGAGGTGCGCACGTAGCATGTACATGTACGTACAACGGCCAGGGTGCAAGAAAGTAAATACGACCACGTACGTACATACGGGCTGGGTCTCGAATGCCTACTCACGCATACGTACGGCCAGGGCTCGTGTACATGGCTGTGGCTGGGTCTGAACGGAGAAACTACGTCGTCGTTGTGTTCATGGGGAGGCAACGGAATAAGTAGTGTTCATCGGGAGGCAACGGAACGCGTGTTGTTCATCAGGAGCCAACCGTCTTGGACGGAACGGCCGATGGAAACGAGGCCTAGCGTACCGCATAATGGAGGAAACGGCGTTGTATTCGACCTGCCACGGTTGAAACAAGATCCTATTCATTGGGAGGGGTCTGGCGTACCGTAAAACGGAGGAAACGGACCTCCTACGGTCAAAACGGGGTCCTGTTGATCGGGAGCGGTGTGGCGTACCGCAAAACAGAGGAAACAGACTTGTGTTGGAGCGCTACGGTCGAAACGGGGGTCCTGCTCATCGGGAGCGGTGTGGCGTACCGCAAAACGGGACTCCACGGGATACAGTTCATCTCCACCATCGACCTCCTCCTGCCTCCACGGGCTCCTGTTCATCCACCGTCGACCTTCTCCAGCCTCCACCTGTGACTATTCATCCACGGGCTCCTGTTCATCCAGCCTCCACCAGCTACTGTTCAACCAGCCCTCTCCACGGGGTCCTGTTCAACCACCCCTCCATGGGATACTGTTCATCCAGCCCTCCACCGGCTACTGTTCAACCAGCCCTCCACCAGCTACTGTTCAACCAGCCCTCCATGGGGCCCTGTTCATCCAGCCCTCCACGGGGTCATGTTCATCCACCGGCTCGATCGATCGGGGTATTGTTCATCCAGCGGCAACGGCCTCTACTACCACAGGTTCCTGTTCATCCAACCCCCACCGGGAACTCTTCATCCAAACCCCCCAACAACGCTCATAGTTCATCCAGAGGCAGCATCGATCGGCTTCAGTTAGTAGTAGTAGCGAAGGAATCGCTCGATCGGGTTCAGTTAACAGCCATCGATCGATCGCTCGGGTTCAGTAACGCGTAGCCTGCAGTGCAATCGCTTGGGTTCATTTAGGGCCCAAGGCCTCGCTTGGGTTCAGTTAGAGCACAACGCCTCACACAGACGCGCATACGTACGAGAGAAAACACGCATCGCTCGACCCCCGACCAGCCACCGTAACCGGGAACTCCCCGATATTTTCCTCACCCTTGCTTCTACCATGGTTTTTTCCGTCATGGATAGCCCAAAGAATGTCATGCAGCTGTGTCTCCGGCTTGCCCAGGACGAAAAGCCATTTTCTGTCATGATTTTTTGTCATAGAAGTAGGACCCCACCACATCTATGATGATACCGGGTTTTGTCACAATTATTGTCATAGAAGTGTCCTAAGTATGACAGAAAAAAATTGTTCGGCCCAAAATGTCACGGATGTGTCTTTTTTTGTAGTGGTGGCAGGTAACCATATCTGAGAAGACCAAGCAGATCTCTGCTGCCAATAACTCCATTGTCGATCTGAAGCTGAAGCTGACCACTCTGGAGGAGTCCCTCGAAGGCAGGAGGGCTCATGAGAAGAAGGACCTCCAGTAGGAGAAGCAACTACTTGAGAGCGCCGCTGTCACCTACAACGACTATGTGAAAGCCATGGGGATCTGGACTGAGCGCCTCATCGACATCGAGAAGAGCCTCATCATGCTACTGTCCATCATGGGCATGACGAGCTTCATGTTCTCCAACGAGGAGAGGATGACTCTGAGCACTAGGCTGACCATGTTCTTCGAGGCCGTCCTCGACGCCCTGAAGCTGCTCCACTCCAGCCGAGCGACCCAGTTGGCCAACGAATCCTGCAACCTCTGCCAAGGCGTCCTCCTCAAGGTGCTCACCAAGGTGGCGTACAGGAACACTAGCCTCAACCTCACCAACGTGCTCGACAGCCTGCCGGAGGATGCGGACCACAAGGCGCTTGAAGAGCTCGTCGCACCCATTGTCGACTTGGTTGACCAAGTCAAGGGGGTGGAAGGCCAGCGCCGAGACTAGCCACTTCGCTTCTCCTTGCCGCCATGAATTCGTACCGAAGACAGTTTATCTTAAGTTAGAACTATGGCAACTATTGATGTAATATAACTTGCTGTGTTTTGGGTTGAATGCATGCGATCTTCCTTGTTTGATCTCTCTTTGTAAGGCATACACCCTACGCTTTGTTGGGAAAAAGCATGTCGGTGCATGCACCCTTGCCGCAAGCGCCTTGAGGACGGATCCTTAGCAGTCTGCTGGGGGTGCCGCTACCGTCAAGGCACCTTGCCATTCTTAGCACAGCCGGTTTGAACCGTTGAGCGGACTTGAAACAGAGCAAGGGCGCAACCAATCCCGACAAAGTTCCCTTGCGTGCAGGTCTTCCATACAAGAATCGAAACTATTTGAGGAAAATAACCTTACATTTAAAAGAAATTTACTCAAGGTTTCATGACTTAGCTTTTTGTTGTTGTGTTCTTTTCGTCAAAGTGCCACTTCAATCGTCACCTATTGCTGTCCACACTCTCTATCCCCCCGGCAAACTTGTATGCGAGAGAACCTTCTGTCCTTTGAGAAAAAAAGAAGAGAAAATAGAGACATGGAACCTTGGCGGTTCATCAGTACTTGTTGGAAGCAAATATAGTACATTATCCTAGACAAGCATGCATATATGTATAAACATGGAAATCAACAAGAAATGTACATACGTAAACTTATTCAACTACGCACAGGGTCTACACCTGGCTCTGTACATAGGGTTATATGCCTTGCCGGCAAGGCTAGTAAAAAAGGGGGTTGCCGGGAGTCCCGGCAACCGCGCCTCATGGGTAAAACTTTCGAAGATGTTTGATATTCCAGGAGTTGCTCACTGGAATGCCATCTTCGGTCTCCTGGCGGACTACACCAGGCCTGGTGACTCGTATTATCCGAGAAGGGCCTTCCCACTTTGGTGTCAACTTGTTGGAATTCTTGGCCGACTGAACGCGCCGAAGAACAATGTCGCATTCCTCAAGGCTTCGGGCGTGAACCTTGCGGGTATGGTAGCGGCGCAAGGCTTGCTGGTAGCGCGCAGCTCGCACAGCAGCCTGAAGACGATCTTCCTCAAGGAGCATAGCATCATCTTGCTGCAACTGCTCTTGCTCAAGCTCATCATAAGCGAGCACTCGAGGCGACCCGTATATGAGTTCTCTGGGAGAACTGCTTTTGCCCCATACAACAGGGAGAAGGGCGTCTGGCCAATGGCTCGATTCGGTGTCGTCCTGATTGACCAAAGAACCGCTGGCAACTCATCAATCCAGTGTCTTCCGCACTTGTCCAGCCTGTCAAAAGTCCTTGTTTTCAGGCCCCACAGCACTTCAGCTTTTGCCCCTTCCGCCTGGTCATTGCTTCTTGGATGAGCAACAGAAGCAAAACAGTTTTTGCTGTCGAGGTCCTGGATATACTGCATGAAGGTGCGGCTCTTGAACTGTTTGCCGTTGTCGGTGATGACTCTGTTTAGCACACCAAAACGGCAAACTAGTCCTTTGAAGAACTTGACGGCTGATTGTGCTGTCACCTTTCTCACTGCTTCCACTTCCGTCCACTTTGTGAACTTGTCGATTGCAACGTACAAGTAATCAAAGCCCCCGACAGCATGTTGAGGGCACTTCCCGTGGGGACGCTCGTGATCTCCGACATCGTGGTGCCGCTCATCATGCACGGCCTAGGTAGACTATGGCGCAGGCGCCGGCGGGGGTGTCTTGGAGGTTGCTGCACCGCCCGTAGGCAACACGGCTCCGTCTTTGGACCCAGGCGCACGGATCGTCGTCGCAGCCGCGGACAATACCTCTCGTCTGGCTTCAGTCACCAGAACACCGTGGATGCTCGTGATCCGCACCTCCGCCACCACCCGCGTCTATACCGTCGCTCGCTCGTGCTGGCACAGGCAGATTGGCTACAGACGAACCGATCACCGTGATCGCCATCTTCTTGGGAGCCATGGTGATCGAGGAACCGACGCGCTAACTGCTTTCAGGTTTGCACAACCTCAATCCCCCTGCCTGGCGCGCCAAAGATGTCGGGGAAACGACACCTATGGGATCATGTGGATCCCCTCTACCATTTGGCAGGGAAGAGGGGTAAACAAAGAGTAGATCTAATGATCAACATGAGGGATTTTTACCCATGTTCGGGCCACTGAGAAGCTTAAAACCCTAGTCCTGCTTTTAGTGCATATTCAGTTTTCTTGAGCTTCGGATAGCTGCTACGCATACAAACTGGGCTGGAAAGTCCAAAAGTCCCTTCCTGCATCGCCCTGGGCCTCCTTTTATACCAAGGGGCTACCACAGTGGCGTACAGCCACACAGGAGGTGTAAAGTGCAGCAGTGCACGTGCTTATCACTGTCGTCTTAGGACAAACGCATTAAATGCGCTGCTTACATGCCCTCTAACTTTCTTGGGGACGAAAACAGAGCTTATCACTGACGTCTTAGGACAAATGCATTAAATGCACTGCTTACATGCCCTCTAACTTTCTTGGGGAGGAAAATAGAGCCCGTCCCATCCGTCGCCGCCTCACCCCGTCTTGACAGGCATCCAGGATGACGAGGCATGCAACGCCAAGCTGACTGGCTGGCTGCTGCGCTGGAGCGGTGGCAGGATCTTCACGAAGATCTGCATGCCACCACGCAGGTGCTTGCCTGGTTGGCAGGCTAGTTGCTATGCTGGAACGACGGCAGGGTGGCCGAGCCTTGCCATGCCCTTGCAATCGTCCCCGACAAGAATCTTGCTGGGGCCTCGCAAACGTCCCCGGCAAGAACCTTGCTGGTAACTTTGCCTTGTGGTCTTCACAAAGATCTCCATGGCACCACGCAGGCGCCCCTCGGTCTTGGTCTTGACATTGTCGATGGTGTCAGAGCTCTCAGCCTCGAGAGTGGTGGTCTTGTCAGTGCTTCGCAAGCCGTCCCAGTAAGGATCTTGATGGGGCTTCGTGAGCCGTCCCGGCAAGGATCTTGCCAGGGGTCCAGCTTGCCTTCTGCTCTCTGGTTACTGGCTTGGATGCCGTCTTGGTCGTCTTATATTTTGCCTTCCAGCTGCCCCCGTCAAGCCTTGCCGCCGGTGCGGCTGCAACTGCCAGTGCACAAGTCAGGGGTACCAAAGGGCCCAAACTTTAGTACACTAACAAATAGCTCTTTGAGGAATCAAAAAGCGGATCAAGAAGACCAAGACAAGCCAAGGAAACAAGAAATCACTAAGAAAAGACCTCCCTTACCAGGAAGGCGAGCCTAGTCAGGTCAAGGCCTCACCAAGAACAAGTCCCAAGATTTCCCCGGCAGGCTTGTCAGGACCGCCAAGGGCGAATCTCCCCACCAAGACTCCATCGCTCCACCGCACAACGACGCAAGTCACTTATCAGTGTGGTGTCGAGCCCCCAAGTGATTAAGTTGTTGTGTTTTTGCACGTGGCGGCCATTTGGAAGGGAGATTCCCCCCATATGACACCTGTCCAGAGACGTGTCATGCGGACAGGTAGAAGGTGACTAAGTGGCGCAGCAGGCTTGCCGGGCCGCATCCTCAGTGTGACACCTAACAGTGCATTTAATGCTCTTTGTCCTAGCTGCCAGAGTTAGGTATGATAGCACTATAGGCTATATAATCAGTAGATAATGACTGTTTTGCCACTATGGTAACCCCTTAGCCTATAAAAGGAGGGCCATGGCAACCTAAGAAAGGATTCGGACCCTTCTACACTCATACGCGCGTAGCTGCTCTCCCCGAGGTGACCTTGCCGGGCTAGAGCGATGCGTGTCCACTACGGTCCTCCCTTCAATCCACCAAAGCAGGAGTTGGCTTTTA
Organism: Aegilops tauschii subsp. strangulata; assembly: GCF_002575655.3. Taxonomy (NCBI): domain Eukaryota; kingdom Viridiplantae; phylum Streptophyta; class Magnoliopsida; order Poales; family Poaceae; genus Aegilops; species Aegilops tauschii. The sequence goes on along the minus strand of NC_053039.3, from coordinate 163,370,166 downwards.
TGCTTCTCAGCGGCCCGAACCTAGGTAAAAACAACTAGAGTCACCACTGTCATGTTGTTCCATGGCTTCTGCTCTTTGTGCAACGTGATATCCCCCTGCCGAACCACTAAGGGCTGATGGCCCCATAGGTGATCGTGTTCCACCATGACAATATTGCTTGTCTTGCTAATTTGTTTGGTTATAAAATTCCTATGCATAGGAAGTATGTTACACTTAAATGTGATTTTCACATGCTATATGATGCTCTCTTTGTGCTTCAATTCTTGTCTTCCATGCGAGAATTATCATTGCCTAACTAAAAGGCTTTTAAGAAAAGCACTTGTTGGGAGACAACCGAAGATTTTCTTTTCTATTTTATGTGTATTTACCATTATACTTCTGTTATGATGGTGTTCTTGTGTTCAAATTAGTGTTTGTGCCAAGTAAGACCTTTGGGATGATTTGAAAGATTGTTAATTTGATTATGTGCAAAGCAGAAACTTTTACGTCCAGTAGAAGAATTTTTTAAAATAACTAGAGCGACGAAAAATTCTCACTTTTTTAGACAAGATTGATATACAAATTGTACACATTTTACTAATTTTCAGAATTTTTGCAGTTATAGAAGTTTGTCTAATGTTCAGATTACTACAGACTGTTCTCTTTTTGACAGATTCTATTTTCATTGTGTTGTTGGCTTGGTTTGATGAATCTATGGGTTGTATCAGGGGGAGGAGTATGAACCATGGTTAAGTTATAATACAGCAGATATAATGCAAATATAAAATTGGAATGCGTTTATAATAGTAGCTAAAATTGATGATTTGCTTTATTATACTAACGGATCTCACGAGTTTTCTGCTGAGTTTTGTGTTGTGAAGTATTCAAGTTTTGTGTGAAGTTTCGATGGGCTAAGGAATAAGGACTGGAAAGAGCCTAAGCTTGGGGATGCCCAAGGCACCTCAAGGTAATATTCAAGGACAACCAAGCGTCTAAGCTTGGGTATGCCCCAGATGGCATCCCCTCTTTTGTCTACAGTCCATCGGTAAATTAGTTGAGGCTATATTTTTATTGAGTACATGATATGTGTTTTCTTGGAGCATCATGTATTATATGAGTCTTTGCTTTACGTTCTTTTTAGTTTGCCACAATCATCCTTGCTGGACATGCCTTTTTGAGAGGGTCACATATTAATCATCAATTTATTAGAATACTCTTTGAGCTTCACTTATATCTTTTGAGCTAGGTAGTTGCTCTAGTGCTTCATTTATATCTTTTAGAGGACAGCGGTGGTTATATTTTAAAGAAATTGATGAACTCTCATGCTTCACTTATATTATTTTGAGAGTCTTATAAATAGTATGGCAATTTGCTTGGGTTATGAATTTAGTCCTAATATGATGGTTATTCAAGAGGGATGTAATAAAAACTTTCATGAAGATCATTGAATATATGAGAAGTTTGATTCCCTGCATTTCTTTTGAGATATAAAGATGGTGATATTAATTCATGCTAGTGATTAATTGTTGTTTAGTAAGAATATTGGTGTTAACGTTCGTCATCCCGAAGCATGCACGTATGGTCTTTCGTTATGCTATGAAATAGGAGCATGATTTATTATTGATTTTCTTCCTTATGAGTGGCGGTCGGGGATGAGCGATGGTCTTTTCCAAACAATCCACCCCCCTAGCGGTATGTGTAGTACTACTTTGCTTCGAGGGCTAATAAATTCTTGCAATAAGTATGTGAGTTGTTTATGACCAATGTGAGTCCACGGATTATACACACTCTTACCTTTCCGCAATTTGCTAGACTCTTCGGTACCATGCGTTGCCCCTTCTCACCTTGAGTTGTGGTGCAAACTTCACCTGTGCATCCAAACCCCGTGATATGATACGCTCTATCAGACATAAGCCTCCTTATATCTTCCTCAAAATAGCCACCATACCTACCTATTATGGCATTTCCATAGCCATTCCGAGATATATTGCCATGCAACTTCCACCTTTCTGTTTTATTATGACACATATCATCATTGTCATATTGCTTTGCATGATCACATAGTTGACATAGTATTTGTGGCTCCGCCACCGTTCATATTTTTATACATCTCATGCTAGATCATTGCACATCCTGCTATGCCGCCGGAGGCATTCATATAGAGTCATATTTTGGTTCTAGTACCGAGTTGTAATTTTTCTTGAGTTGTAAGTAAATAGAAGTGTGATCATCATATTCATTATTAGATCATTGTTCCATGCGAGGGATAAAAAAAGAGGCCAAAGCGCCCAAACAAGAAAAAGGAAAAAATGAGAGAAAAAGAGACAAGGGACATTGTTACTATCCTTTTCCACACTTGTGATCCAAAGTAGCACCATGTTCGTCATTATAGAGAGTCTCCCGTCACTTTCATATATTACTAGTTGTAATTTTTCATTAGAGAACTTGGCTTGTATATTCCAATGATGGGCTTCCTCAAATGCCCAAGGTCTTCATGCGCAAGCAAGTTGGATGCACACCTACTTAGTTTTTCTTTTTGAGGTTTCATACACTTATAGCTCTCGTGCATCCATTGCATGGCAATCCCTACTCCTTACATTGATATTAATTGATGGGTATATCCATAGCCCGTTGATTAGCCTCTTCAATGTGTGACTTTCTTCTTTTTTGTCTTCTTCACACAACCTCCAACATCATATTCTATTCCACCCATAGTGCTATATCCATGGCTTGCGCTCATGCATTGAGTGAGAGTTGAAAAAGTTGAAGCGCGTTAAAAATTATGAACCAATTGCTCGGCTTGTCATTGGGGTTGTGCATGATAAATACTTTGTGTTAAGAAGATGGAGCATGACAAGACTATATGATTTTGTAGGGATAACTTTATTTAGCCATGATATTTTGAAAAGAGACGATTGCTTCTTGGTATTCTTGATGTATTATTGTTTTTATGTCAATATTAAACATTCGTTTTGAATATTATGGATCTGAATATTTATGCCACATAAAGAAAGATTACATAAACATGTTAGGTAGCATTCCACATCAAAAAATCTGTTTTATCATCTACCCACTCGAGGACGAGCAGGAATTAAGCTTGGGGATGCTTGATATGTCTCCAACGTATCTATAATTTTCTATTGTTCCATGCTATTATTTTATCAATATTGGATGTTTTATATGCATTACTATGCTATTTTATTTCATTTTTGGTGACTAACTTGTTAACCTAGTGCCCAGTGCCACTTGCTGTTTTTTCCTTGTTTTTGTCTTTACAGAAAATCAATACCAAACGGAGTCCAAATGGAACGAGACTTTGTGACAATTTTTCTTGGACCACAAGACACCCTGGAAGCTTCGGACGAGTCCAAAAGAGCAACGAGGTGGCCACATGTGTCGGATGTGGGGTTCCGGCAAACCCTTAAGGTTCGAACACTAGGGTGCGCGCGAAGTCTTTCCCTCCTACCGATCTACTCCCTAGCTCGCTAAGATCTCGCGGACGAACACGACGAACTCACGACACAGAAATACACGAGATTTATACTGGTTCGGGCCACCATTGTGGTGTAATACCCTACTCTAGTGTGGTGGTGGTGGATTTCCTCTTGGGCTGATGATGAACAGTACAAGGGAAGAACAGCCTCCTGAGGTTGAGGTGTTCTTGTGGCTAGGCCCTTGATCGGATTGGATCAAGCTAAGATGAGATGCCCCCCTACTATGGTGGCTAGCTCTACTTATATAGGCCCTGGTCCTCTTCCCAAATATTGAGCGGGAAGGGAGCCAACAACGGCGGGCAAATTTAAAGGGGGACAGCTAGTACAAGCTATCCTGACAAAAGCGGTCTTCTCCTGCGAAAGGCTCTGGTTGTGACGCCGTCTTGGGCACAACGATGACCTCCATCTCGTCGTGCACCTGGTCTTGGTCTCGTTGCACCAATATAGCAACCTTTGCCTCATGCCTCGGTACTCCTCACCTGCGCTGGTCTCCTTAGCACCAAAGAGGAAACAAGGACGCTGCGCGCGCTGGCGCCCTCCTGGCGCCCGCCTGGTGTCATGCGTCATGGCTCACGTCACGAGAGCCTCGTGAGGTTTTGCCCCGCCTTGATATCTCCCCTCCTCGTGAGCCTGCCTAGCTTGGCTACTCCAGAGGAGGTCTTGGGTCGTCCGCCTCGCGAGGCTTGGACCCTCGCGAGGGTCTTGGATGCCTTGTCGATGAAGATGGGTCGTACGGCCTGCTGGCTTAGCCACGCTGTGGCCGCAGGTAGGCAAGTCTGGGGACCCCCGTTCCCAGAACGCTGACAGTAGCCCCCGGGCCCAAGGTTAGCTCGGGCTTGGCTTTGCGGCGAAGCCAAGGGTCAAGTTCAGAGCATCGCGGGCCCCAAAAGCCTGCGGCCTCGGTTGACGCGTGGCGGTTGATTGGACGTGGGCGTCTCCGCTTCCCCATGTTGCCTCGGCAACTGCACGACTTGACAAGTCCCTGCGACATGCCGGGAAAACCATCATTACCTGTGATCGTGGGAGACGCCGGTTGGCCTTCTCTTGCTATAAATGGGGAGGGGGGCGGAGCCCCCGTTGCCCATCTCTTCCTTGCTTGCTTGCTCCTTCCTCCTCGCTCCATCGCTCGCAGTGCCTCCGATGGCGCCACGAAGGAAGTTCTCTGCCACCGAGAAGGGGAAGGCCCCTCGCGAGGGCCCCGGTTCCCCGGCGCCCAAGCGCGGTTGCGGCCGTCTGCGCAAGCACGCCGCGGCACGCGGAGGGGATCGTCCCAACCATGGCGGTCTAGCTGACGAGGGGAGGCGCGCAATGGTAGCGCGGCCTCCCCGCCCCCGCTTCCATTCAGCAGAGGTGTCGCCGGAGTTCATCGTCTGGTCGGAGAACCCGGCCGGCAACTGGCTCCAGCTTCCGCGCTTCTTTGTCGACGAACTGCCGGCCTCTGGTCCAGGCGGGCTCTGGTTGCAGGAGGATGGTTGCTGCAGCAAGGCCTCTTGGGTCGCGGTCGAGACTTCCGCCCCGGGCAACATAGCCCTGGCTCGCGGCTGGCAGACGTTCGCCCGCGTGTGGCCTGGGCAGGCGGTGCACGCTCCACTTCAAATATGACGGCGGATCGACCCTCTATGTGAGGGTGTTCAGGGAAGATTGTCGCCGCGCCGGGTGCTGCCCCGAGACAAACGACGGTGAGGAGGAGCTCGGCCTTGGTGATGGTCGCGGCGAGGATCAGGGCGAGCCTGCCCTCGGCGGCGACCATGTCTCTTCCAGCTACGGCGGCTCTTCCTCCGGTGACAGCTCCAGCAGCGGTGGCTACGACCAGCCGCCGCGCCATCGCGCCCGCTTCGAAGGAGGCAGTGGGTCATCTCGTCGCCGCGCCTCCATGAAGCGCGAGGAGGGGTCTGGCTAGGCTCAGGGTGTCGCTGAGGGCCTGCCTCCGCGGATTGCTGCAACGCTGCTTTGCTTAGATTTTTCTTTTTCCCTGCATCAGAAAACGAAACCAGTATTGGCCCAGAGGGGCGTGTATCGAACTATGGTTCTTTGGTTAATGCACTGTGTTGAGGATATAGACCTGGGAGTCACCCGCCAGGAGGGCCGGGTTACACTAAGGGTCATTGCTAGAAGCCCGGAGCTAAGTTTCAAGATAATGGGCCAGAGATGGGCTGAGACCCGGCGATGGCTTATTGCCCATAGTTATCATCATTGTTATAGTAGACTTGTAGTGTAAGGCAAGTATTGTTTAGAGTCTGAGCCGGACACTCTCATGAGCCGGCCGGGACTCTAAGGGCCGCTGGGTGCCAACCTCCCTATAGAAAGGGACGACCCGGCAGCGGTTTAGGGGCGACAACAATCTGATCGAGAGCCGGGCATAGCTGTTTAGCTCCCTGGTTATCGAAACCCTGATTAATACCACCTCAACTGGACGTAGGCTTTTACCTTCACCGTAAGGGGCCGAACCAGTATAAACCCTCGTGTTCCTTGTCCCACTTAACCCCTTCAAGCTTCCCAATTGCGATGGCTCCACGACTAAGTCCTAACCCGAGGACATCTGCCGTGACAATTCCACGACAGCTGGCGCCCACCGTGGGGCTGGCGCACGGTGGATTTGAGTTCTTGAAGGGCAGCTTCGAAGGGCTCAAGGGATACGCTGTGGGCCGGATGACCAAGAGTCATCGCGGCAAGCTCTACATCGACGATGCGGACTGGGGCCCCGACGCCGGCTCAGTGGAGTACGGGTACCGGGTCCCCTTCGGTGGAATTCATGTCTTCATCGGCAAGATTGGAGAGCCGGGCCCCGAGCCGGATCTCCGCGCCGGTCTCATCGAAACGGCTCAGCGCGCACGACCCGCCCAGGCCCGGCCTGCCTTAAAGCGCGCTTTTGTGGGATGCATCCACGGAGTGCCCTCTGATCCATCTGGGTCTGGGGATGAGGCGGCCGCCGGCTCTGACGGCGAGTCGGCCGCTGATGAGTCAAACTCGTTGTACCAACTTCAAGATGGCAGGCTCATGAGTTATTCCGATGGCAGCAGTATTCCGGACCTTTTTGAGCCGCCAAGTCAGGTTGGAGTTTTTATGGCTGGTGCGCAGCCTGTTCAGAAGCCCGCTTCCGGATCGGAAAACCCGGTGCCTTCCCCGGCTCAGGTGCTGATGGATCTCACGGATAAGATGACGGCCATGTTAACCGCAACGGTCGACCCGGCGGATCAAGTTCAGCATGATGCGGCGGTGGCACAGCTAAAATTGGATCTGATAAAAGCTAAAGAGGACCTTGCAGCGGAAGGGATCAGACTGGCGGCGGAGCGGGCGGCTCTCGATGCCCGGACTCAACTGATTCAGGCGCAGTCCTTCCAACTCATGATGGATCAGAACGCAGCCAATGAGGTCATGAGAAGGAGGCATCAAAAGGCTCAATCTCGACTCCCGCCGGTTTACGATCCGCGCAACCTCTTCAACACACCGGGTGCAGGGTCTAGTCACCCGCCGGGGGTCGTAGCACCCGGATCTGGACCCCTTATTCAACCACGAGTGATGGGGCCTGCCCAGGGGCCCCCCGCCCCGCCTCAGTATGTGCCAATACCCCCGGGCCATTATAATAACCCGCTGGAGAACATGGTCGCCGCAGCGGCACGGCTGGCGGCTCTGCCCGTTGATGGCGACTCTCCGACGGCTATTGAGAGCCACCGGGTCAGAGAACTCCTCCAGACAGCGCTGGCGCAGCAAGAGGCGTACTCCTACAGCCGGGATAGGATCCATTCAACCCCTCTTCTAGGGCAGAGCCCGAGTTACAGCCGGCACATGGTCTCGGCGACCGGCTCAAGTAATGTCCGACGCCATGACCCGCCCCCTGGTCATGGCCCGGCTCATAATGGAGCCTTCTACGTAGCAGACCAAGCACGCCAGGAGGCGGAGCAGGCGCCTTAAGTGATGGCTTACCAGACCCCCCAGGCTTATCCGACGATGTCCGTTGATGCGGGTATCCCTACTAGAACCGGGGGTGTCCCGTGTTTGATGCCAGCTATCCGTAATGAACGTCTACCCAAGGACCTCAAAGGACCTAGGAAGGTGCCTAACTATACAGCAGACTTACAGCCGGCAGCCTGGATCGAGAGTTATGAGATGGGTATGGAATTGCTGGAAGTCAGTGAGGCGGCCATGGCCAAATATTTCACCATGATGTTAGATGGAACTGCCCGCACGTGGTTGAAAGGGTTACCGCCGAACTCCATCGGGTCTTGGGCTGAGCTGAAAGCCCGGTTCATTCAAAACTTCAAAGATACCTGCAGGCAATCTATGTCAATCGTGGATCTGACTAACTGTAAGCAGCAGGAGGGTGAATCCACGACCCATTGGGTTCGCCGGGTCAAGGAGATCATACATTCATCGGATAAGATGGATGCCGGCTCTGTAGTCTTAATGTTGGAACAAAACTGTCGCTTTGTGCCCCTAAAGATGAAACTCGGGCGGCTTAAGCGTGACTGTACTGATATGGGTACACTGATGGCAGCTCTTGTCAAGTACGCCGATTCCGATGGTACCAAGGATCCCCCTTCAGATGATGAAAGGGCAGGGAAGGGAAAGAAGAACAACAACGGCAAGGGTCCTCAGTTTAGCCCGGGGAACCAAGGAGGAGGCAAGCGCAAGGCCGATGGCAGCCTAGAGTTTGTAGCCAACACCAACTCTCAAGGTAATAACAAGTGACGCAAGGGGAGGCCCCCTCCCCGAGGCGGCGGGTCAGGACCTTCTCTGGAACAGCTGTTGAATGAACCTTGTCCGAGACACGGTTCTAGAGAGAAGCCAGCGACTCATCTGTGGAAGGATTGTGCTATCATGAAGGCCTTTAAAAACTACAATGGTCCGGGTGGCGGCTCAGGCGCCGGCGGCTTTCATGGCCCGGGCGGCGGGTCAAATTCCGGTCCTCAGAACGGTCAAGGGGGCTTTAATCAACAGTCTGGTCAGGGTCATCAACAGCAACAGGGGGGCTATCAGACCAACCCAAAGCAGCTTAGCGGTGGACAGTATCACGTGTTCACCACTAGTTTGTGCAAACGAGACGAGAAGCTTCACAAGAGGGCTGTTAATGCTGTTGAGCCGGCGGTTCCACGCTACTTACGGTGGTCGGAGCAGCCCATAGTGTGGAGTAGGGAGGATCACCCTCCCCGGGTGGATAACCCGGGCCACCTGGCCTTAGTGGTGGCTCCTCAAGTGGGAGGCTATAAGTTCACAAAGGTACTCATGGATGGAGGCAGCAGCATCAACATCCTCTATTATGAGACTTTCCATCGTATGGGGCTAATTGATAAGAACCTCAGCCAGTCAAATACTATCTTCCATGGTGTGGTACCCGGTAAATCGGCTTATCCAGTCGGCAAGATCGAACTGGAAGTGGCCTTCGGTGATGAGAATAACTACAGGGTGGAGAAGTTGACCTTTGAGGTGGTCAAGATAAGAAGTCCTTACCACGCCATATTTGGACGGCCGGCTTACGCCAAGTTCATGGCACGGCCGTGTTATGTGTACTTACAACTCAAGATGCCGGGTCACAACGAGACCATTACGGTTCACGGCAGCCGGAAAGTGGCTCTGGAGTGTGAGGAAGGTGACGCGGCTTATGCAGAGTCTGTTTGTGCCACAGAAGAGTTGAAATTTTATAAAGACAATGTTGACCCAACAGATATGACCTCTCTGAAAAAGCCAACCACGGAGAATGGACCAGCAATGAAGTTTAAATCAGCTGATGAGACTAAACTTGTTGATTTTGTTCCAGGTGACTCGTCTCAGCAGTTCAGCATCAGTGCAAATCTGGACCCGAAATAGGAAGGCGCGCTCATCGAGTTCATCCGTGAGAATAGGGACATCTTCGCATGGAAACCTTCTGACATGCCAGGTGTACCTAGAGAACTCGCTGAGCACACTCTCAATGTTGATCCAAAATTTAAGCCGGTCCGACAGTTCCTTCGACGGTTTAACGAAGAGAGGCGGAAGGCTATTGGTGAAGAAGTGGCCCGGCTTTTGGCGGCCGGGTTCATTGTTGAGGTTTTTCACCCAGAGTGGTTGGCTAACCCGGTGCTTGTACTTAAGAAGAACGGCACCTGGCGGATGTGTGTGGACTACACGGTCTTGAACAAGGCGTGTCCGGCTGATCCTTTTGCTCTCCCCCGTATTGATCAGATCATTGATGCTACGGCAGGTTGTGCACGCTTAACTTTCTTGGATGCCTATTCCGGGTATCATCAGAGTAAGATGGCAGTTAAGGACCAGGAAAAGACGGCGTTCATCACTCTCTTTGGAGCCTTCTGCTATGTCTCTATGCCCTTTGGGCTCAAGTGTGCGCAGGCGACTTACCAGCGTTGTGTACAGAATTGTCTCCATAAACAGATCGGGCGCAATGTTCACGCTTACGTGGACGATATTGTGGTTAAGTCCATCAAGGAGGAAACCCTGATAGATGACTTAAGGGAAACCTTCGATAATCTCCGGGTCTACAAGATGATGCTTAACCCGGCCAAATGTGTTTTTGGTGTTCCTGCGGGCAAGCTATTGGGCTTCTTGGTTTCTGACAGAGGAATTGAAGCTAACCCGGAGAAGATCAAAGCTATCACTTCTCTAGCTAAGCCGGCATGTATAAATGATGTTCAGCGTTTGGCAGGTCGCATCGCTGCTTTAAGCCGGTTCATAAGCCACTTGGGTGAGAAGGCTATGCCCTTATATCAGTTGATGAAGAAAACGGATAACTTTGTCTGGAATGATGAAGCTAATACCGCCTTCGAGGATTTGAAAAAGCAACTGGCAGAGCCCCCCGTCCTTGCTGCTCCGGTTGATAAGGAGCCCTTGCTACTGTATGTGGCGGCAAACACACGAGCCGTCAGTGTGGCTATGGTGGTGGAGCGTAAGGAGACGCGTAAGGAGCATCCGGTTCAGCGGCCGGTTTATTATGTCAGTGAGGTGCTTATTGAGTCCAAGCAGCGATACCCGCACTGGCAGAAGCTTGTATATGGTGTGTTCATGGCGAGCCGGAAACTCAAGCATTATTTTCAGGGTCATCCCATCACTGTGGTCAGTTCTGCCCCTCTTGGGGATATTATCCAGAACCGAGAGGCTACAGGGAGAATTGCTAAGTGGGCTATTGAGCTTGGGCCTCATGGCCTCAAATATGTGCCACGCACTGCTGTTAAGTCTCAGGCTTTGGTGGATTTTATTAATGATTGGACAGAGTCGCAAGTGCCTGAGCAGAAGCCGGATAACACCTATTGGACTATTCACTTTGATGGGTCCAGGCAGCTGGAGGGCTCGGGGGCTGGTGTTGTATTGGCTTCCCCTAGGGGTGACAAGTTCCAGTATGTGCTACAATTGATGTTTCCTTGCACTAACAATGCGGCTGAATACGAGGCCTTACTCCACGGTCTTCGGGTGGCTAAGGAGATGAGCTTAAGCCGGGTACGGTGCTTTGGGGACTCAGATTTGGTGGTTCAACAAGTATCAGGCACTTGGGATTCTAAGGATCCCCTCATGGCGGCTTATCGCCGCGAGGTTGATGCCATTGCTGGGCACTTTCAGGGATATCAAGTGGAGCACATTGACCGCAGGAAGAACGAGGCGGCTGATGCTTTAAGCCGGCTCGGCTCTCAGCGAAAGCCGGTGCTGCCTAACACTTTCCTGGATGTCCTATATAACCCTTCGGTTAAGTTGCCTACAGAGGAGGACTTGGCTATCCCTGACCCGGAGGCATGACTGGTGGCGGCTCTTCATGTCATACCAGACTGGAGAATGCCGTACTTGGTTTATATAACCCGGGGAGAGTTGCCTGAGGATGAAACTTTGGCCAGGCAAATAATCCGGCGGGCCAAGTCAATGATTGTTATCAACGGCGAGTTGCATCATCGCAGTGTTTCAGGGGTATTTCAGCGTTGTATTTCCCCTGAGGAAGGTCAAGAGATCTTGCGCGAGATCCATGAAGGGGATTGCGGCCATCATGCCGGCTCAAAATCCCTTGTGGCCAAGGCAATCCGTCATGGTTTTTATTGGTTGACGGCTCACGCTGATGCAGAGGACTTGGTCAGTAAGTGTGATGGTTGTCAGAGGTTCTCCCGACGGGCTCATGTGCCGGCTCAGGAATTGAGGATGATCCCGATCACTTGGCCCTTTGCGGTCTGGGGGCTTGATATGGTCGGGCCTTTTAAACGGTCCAAGGATAAGAAGACCCACCTCTTGGTGGCAGTGGACAAATTCACGAAGTGGGTGGAAGCTGAGCCAGTTAGCAAGTGTGATGCAGCCACGGCGGTTCAATTTATGAAAAAGGTGATCTTCCGCTTCGGCTTTCCGCACAGCATCATAACAGACAATGGCACTAATCTGTCCAAAGGCGCTATGGAGGAGTTTTGTCAACGAGAGCATATCCGGCTTGATGTTTCTTCTGTGGCTCATCCCCAGTCCAATGGTCAAGCTGAGAGAGCTAACCAGGAGATTCTGAAGGGCATCAAACCCCGGCTTTTGGTCCCTTTGCAACGGACGCCGGGTTGTTGGGTGGAGGAGTTGCCCTCCGTCTTATGGAGCATCAACACTACTCCTAACAGGTCTACTGGCTTCACGCCTTTCTTCATGGTTTATGGGGCAGAAGCGGTCCTCCCTAGTGACATCCGTCACGATTCACCTCGTGTGGCGGCTTATGTTGAGACGGACAATGAACAGGCGCGCCAAGTTGCTCTGGACTTGTTGGATGAACAGCGTGATGTGGCAGCAGCCCGTTCAGCGATTTACCAACAAGACCTGCGCCGTTATCATAGCCGCCGGGTCAAAACCCGGGTCTTCCAGGAAGGCGACCTTGTGCTCTGGCTCATCCAGGATCAAACAGATGCACACAAATTATCCCCACCTTGGGAAGGGCCCTTTGTGGTCAGTAAGAACTTACACAACGGGTCATATTACCCCATTGATGTTCGGGAGCGTAAAGATTCGCGTAAATCTGAGGAGGAGACCCGTCGGCCGTGGAATATCGCTCAGCTTCGGCCTTATTACACTTGAGCTACCGGCTCTTGTGGTGTACATATTTATCTCAGACATATATATATTATGATAAGCAATAAAGCAGGACCTCTGTCCTTTTTTCTCCTCCAAATAAACGTGTCATACTAATTTGAAAGGAGGATCCGGCTTATGATCGCATTTGAGTCTAGCCGTAAGCAGTAAGATCACTTGGGGGCTTCCTGTTCAAACATGGGTCGTATTCGAACCAAAGAGAACATAGTTGTCGATACCCATTTGATTGGCAAAGTGTCGAGCTCATTGGGAGGTTGCCTTTGGTCATATTTGAATCATAGTGTAACCCCTCTGAGAACAGACGTGGATCGTATTCGAATCAGCGTCGTTAAACAATTTTCAGAATCACTTGGGGGCTTCCTGTTCAAACATGGGTCGTATTCGAACCCAAGAGAACATAGTTGTCGGTACCCTCTTGATTGGCATCGCCACACCCATTGGGGGCTATATGATCGTATCCGAATCAAGACAAGTCCATTAGAGTTAAGATACCAACCATGCTACCCGGGTCATTTAATCCGGAGGGTGGTAAGCCGTCTTGAGACTTGTGATTTACCTTTCTATGCAGATGCTTGAAGGTACTTTTTTAAAGGTTGAGAAGCACGAAGGATAATTATGACCCGGAGGAGCATCAAAAGAATGACTTCAAAGGATTTCAGCATTCATTACGTGCACGATGGCACGGCAGAGATAAATTGTTGCACTTATGCTATTACAAAAATCTTTCAAAGTTTCAAGGGTGGAGCGTTGTTTGGTGAGCCGCTAGCCGGTTTATGACGCCTGCTGAATCGAAGTCCCCGGCTCATCTTCTGCTCCGGCTGATCCCAAGGCTTCAAAGGTCGACGACTTCCAGTTGATGCCGCTGAGAGCTTCGAACTGAGCTTCTTCGTCAATTAACCTGGCCGGGTCAATCTCGGGGGCGTAGGTGTGTTGGCGAGCCGGAGGAATCAGACTAAGAGCTTCATAGCGAGGGGTTGGAATCCTCTGATTCTCCGCGTTGTACCCCGGCTGATACTTGGTTAAGTCGGTGTCGTTCCCGATGATGGTGGCCACCGGGCGTACAGCCTTCACGCATGCCGTGAAATCCTTCTGGTCGAAGGTGGAGCCGTCTTCCTTCAGGCTGGGGTAACCCAGGGCGATGTCTGCCGGGTCTAGCTCCGGCAGGAAGGCTTTGGCCCGGTTCAGCGCGGCAATTGCTCCGGATCTTGCGGAGGCTCGACGTAGCTCTTGGATTCGCTGTGGCAAAACTGCGAGCCGGCGCAGGACTTCAGCCAGATGGGTTGGCACCTCATTGGATAGGGCCACCACAGCTAAGGCGCGCTGTGACCCGGTGTAGAGTTGTTCCACCAGGGTGTACACGGCCTTTAGCTTGGTGACCACGCTCTGGTTGAGGTTGGCACTCCTGGGACCTGTTTAATAAAGGTCAGGTAAGCCGGTGACAAGGGTGAATCGTAACATGTGCAGACTTGATGAAAGCCGGTGAGGCAACTTACCAAAGATAGCAGCCACCATTTGGGAAACCTGGTGCTTTAGACCGGAGAGCTCAGCGGTCTTCTCAGTGAGGGCCTTCTCCGCCTGTTCTGCCCGGGTCACCAGTGCGGCTTTCTCCTCAACCCAGGCCTTCCGCTCAGCGTCGAATTTAGTCTTCAATTTCTCCTGAGCGGCGATGCTGGAGACAAACTTGGCATTCGCCTTCCGGGTCTCCATCTCTTGAGTTTTTAACCGGCTCTTGCGACCCACAAGGTCCGACTCAAATTTCTTGCCAGTAGCCTGCATATATTTCCGGGTTATTAAACAGTCATTGTATAAGTCCCAAGCACTTTCCAAGCAAAGACACTTGGCACTTGGGGGCTAATGCATATTGAACGTGTCTATCTACGTACTGCTGGTTCAATTAAGTAAGCCGGACTCTAAGTCTACAACCTATGCCAAGTATAAGTTATAGACTTGGGGGCTAGCATGACAAGGATCACTATGCGGAAAGTAAGAAGACAGCAGAAGGTTACCTCAGACTTTTGTTGGATCTGATTAACCATGGCGATCTCCGCGTCCCGGCTCTTGTGAACCTGGCTGATGTAGCCAGAAACGAGCTCTCCAATGCTCAAATCGGGGTAGCCCGAGAGATCCAGATTCGCCCGGTGGGGTCGCAGCAGCTCCCCCTTCGCGGAGCATTGGGCCAGTGCGGTCGGCCTCCCCGGCTCAACACACTCCGTCCGGGTAATTACCACGTCCGGGTCGTTAGCCGGTGGGGTTGAGCCGGAGGCCTCCGGATTAGCTGACGCTTCGGTCATTGTCTTGGTGGTCGGTGCAGGGGCTTCAGGCGCCGTATCCATGGGAATGGTGGCCTCGGAGGCGGCTGGCGGATCTTGAGCCGTCGTCTCCGGCTCAGGCAAGTCCGGCACTCCGGCTGACCTGGTCTTCTTTGCTCTTTTGGTGAGCTTTGCCTGGGCACTGAAAAGACAGAAGTGTTAGGCATACAAAGAGTAAATGCAGACAGGTAATGTAAGGTGATTGTTATTACCCGGGTGCAGTTTTGAAGGCCGGCAGACTTGACTGCATGGAGTCACCAGAAGAAGGGGAGGTCTCATGGTATTTGGAGTCAGAAGATTTAAGCGGTTGACGGATAACACCCGCCAACGGATGAAAAGGGTACAAGTGAGAAAAGACCTCGGTGCGACGTTTCCTTGTCGCGTCGGGTAACCCGGCGGAGAGGTCGGTGTCCTTGCGGGCCCGGGTGAGACGCCGGCTTTTGTGAACCTGCTGCTTCAAAAGAAATTGATGGTCTTGATGAGCTAATGGATGAGAAAAGCTTACTTTCCGGGTTACCCTTCGGACTTTCAGCTGTGGCAAAGGCTCCAAGTCGGAGGGGAGTAATGTTACCTCTTCAATCACCGGGTTACTGGCGCCGGTGTCATCCTGTCAATAAGCAAAATGATGGTAAAGTGGACAGCAGCAAACAATAAATACGACAAGAGTTTAAAGGTTTAAGGGTTACCTCTGACTCGGAGCTATCGCTTAATTGCAGCAGCTCCGAAGCAGTGGGTCTGTTTCCCTTTTTGCGAGGGGCGGCTCTCTTGGCGGCTTTCTTCGCCTTCCTGGCCTTCTTGGCCGCCTCATGGTCATACTTGACCCGCCAGAATTTATTATCAGCCTGAGAAATACAGTAATGAGTTCTTAGTAAGATGACAGGTAAAAAAAAGGAAAGGTTAAAGTCAGCGGCTTACCGCTGGGGCTGGATTGGTCTTGCAGAACGGGGCTAGCCCGGTTTTTCCACAGTCTGCCAGGCTCTCGTTTAATAGAGCCTTGGTCTCTTCTTCGGCAACGTCTTCTAGAAGGTCGTTGCGACTGTGCCTCTGCGGGTCATCCTTTCGCCCGGTGTACTCACACATTAAGCCGGGGCGGCGGCTCAATGGGATCACCTGCCATGAGATCCAGACCCGGACCAGGTCTATTCCGTTCAGACCGTTGCCTAGCAGGGCCTTGATCTTATTGATCGTTGGAAGCAGAGGCTGGCATTCCGCGGCAGTCAGCTTGTCGGATAGCGGATGAGTCGGCTCCAGGCGCGTTGGGCGAAAGCCGGGCAGCGGGCTCTCATCAGCCGGGGACGTGTCTTGGCAGTAGAACCAAGTCATGTTCCAGTCCTTGGGGTGACTTTGCAGTTCTGCGTAAGGAAATAGACAGTCCCTGCGCCGTTGGATGGAGATGCCGCCTAACTCTAGACTTGGACCGTTTGCGCACTCGGTTTGGCGGTTCAAATAAAACAGCTCTCTGAAGAGCAACAGACTCGGCTCTTCTCCAAGATATACTTCACAAAAAACTTGGAAGTTGCAGATGTTGGATATGGAATTGGGTCCTATATCCTGAGGCCGAAGGTCAAAGAAGTTGAGCACGTCCCGGAAGAATTTTGAGCCGGGCGGTGCGAAGCCCCGGCTCATATGGTCTGCAAAGATCACTACCTCCCCGTCCCTCGGCTGAGGTCTTTCTTCGGACGGGTCAGGGGCACGGTAGGACATCACTTCCTTCTTGGGCAGATATCCGGACTTAACAAAGTTGGCCAGGGTCTCTTCGGTGACGTTGGATTTCATCCAGTTGCAAGTGATGGGAGCCTTGGGAGGCATGGTGACGGTTGGTGGTCTATGAGGAAGAGAAAAGTGTCCGGGTTAATTATAAGCCGGGGATTATCATTCAAACTACAGTGACGGCTTATGAAGGGGACTAATGATATATATTGATATGGTGGGTTATCTAAGCTGTCGGGGCTTTCAGGTTAAGTTGGTCATCTACGGCTTACTGCAGTTAAGTCGGAGGATTTTATAGAGCATGGTTCTCTTTAAACCGGACATGTAAGCCGCCGAGATTCAATGGTTGCGTTTTTACTAAGTGTGGTAAACAGGTTTCACATACTACCGTAACTTTTTTGGATCAAAATAGTCGGAGCAGAGAAAATTTTCTAGACCTAAAAAACAGAGGCAGGAGAAGTTCTTGAGGTTGAACACAGTTCTTATGCAGTAAAAAGAGGATTTCTTGCAGATGAAATGAGTTCCGAACGTCTACCGCAGTGGTTTTACGCAAGGATAAAGATCAACCGACTACAGTGGTGACGAGGACTGCCGAGTTTCTGGGAAAAGGTGACGAACACGAAGAACGGGAGGAACCCTACCACAGATCTGTTCTAGCAAGGTAGAGAAGACTCACCGGAGTTGAGGAAGAGCGAAGGTCGCCGCCGTTATCTGGTCCGGGTCAGGGTGATGCAGCGGCCGGGTCGATGAAGATCAGGGGCGCGACGGCGGCGGCGGCGGCAGAAGCTCGGGCAGAGGAACGACAGCGCGAGGAAGAAGAAGGAGAGTGTGAGAAGAGAGTGCCGGGCCGGCCTATTTATAAGGTTAGTCATAAGTGGGCGCGAGATTCAAGGAGACCACGGCGTGGTTATCTCCCCCTCACGGTGCCTCGATTTTCGCAAAGACAGTAAAAGCAGAGATCCGTTGTGGATCTGGCGGAGTAAAAAACGGACTTAATGGAGGATGACGTCACGGCGGATTATCCGGAGTCCGGAGAATGACGTCACTCCGGGTTATGGCCTTCACACGAACGGTAAGCCGGAGATTTTTCTGTCGGCAGAGTTGAAGATTGACACGAGCCGGCTCAAGTCAATCTGGGGCCTAATGTTGAGGATATAGACCTGGGAGTCACCCGCCAGGAGGGCCGGGTTACACTAAGGGTCATTGCCAGAAGCCCGGAGCTAAGTTTCAAGATAATGGGCCAGAGATGGGCTGAGACCCGGCGATGGCTTATTGCCCATAGTTATCATCATTGTTATAGTAGACTTGTAGTGTAAGGCAAGTATTGTTTAGAGTCTGAGCCGGACACTCTTATGAGCCGGCCGGGACTCTAAGGGCCGCTGGGTGCCAACCTCCCTATAGAAAGGGACGACCCGGCAGCGGTTTAGGGGCGACAACAATCTGATCGAGAGCCGGGCATAGCTGTTTAGCTCCCTGGTTATCGAAACCCTGATTAATACCACCTCAACTGGACGTAGGCTTTTACCTTCACCGTAAGGGGCCGAACCAGTATAAACCCTCGTGTTCCTTGTCCCACTTAACCCCTTCAAGCTTCCCAATTGCGATGGCTCCACGACTAAGTCCTAACCCGAGGACATCTGCCGTGACAATTCCACGACACACTGTGCGTGTTACTCCCATGCCGTGTTGTTATTTCACGCGAAGATAACTTAACCTGGCGTGCATGGGATGCCCTTTCCCTCATGAGGTGTCTGCGTTGCTCGGGAACTTCAAATAATTTGTTAGGGGTGCGCTAGAGGATTTGCCGTCCACCCAAGGCTTGATTTGGCGCTTTGTATCGCGGTACCCGAGGGGCACGGATTAGGAGAGATGTGCCAGCTTTCAGGCTGGAACGAGGGTGGCTCGCGAGAAGGCAGAGAGAAGAAAAACTCGAACGAGGTTGGCTCGCGAGAAGGCAGAGAGGAGAAAAAAATGCTCGCGAGGGCACCTGCCTAGCCCCCTCGAGAGGCATGCGAGAGAGAGAACAAGAGCAAACCAGAGCCAAAAAAATGCGGTAAAAGGCTAGGGAATCAAATCAGCAACGAACACCAAGAGCAACTTCGATTAAGGAAAAGCGAGCCAACTACGGAAAGCAAATGAAAAGCCGTGTCCGGCACCTAATTTAGTCTTCAAGTCTTCTCACCAGCGCGGAGCTAAGTGCTGTCCACTAGGCGTGGGAGGGAGCCCCAGGGCCTGAGGCCGGCGCTCCTGAGACTCCGGGGCGTGTACAGCCCCAACTCATTATTACGTGAGAGTGTCACGGGCGGCGATTCTTCACAGGCACCAGTCCTTCTTCACAGGCTCTGGGCCTTTCTTCACATGCTCTGGGCCTTGCTTCATGGGTAGAACTTCCGGAGGCGCTGGATGTTCCAGGCGTTTTGGATAGGTGTCTCGTCCTGCATCTCCAGGCGCGCTGCACCCGACCTGGAGACATGGACGACCCTGAACGGGCCCTCCCACATGGGCGAAAGCTTGTGCAGTCCTTATCTAGAGAGGACCCGCCCCAGGACGAGGTCGCCCACCTCGAGCGTCCTGGAGCGGACGTTGTGGCAGTGATAACGCAGTAATGCTTGCTGGTACCTTGCCGCTCTTAGTGCAGCTTCGCGACGACGTTCCTTCCCCAGCACGAGATCCACCCCCCGCATGGCGTCCTGCTGCGTTTCGTCGAACGCCAAGACCCATGTGGAGCGATGTTTGACCTCGTGAGGGAGGACTGCTTCGGCTCCGTAAACGAGGAAGAACGGAGTCTCGCCCGTTGGCCTGGTAGCGGTGGTGCGAATGGACCACAGCACGAACTGGAGCTCGTCGTGCCAGCCCCTGCCGCAGGCCTCCAGCTTCTTCTTGAAGGTCCTGGTCTTGAGGCCCCTCAGTACCTCAGCGTTGGCGCGTTTAGCCTGACCATTGCTCCTGGGGTGGGCCACCGAAGCGTAGGAGATCTGCATTCCAAGGTTAGCACAGTAGGTTTTGAAGAGGTTGCTAACCGTTCTCTGTGATGATGAGGTTGGGGACCCTGAAGCAGCTCATGAGGCCCTTGATGAACTTGACGGCAGAGCCGGCTGGGATGGTACGCACGGCTTCCATTTCCGCCCACTTGGTGAACTTGTCGATGGCGACGTAGAGATAGCGGTAGCACCCTGGCGCCCGGGGGAATGGGCCTAGGATGTCCAGCCCCCAGACCGCAAACGGCCACGTGAGCGGGATGGTTTGGAGGCCCTGAGCAGGCTGATGGATCTGCTTGGCATGGAATTGGCAAGCTTCACAGGACTTCACCAGCTCGGCCGCGTCATTGAGTACTGTAGGCCAATAGAACCCACTGCAAAACACCTTGCCGATGAGGGTCTGTGACGACGAGTAGTGTCCGCAGTCACTGCCGTGTATGTCAATCAGCAACTCCCTTCCTTGATCGCTGGAGATGCAGCGCAGCGTGACATCCTTCGGTCGTTTTCTGTATAACTCGCCGTCTTGGATACAGTATGCCGTGGCTTGCCGGGCCAGGCGCTCCGCATCCTCTTCCTTCTCCGGCAACGTCCCGTGCATCGGGTACTCTTTGAATTCCTTAGTCCAGCATTCCTCCTGGGGCTCGAGCACCAAGAGCAGCCGGGCCCCTGAGGTCGGGCCACAGGCCGGGGCTTCAATGGCCGGAGGCTGTGGGTGCTCCTCCCGAGGCTGAGTCATGCTTGAAAGAGGCGGCGTAGCCGAGGGCTTGAAGAGCCGCTCCTCAAAGACGCCGGGATCTTGCGGTTGCCACTTGGATGCTCTCCTGGCGATGTCGTCGGCTTCCTTGTTGGTGCCCCGGGGCACGTGTTACAGCTCCAGGCCCGAGAACTGCTTTTCCATCTTGCACAACTCCGCGAGGTAGGCCTCCATGTGCTCGTCCTTCGGCTCGTACACCTTGTTGGAGAAGTTGACGAGTAGTTGCGAGTCGCCTTTGACGGTGAGGCGCTTCACCCCTAGAGCGGCCGCAGCCTTTAGGCCAGCTATGAGGCCTTCGTATTCTGCGATGTTGTTGGAGACCTTCTCGCCGTGCTGAAAACAGAGTTGCACGGCGTAGTAGAGCTTGTCCTGAGTGGGCGAGATGAGCACTGCTCCAACCCCCGCGCCCTGGTGCGTGAAGGTGCCATCGAAATACACGACCCAGCTGTCTGGTGCCTCGCTTCCTGGGGAGGTGGACCGGTCTTCTCCTTCCTCAAGAGCCGGGGCATCTGTCCATTCTGCCACGAAATCGGCGAGCGCGGCTCCCTTGATGACCCTGGTAGTGCTGAACTCCAGCTGGAATGCTTGCAACTCGATGTTCCACTCACCGACCCTTCCGGCTGAGTTAGGGCTCCTGAGTGCCCTCTCCAATGGGTAGGCTGAGACGACCTTGATGGGGTGGCCCTGGAAGTAGTGCTGCAGATTGCGCGAGGCCACCAAGAGTGCGAGCAGGAGCTTTTGCGGCATGGGGTAGCGCGCCCTCGCGTCCCGTAGCACGGTGCTGACGAAGTACACCAGGTGCTCGACGAGGGCTGGCACACTGTCGAGGCTCAGGTCCTACGGAGATTGTGGCATATCCTGAGGTGGTGGGTTTCCTGAGACTTGACTGTCCTCAGGAGCTTCTGCGATGTTGCCCTGCTGAGCTTGGTCTTCCGCCGCTGATGGCTTTGCTGTGCCTTCCTGACCCCGTGCTGCATCGGCTCTGGATTGGCGCGGCACACCCTTGTCTTGGCGCTCCTCCAGAACCACTACCAGCGCCGCGCTGGCAGAGTACGGTGTGGCGGCAAGGTAGAGCACCAGAGGCTCGAGAGGCCGCGGTGCCGCCATCACCGGGGGGCTGGTGAGGTATTTCTTGAGGTCTTGGAAGGCTCGGTCGGCCTCCGGGGTCCACTCGAACGGGCCCTTCTTCTTCATGAGCTTAAATAAGGGTAAGGCGCGCTCACCTAGCTTGGAGATGAAACGCCCTAACGCGGTCACCCGCGCTGCTAGCTTCTGCATCTCCTTGAGGGTCTGTGGCGGGCTCATGTCTTCGATGGCCTTGATCTTCTCCGGGTTCGCCTCGATCCCTCTGTGGGTACAAGGAACCCCAGTAGCTTGCCGGAGGGGACGCCAAACACGCACTTCTCCAGGTTAAGCCTCAAGTTCACTTGGCGCAAGCTCTCGAAGGTCTCCTCCAAGCCTTGAATCAATGTCCTCGCCTCGCGAGATTTGACCACTATGTCATCAACGTAGGCCTCTGTGTTTCTGCCGAGCTGCCACCCCAAGGTGATGTGCATCAACCGTTGAAAGGTTGCGCCCGCGTTGCGCAGCCTGAAGGGCATGCAGGTGTAGCAGTACACCCCGCATGGTGTCAAGAAGGCTGTCTTCTCCACATCCTCCACCGCCATATTGATTTGCTGGTATCCTGAGAATGCATCCAGGAAAGATAGCAAGTCGCACTCGATGGTGGAGTCGATGATTTGATCGGTGCGTGGAAGCGGGAACGGATCTTGGGGGCAAGCTTTGTTAAGGTTGGTGAAGTCGACGCACATCCGTTCCTTCCCGCCTTTCTTCGGTACTACAACGGGGTCCGCCAGCCATTCGGGGTATCGAACTTCTCGGATGGTGCCTGCCGCCTCAAGCTTGCGTGTCTCTTGGACGATGAAGGCCTGCTTCTCCGTGGACTGCCATCTTGCTCGCTGCTTCATGGGGCGTATGTTGGGGCATACCCTTAGGTGATGCTGGATCACCTCTGTCGGGACCCCTACTAGCTGATTGGGCTCCCACGCGAATATCTCCTTGTTTGCGCGCAAAAACCTCACCAAGGCTTCTTCTTGTCCCGGGTCAAGGTCGGTTCCTATGGTGAAGGTGGCTCTTGAAGACCCGTCCTCGTTGACCGGCACCTGCTTGGTCTCCACCTTTTCTTGAGTGAACAACTGCTTCTTCTTGGTGGGCGCAGTCTCCTTGGCCTCGGGCGTACCGGCGCCGACTGGCTGTGCTGCTGCCGCGGTCTTGAAGGCGAGCCTGAGCGTCGTCACGGCCTCCTTAGTGTCCCCCTTGATGGTGAGGACGCCCTTGCTCCCTGGCATCTTCATGAGGTTGTAGGCCGGGTGAGTCGCCGCCATGAACTGAGCGAGAGCCGGGTACCCGAGGATGGCGTTGTATGGGAGACCGATGCGGGCGATGTCGAAGTCCACCAGCTCAGTGCGGTAGTTGTCGCGTGTGCCGAAGGTGACAGGGAGGCGGATCTGCCCCAGAGAGTGGGCCGCTCCACCACCCACCCCCGAGAAGGGCTTGCTGAGGTTGAGCCGCTCGGGCGGCACGTGGAGAAGGCTGAAGGCTTCTACGGAGAGCAAGTTGAGGCCGGCTCCACCGTCAATGAGGGTCTTGGTGACGGACACGTTGCAGATGGTGGGCGTGCAGAGCATCGGGAGCATGCTGGAGCCGGCGGTGGAGCCGGGGTGGTCCTCTGAACCAAAGGTGAGGTCGGCCTCCGGGGCAGCCCAACCTGGCGGAGCCCCCGGGAGCTTGGAGACGGCCCCGATCTGACGGGGGAACGGTTTGACGTGGCGATCTGAAGGCGGTGCTTGGGAGCCACCCAGCAGTGCCGCGACCGCATGGTGCGCCGGCACCGCGTAGCGCGCGGTGAAGAGGTTGCGGAGTTCCTCCCAGGATGCCACCGTGGATCCCGGGAGGGTGAGCAGCCAGGCGCGCGGCTCGCCGGCGAGGGCCATGGGGAACCAGTTGGCCATAATCTTGTCATCACCTCCGGCTTCGAGGACGGCCTCCTCGTACGCCAGCAGGAACGGCACCGGGTTTGCCGCGCCGTCGTAACGTGGCGGCATCTCCAGCTTGAACTTCGTCGGCCACAGCACTCGCCGTAGGGAGGGGGCCAGGGCTCGGTACCCAGACTCCCTGCTGCTGGTGTCGGCCGCAGAGGTGGGCGGCGGGGCACCTACCATGGGGGCGTAGTGTGGCGGTACGGGGCACAGGTTGGTGGAGAGGAGCCCCGGCACTCCCCTACCTGGTGTGCCAAATGTCGGATGTGGCGTTCCGGCAAACCCTTAAGGTTCGAACACTGGGGTGCGCGCGAAGACTTTCCCTCCTACCGATCTACGCCCTAGCTCGCTAAGATCTCACGGACGAACTCGACGAACTCGCAACACAGAAAGACACGAGATTTATACTGGTTGTGTGGTGGTGGTGGATTGCCTCTTGGGCTGATGATGAACAATACAAGTGAAGAACAGCCTCCTGAGGTTGAGGTGTTCTTGTGGCTAGGCCCTCGATCAGATTGGATCAAGCTAAGATGAGATGCCCCCCTGCTATGGTGGCTAGTTCTACTTATATAGGCCCTGGTCCTCTTCCCAAATATCGAGCGGGAAGGGAGTCAACAACGGCAGGCAAATTTAAAGCGGGACAGCTAGTACAAGCTATCCTGACAAAAGCGATCTTCGCCTGCGAAAGGCTCTGGTGGTGACGCCGTCTTGGGCTCCACGATGACCTCCGTCTCGCCGTCCTTCTGGTCTTGGTCTCGTTGCACCAATATAGCAACCTTTGCCTGATGCCTCGATATTCCTCGTCTGCGCTGGCCTCCTTAGCACCAAAGAGGAAACAAGGACACTGCGCGCGCTGGCGCCCGCCTGGTGTCGTGCGTCATGGCTCACGTCACGAGAGCCTCGTGAGGTTTTGCCCCGCCTTGATATCTCAGCTCCTCGTGAGCCTGGCTGGCTAGGCTACTCTAGAGGAGGTCTTGCGTCGTCCGCCTCGCGAGGCTTGGACCCTCGCGAGGGTCTTGGATGCCTTGTCGATGAAGATGGGCCGTACGGCCTGCTGGCTTAGCCACGCTGTGGGCCGCAGGCAGGCAAGTCTGGGGACCCCCGTTCCCAGAACACCGACAACATGCTCTGGGTGCGCGCCCTAGGGGGGCGCCCCAAGCTGGTGCACCCCCCGTGACACTTCCAACCCTAATCTCTCTTCTATAAATACCCAAATATTCCCCGTAGACCAGAGGGCACACCAAAAATACTTTTCCGCCGCCACAAGTTTCTGTCTTCATGAGATCCCATCTGGGGACCTTTTTTGGTACTCTGCCGGAGGGGGATTCGATCACGGAGGGCTTCTACATCAACCTACTGCACCTACTTAAAATATTTATTATGAGATTCCTTCTAGTATGATAGTGAAAGTGCTGGCTAATCCTTATGCAGGAGATGGATCAATACATCCCGATATGCACTTAATCTATGTGGATGAAATTTTTGGATTGCTTAAGCTTGCAGGTTTATCCGAGGATGTTGTTAAGAAGAAGGTTTTCCCTTTATCTTTGGAAGGAAAGGCATTGACATGGTGTAGGATATGTTATGATATTGGAACGTGGTATTGGAACTGGTTGAAATTGGAATTTTGTCAGAAGTTTTATCCGATGCATCTGGTTCATCGTGATCAAAATTATATATATAAGTTTTGGCCTTGTGAAGGAGAAAATATCGCTCAAGCTTGGGGGAGGCCTAAGTACATGATGTACACATGCCCCAATCATGAGCTCTCAAGAGAAATTATCATACATAATTTTTATGCTCGGCTTTCTCACAATGATCGATCCATGCTCGAGTCTTCTTCTATTGGTTCATTTATGAACAAAACTATTGAATTCAAATGGGGTTTTCTGGAAAGAATTATACGCAACTCTGAAGATTGGTAACTCGAGAAAGGTAAAGAATCAAGTATAAAACTTGAGTTTGAAGTTTAGTACTAAATATGGACTTGACTCTAAGATAGTAGCTCCCTTCTATGAATCCTTTGCTAATCATGTTGATCTCCAAAAGGAGAAGTGGTTTAAATATCATCCCCCTATTGTAGAAAATATTGAGGAACCTGTTATAGTTAAAGATGAAACTATCATTTACAATGTTGATCCGGTTGTCCCTACTTCTTATATTAAGAAAACTCCTTTCCATGTTAGGACTAAGGAACATGCTAAAGTTTCAACTGTGGTTAACAAAAGTAATATTCGAGCACCTAGACCCTCTGAAAAAATTAAAGTTGAACCTAATATTGATATGGTTAAATATCTCTTGGTTGATAGTATTGACAGGCATGTTATTTACTTCTGCGATGAAGCAACTAGAATTGCTAAGCCCAGTACTAAAGATAAGAATAAATCCATTATTGGCATGCATGTTGTTTTGGTTAAAATAGGAGATCACTGTTATTATGGTTTATGTGATTTGGTTGCTAGTGTGAGTGCTATTGCTTTTACTTTATATCAAGAGATTATGAATGATATTGCACCTGCTGAGATAGAGGATATTGATGTTACAATTAAGCTTGCAAATAGAGATACTATTTCACCGCTTGGGATTGTTAGAGATGTTGAAGTCTTTTGTGGAAATATAAAATACCCTACTAATTTCCTAGTTCTTGGTCCTCCACAAGATGATTTTTGTCCCATTATATCTGGTAGACCTTTCCTAAATACAATTAATGCTAAGATTGATTGCAATAAGGAAATTGTCAATGTTAATTTTGGTGACGTATCTCATGATTTTAATTTCTCTAAATTTCGTAGACAACCTCACAATAAAGAATTGCTTAGTAAGGATGCAATTATTGGTCTTGCTACTATTTTCATACCTCCTACTGACCCGTTAGAACAATATTTGGTAGACCATGAAAATGAGATGCATATGATGAAAGAAATGAAATAGATGAGATATTATTTGATCAAGCACCTATCCTAAGACATAATTTTCCTGGTGAAACTCTTGGAGGTCCTCCTCCACCTAAGGGTGATCATGTGTTTGAATATAAGAAATTACCTAATACTTTGAAATATGCTTATCTTGATGAAAAGAAGATATATCCTGTTATTATCAATGCTAACCTTTCAGAGCATGAATAATAGAGATTACTAAAAACTCTGAGGAAGCACCGTGCTACTATTGGATATACTCTTTATGATCCTAAGGACATTAGTCCCACTCTATGTCAAAACAAGATTAATATGGAACCTATGCTAAGCCAGTCGTTGATCATTAACGATGGTTGAATCCTTAGATGAAGGATGTGGTAAGAACTAAAATATTAAAGATTCTGGAAGCAGGTATAATTTATCCCATAGCTGATAGTAGATGGGTAAGTCATGTTCATTGTGTTCTTAAGAAAGGAGGTATAACTATTGTTCCTAATGATAAAAATAAACTCATCCCACAAAGAATTGTAAGTGGTTATAGGATGGTTGATTTCAGTAAATTAAACAAAGCTACTAGAAAAGACCATTACCCCTTGCCTTTTATTGATCAAATGTTAGAAATATTTTCTAAGCATACGCTCCTTTGTTTCCTTGATGGCTATTCTAGTTTTTCTCAAATACTTGTGTGAAAAGAAGATCAAGAAAAAACTACTTTTACTTGGCCTTTTAGAACTTATGCTTATAGACGCATGCCTTTTGGTTTCTGTAATGCACCTGCTACCTTTCAAAGATGTATGACTGCTATATTCTCTGGTGGTTGTGAAAAGATTGTTCAGGTATTCATGGATGATATTTCCATTTACGGAACTTCTTTAGATGATTTCTTAAGCAACCTTGATCGAGTTTTGCAGAGACATGAAGAAACTAATCTTGTCTTGAATTGGGAGAAGTGCAACTTCATGGTGAATGAAGGTATAGTGCTTGGGTATAAAATTTGGGAGCGAGGTATTGAAGTAGATAAAGCTAAAGTTGATGCAATTGAGAAAATGCCATGCCCTTAAGATATTAAAGGTATAAGAAGTTTCCTTGGTCATGTTGGTTTTATATAGGAGATTCACTAAAGACTTCTCTAAAATTTTAGGGCCTCCTACTAATCTCTTGCAAAAAGATGTTGCATTTGTTTTGGATGATGATTGCGTAGAAGACTTTGAAATACTTAAGAAAGCCTCAATCTCCACACCCATTGTTCAACCACCTGATTGAAACCTACCTTTTGTAATTGTGTGTGATCCTAGTGATTATGCTATCAGTGCTGTTCTAGGACAAAGAGTTGATAAGAAATGAAATGTCATCCATTATGCTAGTAAAACTCTAGATAGTGTTCAAAAAAATTTATGCTACTACTGAGAAAGAATTTTTAGCAGTTGTGTTTGCATGTGATAATTCAGATCTTGTATTGTTGATTCTAAAGTAAGTGTTCACACTGATATTAAATATCTTACAGAAAAGAAAGATGATAAACCTAGGTTGATTAGGTGGGTTCTTTTGCTACAAGAATTTGGCTTGCATATTATTGATAGAAGGGGAGTTGAGAATCCCGTACCTGATAATTCGTCTAGAATGGAAGATGTTCATGATAACCCACTGCCTATTGATGACAGTTTTCCTGATGAACAATCAGCTGTTATAAATGCTTCTCGTAACACTCCTTGGTATGCAAACTATGCTAATTACATTTTTGCTGAATATATACCACCTAGTTTCACATACCAACAAAAGAAAAAGTTCTTTGATTTAAGACATTACTTTTGGGATGACCCACATCTTTATAAAGAAGGAGTAGATGGTATTATTAGACGTTGTGTACCTGAGCATGAAAAGGAACAAATCCTACAGAGGTGTCATTCCGAGGCATACAGAGGACACCATCCTGAAGATAGAACCACACATAAGGTATTACAATCTGGCTTTTATTGGCCTGCTCTCTTCAAGGATGCACGGAAGTTTGTCTTATCTTATGATTCAAAGAGTTGGTAATATTAGTAGACATTAGGAAATGCCTTTGAATTATTCACTTGTTATTGAACCATTTGATGTTTGGGGATTTGATTATATGGGACCTTTTCCTTGCTCTAATAGGTATACACATATTCTAGTTGCTGTTGATTATGTTACTGAGTGGGTAGAAGCTGTTCCAACTAGTAGGGCTGACCATAACACTTCTATCAAAATGTTTAAAGAAGTTATTTTCCCGAGGTTTAGAATCCCTAGATATTTAATGACTGATGGTGGTTCACATTTTATTCATGGTGTTTTCTATAAACTTCTTGCTAAATATGATGTTAACCATAGAACTGCATCTCCTTATCATCCTCGGTCTAGTGGTCAAGTTGAATTGAGCAATACAGAAATCAAGTTAGTCTTGCAAAAGACCATTAATAGATCTGGAAATAATTGGTCTAAGAAACTTGATGATGCACTTTGGGCTTATAGAACTAAGTGGGTAGAAGCTATTCCAACTAGCAGTGCTGATCACAACACCTCTATTAAAATGCTTATGGAAGTTATTTTCTGTGACGTCTCGATAATTAGGCTACAGTAATCCCACGCTAATGATGCCACGTCACCTCCGTTACTATTGCTAATCTCTCATTAGTTGAAAAATGATTCGAATTCAAATTCGAAATCAAGTTAAACAACAAAAGTTTCAAACATTAAAACTAAAATGTTCAAAGTGAACCAAATAATGCATAGGTAATTATGGTGGATAAACCACACCTTTATAAAAAAATTAAATACTATTAGGCAAATAAAACAGCAGCGAAAACTATTATTTAAATGCTTTTAAATATTAAATAATTACAAAACTATATTAGTTTGGGTAACAAGTTAATGTGACAGTGACATAACTGGTAACATAAATTTAGGTGCCACTTTGGTATATTTTAACGCTAGAATAAGCAGCAACGAAAAGAAACAGAAAAGAAATAAGAAAAAGTAAAATAAATAAAAGAAAAGAAAATACAAAAACAGAAAACAGAAAACAAAACTAACACAAAAAGATAGAGAGGAAAGCCCACTAATCCCCTAGGCCAACCGGCCCAGCTGCAGCCCAAAAGGCCCAACCGCCGCCCCTCACACTACCTTAACCCCACGAGCACCGAAACCCTAACCCCCATGTCGCCACTTTCCCACCTCCCGATCTGGATCGGGATCGATCCCCCGCTACTAGACGCCCGAGGCTGCCCCGTCCTCACCTCCTCCCCACGGGCGCCCAGTGCTCGGCCCCCCACCCCGTCACCACTCGACGCCGCCGCCAGCCGATCGCCCCCGCTACCTCGCCGGCATCGCCTCCCCGTCGGACTGCATCATCCCCGTCTTCCTCCTCGACCCCCACTGCCCCGGACCCTACACCACCCCGTGAGATTCCTCTCCTCCGGTCCCCGTGTTCGCCGTGCCCCGCCCGTGTCCTGCACCCGCTAGCTCCCGCCGCGTCCCGCCGTGCTTCCCTGCTGTTGCCCGCTCGCCTCCCCCCACGCGCCCGTGCACGCCACGCAGTCATCCGTCGCCGTCACGGCAACCGCCCTGCTCTGCTCCTGCTGCCCCGCGTCCCCACGCTCGCACAGCCTCGCGGCCACGCGCCCATGCTGATGCTGCTCTATCGCCATTGCTGCGCTGCCCTCTTTGTCGCGGCGCTGGCCACCTCCCCGCATCCCGGTCCGGCCGGCGCCCCATGGTCCCGCGCCTCACCTCCGCCCTCTCCTCCTCCCGCGGCAGCGCCACCGCACCCGCCCAAGCGCCACTGGCCGCGCCGGCGCCACCCCTCACGTTCGCCCGCCGCGGCCCCGGCTGGCCGCGCCGGCTTGCCCCGCCGTCGGTGTCCCGGCGGCCTCGTCCTGCCCTGCGGGCGAGTGCCCGCTCGGGTGCGCCCGCACCGGGCGCCCGTGCGCCCGTTTGCCCGCTATGGCCCCTTTGGGCCACTGACACAAGGGCCCCACGCCCAAAGAAAATAAAAATATTAAGATTAAAAATAATAATAATGAAATTTAAATAAATAATCAATCAATGAATTAATAAATTAATTAAGATAATTAATCAACTTAATTAATCCTGTTAATTAACCTTAATTATCTGATTAGATAAACAGTCTGTGACAATGGGGCCCACCTATTAGCTTGACTGGTCAACGGTTAAAGCCGACCGCTGACATCACCCTGACATCATGCTGATGTCATAATTGCATTTTCTAATTTAATTAATTCTAAAAATATTTTAAATCTTTAAAAATTAATATAAAATAATTCGTAGCTCGGATGAAAATACTTTGTACATGAAAGTTGCTTAGAACTACGAGACGAATCCGAATACGCAGTCCGTTCATCCGCCGCACTACCCTAGCATGGCGAACATGCAACTTTCCCCCTCCGGTTCATCTGTCCGAAAACGCGAAACACCGGGGATACTTTCCCGGATGTTTCCCCCTTCGCTGGTATCACCTCCTACTGCGTTAGGGCACACCTAACACCGCTCATTGTCATGTCATGCATCGTCATGCATATGTTTGCTTTTATATTTATTGTTTCTTCCCCCTCTTCTCTCGCTAGACACCGAGACCGACGCGGCTGCTACCCAGTACGACTACGGTGTTGACGACCCCTCCTTTTCGACTGAGCTTCCAGGCAAGCCCCCCCCTTGATCACCAGATATCGCCTATTCCTTCTCTCTATTGCTTGCATTAGAGTAGTGTAGCATCTTACTACTTTCGGTTAATCCTATTCTGCTGCATAGCCTGTCATGGTTGCTACAGTTGTTACCCTTACCTGCAATCCTAAATGCTTAGTATAGGATGCTGGTATTCCATAAGTGGCCCTATATTCTTGTCCGTCTGCCATGCTATACTACTAGGCCGTGATCACTTCGGGAGGTGATCACGGGCATATGCTATATACTTTGTACTGTTACATTACTTATGATACTGTTCGGAGATGGGGGCTGAAGGTCAGGTGGCTCCATCCCGGTAGAGGTGGGCCTGGGTTCCCGACGGCCCCCGACTGTTACTTTGTGGCGGAGCGACAGGGCAGGTTGAGACCACTTAGGAGAGAGGAGGGCCTGGCCCTGGTCGGCGTCTGCGGTTACTTTAAAATAACACGCTTAACAAGATCTTGGTATTTGATCTGAGTCTGGCCATTGGCTTATACGCACTAAGCAACTACATGGGAACAATTATGGGCACTCGACGTCGTGGTATCAGCCGAAGCCTTCTTGACGTCAGCGACTGAGCGGTGTGTGCCGGGTTGGACTGGAACGCCTGCTCTTGTATAAGGGAGGCTAGATCTGGTCACCGGCCGCATTCAGAACATGCAGGTGTGCAATGGGCGATGGGCCCAGAGCCCTGCGCGCATAGGATTTAGACCGGCATGCTGACCTCTCTGTTGTGCCTAGGTGGGGCTGCGACGTGTTGATCTTCTGAGGCGGGGCATGACCTAGGAAAGTGTGTCCGGCCAGAGGGATCGAGCGTGTTGGGTGATGTGGTGCACCCCTGCAGGGAAGTTTATCTATTCGAATAGCCGTGATCTTCGGTAACAGGACGACTTGGAGTAGTAGCTTGACCTTATGACAACTAGAACCGGATACTTAATAAAACTCACCCTTCCAAGTGCCAGATATAACCCGGTGATCGCTCTCACACAGGGCAACGAGGGGAGGATCGCTGGGTAGGATTATGCTATGCGATGATACTTGGTGAACTTACCATCCACTCTCTTCTACATGCTGCAAGATGGAGGCTGTCAGAAGCGTAGTCTTCGACAGAACTAGCTATCCCCCTCTTATTCTGGCATTTTGCAGTTCAGTCCACCAATATTGCCCCTTTACATAGATACCCATGCATATCTAGTGTAGATCCTTGCTTGCGAGTACTTTGGATGAGTACCCACGGTTGCTTTTCTCCCTCTTTCCCCCCTTTCCATTCTACCTGGTTGTCACAACCAGATGCTGGAGCCCAGAGCCAGACGCCACCGTCAACGACGACTCCTACTACACCGGTGGTGCCTACTACTACGTGCAGGCCACTTGCGATGACCAGGAGTAGTTTAGGAGGATCCCAGGCCGGAGGCATGCGCCTCTTTTGATCTGTATCCTAGTTTGTGCTAGCCATCTTATGGCAACTTGTTTAACTTATGTCTGTACTCAGATATTGTTGCTTCCACTGAATCGTCTATGATCGAGCACTTGTATTCGAGCCCTCGAGGCCCCTGGCTTGTATTATGATGCTTGTATGACTTATTTTTTTTAGAGTTGTGTTGTGATATCTTCCCGTGAGTCCTTGATCTTAATCGTACACATTTGCATGTATGATTAGTGTACGATTGAATCGGGGGCGTCACAAGTTGGTATTGGAGCCGACTGCCTATAGGAATCCCCCTTTCCACACTCCTTGGCCGAAGTCGAGTGTAGACATTGCAAAACTTTTACTAACATGGTTGTGTGTC
The DNA here is from genome assembly GCF_002575655.3 of Aegilops tauschii subsp. strangulata. Lineage (NCBI taxonomy): Eukaryota > Viridiplantae > Streptophyta > Magnoliopsida > Poales > Poaceae > Aegilops > Aegilops tauschii. The sequence continues at coordinate 163,337,474 of NC_053039.3, read as the reverse complement.
TTACGGGTCCACGTCGCCAATTGGGTGGTATTAGGATCTTTTATTCCTCGATACAGCTGATCGCTTGATGCACCGCAAGATTTCGAAGATACTCTACGATGTTCTCTCGAGGCTACAGTAATCCCACGTTAATGATGCCACGTCACCTCCGTTACTGTTGCTAATCTCTCATTAGTTGAAAAACGATTCAAATTCAAATTCGAAATCAAGTTAAACAACAAAAGTTTCAAACATTAAAACTAAAATGTTCAAAGTCAACCAAATAATGCATAGGTAATTGTGGTGGATAAACCACACCTTTATAAAAAATTTAAATACTATTAGGCAAATAAAATAGCAGTGAAAACTATTATTTAAATGCTTTTAAATATTAAATAATTACAAAACTATTTTAGTTTGGGTAACAAGTTAATGTGACAGTGACATAATTGGTAACATAAATTTAGGTGCCACTTTGGTATATTTTTAACGCTAGAATAAGCAGCAACTAAAAGAAACAGAAAAGAAATAAGAAAAAGTAAAATAAATAAAAGAAAAGAAAATACAAAAACAGAAAACAGAAAACAAAACTAACAAGCCCTCTAATCCCCTAGGCATACCGGCCCAGCTGCAGCCCAAAAGGCCCAGCCGCCGCCCCTCACACTCCCTTAACCCCACAAGCACCGAAACCCTAACCCCCATGTCGCCACTTCCCACCTCCCGATCTGGATCGGGATCGATCCCCCGCTACTAGATGCCTGAGGCTGCCCCGTCCTCACCTCCTCCCAACGCGCGCCCAGTGCTCGGCCCCCCCACCCCATCACCACTCGACGCCGCCGCCAGCCGATCGCTCCCGCTACCTCCCCGGCATCGCCTCCCCGTCGGACTGCATCCTCCCTGTCTTCCTCCTCGACCCCCACTGCCTCGGACCCTACACCACCCCGTGAGATTCCTCTCCTCCGGTCCCCGTGTTCGCCATGCCCCGCCCGTGTCCTGCACCCGCTAGCTCCCGCCGCGTCCCGCCGTGCTCCCCTGCTGTCGCCCGAGCTCCGTGCCGCCATGTCGCCCGCTCGCCTCCCCCCCACGCGCCCGTGCACGCCACGCAGCCATCCGTCGCCGTCGCGGCAACCGCCCTGCTTTGCTCCTGCTGCCCCGCGTCCCCGCGCTCGCACAACCTCGCGGCCACGTGCCCATGCTGATGCTGCTCTACCGCCATTGCTGCGCTGCCCTCTTTGTCGCGGCGCTGGCCGGCTCCCCGCATCCAGCTCCGGCCGGCGCCCCGTGGTCCCGCACCTCACCTCCGCCCTCTCCTCCTCCCGCGGCAGCGCCACCGCGCCCGCCCAAGCGCCACTGGCCGCGCCGGCGCCACTCCTCGCGTTAGCCCGCCGTGGCCCCGGCTGGCCGCGCCGGCTTGCCCCGCCGTCGGTGTCCCGGCGGCCTCGTCCCGCCCTGCGGGCTAGTGCCCGCTCGGGTGCGCCCGCACCGGGCGCCCGTGCACCCGTTTGCCCGCTATGGCCCCTTTGGGCCACTGACACGAGGGCCCCACGCCCAAAGAACATAAAAAAAATTAAAATTAAAAATAATAATAATGAAATTTAAATAATTAATCAATCAATGAATTAATTAATTAAGATAATTAATCAACTTAATTAATCCTGTTAATTAACCTTAATTATCTGATTAGATAAACAGTCTGTGACAATGGGGCCCACCTGTCAGCTTGACTGGTCAACGGTTAAAGCCGACCGCTGACATCACCCTGACATCATGCTGATGTCATAATTGCATTTTCTAATTTAATTAATTCTAAAAATATTTTAAATCTTTAAAAATTAATATAAAATAATTCGTAGCTCGGATGAAAATACTTTGTACATGAAAGTTGCTTAGAACGACGAGACGAATCCGAATACGCAGCCCGTTCATCCGCCGCACTACCCTAGCATAGCGAACATGCAACTTTCCCCCTCCGGTTCATCTGTCCGAAAACGCGAAACACCGGGGATACTTTCCCGGATGTTTCCCCCTTCGCTGGTATCACCTCCTACCGCGTTAGGGCACACCTAACACCGCTCATTGTCATGTCATGCATCGTCATGCATATGTTTGCTTTTATATTTATTGTTTCTTCCCCCTCTTCTCTCGCTAGACACCGAGACCGACGCGGCTGCTACTCAGTACGACTACGGTGTTGACGACCCCTCCTTTTCGGCTGAGCTTCCAGGCAAGCCCCCCCTTGATCACGAGATATCGCCTATTCCTTCTCTCTATTGCTTGCATTAGAGTAGTGTAGAATCTTACTACTTTCGGTTAATCCTATTCTGCTGCATAGCCTGTCATTGTTGCTACAGTTGTTACCCTTACCTGCAATCCTAAATGCTTAGTATAGGATGCTGGTATTCCATAAGTGGCCCTACATTCTTGTCCGTCTGCCATGCTATACTACTGGGCCGTGATCACTTCGGGAGGTGATCACGGGCATATGCTATATACTTTATACTGTTACATTACTTATGATACTGTTCGGAGATGGGGGCTGAAGGTCAGGTGGCTCCATCCCGGTAGAGGTGGGCCTGGGTTCCTGACGGCCCCCGACTGTTACTTTGTGGCGGAGCGACAGGGCAGGTTGAGACCACCTAGGAGAGAGGTGGGCCTGGCGCTGGTCGGCGTCTGCGGTTACTTTAAAATAACACGCTTAACAAGATCTTGGTATTTGATCTGAGTCTGGCCACTGGCTTATACGCACTAAGAAAATACGTGGGAACAATTATGGGCACTCGACGTCGTGGTATCAGCCGAAGCCTTCTTGACGTCAGCGACTGAGCGGCGCGTGCCGGGTTGGACTGGAACGCCTGCTCTTGTATATGGGAGGCTAGATCTGGTCACCGGCCGCATTCGCAACATGCAGGTGTGCAATGGGCGATGGGCCCAAAGCCCTGCGCGCATAGGATTTAGAGCGGCATGCTGACCTCTCTGTTGTGCCTAGGTGGGGCTGCGACGTGTTGATCTTCTGAGGCGGGGCATGACCCAGGAAAGTGTGTCCGGCCAGAGGGATCGAGCGTGTTGGGTGATGTGGTGCACCCCTGTAGGGAAGTTTATCTATTCGAATAGCCGTGATCTTCGGTAACAGGACGACTTGGAGTAGTAGCTTGACCTTATGACAACTAGAACCGGATACTTAATAAAACTCACCCTTCCAAGTGCCAGATATAACCCGGTGATCGCTCTCACACAGGGCAACGAGGGGAGGATCGCCGGGTAGGATTATGCTATGCGATGATACTTGGTGAACTTACCATCCACTCTCTTCTACATGCTGCAAGATGGAGGCTGTCAGAAGCGTAGTCTTCGACAGAACTAGCTATCCCCCTCTTATTCTGGCATTCTGCAGTTCAGTCCACCAATATTGCCCCTTTACACAGATACCCATGCATATCTAGTGTAGATCCTTGCTTGCGAGTACTTTGGATGAGTACCCACGGTTGCTTTTCTCCCTCTTTTCCCCTTTCCATTCTACCTGGTTGTCACAACCAGATGCTGGAGCCCAGGAGCCAGACGCCACCGTCGACGACGACTCCTACTACACCGGAGGTGCCTACTACTACGTGCAGGCCACTCGCGATGACCAGGAGTAGTTTAGGAGGATCCCAGGCAGGAGGCATGCGCCTCTTTTGATCTGTATCCTAGTTTGTGCTAGCCATCTTATGGCAACTTGTTTAACTTATGTCTGTACTCAGATATTGTTGCTTCCACTGAATCGTCTATGATCGAGCACTTGTATTCGAGCCCTCGAGGCCCCTGGCTTGTATTATGATGCTTATATGACTTATTTTTTTAGAGTTGTGCTGTGATATCTTCCCGTGAGTCCCTGATCATAATCGTACACATTTGCATGTATGATTAGTGTACGATTGAATCGGGGGCGTCACAAGTTGGTATTAGAGCCGACTGCCTATAGGAATCCCCCTTTCCACACTCCTTGGCCGAAGTCAAGTCTAGACATTGCAAAACTTTTACTAACATGGTTGTGTGTCTTACGGGTCCACGTCGCCAATTGGGTGGTATTAGGATCTTTTATTCCTCGATACAGCTGATCGCTTGATGCACCGGAAGATTTCGAAGATACTCTACGATGTTCTCTCGAGGCTACAGTAATCCCACGCTAATGATGCCACGTCACCTCCGTTACTGTTGCTAATCTCTCATTAGTTGAAAAACGATTCGAATTCAAATTCGAAATCAAGTTAAACAACAAAAGTTTCAAACATTAAAACTAAAATGTTCAAAGTGAACCAAATAATGCATAGGTAATTATGGTGGATAAACCACACCTTTATAAAAAAATTAAATACTATTAGGCAAATAAAACAGCAGCGAAAACTATTATTTAAATGCTTTTAAATATTAAATAATTACAAAACTATTTCAGTTTGGGTAACAAGTTAATGTGACAGTGACATAATTGGTAACATAAATTTAGGTGCCACTTTGGTATATTTTTAACGCTAGAATAAGCAGCAACTAAAAGAAACAGAAAAGAAATAAGAAAAAGTAAAATAAATAAAAGAAAAGAAAATACAAAAACAGAAAACAAAACTAACAGAAAAAGATAGAGAGGAAAGCCCTCTAATCCCCTGGGCCAACCGGCCCAGCCGCCGCCCCTCACACTCCCTTAACCCCACGAGCACCGAAACCCTAACCCCCACGACCCCCACGTCGCCACTTCCCTACCTCCCGATCTGGATCGGGATCGATCCCCCGCTGCTAGACTGGCGCCCAGTGCTCGCCCCCCACCCTGTCGCCGCTCGACGCCGCCGCCACTGGATCGCCCCCGCTACCTCGGCAGCGTCGCCTCCCCGCCGGACTGCATCGTCCCCGTCTTCCTCCTTGACCCCCGCTGCCCCGGACCCTACACCCCCCGTGAGATTCCTCTCCTCCAGTCCTCGTGCTCGCCGTGCCCCGCCAATGGCCTGCACCCGCTAGCTCCCGCCGCGTCCCGCCGTGCTCCCCTGCTGTCGCCCGAGCTCCGCGCCGCCGTGTCGCCCGTTCACCTACCCCCGCGCGCCCGTGCGCGCCACGCAGCCATCGCTCGCTGCAGCCATCCGTCACCGTCGCGGCGACCGCCCTGCTCTGCTCCTGCTGCCCCGCGTCCCCGCGCTCGCACAGCCTCGCGGCCACGTGCCCCTACTGCTGCTGCTCTACCGCCGTTGCTGTGCTGCCCTCTCTGTCGCGGTGCTGGCCGCCTCTCTAAAAATATTTTAAATCTTTAAAAATTAATATAAAATAATCCGTAGCTCGGATGAAAATACTTTGTACATGAAAGTTGCTCAGAACGACGAGACGAATCCGAATACGTAGCCCGTTCGTCCGCCGCACGTCCCTAGCATAGCGAACATGCAACTTTCCCCCTCTGGTTCATCTGTCCGAAAACGCGAAACACTGGGGATACTTTCCCGGATGTTTCCCCCTTCGCCGGTATCACCTCCTACCGCGTTAGGGCCCACCTAACAATGCTCATTGTCATGTCATGCATCGTCATGCATATGTTTGCCTTTATATTTATTGTTTCTTCCCCCTCTTCTCTCGCTAGACACCGAGACCGACGCCGCTGCTACCCAGTACAACTACGGTGTTGACGACCCCTCCTTCTCGGCTGAGGTTCCAGGCAATCACCCCCTTGATCACCACATATCGCCTATTCCTTCTCTCTATTGCTTGCATTAGAGTAGTGTAGCATGTTACTGCTTTCGGTTAATCCTATTCTGCTGCATAGCCTGTCATTGTTGCTACAGTTGTTACCCTTACCTGCAATCCTAAATGCTTAGTATAGGATGCTAGTATTCCATCAGTGGCCCTACATTCTTGTCCGTCTGCCATGCTATACTATTGGGCCGTGATCACTTTGGGAGGTGATCACGGGCATATGCTATATACTTTATACTGTTACATTACTTATGATACTGTTCGGAGATGGGGGCTTAAGGGGAAGGTGGGTCCATCCCGGTAGAGGTGGGTCTGGGTTCCCGACGGCCCCCAACTGTTACTTTGTGGCGGAGCGAGAGGGCAGGTTGAGACAACCTAGGAGAGAGGTGGGCCTGGCCCTGGTCGGCGTCCGCGGTTACTTTAAAATAACACGCTTAACAAGATCTTGGTATTTGATCTGAGTCTGGCCACTGGCCTATACGCACTAAGCAACTACGCGGGAATGGGCACTCGACATCGTGGTATCAGCCGAAGCCTTCTTGACGTCAGCGACTGAGCGGCGCACGCCGGGTTGTACTGGAACGCCCGCTAGGTCTGCTCACCATCCGCATTCGCAACATGCAGGTGTGCAATGGGCGATGGGCCCAGACCCTTGCGCGCATAGGATTTAGACCGGCGAGCTGACCTCTCTGTTGTGCCTAGGTGGGGCTACGACGTGTTGATCTTCCGAGGCCGGGCATGACCCAGGAAAGTGTGTCCGGCTAGAGGGATCAAGCGTGTTGGGTAATCTGGTGCACCCCTGCAGGGAAGTTTATCTATTCGAATAGCCGTGATCTTCGATAATCGGACAACTTGGAGTTGTACCGTGACCTTATGACAACTAGAACCGAATACTTAATAAAACACACCCTTCCAAGTGCTAGATATAACCCGGTGATCGCTCTCACACAGGGCGATGAGGGGAGGATCGCCGGGTAGGACTATGCTATGCGATGATACTTGGTGAACTTACCATCTACTCTCTTCTACATGCTGCAAGATGGAGGCTGCCAGAAGCGTAGTCTTTAACAGGACTAGCTATTCCCCTCTTATTCTGGCATTCTGCAGTTCAGTCCACCAATATTTCCCCTTTACACAGAAACCATGCATATGTGGTGTAGATCCATGCTTGCCAGTACTTTGGATGAGTACTCACGGTTGCTTTTCTCCCTCTTTTCCCCCTTTCCATTCTACCTGGTTGTCACAACCAGATGCTGGAGCCCAGGAGCCAGACGCCACCGTCGACGACGACTCCTACTACACCGGACGTGCCTACTACTACGTGCAGGCCGCTGGCGACAACCAGGATTAGTTTAGGAGGATCCCAGGCAGGAGGCGTGCGCCTCTTTCGATCTGTATCCCAGTTTGCGCTAGCCATCTTATGGCAACTTGTTTAACTTATGTCTGTACTCAGATATTGTTGCTTCCGCTGACTCGTCTATGATCGAGCACTTGTATTCGAGCCCTCGAGGCCCCTGGCTTGTATTATGATGCTTTTATGACTTATTTTATTTTTAGAGTTGTGTTGGGATATCTTCCCGTGAGTCCCTGATCTTGATCGTACACGTTTGCGTGTATGATTAGTGTACGATTGAATCGGGGGCGTCAGAAGTTTGTATCAGAGCCGACTGCCTGTAGGAATCCCCTTTCCACACTCCTTGGCCGAAGTCGAGTCTAGACATTGCAAAACTTTTACTAACATGGCTGTGTGTCTTACGGGTCCACGTCGCCAATTGGGTGGTATTAGGAAAAGTTAAAGATGGCATGATAAAAGAATTCAAAAACGGGAATTCAAAGTCGGTGAGCATGTTCTATTGTACGACTCTCGTTTCAAATTCTTTGCAATGAAACATCTCTCTAAATGGGAATGATCGTATATCATTGATACGTCTCCAACGTATCTATAATTTTTGATTGTTCAATGTTATTATATTATCTATTTTGGATGTTTTATATGCATTAATATGCTAGTTTATATTATGTTTGGACTAACCAATTAACCTACAGGCAAGTGCCAGTTTCTGTTTTTTCCTTGTTTTTGAGTTTCGCGGAAAAGGAATACAAAACAGAATAAAACCTTCGGCGACGATTTTTCTTGGAGCAGAAGACACCCAGCAGACTTGGAGTGCAAGTCAAAAGAGCCACCAGGCGGCCACAAGGGTGGAGGGTGCGCCCAGGGGGGTAGGGCGCACCCACTACCTTGTGGGCCCCTCGGTGACCCCCTGACCTAGGTCTTCCTCCTATATATTCACATATATTCCAAACCACCAGAAGCATCCACCAAAACACTTTTCCACCGCCGCAACCTTTTGTTCCCATGAGATCCCATCTAGGGGCCTTCTCCGGCATCCTGCCGGAGGGGGATTTGATCATGGAGGGCTTCTACATCAATTCTATTGCCCTTCTGATGAAGTGTGAGTAGTTTACCACAGACCTACGGGTCCATAGCTAGTAGCTATATGGCTTCTTCTCTCTCTCTTTGATTCTCAATACCAAGTTCTCCTCAATGTTCTTGGAGATCTATCCAATGTAATCTTCTTTTGTGGTGTGTTTCGCAAGATTCGATGAATTGTGGATTTATGATCAACTTATCTATGAATACTATTTGAATCTTCTCTGAATTATTTTATGCATGATTTGGTATCTTTGTAATTCTCTTTGAACTATCGGTTTGGTTTGGCCAACTAGATTGGTTTTTCTTGCAATGGGAGAAGTGCTTAGCTTTGGGTTCCATCTTGAAGTGTCCTTTCCCAGTGACAGTAGGGGCAGCAAGGCATGTATTATATTGTTTCCATCGAGGATAGGAAGATGGGGTTCACATCATATTGCTTGAGTTTATTCCTCTACATCATGTCGTCTTACTTAATGTGTTACTCTATTCTTCACGAACTTAATACTCTAGATGCAGGCAGGAGTCGGTCGGTGTGTGGAGTAATAGTAGTAGATGCAGAATCGTTTCGGTCTACTTGACACGGATGTGATGCCTATATTTCATAATCATTGCCTTAGATATCATCATAACTTTGCGCTTTTCTATCAATTGCTCGATAGTAATTTGTTCACCCACCATATTATTTTCTATCTTGATAGAAGCCTCCAGTGAAACATATGGCCCCCGGTTCTATTTTCCATCATATAAGTTTCCGATCTACTATTTTGCAATCTTTTACTTTCCGATCTATAAACCAAAAACCCAAAAATATTTACTTTATCATTTTTTTAGTTTCATCTATCTCTTTTAGATCTCACTTTTGCAAGTTACCGTGAAGGGATATACCACCCCTTTATCGCGTTGGGTGCAAGTTGTTTGACTGTTTGTGCAGGTATTGGTGATTTGTGCGTTGTCTCCTATTGGATTGATACCTTGGTTCTCTAACTAAGCGAAATACTTATCTCTACTTTGCTGCAAGGAAAAATCAACGCAAGCTCAAGAAGTAGCAGGAAGAATTTCTGACGTCGTTGCCGGGGAGATCTACGCCAAGTCAAGACATACCAAGAACCATCATAACCTCTCATCTCTTGCATTACATTATTCGCCATTTGCCTCTCGTTTTCCTCTCTCCCACTTCTATTTTCGAAAAGATTTGCCTTTTTATTCGCCCTTCTTCCGTTCGTCTCTTTGTTTGGCTTCGTGTCTTACTTGGCTCGTTTGCTTGTTTGGTTGGAATAATTGTGTATTTATTGAAAATCATAGAACCAAAGGTTTATGGATCTTCTTCCACTTGCTAATATTTTTAAGAGATCTAGTTATGATGAACCAATTGCTAGTGAGTTGAGTGCACTAGATTATCTTTATGATGTTTTGCTTGAAATCCGTGAATCTGAAAATTGTGATGAAATAATTTATGAAGTGATTCACGATAGCTCCTTGAATAAAAAGCATGATTGCAATGATGTTATTATAAATTCTGTTAATGTCAATTGTGCTAATATTACGCAAAACCCTAAGCTTGGAGATGCTTATTTTGCTATGTCCATTACTTATTGTAATGATCATGATTGGGGTGATTCTTCTTATGATACTGAAAAAATAAGCCCCATGATGAATATGAGATTGATAATAATGTTTGCAATAATTTTGAAAGTGGGTTTGGAAGAGCGTCAACTTTAGATTCCACGTATTTGGAGGATGTTCAATCTTATGAAATTTTTGATAAAAGTGGGTTTGGAGAAGTCATGACTTTATTTTATGATAATCCCACTATTTTGGAATAGAGTCAACTTTGCATACATGTGTATCATGTTGAGAATATTTTATATGATAGCTATATTGTTGAATCTGATTACGATCCTCCATATAATTATTATGAGAGAAGAAAATATGGTTGTGGAAATATTCATGCTACTAAATTACCTCTCGTTATGTTGAGATTGCTATTGTTTATTCCTCCTTCCATGCATATGCTAGTTTTTGCTTGCCTTGATAATTTGTTTGATTATAAAATGCCTACGCATAGGAAGTATGTCAGACTTAGATGTGTTCGTCGTGTGTTTTATGATGCTCTCTTTGTGCTTCAATTCTTGTCTTTTGTATGAGCATCATTGATATCTTAGTGCCTAGCTAAAAGGCTTTAAAGAAAAATGCTTGTTGGAAGACAACGGAATATTTTTATTTTCTATTTTTGAATGAATAACTCATCTAGCCTCTTGTTAGATGTGGTTTTATGTTTTAATTAGTGTCTGTGCCAAGTAAGACCTTTGGGATGGCTTACGGTGATTGTTGTTTTGATCTTGCAGAAAAACAGAAAATTTTGTGCCCAGGAAAATAATTTTCCTTTTTTACAGAAGCGTGCTTTTGATCTGATTATTTTTCCAAAAGAGTTTTACACAAATTTCCCAGGTTCTCCTAATTTTTCAGAATTTTTGAAATTACATAAGTATCTGAGAGTTACAGATTACTACAGACTGTTCTGTTTTTGACATATTCTGTTTTCTATGTGTTGTTTGCTTATTTGGAAGAGTCTACGGGTAGTATCGCGGGGTATGAACCATGGAAAAGTTGGAATAAATTAGATAATACACCAATATAAATAAAGAATGAGTTCACAATAGTACCAAAAGTGGTGATTTATTTTCTTATACTAACGGAGCTTATGAGATTTTCTGTTGTGTTTTGTGTTGTGAAGTATCATGTTTTGGGTAAGGATTTGGTGGACTATGGAATAAGTAGTGGCAAGAGCCTAAGCTTGGGGATGCCCAAGGCACCCGAAGGTAATATTCAAGGACAACCAAGAGCCTAAGCTTGGGGATGCCCCAGAAGGCATCCCCTGTTTCGTGTTCGTGTATCGGTAACTTTACTTGAGGCTATATTTTTATTCACCACATAATATGTGTTTTGCTTGGCGCGTATTGTATGATATTAGTCTTTGCTTTTTAGTTTGCCACAATTATCCTGCTATACACACCTTTTGAGAGGGACACGCATGAATCGTGCTTTATTAGAATACTCCATATGCTTCACTTATATCTTTTGAGCTTGGCAATTTTGCTCTAGTGCTTCAGTTATATCTTTTTAGAGCACGGCCGTGGCTTTATTTTATAGAAATTATTGAACTCTCATGCTTCACTTACATTATTTCGAGAGTCTCTAAACAGTATGGTAATTTGCTTTGGCTATAAATTTAGTCCTAATATGATAGACATCCTAGAGGGGTATAATAAAAACTTTCATATAAAGTGCATTGAATACCATGAGAAGTTTGATTCCTTATGATTATTTTGAGATATAAATATGGTAATATTAGAGTCATGCTAGTGAGTAATTGTGGACTGCAGAAATACTTGCGTTAAAGCTTGTGTTTCCCGTAGCATGCACTTATGGTGAACCGCTATGTGATGAAGTCGGAGCATGATTTATTTATTGATTGTCTTCCTTATGAGTGGCGGTCGGGGACGAGTGATGGTCTTTTCCTACCAATCTATCCCCCTAGGAGCATGCGCGTAGTACTTCGATTCGATAACTAATAGATTTTTATGACTAATGTTGAGTCCATGGATTATACGCACTCTCACCCTTCCACCGTTGCTAGCCTCTCTAGTACCGTGCAACTTTCGCCGGTACCATACACCCACCATATACTTTCCTCAAAACAGCCGCCATACCTACGTATTATGGCATTTCCATAGCCATTTCAAGATATATTGCCATGCAACTTTCCACCGTTCCGTTTATTATGACACACTTCATCATTGTCATATTGCTTTGCATGATCATGTAGTTGACATCGTATTTGTGGCAAAGCCACCGTTCATAATTCTTTCATACATGTCACTCTCGATTCATTGCACTTCCAGTTACACCGCCGGAGGCATTCATATAGAGCCATATTTTGTTCTAAGTATCGAGTTGTAAGTAAATAAATGTGTCGGTGTGGAACGACACCTATGGGATCACAAGAATCCCTACTACGGTTGCCGGGGCGTAGGGTTGCGAGAAGAGTAGGATTAGTAATCAGCACAAGGATCGTTTACCCAGGTTCGGGCCGCGAGGATGCGTAAAACCCTAGTCCTTCTTTGGTGGATGTATTGAGTGTTCTTGAGCCCTCGAACTAGCTACGGTGGCTGACTAGTTCCAAAGAGCCGAATCCTTCTCCAGTACGCCATGGGCCTCCTTTTATAGTCGAATGGGGCTGCCATAGTGGCACACAGGTGCTGGAAAGGCGTACAGTGCTACGAGCTTATCGCTCGTATTACAGGACAAGACGCATTTAATGCATTGCTGAGGTGTCCCCTTGCTTTATCGGGGACGGGAGCGAGGCTCATCCCGTCCGTCACCGCTCCTCCTCGCTTCAACACGCACCCTGGCTAGTGATGCGTGCGGCGCCATGTAGGCAGGCAGGCAGCTATGGTGGCGCGGTGGTAGGGTGTTCACGAAGATCTGCATGCTGCCACACAGGTGCTTGCTGAGTTGGCCTGGGGCTGCATGTTGCCACGCAGGTGCCTGCCCAGCTGGTTGAGCTGGCAGCTGCATGCGAACGGCGGTGGAGACTTGGCTGGTGCGGGCCTGGCAGTAGCCCTGCTGGCGTCCTCGGTGAGGGCCTTGCCGGGTGGCCCGGAAAGGGTCTTGCCGTGGCGCGCTGTTGTCCCCGGCAAGGATCTTGCCGAGGGTCTTATGGCTCTCCTCGGCAAGGATCATGCCGAGGACCGTTGTCTTTTAATCCTCATCTGATCTTGAATATTCCTTGGTCTTGACAAAGATCTGCATGCCACCATGGAGGTGCGTCCTGAGCCCTAGTTCCAACGTGGTTGGTTGACTTGGAACCCATGGGCTGGAAGGTGGCTCACTCCGCTGGTGTGGGCGAGCCGCCCCGGCAAGGGTCTTGCCGGGGGAGCCTGCTTCGTCCTTCTGCTTCTTTGTGTTCTTGGCCTTGGCATTGCCTTGGCTGTCTTGTACTTCGGTTTTACCTCGGTTCACCTCCCCTGTTCTGCTTGGTGCGGCCGTGGGCGCGGCTTCGACTGTCTGTGCACAGGTAAAGGGGTACAAAGGTGCACCCCTTCTTTTGTACACCGACAGGAGCCCCCGGGCCTGGGCCACACATAAGCGCAACGTGTTGTTGGCCAGGCCCAAAATGGTGTGCGGGCAGGAGGGGCGGCTTTTACCGCGGTAATTTTCCGTCTGCTGCGCTTCCCCATGACCCGTGTTGAATGCGCGACGTGGAGGGGTGTGCGTGACATGGGCGTCATGCGTGGGGTGGTTTCCGCAGGCATGCGTCACATCGCGATACAGGGGCGGCTCGCGCCTTCCCCATGAAGAGGGAGAGGCGTAAAGGCACGGCCCATTTACTGAATGGGGCCGGGTCGCGGTTTTCAAGGCGTCCACACCCCACGATCACGGGGTGGGGAGAGATCGCTTCACCCGTCCCCTCGGTTCTGCACGTTCGCCACGCGTCCTCCATGCACTTGGGGTGGCAAGCGGTGGAGACGGGAAACCGGGACGTCGCTGGTTGGGGCAGCGGGTCGGTCTCGATTCCCTGCGCCTCTGGTGGCTGGATTGGCCGAGCGGGGCGGCCGAGCCCGGACCCCGCCCCTTTATAAGGAGAGGGAAGGCGGGGATGGCATCCCGCATTCTTCTATCTTCTATCTCCTCCTGCTTCTGCTTCTTCCTCTCATCCGCATGGAGAAGGGGAACCCCGGTCCCTCGATGGTGGCGGCGAGGGTCGCCGCTCGACAGCGTGTCCCTCCTTCTCCTGAGCCCGCGGTGGTGGAGCTGACCGCGAGGGGAAGGGGGAGGGGGCGAAGCCGTGGCAGAGGTCGTGGTGCTTGGGGAAGAGGAGGACGGGGCGGCGCGCCGGCCTCGCCCCCGCCAATGATGCCTTTACCGACGGAGGGCCACGTTGGAGACCAGCCCCGCGAGTTCTTCATCAGGCTGCGCCGGCCTCCGCGTCACCGTCTTCGTCTTCCCGCTCCGTTTGCTCGGGAGATGGAGCGTGACCCTCCCTAGACCCTCAGGTTCCACATGAGGGGCTGCGGGAATGGGGGCACGCGGGTCGACGACGACTTCCCGGCTCCTCGGGTCATGTACCTCCGCTGTGGATGGAAGACGTTCCCTCGCATCCATAGCCTGACGGCGGGGCTCGTCCTCTACTTCAAATTAATGGAGGATGGGTTGCTCTCCATCAAGGTCTTCGGAGATTTTGGAACTCGCCTGAAGTGCCGCGTGGAGAGCTCCTCCGACGATGGAAGCTCTTCCTTGAGCGAAAGTGACAAGGAGGACAGCGGGGTAGATGACGGGGATGATTCCGACTAGGCATCAGACGCCCTGCGCCTGGGCGGGTGCGGCAGCAGCAGCATCTGCACATGGCCGCTCCTCCGGTAGAGTTTTGCCGGGGGAGGTGCCAGCTCCTTGAACTTCTTGGGGCCGTCTCCTTGGGCGGCTAGCGTCGGGAGGCTACGGAAGAGGAAGAGGTCGGGCGGTAAGGCCGTCAACTCGGAGTACGCGGACACCGATGCCTTCGTCGCGTGTCCGGCGACCTGCCGCCTCGTCTTCCAGCTCCTTTCCCGGCACCGTCATCACCGGCCCACCCTTGGGTAGCCACCGAGGTGTTCTCTTGGTGCTTTCTGCTGCTCGTAGCTCACCTAGGCGCCCCTTTTGCCCTTTCGCCTTCTTGACCTGCCTCCTGAGGAGAGGGACAAGAAAGGGATTACAGGCATCTCATCTCTTTTTTAGTATGTAAGCCTTCGGGCCTTCGTTAAATTTAGAACTTGGAATCCCCTTGCTCATGTTTTTCATCCCGTATGAACTGTACCTGTGTGGGATGTTTTTAATGAAAAAGGGATGTTTGTCGGGTTTTTCGTTCATGGGTGGACCCCGCAACAAGGAGCGAATCCTTGTTACTATTTAAGATAAATGTTTTTCGTCCGGCAGCATGCCTTGCCGTCCCCCTCACTTCGCTCGACCATTCTCGCGCCCTTGTCGGAGGCAGGGATGAAGTGGGCTTAGGCTCCTCGTTCTATCTCCTTGCCGCCACGGCTACAACCAAATCCGGACCTAGGAGATAATCCTTAGGTATAGGAAAAAGGGAGCACGGTAGCCTGGAGATAAAACGAGGTTTGACATGTCCCAGTTCCTTACCGAAATGCATGACAGAGGATGAACGACTTATCTGGATCTGCAGCCCCCGGCAACCTTGTCTTGCCGCGGTTGGATCCTTGTACTTTCAGACCCTGGCAACTCTGGTGTGCTGGGATCGGGGCGCCGGTCCGTTCCCTTTCTTCCAAGTAGCTCAGCAGAAGTGCCCATGGGCCCTGCGAACCAAAGGAGGGCAGAAAAGAACAGAGAGACGCGCACTCGACCTCTAGGCTAGGGGTTAGTCGCCGTTAAGCACTATCAACCCTAACCAAGGAAGAGACTCGACCTGGCATGCATGCTATAACTTAGGGCGCCAGCGCTTCATTTATTGATGCTCAGGGTCTGCGCCTGGCTTTGTACAAAGGGTTACATGCCTTGCCGGCAAGGCTTGTACAAAAGATGGCTTGTCGGGGGGCCCGGCAAGCCGCGCCTTATGGGTAAAACTTGCGAAGATGCTCGATGTTCCAGGAGTTGCTCACTGGAACAACATCTTCGGTCTCCAGGCGGACTGCGCCAGGCCTGGTGACTCGTATTACCAGATAAGGGCCTTCCCACTTTGGCGTCAACTTGTTGGAATTCTTGGCCGACTGAACGTGCCGAAGAACAAGGTCGTGTTCCTCAAAGCTACGGGCATGAACCTTGCGGCTATGGTAGCGGCGCAAGGCTTGCTGGTAGCATGCTGCTCTCACAGCCGCCCAAAGACGATCTTCCTTAAGGAGCGTCGCGTCATCTTGCCGCAACTGCTCTTGCTCAAGCTCATCATAAGCGAGCACTCAAGGTGACCCGTATATGAGTTCCATGGGGAGAACTGCCTCCGCCCCATATACTAGAGCAAAGGGTGTCTGACCGGTGGCTCGATTTGGCGTCGTCCTAATTGACCAAAGAACTGCCGGCAACTCGTCAATCCAGCGCCTTCCGCTCTTGTGCAGCCTGTCAAAGTTCTTCGTTCTCAGGCCTCGCAACACTTCATCATTCGCCCTCTCTGCTTGGCCGTTGCTCCGGGGGTGTGCCAAGGAAGCAAAACAGACCTTGCTGCCGAGGTCTTGAATGTACTACATGAAGGTGTGGCTTGTGAACTCCATGCCATTGTTGGTGATGACTCTGTTTGGCACACCAAAACGGCAGACTAGTCCCTTGAAGAACTTGACGGCTGAGTGTGCTGTCACCTTCCTCACTGGTTCCACCTCTGGCCACTTTGTGAACTTGTCGATTGCAACGTACAAGTACTCAAAGCCCCCGACAGCATGGGGGAAAGGGCCCAGTATGTCGAGCCCCCAGACCGAGAATGGCCAGGAGAGGGGGATAGTTTGAAGGGATTGAGCTGGTTATTGAAGCTTCTTTGAATGGAACTGACACGCTTCACACTTGGTTACTAGTGTCATCGCATCCTGGAGGGCGGTGTGCCAGAAGAAACCTTGTCGGAACGCCTTGCCGGCAAGGGCCCTTGACCCTATGTGGGAGCCACATATACCTCCATGTATCTCTGCCAACAGCTCCAGTCCTTCCTCCCGGGGGATGCACTTCAATTTCACACCGTTCGGCCTTCTCCTGTACAGGACGTCGTCGACGAACTGGTACAGGACAGACCGACGGGCCACTTTTTCCGCTTCTTCCTGCTCCTCAGGAAGTTCCCCTGTTTGAAGGAATCAGATAGTATGCTGCGCCCACGCCAAAGCTTGGGGCTCGACGGCAAGGACCAAAGGCATTTCCTCTGCCATGGGAGCGGCTGTCTCCACGGCCAGGGCTTGACGCCCTGCCAGAGCCAGTTGCTCTTTGGCAGGCTCAGCGTCCACGGCAACATCCTTGCTGGCAGCCCCAGGGGGCTCGGCGGGAAAGTACTTGCCGGGACCTGATTTCCTCCGCTTGTTTCGCCCCGTTGACGGTTCGACGGATGGCTGAGTTAACCGGAGCAAAAAGGTACCTGGTTCCATAGGTAGCTTGAATGCAGCACGCTTCGATAGGTAATCGGCGATGTCGTTCTCCGCACGGGGAACGTGCTCCACTTGGATACCATCAAAGCGTTCCTCTAGCTTCCTCACTTCATCTATGTAGGCCTCCATCAATGGGCTCTGGTAATCCTTGTTGACTTGTCTGACGACAAGCTGCGAGTCACCCCTGACGATGAGCTTCTTCACCCCGAGGTCTGCCGCGATCCTGAGACCGGCAAGCATCCCCTCGTACTCAGTAGTGTTGTTTGTGGACATCTCCCTAGGAAAGTGCATCTGGACCACATACTTGAGGTGCTCTCCGGTGGGTGTGACAAGCAGCACACCGGCACCGGCGCCTTGCAGCGAGAAAGCCCTGTCAAAGTACATGATCAAGTCGCGGTCCGCTTCCTTGCCAGGGAGAGCGGTCTCTTGGATTTCTTCATGAGGTGTTGAGGTCCATTCCACAATGAACTCTGCCAAGATTCTGCTCTGGATTGTTGAGGTACTTTCAAACTTCAACCCAAAGCTCCACAACTCCAAGGCCCATTCCACAACCCTTCCGGTTGCATCCGGGTTGTGCAGTATCCGTTGTAGCCGGAGGCGGGTGATGACAGTGATCTCGTGGGCTTGGAAGTAATGACGCAGCTTCCTCGAGGCCATAAGGACGCCGAAGAGCAATTTCTGCACACTGGAGTACCTCGACCTAGCCCCCTGGAAGAGGGAGCTGATAAAGTAAACCGGGTGCTGCATCATCTTCTTCTTCTGCACCACTTCGCTTGACTGTGCGGGCGTTGCCCTGATGGCGTCAGACTTTGCCGGGGGCCTTGCCTTGCCACCACCAGGTCCTGACGGGGGAATCTTTGGCTCGCCGTCCACTGGTTCTGCCGTCGCCACTGCCTCCTCGTCGACCTCCCTCTGTGCCACCAGTGCGGCACTGACCACTTGATTCGTTGCCGCTAGATACAGCAGCAACGGTTCTTGTGGTTTAGGCGCAACCAGTATTGGCATGGAGGAAAGGTATTTCTTCAGATCCTGCAACGCCGCCTCAGCTTCTGGGGCCCACTCCATCAGGCATGCCTTCTTCAAGATTTTGAAGAAAGGAAGGGCGCGCTCTGCGGACTTGGAGATGAATCGGCTCATGGCCGCAACGCAGCCGGTGAGCCGACGCACATCCTTGATCCGCTTGGGCGCCTCAATCTGTTCAATAGCCTTGATTTTGTCTGGGTTTGCCTCGATCCCGCGCTGTGACACAAAGAATCCGAGAAGCTTGCCGAACGGAACGCTGAAGACACACTTCTCATGGTCAGCTTAAGGTTGATCTTGCGCAGGTTGGCAAATGTCTCTTCCAGATCTTGCACAAGAGTTGCCCCGTCCTTGGTTTTGACCACTATGTCATCCATGTATGCTTCCATATTTCTATGGAGCTGGGGTTCAAAACCAATTTGGACTGCTCTTGCAAATGTCGAGGCAGCACCCTTCAACCAGAAAGGCATCCGTAAAAAGCAATATGTACCACATGGGGTGATGAATGATGTCTTCTCTTCATTGTCTCTTGTCATGAAGATTTGGTGGTAGCCCGAGTAGGCATCGAGGAATGACAGTAGATCACACCCGGCCGTGGAGTCGACAATCTGGTCGATGCGGCACAACGGGAAGGGGTCCTTAGGACAAGCCTTATTGATATCTGTGTAGTCAATACACAGCCTCCACTTCCTATTTGCCTTGCGCACTACTACCGGATTGGCCAACCACGTCGGATGGAGCACTCCTCTCACCAAGCCTGCCGCTTCCAACTTCCTGATCTCCTCTGTGATGAACTCCTGCCTCTCTAGAGCCTGCTTTTCTAACCTTCTGTTTGACGGGCCGCGTATGAGGACAGACAGCTAGGTGGTGCTCAATCACCTCCCTGGGAACACCGGGGATGTCGGATGCTTGCCACGCAAACACGTCGACATTCGCCCGCAGGAAGGTGATGAGCGCGCCTTCCTATTTCCTGTCGAGGGTGGAGCCTATGGTGAAAGCCCCTCCCGTGCCATCCTCCCTGACGGACACCTTCTTGGTCTGCGGTGGCTCAGCTCTGGATTTCTTACTCTTGCCGGTAGAGCTCTCTGGCACGTCCTCGACGGTAGCACAACACTCCGAGGAGGTGCGCTTGCCGGAGTGGGTGCGAGAGGTCTTGTCGTGCTTCTTCTTCCCTCCTGGGGCTTCAGCGGCAGGAGCAAGTGCCTTGGCGGCAGCTGTTGCAACTGCTTCCCGGTAGAGTTGGTCGGTGCAAATCAACGCGTCCTTCTTGTCCGAGGGGACGGAGATGATGGTCAACGGCCCGGGCATCTTCAGCATGTTGTAGGCGTAGTGCGACGCCGCGATGAACTTGGCTAGTGCCGGGCGGCCGAGGATCCCGTTGTAGGGCAAGGGGATCTCGGCCACGTCGAAGACGATCCTCTCCGTCTTGTGGTTCAACTCCCCTCCAAACGTCATGGGCAGCGTGACCTTCCCCTTCGGCTGGCTCCTCCCCGGATTGACCCCTTGAAACGTGCCCATTTCCTTGAGGTCTCCATCAGGGATTTGCAGCCTTTTGATCATGACGGGCGAGATCAAGTTCAGGCCGGCCGCGCCGTCGACCAACATCTTGTTCACATTGAGGTTGCGTATCATTGGCGAGACCAACAACGGAAAACACCCGACCGCGGTTGTGCGGTCAGGGGGGTCCTCGGCATCAAAGATGAGGGGCGTGCTGGACCACTTCAGCGGCTTCTGAGCATCGAACGATGGCTCCCCTGTTGTAATCTCATGCGCCCACTGCTTGAGCTGGCGGTGAGAAGTATGCAGCGAGGCGCCACCGTCGACGCACATTGCCTCTGTAGCCTTCTGGAACTCTTGCTCGCCGGACTCATCATCCTCGTCATGGTCATCGTCTTCTTGCTTCTTGTCACGGCCCCGGGGGGGCCTCTCTTGCTGGTTGTCCTTGTCACGGCGGCCTCCTTGGCCGCCACGCTTCTTGCCGGATCCCTCGGCACCGTCCTGGCCCTTCTCCTTGTCCCGCCTCTCATACTCGGCCTTTTTCTTTTCAGCGAGCAGCTCGACTTGCTAACAGTTCTGGAGGTCGTGGCCCTTGGTGCGGTGGATCTTGCAGTACTGCTTGCCGGAGCCCCCTGGCTTGTCGGCAGCTGCTAAGGCCCGGCAGGCGATGCACCCAGCAATCTCCTTGCCGGGGTCGTCTACCTTGACCTTCTTGGCAGCGCCGGTGTCGTTAGACCCTTCAACGGCAAGCACGGCCTTGCCCTTGCGTTTCCTGTTGCGACGTTGGCCCTTCTTCGTCGGGGCGGCAGTGTCTTCATCAGTAGAGTCGGTTTCCCCGCCGGCATCCTCGCCGGGGTACTTCCTTCCCTCTTCAGCCCGGGCGCACCTATCGGTGAAAACATAGAGTTCGGCGACATCTTTAACCTTGGTCATCGCCAGCTCTTCGAGCATCTTGCGGTTGCGCACGTTCTGATGGAACGCGCTGATCACAGCGGCGAGATGAACGTCGGGGATGTTGTACTGCACCCGGCTGAATCTCTGGATGTACTTGCGCAGGCTTTCCCCTTCCTTCTAAGGAATGATATGCATATCACTGGCCTGCCCATGAGCTTGATGGCCTCTAGTGAAGGCGCCAATGAACTCATGGCACAGATCCGACCAAGAAGAAATGGAATCCACCGGCAAGTGCATCAACCAAGACATAACATTGGGCTTCAGTGCCAACGGGAAGTAATTGGCAAGCACCTTGTCATCGCAAGCTCCGGCAGCCTGCATCGCGATGGTGTAGATGCTGAGGAACTCGGACGGATGGGTCTTGCCAGTGTACTTCTCGCCAACGTCGGGCTTGAACATGCGGTGGGACGGCCACTGGAACTGCCGCAGCTCACGGGTAAAGGCTGGGCAGCCCACCTCGTAAGGTAGGCCGCCGGAGCTCCCCGGCGCTGGGTGGTCCATAGCGGGTCCCGCCCGCTTGTCCGACGGGTGGCGTGTATCACGCCGGCGCTCGATAATGGTTCGAGCATCTTCGTGAGCTCGTTCTCGAAGAACTTGGCGCTGGTCGCGGTGGGTCCGCGGGTCGGACGACACTATAGAGATGTTATCACACGCATCGTCATGACGAGCCGACGCCCGCGGCAGCTGACGAGGAGGAGGAGAGTGCACCGTGGCCGCAGCACCCCGGGTCCTCCCAGTGCTGGCATGTGGTGGCTCGGTGGGGCGCCGGCCCGAGGGTCCCGCCTGTCGCGGATCATCTTTGTTGGCAACGGCGACGAGGCTCCGGATGGTGGCGCTCCACTCTCGAGCTTCTCAGCAGCAGGAGGGAAGTCGAGGAGCAGTTGCGCGCACGCCAAGGCTTGTGCTGGCGTGGGTGGCGGCGACAGCTGGGTGGTCCGTGGCGCGCTTCGACTTCTAACCACGTTAGAAGGAGCTCTATCACGACCCAGCGGCTGCGCGCCATTTTTGCCAGCACTTCGGCGGGCATGCTGAACTCCTTCGTCCCGCGGACGACGCACAGGGCTCTTCCCACGGCAGTGTCCAGGGTCACCGGCGTGGTGACGCTGCTTGTCACGCACGCCATGGGAAGAGCGCGCAGTGGTCGCTGGCGTGGGCGTCTTGGAGGTTGATGCGCCGCCCGTGGGTGTCACAACGACACACCTGGAGGGCCCCGTGCCGTCTGTGGGGGGGCCCAGCCCCGTCTTTGGATTTGGTGGCGTGTGGCCCGTCGCCTGGCGCACGAACGGCGCCGCTCGCGAGGCTCTGACTGCCAGGGTGATGCTGGTGCTCGCGGACTGCGGCCCGGGTTCTGTACGCGACCGGGCTGCTGCTCGCCCGTACTGGCACGGGCCGTTCAGCCCCCGACGAGCCGATCGTCATGGCCGTCTTCTTTCTTGGGAGCCATGGCGATGAAAAACCTCTAGGATAACTACTAGACCAGATTCTCACAATTGTGCCCCCTACCTGGCGCGCCAAAGATGTCGGTGTGGAACGACACCTATGGGATCACAAGAATCCCTACTATGGTTGTCGGGGCGCAGGGTTGCGACAAGAGCAGGTTTAGTAATCAGCACAAGGATCGTTTACCCAGGTTCGGGCAGCGAGGATGCGTAAAACCCTAGACCTTCTTTGGTGGATGTGTTGAGTGTTCTTGAGCCCTCAAACTAGCTACGGTGGCTGAGTAGTTCCAAAAAGCCGAATCCTTCTCCAGTACGCCATGGGCCTCCTTTTATAGTCGAATGGGGCTGCCACAGTGGCACACAGGAGGTGGAAAGGCGTATAGTGCTACGAGCTTATCGCTCGTATTACAGGACAAGATGCATTTAATGCATCGCTGAGGTGTCCCCTTGCTTTATCGGTGACGGGAGCGAGGCCCGTTCCGTCCGTCGCCGCTCCTCCTCGCTTCGACACACGCCCTGGCCAGCGATGCGTGCGGCGCCATGTAGGC
This sequence comes from Aegilops tauschii subsp. strangulata, assembly GCF_002575655.3. Classification (NCBI taxonomy): domain Eukaryota; kingdom Viridiplantae; phylum Streptophyta; class Magnoliopsida; order Poales; family Poaceae; genus Aegilops; species Aegilops tauschii. Next base: position 163,314,796 of record NC_053039.3, on the reverse strand, counting down.
AGGCAGGCAGCTGAGGTGGCGCGGTGGTAGGGTCTTCACGAAGATCTGCATGCCGCCACGTAGGTGCTTGCTGAGTTGGCCTGGGAGCTGCATGTTGCCACGCAGGTGCCTGCCCAGCTGGTTGAGCTGGCAGCTACATGCGAACGGCGGTGGATACTTGGCTGGTGCGGGCCTGGCAGTGGCCCTGCTGGCGTCCTCCGCGAGGGCCTTGCCGGGTGGCCCAGCAAAGGTCTTGCCGTGGCGCGCTGTCGTCCCCGGCAAGGATCTTGTCGGGGGTCTTGTGGCTCTCCTCGGCAAAGATCTTGCCGAGGACCATTGTCTTTTAATCCTCATCTGATATTGAATATTCCTTGCTCTTGACAAAGATCTGCATGCCACCATGGAGGTGCCTCCCGAGCCCTAGTTCCAATGTGGTTGGTTGAGTTGGAATCCGTGGGCTCGAGGGTGGCTCACTCCGCTGGTATGGGCGAGCCGCCCCGGCAAGGGTCTTGTCGGGGCTGCTGAAGCTGCCCCGGCAAGGGTCTTGCCGGGGAGCCTGCTTCGTCCTTCTGCCTCTTTGTGTTCTTGGCCTTGGCGTTGCCTTGGCTGTCTTGTACTTCAGTTTTACCTCGGTTCACCTCCCCTGTTCTGCTTGGTGCGGCCGTGGGCACGGCTCCGACTGTCCGTGCACAGGTAAAGGGGTAGAAAGGTGAGCCCCTTCTTTTGTACACCGACAAAATGTGTGATGATCTTCATTATTAGAGCATTGTCCCATATGAGGATTGGATGATGGAGACTATGATTCCCCCACAAGTCGGGAGGAGACTCCGTATGAAAAAAAGAGGCCAAAAAATGAGAGAAGGCCCAAAATAAAAAAATGAGAGAAAAGAGAGAAGGGGCAATGTTATTATCCTTTTACCACAATTGTGCTTCAAAGTATGTCGGGGTAAATGGCCACGGGTAGCCTAACCGACTACCCCTGGCTCTTCAGAAAATTTATCAGGCCTTTGGGCCTTCAAGCACTCCAAGCATTTGGGCCGCCTTCCCCGGCCGGCTAGCACTAAAGCCGACTCCCGGAAGGCGACCCAGCCTCACCGACTCCAAGAAGCCGGCCAAGAAGGATGCCGACTCCTAGAAGCCGGCCAAGATCACAACCACTCCTGCATAACGACGACTTGACGGGGCATGGCCACAGTGCGGCCCACGACCCCCTAAGCCCGAGGCGGGCATGGCTACAGGAGGCCGTACGGGGGGGATGTCTCTCGTGCGGCCCGGCACTGTAGCCACGCCGGCTACGATGTCATCCACGACCCACTCCTGTACGGCCCAAGGACTGTGGGCCCCTTCAGCCAGAGAGAGGCGTGAAGGCGGCCGGCTCTTCCTAGTCGGCCAAGAGTATAGCCGGCCTCCAGAAGCCGGCCACTCCCTTCCTCGAAGCAGGAGCCCCATTAAGGAGACAAGACGAGGTGAGGCTACAGTGATGGCCCCCGACGCGGATCACTGTAGCCACGCGTACCTCGACAAAGCCCTCATCATCAGAGGCGCGGCTACAGTAAGCAGCCGCCGACAAGACCCTAGGCGGTGGGGCCGACCTGTCGACCAAGTAGCCAGCAGCCGGCGGGACACACCAGCCGGCGGAGAAGCCGGCGAGCGTAGACACTGACGGCTGGGACCAGATCCCAGTCGGATTACCATTGTACCCCCGGGGGGTAGGCCTATATAAACCCCCCGGAGGACCCATGCAAAGGGTTGGCATCTCAGCAGAGTTCGCTTCTAAGCATAGCACACGCACACACACCATAGATAGAGAGAAGCAAGAGCTAACCTTGTTCTTCTTCTCCCTTGAACCCCACAGCTCTAGGAGCGATTGTAGCTACCCTTTATCGATCTAGTGATCATGCGGAGACCCCGTAGAGCAGGACTAGGGGTGTTATCTCCTCGGAGAGCCCCGAACCTGGGTAAGATTCGCCGGCGTGCATGTCTTCGCCTCATCCCGTTTCCAGGCACTGGCGACGTTTTATTGGCTCCCACAATGATAAGCCATCCCTTGGCATATGTCGCACCAACCACCCGACATTTGGCGCCCACCGTGGGGCCAGGTGCACCGTCGTCCGGAGACCTGTTATGGACGGGAACCCTCTTCCTTCCCCGCGAGCGAAGCCAGCCTGCTGCGCCCGATGGCATTTGCCCCGACGCGCTGCAAGGCGTCGACGCCGCCTGCGCAGCGAGCCGCCTCGCCGATCTGCTCGGCGAGAGTCGCATCTCCGACGAGCCTGCGTCCGACGCAGGCACCGACTACCCTGAGAGCCGCCTTGTCAGCCTCCTCGACCAACTTCACGTCTCCAGCGAGCCTGCTGTGGACATGGAGTCGGTCGGCTCCACCGACCCGATGCTCGTCGACTCCGACACCGCGTCGCTCGACGCCTACCCCTCCGACGTGGTGGTCTTCGACGACACCCTCCCTCGAGCTGACAGCGGCAGCAGCGCTGTCACCGAAGTGCTGGTCATCAGCCACGTCTCCAACTCGGGCAAGAACGCCCGCGACGCTCTGCAAGCGGCGACGCACGACCTCTCCGTCCCCATCCCGTCCGACGCCGACGCCGAGACCCTGGAGGCACGCCGCCTTGCCCTCATCGCGGAGAGCAAGAAGATAGCCTCGATGAGACGCCTCACCGAGGCTCACCAGCGCGAAGTCGACCGCGCCGCCTTCGGGACGCCGCCGCCTAGCGGCCCGAGCCGAGCCGGCTTCGTCCAGAAGAGCGGCGCAGCCGTTGCCAGCATGCTGGGCGCAGATCACCCCGTCTACGCCACCCCGCTCGAGAATCTGCGTGCCGCCCAGGCGGCTGCAGAGGAGCTCAATGGGCTGGGAGCCGATGAGCTCCCTTACATGACAAGACGGATCCAGCAGCTGATCGACGCGGCTGCGGAACGGCACGAAGCCGGCGCCCGAGCTGATAGCCATCCCCCGCGCCGGGAGCACGCGGCGACGTCTCGCTCGCTGACTGCGAGCGGTGCGCCCCAGAAGAAAGACAAGGAGCCGGCTGCCAGCCGCAGCCGGACTCGCATTACCATCGAGCGCGATGCGGATGGCCGCCCTCGAGCTGTAGAGCACCAGGGAAACCTGCCTCCTCCCCCGCCTCGAAGAGAAAGGCGCCCCACTCCACCGCCTGTCACCCATCCGACTCTTGGCGACCGACTCGGCCGCCGAGAAGGAGTCGGCGAGAATGACGCCCGCCACAGGATCGACCGCCTGGCTCGATCCTTGGAGTTAGAAGAAGAAGACGATGTCGGCCCGCCATGCTTTGGCCCCCGCATCCGCGACGAGCCCTTTCCCAAAGGGTTCTCGCTTCCTAGAGACACGCCCAAGTACAACGGCTCGGTGAAGCCGGAAGATTGGCTCATCGACTACTCCACGGCCGTCAGCATCGCCAACGGAAATCGGCGCGTCGCCGTGAAGTATGTCCCTTTGATGCTGCAAGGCACGGCGCGCACGTGGCTCAACAGCCTCAAGCCCTACAGCATCAAGAGCTGGCTGGACTTCACCGAAGTTTTCGTCCGCAACTTCACCAGCACCTACAAGCGGCCTCCCAAGCCTCACCAGCTCTCCCTCTGCGTCCAAGGGCCCAACGAGTCGACCCGCGACTATCTCACGCGATGGGCCAAGCTCCGCAACTCCTGCGAGGGAGTGCACGAAGTTCAGGCCATCGAGTACTTCACTGCCGGGTGCCGAGAGGGCACCCTCCTCAAGCACCGACTCCTCTGCGACGAGCCGGCTACCCTCGATGAGTTACTGATCACCGCCGACAAGTATGCCACTGCCGACTCCTCCATGAAGACTGAGCTCCGAGTGGACGCCTCGGGGAAAGTAGTCGCTACGGCTCCCAAGACGCCGGCTGGCAACCCAAACCGGCGCCCCTACCAGAACGACCACAAGCGCAAGGGCCCCATGCCAACTTCCTCCAGTCGGCAGGTGGCCACCATTGAAGACGAGCAGCCCGAAGAGCGGCCCGCCCCCAAGAAGAAGGGTGGCCGGCCGCCTTGGCAGCCGTCCTTCTCCTACGAACAAGCACTCGATGCTCCCTGCAAGTTCCACAGCGGCGCGAAGCCGTCCAACCATACAACACGGAAATGCCACTGGCTCACCCGCATCACCAAGGGCGAGGGGATAGTGCCGCCTCCGCCTCCCGGCCTGCCGCCTCCAGCTCCCCAGCAGCCGGCGGCCCGGCCGGCAGTCGGCGCCATCCAAGACGAGTTCCCCGAAGTGCACGACGCCTACGTCGTCTTCACGAGTCAAATCGACGACAAGCGCAGCCGACGCCGGCAACACCAAGAAGTAAACGCAGTCGCCTCTAGGACCGCCGAGTTCATGCACTGGTCGGAAAAGCCCATCAGCTGGAGCCAGGCCGACCACCCAGAGGTGATGCCTTCGCCTGGCTCCTATGCTATGGTCTTGGACGTCACCCTTGCGACGGAGAGGCGAGCCGCCAGATTTTCCCGCGTCCTGATAGACGGCGGAAGCAGTATCAACATACTGTACCGCGACACCATGGACAAGCTGAACATCAAAGCAAAGCAGCTCATGCCGAGCCGCACCGTCTTCCATGGTATCGTACCCGGCCTATCTTGCTCTCCAATCGGCAAGATCAAAATGGATGTTCTCTTCGGAGACAAAGATCACTTTCGCCGGGAAGCGATATGGTTCGAGGTGGTGGATTTGGAGAGCCCCTATCATGCACTACTTGGCCGACCTGCTTTGGCCAAGTTCATTGCTGTGCCCCACTATGCCTACCTGAAGATGAAGATGCCGAGCTCGAAGGGGATCATCACGGTAGCCGGCGACTACAAGAAGTCCATCGAATGTGCCATGGCCAGCAGCCGGCGGGCCGAATCCCTCGTGGTGGCCGAAGAGAAGAAGATGTTGGAACGGGTTGTGGCCATGGCCAGCAAGCAGCCGGCCTTGTCCCCCAACCCCAAGGACTATGATGCGCAGGGCTCTTTCCAGCCTGCGAAAGAGACGAAGAAGATACCTCTGGACCCGGAGCACCCGGAGAGGTTCGCCGTGATTGGGGCGAACTTGGACAGTAAATAGGAAGGCGAGCTCGCCGACTTCCTCCATGAGAATCGAGACATCTTTGCATGGTCCCCAAAGGACATGCCGGGTGTCCCGAAGGATTTCGCCGAGCACAAATTACATGTCCGAGCTGATGCGAAGCCGGTCAGGCAACACCTCCACCGACTATCAGAAGAGAAGCGAAGAATCGTGGGAGAAGAGATAGCCCGGCTCCTTGCAGCCGGCTTCATCATGGAAGTATTCTTTCCAGAATGGCTTGCCAATCCAGTTCTGGTTTTGAAGAAGAATAACAAATGGCGCATGTGTATAGACTACACAAGTTTGAACAAGGCCTGCCCAAAGGATCCGTTTGCTTTGCCACGGATTGACCAAGTGATAGACTCCACAGCCGGATGCGAGCTGTTAAGTTTTTTGGATGCATACTCAGGGTATCATCAGATCAAGTTGGACCCGGCTGACCGCCTGAAGACTGCCTTCATCACACCCTTTGGAGCTTTCTGCTACCTGACAATGACATTCGGCTTGAGAAACGCCGGTGCTACTTTTCAGCGTTGCATGCAGAAATGTCTCTTGAAACAACTCGGCAGAAATGCCCACGTCTACGTAGACGACATTGTGGTGAAGACAGAGAAGCGCGGTACCTTGCTGGAAGACCTGAAGGAAACATTTGCCAACTTGCGCCGATTCCAGATCAAGCTCAACCCCGAGAAGTGCATGTTCGGAGTGCCAGCTGGCCAACTGCTAGGCTTCTTGGTCTCCGAACGCGACATTGAATGCAACCCTGTCAAGATCAAAGCCATCGAGAGGATGGAGATTCCCACCAAGCTACGAGATGTGCAGAAGTTCACTGGCTGCTTAGCCTCCCTGAACCGTTTCATCAGCCGACTAGGAGAGAAGGCTCTCCCCCTGTACCGACTCATGAAGAAGTCCACTCACTTTGAGTGGAATGATCAAGCCGACCAAGCCTTCCATGAGTTGAAGAAAATGTTGACCACTCCGCCTGTCCTGGCTGCGCCGACTGAGAAGGAGCCCATGCTCCTCTACATCGCCACGACAAGCCGAGTCGTCAGCACTGTCATTGTGGTCCAGCGCCCGTAGGAAGGCCGAGCCCAGTTGGTCCAGAGGCCGGTCTACTATCTTAGCGAAGTGCTGTCCAGCTCAAAGCAAAACTACCCGCACTACCAGAAGATGTGCTATGGGGTGTACTTCGCTGCCAAGAAATTGAAACGCTACTTCCAAGAGCACCCCATCACGGTCGTGTGCACTGCCCCGCTCGCCGAGATCATAGGCAGCCGGGATGCATCCGGTCGGGTGGCCAAATGGGACATTGCCTTGGCGCCCTACACGATTTTCTATCAACCCCGCACCGCCATCAAGTCGCAAGCATTGGCCGACTTCCTCGTCGACTGGGCCGAGACCCAGTACTTACCGCCGGCTCCCGACTCCACCCATTGGCGGATGCACTTTGACGGGTCCAAAATGCGCACCGGCTTGGGAGCCGGCATCGTCCTCACCTCTCCCAAAGGCGACAAGCTCAAGTACACGCTGCAGATCCACTTCGCCGCCTCCAACAACGTGGCCGAGTACGAGGCGCTCGTACATGGGCTCCGGCTAGCCAAAGAACTCGGCATACGCCGGATCCTGTGCTACGGCGACTCAGACTTGGTGGTCCAGCAATCATCTGGTGACTGGGACGCCAAGGACGCAAACATGGCAAGCTACCGTTTCCTCGTCCAGCAGATGAGCGGATACTTCGAAGGGTGCGAGTTCCTTCACGTACCAAGGGTCGACAACGACCAAGCAGACGCCCTAGCACGGATCGGCTCCACCCGACAAGCCATACCGACTGGCGTCTCCCACCAGCGCCTCCTCAAGCCGTCCATCAAGCCGTCTCCAGAGTCGGATTCCATCTTCGTACCGCCTGCACCAGAAACAGCCGGATCCGGCTCAAGAAATCCCGCAGGCGGCACGGGAAATTCGACGACTGCCCCGGGGACTAACGTAGTCGCACCCGGCCCAGGGACTTCAGAACCCGGCCTGGGGACTGCAGCAGTCGGCCCGGGGACTGCAACGACACAAGAAGCGGTGGTCGACTCCAATGCAACACCCAACCCACCCACCCGAGTCATGGTGGCCACATTAACAGCAGAAGAAGTCACAGCTCCCTCATGGGCCCAGCCCATCCTCAAGTTCCTAGTCAGCAGAGAGTTGCCGGCTGATGAGGTCGTAGCAAGACTAGTGGAACGACGAGCCGCAGCATACACAATAATCAACAGGGAGCTTGTGAAGCGCAGCGTCACTGGAGTCTTCCAGCGTTGCGTCGAGCCAGAAAAAGGAGTGGCAATCCTCAAAGACATCCACCAAGGCGAATGCGGCCATCACGCCGCCTCAACATCCCTCATGGCCAAGGCTTTCCGCCATGGTTTCTTCTGGCCGACTGCCTTGGAGGATGCTAAAGAAATAGTCAAGAGCTGCAGAGGATGTCAAGTCTTCAGTTCCAAACAACACCTGCCGGCTTCTGCCCTCAAGACCATTCCCCTCACCTGGCCTTTTGCCGTCTAGGGACTGGACATGGTGGGCCCTTTCAAGACAGCCCGCGGCGGCTTGACACATCTACTCGTTGCTGTGGACAAATTCACAAAGTGGATTGAAGCCAAGCCAATTAAGAAGCTGAACGGGCCGACTGCCGTGACATTCATCACCGACATCACTACTCGGTACGGCGTGCCGCACAGCATCATCACCGACAACGGCACAAACTTCGCCAAAGGCGCACTGGCATGTTTCTGCGCGACACAGGGCATCCGACTGGACATAGCGTCCGTTGCCCACCTGCAGTCAAACGGCCAGGTCGAGCGAGCAAATGGACTTATCCTCTCCGGCATCAAGCCCCGATTGGTTGTACCACTGGAGCGATCGGCCGGCTGCTGGCTCGAAGAGCTGCCGGCTGTCCTCTGGAGTCTGCGCACTACACCCAACAAGTCAACTGGCTTCACTCCATTCTTCCTTGTGTACGGTGCCGAGGCTGTCATCCCCACAGACATCGAGTTCGACTCGCCTCGGATCACCATGTACACGGAGGAGGAAGCCAAAGAAGCAAGAGAAGACGGCGTCGACCTACTGGAAGAAGGCCGGCTGTTAGCCCTCAGCCGGTCCGCCATCTACCAGCAAGGCCTGCGCTGCTACTACAACCGCAAGGTCAAGCCAAGATCCTTCCAAGAGGGCGACCTTGTGCTCCGGCTGATCCAGCGAACAGCAGGCTAGCACAAGCTCTCGGCCCCTTGGGAAGGCCCCTTCGTCGTCAGCAAGGCACTCGGCAACGACTCCTACTACTTGATCGACGCGCAAAAGCCAAGAGCACGCAAGAGAGACGACTCCGGCAAGGAGTCGGAGTGACCATGGAACGCAAATCTCCTAAGACGATTTTACAGCTGAAAAGGAGTATGTATCACGCTACCCCTTTTGTATTAAGTTACAAACCAACAGGCCCCCCGAACAGTACTCGGGGACTGCCTTTTATTTATGAATGACGAGTGTCATATCCATGAATGTATTATTACATTTTGAATTCTTGTCCGGCACCGGGTCCGACTAGTCAGCCCGGGGACTGGCCGCCTTGAGCTATATTCTAAGTTCTTCCCGAAGTCAGCAAAGTAGTGTGCCGGCTCCCAAGTCCTCTCTTGTTGAAAGTCGCAGCTCAAAGAACTGACTGTCCGACTAGCAAGAGAGAAGACAGAAAGGACGCCCACACGAAAAACGGCTAAGGAACAACTAACCTATATAGCAAAAAGACGGCCTCCATATATGCCTGCCGGCTGTCACAGCAGCCGGCTGGCCGGCTTCCTAAAAAACATAGCTTAAGTCCGGGAGAGCTATAAGTACTTCCCCCTCCCCAATCGGCCAGGCACTCCCCGGCTACAGATTGCAGAGCAACTGTTTGACTAGGGAGGCGGCAACCAAGGGAGGGCGGCAAAGGATAAAAGCAGAAGGACAAAAAGCGAAAGTACAAGGAAAAACCGATCGCATAACTTATATACATAAAGCCGCCTAAAGGCTGGCAACAGACTTGAGTTTCAATACACCCAGTGGGTGGAATTGTGCAGACTTAACCAAACATTGTTCAAAAGTAACAAGACAGGAAAACAAAGAAAGAAGACTAAAGCACGACTTGGAGGCCGAGCTGGTCGGTGAAGGCAGCTCGCCGGCTGAAGGAGTGGCCGCCTAGCTGGTCCCGGCTTGACCGCCCCCCACGGCAGGAGACGCACTCGCACGCGACGTAGTGCTGGAGGCGCGGTTAGGCTAGCCGGCTACTCCACCAGCCGGCTCGGCGTCTTCACCTTCCTCCTCCTCCTCTTCGCCCTCGTCGCTGGAGTCGATTTCCTCCGCCGAGTCCTCGCCGTACGCCGGGTCCAGCCCGAACCAATCTTCCGGCTGGGCGACTCCATTGTCATCCACCTCGGGGGCGAAGTCGTTGGTGTCGGTGTAGTCGGCGATCGCTGAAGCCCGCCGAATGATGGCCGGCTGTGCCGGCTCCAGCTCCATGTCGGCTTGCTGCCGCCAGGTCGACAGCTGGTCCAGGTTTAGGCTGGGATACCAGGCCTTGACGAACTCTAGCGCCCGCCTGGCGCCGGAGCGAGCCGCTGACGCCTTCCAAGCCTCGAAGCGGCCGACGGCCACCTCCAGCCAGTCGGCGGTCCGACTGGGAGTGCGCGGGACCACTTGGCCGGGCCAGAGGGCGGCCAAGACCGCCGACCCGGCACGCTGAAGCCGGCGGAGCAGCCTGTGAGCCGGCTGGATGCGAGCCTAGATCGCCAGGAGCTGCTCCTCCAGCGAGCGGCCGGCGGTTGGCGAGATCTCGAAGCCGGCTTGCCTCTTCGCTTGGCGACGGGCTTCGATGGCCTGGTTGGCGGCAGTTGAATAGCTAGGGAAGTACTCTGCGCAAAGAAGAAAAGAAAAGAAGAGCACCAAAATCAGAAAAACAAGCCGAAGTGGCAGATGGCAAGAAAGGATGAAGGGATAGACGACTTACCATCAACCAGGTCCTCAATCTGGCCATAGCCGGAGACCAGAGTCTGCCTGGCCTCTGCCCAGCCGGCCGCCTCCGTCTCGAACTCGGCCTGGAGGGTGGCTTCGCGATCCTGCACAGCCTTCAGCGCAGCCTTGTGGCTTTCCTCCTGGTCGGCCAGCTTCTTGACCAGGCGGTCGCGCTCATGCACCAAGGCGGCGAGCTCCGCGTCCTTGGCACGAAGAGCAGTTTGGGACTCCCCCAGCTGTGCCCTCAGACTGGCGTTGGCCGCTGCAGAGATAGAAGAGGAAGAAGAACAATGAGAAATCATCAAGGAAGATCCGAGCCGACTGCTCAGCAGTCGGGCCGAATCTCGGGGACTACACCCAGTGGGTGCGCTGACGCGCCCCCACATGAGAAAAAGGTCAAGTCACATACCTCGGCTTTCCGTGAGATCGGCGGTCTTCTGTGTCAGCTCCCGAGCCTGGGAGTTGAAGGCGGCCGCTCGGAGATTGTGGTAGTCCTGCAAGACGGACAGAAGACCGACGTGAGAACAAAAGCAGCAAAAACAAAATCTCCAAGAAGTTCCAAGCCGCCTGCTCAGCAGCCGACTCGGAACTCGGGGACTACACCCAGTGGGTGCGCTGACGCGCCCCCACGAGAGAAATCAAGTTCAAGAAAGAACAAGATGAGAATACTAACCCGGATGGCTGCCCGCGTGGCGAGGAATTCGTCGGTGAACTGCCTCAGCGCCGCAGCTTGGCTCTGCAGCCGGGTCCGGACGTCTTGTGCAGCGACGTTCACCACGGCTGACCCTCCGCCCGGCGTCCACCCCGAGGTAGCGCGGGCCGCTTCCGCGTCTCGGGCCGACGAGCTGGAGCCCACGGCCGGCTGTGGCTCCGACGCAGCTTTCTGCGGTTCAGACGCGGACTTCCCTGCGGGCCGGCTTGGCGGAGCCCGGACCGCCACCTCAGCCCCCGCGGCCGGCTCGCCCTCCGCCGACTGTGCGGGCGCAGGCTCAGGCTGGCGGCCTTGGGTCGCCCTAGTCGGAGGAGTCGGCCCCGGCGCCTCCCCCAAGATGACGATGTCGTCGCCGCTTCCTCCCAGCCCCGGCTGGGAACCGCTGGCTCCCCCTGGCGAGGGATCCACGTCCCCGGGCGCCATGGCGCGCAGGGGGGTGACCATCAAAGCCTCCCCTGCCGCCGCTTCAGCCTCGGCCTCTGCCTGGTCCTTGGCAGCGGCCTCGGCGAGCGCCTTCGCCGCCTCCTCCTCCCGAGCTGCCTGGGCGGCGGCTGCCCTCCGTGCCTCCGCCTCCCGCGCTTCCTGCTCCTCCCGCGCCTCCCGCGCGTTCCTTTCCGTCGCCTCCAGGAGGGCGGCGCGGGGATCTACGCGGCGGGTGGTGCTCCCAGAGCCCCCTGGCGACTCGATGACGGAGCCGGCCTCCGCGCGCTCAAGTGATAGCGGAGCTCTGACCATTGAAAAAGAAGACGAAGACTCAAGAACCATCAAAGGAAAGAAAGAAGGACGGTACGAAGAAAGAGAGAACTTACGCCGACACAGTCTGCGGCTGCTTCACCACTTTGCGGAAACGAGCCGCCTTCACGGCCGCCTCTTCCCGCCTGGTGGCCGCCGCCCCACCCCTGGGCTTCTTCGTCCGGCTACCGAACATGCCCTGGGTGGCGCGACGTTTCTGGCCTCTACCCCGAACAGGCTGCGCGCCGGAGGAGCCCGCGCCGCGTCCGGACGCCGGCTGGCGATGCGGGATGGCTTCGGCTTCGTCCTCGTCCGGCCAGTCCTCGAAGGTAGCGGTGAACCCGGAGCCGCCTGCTTCGCCGCCGGCTTGGCCGCCAGCCGGCTCGGCGGCGTCCTCCATATGGACCGCCCCCAGGTCGGGGTCCTCCTGGTCGTGCTCGGTCCGGTCGGGGATGAAGCGGCGCTCCACGTCCACTCCGCCGGCCGGCCGAAGCAGAGGATTCTGTCAAAAAGAGCGAGCCGACTGAGTTAGAGTCGGCCCAGAGGAACTCGGCGGCAAAGCTGAGAGAGAGAAAGAGAAAAAGAGAAGGGGAGCGTACCGTCGGCGGAGGATTGGCGCGGCTGTATGGCTCCTTGCCGAATTGCCAGTCATCGGAAAGCTGACAGTTGGCGAGGTAGTTCACCATGTCGGCGGCGTCGGCCTGCGGCATCTCCTTGGTGCACATCCGGCTCGGATCGAGCTGGCCGCTCATCTGACAGATCAGATGAGGCCGGCTTTGGAGCGGGAGGACCCGGCGCGTGACGAACGCGGCCAGGAGGTCGGGCCCCGTCAGGCCCTCCGACTGGACCATCACCTGCAGACGGGCGATGGCGGCGTTTCCTCCCTGCGACAGCGTCACCGCCCGGAAGGACCACTGGGGCAGCCTCCCCGCCGGTGGGCCGGCTACGTAAGCCGGCAGGTTGATGTAGTCGCCCGGTGGAGCGATGTTCCGCACGTAGAAGTATGACTTCTGCCACTTCTTCACCGATTGGATCAGCGTGATGATGGGGAAGGGATTGTCGGCGCCTGATCTCCGCGACGCGATGAAGGCGCCAGTGTGGGCCGGCACGCCCTTGCTGCGCATACCCAGCTTCGACTGGAAGAACTCCCCCCAGAGCTCGAGGGTGGGGAGGACGCCGAGATAGCCCTCGCACAGGGTGACGAAGGCCGACAGCAGCACCACCGCGTTGGGGGTGAGGTGGTGCGGCTGGAGCTGATAAAAGTCCAGCCAGGAGCGGAAGAAGGCGCTCACTGGCAGGCCGAAGCCGCGCAGGAAGTGCGAGCAGAAGACCACCCGCTCGCCATCCCGCGGCGCCGGCCTGATTTCCTTCTCCGGCGCGAGGCGGACCTCCACTTTGTCCGCGCTGGGCAGACGCCGGTTGTCGCGGAGGAAGTCGATGTGGTCGTTGTGGATGATGGAGCCATCCCAATCCCCGCCAAGCTACTCTACGTGGGGAGGCATAACGGAAGCTAGCACGGCGGCGGAGGAGCGTGCGAAGGAAGAGCGCGGCGGTGAGGCACTGTCGCAAGAACAAGCAAGGCGAGAAGACAAAGGGAGTAGGAGGAGCAGCGAGGGTCTGCCGCCCTCCACCTCCGCCAACTTATAGCCTCGCGCAGCCGAAGAGGCCGGACGTGGGGGGAGACGTGGGATTAACTGCGCCCACTCCCCCCACGTCTCGCGTTTATTACGCATAAGTACGAGCCGAAACTGCCGCACGGAACGTGCGGGCGGTTTCGGGATTCAAAGGATCCGCGCCTGGGCCGGGGCGCGGACGTGGCGGGCCCCCTCCCTGCGGCGACGTCCCGTCACGCGCGTGGGCTGGCAGGCTTTCCGGCCACGTGGCACGCCAACGGCCCGAGGCCGGCCCGCGGCCCGGTGCACGAGCCTGCGGGTTCCCGCCCCCCGACTCCAGAAGAATTCGACTAAACGCGGCGCGCCTGCACCAAGGCCGGCTCCCAGCTGCCGGCTTGTCACGATAGGAAGCTGATCGAGCTTCTTGAACCCCACTCCACCTCGAAGCTCAACCAGCTTCGGGGACTACTGTCGGGGTAAATGGCCACGGGAAGCCTAACCGACTACCCCTGGCTCTTCAGAAAATTTATCAGGCCTTTGGGCCTTCAAGCACTCCAAGCATTTGGGCCGCCTTCCCCGGCCGGCTAGCACTAAAGCCGACTCCTGGAAGGCGGCCCAGCCTCACCGACTCCAAGAAGCCGGCCAAGAAGGATGCCGACTCCTAGAAGCCGGCCAAGATCACAACCACTCCTGCATAACGATGACTTGACGGGGCATGGCCACAGTGCGGCCCACGACCCCCTAAGCCCGAGGCGGGCATGGCTACAGGAGGCCGTACGGGGGGGATGTCTCCCGTGCGGCCCGGCACTGTAGCCACGCCAACTACTATGTCATCCACGACCCACTCCTGTACGGCCCAAGGACTGCGGGCCCCTTCAGCCAGAGAGAGGCGTGAAGGCGGCCCGGCTCTTCCTAGTCGGCCAAGAGTATAGCCGGTCTCCAGAAGCCGGCCACTCCCTTCCTCGAAGCAGGAGCCCCATTAAGGAGACAAGACGAGGTGAGGCTACAGTGATGGCCCCCGACACGGATCACTGTAGCCACGCGTACCTCGACAAAGCCCTCATCATCAGAGGCGCGGCTACAGTAAGCAGCCGCCGAGAAGACCCTAGGCGGTGGGGCCGGCCTATCGACCAATTAGCCGGCAGACGGCGGGACCCACCAGCCGGCGGGACCCAGCAGCCGGCGGAGAAGCCGGCGAGCGTAGACACTGACGGCTGGGACCAGATCCCAGTCGGATTACCATTGTACCCCCGGGGGGTAGGCCTATATAAACCCCCCGGAGCACCCATGCAAAGGGTTGGCATCTCAGCAGAGTTCGCTTCTAAGCATAGCACACGCACACACACCATAGATAGAGAGAAGCAAGAGCTAACCTTGTTCTTCTTCTCCCTTGAACCCCACAGCTCTAGGAGCGATTGTAGCTACCCTTTATCGATCTAGTGATCATGCGAAGACCCCGTAGAGCAGGACTAGGGGTGTTATCTCCTCGGAGAGCCCCGAACCTGGGTAAGATTCGCCGGCGTGCATGTCTTCGCCTCATCCCGTTTCCAGGCACCGGCGACGTTTTATTGGCTCCCACAATGATAAGCCATCCCTTGGCATATGTCGCACCAACCACCCGACAAAGTAGCACCATGATGTTCATCATAGAGAGTCTCCTATGTTGTCACTTTCATATACTAGTGGGAATTTTTCATTATAGAACTTGGCTTGTATATTCCAATGATGGGCTTCCACAAATTGCCATATGTGTTCGTGAGCAAGCGAGTTGGATGCACACCCACTTAGTTTCTTTTTGAGCTTTCATAAACTTGTAGCTCTAGTGCATCCATTGCATGGCACACTACTAGGAAAAGGGCTATAGATGATATGGACACTAATGGCGCACCAGACATGTGGTGTGCCACTACTATATACTAATGGCGCACCATGTGTTGGTGCGCCATTAGTGTCCAAATACTAATGGCGCACCACATCCATGGTGCGCCACTAGTAACAAGTTTTTTTTATTTTTTTTCAAAACTATTAATGGCGCACCAGGGGATAGTGCGCCATTACTAGTTAAACTAGTAATGGCGCACCACATCCACGGTGCGCCACTAGTAAATTTTTTTCAATTTTTTTTTCAAAACTAGTAATGGCTCACCAGGGGATAGTGCGCCATTACTAGTTAAACACTAGTAATGGCGCACCACATCCACGGTGCGCCACTAGTAATTTTTTTTCAATTTCTTTTTCAATTTTTTATATTTTTTTTTCAAAACTAGTAATGGCGCACCACTCCCACGGTGCGCCATTACTAACTTGACCCAAAAATTCCACCGAATGCACCCCCCTCGTGGACCGCCTTTTCAATTAAAAAAAAGAAATGATGGAAATGTCAAAAAAATAAAAGAAAATAAGTTTCCCATGTGATATGTGGTCCAGTTGTTGGGAAAATTTACAAATATGAATTTCGACTTTATTTGCAAAATCTCTCTGGAATTTGTAAAATGGGCATAACTTTTCAAAATCCTCAAAAACCTAACAGAAAAAAGTTACGGGGCTTTCAAGATCTAGAGGCAAAAAAATTCAAAAAATTTTAAACTTACTAGTGGCGCACCGTTTGCTAGGTGCGCCACTAGTAACAGAAAAAAAATTGGTGTTGAATTTTTTTTGGAATTTTTTTTCAAAACATGAGACGTAATATGACCGGGAAGTTTGAAATATTTTTCAAAATTTCATCATACTCATGAACATGAACAAAGTCCTACACATCAACAAGGTTTAATAGGATTGATATGGTAGATATATCAACAAGTGCGTGTTAAGTGAGGTGGTGCTGGGGTTGGATAGAACTGTGAAGTTAAGCGAGCTCGGGCTGGAGTAGTGTGAGGATGGGTGACCTTCTGGGAAGTTTGACCACTTAGTGCGATTTGACTTGAGATTAAGCATATTGACCTGAGATTAAGCCATAGTGACCCGAGATTAAGAAAAAAACGAAAAAAAATTGAATTTTTTTTTCTGAAAAAATATTTGAAAAACAATTGTTACTAATGGCGCACTTCTATGTGATGCGCCATTACTAAGTCAGATAGTAATGGCGCACCATGGGCTATACTAATGGTGCACTGCCTGGTGCGCCATTAGTATCTGGTATACTAATGGCGCACCTGTGGTGCGCCATTAGTAGGCAAAACAGGTGCGCCGCTAGCAGGCCTTTTTCTAGTAGTGGCAATCCCTACTCACTCACATTGATATCTATTGGTGGGTATCTCCATTGCCCGTTGATACGCCTAGTTGATGTGAGACTATCTATAGTGCTATGTCCATGGCTCACGCTCACGTATTGCGTGAAAGTTGAAAAGGTTTGAGGACATCAAAAGTATGAAACAATTGTTTGGCTTGTCATCGGGGTTGTGCATGATTTGAATATTTTGTGTGATGAAGATGGAGCATAGCAAGACTACATGATTTTGTAGGGATAAGCTTTCTTTGGCCATGTTATTTTGAGAAGACATAACTGCCTTGTTAGTATGCTTGAAGTATTATTGTTTTTATGTCAATATTAAACTTTTGTTTTGAATATTATGGATCTGAACATTCAGGCCACATAAATAAAAATTACATGGAAAATATTTTAGGTAGCATTCCACATAAAAATTTGTTTTTTATCATATACCTACTCGAGGACAAGCAGGAATTAAGCTTGGGGATGGTTGATACGTCTCCAACATATCTATAATTTTTTATTGTTCCATGCTATTATCTTATTTGTTTTGGATGTTTTATATGCATTTATATGCTATTTTATATTATTTTCGGGACTAACCTATTAACCTAGAGCCTAGTGTCAGTTTCAGTTTTTTCCTTGTTTTTGAGTTTCGGAGAAAAGGAATACCAAACGGAGTCCAAACGGAATAAAACCTTCACAGTGATTTTTCTTGGACCAGTACACATCCTGGAGACTTGGAGTGCAAGTCAGAAGAGCCACGAGGCGGCCACTGAGGGAAATATGCCCTAGAGGCAATAATAAAGTTGTTATTTATATTTCCTTATATCATGATAAATGTTTATTATTCATGCTAGAATTGTATTAACCGGATACTTAGTACATGTGTGAATACATAGACAAAACAAAGTGTCCCTAGTATGCCTCTACTTGACTAGCTCGTTAATCAAAGATGGTTAAGTTTCCTGACCATAGACATGTGTTGTCATTTGATGAACAGGATCACATCATTAGAGAATGATGTGATGGACAAGACCCATTCGTTAGCTTAGAATTATGATCGTCTAGTTTTATTGATATTGCTTTCTTCATGACTTGTACATATTCCTCTGACTATGAGATTATGCAACTCCCAAATACTGAAGGAACACCTTGTGTGCTATCGAACGTCACAACGTAACTAGGTGATTATAATGATGCTCTACAGGTGTCTCCGAAGGTGTTTGTTGAGTTGGCATAGATCGAGAATAGGATTTGTCAATCCGACTATCGGAGAGGTATCTCTGGGCCCTCTCGGTAATGCACATCACTATAAGCCTTGCAAGCAATGTGACTAATGAGTTAGTTGCGGGATGATGCATTACGGAAGAGTAAAGGGACTTGCTAGTAACGAGATTGAACTAGGTATGATGATACCGACGATCGAATCTCAGGCAAGTAACATACCGGCGAAAAAGGGAATGATGTATGTTCGGAGTAAGTATCATCCAGGTTTCCCTATTGGTTATTGACCGGAGATGTGTCTCGGTCATGTCTACATAGTTCTCTTACCCGTAGGGTCCGCACGCTTAATGTTCGATGTCGATTTGTACTATGAGTTATGTGTTTTGGTCACCGAAGTTTGTTCGGAGTCCCGGATGAGATCACGAACATGACGAGGAGTCTCGAAATAGTCGAGAGGTAAAGGTTCATATATTGGAAGGTTATATTCGGGCATCGGAATGGTTCCGAGTGATTCGGATATTTTACCGGAGCACTGAGGGGTTACCGGAACCCCAGAGGGGAAATATTGGGCCTTAGTGGGCTTTAGTTGAGAGAGAGGGGGGCCGCAAGGGGTGGCCACACCCCCCCATGGCAGTCCGAATTGGACTAGTGGAAGGGGCGGCGCTCCCCTTTCCCTCCCCCTCTCCCTCTCCTTCCTTTTCCCTCCGGTGGAGAAAGGAAAAGGGGGAGCGAATCCTACTTGGACTGTGAGTCCAAGTAGGACTCCCCCTTGGCGCGCCCCTCCTGGCCGCCGGCGTCCTCCTCCCCTCCTTTATATACGGTGGCGGGGGGCACTCCAAAGGCACACCAAGAGTTGTCTTAGCCGTGTGCGGTGCCCCCCTCCACAGTTTAATCCTCCGGTCATAGCGTCGTAGTGCTTAGGCGCAGCCCAGCGCGGATCACATCACCATCACCGTCACCACACCGTCATGCTGATGGAACTCTTGCTCGACCCTTTACTGTATTAAGAGTTCGAGGGTCGTCATCGAGCTGAACATGTGCTGAACACGGAGGTGCCGTATGTTCGGTACTTGGATCAGTTGGATCGTAAAGATGTTCGACTACATCCACCGCGTTAATCTAACGCTTCCGCTTTCAGTCAACGAGGGTACGTGGACACACTCTCCCCTCTCGTTGCTATGCATCTCCTAGATAGATCTTATGTGATCGTAGGAAATTTTTTGAAATTGCATGCCACGTTCCCCAACAGTGGCATCCGAGCCAGGTCTATGCGTAGATGATATGCACGAGTAGAACACAAAGAGTTGTGGGCGATAACAGTCATACTACTTACCAGCAACGTCTTACTTTGATTTCACGGTATTGTTGGATGAAGCGGCCCGGACCGACATTAAATGACCGCGTTCATGGGACTAGTTATACCGACGTGCTTTGCACATAGGTGGCTAGCGTGTGTCTGTTTCTCCAACTTTAGTTGAATGGGGTTTGACTACGGTCGGTCCTTGTTGAAGGTTAAAACAACACACTTGACAAAAAATCATTGTGGTTTTGATGCGTAGGTAAGAACGGTTCTTGCTAGAAGCCCATAGTAGCCACGTAAAACTTGCAACAACAAAGTAGAGGACGTCTAACTTGTTTTTGCATGGCATGTTGTGATGTGATACGGTCAAGACGTGATGAGATATAAATTGTTGTATGAGATAACCATGTTTTGTAATAGTTATCGGCAACTGGCAGGAGCCTTATGGTTGTCGCTTTATTGTATGAAATGCAATCGCCATGTAATTGTTTTACTTTTTCACTAAGCGGTAGCGATAGTCGTAGAAGCGATAGTTGGCGAGACGACAACGATGTTACGATGGAGATTAAGGTGTCAAGCCGGTGATGATGGAGATCATGACGGTGCTTTGGAGATGGAGATCAAAGGCACAAGATGATGATGGCCATATGATGTCACATATTTTGATTGCATGTGATGTTTATCCTTTATGCATCTTATTTTGCTTAGTACGGCGGTAGCATTATAAGATGATCCCTCACTAAATTTCGAGGTACAAGTGTTCTCCCTGAGTATGCACCGTTGCGACAGTTCGTCGTGCCGAGACACCACATGATGATCGGGTGTGATAAGCTCTACGTTCACATACAGCGGGTGCAAGCCAGTTTTGCACGTGCAGAATACTCGGGTTAAACTTGACGGGCCTAGCATATGCAGATATGGCCTCGAAACACTAAGAACGAAAGGTCAAACGTGAATCATATAGTATATATGATCAACATAGAGATGTTCACCATTGGAAACTACTCCATCTCACGTGATGATCGGACATGGTTTAGTTGATATGGATCACGTGATCATTTAGATGACTACAGGTATGTCTATCTAAGTGGGAGTTCTTAAGTAATATGATTAATTTAACTTTAATTTATCATGAACTTAGTACCTGATAGTTTTTGCATATCTATGTTATTGTAGATCAATGGCCCATGCTACCGCTCCCTTGAATTTTAATGCGTTCCTAGAGAAAGGTAAGTTGAAAGATGATGGTAGAAACTACACAGACTTGGTCCATAACTTGAGGATTATCCTCATTGCTGCACAGAAGGATTACGTCCTGGAAGCACAGCTAGGTGCAAGACCCGCTGCAGGAGCAACTCCGGACGTTATGAATGTCTGGCAGAGCAAAGCTGATGACTAATAGATAGTTCAGTGTGCCATGCTTTACGGCTTAGAATTGGGACTTCAAAGACGTTTTCAATGTCATGGAGCACATGAGATCTTCCAGGAGTTGAAGTTAATATTTCAAGCAAATGCCCGAGTTGAGAGATATGAAGTCTCCAACAAGTTATATAGCTGCAAGATGGAGGAGAATAGTTCTGGCAGTGAACATATACTCAGAATGTCTGGGTACCATAACCACTTGACTCAGCTTGGAGTTAATCTTCCTGATGATAGTGTCGTTGACAGAGTTGTTTAATCACTGCCACCAAGCTATAAAGGCTTCGTGAGGAACTATAATATGCAAGGGTTGGAAAAGACAATTCCCGAGCTCTTCGCAATGCTAAAGGCTGCGGAGGTAGAAATCAAGAAGGAGCATCAAGTGTTGATGGTTAACATGACCACTAGTTTCAAGAAAAAGGGCAAAGGTAAGAAGGGGAACTTCAAGAAGAACAGCAAGCAAGTTGCTGCTCAAGGGAAAAAGCCCAAGTCTGGACCTAAGCCTGAAACTGAGTGCTTCTACTGCATAGGGACTGGTCACTGGAAGCGGAACTGCCCCAAGTATTTGGCGGATAAGAAGGATGGCAAAGTGAAAGGTATATTTGATATACATGTTATTGATGTTTACCTTACAAATGCTCGTAGTAGCACCTGGGTATTTGATACTGGTTCTGTTGCTCATATTTGCAACTCAAAATAGGGGCTACGGATTAAACGAAGATTGGCTAAGGACGAGGTGACGATGCCCATCGGAAATGGTTCCAAGGTTGATGTGATCACCGTCGGCACACTACCTCTACATCTAGCGTCGGGATTATCTTTAGAGCTGAATAATTGTTATTTGGTGCCAGCGTTGAGCATGATCATTATATCTGGATCTTGTTTGATGCGAGACGGTTATTCATTTAAATCAGAGAATAATGGTTGTTCTATTTATATGAGTAATATCTTTATGGTCATGCACCCTTGATGAGTGGTCTATTTTTGTTGAACCTCGATTGTAGTGATACACATATTCATAATGTGGAAGCCAAAAGATGCAAAGTTAATAATGGTACTGCAACTTATTTGCGGCACTACCGTTTAGGTCATATTGGTGTAAAGCGCATGAAGAAACTCCATGCTGATGGACTTTTGGAATCACTTGATTATGAATCACTTGATGCTTGCGAACCATGCCTCATGGGCAAGATGACTAAGACTCCGTTTTCCAGAACAATGGAGAGAGGCACTGACTTATTGGAAATAATACATACTGATGTATGCGGTCCGATGAGTGTTGAGGCTCGCGGCGGGTATCATTATTTTCTGACCTTCACAGATGATTTAAGCAGATATGGGTATATCTACTTAATGAAACATAAGTGTGAAACATTTGAAAAGTTCAAAGAATTTCAGAGTGATGTGGAAAATCATCGTAACAAGAAAATTAAATTTCTGCGATCCGATCGTGGAGGTGAATATTTGAGTTATGAGTTTGGTCTTCATTTGAAACAATGTGGAATAGTTCTACAACTCACACCACCTGGAACACCACAGCGTAATGGTGTGTCCGAACGTCGTAACTATAGTTCATTAGATATGGTGCGATCTATGATGTCTCTTACCGATTTACCGCTATCGTTTTGGGGTTATGCTTTAGAGACGGCTGCATTCACGTTAAATAGGGCACCATCTAAATCCGTTGAGACGACACCATATGAACTGTGGTTTAGCAAGAAACCTAAGCTGTCGTTTCTTACAGTTTGGGGCTGTGATGCTTATGTGAAAAAGCTTCAACTTGATAAGCTCGAACCCAAATCAGAGAAATGTGTCTACATAGGATACCCAAAGGAAACTTTTGGGTACACCTTCTATCACAGATCTGAAGGCAAGATATACGTTGCTATGAATGGATCCTTTCTAGAGAAGGAGTTTCTCTCGAAAGAAATGAGTGGGAGGAAAGTAGAACTTGATGAGGTAATTGTATCTTCTCCCGAATTGTAAAGTAGTTCATGACAGAAATCAGTTCCAATGATTACTACACCAATTAGTGAGGAAGTTAATGGTGATGATCATGAAACTTCAGATCAAGTTACTACCGAACCTTGTAGGTCAACCAGAGTACATTCCGCACTAGAGTGGTACGGAAATCCTGTTCTAGAAGTCATGTTGCTAGACCATGACAAACCTACGAACTATGAGGAAGCGATGATGAGCCCAGATTCCGCGAAATGGCTTGAGGCCATGAAATCTGAGGTGGGATCCATGTATGAGAACAAAGTATGGACTTTGGTTGACTTGCCCGATGATCGGCATGCCACAGAGAATAAATGGATCTTCAAGAAGAAGACTGATGTTGACGGTAATGTTACTGTCTACAAAGCTCGACTTGTTGCGAAAGGTTTTCGACAAGTTCAAGGAGTTGACTACGATGAGACTTTCTAACCCGTAGCGATGCTTAAGTCTGTTCGAATCATGTTAGCAATTGCCGCATTTTATGATTATCAAATTTGGCAAATGGATGTCAAAACTGCATTCCTTGATGGATTTCTTAAAGAAGAGTTGTATATGATGCAACTAGAAGGTTTTGTCGATCCTAAAGGTGCTAACAAAGTGTGCAAGCTCCAGCGATCCATTTATGGACTGGTGCAAGCATCTCGGAGTTGGAATATACGCTTTGATAGTGTGATCAAAGCATATGGTTTTATACAGAGTTTTGGAGAAGCCTGTATTTACAAGAAAGTCAGTGGGAGCTTTGTAGCATTTCTAATATCATATGTGGATGACATATTGTTGATTGGAAATAATACAGAATTTCTGGATAGCGTAAAAGGATACTTGAATAAGAATTTTTCAATGAAAGATCTCGGTGAAGCTGCTTATATATTGGGTATCAAGATCTGTAGAGATAGATCAAGATTCTGGATTGGACTTCCACAAAGCACATACCTTGATAAAGTTTTGAGGAAGTTCAAAATGGATCAGTCAAAGAAAGGGTTCTTGCCTGTGTTACAAGGTGTGAAGTTGAGTCAGACTCAATGCCCGACCACTACAGAAGATAGAGAGAAAATGAAAGTCATTCCCTATGCCTCAGCCATCGGCTCTATCATGTATGCAATGTTGTTTACCAGACCTAATGTGTGCCTTTCTATAAGTTTAGCAGTGAGGTACCCGAGTAATCCAGGAGTGGATCACTGGATAGCGGTCAAGAACATCCTGAAATACTTGCAAAGTACTAAGGATATGTTTCTCGTTTATGGAGGTGACAAAGAGCTTGTCATAAATGGTTACGTCGATGCAAGCTTTGACACTGATCCGGATGACTCAAAGTCGCAAACCGGATATGTATTAATATTGAATGGTGGAGCTATCAGTTGGTGTAGTTCCAAGCAGAGCGTCGTGGTGGGATCTATGTGTGAAGTGGAGTATATAGCTGCTTCGGAAGCAGCAAATGAAGGAGTCTGGATGAAGGAGTTCATATCTGATATAGGGGTAATACCTAGTGCATCGGGTCCAATGAAAATATTTTGTGACAATACTGGAGCAATTGCCTTGGCAAAGGAATCCAGATTTCACAAGAGAACCAAAAACATCAAGAGACGCTTCAATTCCATCCGCGATCAAGTCAAGGAGGGAGACATAGAGATTTGCAAAATACATACCAATCTGAATGTTGCACACCCATTGACTAAGCCTCTTTCACGAGCAAAACATGATCAGCACCAAGACTCCATGGGTGTTAGAATCATAACTATGTAATCTGGATTATTGACTCTAGTACAAGTGGGAGACTGAAGGAAATATGCCCTAGAGGCAATAATAAAGTTGTTATTTATATTTCCTTATATCATCACAAATATTGATTATTCATGCTAGAATTGTATTAACCGGAAACTTAGTACATGTGTGAATACATAGACAAAATAGAGTGTCCTAGTATGCGTCTACTTGACTAGCTCATTAATCAAAGATGGTTAAGTTTCCTGACCATAGACATGTGTGTTGAAGAACGGGATCACATCATTAGAGAATGATGTGATGGACAAGACCCATTCTTTAGCTTAGCATTATGATCGTCTAGTTTTAGTGCTATTGCTTTTTTCATGACTTATACATATTCCTCTGACTATGAGATTATGCAACTCCCAAATACCAAAGGAACACCTTGTTTGCTATCGAACGTCACAACGTAACTGGGTGATTTTAAAGATGCTCTACACGTGTCCCCAAAGGTGTTTGTTGAGTTGGCATAGATCGAGAATAGGATTTGTCAATCGGACTATTGGAGAGGTATCTTTGGGCCCTCTCAGTAATGCACATCACTATAAGCCTTGCAAGCAATGTGACTAATGAGTTAGTTGCGGGATGATGCATTATGGAAGAGTAAAGGGACTTGCCAGTAACGATATTGAAATAGGTTTGATGATACCGACGATCGAATCTCAGGCAAGTAACAAACCGATGACAAAGGGAATGACGTATGTTGTTATGCGATTTGACCGATAAAGATCTTTGTAGAATATGTAGGAACCAATATGAGCATCCAGGTTCCGCTATTGGTTATTGACCGGAGATGTGTCTCGGTCATGTCTACATAGTTCTCGAACCCGTAGGGTCCGCACGCTTAACGTTTGATGACGATTTGTATTATGAGTTATGTGTTTTTCTGACCAAAGTTTGTCTGGAGTCCCTGGTGAGATCAAGGACATGACAAGGAGTCTCGGAATAGTCGAGAGGTAAAGATACATATATTGGAAGGTTATATTCGGACATCGGAATGGTTCCGAGTGATTCGAATATTCTACCGAAGCACTGAGGGGTTACTGGAACCCCCCGGGGCAAATATTGGGCCTTAGTGGGCTTTAGTGGAGAGAGAGGAGGGCCACAAGGGGTGGCGGCACGCTCCCCCATGGCAGTCCGAATTGGACTAGGGGAGGGGGCGGCGCCCCCCTTTCTCTCTCCCTCTCCCTCTCATTCCTTTTCCCTCCAGTGGAGAAAGAAAAGGGGGGGGGCGAATCCTACATGGACTTGGAGTCCAAGTAGGACACCCCCCTTGGCGCACCCCTCTTGGCTGCCAGCCTCATCCTCCCCTCCTTCATATACGGGGGGGGGGGGGGGCACCCCAAAGGCAAACCAAGAATTCTCTTAGCCGTGTGCGGTGCCCCCCTCCACAGTTTACTCCTCCAGTCATAGCGTCGTAGTGCTTAGGCAAACCCGTCCACGGATCACATCACCATCACCGTCACCATTCCGTCGTGCTGACGGAACTCTCCCTCGACACTTTGCTGGATCAAGAGTTCGGGGGACGTCATCGAGCTAAACGTGTGCTAAACACAGAGGTGCCGTACGTTTGGTACATGGATCGGTTGGATCGTGGAGATGTTCGACTACATCAACTACGTTAATCTAACATTTCCTCTTTTGGTCTACGAGGGTACGTGGACACGTTCTCCCCTCTCCTTGCTATGCATCTCCTAGATAGATCTTGCGTGATCGTAGGATTTTTTTTGAAATTGCATGCTACGTTCCCCAACAGCCACAAGGGTGGAGGGTGCGCCCCCTACCTTGTGGGCCCCTCACTGACCCCCTGACCTAGATCTTCCTCCTATCAATTCACATATATTCCCAAACCACCAAAACCATCCATGAAAACACTTTTCCACCGCTGCAACCTTTTGTTCCCGTGGGATCCCATCTAGGGGCCTTTTTCGGCATCCTGCCGGAGGGGGATTCGATCATGGAGGGCTTCTACATCAACTCCGTTGCCCTTCCAATGACGAGTGAGTAGTTTACCACAGACCTATGGGTGCATAGCTAGTAGCTAGATGGCTTCTTCTCTCTCTCTCTATTTTATTCTCAATACCATGGTCTCCTCAATGTTCTTGGAGATCTATTCGATGTAATCTTCTTTTGAGGTGTCTTTGTTGAGATCCAATGTATTGTGGATTTATGATCAGCTTATCTATGAATATTTGAATCTTCTCAGAATTCTTTTATGCATGATTTGGTATCTTTGTAATTCTCTTCGAACTATTGGTTTGGTTTGGCCAACTAAATTGGATTGCAATGGGAGAAGTGCTTAGCTTTGGGTTCAATCTTGCGGTGTCCTTTCCTAGTGAAAGTAGGGGCAGCAAGGGTTGCCATTGAGGATAAAAAGATGGGGTTTACATCATATTGCTTAAGTTTATTCCTCTACATCATGTCGTCTTACTTAATGCCTTACTCTGTTCTTCATGAACTTGATACTCTAGATGCAGGCAGGAGTCGGTTGATGTGTGGAGTAATAGTAGTAGATGCAAAATCGTTTCGGTCTACTCGACACGGACGTGATGCCTATATTTCATAATCATTGCCTTAGATATCTCATAACTTTGCGCTTTTCTATCAATTGCTTGACAGTAATTTGTTCACCCACCATATTATTTGCTATCTTGAGAGAAGCCTCTAGTGACACCTATGGCACCCGGGTCTATTTTCCATCATATAAGTTTCCGATCTACTATTTTGCAATCTTTTACTTTCCGATTTATAAACCAAAATCCAAAAATAATTACTTTATCGTTTGTTTAGTTTCATCTATCTCTATCAGATCTCACTTTTGCAAGCAACCGTGAAGGGATTGACAACCCCTTTATTGTGTTGGGTGCAAGTTGTTTGATTGTTTGTGTGGGTATTGGTGATTTGTGCGTTGTCTCCTACTAGATTGATACCTTGGTTCTCTAAGTGATGGAAAGACTTATCTCTACTTTGCTACATCACCCTTTCCTCTTCAAGGGAAAAACAAATGCAATCTCAAGAAGTAGCAATCATCGAAGAAGTTTATCACTACAGAGCTATCAAGAACAATAACGCCGAGGGCACTAATCCGAGGGTGGTCAAATGGACCCACAATTAAGAACGATATCTCTGGTACACCTATTAATGTTGGAACTAACATTATTTCAAACTATGACACAGGAGGAACACATAAGAGAAACCTTCTTGAACGCTCCACTACCCTGAAAAGGAGTAGGTATGTGATACGGTAAGTAAACCGACTCCAAAAATTCCATACAAATATTTTTTGTCTGTTTCGGAATATTAGATTTTTTTTACTAAACTAAGAAACACCCGAGGGGACCCACAAGCTAGCCACAACGCAGAGGGCGCCCCCAAGGGCTAGGCATTGTGGGCCCCTCTTGTGCCATCCCGAAACCGTTTTCTTCTGGAATACTTGTTTCATAAGATAAAAATTCTTTATATAGACTCCTGGATGTTTTGACCACCACATGGCAAGATTCTCCTCTGTTCTTGTTTTGTGCTGTTTTTCTGACATATCTGGATTTCCATGGCTCCCCGAAGGCTCCGCACCAAGCATCGGATCGTGCTACCTTCGCCGCGCAAATGCCCATACAACAAGCTCTACTACGAGTGGTCGTCAGGAGACGAGAATCTTGGCAAGGAGGATATAGCTGAAGAAGTCGCGGCAAGCCAGATTCAAGAGGGAGATCAAGCCAAGCCTATGAAAGAGACTACAGAGAAGGGAGATATTCTGCAACCCCTTTATGATCATCTTTCTCCATCTGAAATTGATACCTTAAGGGTCTTTGAAATCATCTGTGCTGAGAATACATCTCTCACTCATGAAGTTATTCTGTTGGAGGTGCAAAATCATGCCCTTCGGAATATCAATTGGAATCTGGAGTACCTACTGAAGCTGAAGGACAAGCCAACTACACCATCATCACCACCAACACCGAAGAAAGAAAATTAAGTACACGGGTATGAGCACCACCCGAGGCTTGTGCCAAGCTTGGGGGAGGTCCCCGGTATCGTATCACCATCACTTTTATTATCTTTACCTATCTTAGTTCGATCCTTAGTTATTTCATGATTTAGAAGAATGAAAGTTTAGTATGATCTATTTTTGAGTGTTAGTTTTGTGATCTATCTATCTATGTAATCGATATGAGAGTTATATAATAAGTGTTGTTTGATTTTTGCTTCTTTACTTTTATGTTTCAATCTTGGCAACAAAAATAATAAAAAGGTCATATGCTAATCCCATGGAAAGTAATGACTTTACATAAAGAAAAGTATAAGTGATAAAATTGTTGGAATTTAACAAACATAGTATTGGTCAATGATGCAAATCATGAAACATTAATAAGGGAAGAGAAGATTCACGTATAATATACTATCTTGGACATCTTTTATGATTGCGAGCCCCCATTAAATATTTTATGCCAATTTGTTGATGTAGGACAAGGAAGACAATGTAATGAGTTATTGCTACTTCTTGAGCTTGCATTGGTTTTTCCCTTGAAGAGGAAAAGATGATGCAGAACAGTAGAGATAAGTATTTCCCTCAGTTAAGAACCAAGGTATCAATCCAGTAGGAGAAACGCGCAAGTCCCCAATAGATGCACCTACACAAACAATCAAACACTTCCACCCAATGTGATAAAGGGGTTCTCAATCCCTCCGCGGTCAGTTGCAAAGGTGAATCTGATAGAGATAGATAAAACTAAATAAAAGATAACTAATTTTTTTTTGGTTTTTTGGTTTATAGATCTGAAAATAAAAGATTGCAAAATAGTAGATCGGAAACAAATATGATGGAAAATAGACCCGAGGGCCATAGGTTTCACTAGAGGCTTCTCTCATGAAGCCAAATAATACGGTGGGTAAACGAATTACTGTCGAGCAACTGATAGAAAAGCGCAAAGTTATGATGATGTCCAAGGCAATTATTATGCATATAGGCATCACGTCCATGTCAAGTAGACCGACTCCTTGCTGCATCTACTACTATTACTCCACACATCGACCACTATCCAACATGCATCTAGAGTATTAAGTTCATAAAGAACGGAGTAACGCCTTAAGTAAGATGACATGATGTAGAGGAATAAACTCAAGCAATATGATGAAACCCCATCTTTTTATCCTCGATGGCAACAATTCAATACATGTCTAGCTACCCCTACTTTGTCACTGGGTGAAATCACCCAAGATTGAACCCAAAGCTAAGCACCTCTCCCATTGCAAGAAAAACCAATCTAGTTGGCCAAACCAAACCGATAATTCGAAGAGAAATACAAATATATCAAATCATGGATATAAGAATTCAGAGAAGATTCAAATAATATTCATAGATAAGCTGATCATAAATCCACAATTCATCGGATCTCGACAAATATATCACAAAAGAAGATTACATCGGATACGTCTCCAAGAACATTGAGGAGAACATGATATTGAGAATCAAAGAGAAAGAAGAAGCCATCTAGCTACTAGCTATGGACCCATAGGTGTGTGGTAAACTACTCTCGCTTCATCGAAAGGGCAATAGAGTTGATGTAGATGCCCTCCGTGATTGAACCCCCCTCCAGCAGGATGGCGGAAAAGGCCCCAAGATGGGATCTCACGGGAATAGAAGGTTGCGGCGGTGGAAAAGTATTTTCGTGTACTCCCCTGAGGGTTTTGGATTATATGTCAATATATAGGACGAAGACCTAGGTCAGGGAGTCACCGAGGGGCCCACAAGGTAGGGGCGCGCCCTCCACCCTTGCCGCTGCCTCGTGGCTCTTTTGGCTTGGTCTCTAAGTCCCCTGGGTGTCTTCTGGTCCAAGAAAAATCATCGTGAAGTTTCATTCCGTTTGGACTCCGTTTGGTATTCCTTTTCCACGAAACTAAAAAACAAGGAAAATACATAAACTGGCACTGGGATCTAGGTTAATAAGTTAGTCCCAAAAATAATATAAAATAGCATAATAATGCATATAAAACATCCAAAATAGATAATATAATAGCATGGAACAATAAAAAATTATAGATACGTTGGAGACATATCAAGTATCCCCAAGCTTAATTCCTGCTTGTCCTCGAGTAGGTAAATGATAAAAATAGAATTTTTTATCTGGAATGCTACCTAACATATTTATCCATGTAATTTTG
Organism: Aegilops tauschii subsp. strangulata; assembly: GCF_002575655.3. Classification (NCBI taxonomy): domain Eukaryota; kingdom Viridiplantae; phylum Streptophyta; class Magnoliopsida; order Poales; family Poaceae; genus Aegilops; species Aegilops tauschii. The sequence continues at coordinate 163,284,580 of NC_053039.3, read as the reverse complement.
TTCATTGTGGCATGAATGTTCAGATCCATAAGATTCAAATCAAAAGTTTAATATTGACATAAAAATAATAATACTTCAAGCATACTAATAGAGCAATCATGTCTTCTCAAAATAACATGGCCAAAGAAAGTTATCCCTACAAAATCATATAGTCTGGCTATGCTCCATCTTCATCACACAAAATATTAAATCATGCACAACCCTGATGACAAGCCAAGTAATTGTTTCATACTTTTGATGTTCTCAAACCTTTTCAACTTTCACGTAATACATGAGCGTGAGCCATGGATATAGCACTATAGGTGGGATAGAATATGGTGGTTGTTGAGAAGACAAAAAGAAGGAGATAGTCTCACATCAACTAGGCCTATCAACAAGCTATGGAGATGCCCATCAATAGATATCAATGTGAGTGAGTAGGGATTGCCATGCAACAGATGCACTGGAGCTATAAGTTTATGAAAGCTCAGAAATAAACTAAGTCGGTGTGCATCCAACTCGCTTGCACTACAAAAAAAAAGACACATCCGTGACATTTTGGGCTGAATGAATTTTTTTTTTGTCGTGCTTATGACACTTCTATGACAATAATTGTGACAAAACCCAGTATCATCATAGATGTGGTGGGCTCCTACTTCTATGACAAAAAATCATGATAGAAAACGGGCTTTTCGTCCTGAGCGGGCCGGAGACGTAGCTCCATGACATTCTTTGGGCCGTCTATGACAGAAAAAAGCATGGTAGAAGCGAGGGCGAGGAAAATATCGGGGAGTTCCCTGTTACGGTGGGTGGTCAGGGCCGAGCGATGCATGGAGGTTTGTGTGTTTCTCTCATATACGTACGCGCGTGTGTGCGAGGCTTTGCGCTCTAACTGAACCCGAGCGAGGCATTGGGCTCTAACTGAACCCGAGCGATTGCACTAGCTAAGTTAGTGAACCCCCGATCGATCCCTTGCTGTTAACTGAACCCGAGTGATTCCTTCGCTACTACTGCTAACTAAAGTCGATTGATGCTGCCTCTTGAGGAACAGTGAGCGTTGTTGGGGGGCGGGGGTGGATGAACATTTTCCAGTGGGGGGTGGTTGGATGAATAGGACCCCATCGTAGTAGAGGCTGTTGCCGCTGGATGAACAGGACCCCGATTGCTCGAGCCGGTTGGGGGTTGATGAACAGGGCCCTATGGGGGCCTAGATGAATAGGACAACCCCATGGACGGCTGGATGAATAGTAGCCGGTGGAGGGCTGGATGAACAGTAGCCCGTGGAGGGGTGGTTGAACAGGACCCCGTGGAGAGGGCTGGTTGAATAGTAGCCGGTGGAGGCTGGATGAACAGTGGCCTGTGGAGGCAGGAGGGGAGACATCGTGGATGAACAGTCGTAGGTCGAGGCTGGAGGAGGTCGATGGTGGATGAACAGTAGCCTGTGGAGGTAGTCGACGGTGGAGATGAACAGTATCCCGTGTAGTCCCGTTTTGCGGTACGCCACACCCCTCCCGATGAACAGGACCCCCGTTTCAACCGTAGCGCTCCAACACAAATTCGTTTCCTCCGTTTTGCGGTACGCCACACCCCTCCCGATCAACAGGACCCCGTTTCGACCGTAGGAGGTCCAAGAGAAGTCCGTTTCCTCCGTTTTGCGGTACCCCAGACCCCTCCCGATGAATAGGATCCCGTTTCGACCATGGCCGGTCAAACACAAGGTCGTTTCCTCCGTTATGCGGTACGCAAGGCCTCGTTTCGATCGGTTGTTCCGTCCAAGCCGGTTGGCTCCCGATGAACACGACGCATTCCGGCCCAGTCGGTTGCCTCCCGATGAACAGGACGCTGTTTCTCCATTCTGACCCAGCCGTCCATTGCCCGATGAACAGGGCGCTGTTGCTGCCGTCCGTTGCCTCTCCATGTACACAAGCCATGGCCGTCCATATATATATGCGCGAGTACGCGCTCGAGACCCCGCCCGTATGTACGTACGTGGCCGTATTTTTCGCCTTGTGGCTATACGTACGTGTACATGACTTAGACGGGACTGCGTGAACTGCTATGTCAGGTTCTCTCCAACGACACGTGCTGCTACTAACTCAGCCACGGTTCATACTTGCAGAGAGACCGATCGACCAGTATGTACGTACATGTTCGCGACCAGAATGATAAAGCTACGTACGCTTCGACCAGGTGGTCCCGACTATCAGGCACTTCCTTGCGTGTGAAGATGTAGCCGGTGGATCCCAGCAGTAAGGGGGGAAACGTTTTTTTCATGAAATACGGTGGCCCGTCTGGTGGGTCCCTGCTATCAGGTGGAGGAATAACTATTTTGCGAGTAATAAGGAGGCACTTCCTTGCTGCTGCCGTCGACCTAGCTGCCAGCCTCTCCACGTACAGTACTCTTCTGATGGAAGTTGTTCGTTGACCACATTGACCACGCCGTGTCGAGAGCACCAAGGTGGTGGACGACGATGAGGCCTAGGAAGGGGACGACGCAGAGCTGGGAAAGGCGCGGCAGTGGATGCCCACGCGGAGAGGAGTACGAGGGTTCACTGGTTCGGCTGCGATGTGAGGTTGCTGTCACCGCAGGGCCTGGCCAGCGGTGGGAGTAGTAGGGGGCGATGAGGCCTCCGCGGCATCACATCCGCCCACGGGAGGCAGGAGCACGCGGCACGATCGGCGCTGGTTTGGGCGACTGGAGCAAGAAGACCAGAGGTTGAAGAAGCCATACGGCCGTTGGATGGACATCGTACGGTCACTGGAGCTAGAATCGTTCATATTGACTAAGTTGACAAAGCCTTCCGTCCCCGTCAACTTAGTAGGCCCACAAGTCAGCCTCCCACTATGGTAGGTCCCAACTAGCAGGGGGTATTCATTTTTTGTGCTTAATAAGGAGGCACTTCCTTGCGTGTGAAGATATAGCTGGTGGGTCCGACCTGTCAGCGGGGGAACGTTTTTTTTGCGAAATACAGAGGCCCTTCGGGTGGGTCCCAGCTGTCAGGTGGAGGAATCATTATTTTGCCCGTAATAAGGAGGCATTTCCTTGCGTGCGGCCTTTGACCCAGCTGTCAGCCCCTCCACATACAGTCCACTTCCGATGGATGTCGTTCGTTGACCACGTTGACCATGCCATGCCGAGAGCACCAGGGCGGTGGACGAAGGCGAGGCCTCGGAAGGGAACGACACGGAGCCAGGGAAGAATCGGTGGTTGTTTCCCACGCAGAGGGGAGTATGAGGGTTTACTTGTTTGTCTCCCGTCGCCGGAGAATAACAACAGGTGTGGGTGAGTAGAGGGATGGCTAGGCCAGCGATGGGAGTACGATGGGGCGGTGAGGCCTGTACGGCAGCATAGCCGGCAACGGGAGGAGGGAGCAGGCAGTCCCGCCAGGGCTTGTCTGAGCGGCTGGAACAGGAAGAGCAGAGATTGAAGAAGCACGACGGCTATTGGATGGACATCCAACAGCCACTGCTCTCGTGTGTTGACTAAGTTGACACATCATTACGTGTGCGTCAACCTTTTTTTAGGAAAGCATACGCTTCGACCTGTAGTAGGCGCACGAGTGAGCCTCAAATCTGTGGAAAACAACATACAACCCATTTGCCATTATTTCTAATAATTTACAACCCATTTGCTAATACCTAAGAAATTTTTTTGAGCCCATCTTCTTTTTGTTAGCATTACACCCCATATTGTGGCCACGGTAAAACATTATACGAAATTTGCATATTTCGATGCAGCCAACTGTTTTTAATCCCGAAATATCGAGTCACATTCAAACTATTTTGAAAAATAATTTCTATAAATACAAAATCCAAATAATTGTCCACATATAAAAGTCAATGGAATTTAAAATCTTGTAATGAAAAAAAATTGAAACTAATTCCCGGTTTGATGTGTTTTAAAAAATGTACAACCCATTTCCGGGCAAACTGAATGAAACTCTCCTCGTCTTGAAAGATTTGCAGCCCAGCAGGGCTGACAAAGCAAGTAGGCCTCGTTTGGGTATTTATTTAAAAAAATAGAATTGGGCTAGCCATTTTCAGCAACAAAACAACACAACTGGGCTCATGATGTGGTAAACATAAATAAAACCCTGGCCAGATGGGCCACAGCCCCCACAAAGCCCAGTTGTTACCTTGATCTGTCGCTAAAACTAGTATAAATAACAACTGCTTGTTCCTCAAAAAAAGTCAATAACAATTGTGCGACCAGCTGGGTCCCTGGTGTCAGCCGCTCGTTCTGTAGTTCTCTCATTTATTGACTACCTTGACAATGGCGTGAGCCCCAGATGTCCAACCATTAGGAGGAACCATTTTTTGGGCTTGTAATAATGAGGCACTTGCTTGCGTACTGCCATACCGCTGGTGGGTCTGTACTGTCATCCTCTACACGTACAGCCATCTCTTTGTTCCTCTTGGTTGTTGACGACGTTGACAACGCAAGAGGGCGGCGCACCACGCATAGCGAGCGAACCAAGGCGGAGGACGACGGCAAGGCCTCAGACGGAACGAACAAGAGCCGTGGAAGATGCGCGATCCAGTCGCAGGCGGAGGGGAGTACGAGGGTTAACTGGTTCAGGTGCGGGCGCGTGTTGGGGCTGACATCGCTGGAGAATAACAGGACGTGTGGGGGAATAGAGGGAGGGACTGGCCAACGTTGGAGGGTACGGTAGGGCAGCGAAGGCGCAGCCAGCCATGGGCGGCGGGAGCAGGCGGAGGTGACGGGGTTGTTTCGTTTGGGCGGCTGGAGGAAGAAGACAAGAGATAGAAGATACACGACAGATGTTGGATGTCAATCCAATGGCTGGTAGGCAGAATCGTTTGTTGACTAGCAAGTAAGTCAACACCACCTTGGATAGGCTATTTCCTCGTGGGTCCCCAATGTCAGAATCCAAATCTATCACGGTTATGCAGCCTTTCCTATGAAAATTTACAGCCCATTTGGTGTGCTAGTTCAAAATAAGTTTGTGGGTGCTGGTGGGGGGCTTTGGCTTCTGTAATGCATAGTGAGCTCAAGCAGTCGGCGAGACTGATGTTATTTCCCTTGGTTGTGATTTGTTACAATATTTCACTCTAAATTAAACGAATGGCAAGGCATTTTCCTTGTTTCAAAGACAATATGATAGTCACAGCCAAGTTGAAAAGGGCAAGAACATCTAACTTCAGCTTACAAACTGTACAAAAGCATGAGGGTTAATTTTTCATCAGGTTTAGACAAAACCCAGGTTGAAACGGCCAACAACATCTAACTCCAGCACTATTTTCGGCAGTCATAGTCAAATGGATCGGTCAGGTCCATAGAATGAACATCTTGGGTCGTAAAATTTACTGGATTATGACCACAATATGTTGTAAATAGAAGCCCGACACGTTTAGAAGCTCTTTTGCCCACCTGAAACTCCTTTTTTTCTCTTCGACATACCCATCCGTCAAAACCATGCTGCTGATAAACTTAAGCCTGATGGACAATAGTAACCTCGCATTCAGTAGGAAGAATGTGACAAATCTAGTGTTTGCATGTTTGGCTACATATCGTTCTAGCGTTATTGTCTTCAATCGAATGTCCTGAGAAGTGAGAAAATCCTGGTGCTTACAAATCCACCGATTGGTTATAACTTTCTTACCCCGTCTTGTTGCATAAATAGACATGAAGATTGGAAATAGTTAAGGTCCAAAAAAGGAGTGTCGAAAGGGCAACAGCTGAACGGTCAATTCTAGTACACTATATGCGGGCTTCCAATGTGAGTGAAATTGTCACCTTTATATACAACTTCTCCAGACATGGAAAGCATTGGAGCAAGCCAATAATCTTATTCAGATCAAAACTATTCATTCGGATATATAACATCTTGACAGAATCCAGCACCATTGATAGGCTTTCCATGGAGACTCTTCGTTGAGCATAGCACATAATATTAGTACAAAATGTGTACTCCAAGAAGACATATAACTTATGCACAAAAAATTAAAATGTAGCTTATGGTTACAGGTGTAGGTGATAATATAAAGCACATGAAGAACTATGGAGCAAAACACCATCTTGAAATGAGCACAGAGATCATGTATTACACCCAAGGTCTCCAGTTTAGGCACATAGAGGACGGTTATTTGCGACTGTGAATAACTAGAATCAAGGATCAACCTTTGAAGTGAAGGGGCTCCTTGCATGATGAGCTGCCTTCCGTCAAAAGAAATTCCATTTCTTACAAGGTTAGGCGACTTTATTTGAGGACAACCGATTCTAGCTGTGAAAACAAGCACCAAGCACTCCAGGGCAGGGCAACTGGAGTGGATGATGCGGTCTAATGAGTCCTCCGATATACGAACCCGCACAAGTGAAAGTTTCTTGAAAAATGGGAGTCGAAGGTTTAGTACCAGATTGTCTGGTACGTAGCACAACACAAATGTGGCGGTGTGGAGAGAGGAGGAAAACCGCGAGATGGACATCAGTGCTGAGGGCACAAGTACATGACGTTCGGTATCTGGTAGGTGATTTCCAGGGGAATAATAGAACTCAAGCAGTTGTAGTTCTGTGAATTCAGGGGATTTCAGCCAGGCGTCCATCGTGCAGGGCATGCTATGCTTGCTCAGGTTGCATGACGGGATGCAGAGGCTTTGAAAAGAGCCCTGGTGGGAGGAGATGATGGCTCTGGGGATTTCAAAATCATTGAAGAGAGGTAGCTGACGACAGTCGAGATTAAGGGGCACGATGCGCCATAGAGGGCGCCACTGAATTGAGAGGACTTGGGTGTGGCAGCAATCCTTGGTGGGGAGAAGCGAGATGATCTCCCCAAGGACGGCGTCTGGGAGATCGCTGATGCGGTCCACCCGAGATTCTACGGGTTCCTGGGATCCGGTGGGGGCGGGATCGCCGCTTCTCCTCACGCTGCCGGGTGCGGGATCTACAACAGGCGTCGCCGCTGGCGGGAGCCTCATCTTCTTGGCGATGGGGTCAGCCGACTCCATTTTCCTCAAGGGCATCGTGTCACGCTCACGGATTTGAGCAGAGTAACGAATGACGAGCCTAGTTGTAGTGCGAGTGAAGAAGAAGGGGAGCTGGCTTTTTTTTGTAGTAGTGAGGAAGAAGGGGAGTTGGGGTTTTCTGTAGGAGTGAGGTGAGGAATTTCGGGGTACGAGTGGAGCGAGCTAACGTGAGGTGGGTGGGAGTGAGGAGGAAGAAGAGCACCCAGGTTTTCTTAGGGGCGGTGTGCTGGGTGTGGGTAGCGCCTCTCATTAAGTAAATATATGGGCTTTTGAATTGATTTTATTATTTACTAGGGTGGATGGGCTGTTTTGTCTTGGGCCCAAAGAAACAGTTACTTCTAGTACAGTGGAGACACTCTACAGCTACCCAGGAAAACAATTAGTACTAGTACAGTGGATATATTACCGCTTCTGGCTCCTCCTAGGTCATCGAAACGTCTCCCTCTACTGAATGCCGTTTTACGTTTCTTCACCAACATGCAGGCCATGCAGCGCCGGGCCCAAATGCCATCCACCAAATTAGAAGGCAGTATCCAGGCGGAGAGTCACCCCGGTCATAGCGCGGCAGTAACGAGCCGTCGTATCACAAAACCTCACCTCTCCGCAGTCTAAGTTTGACGGACGAAGCAACCATCATTTCACTCTTTGTTGAATCCCCTTCTCCCACACCGTCTTCAAGAAAGCCAACACTCGCATCTGTCACTGTTCTTCTCTCCCAACTAAGGGAAGGTAAGTGGATCGGTGATGTTGGTATATTTTTTTCAGAGAAAAAAAAGAACTTTTGCAAAGAAGTAACCGATCCTCACTCTCTTTTTTGTTTCATTGTCATTGCGATTGTGTTTTACTTTCAGTGGTCTCCTAGTATTCATCAGTTTCATGATGGACCAAGGAGAACCAGGCAAAGATCTGCCGATATTGGAGCAGACGCGGGAGGCTGATCCCCATGAGACAGACAGCTCCAAGAAGATGGAGGCAGCCACCGAGCCGACCCCAGATACGCTCACGACCACTACTGAGATGGTCAACGCCCCGTTTGAGGTTACAACCCCCATGGCCCTGCAGGAGCAGTTTTCCCCCTTCGAGGATGTGTCCACCCCGGCTGAGCTGCCCAAGGTGATTTTCTTCTTTGCCAATCTTGATTGTGGTTTTTCATCTAAGTATGTGGTGATGAATAATGCAAAATTCTATTAGCTTCGATGCCATGCTATACATAGCGGTTTAAATAACTTGTGTTTCTTATACTGGAAAGTAATCCAGAATTTGTTTCTGTTTCAATTAGAGCCCTGATGCAGACAAGGATTGTGTGGTTGTACATGTCACTCGCTATGAGGCGGATGACCTGAATATATGCACTGGGAAAACAGAGTTCTTGGGCTGTTGGATCCTGGAAGCCATTTGCGTTTATAGCGATGTCGAGTTGTATTCCAGCCTCACTGTTGTCAGTCGTGTTGTCCAGGGTGTACTGAAGCACAAGAAGTTCAAAGCTACTCCTTCGTTTATGAGGCATACTGTTCTTGTCAAGCTTACGTAGGAAGATGACGTGGCATGCCTCCACAAACAAGTTTATGAGTGGCAAGGCCACAAGGTTATCTTCATGAAGGTTCATAGGATTGAGCTGCTGCCGGAAGTCCTCGATGATGTTCATGGTGTTGGAAATATGCCCTAGAGGCAATAATAAAATGGTTATTATTGTATTTCCTTGTTCATGATAATTGTCTATTGTTCATGCTATAATTGTATTAACTGGAAACCGTAATACATGTGTGAATACATAGACCACAACATGTCCCTAGTAAGCCTCTAGTTGACTAGCTCGTTGATCAATAGATGGTTATGGTTTCCTGACCATGGACATTGGATGTCATTGATAATGGGATCACATCATTAGGAGAATGATGTGATGGACAAGACCCAATCCTAAGCATAGCACAAGATCGTGTAGTTCGTTTGCTAAGAGCTTTTCTAATGTCAAGTATCGTTTCCTTAGACCATGAGATTGTGCAACTCCCGGATACCGTAGGAATGCTTTGGGTGTACCAAACATCACAACGTTACTGGGTGGCTATAAAGGTGCACTACAGGTATCTCCGAAAGTGTCTGTTGGGTTGGCACGAATCGAGACTGGGATTTGTCACTCCGTATGACGGAGAGGTATCTCTGGGCCCCCACTCGGTAATGCATCATCATAATAAGCTCAGTGTGACTAATGAGTTAGCCATGGGATCATGTGTTACAGAATGAGTAAAGAGACTTGCCGGTAACGAGATTGAACGAGGTATTGGGGTACCGACGATCGAATCTTGGGCAAGTAACATACCGATAGACAAAGGGAATTGTATACGGGATTGATTGAATCCCCTTCATCGTGGTTCATCCGATGAGATCATCGTGGAACATGTGGGAGCCAATATGGGTATCCAGATCCCGCTATTGGTTATTGGCCGGAGAGGTGTCTCGGTCATGTCTGCATGGTTCCCGAACCTGTAGGGTCAACACACTTAAGGCTCGGTGACGCTAGAGTTGTTATGGGAAATAGTATGTGGTTACCGAAGGTTGTTCAGAGTCCCGGATAGGATCCCGGACGTCACGAGGAGTTCCGGAATGGTCCGGAGGTAAAGATTTATATATGGGAAGTCATCATACGGTCACCGGAAGTATTCGGGGGTATGCCGGTATTGTACCGGGGCCACCGAAGGGGTTCCGGGGGTCCACCTGCCCTGGAGGGCCTTATGGGCTGTAGGTGGAAGGGAACCAGCCCCCTAAGTGGGCTGGGCACCAACCTCCCCCTAGGGCTCATGCGCCTAGGGTTGGGGGAAACCTTGGAGGGGGCGCCCCCCTTGACTTGGGGGGCAAGCCACCCTCCTTGGCCGCCGCCCCTCCCACCAGATGGGATCTAAGGGGCCGGCCCCCCTCTCCCTTGCCCCTATATATAGTGGAGGGGTGGGAGGGCAGCCGCACCCCCTGGCCTGGCGCAGCCCTCCCTCCTCATACACCTCCTCCTCCTCCGTAGTGCTTAGCGAAGCTCTGCCGGAGAACCACGAGCTCCATTGCCACCACGCCGTCGTGCTGCTGCAGTTCTCCCTCAACTTCTCCTCTCACCTTGCTGGATCAAGAAGGAGGAGACGTCCCCGGGCTGTACATGTGTTGAATGCGGAGGTGCCGTCCGTTCGGCGCTAGATTGTATCTTCCGCGATTTGAATCGCCGCGAGTACGACTCCATCAACCGCGTTCTTGTAACGCTTCCGCTTAGCGATCTTCAAGGGTATGAAGATGCACTCCCTCTCTCTCGTTGCTAGCATCTCCTAGATTGATCTTGGTGACACATAGGAAAATTTTGAATTATTACTACGTTCCCCAACAGTGGCATCATGAGCTAGGTCTATGCGTAGATTCTATGCACGAGTAGAACACAAAGTAGTTGTGGGCGATGATTTGTTCAATTTGCTTACCGTTACTAGTCTTATCTTGATTCGGCCGCATTGTGGGATGATGCGGCCCGGACCGACCTTACACGTACACTTACGTGAGACAGGTTCCACCGACTGACATGCACTTGATGTTAGAAATATGCCCTAGAGTCAATAATAAAATGGTTATTATTATATTTCCTTGTTCATGATAATTGTCTATTGTTCATGCTATAATTGTGTTATCCGGAAATCGTAATACATGTGCGAACACATAGACCATAACATGTCCCTAGTAAGCCTCTAGTTGACTAGCTCGTTGATCAATAGATGGTTACAGTTTCCTGACCATGGACATTGTATGTCATTGATAACGGGATCACATCATTAGGAGAATGATGTGATGGACAAGACCCGATCCTAAGCATAGCACTAGATCGTGTAGTTCGTTTGCTGAAGCTTTTCTAATGTCAAGTATCATTTCCTTAGACCATGAGATCGTGCAACTCCCGGATACCGTAGGAATGCTTTGGGTGTACCAAACGTCACAACGTAACTGGGTGGCTATAATGGTGCACTACAAGTATCTCCGAAAGTGTCTGTTGGGTTGGCTCGGATCGAGACTGGGATTTGTCACTCCGTATGACGGAGAGGTATCTCTGGGCCCACTCGGTATTGCATCATCATAACGAGCTCAATGTGACTAAGTAGTTAGTCACGGGATCATGCATTACGGAACGAGTAAAGTGACTTGCCGGTAACGAGATTGAATGAGGTATTGGGATACCGATGATCGAATCTCGGGCAAGTAACGTACCGATTGACAAAGGGAATTGTATACGGGATTGCTTGAATCCTCGACATCGTGGTTCATCCAATGAGATCATCGTGGAACATGTGGCAGCCAACATGGGTATCCAGATCCCGCTGTTGGTTATTGGCTAGAGAGGTGTCTCGGTCATGTCTGCATGATTCCCGAACCCATAGGGTCTACACACTTAAGGTTCGATGACGCTAGGGTTATAAGGAAGGTTTGTATGTGATTAACGAATGTTGTTCGGAGTCCCGGATAAGATCCCGGACGTCACGAGGAGTTCCGGAATGGTCCGGAGGTAAAGATTTATATATGGGAAGTCACCATACGGTCACCGGAAATATTCGGGGGTATATCGGTATTGTACCGGGACCACCGGAGGTGTTCCGGGGGTCCACCGGGAGGGTCCACCTGCCCCGGAGGGCCTTATGGGCTGTAGGTGGAAGGGAACCAGCCCTTAGTGGGCTGGGCGCCAAACCCCCTAGGGCCCATGCGCCTAGGGTTTGGGGGAAACCCTAAAGGGGGGCGCCCCCTTGCTTGGGGGGCAAGCCACCTCCCCCTTGGCCGCCGCCCCCCTCTAGATCCCATCTAGAGGGGCCGGCCCCCTTCCCCCTTCTCTGTATAAATAGAGGGGTGAGGGGAGGGCTGCAGCACCACATCCAAGGGGCAGCCCCTCCCCTCCCCCAACACCTCTCCTCCTCCGCTTGTGCTTTGCGAAGCCCTGCCGGAGAACTGTCACTCCACCACCACGCCGTCGTGCTGCTGTTGGAGCCTTCTTCCTCTACCTCTCCCTCCTCCTTGCTGGATCAAGGCGTGGGAGACGTCACCGCTCCGTACGTGTGTTGAACGTGGAGGTGCCGTCCGTTCGGCGCTTGGATCATCGGTGATTTGGATCACGACGAGTACAACTCCATCAACCCCGTTCTCTTGAACGCTTCCGCTCGCGATCTACACGGGTATGTAGATGCACTCCTCCCCTCTCATTTCTAGTAAACTCCATAGATTGATATTGATGATGCATAGAAAATTTTAATTTATGCTACGATCACAACAGTGGCATCCTATGCTAGGTCTATGCGTAGTTTCTATGCATGAGTAGAACACAAGTTGTTGTGGGCGTTGATTTTGTCAATTTACTTGCCGTTACTAGTCTTATGTTGATTCGGCGGCATCGTGGGATGAAGCGGCCTGGACCGACCTTACATGTACGCTTACGTGAGACAGGTTCCACCGACTGACATGCACTAGTTGCATAAGGTGGCTAGCGGGTGTCTGTCTCTCCCACTTTAGTCGGATCGGATTCGATGAAAAAGGTCCTTATGAAGGGTAAATAGAAATTGGCATATCACGTTGTGGTTTTGGCGTAGCTAAGAATCGTTCTTGCTAGAAACCTATAGCAGGCACGTAAAAGTTTGCAACAACAATTAGAGGACGTCTAACTTGTTTTTGCAGCAAGTGTCATGTGATGTGATATGGCCAGAAGGATGTGATGAATGATATATGTGATGTATGAGATTGATCATGTTCTTGTAATAGGAATTACGACTTGCATGTCGATGAGTATGACAACCGGCAGGAGCCTAGGAGTTGTCTTAATTTATCTATGACCTGCGTGTCAACTGAAACGTCATGTAATTACTTTACTTTATTGCTAACCGTTAGCCATAGTAGTAGAAGTAATAATTGGCGAGACAACTTCATGAAGACACGATGATGGAGATCATGATGATGGAGATCATGGTGTCATGCCGGTGACGATGATGAACATGGCGCCCCGAAGATGGAGATCAAAAGGAGCAAAATGATATTGGCCATATCATGTCACTATTTGATTGCATGTGATGTTTATCATGTTTTACATCTTATTTGCTTAGAACGACGGTAGCATAAATAAGATGATCCCTCGCTAAAATTTCAAGAAAGTGTTCCCTCTAACTGTGCACCGTTGCGAAGGTTCGTTGTTCCGAAGCACCACGTGATGATCGTGTGTGATAGGTTCTAACGTTCGCATACAACGGGTGTAAGCCAGATTTACACACGCAATACACTTAGGTTGACTTGACGAGCCTATCATGTACAGACATGGCCTCGGAACACAGGAGACCGAAAGGTCGAACATGAGTCGTATAGCAGATATGATCAACATGAAGATGTTCACTGATGATGACTAGTCCGTCTCACGTGATGATCGGACACGGCCTAGTTGACTCGGATCATGTATCACTTAGATGACTAGAGGGATGTCTGTCTGAGTGGGAGTTCGTTAATAATTTGATTAGATGAACTTAATTATCATGAACTTAGTCTAAAAACCTTTACAATATGTCTTGTAGATCAAATGGCCCATGCTAATGTTTCCCTCAACTTCAACCCTTTCCTAGAGAAAACCAAGCTGAAAGACGATGGTAGCAACTACACGGACTGGGTCCGTAACCTGAGGATTATCCTCATAGCTGCCAAGAAAGCATATGTCCTTGAAGCACCGCTAGGTGATGCACCTGTTTTCCTAGCAACTCAAGACGTTCTGAACGCCTGGCAGTCACGTAGTGATGATTACTCCCTGGTTCAGTGCGGCATGCTTTACAGCTTAGAACCGGGGCTCCAAAAGCGTTTTGAGCAGCACGGAGCATATGAGATGTTCCAAGAGCTGAAAATGGTTTTCCAAGCTCATGCCCGGGTCGAGAGATATGAAGTCTCCGACAAGTTCTACAGTTGTAAGATGGAGGAGAATAGTTCCGTCAGTGAACACATACTCAAAATGTCTGGGTTGCACAACCGCTTGTCTCAGCTGGGAGTTAATCGCCCGGATGACGCGGTCGTTGACAGAATCCTTCAGTCGCTCCCACCTAGCTACAAGAGCTTTGTGATGAACTTCAATATGCAGGGGATGGAAAAGACCATTCCTGAGGTATATTCAATGCTGAAATCAGCGGAGGTGGAGATCAAAAAGGAACATCAAGTGTTGATGGTGAATAAAACCACTAAGTTCAAGAAAGGCAAGGGTAAGAAGAACTTCAAGAAAGACGGCAAGGGAGTTGCCGCGCCCGGTAAGCAAGCTGCCGGGAAGAAGACAAAGAATGGACCCAAGCATGAGACTGAGTGCTTTTATTGCAAGGGAAACGGTCACTGGAAGCGGAACTTCCCCAAGTACTTAGCGGATAAGAAGGCCGGCAATACCAAAGGTATATGTGATATACATGTTATAGATGTGTACCTAACCAGCGCTCGTAGTAGCTCCTGGGTATTTGATACCGGTGCGGTTGCTCATATTTGTAACTCAAAGCAGGAGCTGCGGAATAAGCGGAGACTGGCGAAGGACGAGGTGACGATGCGCGTCAGGAATGGTTCCAAGGTCGATGTGATCGCCGTCGGCACGCTACCTCTACATTTACCTACGGGACTAGTTTTAAACCTCAATAATTGTTATTTAGTGCCAGCATTGAGCATGAGCATTGTATATGGATCTCGTTTAATGCGAGATGGCTACTCATTTAAATCCGGGAATAATGGTTGTTCTATTTATATGAGAGATATGTTTTATGGTCATGCCCCGCTGGTGAATGGTTTATTCTTAATGAATCTCGAATGTGATGTTACACATATTCATAGTGTGAATGCCAAGAAATGTAAGGTTGATAATGATAGTCCCACATACTTGTGGCACTGCCGCCTTGGTCACATTGGTGTCAAACGCATGAAGAAACTCCATGCAGATGGACTTTTGGAGTCTCTTGATTATGAATCATTTGACACGTGCAAACCATGCCTCATGGGCAAAATGACCAAGACTTCGTTCTCCGGAACAGTGGAGCGAGCAACCAACTTATTGGAAATCATACATACTGATGTGTGCGGTCCAATGAGAGTTGAGGCTCGCGGTGGCTATCGTTATGTTCTCACCCTCACTGATGACTTGAGTAGATATGGGTATGTCTACTTAATGAAACACAAGTCTGAGACCTTTGAAAAGTTCAAGGAATTTCAGAGTGAGGTTGAGAATCAACGTGATAGGAAAATAAAGTTCTTATGATCAGATCGTGGAGGGGTATATTTGAGTCACGAATTTGGCACACACTTAAGGAAATGTGGAATTGTTTCACAACTCACGCCGCCTGGAACACCACAGCCTAATGGTGTGTCCGAACGTCGTAATCGCACTCTATTGGATATGGTGCGATCCATGATGTCTCTTACTGATCTACCGCTATCATTCTGGGGTTATGCTTTAGAGACTGCCGCATTCACTTTAAATAGGGCTCCGTCGAAATCCGTTGAGACGACACCGTATGAATTATGGTTTGGAAAGAAACCTAAGCTGTCGTTTCTTAAAGTTTGGGGATGCGATGCTTATGTCAAGAAACTTCAACCTGAAAAGCTCGAACCCAAGTTGGAAAAATGCGTCTTCATAGGATACCCTAAGGAAACCATTGGGTATACCTTGTACCTCAGAGCCGAAGGCAAGATCTTCGTTGCCAAGAACGGGTACTTTCTGGAGAAAGAGTTTCTCTCGAAAGAAGTAAGTGGGAGGAAAGTGGAACTTGATGAGATGACCCCTCTCGAACCAGAAAGTAGCGCAGCACAAGAAAATGTTTATGTGGTGCCTGCACCGACTAGAGAGGAAGTTAATGATGACGATCATGATCAAGTTACGACTGAACTTCGTAGGTCCACAAGGACACGTTCCGCACCAGAGTGGTACGGCAACCCTGTCCTGGAAATCATGTTGTTGGACAACGGTGAACCTTCGAACTATGAAGAAGCAATGGCGGGTCCAGATTCCAACAAATGGCTTGAAGCCATGCAATCCGAGATAGGATCCATGTATGAAAACAAAGTGTGGACTTTGACAGACTTGCCCGATGATCGGCGAGCGATAGAAAATAAATGGATCTTTAAGAAGAAGACAGACGCGGATGGAAATGTTACCATCTATAAAGCTCGACTTGTCGCTAAGGGTTATCGACAAGTTCAAGGAGTTGACTACGATGGGACCTTCTCACCCGTAGCGAAGCTGAAGTCCGTCTGAATCATGTTAGCAATGGCCGCATTCTACGATTATGAAATATGGCAAATGGACGTCAAAACGGCATTCCTTAACGGCTTCCTTAAGGAAGAATTGTATATGATGCAGCCGGAAGGTTTTGTCGATCCTAAGAATGCTGACAAAGTATGCAAGCTCCAGCGCTCAATCTATGGGTTGGTGCAGGCATCTCGGAGTTGGAACATTCGCTTTGATGAGATGATCAAAGCGTTTGGGTTTACACAGACTTATGGAGAAGCCTGTATTTACAAGAAAGTGAGTGGGAGCTCCGTAGCATTTCTCATATTATATGTGGATGACATACTATTGATGGGAAATGATATAGAATTCTTGGAAAGTATAAAGGCCTACTTGAATAAGTGTTTTTCAATGAATGACCTTGGAGAAGCTGCTTACATATTAGGCATCAAGATCTATAGAGATAGATCGAGACGCCTCATAGGTCCTTCACAAAGCACATACCTTGACAAGATATTGAAGAAGTTCAATATGGATCAGTCCAAGAAGGGGTTCTTGCCTGTATTGCAAGGTGTGAGATTGAGCACGGCTCAATGCCCGACCACGGCAGAAGATAGAGAAAAGATGAGTGTCGTCCCCTATGCCTCGGCCATAGGGTCTATTATGTATGCCATGATGTGTACCAGACCTGATGTAAACCTTGCCGTAAGTTTGGTAGGAAGGTACCAAAGTAATCCCGACATGGAACACTGGACAGCGGTCAAGAACATCCTGAAGTACCTGAAAAGGACTAAGGATATGTTTCTCGTTTATGGAGGTGACGAAGAGCTCGTCGTAAAGGGTTACGTCGATGCTAGCTTCGACACAGATCTGGATGACTCTAAGTCACAAACCGGATACGTGTATATTTTGAATGGTGGGGCAGTCAGCTGGTGCAGTTGCAAGCAAAGCATCGTGGCGGGATCTACATGTGAAGCGGAGTACATGGCAGCCTCGGAGGCAGCACATGAAGCAATCTGGATGAAGGAGTTCATTGCCGTCCTAGGAGTTATTCCCAATGCATCGGGGCCGATGACTCTCTTCTGTGACAACACTGGAGCTATTGCCCTTGCCAAGGAGCCCAGGTTTCACAAGAAGACCAGGCACATCAAGCGTCGCTTCAACTCCATTCGTGAAAATGTTCAAAATGGAGACATAGATATTTGTAAAGTACATACAGATTTGAATGTCGCAGATCCGTTGACTAAACCTCTTCCACGGGCAAAACATGATCAACACTAGAACTCTATGGGTGTACGATTCATCACAATGTAACTAGATTATTGACTCTAGTGCAAGTGGGAGACTGTTGGAAATATGCCCTAGAGGCAATAATAAAATGGTTATTATTATATTTCCTTGTTCATGATAATTGTCTATTGTTCATGCTATAATTGTGTTATCCGGAAATCATAATACATGTGTGAACACATAGAGCATAACATGTCCCTAGTAAGCCTCTAGTTGACTAGCTCGTTGATCAATAGATGGTTACGGTTTCCTGACCATGGACATTGGATGCCATTGATAACGGGATCACATCCTTAGGAGAATGATGTGATGGACAAGACCCGATCCTAAGCATAGCACTAGATCGTGTAGTTCATTTGCTGAAGCTTTTCTAATGTCAAGTATCATTTCCTTAGACAATGAGATCGTGCAACTCCCGGATACCGTAGGAATGCTTTGGGTGTACCAAACGTCACAACGTAACTGGGTGGCTATAAAGGTGCACCACAGGTATCTCCGAAAGTGTCTGTTGGGTTGGCTCGGATCGAGACTGGGATTTGTCACTCCGTATGACGGAGAGGTATCTCTGGGCCCACTCGGTATTGCATCATCATAATGAGCTCAATGTGACTAAGTAGTTAGTCACGGGATCATGCATTACGGAATGAGTAAAGTGACTTGCCCGTAACGAGATTAAACGAGGTATTGGGATACCGACGATCGAATCTCGGGCAAGTAACGTACTGATTGACAAAGGGAATTGTATACGGGATTGCTTGAATCCTCGACATCGTGGTTCATCCGATGAGATCATCGTGGAACATGTGGGAGCCAACATGGGTATCCAGATCCCGCTGTTGGTTATTGGCTAGAGAGGTGTCTCGGTCATGTCTGCATGATTCCCGAACCCGTAGGGTCTACACACTTAAGGTTCGATGACGCTAGGGTTATAAGGAAGGTTTGTATGTGATTACCGAATGTTGTTCGGAGTCCCGGATAAGATCCCGGACGTCACGAGGAGTTTCGGAATGGTCCGGAGGTAAAGATTTATATATGGGAAGTCACCATACGGTCACCGGAAATATTCGGGGGTATACCGGTATTGTACCGGGACCACCGGAAGGGTTCCGGTGGTCCACCGGGAGGGTCCACCTGCCCCGGAGGGCCTTATGGGCTGTAGGTGGAAGGGAACCAGCCCTTAGTGGGCTGGGCGCCAAACCCCCTAGGGCCCATGTGCCTAGGGTTTGGGGGAAACCCTAAAGGGGGGCGCCCCCCCCCTTGCTTGGGGGGCAAGCCACCTCCCCCTTGGCTGCCACCCCCCCTCTAGATCCCATCTAGAGTGGCCGGCCCCCTTCCCCCTTCTCCCTATAAATAGAGGGGTGAGGGGAGGGCTGCAGCACCACATCCAAGGCGAAGCCCCTCCCCTCCCCAACACCTCTCCTCCTCCGCGTGTGCTTGGCGAAGCCCTGCCGGAGAACTGTCACTCCACCACCACCACGCCGTCGTGCTGCTGTTGGAGCCTTCTTCCTCTACCTCTCCCTCCTCCTTGCTGGATCAAGGTGTGGGAGACGTCACCGCTCCGTACGTGTGTTGAACGCGGAGGTGCCGTCCGTTCGGCGCTTGGATCATCGATGATTTCTATCATGACGAGTACGACTCCATCAACCCCGTTCTCTTGAACGCTTCCGCTCGCGATCTACAAGGGTATGTAGATGCACTCCTCCCCTCTCATTGCTAGTAAATTCCCTAGATTGATCTTGGTGATGCGTAGAAAATTTTAATTTATGCTACGATCCCCAACACTTGATGCATAAGGTGGCTAGCGGGTGTCTGTCTCTCCGACTTTAGTCGGATCGGATTCGATGAAGAGGGTCCTTATGAAGGGTAAATAGCAATTGGCATATCACCGTTGTGGCTTTTGTGTAGGTAATAAACTTTCTTGCTAGAAACCCATAGCAGCCACGTAAAACATGCAACAACAATTAGAGGACGTCTAACTTGTTTTTGCAGGGTATGCTATGTGATGTGATATGGCCAAAAGGATGTGATGAATTATATATGTGATGTATGAGATTGATCATGTTCTTGTAATAGGAATCACGACTTGCATGTCGATGAGTATGACAACCGGCAGGAGCCATAGGAGTTGTCTTAATTTATTGTATGACCTGCGTGTCAATGAAAAACGCCATGTAATTACTTTACTTTATTGCTAACCGTTAGCCATAGTAGTAGAAGTAATAGTTGGCGAGACAACTTCATGAAGACACGACGATGGAGATCATGATGATGGAGATCATGGTGTCATGCCGGTGACAAAGGTGATCATGCCGCGCCTCGAAGATGGAGATCAAAGGCGCAAGATGATATTGGCCATATCATGTCACTTTATGATTTGCATGTGATGTTTGTCATGTTTACATCTTATTTGCTTAGAACGACGGTAGCATAAACAAGATGATCCCTCACTAAATTTGCAAGAGACGTGTTCCCCCTAACTGTGCACCGTTGCGAAGGTTCGTTGTTTTGAAGCACCACGTGATGATCGGGTGTGATAGATTCTAACATTTGCATACAACGGGTGTAAGCCAGATTTACACATGCGAAACACTTAGGTTGACTTGACAAGCCTAGCATGTACAGACATGGCCTCAGAACACAAGAGACCGAAAGGTCGAACATGAGTCGTATAATAGATACGATCAACATGGAGATGTTCACCGATGATGACTAGTCCGTCTCACGTGATGATCGGACACGGCCTAGTTGACTCGGATCATGTATCACTTAGATGACTAGAGGGATGTCTATCTGAGTGGGAGTTCGTTAAATAATTAGATGAACTTAATTATCATGAACATAGTCAAAAGGTCTTTGCAAATTATGTCGTAGCTTACGCTTTAGTTCTACTGTTTAAGATATGTTCCTAGAGAAAAATTTAGTTGAAAGTTGATAGTAGCAATTATGCGGACTGGGTCCGTAAACTGAGGATTGTCCTCATTGCTGCACAGCAGGCTTATGTCCTTAATGCACCACTCGGTGTGCTGAACCTCGAGCGTCTTTTGTGGATGTTGCGAACATCTGACATACACGTTTTGATGACTAAGTGATAGTTCAGTGCGTAATGTTGAACGGTTTAGAATTGAGGCACCGAAGACATTTTGAAACATCGCGGAACATATGAGATGTTCGAAGAGCTGAAATTGGGATTTTAGGCTCGTGCCCACATCAAGAGGTATGAGACCTCTGACAAGTTTCTTAAGCCTGCAAACTAAGGGAGAAAAGCTCAACCGTTGAGCATGTGCTCAGATTGTCTAAGTACTACAATCGCTTGAATCGAGTGGGAGTTAATCTTCCAGATGAGATAGTGATGGTTCTCCAAAGTCACTGCCACCAAGCTACTATAGCTTCGTGATGAACTATAACAAATCAGGGATAGATATGATGATCCTTCAGCTATTCGTGATGTTTGACACCACGAAAGTAGAAATCAAGTAGGAGCATCAATTGTTGATGGTTAGTAAAACCACTAGTTTCAAGAAGGGCAAGGGAAAGAAGGGATACTTCATGAAACGGCAAATCAGTTGCTGCTCTAGTGAAGAAACCCAAGGTTGAACCCAAACCCGAGACTAAGTGCTTCTGTAATGAGGGGAACGGTCGCTGAAGCAGAACTACCCTAGATACTTGGTAGATGAGAAGGCAGGCAAGGTCGACAGAAGTATATTGGATATACATTATATTAATGTGTACTTTACTAGTACCCCTAGTAGCACTAGGGTATTAGATACCGGTTCGGTTGCTAAGTGATGGTATCTCGAAATAAAAGGCTACGGAATAAACGGAGACTAGCTAAAGGTGAGATGACGATATGTGTTGGAAGTGTTTCCAAGGTTGATGTGATCAAACATCACACGCTCCCTCTACCATCGAGATTGGTGTTAAACCTAAATAATTGTTATTTGGTGTTTGCGTTGAGCATAGACATGATTGGATTATGTTTATCGCAATACGGTAATTCATTTAAGGAGAATAATGGTTGCTCTGTTTATTTGAGTAATACCTTCAGTGGTCTTGCACCTAAAATGAATGGTTTATTGAATCTCGATCGTAGTGATACACATGTTCATAGTAATGATAGTACCACATACTTGTGGCACTGCCATTTGAGTCATATTGGTATAAAACGCATGAAGAAGCTCCATGTTGATGGATCTTTGGATTCACTCATTTTTGAAAAGATTGAGACATGCGAACCATGTCTATTGGTAGATATGCATGAAGAAACTCCATACAAATTGATTGTTTGGACTCGCTTGATTTTGAATCACTTGAGACATGCAAATCATACCACATGGGCAAGATGACTGAAAGGCCTCATTTTCAGTAAGATGAATCAAGAGAGCAACTTGTTGGAAGTAATACATTTGATGTGTGCAGTCCAATGAGTGCTGAGGCACGCAGTGGATATCGTTATGTTATTACTTCACAGATGATTTGAGTAGATGCTGAGAATATTTACTTGATGAAACACAAGTCTGATTTATTGAAAGGTTCAAGTAATTTCAGAGTGAAGTTGAAGATCGTCATGACAAGAGGATGAAATGTCTATGATATGATCATAGAGATATCTGAGTTACGAGTTTGGCACACAATTAAGACATTGTGGAAATTGTTTCACAACTAATACCGCCTGGAACACCGTAGTGTGATGGTGTGTCCGAACATCATAACTGCACCCTATTGGATATGGTGCATACCATGATGTCTCTTATCGAATTACCACTATCGTTTATGGGTTAGGCATTAGAGACAACCGCATTCAATTTAAATAGGGCACCACGCAATTCCGTTGAGACGACACCGTATGAACTATGGTTTAGAGAAACCTAAGCTGTCGTTTCTTGAAAGTTTGGGGCTGCGACGCTTATGTGAAAAAGTTTCAGGCTGATAAGCTCGAACCCAAAGCGGATAAATGCATCTTCATAGAATACACAAAACAGTTGGGTATACCTCCTATTTCAGATCCGGAAGCAAAAGTGATTGTTTCTATAAACGGGTCATTTCTCGAGGAAAAGTTTCTCTCGAAAGAATTGAGTGGGAGGATGGTGGAGACTTGATGAGGTTATTGAACCGTCACTTCAACTAGTGTGTAGCAGGGCACAGGAAGTTGTTCCTATGGCACCTACACCAATTGAAGTAGAAGCTGATGATAGTGATCATGAAACTTCAGATCAAGTCACTACCAAATCTCGTAGGTCGACAAGGATGTGTACTACTTCATATTGGTACGGTAATCCTGTCTTGGAAGTCATGTTGCTAGACAACAATGAACCTACGAGCTATGGAGAAACGATGGTGGGCCCAGATTCCGATGAATGGCTCGAGGCCATAAAATCCGAGAGAGGATCCATGTATAAAAACAAAGTATAGACTTTGGAAGAACTACTTGATGGTCGTAAGGCTGTTGGGTGCAGATGGATTTTAAAAGGAAGACGGAAAATGATGGTAAGTGTCACCATTAAGAAAGCTCGACTTGTCGTTAAGATGTTTTCCGACAAGTTCAAGGAGTTGACTACGATGAGATTTTCTCACTCGTAGCGATGCTAAGAGTCTGTTGGAATTATATTAGCAGTTACTGCATTATTTATGAAATCTTGCAGATAGGATGTCAAAACATTGTTTCCTCGACTATTTTCTTGAGGAAAGGTTGTATGTGATACAACCAGAAGATTTTGTCAATCCTGAAAGATGCTAACAAGTATGCAAAGCTCCAGCAATCCTTCTAAGGACTGGAGTAAGCATCTCGGAGTTGGAATGTACGCTTTGATGAGATGATCAAAGATTTTGGGTTTATACAAAGTTTATGAGAAACTTATATTTCCAAAGAAGTGAGTGGGAGCACTATAGAATTTTGATGAGTATATGTTGTTAACATATTGTTGATCAGAAATGATGTAGAATTTCTGGAAAGCATACAGGGTTATTTGAAAAGTGTTTTTCAATGGAAAACCTGGATTAAGCTACTTGAACATTGACCATCGAGATCTATAAAGATAGATCAAAAACGCTTAATAGTACTTTCAAATGAATACATACCGTGACAAGATTTTGAAGGAGTTCAAAATAGATCAGCAAAGAAGGAGTTCTTGGCTGTGTTATAAGGTGTGAGTATTGAGTAAGACTCAATACCTGACCACGGCAGAAGCGAGAGAAAGGACGAAGGTCGTCCCCTATGCTTTAAGACGTAGGCTCTACAGTATGCTATGCTGTGTACCACACCTGAAGTGTGCCTTGCCATGAATTAGTCAAGGGGTACAAGAGTGATCCAGGAATGGATCACATGACAGCGGTCGAACTTATCCTTAGTAACTAGTGGACTAAGGAATTTTCTCGATTATGGAGGTGGTAAAAGAGTTTGTCGTAAAGGGTTACGTCGATGCAAACTTTGACGCTAATCCGGATGACTCTAAGTAGTAAACTGGATTCGTATAGTAGAGCAGTTATTTGGAATAGCTCCAAGTAGCACGTGGTAGCTGCATCTACAAGATGACATAGAGATTTGTAAAGCACACACGGATCTGAATGTTGCAGACCCGTTGACTAATAACCTCTCTCATAAGCGAGATATGAACAAACCCCATGGGTGTTGGATTCATTACAATCACATAGTGATGTGAACTAGATTATTGACTCTAGTGCAAGTGGGAGACTGTTGGAAATATGCCCTAGAGGCAATAATAAAATGGTTATTATTGTATTTCCTTGTTCATGATAATTGTCTATTGTTCATGCTATAATTGTATTAACTGGAAACCATAATACATGTGTGAATACATAGACCACAACATGTCCCTAGTAAGCCTCTAGTTGGCTAGCTCGTTGATCAATAGATGGTTATGGTTTCTTGACCATGGACATTGGATGTCATTGATAACGGGATCACATCATTAGGAGAATGATGTGATGGACAAGACCCAATCCTAAGCATAGCACAAGATAGTGTAGTTCGTTTGCTAAGAGCTTTTCTAATGTCAAGTATCGTTTCCTTAGACCATGAGATTATGCAACTCCCGGATAACGTAGGAACGCTTTGGGTGTACCAAACGTCACAACGTAACTGGGTGGCTATAAAGGTGCATTACAGGTATCTCCGAAAGTGTTTGTTGGGTTGGCATGAATCGAAACTGGGATTTGTCACTCCGTATGACGGAGAGGTATCTCTGGGCCCACTCGGTAATGCATCATCATAATGAGCTCAATGTGACTAATGAGTTAGCCACGGGATCATGCGTTACAGAACGAGTAAAGAGACTTGCCGGTAACGAGATTAAACGAGGTATTGGGATACCGACGATCGAATCTCGGGCAAGTAACATACCGATAGACAAAGGGAATTGTATACGGGATTGATTGAATCCTCGACATCATGGTTCATCCGATGAGATCATCGTGGAACATGTGGGAGCCAATATGGGTATCTAGATCCCGCTATTGGTTATTGGCCGGAGAGGTGTCTCGGTCATGTCTGCATGGTTCCCGAACCAGTAGGGTCTACACACTTAAGGTTCTGTGACGCTAGAGTTGTTATGGGAAATAGTATGTGGTTACCGAAGGTTGTTCGGAGTCCCGGATAGGATCCCGGACGTCATGAGGAGTTCCGGAATGGTCCGGAGGTAAAGATTTATATATGGGAAGTCATCATACGGTCACCGGATGTATTCGGGGGTATGCCGGTATTGTACCGGGGCCTCCGAAGGGGTTCCGGGGGTCCACCGGGAGGGTCCACCTCCCCCGGAGGGCCTTATGGGCTGTAGGTGGAAGGGAACCAGCCCCTAAGTGGGCTGGGCACCAACCTCCCCCTAGGGCCCATGCGCCTAGGGTTGGGGGAAACCCTGGAGGGGGCACCCCCCTTGACTTGGGGGGCAAGCCACCCTCCCTGGCCGCCGCCCCTCCCACCAGATGGGATCTAAGGGGCTGGCCCCCCTCTCCCTTGCCCCTATATATAGTGGAGGGGTTGGAGGGCAGCCGCACCCCCTGGCTTGGCGCAGCCCTCCCTCCTCATACACCTCCTCCTCCTCCTCCGTAGTGCTTAGCGAAGCTCTGCCGGAGAACCACGAGCTCCATTGCCACCACGCCGTCGTGCTGCTGGAGTTCTCCCTCAACTTCTCCTCTCCCCTTTCTGGATCAAGAAGGAGGAGACGTCCCCGGGCTATACGTGTGTTGAACGCGGAGGCGCCGTCCGTTCGGCGCTAGATCGGATCTTCCGCGATTTGAATCGCCGCGAGTACGACTCCATCAACCGCGTTCTTGTAACGCTTCCGCTTAGCGATCTTCAAGGGTATGAAGATGCACTCCCTCTCTCTTGTTGCTAGCATCTTCTAGATTGATCTTGGTGAAACGTAGGAAAATTTTGAATTATTACTACGTTCCCCAACACATGGCAAGTTCCATCTTGTGTCCAACCCAAATTAGATCGATGCATGAAATGGTTGCCCTAGCTTGTATTTAATAGTAGTTTGGATTGTGTCTAATTATCCGAACCTTGCCTATTATCGAGCCCTCTGGGGCTAGTACTCTGTTTGATTCCATCTATGGGAACTGCTGCTACTTTTGTGTGCCCGTGAATCATGTGAGAACCATCGTAATTGTTGTCGAAACAGATGCGTCCTCACTAGTTTTTCATGAATATGGCATGGTAGGACATGAGTTGTCACGGTTTATCATACGAGCAGTGTGTGTTTGATGAAATAGAGTACTCATTCGAGAACTGTGCGTCGACGTATATATAAGTACTTGTAAATAGTGTTGGTGCTACCCCACTTGTAAGCAGTTGTGCAAAACACGGCACATTGGCTTAGCTCGCTTCAACCCAAGGCTATCGACCAGCTAACAATCAATAATCTGTTGTTTGACATATAAGCAACTACGTATCTTGTTACAGTGGTTCATGAAGTTAATTGAGGCCGCAATGTAAATTCCGAACGTTAACACGCTAGTCCAGCGTTCATGTGGAACACTCACATTGAACTCGGCTTCATAAAAAACTTGAAAAGCATAAGTTAAGAAATTTTATACATCTCAATGATTCATAGAACATAACAAACATATACTAGTTCACAGCAAAAGTGAAAGTTGTGAGAAGGTTTACAAATCAGGAAAAATCAAGCAAGGCTTCTCTGAGCAAAGGGCCTACAGGCATGCTTAAATTTCCTGGAGTTCACTCTACTTTTTTCTTGTTGCCACCATCAAGGGTTAGGTTCTCTCATTCCAGAATAACCAATTATAATTGTGTCCTCAGCTGGAAAGCTAAACTGAACCATGTAGTGTACTGACCAGCTGAAATTCTCGTGCATTCCACTAAATTTAAGCACCACTATTTGCAGAAATAAGCAGACCACAATGCCTCTTGTCCGCGCACCTGTCCCAAAAACCTCCCTACAGCCGTGCCAGCTAGTCCTCGATCCATGGATGAACTGGTAGAAAGTGCATTCCGGACTAGGATGCAGTTGTTTTCGCTCTTCCCTGCACTGCAATCAGGAAGTAAAACGTACGAATCAACTTCTTTTAGATTGCGTTGGTCATTCTACCTAGTTACTACCAATGTAGGAATACCTGGAACACTGGTGGTTAGAGGACGGCAGCTAGGAATAACCATCTCATTTTGTGGAGTTGTACTAAAACTAAGGTGTGTACTTTTCATTGCACAGATAGAAACGATCTGGAGACAGACATCCCTGTTTGCGCAAATACGAAATACGGTTATTTCAACAGCGACATATATTTGCAGTGGCGTATGATTAACAACAGCATCTATTGTGTTATAATTGGCACTAGATTGACAGTATGAAAGGACCCTTAAGTAAGTAGCATCACATCACATCAACACTGCCACTAGATTAACATGCAGAACAATAGCATGAGTGTAGCACATGGTGAGTAAATGTGCAATCAAATTTGTGCAGTTCCACTGGGATGAAGCAATGTTAGCGGTGTGAGATTTAAGTGTAATTGCAAAATAACAATTCATGGGAAATAAAGCAAGATGGAAGCACTTCATAAAATGGTGATGGCATTGCTTCAATTTATCGACGGCACTAGACCATTACTTATAGTGACATTAGGTGTCATTGCTTAATGCTTCATGTGATTTTACATTAACGGTAGCGATATGGGCGTAGGGACAGCAGGGGCATAAAGTGATGAGGCAGATGTGGTTGCCGAGAGCGGCAAAAACTCAGGCAGCATGTCTGCATTTGTCCCATTTTTTATCTCCTCGGCGACATTTTCCTATGTGCGCACAGGAAATCTAGACCTGCTCATTCTCATTTGTGTTGTCCCCCAACACCCCTCACTTTCTTTCCTTTATCTACCAAGAGATAGGTCCACTCCCCCACCCTTCTCCATCCACCATGCTTTCTTCACCTTTTCAACCAAGAGACCGGTTGGGTAGCCAGCATCTACTACTTTCCCCCATTTCATCTTAGAACCAAGTCCTAGATTCATGCTACAGCTTTCCCACTTTCTTCCCTGTTTGAACCAACTCTTAGATTCGACTGTATGAACTAGCTTTACCTCTAATAATAGTAAAAGTCTAGGTGCCTTTGGAACAGCCGACGGAAGTACAAAAAGATCCCCAGGCAACCATGTGGGGAGCTGGGGCAGTAGAGCAAGGCAGGTTTTGAAGGAATATATACCTGAGGGTCGTCGGCATGTGGCAAACACGGCGTCGGGAGGCTGCATCTTGGCCACAATACTGCAGGGAGGAAGAAGGGGTCGGAGGCCCTCTCGAGCCGGCTCTCTCTCGGTGAGAACAGCACGGTCGCCGATCGGGACACGCGGGCAGCCGTTGGTCTCATCCCTCGTCGCCGACGACGGCGTGAACGATGCACCTACACCCCTCCCCTGGCCAAGGTGGTCCGGCCGGGTTTGTGACCAGCCGTGAGCAGAGGGAGAGTGTGGCCAGCTATGTCTTGCTTAGATCTGGAGAGCATGAGAGAGTAAAAGAAAGGAACCCTAGTAAAGCAAGCAATAAGGCTCCTTCTTATATATATAGTGGAGTGATTTTGTTGTACCAGCTTCAAAAAAATGCGCTCCTACGTGCACCCGCGAGTGGGTGTGAGAGAACTAGTGCGTGCGTGCACCGCTTCTCTTCGTGAGAGTACAATATACTATGCCCAAAGAACGTTCGCCACAAGAGTAATAGTATAAGTGTGTGATGTGTGAGCTAAAATAAAAGGTGTGCGACGTCTTCGTTTAGAAGTTCTGAGGGTAGGGTGTGAAGAGCACATATGTGTGTGACATCTACCTGCAGATAGACGGTGGGTGCGAGAGGACTCGGGAGAGTCGTGACTCGTGAGGGTGTGTGTGTGCGTGAGAGAGAGGGGGCACGTATCAATGCAATGCATGTGTCCGTAAATCATTATCCGACAAACGTTCGCCACAAGCCGCTTCCTGACGAACGCCATAAGAACCGTTAGATCGGCATTCGAGAGTGTCAGTTTTTCCATGTCATTTAACAGAACAACCACTCCTCCTACACACAAATCTTCCACGTGAGTGTTAGCAACTGTCATATGCTCCTCCCTCCGTTCCAAAATGTAGTGCATATAGCTTTATTGAAAATTCGAACCTCGCAAACTTTTACCGAGTTTTTGTGTACCAAAATGCACATATAGAATACCCAGTATATATCATTTCATTCATCTTCGAGAGGTAACTATAAAGATGGGGGAGGAGTCTACAAAGAAAGACCGTCGCATGACCTGCAGCAATTTCAACCATCCTTTGGTGTGGAGGAATATCATAGGAACTCAATATGATATGATTTTTATAAGAATTTTTCCTTTAGAGCCAATTGGTTCATAGGAAGAGATTCATATACTCCTTATTTCAAAGGAAATAAACATGATATCATTTTTATAGCTTTAGAGGCACTTGTTTCACATGAATGGATTCCTAGATGCTCCCATAATTTCAAAGGAAAATAAACATTAGCGTATATTCCATAGGAAAGTTCCTATGATGTGAACCAAATGACATCTCTTTTCTAATCCCTCCTCATAGGAATAGAGATACATGTCGTCTCTAGATTCAATAGAAAAAGTTCCTATGATGTGAACCAAATGCCATCTGTTTTCCAATCCCAACTCATAGGAATTGAGATACATGTCATCTCTTTCCCTACAACTTCCATGTATACATCTTCTATTCCTAAATAGCTAGTACAACTCACTAGTAGCTTTTTCCTAGACATGCAACTATGGCACAAGAACACGTCATGCATGCAAGTCATAAATCACATTGTTTTTGTACTCTATGCATGCAAGCACCACATCACCAATTCGTGCATGTTACTCATAAGTTATTTCTTGCATTAAATTTTGTATTGACAATGTATGTGCTGGTCACGTGCACACATATGTAGTGCACATTCACATTTTTGTTAGAAATGTCATTATTTTAACTGCAATTCATTTTTTCTCTTTGTACTCCCTTCATCTAGGTGTGTAAGTCATCTTCCGAAAACCAAATAATCCCAAAACACTTAGGCACGGTACATTAACTCCCGCCTCGTTTCATGTTTCGTGACATATCAACCAATAAGAGATGTGGGCCATGCATGCTTTCAATGGCTTATGACTTTCAAACATGACCTCCAGTGGCTAACTCATTACATGGAATGCTATTAACTAGCAAAAAAACCTAAGATGACTTATACACCTAGACGGAGGGAGTATTACATTTTCATTTTAAGCATACATTCACTTCCCATTAGTTATAGATGTTTTTGGAGGAACTTTTATGCATTATCTATACCCCTATATAGTGTGTGAATAACTTTGAAAGATGGTCGTTGGATGAAGCTAATCCGACAGTGCAGAGATGGCAAATCTGAGCACTACCGGCCGTTGGATATCATCAACATTCCACCAGATTCTGCCACATGTACAATCTAGAAGACTCCATGGTTGAACTTAAGCATAATGCACAAACCTCAAAACACAAGCACTTCTCGTTTGTTCTAGAATCTTCCGTATCATAATTGCCCAAACTTTTTTTTTAAACGAATTGCCATTATTTGTTTTTTACTTTATGCTTTACAGTGCACAATCCCATGAATCTTAACCTTTTTTATAAAACTAATTGATTTTGAATGAGATGAACTATAAGAACTAATCAAACATCTACATCATGCATATATGACTCAAAGCTTAAATGCTATAGTGTGTATTTATTCATAATTTGGTTTTCAAATCTCATGCACTCAATGCAGGTGTACCTTAGTAGTTTTGAGTAGAGTAGAAAATTTCACGCGGCTGTGGGTATATCAAAATGCAGGGCCCATGCATCATTGCCTTTCGGTCGAACCTACGTCCACAATTTTTTGTACGTATATCTCCACTGGTCCCTGAACCCAAAATGATACATCGTTCCCGTAAAACCAAGCAGCCCACACATATTAAGGCGTCGACTTGAACTCAATCCCTCTCCCGTTTACTACGACGTGGCCCCGCACGCCGTAGTACTCCTACAAACCCTACCGCCGCACGCATCGTCGGTTTTCTTCAAGAGGACGAGGGAGAAGCGGATTTGTAGTGGAGGCGCTTTAAAAAAAGGATTTGTAGTGGAGGCCCCTACCTTAGGGTGCCCTAGGTAGCTGCCGCACGCATCATTAGTTTTCTCTTTTCTTTATGCTCTTGCGCCCTATAGTGAAATGATGTTTTCTTCGTCCATCCAGCTCAATGCGGGAAAGGTGGGGCTTTGTGATTTGACCCCTCATCGCTCATTTACTACTACTGTGGCGCTACGACCGGGGTGCCTCCAAGTGTCGGTGTCAAAACCCGTGGATCTCGGGTAGGGGTCCCGAACTGTGCGTCTAAGGCGGATGGTAACAGGAGGTGGGGGACATGATGTTTACCCAGGTTCAGGCCCTCTCGATGGAGGTAATACCCTACTTCCTGCTTAATTGATCTTGCTGAAATGAGTATTACAAGAGTTGATCTACCACAAGATCATAGAGGCTAAAACCCTAGAAGCTAGCCTATGGTATGATTGTTGTTGTCCTACGGACTAAGCCCTCCGGTTTATATAGACACCGGAGGGGCTAGGGTTACACAGAGTCAGTTACAAGGGAGGAGATCTACATATATGTATTGCCAAGCTTGCCTTCCACGCCAAGGAGAGTCCCATCCGGACACGGGACGAAGTCTTCAATCTTGTATCTTCATAGTCCAACAGTCTTGCCAAAGGATATAGTCCGGCTGTCCGAGGACCCCCTAATCCAGGACTCCCTCAGTAGCCCCTGAACCAGGCTTCAATGATGATGAGTCCGACGCGCAGATTGTCTTCGGCATTGCAAGGCAGGTTCCTCCTCCGAATACTCCATAGAAGATTTTGAACACAAAGACAGTGTCCGGCTCTGCAAAACAAATTCCACATACCACCGTAGAGAGAATAATATTTCCACAAATCTAATCTGCTGACGCATTTTGCAGCATGACGTCACACCACGGCCCGGTCATTATTCGAACCGTTTTTCACAACCAGCCACTGCACATATCGCGAGGCGGTTTCCTTGGCACATCTCGTCGAAGCAGAGATCGTGTCCCCTTATCACGGGATTCTCATCAATACGGGTGTGGGTAACCCAATCGTGCCATCAATTATGGCGCTTGGGGAATAAGCGATTTTACCAGGTAAGTGGGGAGGCGCATCGCCTCTTCCGCCCTTATAAAGGGACAAGGATTCACCCTTTTTACCCACGTTTTCTTCCTCCTTGCTCATCCATTCTTGCGCACTCGAGCTCCAGTGCCAAAGTTCGCGTTTTTCTCGTCAAACCACTCAAAGCATGTCCGGAGCGGGAGGCAAGTGGATGGTCTCCTCCGTTACGGAGGAGAACATCACAAAGCTACGGGGAGCCGGATATCTAGCCGCGGATATCGCACACCGGCTGCCAGATGCGGGGCAGATCATCCCTATGCCAGAGCCCCATGAGAGGGTGGTTTTCCTAACCCACTTCGTCCGCGGACTGGGATTTCCCCTCCACCCGTTTGTCCGCGGGCTCATGTTCTACTACAGGCTGGATTTTCACGATCTGCCCCCAATTTCATCCTCAACATCTCGGCATTTATCGTCGTGTGCGGGGCCTTCCTCGGCATCAGGCCCCACTTCGGCCTGTGGCTGAAGACCTTCAATGTTAAACCGAAGGTGGTGGTCGGCCAGCAAGCGGAGTGCAGAGGCCCCATGGTGGGCAAAATGCCTAACGTCACCTGGCTCGAAGGCTCCTATGTGGAGACCATAAAGGGGTGGCAATCGGCGTGGTTCTACATCACCGAGCCGCGCGACACCAACTGGGTGGCGGCCCCCGAATTCCGATCCGGAATCCCCACGCGGCTCACCTCCTGGAAAGAGAAGGGCACATCCTGGGGTTCATCGGTGGAGCTGACCGGACTCCAGAAATGCATCAAAAACATGATGAGCAAGAAAATCAAGCTTGTCAACATGGTCCAGGTCATGCTCTTCCGCCGGATCCTCCCGTGTCAACGACGGGCATTCAATTTGTGGGAGTTCGACCTGGCCGAGCACCAGACGCTGCAAGAGCTCTTCGACCCGATGCACAAGGACGTGTGGAAGGTGTTGTTCAAGGGCGCCGAGGTACCTCCTCCCCTTACCGAGGACCGCGGACTTAGCGCAAAGCGCCCGGCCCGTCCGGTAAGTTTTCCATATCTCATAGGATGTTTATTTTCCCCAGTTTAATCATGTGCGGGATCTAAGCCTCCATGCCATTTAACAGGACTGGGTAGAGACAGCGGAGCAGATCGATTGCCCATCCCCCCTGCCTAAAGATGCTGCAGATGCTCTTCTCACGGAGATGCTGGTTCCGACGCCTTACGAGGTGCTGGTGAAGAAGCCCAAGAAGAAGGCCACGAGGACCCGAAAGGGTCTCCGGCGCAAGGTTATATCGGACTCATCGTCCAAAAACTCCGAGGCGCACTCTTCCCATGAAAACGAGAAGGAGGAAGAGGAAAGTTCTCCCCCCAGCCGGGGGAGACAAGAAAAGGAAGGCCGCCCCAACTGGGGAGGTCGAAGGGTCCAAGAAGGGAAGGACCCTCCTTCCAGACTGCTCCACGATGGCCGCCTACAACGACGATGAGTGGTTGCCCAAAGACAAGCCCCTGGCGAAGTCGTAAGTATCCGGATACCATAGTAATTCATGGTATGTTTTATTGCACTGCTTCTGATCATGCCGAACATGATTATGTAGTCCGTCCCGAGCCCATATCGATGTATCTTTGTCGGATGGTTCTTTGGACCCGTCGGATATGAATAGCGATTCACTTCCGACCGCCTCCACCCCTCGCCCTACGGACAACGTCGAGGTGTTGTCTCAAAGGGCACCGAGCCGAGGGGAGGTAGTCCTGGAGGCGTCTCAAGGCGACGTTCCTGACCCTGGGCACAAGGGGAGCAAGACTCCCATGGGCTCCGAATTCGGCCCCCAGCCGAACACTGCACCGGAACCTCCAGTGGTTCCGGACTCTGTCAGGCGACCCCCTGTGAAGAGGGGCAAGCCGCCTGTGCCGGTGGCCTCTGTCTATCCAGAGGCATCGGACAACTTGCTGGAAGCGCTTCACGGCGCTTCCATCGACGAAGAACACCGCACTATCATGAGTGCGGTGGTCAAGAAGGTTCAGTCCGCCAAGAGCGGCTGACTGAAGCCTGTGCCAGCCTCCTAACAGGCTTTGAGGTAAGTAACCAGATTACAAGTGAATATTACCGCATAGACACAAGCCCCTGATGCTCTGTTTGGCGTTTGCGAAGAAAGGCCGAATAGAGGATCACATAATAACCGCAGGAGTCTAATCGAAATATGTCTATGTGCATATGCAGGCTTCACTGCTAGCCGCTGCCGCACGTACTGTGGAGGTCGCTGCACTGAAGCGGGACCTTGACCGGTCCAAGGAAGAGCTCGGCCTTGCCAAAAGGCAGCTCGAAGA
This sequence comes from Aegilops tauschii subsp. strangulata, assembly GCF_002575655.3. Lineage (NCBI taxonomy): Eukaryota > Viridiplantae > Streptophyta > Magnoliopsida > Poales > Poaceae > Aegilops > Aegilops tauschii. Next base: position 163,250,134 of record NC_053039.3, on the reverse strand, counting down.
AAACAAAGATAAGTTATACCCCGTCTATATGGGATCGTCATGAATTTTGCCAGGGGCCACGACTGAAGTGGCGACCCTGAAGAAGGCGCTGTCCGAGGCCGAGGACAAGGCGGCCAAGGAGCGCATTGAGCGGGAAAAACAAGAGGCCCGGGTGGGCGAGGTGCAACAAGAGCTCCAGGCTCTTGTCAAAAAACACGAGTCCTTTGAGCTTGACTCTAAGACGCGAGAGTCCAAGCTTGCGAAGGCCCTCGAAAGTGCACAACATGCCAAGGCCGAAGCCCAAAAGGCCCTCCAGGAAATTGAGGCGGTTAAGAAGATAGCGACGGGTAAGGCATTCAGTATGCAAAGCAAGCATGTGAAAGAAAATTTCCTTTTACTTACCCGAGTCCGGAGCTCTCCAGGAGCATTCGCAGATCTACCCCGCAGTGTGTCAGATGCCGCGGAGTTCTACCGGGACGAGGAGGGGAGCTCCACGAAGAAGTTGTTCTGGTCTCAGTATACTGGGACCGAACACCCTATGCCCTTGAGCGACCAACTGAAGCAACTGGTCGAGCTCCACAAGGCGGCCGAACAGGCCATGAAGGGTCTTATAGTCCGGATGTGGCCTGGCGATCCCCTGCCTGATAGCTACTTCGGCCTAGTGAGGCGGCTTGTGAATGCCTGCCCACGGCTTGACGTCATAAAGCGGTATGTCTGCATCGAGGGAGCGCGCAGGGCTTTTGCCCGAGCAAAGGTCCACTGGGCGAAGCTGGATGCCGAGAAGCTGGTGAAGGAGGGGCCGCCGAAAGGCAAGGAGCATCGCCACCCCGAAATGTATTATAACAGTGTCCTGAAGGGTTCTCGCCTTGTGGCGGAGGAATGTGCTAAGGATGTAATATTCGAATGAATGTACTCATGCGACCCTGGAATATGAAACGAGTTCATTTGCGCTATGCAAGGCTTTTTAATTTAAAATATTACCTTCTGTGCAGCCGTTTATAAAATCCGAGAGTTGGCCAGTCGTCGGCTTCTGCCCCCATGTAACTAGTACTGAGGTGTTCGGGATAAACCTGAGCACTTTTTATCCCAATTTTGGGTCCTTCGAGGGAGGTGTTCATCACAATGAACCAGGCAATCGGACTATAAGGCTTTATCACTCTCACTTAGCCATAGAAGTCTACAATTTTAAATTTTGGCGAGGCCCCTAGTATTCGTAAGGCCGAATTTGGGGCGCTATATACGCCTAAGTCGGGCAAGGCCGACTCCTCGCCCGAGGCAGAAAAAATCTTTAAGGACTTGAGACCTCTCGAACAGCGACCAGCTCTCGCCTTATCATGACAGTCAGTTTTTCGCTTTCTCTACTGAGGTGCTCGTCCGGAAGAACCGGGACACAATCGCAGTAGTTCTCCCAGTGCTACCTTAGCCGATATTGCGGAACGTAAGGTACCAAAACATGGGAGCCGGGCAAACCCAACTATTGACCCAAGACATGATTCGGAGCTGATGCATATAATGCTATAAGTTCGGGGTGCCGCACTGTCGAAAGTGTTCGGACTTCTCACGCCGTATTATGGGGTATACTGAAGCCCCTGGCGTACTGGTCGTACCAAAATGTACGGGTGCAACTTGTCGTAAAGAAATAGACAAGAAAAAAGAAGGGTAATGCAATAATAGACTAATGCTATGCATTGTTATTTAAATAATACGTCGAAGCATACTGATACAAGTAGTGCAATAAGCAAAAAATAGGACTATTTGACATGTCCTATCCAAGGGCAAGCTGCGTATGGGTATTAAAAATGGGTGCTTCGATTGTTATCAGAGACCGCCTGGGGATTCCCTTGTACGTGTTAGCTTCTTGCCTCCTTGGTTGTTCCTTCCCGTAATGTGCCCAACAATCATACTGCCGAAAAGGGCTTCCAGAGAGTAAGGTCCTTCAAGAGAGAAAATGATAAAGGTATACAGCCCCTCGGGCGGTTGAGCCGCATTGTGGGACGTGCCCTGGTCGTGCCCCCGCCTATGCCCATGGTATTTTCAGTGCGTAATTATGTACGCGCGGCACGGATTTTGTCGCTTGACTGGGACTAGGACGGGGGCCGAATTGCTAGGCGAGCTCTGAACGTGACAGGCGATCCTGTTGCAGGTTACTCCGGACTCGGTTGACGGTATCCGGGGGCTTTATCGCCGAATTGGCGGTTTGCCTTAAAAGGCTGCTTTGTGCCTTAGCTGCGAGGGCCGCAGTGTGTTCCTCCGTAAGGAGTGAGTGTTCTGTGTTTCCATTGACTGTTATAACCCCATGAGGTCCTGGCATTTTGAGCTTGAGGTATGCATAATGTGGTACCGCAATGAATCTGGCAAATGCGGTTCGCCCGAGTAGTGCGTGATAGCCACTACAGAACGGGACGATATCGAAGATTAACTCCTCGCTTTGGAAGTTGTCCGGAGATCCGAAGACCACTTCCAGTGTGATTGAGCCCGTGCAATGGGCTTCTACACCTGGGATGACACCTTTAAAGGTGGTTTTAGTGGGTTTGATCCTCGAGGGGTCTATACACATTTTGCACACTGTATCCTGATAGAGCAGGTTCAGGCTGCTACCGCCATCCATAAGGACTTGGGTGAGGTGAAATCCGTCGATGATGGGGTCAAGGACCAATGCGGCAGATCCGCCATGACCGATACTAGTGGGGAGGTCCCTGCGATCGAAGGTGATCGGACAAGAGGATCATGGGTTGAACTTTGGGGCGACTGGTCCATCGCATAGACGTCCCTTAGTGCACGCTTCCGTTCCCTCTTGGGAATGTGGATTTTGTATATCATGTTCACCGTTTTCACTTGTGGAGGGAACCTCTTCTGTCCTCCTGTGTTCGGCGGCCGAGGCTCGTCCTCGTCGTCGCTATGCAACCCCTTGTCCCTGTTTTCGGCATTCAACATGCCGGCCTGCTTGAACACCCAGCATTCTCTGTTGGTGTGATTGACTGGCTTACCGGAGGTGCAATGAATTTGACACGAGCGATCGAGTATGCGGTCCAAACTGGACGGGCCCGGATTGGTTCTTTTGAACGGCTTCTTCCGCTGACCGGATTTAGAGCCGCTGAATCCGGCACTGACTGCCGTTTCTTCGGTGTTGTCGCCGTTGTTGCGGCGCTTGTGTCTGTTACGACGTGGTCTGCCGTTAGTATCCTTTGTATCTGAAGTGCCATGACTTCTTGATGTGTTGTTGCTGTGAGCCAGCCAGCTGTCTTCGTCCGTGCAAAAGAGGGTCATGAGCGTCGTGAGGGCTGCCATAGACTTCGGCTTCTCCTGGCCGAGGTGCCGGGCGAGCCACTCATCATGGATGTTATGCTTAAATGCCGCTAAGGCCTCTGCATCCGGACAGTCGACAATTTGGTTTTTCTTAGTTAGGAACTGTGTCCAGAATTGCCTGGCCGATTCCATGGCTGCTGAGTTATATGGCTGAAGTCATCAGCATCCGGTGGTCGCACATAAGTGCCCTGGAAGTTGTCAAGGAATGCATCTTCCAAATCCTCCCAACTACCAATTCAGTCTGCTGGCAAGCTATTCAGCCAGTGTCGAGCTGGTCCTTTGAGTTTTAGTGGGAGGTACTTGATGGCATGTAGATCATCACCGCGAGCCGTGTGGATGTGGAGAAGGAAATCCTCGATCCATACCGCGGGATCTGTTGTACCATCATATGATTCAATATTTACGGGTTTAAAACCCTCTGGGAATTCGTGATCCATTACTTCACAAGTGAAGCATAGGGGGTGTGCGGCGCCTCTGTGCCGGGCTATATCACGACGCAGCTCATATGAGTCTTGTCTGATGTATTCGGCCCGGCCGTATTTGCTTTTAGTGTATCCAGCGTGACGGTCATCGTCCCGCGTTGGTGCGCGCCCCCGTGATCCGTAGATCGATCTTGCATGTTTTGCCTTGTTTTCCAATACGTCTCGCAGGTCCCGCGTGTTGCCCCGGGCCTTGGTATTTTTGTTTGAGTGGCGGCCGGGTGCGGGCTGGACTTCAGGTGGAAATGCCTCTCTGCCTCGGCCACGAGGTGGCCGATCAGCCGCATCATATGCTGGTGATGTAGGTTTCAATGCTTCCTCCTCGAGTTGAGGTAGCAACCTGCGCTTTGGATAACTCTTGGTCGGGCGCTCGAGTTCGTATTCCTCGGCTGCCAGGACTTCGGTCCATCTATCCTCTAGCAGATCTTGATCAGCTCGAAGCTGTTGTTGCTTTTTCTGCAGGTTGTTTGCTGTGGCTATAAGCTGGCGCTTGAAGCGCTCCTGCTCAACGGGATCCTCAAACACGACAAATTCTTCGTCGCCGAGGCTTACTTCGTCTTCGGAGAGAGGCATGTAATTGTCATCCTCTGATTCTCCGTTTGCTGCCTATTCCGGAGGGCTAGCTTGTTCATCCTCTCACCTGAGGTCTGGCTGGAGGGGATTATCGTCGTCTTTGGCACTATCCGGAGCGTTATTGTCTCTTGTGCCGGTATCACTGCTTTTGCTATGGCGAGACTTAGAGTGGCGCCACTGACGTCGGTGCTTGGGTTGCTTCTTGGAGGGATTATCCTCCGTTGTCTTATCGCTATCCCCTTCTTTGGGGGTGTCCACCATGTATATGTCATATGATGAGGTGGCAGTCCAGCGCGCTGTGGGCAGTGGTTCTTGTTCGTCTCCTGCATCGTCGTCCATACTGTCGATGTCTTCGGAGCCGAAGTCGAGCATGTCGGTTAAATCATCGAAAGTGGCTACTAAGTGGGTGGTGGGTGGGGCGCGAATTTCTTCGTCGTCCGCATCCCATTCTAGCCGGACATAGTTCGGCCAAGGGTCTCCCGACAGGGAGAGAGACTTCAGCGAATTTAGTACGTCACCAAAAGGCGAGTGCTGAAAGATATCCGCGGAGGTAAACTCCATGATCGGTGCCCAATCGGGTTTGATGGGCACGGACACAAGCGGCTCGGAGTCCGTGGCCGGGGACGAATCCAACGGTTCGGCAACACAGGTCTCGTAGGAGGTGAAGTCAGTATTCGGCGCTATCTCTACTGAGTGTGCGGCCTCTGCGGCGGGTCCATCCATCCGTCCACAGAAGGCGCGATTTGTTCCGGATTGAAGGCCGGAGTAGTTGCAGGTGTGATCTCCCGAACACGGTCCGACGGCAGAGCTAAGTCATGCTCATCGTGATCGTGCGGCGCACCTGACATGGGCTCGAATCCGTCGAAGATCAAGTCTCCGCGGATGTCGGCAGTATAGTTCAAGTTTCCAAACCTGACCTGACGGCCAGGGGCGTAGCTATCGATCTGCTCCAGATGGCCAAGCGAGTTAGCCCGCAGTACAAAGCCGCCGAATACGAAGATCTGTCCGGGGAGGAAAACCTCACCCGGGATCACATCGTTGCCGATGATCGAAGGAGCCATCAAGCCTTACGGTGACGGCACAGTGGAACTCTCAATGAAAGCACCAATGTCGGTGTCAAAACCGGCGGATCTCGGGTAGGGGGTCCCGAACTGTGCGTCTAAGGCGGATGGTAACAGGAGGCGGGGGACACGATGTTTACCCAGGTTCGAACCCTCTCGATGGAGGTAATACCCTACTTCCTGCTTGATTGATCTTGATGATATGAGTATTACAAGAGTTGATCTACCACGAGATCATAGAGGCTAAAACCCTAGAAGCCAGCCTATGGTATGATTGTTGTTGTCCTACGGACTAAGCCCTCCGGTTTATATAGACACCGGAGGGGCTAGGGTTACACAGAGTCGGTTACAAGGGAGGAGATCTACATATCCGTATTACCAAGCTTGCCTTCCACGCAAATTAGAGTCCCATCCGGATACGGGACGAAGTCTTCAATCTTGTATCTTCATAGTTCAACAGTCCGGCCAAAGGATATAGTCCGGCTGTCCAAGGAACCCCCTAATCCAGGACTCCCTCACCAAGTCCAACCGCTACTCCGAACTATAATTTGGTGCATCGCATGTGGAACAAGACAGTGGATGAGCCACATGTCGGCCAAAGGGGTCTTGTTAAGTGTGTCGCCATTTCGTGTGCGGACTGACCCTGCTTGAGTTGCTATGCCAACATGACAGGAGCAGCCTACCATTTGGTTTTGCACCTTGGTGAATCCCGACTATATTGATCTAAAAAGATACTGTACTACCCTCTCTGTCTCAGTTTATAGGGCGTGCATGTAGTTCTAGGCCATCCATTTGACTAACTAAATATGAGTTACTATGTCACAAAATGTATATCATTGGATTCTTATGCGGATGTAGTTTCTAAACATATACTGTTCATCACATATATAGCCAGTTAAATTCTCAACCTAGAACTAGGTGCATGCCCTGTAAACCGACACGGAGGAAGTAGTAAAAATGAGGTGATTTTAATGAGTGATGGGCAGGGGAGCATGGCCTGTAATGCGGTCCCACGTGTCATGATGTACCAAGGCGATGCGCGTGTCCCTCTTGAGGCAAAACAATGGCAGGAGCAATACTACATGGTTTTCTAGAAGGAGATGACGGCGAAGCGAAGTGTGAAATAATGGTTGCTTCGTCCGTCTCGGAAGGTGCGGCATTGTGATTTCACGTCTCATTGCTCATTACTACTACTGGGGCGGTACGACTGGGGTGCGTCCCCCTGATGTTCTGCACTATTATATGTCCCACATGTTGGCGAGAGGAAGTACAAAATACATGAAAACGAGCGACGACGGAGGAGTACAAGACACGGCTTGGTTTTTGCTGCTTCACGCGATCCATCGATACAAACCCGGACTAAAAAAGGCGAGGGCGGGTCTTTTCCCCCGCGGCAGGAAGGGGAGTTTGGCATAGTTTGTTCGAGGCAACGAGACAGGAAGGGAAACAAGCAAATAAAGGTTGAGTGACTTAGTTTTGGGAAAATCTGATTTTACGGAGTACGTACCCACTATGGATGTAGTACTACTTACTACTCCCTCCTTTCCGGTTTATAGGGCTCATCTAAAAAAATTCGTTTTTCCATTTTATAAGTCTAAGTTCTACTAGTACTAGTAGTACCATCACATGTTTGGATTTTGAGGTGCGTTAAATCACCCGATGCAAGCAGTGTCAAGATAAAACTCACCAATGCATGTAGAAGTTCATGGAAATTTAGTGGTCATGCACGCATTCGTTCTAATTAATGCCTCGGTAAACATAACTTCTTGAGAAAAACGAGCGTACTAATTACTTGTGCAAACTACGAAATTAATTCCACCACTCACCGTCTACCTTGGCTGGACAGATTTTGAAATTGAGTCATAAACCAGAAAGGAGGGAGCAGTAACATAGCCTAGTGTAGCTTGCTGCACCACGGACTCCAAGGAAATTGTTGTAGTAGTACTACTGCTATATACCACTGTACTACTCCTACTACTAAAGGACATATATTTGAAACAAATATGATAATCTCTCTAACCAAGGTAGGGACGAGGAGTAAACGGAGGGAGTAGTAAAAATTTCTCCTCGTCCTGTGAGCCACCGCGCGCGTGGGCGAGGTAGCTGGCGTAAGGCATAGTAAGCAAGCTTCACCTCATCCTGCGAGCCACCGCACCCGTGGGCGGGGGAGACGGCGTACTAAGCAAGCTTCTCCTCGTTCTGCGAGTTGACGGGACACATTAGAAATACTCTAGTGTATAGAGCCTTGCCTATAAGGTAGGCCCCACATGGTTTGCCTCTTTTTTAACATAACGCGTCAAGTCGCAATTTGTTTGTTCACCCATGGTAGACGATCCTCCATCAAGTGGAAAACCAGTACACGTGTCAAACTACCACGTGGGCTGCCTTTTCGTACATAAATGAGCTCCACCGTGTACTCGCGCGGGTGTGGTTGGGAAAGAGACAGGAGTACGTGCGCCATGCATGCACCTCTTCTCTTCGTGCACGTCCACGACCTACATGGGTGTGTGTTAGTGAGATACAAACCTAGACATAATGTGCCGTCCTCCTCACCTTATCTCTCATCTTTCTCGAGATATCATTTTTCCGATGAAATTCTCGAGATACCATTTTTCCGATAAAATTCTTCAGATATCGTTAGTTTTTACACATGGGATTACTCCTGCATGGGTCAATCACAACAGGTGTTTTGTAAAAAAATGCATCTTGATGTTCCGTGCAATGCACGGGCATCTTGCTAGTCCATGAAAACAACACATGGCAAAATTTCACGGCGAACAAGGGATTTGAATGTGCTGGGAGGGGCTGTTTTGATCTTGCCCGGGGTAGCCAAAATATTGGCAACCATTTTGTCCACTTGTGCCTTTGCCACCGATGAACGAGGAATGGCTCGGGTGCTCATGCATCCTCCAGCGCGCATGTTGGAAACGAGCTCGCAAGAGATGTACTTTTTTTCCACCACGCCGCCCGAGCTGGCCGCAGACCGACCAGCGACCCGCAAATTACGCCATCCAACCATTGCCGCACACATTCTGACAGCAACTCAACCAATCGGACGAAATTCATGCAAACACGGCGATATTTCATATAAACAATGATGGAATTCATATAAAATACCAGATTTTCATAAAAACATAACGATTTTCATTACATTCAAATGAACTAAGCGGTGCTAGTTCTGGACAGCACAAGTATATAATACCTGGCCTAAATGGTCGCCCGCCGTTCCATTTGCATTCCTCATGTCCGGCAGCACGATCATCGGACTGCCGGGAGCCCCAGAGCTATATGCTTCAGCGCAAAGGATGGCTCGCTTCCCCACTGCCCAACTGATATCTTTGGCTGATGCCCAAGATGATGGTGGAAGGGGGCATCTTAGCTTCCGTAGAGCCCATGCGGTGTCGACCAAGGTCCTCGCAACAAAAGGATCCGGCAAGACGCCTGCTGTGTACGCTGGCGTCGCCTCCGTGGTGGCCTTCATCGGACCCAAGCGGCAGTGGCCTCCCGTGTTCTACTTCTTGTCGATGATGGCGGCCGACGCGAAGGCGCTGACCACCGACTCGTCGCTCTCCGTGCACCCGGCTTCTGTCTCTGCTTGCATGGCGCGGCCACCGGCATGGGAGTCTCGGCCATAGAAACGGGAGACGCGGTCGCAGGCACGGGAGGTGCGGTACGAGGCGGCGGCGTGGACGGCAGCGACGACGCCCGTGCACCGCTCCTCATCGAGCTGGCCTGGAGCGGTGAGTTGCTGAACCGCGCGCCGGCTTGGGGCGGCAACTGGCTCCGTCGAGCGAGGGGAGGGAAAAAAAGAGGTGGATCAGCGAGCTACATAGCTCGTGTCCGGCTGGCTCGGCGGGCCACCCAGCCGACTTGGATGCAGGATAACTACTCTTTGTAAGCCATTGTAAGAGTGGACCAAATGGTGAAGAGGAGATAGGGGAGCGGCGGAGGTGTGCGATTCTTGGCCGGTGTCTGGCCTCGTTTAAATAGGAGATTAAATAGACGGCAGACGGGAGGAGCTCGGCCGGCGTTGCGTTTAATGCCGGCCCAATCATGAACGGACGTGTGTCCAGAGTGGGTTTCTCGGCTTCCACACGGGTTTCATGGAGGAGTTTGAATGCGGCAAGGAGGCGTGTTCAGCCGGGCGTGCAGCGAGTGGTGCCCTCGACTCTGACGTACGACACCGCGCGCGTTCTTCCACTGACATGTGGGCTCTTTCGGTACATGGCCTACATGTCAGTGACCCAACGCAGGCAGCGCACGGTAGAGGAACTTTTGGTGGGCCAGGGCGGTCAGAAACAGGCATTACATAAGCTGATTATTGTTCATTGAGTGTGACGTCATCTATTTCATGTAGATAAGCCTACTATATAATGTAAGAGAATTTTAAAATTTTCATATATACGTTGATAGCCCGTTCGATACGTTGTGATTCATAAAGACCTCTACAAACATCAATGTTCTTCTTATCACAGATAAGACTGATTAATACCCGTAACAATCCATGTCCTTAACAAAGGGTGCATGCACGTATAGGTTGAGCATGTGTCTTGCGTCGTGTGCTGTGTGCATGCAGGCGTGCGAGTGTTGCGTGCGTGCATGTGTACGTTTCGGTGTTGCATGCATGTGTGCGTACGTGCGTGTGTTCGTGAGTGCATGTGTACGTGTCAGTGTTGCACGCCTGCATGCGTGCGTGTGTTCATTATGTGTATGTGTTAGTGTTGAACGCATGCATGCGTGCGTGTGTTCGTGCCAGTGTTGCGTGCGTGCATGTGTACATGCAGGGTGAGGCTACATGTCAGTCGACTGACTTTTTCATCTCTGGTGAGTAGATTTCACAGTCGTTAGATACAAAATCAAGGGCCTGCAGTTTATCTTCAACCTCCACCCCCTTGAGCCGCCAGCCACCACCGGCCGAACCGCCGGCCCGCGCCGCCCCGGCCATCCCTCTAGCCCCCCCCCCCCCCCCGCGCCGAGCTTTTTCCCCGGCGATCCCCACGCCACCGCCCAGTCACCGCGCCCTCCACCGTCGGCCACTTCCAACCAGAGGTGTCACGACTTCGAATCCCCACCGACCACTAATTTATTACCATTTCTGTCCTTCATATACGCGCTGAAGGGTGGGCCCTATGGTAATGTGCGCTGCTGAATGTGGACCGTTTGACTGGTCAATTGGACGTGTCATCAACAAATTATGGAGCTGTATGGTAAGCCAGTGACCGTATGATCACCCTAAAATGTATTTTATTAACACAGTACAGACTCAAACTACCATTTCTTTCTTTCATATACGCGGTGACAGGTGGGCCCCACGGTTACGCTGCTCGAAAGTGCAACACTAGTTGCGCCACGTGGAACGTTTGACTGGTCAATTGATTGTGTCATCAACAAAATACAGAGTTGTACAGGTGAGCCAGTGTCCGTATAATCATGACATGTATTTATTTAACATGGTACAGACGCAAGCGCTCATATATACGCGCAAGCACTCACCGCTATAAGCCCACACACGCAGACCCTACCCCTGTGATCGAGAGAGTGAGCCAGTATATGATCTTGAGATTTTATGAAGTCACCATAGGTGCCTCGTAGTCGAGTGGAACGTCTCCTCCACCTGAACACACATCGCCGGAAAATACTGAAATTAACCCAGGATAAATGCGAGCACCATGACTTTAACCCTGGTGGGCTCGGGAAACCACGGTCCTCCTAACCATCCAACCATAGGTTGTTAGCACCTCAAAATGTATGTGGTGACTGTGATGAGCTTATTCTGAAGTCCAGTGACCATATCGTGCTTTTGCTTCAAATACAATGACCATAAGTGTCGTCAACAAAATACGGAGCACACATCAAATACAATGTCCGTCAGTGTCATCAACAAAATATGGAGACGTATTGTGAGCTAGATACCGTATGATCACCATGAGAATGTATACGGTGACCGTAATGAGCATATTCTGAAGTACAGTGACCGTATAGTGCTTTCGCTTGAAATACAGTGACCGTCATGCGTGAATGTGTAAGGGGCATGCATACTTTTCAAGGGCCGACAGATAGTTTGTCTGCGTACGTGAAAGTGGTGTAGAAAGAGGGGGTGTCCGGTGGAGACAAGGAGATATATGCCCTTCGTTTCTCTTTCCCATGACTAATATTTTAGGAGAAAATGTAAACATTCACAATGCATAACAAATATTTTTGGACGTACCATGCAATTAACTTTCATGTATAACAGTACTATTGTATATTCTTATTTTCTTAGTGGCCGATTGCTTGTGTGGTGTGGTGCGCACAGCGTTTCTAGTTGGGGTGGGCACATCATTTCTAGTTGTGGTGGGTCAACATGATGACACATGGGTCGGTTCCATCCTGCGCCACATAGGTTGGAACGAGACGCATTATACAAAGACCCATGTGGAGGACTCGGCGTACAACACGAAGCTACCAGAGTCCTGGAGGACTCTATCCCCACTGGTGATAAGCCGACTATATATGATTTGTAACCCTATGCCCCGAGTATGTTATAGAAGCTTGGGGGCTAGTTCGTCGATAGTATACACACACGCACAATGCCTGGTATTCACGTGTACTTTGTACACACGCCTATGACTAATATACAGTACCAGGAGTAGGCTTTTTCCTCAATTGCAAGGGTCTGGACTTGGGTAAAACTTTGCCTCGTATTACCATCCAGCCTAATAGTCAGGGATATCCTACCGAATGATCTGATGGAATCATATCTGCCAACTACTAAGAGAGAGGTGTGTCTGTGAAGGGGGGCAATGTGTAGAGAGGCCTAAAGATAATGTGCGTGCGGGAGACACGTAGGCACTTATATGTGCGTATAGAGGGCTAGTAGAGACCGTGTGTGTGTGTGTGTGTATGCATGTGAGAGAAATAGTGATTTCCAACTGAGATTAGTGAAAAGAGCGGTACATAGTAGTCAGAAAGAGAGAGAGAGAGAGAGAGAGAGAGAGAGAGAGAGAGAGAGAGAGAGAGTGTGTGTGAGACACCCCGACACCCCGGGAGAGATTGTGAGCATGTGTGGAAGAGAAATGCCGATGTATATAAAGTGTGTGCACTTATGTGTTAAATAGAGAGATATATAGCGTGTTTGTGAGAACGGGCCGAGGCATAGTGCATCTACGTGTAAAAGGAGGTTCTATGCATTAAATTAAAATATAAATGGCATTATTATTTTTGGATGAGATCATGAATTTTTCAATTTGTGTATGAACGAAAATCGGTCTATCAGACACTGAAGCGACCCAGGCTCAGACGGTCAAGTCTCTGCGCTTCAGTGTCATCCCTGGATTGGTAATGCTGACACAGACAGTACTCGAAGGATTTATAGCAGAGTAGCAATCACACACTTATTACATCGATAGTCTCCAGAGAGAACTTATTACAATAAATATGGCTTAAGGCCATCTAAATAAGATAACAACGGAAGGTTTGGAAGATAAAGTGAGTCCATCAACTCCAAGGGTATAGCTGAGTGCACGACAACGGCCTAGCGAACCTTACTCCTCGTCTGAAAAGTCTGCAACATGATACGTTGCAGCCCGAAAACAGGTCAGCACATGGAATATGCTGGCAATGTAACACAGTATAGTAATGAACAGATAAATGCTATCACTACATGCATATATGGCTGGTGGAGGCTGTATGGTTAATATGTTTTGCGAAAAGCCAATTTTTTCCTACAACAAAGGAATATATTTTATTTAACTATCATGGTAGTTGAAACAACATTGAGAAGGTTCCTCCAACCCAATCCCAATTAAAAGTAATTATCAACCCAACAAAATTAATTTGAAGTGATGAGATCCATATGATAATCGAAGAACCAGATACTCAAGATGTCCATAACCGGGGACACGGCTAACCATGATTAGTTTGTACACTCTGTAGAGGTTTGCGCACTTTTCCCCACAAGACACGATCTCCTCCGTTGGATTTATCGCACTACATGGTGTTTCAGAAATGGATGACCGAGACACAATGTTTGAGGATTGGAACTAATGCATAAAAACTCGGTATGAAAGAAGTATGATCAATGTGTTACTTGCCTTGCTAACGATCCGCAAAACCTAGTGACTCGTAGTAGCACACTTCGCACTCCGGGAATTCTATCGCAAACAAACAATAGCATACATAAGCACTCAAGCAATGAAGCACGGGTAAAACTCCAATAAGAAGATCTAACCAGAAAGTTCAGATGAAGAACTCCGGTTTGCAAAAAGAATCAAATCAAACGGAGCAACGAAACTCAAACTACGAAAGAAACAAGATCCGATTACTAATCTGGACTAAAGTCAAATTTTACTGTATCAAAATCTTGTTCAAGTTGGTTAAACAGAAAGAGGGCTTCGAGACAAAGACCTAGGCGCGTGAACCGCCTGATTCAGATAAACGAGCGAAAAGATAAACTAAAACGAAAATCAGGGCAGAAATCGCGATCGAGAATAATCGCGAAAAACCTTGGAAAAAGAAAAACTGACGAACAGGCTAACGAACGAACGTTCGCTGTCTGTGACTAACGGATGAACAGCGTTCGTTAAAATGAACGTACAGACAAACGTCCGCTATTTAGCTAAACCGCGGAAAACCGAACAAAACTCGATCTAAAAGAAAAAAAACCGAATCTTAGCGTTTCGAAAAAAATGAGCAATTTTCTAACGAAAACCGGCGGCGGCGGGTGGCTACCTCGGCGAGGTCCGGCGGGGTCGGCGGCGGCTCCAGCGGGTTCGGCGGCAAGCGGATCCGGCCATGAGGCAACGGATCGGGGCGGCGGCGGCGCGGCGCGAGGCGGCGACGGCGGCCGCGGCAGTGTCGGGGTGGCACTAGGGTTTTGGGGCGGCGGCGGCGCGTTTTGGGCCTTGGGGGTCGCGGGCCTCAGCTTATAAAGCCGCCCGGGCGCAGTGTCCAGGTCGGACACGGCCCGGGAAGTCGGTTGCGTTTTTTTATAAAACCTGACGCAGAAAAACAAACAAAAGAAATACTAAACGGACTCCAATAATCCTGAAATAAATTTTCCCAGTCCTCTAAAAATATAGCGGACAAAGTGAACATTTATTTGGGCCTCTGGTGCAATTTTGAAAAATGCATATTTTCCTAATTCAAATAAAATAGCGATAAAATCCAAACAAAATATAATACTTGATTTTAATATTTTTCCTCCAATATTTCCTTTATTTTGGATTAACTCGGCTGGCAAACTCGAGAACCTTGACAGGTTTCTCCTCATACGTCAAATCACTATCCAACTGAATTGCTTCCAGGGGCACTGCATCTCTCAGAGGAATATCGGCCATCTCCGCATGGCACTTCTTCAACTGAGAAACGTGAAACACATCATGAACTCCCGACAGTCCTTCGGGTAACTCCAACTTGTAGGCAACCTCTCCCATATGTTCCAAAACTCGGTATGGTCCTACAAATCTTGGGGCTAACTTTCCTTTAACTCCAAAATGCTTAACTCCTCGCAGGGGCGACACTCGTAGATATGCTCTGTCTCCGATTTCATAGGCTAGCTCCTAGCATTTTGAATCGGCATAACTCTTCTGACTGGACTGAGCTACCTTCAGGCTATCTCGAATCAGCTTAACCTTTTCTTCTGACTCTTTAATCAAATCCGGTCCAAACAATGGACCGTCTCCAACTTCATCCCACATCAACGGTGTTCTGCACTCTTCCATACAGGGCTTCAAACGGTGCCATCTTCAAACTAGCCTGGTAGCTGTTGTTGTACGAGAACTCCGAGTAGGGTAAATTATCATCCCAACTAGATCCATAATCCAGCACGCAAGCTCTCAACATGTCCCCCAAAATCCGATTGACTCTCTGAGTCTGTCCATCTGTCTGTGGATGAAAAGCTGTATTGAACTCTAGCCTGGTTCCCAAAGTCTGGTGCAACTGATGCCAAAACTTTGAAGTAAAATGTGTTCTTCTATCTGATACGATGGTCCTCGGAACTCCATGCAGACATACGATCCTGGTCATGTATATCTTGGCCAACTTTGCACTTGTATAGGTGGTTTTCACTAGGATATAGTGAGCTACTTTGGTCAAGCGATCCACTACTACCCAGATAGAATCATATCCCAATCGGGTCCTGGGTAATCCGGTAATAAAATCCATACCAAGCTTATCCCACTTCCATTCGGGTATCGGCATTGGCTGCAGTAATCCTGCTGGCTTCTGATGTTCTGCCTTCACTCTCTGACATACATCACATAAGGCTACATACTCGGAAATATCCTTCTTCATTCCAGTCCACCAGAAATACTCCTTCAAATCCAAATACATCTTAGTGTTTCCGGGGTGTATCGAGTATGGTGAGTCATGAGCTTCCTGTAGTATCAACTTCCTGATCTCTGCATTATTGGGCAAATAAATGCGGTCCTCAAACCATAAGGCGTCGTGCTCATCCTCACGAAAACCTTTGGCCTTTCCTTTGCTCATTCTCTCCTTGATCTCAGCAATTTCCTTGTCATCCTTCTGAGCTTCACGAATCTTTCCCAATCATGTTGACTGAACTTCCATCGCTGCAACAAAACCTCTAGGAACAATCTCTAACCGAAGTTCCCTAAGATCTTCGGCTATCTCCTTTTGCATCCCTCCCATTAAGAGAGTATTGACATAACTTTTCCGGCTCAAAGCGTCTGCTACGACATTGGCCTTTCCTGGGTGATAATGCAGCTTCATGTCATAATCTTTTATAAGCTCCAACCATCTCCTCTAGAAATACATCTGGGTAATCCTTCACAACAGGCACTTCCTCCTGAACAACTCCCGTGAGAGAATTTACTTGGGTTCTCCTTAGCGCAAGCCTGGATACATACTTGATCCTTTTTCCCTCCGGGGTGGTAAGCAGAATTGACTTACTGGCGCAATCGATGTTTCCTCCATACATCGACAGCCAATCCATTCCTAGTATCACATACAATCCTTGCGACTCTAGAATTATCAAGTCAGAGGGGAAAACATGACTACCTATGGTTAATGGCATCTGAAAACATCCACTGCTTGCCATATACTCAGCTCCGGGTGAGGTTACTAGCATAGGTGTCCTAAGAACTTTAGTGGGCAACTTATACTTATCCACAAATCCCCTTGATATCTATGAATGCGATGCACCAGTATCAAAAAGAATGATTGCAGTAAACGACTTAACTAAAAACTTACCAATAACTGCATCTGGTTGCTCTTCAACCTCCTCCACGTTCACATGTTTCACTTGTCCTTTGTTAAATGGATTGGGCTTCTTCCCGGAGCTCCCATTACCATTTTCGTTCTTCACTTCAGGTCACTCAGTGGTATAGTGTCCAGTCTTCCCGCACTTGAAACAAGTAATGGGACTTATGTCCCTCTTGGCGGGTGTCGCTGGATTGGAGCAGTTCTGATGGCTGCTTCCTCCATTCCCATTCCCATGCTTTGGGCCATTATGATTATGAGAACTTCCTCCATTGTGAGTGTGGCCTCCATGGTTATGGGTAAGCCCTCCTGAGTTCGGGGTAAAGTGAGGCTTCTGCTGAGCTCCTGAATTGTAATTTCCTTGTTCGTATTTCCTCTTGCGGCTCTCAATCTGCTGCTGCTTCCCTTCAATCATAAGAGCCTTGTCTACCAACTCCTGGTAGTTGTTAAATGTTGCCACCATTAACTGCATACTCATCTCATCATTCAGCCCTTCCATAAACTTCTCCTGCTTCGCGGCATCAGTGGCCACATCATCTGGGGCATAGCGGGATAACTTGCTAAAATCATCCACGTACTGCCCCACAGTACGGTTCCCTTGGCGTAGGTTGCGAAACTCACGCTTCTTCATGCTCATAGCTCCAGTTGAGACGTGGGTTGTGCAGAATGCTTGCTGAAACTGATCCCATGTAACATTGGCTATAGGAAAAGTGGCTGTGTAATTCTCCCACCATGAGGCTACTGGTCCATCCAATTGGTGTGCGGCAAAACGCACTTTCTCAGCATCTGTGCAACCTGCGGTGGTCAACTCCCTTCCAATCCTGTGCAGCCAGTCATCCGCAACTATTGGCTCGGTGCTACTGGAAAACACCGGTGGCTAGAACCTCAGAAAACGGGCTAAGTTGTCAACTGGAGGTGGTCGTGGCGGGTTGTTGTTGTTGTTGCCTTGGTTCTGGACTAACAACTGCATCAAGGCATTCTGCTGCTAGATCAACTAAGTGAGCTCTAGTGGGAAGACAAATCCGGTATCACGTCTCGGAGGCATCTGATGGGTTTAGAGGGAAGAGCTTAGAGTAGAATGAGGTCTAGTGAGAAAACGCTACCCATATGCACATGACACAAACACAATCATATCATATCACTCAATCAATCAAGCAAGGGCATACAATCGATCTAACTATCGTACAGTGCTCAGACTATACTATATACATGGGGGAAATACTACTTAATCATATGGTGGTCTACTAGAAATTTTGATCGGTCGAAGACTCCATGATATCCGCTCCAGCTTCGTCTTCATAGTCATCATCACTGTTGTCGTGGTCGGAGTCAGTGTCGTTGATGATGATGTAGTCTTCAGAACATATCTCCTTGGGTTCGTCGTCATCTCTTCCTGGTGCGGGGTCTCCCATGAACACTCCGATCTTCTTTATCGGGTCGTCATTCTTCTCCAAGAGTATTTCGATTTCCTCCTCATATCTGTCGCGCGTAGACTTGAGTTCCTCTTCTAGCTTCATGTTCCTGGTCATCGCCTTCTTCAAATCTATAATGTTGGCGCATATCTGATTCTCCTGGCGTCGAATGTGCTGGTTTAACTCCTGGATGAAAGCTGCAATAGACATGTCCTTCTTGGTACTGATCATCTCCCATTGCTCATCTCGGCGCCAACATATCTGGTAGATAGTGTCCTTCAACTCCTGTTTGTAGACTTCTCCAATACGTCCTATAGCAATGTGGGCTGCCATACTCTTGCCTAGACTCCAGGTTGGTGCATCAAAGGAAAACTCTATGGGCTCAGTGACTGGTGTGAATGTCCTTCCTGGGACTTGAACTCCAATCATCCAGCGCTCCTCTTCTGGTAAAGTGGCGGTGTAGGTCCCGGTGAAGCTTGGTATTCCAATGTTGAGGTACCTAGTAACTTCCTTCAAGTGTCATCCAAAAGGTGTGTCTTCATCCGGTTGTGCAAACTTGTTCCTCGAGTCCGCCATCCTAAAGAGTAGAAAATGGAGACGAGTCTAAAATGAGTAGAGAAGAGTGGCCTATGGCTTATCATAGTGGTTGTGTCCTACATTCAGCGTGTGCTCTGATACCATCTTGTAGCGACCCGACCTCAGACGGTCAAGTCTCTGTGCTTCAGTGTCATCCCTGGATCGGTAATGCTGACACACACAGTACTCGAAGGATTTATAGGAGAGTAGCAATCACACACTTATTACGTCGATAGTCTCCAAAGAGAACTTATTACAAAAAATATGGCTTAAGGCCATCTAAATAAGATAACAGCGGAAGGCTTGGAAGATAAAGTGAGTCCATCAACTCCAACGGCATAGCTGAGTGCACGACAACGGCCTAGCAAACCTTACTCCTCATCTGAAAAGTCTGCAACATGATACGTTGCACCCCGAAAACGGGTCAGCACATGGAATATGCTGGCAATGTAACACAGTAGAGTAATGAACAGATAAATGCTATCACTACATGCATATATGGCTGGTGGAGGCTGTATGGTTAATATGTTTTGCGAAAAGCCAATTTTTCCCTACAACAAAGGAATATATTTTATTTAACTATCATGGTAGTTGAAACAACATTGAGAAGGTTCCTCCAACTCAATTCCAATTAAAAGTAATTATCAACCCAACAAAATTAATTTAAAGTGATGAGATCCATATGATAATCCAAGAACCAGATACTCAAGATGTCCATAACCGGGGACACGGCTAACCATGATTAGTTTGTACACTCTACAGAGGTTTGCGCACTTTTCCCCACAAGACTCGATCTCCTCCGTTGGATTTATCGCACTACATGGTGTTTCAGAAACGGATGACCGAGACACAGTCTTTCAGAAACATTAACTCTAACCCCGGGTGGACAGTTACACCTACTTTCCCTCTACATCTGCTAGCCCACCACTGGAAGAGGTCATGCAACATACTCAACTATGCTAGAGCCCATAATAGCTTGTGGCTGCACACGGATGTTTCTAGCATGAATAATCTTATGATCCCTTTGAGCCTGGGTGGCGGACCTTAGGATGATCACACGGGTACTCCAGGATATCCTAGGACAACACTGGATTCTCCAGGTGCCCGCAAGCAATCCACCCAGATGTGTATTAAAGTTGCCACCTTAAGTTAACCATTAATTAACAACTCACATCTGTCATGGATCTCTCAAACGAAACCACGTCTACGAGCATAGCATGGCAATATAAGCGTACATTGAAAGAAAAAAACTCCCAAGGGTTTGATAACAAACAGGGCAATAGGTTCTACCTCATCAACTACTTCCCAATACCCACAAGTTAAACATTTCCTAATCATGCAATGTTTGAGGATTGGAACTAATGCATAAAAACTAGGAATGAAAGAAGTATGATCAATGTGTTACTTGCCTTGCTGACGATCCGCAAAACCTAGTGACTCGCAGTAGCACGCTTCGCACTCCGGGAATTCTATCGCAAACAAACAATAGCATACATAATCACTCAAGCAATGAAGCACGGGTAAAACTCAAATAAGAAGATCTAACCAGAAAGTTTAGATGAAGAACTCTGGTTTGCAAAAAGAATCAAATCAAACGGAGCAACGAAACTCAAACTATGAAAGAAACAAGATCCAATTACTAATATGGACTAAAGTCAAATTTTACTGTATCAAAACCTTGTTCAAGTTGGTTAAACGGAAAGAGGGCTTCGAGAAGAAGACCTAGGCGCTTGAATCGCCTGATTCCGATAAACGAGCGAAAAGATAAACTAAAACAAAAATCAAGGCACAAATCGCGATCGAGGATAATCGCGGAAAACCCTGGAAAAAGAAAAACTGATGAACAGGCTAACGAATGAACGTTCGCTGTCTGTGACTAACGGATGAACTTCGTTCATTAAAATGAACGTACGGACAAACGTCCGCTATTTAGCTAAACCGCGGAAAACCGAACAAAACTCGATCTAAAAGAAAAAAAAGAATCTTAGGTTTTCAAAAAAAACCGAGCGGTTTTCTAACGAAACCGGCGGCGGCGGGCGGCTACCTCGGCAAGGTCAGGCGGGGTCGGCGGCGAGCGGATCCGGCGGCGAGGCGGCGGAACGGGGCTGCTGCGGCGCGGAGCGAGGCGGCGGCGGCGGCGGCGCCGGGGCGGCGCTAGGATTTTGGGGCAGCGGCGGCGCGTTTTGGGCCTCGGGGGTCGTGGGCCTCGGCTTATAAAGCCGCCCGGGCGCAGTGTCCAGGTCGGACACGGCCCTTTAAGTCGGTTGCTTTTTTTATAAAACCTGACGCAGAAAAACAAAGAAAAGAAATACTAAACGGACTCCAAAAATCCTGATATAAATTTTCCCCGTCCTCTAAAAATATAGCGGACAATGTGAATATTTATTTGGGCCTCTAATGCAATTTTTAAAAACACATATTTTTCCTAATTCAAATAAAATAGCGATAAAATACAAATAAAATATAATAATTGATTTTAATATTTTCCTCCAATATTTCCTTTATTTTGGAGAAGTCATATTATCTCCTCTCATATTTTTAGTACGAAATATTCTCGGAGAGAAAAATAATTAAAACCAAAGTGATCCTTGTTTCGATATTTGCGAAAAATTCAAATATGAGAACGGTGAAATCCCGAACTCTCTCCGAGGGTCCTTGAGTTGCTTAGAATTTCGAGGATCGCGAAACGAAATGCAATAAAATATGATATGCATGAATGACCTATGTATAACATTCCAAATTGAAAATTTGGGATATTACAGACACCCATACTCTATTGAATTCTAGCATGTGCATGTGTTTATTTCATATTATCGATCCATAGAGTGAGAGCGGTTTAAAATACAGGCAACACATTGCTTTTGCAATTCATATATAAACATTAATTAGTGCACTCCATGTTGTTAGTGTGAAGCACTTTATACATTTGTCACTTACATGGATAGATTCCAAATTGCTAGCTATGAAATAGAATACATGTTGAATTCAACATAAAGGGGGTTTCGAAGATTCGAATTCATAGGAAGTGCATTCATCTATTTGAATCCGAGATAATGGCATTTGTAAATCAGATCTAAAAGGTGGCATCAATCTTTGTTGTGTGTTTGAACATGCTATATATTCATACGCATGTCTAACTATTTTTTTGCAACCAAGGAGATTATATCTGGAACCATGCATGAACTGAGGTAAGTTGCATATTTTTTAATATATACTCGTGTACAATGTATATTCAAATGTACCCCCTCCATTCCAAAATAATCGTAGTTTTAGGATTTTCAAGAGTAAAGATTTGTGAAGTTTGACAAATCCTAAAAGTTCAATTCAAGTGAACCGAAAACCTTAATGCTTCTGCTCCCAAATATTGAACAAAGCGCCAAATAAGCCTCTGGTCACCCGAAATGCGTGAGACTAATATTTGGTGGTAGGAAATTATTGTCCTGACTCTGGCTCGTGTAGCCTATCGACCCGATGTCCAAAGGTCTAAACCGGCGTAGGTTTGTAACTTCACCAAGACGCTAGTCTGAACCGCCTCCGAGAAGCATTTATATGCTGTGGGCACCTAAACACCCATGCGCTCGGCCGAAATCTATCCCGCCCACCATTTGGGACACCTGAGATTACTGTCCTACCCCAAACCCGCAATATGTCCGAAAATTTAGATGGGGACAAAGTTTGTAACTTTCCCCAAATTTCAAACAAGCGCGTCCCAAACCGAAACATTGTTCCCCCTTAGTCCCCCTCCCTCTGTTTCCCCATTCATACTCCGTGGGCGCCAAAACGCCCTCTCCACCAGACACGAAACCGCAGCCTCCTCCGTCCTCCACCCCATCGCGCCCAATCCACCGCCGCTCTCCTCCATCACGCCGGAGCCGGTACCCTGACGTCGTCGTCCAACGCAACCACAACCGCAACGCCCTCAAGGACTTAGCAACTGAAGCCGAGGTAGAGCTGCCTCCATGACACCAACGCCGACGTGCGCCGTACCAGAACCACTTCGACCACGCCGTCCTGCGCCCCACCGCTGCCACTCCACTATCGCAGCCGTCCACCGCACCGGAGCTGTTCCTGCTACGCCGTCATTCGCCCTCCCGGATCTGGTTCCCCACGGCCGATAGACGGCCACCGCACCACACTCAACAACTTGGCCATGGGTTCGTCCTAGGCTCCACCGTCCTCCACAACTTCTCGTTTCCAGCAAACCACAAGAAGATCGTTGGAAAAACAGAAGGAGGACACAACACTACCAGCAGAAAGAGGTACCCCTCTTCCCTTATTCGTGCAAATCTTACGTCTCTGCTCACACCGTATTCATCCCACGAAAGAAACTATTTGAGCGCTTCTTACTGCGTCTTCTTCGTGATACTAAATGCACAAGGTATCCTCCTATTTACTACTTCACCTTTGCTAGAGGTCAGTAGCCCACCTATATTTCAATTCAGGGTCGGTCGAATCGCCATTAAGAGAAGTAGCACCCACTTAGGCGCGCGAAACACCTAGTCTGCCTGTTCGCCAAGGAAGCGGTGCATCGGTGTCTATCATAGGGGTGTAGGGCGCAGGAGCTGCTTGCGCCCAATCTGGAGGTCGGCGGGGCTTGAAAGGATGGCCGGGGGGCGGTGCCAAGCACGACTGTGCGGTGAGGTCGAGGAGAGGGCGGAGGCAGGGGACTGGGCCGGTCGTCGCTAGCGTTTCGAGGAAGATCGTAACACTGACTAGCTCGAGGTAGATGAAGGCGATCTACCCGTTCTTTGTACATCGGACGGTGCAGAAAAAATGAAATGACCTATTTGTTTTTAGTTGACTATTATTTTCATAGGACCACACCTTCTAGTGTGCTGGAGGAGCATCTGCATTTCCCAGCCATCCCTGTGCTCATATTTCAAAATCCTAGAATCTAGTAATTTCGTGTGCCATGCATGTTGTAGAGCTATCATATGTCTCCCGTCATTTATTTCTCACCGACCTGCTATCTGCTACCTTTACACTGTACTACTTGTGCACGCACTTCACCCGTACTCACACTATTTTTTATGCATGGGTATTTCAGACTCTGACGCAGTGTTGATGAATACAAAAAAGAAAAGACAGAAGTTGCTCAAGTGTAATTTGAAAATAAGCACTAAGCATTTCAGTGCTTTAAAGGGTGCAGTGTCATCAGATGGAGACAGTAAACCACTGCTAGGAAAAACCTTACCAGTAGCGCTGGTGTTTTTGCTATCAGTAGCGCGGGCAGGCGCGCTACTGCTACGACGCTACAACTATTTTTTTAGCAGTAGCACTTGTTTGAACCAGCGCTACCGCTACCTATATCTAGTAGTAGCGCGCCTCTGTCCATCGCTACTACTAATACTAGTAGGGTGCCCCTACAACCAACGCTACTGGTAAGGCAATGCTGCTACTACTCCAAAACCCCACGCTACTGCTAGTATTTTCTTTTTTTATTTTGCTGTAATCGTATTTTTACAGGTTTTATACAATTACAACATACACATACACTGAAACTATATAAAAAAGGAATGTCTCATCATCATCATCGAAGTGGTACAACATAGTCTCATTATATCATCATTATTGAACACAAATGATGTCGATCTCATCATCATTTCGAAATAGCAATACAAGTTAATGATCACATGTCTGTTACATTGTCACAGTAGACACATGTTTCATCATCTACCTAAACTATGACATACGAGATAAGAGCGATCACGATGATCAAAAGTGGTATTATGTAGTAGTTTTTGCAGCGGCGCTGGTTCTGAATCCCCTGTTGTGCTATGAATCTCAAGTAACTAGCTTCGGCTTCAACTCTGCTATCAAATCCTTTCTGGCGTCCACTAGAGAAGCTAGAGACTTGGGCCTGACACTCAGGCCACTCATCATACACACCCGGAACATGCCCTACATACATGCATACCACTTCCTCGCCATCGTTGATCTATATACCTCTCAGAGATGCACACACACACACACACACATATATATATATATCATGAAGCGAATTCAACGAAACAGTTATGAAATAGAAGCAACATATATAGTAAACATAGTTAACAAATTTCATCGTACCAAAAGTAATTAACTAGAGCGCGGCACCATACATCTAATAGTTTCGTCATACTGAGACATTCGAAGTTTCGTCATACAGAAAGTAACAAGTAGCAAAACAGACACATTGTTTTTAAGCAGTGCACTCTTCCCATCTGTCCATATCCGGGAGGGTGGACCCAAGCTTAGTGAAAGGCGTCATGTGCTGACACTGTAGGGCAATGCGGGTTCGGACGTCAGCTCGCGATATTGGGCCGCCATAGAACATCCCATTCTCTTTGAGGACATCTTTCATGATGATGGACGCAATTTCCTGCTGGATCCGGTAGAAATCATTTCAATGTTGATTATCCAGCTTGGCTCCAAAGGCTTCGGCCCATCTCTGGATATGGGTATCGGATGAAGATTTCATGCAAATCGATTGCACATCCCTTCTGTACTCCATCATTAAATGGATGATGTAGAATCCATCGTTCTCACTTCTTGACAGTTGGCAACAGAAGTCAGTCTTGTGGCCGAAACAGAGCCCGGCCTTATTTGTTTTTTTGCATTGGATGTAGCCACCCCGCATGCTGAAGCCCAGCATAGCTCTGTCCAGAACATACTTTATGTGTGTGTAATCTTTCTTCTGTATGTTCTTCGACGGGTCCAAATATAGAGCACGGGAGTAACGCGGGTAAAGAACAATGAGAACGGCACGACTACACCCCCCGCTGCGCAAAATACACGATCAAGTTAGGCACCATGCGTGCAAAGTAATAATTGTAATGCACGAAAGGATGTATGTGTTATAGTGCTATCCGCGAATGACTTACCCGGGATGATAAGGTAGGAGAATCATTTCTTTGTCCTTATTGCTGACCAATAATTCTTCGATGTACTCACTCGCATATTGACAGTTGGCGTCGTTGATTGACAAGAAGCCCTCATGCATGTAGTATGGGTCCGCGACCGCAAGACAGGTGACTTGCTCTCTCCTGACGATGTAGTTCATGTGCATCGCATACAGGCGGACGAACGTAAAATCGAGTGTCCTCATTTGAAACATCTGGAAGATGTAATCAAACCTCAGGAAGAAGAGGTCCGCGTGGCATGTGTGGACGTACATCTTGCAACTGCTCGGCACATGAACCGTATAAAGTGGGTATCCTGGATCATCCGAGGCGAGGAGGCTTCTCTCTGTCGAAAGCACATGGTCATGGAGTCTCCTGAGATCCCCAGTTATGGCAGCTATTGCATTCGCCAGTACCATAAGCTCTCCCGCGACATGGATTAATGGCGCATGTTTCATCGGTACACCAACAACCTTGGTCGAAGGCAGCTGGCTGCTAGAACCAACATTGCCAGTTTTATTGGATTTTCTTGCCGTCGGTCTCTTCCTCTACTTCTTCTTGGTGGACTGAGGTGCTAGTGGGTCTGTCAGACCCTCCCTGAGCACCACCCCTAGTGTTGTTCGGCTCAACATTGGACAACTCTGGCTAATTAGTTGAGCTTGGGTGGAACCGGCATCTGGAGGCGTGTCCTGCGAGGATTGCATGAACAAAGACTTCTTGCACTCCCGAGGACGTTCCGGCTCTGGTATATGCATCTCATATTCATATGGCTGACTCAATGTTACTTCGTTGTCAAAGCCGGTATGGAGATATTGGAGAGGGTCATCGGCCTCCTACATGTCATGATCCATATCCATGGGGCAGATGGCATCATCTGCCGGAACGGTTGGCCCTCCTTCCTCGTGTCTCTCAATCTCAGCAATCAGCACAGACGATGGTTGTACTTGTGTAGGTGGGGTTGTGGTCAAACCTTCCTGAGGTCCTGTTGGTGTGCTCCCGGCCACCTCGACACGAAGAAGATTTTTCGGCCACATGATCGGCCAATTTTTGCATTGGCCAACCTGCGTCGGGGTCTCGTCATCCTCTCCATCGATTTGTATCGGATGAGGGAAACCCTCATAGCCCGCTTTCACACTCGCCACAGAGACCCTTAAGGCGTTATCAGGCATCTACCGACGGTGGAACAATCGATCCTTGGGCTTCAGTATAGTACCCTTCCCCACATCCACCAACCCGCTCTTCATGTGGTAAAGGATGGTGCATGGAGTGGAGTCAGCCTACAAAGACATATACGTGCGACGTCAGAGATATGAAAAGAACGGCAACTGAAGAATAATTAATAAGTTGAGTTGATGAGGGAGCGACGCGTATTTACCATGAGGGCATCTAGCTCAGCCAATGTCGACGGCCCGACATTCAAGCTAGAGACGGAGCTAGGGCTGTTGTGAGAGCTGGGTGCAGGAGCAGGTGCTGGAGTACGTGCGGGTGCGGTTGCCATACTAGGTACGGGTATGGGTGCGGTGTTCATTGAGTTGCTCCCAGTGATGCTGGGCATGGGAAAATCAGTTGGTGGCGCATTTGGATTTTGTTGCACCCAGGTGACCACAGTTGGAATCAAGCTTGTAAAGGCAGCCACCATATCATGTCTACGGGCAGCTACGGCTTCCCGGATTGCCTCAGGTTTGCTCCCAGCTTTAGTTTTCTCCATCGCCCGCGCCACCTTCTCGTTGATAGTGACTTGACTAAACTTCTTTCTCTGTCTATTAGCCTCGGGGTCCTCGTTATAATAGTACTTCCATGTGGCGCTGTCCCCGGCGCCGTGCACACGTCCATATTGCGGCCACTGGCCCGGTGGGTGTCCCATCATTATGTTCATGGCCCGGTTGAAAGGAGTGTCCCACTTGTACTCAGCCGACGGCTGAGTTGACTGAGTCGACGAGTCGCTTTCGGCTGCAAGCTTGTGTTGCTCTCTCTGCAAAATGGACCGTGAATCATTTATGAATGCGACTAGAATGTAGTAGACTTCATTGATCAGAAGCTAATATTTAAGTTGGTAAAAGGATAATTACTAGTAATCTCATGAATTTCCTAGTCGGCCCGTCGGTGAAAAAAAAATCTTTTTTGGGGGTCCCACGAGAATCAGGCCCTGATGAAGTCGTGCTCCTGCTGGTCGGTGAACTCAGCCAATGGGTCTGGGATCCCCTGACGTTCACGTTCTGCGTCCTCCTTAGCACACACGGTCCTCTTTCCCGTGTAACCCCGACTTCCAAGGCGGTGGTTTCCCATGTTCTTTGCCTGCAGCTGTTTGCCTCTCTCCGACCTGGCCTTGGCAGCTCCTTCATTGCAAGTCTCCTTGAACTTTTCAAAGTCCTCTACCATAATTTTCGGATTGTCTGCAACAATCTCGGTGTAGGTTTCATGGTCTACTTCAATCGCCTTTTTCACCCTAGTTTTCCAAGCGCTCAATGCATTGCTGAACTTCCATAGGTGTTGTTGATTTTTTTCATGGCATCATCATCCCATGGGTCGACATCGTCATTCCGACCGGGGAACAGGAATCTTGCGTGCAACCTAGTTAGGAGCAGCTTCTTCACATGTTCATTCTTCCGTATTTTTGTGGTGT
The DNA here is from genome assembly GCF_002575655.3 of Aegilops tauschii subsp. strangulata. Lineage (NCBI taxonomy): Eukaryota > Viridiplantae > Streptophyta > Magnoliopsida > Poales > Poaceae > Aegilops > Aegilops tauschii. Next base: position 163,222,045 of record NC_053039.3, on the reverse strand, counting down.
TGATGTTAGCGGTATCCCGTAGGATGCATGCTAGTTGGTTGCCGTAACACGCTACCACTTCCCGCGGCTCTACTGGCTCGAACTTGCCTGGGTGCACAACCGTGACCACGAGTGTTCCGGTGCCAAGCTCATTTGGGCGTCGTGTCCTCTTTTCCTTCTTTCCTTCACTGGCTTGGGAGGTCCCACCTTCCGTTCTGTAGTTAGCAACATCATCAGCACCAGTCTCAGTGCTGGTGTCGTTGGTGGCATCAGTGTCGGTGCCGGCGCCACCACCATCGTCCTCCGTCATGACAAAGGGGTCCTGACACCCAGCTTGCTGTCTCTCCCGATCCGCCAGAAAGTCGAGGTAGACGTGTGCTCGACCTAATTGGGACTGAGAACCTCCGGCCTCATCGGTGTCGATCATGTTTCCTAGGGTTCAATGTCGTAGTCGTTTAATTATCGAGCTTTATATAATAAAGTGAATAATGACAAAAAAGTGACCTTTGTCTTGCCTGAATGTCGTTTCACTCCCGTCGCGACAAATCTCGAGGACTCGATATGTCCAACTTTCTAGCACAAGTCATGCCGAAATTCACAGAAAATTTCGGCATGACCTTTGCTAGAAAGTGCACATATAAAGCGCCTGAAATTTGCCGAAATGGAAGTTGATCAGCATTTCCAGCAAAGCATAGGTCACTCGCAACTAGGAAATGAATCAACAACCAAAGTCCGGAAGAACTACAGCAGCACAACAATATAGGATGCTCACTATATGCACATGTACTCTCTTCTAGCATCTGCATGGACAGAGCTCTATATAGTGTGGGTTTTGGGATGCTCACTATCTGCCTGTCGAGGATGACGGTGTGGTGTCGATGATCTTCAAGCGGCGTCGTCGCGCGGCACGTCGGTGATCTACCTGTGCGTCAAGCATTCACAAGATCAATTATTGTAGACACACAAGATCAATTGTGGACCTACAATCTACCTAGTAAAATGTTCATTTTCATTTTATTTACTCTATCAACAAACTAAACACTCATTTTCATTTACTCTAGCAACAAAATCCAAGTGGATAGCAACAATACAAATCATGAACCGATCTGTCGTTGCATTTCATTTTAACAGCAAGCATTTGAACACTCTAACAATAGGCTTTTTAACAGCAAATGAACACTCTAACAACACACATTTGAACACTCTAACAACAGAAATTTTAACACTCTAACAACATGCATTTTAACAGCACTCTAACATGCATTTCAACATTTGGACAGCAAGCATTTCAACAAAACAAGCATATGAAGAGGGAGGGAAGAGGGGTGGCACACCTCGGCTGGGGTTGGGTTCAGGGTCGGGGTCGTCGGGGAAGAGGGGGTGCACCTAGGTCGGAGTCGCCGGGGCAGAGGGGGTCCTTCTCCTTGTCGATCTGCAGAGAGACCAAATTCGGTCAGAGAGGGAGAGAGAGAGAGACTGTACGGCGGCCTGTGGAGGGGACTGCACGGGGGAGGGGCGGCACGGGGGGAGGGGTTGGGCCGGGGTGCACCTAGGCAGGGGGCAGCACGGGGGGAGGGAGCGGCGCGCGTCGGGGTCGGCATCGGGGTCGGGTGCGGCGTGCTTCGACGGCGGCGTGGGCGGGTGCGGGCGTCGGCGGTGGCATGGGCGGGTGCGGGTGTCGGCGGTGGCGTGGGAGAGCTTAGAGAAAGGGGATCGAGTGAGAGTGAGAGTGAGGAAAGAGAGCGTGCTGTGTAGGCAACTTAGTTATAGCGTGGCGTGGCAGAACGCGCTATAGCTAAGTTAGCTATAGCGCGGGGCAGAAAAACGCGCTATAGCTAACTTAGCTATAGCGCTGCCCAGCACAAACCGCACTACTGCTAATTTTTTCTTTTCTTTTTTTTCTTTTTCTTTTTCTTTTTCTTTCTCTTTCTCTTTTTTTCTTTTCTTTTTCTTTTCTTTTCTTTTTCTTTTTCTTTTTCTTTCATTTCATATTCCACAAACTTCCTTCCTTTTTCTTTTTATTTTTCTTTCATTTCATTTTCCACAACTTATTAGTTCCTTTTTCTTTTTCTTTCATTTCATTTTGCAAAACTTCCTTTCTTTTTCTTTTTCTTTTTCATTTTCTTTCAATTGCACTTTTCTTTTTCGTATCTTCATTTCGATTTGTAAAAGTTTGTATAGCAGGGGTATATATAGCTCTCGCTAGCTAGGGTTTAATTTGGTCTGTCGTTGGAGCAATACCACTGTTACCCTCCGGATAATAATTAGTATAATATATATTACATCATTTGACTTCAAACGGCGGTATACAAAATAGACACACACAAATTTGTGGATTAGTTTGTCAGCTTGGGCGACGACGACGCTTCAGACTGGTCTTCTTCCCTCTTTTGTTCGTTGTCGAATAATTGAGCCCATAGTCGTGACTTTTCCTTCTCCAGGGATTACGATCTTTCGTAGGTAATGTAGTATTCATTCTTCTTTCGACGTATATTTCATCGTCATCAGCATCATCTTCCCTCATCAGATCACCGTACTGGTCGTAGTCTTCCTCGTTGGCGACTCCATCCATTCCGGCGATGCTCCTTTCGCTTCTCCTCACGAAAACACGGCTGGGATTGATCGGATCAGTTATGAAGAAACATTGTGTCATGTGTTTAGCATGTACACATCGCTCATTTTTGGCAATGGCGTTGACGGTACCTCTATCGGAGTCAGGTAACATGGTAGTGAAATGTCAGTTTTTTCGCTGTGCATTCTTAGCCCATCTGACACGGAACATCGTCGCGCTATGCAATCCAGAATAGTTAAGATCACATATCTCTTCGACCATTCTGTAATATCTTTCAGTTACATTCCCGGTCGTGGCTTCCATCGTCACCCCTGAGTTTTGGTCATCACTGTTTATATCTTTCTCCTCCGTGTAGAACGTGTATCCGTTGATATCGTATGCTTGATAAGTCGCGAGGTTGGTGGACACACCATGTGCTAAGGCGTATATGAGCGTTCCGTTCGGACAACCCTCTTCCGAGGGATTAGCCAGAACTCGCTCTTTGAACCAACGCAAGAAAGTGGAGTTGTGCTCTCTAATAACTTTAGCGTTCGTCCTGTGCACCCCACGGTCACGGTACTTCTTTGCGATGGTCTCTTTGTGCAGTGTCACGAAATCTTCTAGCACATCTAGGTGTTGTACAACTACTAAGTTTGCCCTGTCAAGCTCGTTTTGTTGGCCCAAGCGTAACACATTCACATCCTTATGACCGTTGGTGTGACCTTAGCCTTTGAGCCTTCCACAGTGCTTGTTGACGGGCAAACCAACAACAGGGTCTCCGGTGCCTACTAGATAACTCTCACATAAAGAGATGCACTCTTTTCTCAGATATCCCTGGGCTATGCTTCCATCTGGATGGGACATGTTACAAACGAATCCATTGATGACCCCATTCATCCTCTCAAACGGCATCATGCTGTGTAGGAATGTCGGCCCTAGGTCGATGATTTCGTCAACGATGTGGACACATAGATGCACCATGACATCAAAGAACGCGGGCGGGAAGTACATCTCTAGCTCATTCAGTATGACAACGATCTCTTCCTGTAGCATATGGAGTTCCTTCACACTGATCGACTTTCGAGAGATAGGATCAAAAAAGTGGCATAGGCCAGTAAGCGTCTCACGCACATGTGTGTCCATAATCCCTCTAAGTGCAACCGGGAGTAACTACGTCATCATCACATGACAGTCGTGAGACTTCATCCCACTAAACCTTTTTTTCTTAGTGTCCAGATATCTGCTTATCTTCGCACAGTATCCAGAACTAACTTTGATTCTGGCAAGGCACTTGAACAATTGATCAACCTCCTTCGGATCTAAGGTGAAGCAAGAGGGGGGCAATATTGTTCTTCCTTCTTGTTTACTTTTTTGCCCCTATCTTCCGTCTCGGTCTCCTCTGACGACCTTTTACCGGGCATTTGGAGATCTTTCCTGATATTCAAAAATTCCAAGTCTTTTCTTGCCTTCGGCCCATCCTTTGTCCTCTTCGGCATGTTCATCAATGTTCCAAGCAAACTCTAAAGGATCCTTTTTGTGATATACATTTGATCAAGGCTATGAGGTGTGTCGAGTTTGGGCCAGTATTCCAAGTCCCAGAAAACAGATCTCGTCTTCCATACCTTTAGTAGGGGCTCCGGCGCCTTTTTCTTCGTCTTTCCCGGTGAGGGGCACTCTTCCCAGTTCTTCAATAAGTCATATATTTCTGCACCGCTACGCTTACGTGGAGGACCTCAATGCTCAGCCTTACCATTGAATAGATCTCCACGCTTTCTCCACGGGTCATCCTTCTCGAGCCATCTTCGATGCCCCATGTACACGATTTTTGAAGACCCGCCATCTTTCGATAGCTACAGAGAAGTTGTATCAGCCATGCACCTCATGCATCCGCAATATTCGTGGCACACCTGGCCGGAGAGATAGCTGTAACCGAGATAGTCCTGCACAGTCGTGATCAGCGCGGCTCTCATGTAGAAATACTCTCCTTTCCTTGCATCCCATGTCTTGGCCTGCGTTGCGCATAAGGTCTGTAGCTCCTCTTTCAGTAAACCGAGATACAAATTTATATCATTTCCCAGTTGTCTCGGCCCTTGAATAAGCATAGCCATGTGTATGTATTTTTTCTTCATGCACAACCAGGGGGGAGGTTGTACATCCATACAAACAGGGGCCATGTGCTATGATTGGTGTTCTGGTTGCCAAACGGATTCATGCCATCACTACTAGCACCAAGTACGATGTTCCTTGGATCATTTGTGAAAAAATCAAATTCAGCATTTAATGCTCTCCACTGGCTAGCATCTGCGAGTTGTCTTAGCTTTGGATCATCTCCGTCATCTGGCTTCACCCTCTCCGCATGCCAGCGCATAAGCTTTGCTTCCTTAGGATCTACGAAATACAGATGTAGATGCGGAGTGATCGGAAAGTACCATACAACTTTCTATGGAGCTTTCTTTCCGGCCTTTCAATACTGTGAAGCATTGCACTTTGGACGGATGGTTTTTTCCGCATGCTCGTTCCGATATATGATGCAATCATTGATTCATGTGTGATATCTAATGTGTGGCAGATCAATAGGGAACATGATTTTCTTTGCCTCCTCGACACTAGTAGGACACAGGCTTCCCGCGGGGAGAACCTTCTTTAGATACTTCAGAAGCTCATCCAGGCTTGCATCGGTCCATTTGTTTTTTGCCTTCATATCTAGAAGTTCTAGTGTGAAACTCAAGCGGGTCACCTCGGGATTGCAACCATCATACAAAGGAGTCATCGAGTCTACTCTCTAGAGTTTGGCCTCCTCTCTAGAAGCAGCCCTGTCGCTAGTCGTCCTCTTGCGAAGCAGGTCTCAAACATGCGGGTCCCGCATGGCTGAACTTAGTAGCGATGAAGACGGAGGCGTGTCCGCGTCTTCTCCGCCTTGAACTGTCTCTTCACCATCACCATTTCCGAGGCCGTCTTCCTCTTCGGGCACCTAATGGGTCATCTCTTCGTCTGGTGGCCCCATGTCGTTATGTCCTGCCCCGTCAACGTCCTCATCATCATCATCTTCTTCACTTATCCACCGAGTATGGCCATCCATGAAACCATGCATGAGCAAGTGCGCCTTGAATGTACCACCCTCAAATGGGTCGAGCCGGACTATTCCCTTGCATTTTTGACACGGACATACAACATCCTTTCAGTCTTTTTTCATGCATGTCGTCCACAACGGATGCCAGTATCTTCCCACCATCCTTCCATTGACCTTCATGATCACCTGTGCGCGGAGCAAATATTATAACCACGTATATATATGCATGCATGGATCAAATTCATGCAAAAATCCGGCATGACCTTCCCTAAACATAGGACATATAGAGTTTGCCCAAAATTCGCCGAAACGGAATTGAATTGACATTTTGGAAAAACATAGGCAACTCATTTCACTCACATGCCACAGACAATTCGGTATTATCATATCACACATAGTTTCGGTCCTAATCGCACACACACATATTTCCATTCCTGCACAACTCTTTTTTTGCTCACCTATTTGTTGAGAGGGATATCGAGCACCTTCTTATAATTAGCTAGTATCTCTAGATAGTGAGGTACCTACATATATATATAGCTCCAACTAGCTAGGGAGAGAGAGAGCTATGAGAGGGAGGAGGGAGGGCATTAATGGAGGGGGTGGTGGAGGGGCAAAGAAGAGAAGGGGAGGAGGGGCAAAAGAAAGAAAGAGGAAGGAGGGAGGGCATTAATGGAGGGGGTGGTGGAGGGGCAATGAAGAGAAGGAAGCATTGAAGAACAAGCAAGTGCAAGAGGGAGGGGGGAGAGGAAGAAAGGAGGGAGGAAGAAGAGGGGGCAAAAGGTGGCAGATGTTTTGGCTGGCGACCATAGCAGTAGCGCGGGGCACCAAAGCGTGCTACTGCTATGAGTGCCAACCAAAATATCTACTGGTAGCTAAAACTAGCTATAGCGCTTGTCCAAAACCCACGCTATTGGTAAAAGTTTACACAAAGAAGAAATAGCAGTAGCGGGTCTAGGTGAATAGGCGCTACAGATGTTCTCTTAACAGTAGCGCTTGTTAGACTACAAACGCTGCTAAATATTTTTTGGTCGGGTGGTGTGGTGTGGCAATATTACCAGTAGCGTGCCCTCTAGAGACCCACGATGTTGCTAAGTTGTACCAGTAGCGCGCTTTATAAGAGACACTACTGGTAATTATCAGTAGCGTCGGCACAAAAACACACGCTACTGGTAAACTTCTATGTATAAGCCTTTTCCTTGTAGTGAACGTAGCTCTCCAGTGGATGATCTCAATTGCCACACACAACCATCCCAGGTGCTTGCTTTAACTTCGCGCTGTCAAATGTGGTTGCATGTTGCATATGGTGTCTAGCTTTGTATTGCTTTCACTTTGGTTAAATTGCATCTACTTACTTTACACATTATACCTTTGATAATGACATGCCTTTCTATTTTTGATACATACTACATATGTCTATTAAGCATGTCCGTACATCAAACTAATGCTCTTTTGTTTCCCTCATCAATCACTTATGATGAGACAGTCACCCCAGTGGGTTACTGTGAGACGCGCTACTCGTTTAAAGAGTGCAGTGTCATCCTCCCTACATGATTCTCAAGAAACAACAAGGCTAAATGAAGATAGTCAATGTAGCTCTCTATTTGATGAGCGCAATTCCCCCACACCACCATCGCAGGTGCTTGCTCTTACTTGGCAGTGTGATATGTGGTTGCATGTTGCATATGGTGTCTACCTTGTAATGCTTCTAATTAGGGTAAATTGCATCTGCTTAGTTAACACATTATACCTGTGAATATGACATGCCTTCCTGATTTTGGTACATACTACGTCTTTCTATTAACCATGTACTTACATCACACTACTTTTCTTGTGTATCCCTAATCAATCACTTCTCACGAGACACCTTCAAGTTGACAGTGTAATATTGGTTGCATCTTGCATATCATTTCAAACATGTATTGCCTCTAATTTGTTGAAGTGTCACTTATAATGAGACACATCTAACTTGGTAGAGTGATTTTGGTTGGATCTTTCATATGGTGTCTAGATTGCATTGCTTCCAATTTGTTGAAATGCCTTCTGCTTAGCGTTTTTTCGTATGTATTCCATCCTCCTACAATGTGGTTGCCATACATAAAAGTTGTGTTCGTCAGTATCATGCATCAATGAATTTGGAAGTGCAAATTTCATTCCTTTTTCTTGTGTGTTTACCTGACAAGGCAAAATCTATAAGGACGAAGGCATGGAATGATGGTGATCCTCTGGAGCAACCGAAAGAGATGATCTCTGCAGATTCTCCTGCTACTCCTACTGCAGTGCAAGTTCCAAATCTCATCTCCCCTACTCCACAACCCCAGGTGCTTGCTCTAACATGGCAGTGTGATATCTGGTTGCACATTGCATATGGTGTCTAGCTTGTATTGCTCCTAATTTGTTAAATTGTATCTCCTTAGCTTACACATTATACATGTGAATACGACACGCCTTCCTATTTTTGGTACATACTACATCTGCCTATCGCACCATGTTCTTACATCAAACTAATGTTCTTTTGTATCCTGCATCTATCGCTTATGATGAGACAATCACGCCCGTGGGTTAGTATGAGACGCGCTGATGCAGGTTTGTAACATCCCAAATTTTTAATTTGGAATGTTATACATTAGATCATCATGCATATCATACTTTATTGCATTTTGATTTGCGATCCTAGAAATTCCACGCAACTCAAGGACCCACGGGAGAGTTGGGGATTTCGTTATTTTCATATTTGGGTTTTCTCAAATTTTGAAAATAGGATCATTTGTTTTTATTATTTTTCTCTCCGAAAATATTTCATATCAAAATATATGAGAGGGGATAAAATGACTTCTCCACAAATAATGAAATATTGGAGGAAAAATATTAAAAATAAATATTTTATTTGATTTGGATTTTATTTGATTTTTGAATTAGGAAAAATACGGGTTTTTTCAAAATTGCATTTTGGCCCCAAATAAATGTTCATCTTGTCCTGCTAGATTTTAGAAGTCGGGGAAAATTTATTTCGGGATTTTTGGAGTCCGTTTAGTATTTCTTTTATTTGTTTTTCTGCACGAAATTATTTAAAAAAATCGCGAAACCGACTTTGGGCCGTGTTCGGCCAGGACTCCGCCTGGCCAGGCCTTTATAAGCCGCCGCCCCGGCCCCGATAGCCCAAGCCGCCCGAGCCACCGAAACCCTAACCCTAAGCCCGATCCGCCGCCGCCGCCGCCGCCGCCCGATGCCGGAGCCCCGCCGCCGTCCCGCCGCCAACCCAGCCGCCCGCTGGAGCCGCCTCGCCGCCCCTCGCCGGAGGTAGCCGCCGCCTCGCCGCCGGCGGTTTTCCTCGAGAAAACCGTTCGGTTTTCCCGTCCGGTTTTTCGTTCGGTTTTATATATAAAAGAAAACCCTACATCTGTTTTTTTCAGTTTAGTTTATTTAGCGAACACTCGTTCGTTCGCTCGTTTTGACGAACGGTTTTCGTTTTTTCGCAGACAGCGAACGTTCGTTCGTTAGCCTGTTCGTCAGTTTTCCTTTTCTCGGATTTTCCGCGATTATTTCTGATCGCGATTTCCGATCTGTTTTTTTGTTTTAGTATAACTTTTCGCTCGTTTATCGGAATCAGGCGATTCAAGCGCCTAGAGTTTTGTCTCGAAACCCTCTTTCCGTTCAACCAACTCAAACAAGTTTTTGCTACTGTAAAATTTGACTTAGGTCCAGATTAGTAAACGAAGCTTGTTTCTTTCGCCGTTTGAGTTTTGTTGCTTCGTTCGATTTGGTTCTTTCTGCAAACCGGAGTTCTTAAGTTGAACTTTCTGGTTAAATCTCTTATTTCGAGTTTTACCCGTGCATCCTTGCTTGATTGCTTATGTATGTATTGTTTGTTTGCGATAGAGTACCCGGAGTGCGAAGCGTGCTTCTACGAGTCTCTAGGTTTCACGGATCATCAGCAAGGCAAGTAACACTTTGATCATACCTCTTTACCACCCAGTTTTATTGCATTAGATCAATCCTCAAACAATTTCATGGTTAGGATCTGATTAATATGTGTGTTTTGGGAAGTAGATGAGGTAGTACCTATTGCCATGTTTATTATCAAACCCTTGGGAGTTACTTCTACGTTTGCTTATATTGCTATGCTATGCTCGTAGACGTGGATTGGGTTTGAGTGAATTTTTCCATGACAGATTTGAGATTGTTAATTAATGGTTCAACTTAAGGTGGCTCTTAAATAAACATCTGGGTGGATTGAGGCACCTGGAGAACCCAGTGTTGCCTGTATTTTTGGATATCCCGGAGTACCCGTGTGATCATCCTATGGACCGCCACCCAGACTCAAAGGGATCATGAGACTATTCATGCTAGAAACTTCCGTGTGCAGCGACAAGATATTATGGGCTCTAGCATAGTTGAGTAGGTTACATGACCTCTTGAAGAGGTGGGCTAGCAGATGTAGGGGAAAGTAGGTGTAACTGTCGACCCGGAGTAAAGAGTAGTGTTTCTGAAAGACTGTGTCTCGGTCATCCGTTTCTCAAACACCTTGTAGTGCGAGAAATCAAGCGGAGGCGATCGAGTCTTGTGGGGAAAAGTGCCCAAACCTCTGCAGAGTGTACAATCTAATCATGGTTAGCCGTGTTCCCGGTTATGGACATCTTGAGTATCTAGTTCTTGGATTATCGTGTGAATCTCATCATCATGTTACTTAATTTAATTTGATTGGGTTAATCACGTTCTTAATTGGGATTGAGTTGGAGGTACCTTCTCAATGTTTAACAACCACCATGATAGTTAAATAAAATTTATTCCTTTGTGGTAGGGAAAAATTGGCTTTTCGCAAAACTGTAACCATAGAGCTTTCCACCAGCCAAATATGCATGTAGTGATAGCATTATTCTGTTCAGTACTCTCTATGTGTTACATTGCCAGCATATTCCATGTGCTGACTCGTTTTCGGGCTGCAACGTATCATGTTGCAGAATTTTCAGACGACGAGTAAGGAGCCTTAGGTCGTGGTCTTATACTCAGTGATGCCGTTGGAGTTGATGGACTCACTTTATCTTCCAAGCCTTCCGCTGTTATCGTATTTAGATGGCCTTAAGCCATATTTATTTGTATTGAGTTCTCTTGAACTATTCGATGTAATAAGTGTGTGATTGCTACTCTGTTATAAATCCTTCAAAGTACTGTGTGTGTCAGCATTACCGATCGAGGGATGACACTGATGCACAGAGACTAGACTGTTTGAGGTCTGGTCAGTACAGGTAGCAACCATGTCTCGCACGAATGGAAAGGGGAAGCATTTAGGAGCGGGTTCACCTTAGGTCCAATGGTGTATGCTCGAGGTCTCAACATGTGGGCACTTGGGGCTTGGGGAGTAGTCGTTGTGTACATGGGGATGATCGTAGGATGCTCCGCGTCATCTCCCCTCCCTTGGGAAAGATCCGTCCTCGGATCGAAAACCTCATCACCATGGAAACGGTTTGTCGTGGACGGACTTGTAGTTGGACGAAGTGGAAGACATGGCGCAATCCAAGTACTCCAACGTGTCTCCGGAGTGGTACACATGCAAAAAGAGCAAAACACAAACGACACTTGGAAATACAATGGTTAGCGCACACAAGGTGTCCATCATGTAAGAATGAGTCCGCGCGGCAAGATTGTTCTTGGCAAAGCGCATGAAGCTTATCAAGATTATATAGAATTATATGCAAAGCGTTCATGTGAGCAAAAGCATTCATTTTGCACACAAATGTGTTGTGAATATGATCAATGCAACCACGGTGCAAAATGTTGTCATAGTGAGACGGTTTATCAATAGCACGAATATGGCAATGGATGCTCAATATGAATAAGTTGTCATGCAATTGATGGTAGGCAATCTGATCATGATTTTTGAATATGCCATCAAGGAAGATCACAACAAATTTCCTAAGGAAGTGCACAAGCTCATATATCATGGATGACATGGAAATACAATATGCAACAAGGCAATTATAATGTGAGTCAGTCCATGCATAAGATGCAAATTTGTTATGGGTGGTGTTGTACCATAGCTCGATGTCGTGGTAGAAGTGTTGGTCCGGTGGTGCATCCACTAAGTCCGGGCACTCCTCAACTTGAAGGTCCATAGGGTCCATCTCCAATGTCGGTCCTCCATCCAATATATGTATCATGTAGACAAGAAGAAGGAAACAACGGTGAAAGTATGGCCCATCCAATATGCATATGTGTAGAGGGCTCAAATGGAAGGAGTTCACCTTTAGTAGTTTCTCGAAAATGTTGGTGTCGCGCATCATGTTCACATAACCAATATGACTCGCGATGCTACCACCTTGTGAATTCCTCAAGATGTAACACCTATAATTCAAGTGGTAAGATACCCAACAAGTGTATGCATCATGCTCATCATAAGAAAGGACAAGGGAGTATTTCATAGTATGGAGGCATATGATGCGAGAACAACCAAATACAATAGGCTCAATCAAACAAGCATGCATCACAAGTAAGGTGTCAAAGTCTCCAAGATCAATAAGCATAGTATGGTTGCACTCACTACAATGGCATATGAGAGGTGCAACTAATGGAGACAGATGACAATAAGCAAGACAATTCAAGTGAGAGGCATGAACATATATGTCATCAACCCAAGAAAGCGAGTAGAATGGAACATGGGTGATGCAACATAGCAAGTAATCATATGAATCAAGTCATGCAAGCTAGTAGTGCGAAGATGCAACGTACTAGGAGGAATGATGGCAAGCATGTCATGTGTGCAAATAGTGGTCATAAATAATGCACATGACATATCACAAACATGAAAGCAAGATATGAGTAATGTATCATCATTGTATTGGCAAGAAGTCCTATGTAAATAGAAATTGAACAATATGACTCTCCCAACACAAGAATCAACAATAGCATGAGGTACAAGGAAAACATGGTAATAGCAACAAGGATCTCCACCAAGCATGCAAATACACATAGAAGTAGCATATTGGTGTATCGTGGATAAATGCAAGCGAGGGTCACAATTGCATGGGAAAGGCATAGAAGCAAGCATAACATGCAAAGTGAACACGATAGAATGGGCATAAGGTGACAAGTGGTAAATATCCCATAGCCGTGTGAGAGACAAGTAAAAGAGATGTGCGTAGTCCTTGCGCGAAGGGAACAATGGTAAGGATAGTCCAAGGGATCCCAAATCGTCGTTGCTCTCAAGAGCTCGTTTCGTCAACTCTTGGGATTGAGAGGTTGACGAGTATACATGAGTACCTGCACAAAACAAAGACAAAGGGAAAATTGTGTGTGCGTGGTATACGTACACATCATCCATCATGATGCATACGTGCATGTGTTGGTTAGCACAAAATATCCAATGCTCAAATAAATGAGATGCGTGATATAGAAACATGTCATCCATCATGAGAGGTTTGTTATTATGTATAGCATAATGGAGACTCAAATTATGTAATTCATCATGAGAAATATGTAGAGCATAGTTATTCATGGAATGCATATGGTGCACGCAATTATGGGAATCATGCAAAGTATGGAATGCATCAAGATCTCCTAATATGTATGAGGAAACTATGGGGGTCTCCTCATGAGCATTAGTGGAAACATCATATGGAGAATATTGACAACATCCAAAACAATGCATATTTGGAACAACGTGATCATGGCATGTCATAATAGATGAATTGCGCAAATCATGTAAAGGAAGCAGGGCAATATCATCACATGAAAAACAAAAGCCAATGACCATTATCTCATCATCTATGCCATAAGTGAAAATGGGATTTATTTTAATGGGGCATGCATAGTTACTATGTTGAGATTGAAATGAAGCAATATGGGAGATCTCACTCATAGCATATGACAAGTTCAATAGATTGTCAAGCATGAAGTGACCAATATAATTTTCACATGATATCCTATGGAGCATAGCATCACAACTAGGCAACTCAACATGCTCATCATCATATTCATCATAAATTGGTAAGTCATGACTTGAGGAAGTCGCACTAGCATGAAGCATGGGAATAGGTGGATCAACATCATGCAAGCAATCATTGGTAAGATAGTCCACTGGTGGGACAAGAGAAGCAGCGTCACCTATGTTACCTTTGGAGCATAGCTTATGTGTTGTAGGTAAGGTGTCGAAGACCAAGTCGTGGTCATCTTCATCTTGATGGAACCATGTGGGGGTGCAACATCTTCCACCATGGTCATCGTCGTTTCCATTGGAGGTATGGACTCATCAAGGATAGGCATGTCGTCATGTAGGAGAGTGAGGGAGCCCTGGATTAGGGGGTCCTCGGACAGCCGGACTATATCCTTTGTCCGGAATGTTGGACTATGAAGATACAAGATTGAAGACTTCGTCCCGTGTCCGGATGGGACTCTCCTTGGCGTGGAAGGCAAGCTTGGCAATACGGATATGTAGATATCCTCCCTTGTAACCGACTCTGTGTAACCCTAGCCCCCTCTGATGTCTATACAAACCGGAGGGTTTAGTCTGTAGGACAACAACAATCATACCATAGGCTAGCTTATAGGGTTTAGCCTCTACGATCTTGTGGTAGATCAACTCTTGTAATACTCATATCATCAAGATCAATCAAGCAGGAAGTAGGGTATTACCTCCATCGAGAGGGCCCGAACCTGGGTAAACATTGTGTCCCCCGCCTCCTGTTACCATCCGCCTTAGACGCACAGTTCGGGACCCCCTACCCGAGATCCGCCGGTTTTGACACCGACATTGGTGCTTTCATTAAGAGTTCCACTGTGTCGTCACCGTAAGGCTTGATGGCTCCTTCGATCATCGGCAACGATGCGATCCAGGGTGAGGTTTTCCTCCCTGGACAGATCTTCGTGTTCGGCGGCTTCGTACTGCGGGCTAACTCGCTTGGCCATCTGGAGCAGATCGATAGCTACGCCCCTGGCCATCAAGTCAGGTTTGGAAACTTGAACTATACTGCCGAAATCTGCGGAGACTTGATCCTCGACGGATTCGAGCCCATGTCAGGTGCGCTGCACAATCACGACGAGCATGATTTAGCTCTGCCATCGGACTGTGTTCAGGAGATCACACCTGCAACTACTCCGGCCCTCAATCCAGAACAAATTGCGCCATCTGTGGACGGGTGGATGGACCCTGCCATGGAGGCCGCACACTGAGTGGCGATAGCACCGAATACTGACTTCACCTCCTACGAGACCCGTGTTGCCGAACCGTTGGATTCGTCCCCGGCCACGGACTCCGAGCCGCTTGTGTCCGTGCCCATCGAATCTGATTGGGCGCCGATCATGGAGTTTACCTCCGCGGATATCTTTGAGCACTCGCCTTTTGGCGATGTGCTAAATTCATTAAAGTCTCTCTCCCTATCAGGAGACTCTTGGCTGAATTATGTCCGGCTAGAATGGGATGCGGACGACAAAGAAATTCGCGACCCACCCACCACCCAATTAGTAGCCACTATCGACGATTTAACCGACATGCTCGATTTCAATTCCGAAGACATCGACGGCATGCATGGACGACGATGCAAGAGAGGAACAGGAACCATCGCCCACAGGGCGCTGGACAGCCACTTCATCACATGACATATACATGGTGGATACACCGAAAGAAAACAATGACGAGGAACGGAAGGATGCAGCGAAGGATAGCTCCCTCGAGAAAGCAACCAAAGCGTCGGCGTAGGCGCCGCTCCAAATCCCGCCTCGGCAAAAACAGCGATAACAGCGAAAGACAAAATAACACCCCAGTCGACTCCAGAGGAAACGATGACCACATTGACCCAGCGGCAGAGCAGGATGAACCAGCAAACGGCGAAGATAGTACGGATCCGCTGTCCGAACATGGCGACGCCGAGGATAAAGCTCATCAACCTCCCTCCGGAGAAGAAAACAGTCCAGACGAGGATGCACACATCATCCCGGAAAGGCACTTGGAACAAGAGAACCTCTGCATAAGGCTTATTGCCACCGCGAGGAGTCTGAAGAAGCAGAAGCAAAGGGTTAAGGCCGCGCAGAATACGCTCAATAGTAGATGGAACAAAGTGCTCGACAATGAAGAAAAGTATGGTGGTAGTTACCACACAAAGAGCTATCCAAAGCGCAAGCTGTTGCCAAAATTCGATGATGAGGCCTTAGAGCCCACACAGCCGAAAAACAAAACGGCCGATCGGTCGGATCAACCACCTTGTGGCCGCGATAGAGCGGCTAACAAGGCCGCACATAAGTCAGCACACGATTCACGTGAGGACTTGCATCAGAAGACCGGCGCGACCTGATCCATCTACGGATCAAGGAAACGCGCTCCAGCGCACAACCAAAACCGAACAATACAACCGTCAGAACACGACGACACATCCAAATACAGGGGTGCCGCACACCCCCTATGTTTCACCGATGAGGTGCTGGACCATGAATTTCCAGAAGGATTCAAACCAGTGAACATAGAGGCATACGACGGAACCACAGACCCTGGGGTCTGGATTGAGGACTTTATCCTCCATATCCATATGGCTCGCGGAGACTATCTCCACACCATCAAGTACTTGCCCCTCAAGCTGAAAGGACCAGCTCGGCACTGCCTGAAGAGCCTCCCCAAAAACTCAATTGGAAGTTGGGAGGAGCTTGAGTATGCTTTTCGGGCTAATTTTCAAGGGACCTATGTCCGACCTCCGGATGCAGACGATTTAAGACGTATAATTTAACAGCCCGGAGAGTCAGCCCGAAAGCTTTGGAACAGATTTCTCACTAAGAAGAACCAAATCGTCGACTGCCCGGACGCCGAAGCCTTAGCAGCTTTCAAACACAGCGTCCGAGACGAATGGCTCGCCAGACACCTCGGCCAAGAAAAACCGAGAACAATGGCAGCCCTGACAAGCCTCATGACCTGCTTTTGCGCGGGCGAAGATAGTTGGCTAGCCCGTGGTAGCACCAGTGACCCAGGCACATCTGAAGTCAGGGATGGCAATGGAAAACCACGACGCAGTAAAAGCAAGTGTCGAAATAAAGAAGACAGCCCAGATAACACGGCGGTAAACGCCGGATTCATGGGCTCTCGACCGGGTCAGTGGAAAAAGCCTTTCAAAGGCAGCAGAGATGGACCGTCCAGCCTAAACAAGATTCTAGACAAACTATGTCAGATTCATGGCACCCCCAATAAACCTGCAAATCACACCCACAGAGAATGCTGGGTCTTCAAGCAGGCCGGTAAGCTAAACGCCGAACACAAGGGGAGGGAGACACCAAGTGCAGACAAGGACGAGCCTCGCCAGCAAAGCACTGGGGGAGAGAAAATTTCCCACCAGAGGTCAAAATAGTGAACATGATCCACGTGACGAAGAGGAGACGCAAACATGCACTCCGAGACACACGCGCCGTAGAGCCCGTCACCCCTAAGTTCAACCCCTGGTATGCCTGCCCGATCACTTTTGATCACAGGGATCACGTGACAAGCATCCGGCATGAAGGATTGGCTGCCTTTATGTTAGACCCAATAATAAACGAATACCGTCTCACACGAGTCCTTATGGACGGCGGCAGTAGTCTTAATCTGATATATCAGGACACAGTCCGCAAAATGGGGATAGACCCGACAAAAATCAGCCACAGTAATACTACCTTCAAGGGAGTAATACCAGGCCTAGAGGCCCGCTGCACGGGCTCTCTAATACTAGACGTTGTATTCGGTTCTCCCGACAACTTTCGAAGCAAAAAGTTAACCTTCGACATCGCTCCATTCCGAAGTGGATATCAAGCACTACTCGGAAGAGCAGCTTTTGCTCATTTTAATGCAGTACCGCATTACGCTTCCCTCAAGCTCAACCGGTCCACGTGGCGTCATCACATTTAACGGAAATATTGAACGTTCCTTACACGCGGAAGAATGTGCGACGGCTGTAACAGCCGAACACTAAACGACCCCTCCAACCAGAATAAATGATCGGTCGTCAAGACCGCAGACAAGGCTAGACGAGTCCGTCGCATCACTAGCTATAACAACTTAGATAATCCCGTGATTGGTTTGATGATTATACCCCCATAGGCGGTACCAGGGGCTTCCCGCGTGTAAACAGGGCTAGTTCGGCTCAACTTTACTTATCTTGAATTTTCATGGTTTATTGAGAATAACCAATTTTTCGCACGACAACTTTCACCTAATTTCTTCTCTTTTACAGATGACAATCGTGCTACACCCTTCCAGGATACGGCACAACGGAGACACAGGCGCAGACGTGCAGCAGGGACCCGCTCAAAGGTTTCTTTTTAGATTAAGACCCTGTGTAAACCTTTTTTACTGTCTCTTGTTGTTCACATCCTTCGGATACTCAGTATAACCGAGAGCGATGCTGACGTTATTGGCATTTCGCCACGTCAAAATGATGCACGTACCTGGACACTCAAGGATCATCATCAAGGGCGTTATTCATCCCGGTATATGTTGTAAAGACCGAATACCTTAGGGAGTGTTCGGCGTCGCGAGTTTGGCCTTATATGCATCAGCTCCGAATCATGTCTTTGGTCAAATGTTGGGTTTGCCCGGCTCCCGTCTTTTGCTACCTTACGTTCTGCTCTATCGGCTAAGGTGGCACCGGGGGAACTACTGCGATTGTGCCCTGGTTCATCCGGATGAGCACCTCAGTAGAGAAAGCTGAAAATTGACTGTCATGATAAAGCGCGAGACTGGTCAACCACTCCATGACTTAGCGGAATCTTCGGGATTCCTCCGCATTAACGAAGGGCCGTTTCCCGGTCATGTATGTACGCGCCCCGTATTCGGATGAGCGCGGAGGTACCAGGGGCTATATAGTAGTCCCACCGTCAAACTCCTATGGCTAAGTGAAAGTGTTAAAGCAATATAGTCCGATTGCCTCGTTCGCTGCGCTATCACCTCCTTAATGGACCAAGACGTTTGATCAAGTGTGAATACACGTTTTTTGCGAACACCCCCGCATTCTATGCGTGGGGGCTGAAGCCGACGACTGCAAACTTTCAGGTTATATACATATATACATAAACGGCCGCACAGGACGCATCATAATACTTTCAGGCAAAAGTATAAACACAGCCTTTATAATTTAATAAACATTGTTCTTACAATAGGAATACATGTCACTAGAACATAATATTCTTCGAGGACTGAGCCTCTATTAAACGAGCGCCTTCAAGGACTTCTTCAAAGTAGTGCTGGGCCGATACTCGGCCCACGGCCGAACTCTGGGTTGCAATAGCGGTGGCCTCCATCTCTGCCTAGTATGTCTTGACACAGGCAAGAGCCATCCGCGCACCCTCTATGCACACCGACCTCTTCATAGCGTCGATGCGCGGCACAACACCAAGGAATTGTTTCACTAAACTAAAATAACTATTCGGCCTTGGCCCTTCCGGCCAAAGATGATCCACAACAAACCTCATGGCAAGCCCGAACAACCTATGGAGCTCAGCCCACTCGGCCATTCGCTCATTCAACAGCAGCGGATGCACTAGAACATTGAACTGTGACCAGAACAACTTTTCCACTTCACGATCTTTTTGATCTTTGAAAAACTCGGCCGCATCAGCAGCACTCGCTGCCAAATCCACGTATGCGTCTGCAGAACTCCATAGTTTATCAAGAGGGGCATACTTAGGATCTCCGAACTTCGTCCGCAACAAAAAGGGCTTCCCAGCCGCGATATCCCCGGCTTGACGTAGCTCCTCCTTCGCCGCTCTGATTTTAGAGCGGGCGTCCTTGGCCGCTACCATGGCCTTCTCCAGGTCCGTCATCTACGTTCGGTTTTCCTTTTCAAGAAGCTCGTAATGGTTGGCGGCATCTTTCAACTCAACAGCCATCTTGGCTATTTTCTCCTTGCTTTGGCAATGCGCAGCCTGTTCAGCTCTCAGCTCTTCGACCACCTTTAGAGCGGCCGGATCACTCTTCCTGGCTTGTTCCTTGGCTGGGGCAAGTTCCGCCCGAAGGGTCTCCACGGCGGCAGCCCCATCTGTAGTCACAACATATTAAAGATACTAGAATCATGCTCCTCTTAATATGCGTTGATCACCGGAGAAAACGCATACCCTGTGCCTCGTCAAGCCGCTTGTTTACAAGCACGATGTCGGCATCTGCCGCATCAAGTTGCTGCTTCAGCTCGGCAAACTCACCAGTCCGGCTAGCCACCGGACCTCCAGCCACCTGCACATCAAGGCGGACTGATTATTACCTGGGACTATGATCCTCTTTTTGCCGCCGTTCACGACAGCAACCAGAGTCTCAGGGGCTACTATCTGCATAGGGCACACATAGCATGTGCGGTACCATCAAAAACATATACTACTTCACGTACCTCAAAGCCTTTCAGCAGACTCATAAAAGCTTCATGCAACCCGCGTTCGGTGGATGAAATCCTCTCAACCACCGTGCCCATTAGAGCATGATGCGTTTCTGAGACAGCCGCTTGGTCTAGAAGATTCATCAGTTCGTTTGATCGCACACCGGACGGTTCCGGACTCTTTCTGTGGCTCTCCTTAGGAGCCGAATACTCCGGACTTCAGGGGGGCGAAGGGTTACCCCCTGGCCTTGGCGGATCAGGAGAAATCCTCCGTGACGACATCTCAGGGTCGCCCCCTTCACGGGGCGGGGAGGCACGGGGAGGTGTTTCGCTCTCCATCATCTCCGGAAGAAGATCCCCCGAAGACGAACTCTGTCGAGAAGGGCTACGATCCGAACTACAAGATGCACGCTTCGGTTATCGTTCTCGGAAATGAAGCAGGATATATTTACTATAAAGAACTTTCATTTACTTACAGCTCGGTAGAGGGCTGGTCCCCTTGCGGGTACTGTGCGGTAAGGATGCCCTCCGGGGTAGGACCCTCCGACAAAGGATTCTTCCCTCGCTTGGAGACCATTACTTCCAAGTCTTCAGAGGTGGTCCTCTTCCTTCCCTGGGGAGAGGGAATTTTAGATTCTTCCCCCCGGTTATCCTCCTTCGAGGAGGCACTAATTCCCCCGGTTTGGATGAATAGTGAGTAAGGCTCGCTCTCGGCCTCTTTGTTCCTCCCTTTACCTTCCCCTGATGGCGCTTGATAAGGCGCAAGCTCAAACATCCTGGCTAGTACAGGATCCGGTGAGCCCTCGGGAAGGGGGGCCGGACACCTGATCATCTTCGCCTTTTTTATCCAGTCCTGGTCAGAAGGCGACTTTTCAGAATGATGTTGTGATAAATTAAAAGACAACGTGTTTGGCCACGGGATTACTTACTTGAGTGTCTGGACGATTGTAGTTCAGACCTGCATCCTCGAAGGTGTCCGGACACTCTATTTGTGATCCGAAGAACGATCTGTACATATCTTCGAGCATCACGCCGAAGAAGTGTTGAATAGTTCGCGGTCCTTCTGGGTTGAACTCCCACATACGGAGAGGTCGATGTTTGCAAGGCAGGGCTCGACGAACTAGCATAACTTGCATCAACTTAACAAGGCTGACATCTCTCTCGTGGAGATCTCGGATGCGACTCTGCAATGTGAGCACATCATTTACTGGGCCCCAGTCCAGCCCCTTGTTGACCCATGACGCCAGTTGTGGCGGGGGGCCCGAGCGGAAGGCAGGGCGGCTACCCACTTGGTACCCCGGGGAGATGTGATATAAAACCACTCCCGTTGCCATAAACTGGATATCTCCGGGAAGGAACCCTTTGGCCATGGAACATCGGCGCCTTTGCTTATTACGGCACCTCCGCACTCTGCATGTCACCCCTCAATCATCTTCAGCTTCACATTACAGGTCTTGAGCCATAAGCCGAAGTGTGGGGTAATGCGGAGGAAGGCTTCACACACGACGATGAACGACGAGATGTGAAGGATGGAATCAGGAGCTAGATCATGGAAATCGAGCCCGTAGTAGAACATAAGCCCTCTCACAAAGGGATCTAGACTGAAACCTAGCCCTCGAAGGAAGTGGGAGATGAATACGACACTCTCGCCAGGTTCGGGAGTGGGAATGACCTGCCCTCGAGGAGGCAGCCTGTGCGAGATTTCGTCGGTCAAATACCTAGCTTCTCTTAGCTTCTTGATGTCCTCCTCTGTGACGGACGAGGGCACCCACCAACCTTGAAGGTTGGATCCGGACATGATTGTAGGTCCGAAGCGCCTAGCCAGACACTTGGGTGTTGGAACTCAAGGTGGGGGGAGGATTCGATTGAGCGCGAGAGGAAGGTGACAGGCCTAGGCCTCTTTATAAAGGGGATGAACATCAAGCGTCCTCCGCGTGGCCGTTTGGGACTTGCCTAAATCGAGGAGTCATACCAACAGGCACGATTAGGTTACCTATACCCGTATTGATGAGAATCCCGTGAAAAAAGGGACACGATCTCTGCTTCGAGAGGACGTGCCAATAAAAACCGCCTCGCAACACGTGCAGTGGCAGGCTCGGAAAAACGGTTCGTCATGACCAGACCACGGCAATACGTCACATTATGAAAAGCGGTCGGCAGATTGGATTTGTGGAAATATTATTCTCTCTACGGTGGTATGTGGAATTTGTTTTGCAGAGCCGGACACTATCCTTGTGTTCAAAAATCTTCTATGGAGTATTCGGAGGAGGAACCCGCCTTGCAATGCCGAAGAAAATCTGCGCGCCGGACTCATCGTCATTGAAGCCTAGTTCAGGGGCTACTGAGGGAGTTCTGGATTAGGGGGTCCTCGGACAGCCGGACTAT
Source organism: Aegilops tauschii subsp. strangulata (assembly GCF_002575655.3). NCBI lineage: Eukaryota > Viridiplantae > Streptophyta > Magnoliopsida > Poales > Poaceae > Aegilops > Aegilops tauschii. The sequence continues at coordinate 163,199,751 of NC_053039.3, read as the reverse complement.
ATCCTTTGTCTGGACTGTTGTACTATGAAGATACAAGATTGAAGACTTCGTCCCGTGTCCGGATGGGACTCTCCTTGGCATGGAAGGCAAGCTTGGCAATACGGATATGTAGATCTCCTCCCTTGTAACCGACTCTGTGTAACCCTAGCCCCCTCCGGTGTCTATATAAACCGGAGGGTTTAGTCCATAGGACAACAACAATCATACCATAGGCTAGCTTCTAGGGTTTAGCCTCTACGATCTCGTGGTAGATCAACTCTTGTAATACTCATATCATCAAGATCAATCAAGCAGGAAGTAGGGTATTACCTCCATCGAGAGGGCCCGAACCTGGGTAAACATTGTGTCCCCCGCCTCCTGTTACCATCTTCCTTAGACGCACAGTTCGGGACCCCCTACCCGAGATCCGCTGGTTATGACACCGACAGAGACCTAGCACCAAAGAAAACACACTTGGAGTAGAGGTTAAGTTGTTAGAAAACATAGTGGCCTCACATGCCCTCTCAACTACCTCACTCACTAAGTGTTGTGGCTCACTCACTCCCTCTTGGATGCTCTCACTCGTATGGTTGGTGCAGTCACTCAAATGGCTCTCAACCTCACATAGGATGTGTGGTATGCTCTCATGTGTGGGGCTAGTGGTGGTCACACTCATCTCATAGGAAATGCACTCAATGTCACATATGGTGGAGTCACTCATATGACTCATGGTGGGGTGGCTCTGCCCACATGGTAATTGGGTCATCTCTTCATACGTGGGTGTCGGAGAGATGTTGGTGCAAATGTCTCCATGCTTCAAAGGATTCTTTCATAGGTTACTTTTGCAGAACTTTTCTTAAGGAGTTCGTTCAGAAACATGTACAGAAACATTCTTAATGAGCACTCGACCAACGCCTTTCGAGAACATATACAAAGTCCCAGTTGTGGACCTAGTGCATCATCATAACAACGGACTATTGCATTTCCCTATAAGTAATTGGATCTCATATGGAGATGCTTAGTGAAGTAGAATGGAAATAATCAAATGCAACTACACAAGAACTAGTTAGTAACTGTCGTCCGGAATCAGTTCTGCGCAGTGTTGACTGAAACATGGATATCTGACTCATACAGAGTCCATTTTTGCTTCAAAGTAGTCAAAACGTTTGTGAAGACCAGATGCTTCAGAGCACTCTTTCGTAGGGAACTGTTGGAGAACTTTTCTTAAGGAGTTCGTTCCGAAACTTGTACATAAACTTTTTTAATGAGCACTCGACCAACGCCTTTCGAGAACATACACAAAGTCCCAGCTGTGGACCTAGTGCATCATCAAAACAAAGGTCTATAGCATTTCCCTAGAAGTAATTGGCTCTCATATGGAGATGTTTAGTGAAGTAGAATGGAAAAAATTGAATGCAAATACACAAGAACTAGTCTGTAACTGTCGTTCGGAATCAGTTTTGCGCAGTGTCGACTGAAACATGGATATCTGACTCATACGGAGTCCGTTTTGGCTCCACAAGTTGTCAAAATGTTTGTGAAGACCAGGTGCTTCAAAGGATTCTTTTGTAGGGAACTTTTGGGGAACTTTTCTTCAGGAGTTTGTTCAGAAACTTGTACATAAACTTTATTAATGAGCACTCGACCAACGCCTTTCGAGAACATACACAAAGTCCGAGCTGTGGACCTAGTGCATCATCATAAAAAAGGTCTCTTGCATTTTCCTAGAAGTAATTGGATCTCATATGGAGATGTTTGGTGAAGTAGAATGGAAAAAAATCGAATGCAACTACACAAGAACTAGTCTGTAACTGTCGTTCGGAATCAGTTTTGCACTGTGTTGACCAAAATATCGATATCTGACTCATACGGATTCTGTTTTGGCTCCACAAGTAGTCAAAACGTTTGTGACGAGCAGATGCTTCAAAGGATTCTTTCATAGGGAACTTTTGGAGAACTTTTCTTAACGAGTTCGTTTAGAAACTTGTACATAAACTTCCTTAATGAGCACTCGACAAACGCCTTTAGAGAACATACACAAAGTCCAAGTTGTGGACCTAGTGCATCATCATAACTAAGGTCTCTTGCATTTCCCTAGAAGTAATTGGATCTCATATGGAGATTTTTAGCGAAGTAGAATGGAAAAAATCAAATGCAGCTTCACAAGAACTAGTCTGTAACTGTCGTTCGGAATCAGTTTTGCGCAGTGTTGACTAAAATATTGATATCTAACTCATACGGAGTCCGTGTTTGCTCTAGAAGTAGTCAAAATGTTTGTGACGACCATATGCTTCAAAGTATTCTTTCATAGGTAACTTTTGGAGAACTTTTCTTAAGGAGTTCGTTCAGAAACTTGTACATAAACTTCCTTAATGAGCACTCGACCAACGCCTTTCGAGAACATACACAAAGTCCCAGCTGTGGACCTAGTGCATCATCATAACAAAGATCTATTGCATTTCCATAGAAGTAATTGGATCTCATATGGATATATTTAGTGAAGTAGAATGGAAATGATCGAGTGCAACTACACAAGAACTAGTTAGTAATTGTCGTTCGGAATCAGTTTTGTGCAGAGACTGAAACATGGATATCTGACTCATACGGAGTCTGTTTTGGCTCCACAAGTAGTCAAAACATTTGTGATGACAAGACTCTTAAAAGGATTCTTTCATAGGGAACTTTTGTAGAACTTTTCTTAAGCAGTTCGTTCAGAAACTTGTACAGAAACTTTCTTAATGAGCACTCGACCAACACCTTTCGAGAACATACACAAAGTCCCAGCTGTGGACCTAGTTCATCATCATAACAAAGGTCTATTGCATTTCCCTAGAAGTAATTGGATCTCATATGGAGAAGCTTAGTGAAGTAGAATGGAAATAATCAAATGCAAGTACACAAGAACTAGTTAGTAACTGTCGTTTGGAATCAGTTCTGCGCAGTGTTGACGGAAACATGGATATCTGACTCATACCGAGTCAATTTTTGCTTCACAAGTAGTCAAAACGTTTGTGAAGACCAGATGATTCAGAGCATTCTTTCGTAGGGAACTTTTGGAGAACTTATCTTAAGGAGTTCGTTCCGAAACTTGTACATAAACTTTTTAATGAGCACTCGACCAACGCCTTTCGAGAACATACACAAAGTCCCAGCTGTGGACCTAGTGCATCATCAAAACAAAGGTCTATAGCATTTCCCTAGAAGTAATTGGCTCTCATATGGAGATGTTTAGTGAAGTAGAATGGAAAAAATTGAATGAAAATACACAAGAACTAGTCTGTAACTGTCGTTCGGAATCAGTTTTGCGCAGTGTTGACTGAAACATGGATATCTGACTCATACGGAGTCCGTTTTGGCTCCACAAGTTGTCAAAATGTTTGTGAAGACCAGGTGCTTCAAAGGATTCTTTTGTAGGGAACTTTTGGGGAACTTTTCTTCAGGAGTTTGTTCAGAAACTTGTACATAAACTTTATTAATGAGCACTCGACCAACGCCTTTCGAGAACATACACAAAGTCCGAGCTGTGGACCTAGTGCATCATCATAATGAAGGTCTCTTGCATTTTCCTAGAAGTAATTGGATCTCATATGGAGATGTTTGGTGAAGTAGAATGGAAAAAAATCGAATGCAACTACACAAGAACTAGTCTTTAACTGTCGTTCGGAATCAGTTTTGCACTGTGTTGACCAAAATATGGATATCTGACTCATACGGATTCTGTTTTGGCTCCACAAGTAGTCAAAACGTTTGTGACGACCAGATGCTTCAAAGGATTCTTTCATAGGGAACTTTTGGAGAACTTTTCTTAACGAGTTCGTTTAGAAACTTGTACATAAACTTCCTTAATGAGCACTCGACAAACGCCTTTAGAGAACATACACAAAGTCCAAGTTGTGGACCTAGTGCATCATCATAACTAAGGTCTCTTGCATTTCCCTAGAAGTAATTGGATCTCATATGGAGATTTTTAGCGAAGTAGAATGGAAAAAATCAAATGCAGCTTCACAAGAACTAGTCTGTAACTGTCGTTCGGAATCAGTTTTGCGCAGTGTTGACTAAAATATTGATATCTAACTCATACGGAGTCCGTGTTTGCTCTAGAAGTAGTCAAAATGTTTGTGACGACCATATGCTTCAAAGTATTCTTTCATAGGTAACTTTTGGAGAACTTTTCTTAAGGAGTTCGTTCAGAAACTTGTACATAAACTTCCTTAATGAGCACTCGACCAACGCCTTTCGAGAACATACACAAAGTCCCAGCTGTGGACCTAGTGCATCATCATAACAAAGATCTATTGCATTTCCATAGAAGTAATTGGATCTCATATGGATATATTTAGTGAAGTAGAATGGAAATGATCGAGTGCAACTACACAAGAACTAGTTAGTAATTGTCGTTCGGAATCAGTTTTGTGCAGAGACTGAAACATGGATATCTGACTCATACGGAGTCTGTTTTGGCTCCACAAGTAGTCAAAACATTTGTGATTACAAGACTCTTAAAATGATTCTTTCATAGGGAACTTTTGTAGAACTTTTCTTAAGGAGTTCGTTCAGAAACTTGTATAGAAACATTCTTAATGAGCACTCGACCAACACCTTTCGAGAACATACACAAAGTCCCAGCTGTGGACCTAGTGCATCATCATAACAAAGGTCTCTTGCTTTTCCCTAGAAGTAATTGGATCTCATATGGAGATGTTTGGTGAAGCAGAATAGAAAAAATCAAATGCAACTACACAAGAACTAGTTAGTAATTGTCGTTCGGAATCAGTTTTGTGCAGTGTTGACTGAAACATGAATATCTGACTCATACGGAGTCTGTTTTGGCTCCACAAGTAGTCAAAACATTTGTGATGACAAGCTCTTAAAAGGATTCTTTCATAGGGAACTTTTGTAGAACTTTTCTTAAGGAGTTCGTTCAGAAACTTGTACAGAAACATTCGTAATGAGCACTCGACCAACACCTTTCGAGAACATACAGAAAGTCCCAGCTGTGGACCTAGTGCATGATCATAACAAAGGTCTGTTGCTTTTCCCTAGAAGTAATTGGATCTCATATGGAGATGTTTGGTGAAGCAGAATAGAAAAAATCAAATGCAACTACACAAGAACTAGTCTGTAACTGTCGTTCGGAATCAGTTTTGCGCAGTCTTGATTGAAACATGGATATCTGACTCATATAGAGTCCGTTTTGGCTCCACAAGTAGTCAAAATCTTTGTGATGACCAGGTGCTTCAAAGGATTCTTTAATAGGGAAATTTGGGAGATGTTTCCTTAAGGAGTTCATTAAGAAAATTGTACATAAACTTTCTTAATGAGCACTCCACAGATGCCTATTGAGAACATACACAAAGTCCCAGCTGTGGACCTAGTGCGCCATCAAAACTTAGGTCACTAGCATTTCCCTAGAAGTAAATGGATCTCATATGGAGATGTTTAGTGGAGTAGAATGGAAAAAATCAAATGCAACCACACAAGAACTAGTCTGTAATTGTCGTTCGGAATTAGTTTCACATAGTGTTAACTGAAACATGGATATCTGACTCATACGGAGTCTGTTTTGGCTCCACAAGTAGTCAAAACGTTTGTGATGACCAGATGCTGCAAAGGAATATTTCATAGGGAACTTTTGGTTAACTTTTTTGAAGGAGTTCGTTCAGAAACTTGTACAGAAACTTTCTTAATGAGCACCTGACCCACACCTTTCGAGAACATACACAAAGTCCCAGTTGTGGACCTAGTGCATCATCATAAAAAAGGTCTCTTGCGTTTCCCTAGAAGTAATTGGATCTCATATGGAGATGTTTAGTGAAGTAGAATGGAAAAAATTGAATGCAACTACATAAGAACTAATTTGTATCTGTCGTTCGGAATCAGTTTTGCCTAATGTTGACTGAAACTGGGATATCTAACTCATACGGAGTCCCTTTTGGCTCCACAAGTAGTCAAAACGTTTGTTCCATTTTGAACATTTTAGTTTTAATGTTTGAAATCTTTATCGTTTGCCTGATGTTGAATTTGAATTTGAATCGGTTTCAAACTAACGCGAGATTAGCAACAGTAATCGAAGTGATGTGGCATCATTAGTAGAGGGTTACTGTAGCTTAATTATCCGGGCGTCACATTGCACTATATCCAATAAAGTACGGTTATGATGTTCGGACACACCATTATGCTGTGCTGTTCCAGGTGGCATGAGTTTGTGAAACTATTCCACATTGTTTTAATTGAAGGCCAAACTTGTAACTCAAATATTCGTCTCTGCGATCAAATCGCAGAAAAGCTTTTATTTTCTTGTTACAATGATTCTCCACTTCACTGTGAAATTCTTTGAACTTTTCAACTGTTTCAGTTTCATTAAGTAGATATACCCATATCTGCTCAAATCATCTGTGAAGGTCAGGAAATAACCATACCCGCCGCGAGCCTCAACACTCATCGGACCGCATACATCGGTATGTATTATTTCCAATAAGTCAGTAGCTCGCTCCATTGTTCCAGAGAACGGAGTCTTAGTCATCTTGCCCATGAGGCATGGTTCGCAAGCATCAACTGATTCATAATCAAGTGATTCCAAAAGCCCATCAGCATGGATTTTCTTCATGCGCTTTACACCAATATGACCTAAACGGTAGTGCCACAAATAAGTTGCACTATCATTATTAACTTTGCATCTTTTGGTTTCAATATTATGAATATGTGTATCACTATGATCGAGATCCAAAAAACTATTTTCATTGGGTGTGTGACCATCGAAGGCACAGAACAACAATTATTCTCTAATTTAAATGAATAACCGTATTGCAATAAACATGATCAAATCATATTCATGCTCAACGCAAACACCAAATAACATTTATTAAGGTTCAACACTAATCCCGAAAGTATAGGGAGTGTGCGATGATGATCACAGCAATCTTGGAACTGCTTCCAACACACATCGTCACTTCACCATTAACTAGTTTCTGTTCATTCTGCAACTCCCGTTTCGAGTTACTACTCTTAGCAACTGAACTAGTATAAAATACCGCGGGGTTGCTATAAACACTAGTAAAGTACACATCAATAACATGTATATCAAATATACCTTTGTTCACTTTGCCATCCTTCTTATCCGCCAAATACTTGGGGCAGTTCCGCTTCCAGTGACCAGTCCCTTTACAGTAGAAGCACTTAGTCTCAGGCTTAGGTTCAGACTTGGGCTTCTTCACTTGAGCAGCAACTTGCTTGCCATTCTTCTTGAAGTTCCCCTTCTTCCCTTTGCCCTTTTCTTGAAACTAGTGGTCTTGTTAATCATCAACACTTGATGCTCTTTCTTGATTTCTACCTTCATCGATTTCATCATCATGAAAAGCCCGGGAATCGTTTTCTTCATCCCTTGCATACTATAGTTCATCACGAAGTTCTACTAACTTGATGATGGTGACTAGAGAACTCTATCAATCACTATTTTATCTCGAACATTAACTCCCACTTGATTCAAGCGATTGTAGTACCCAGACAATCTGAGCACATGCTCACTGCTTGAGCTATTCTCCTCCATCTTTTAGCTATAGAACTTGTTGGAGACTTCATATCTCTCAACTTGGGTATTTCCTTGAAATATTAACTTCAACTCCTGAAACATCTCATATGGTCCATGACGTTCAAAACGTCTTTGAAGTCCCGATTCTAAGCCGTTAAGCATGGTGCACAAACTATCAAGTAGTCATCATATTGATCTAGCCAAACATTCATAACGTATGCATCTGCTCCTGCAATAGGTCTGTCACCTAGCGGTGCATCAAGGACATAATTCTTCTGTGCAGCAATGAGGATGAACCTCAGATCACGGACCCAGTCCGCATCATTGCTACTATCAACTTTCAACTTAGTTCTCTCAAAAACATATATAAAACATAGGGAAGCAACAACGCGAGCTATTGATCTACAACATTATTTGCAAAATACTATCAGGAGTAAGTTCATGATAAATTAAAGTTCAATTAATCATATTACTTAAGAACTCCCACTTAGATAGACATCCCGCTAATCATCTAAGTGATCACGTGATCCATATCAACTAAACCATAACCGATCATCACATGAGATGGAGTAGTTTTTAATGGTAAACATCACTATGTTGATCATATCTTCTATATGATTCACGCTCGACCTTTCGGTCTCTAGTGTTCCGAGGCCATATATGCATATGCAAGGCTCGTCAAGTTTAACCCGAGTATTTCTGCATGTGCAAAACTGGCTTGCACCCATTGTAGATGAACGTAGAGCTTATCACACCCGATCATCACGTGGTGTCTCGGCACGACGAGCTTTGGCAACGGTGCATACTCAGGGAGAACATTTTTACCTTGAAATTTAGTAAGGGATCGTCTTATAAAGCTACCGCCGAACTAAGCAAAATAAGATGTATAAAAGATAAACATCACATACAATCATAATATGTGACATGATATGGCCATCATCATCTTGTGCTTTTGATCTCTATCTCCAAAGTACTGTCATGATCTCCATTGTTACCGGCATGGCACTATGATCTCCATCATCTTGATCTTTTATCAACGTGTCGTCACATGGTCGTCTCACCAGCTATTGCTTTTGCAACTATTGCTATCGCATAGCGATAAAAGTAAAGCAATTACATAGCACTTGCATCTTATGCAAATAAAGAGACAACCATAAGGCTCCTGCCAGTTGCCGATAACTTTAACAAAACATGATCATCTCATACAATAAAATATAGCACATGTCTTGACCATATCACATCACAACATGCCCTGCAAAAACAAGTTAGACGTCCTCTACTTTGTTGTTGCATGTTTTACGTGGCTGCTACGGGCTGAGCAAGAACCGTTCTTACCTACGCATCAAAACCACAACGATAGTTCGTCAAGTTGGTGTTGTTTTAACCTTCTCAAGGACCGGGCGTAGCCACACTCGGTTCAACTAAAGTTGGAGAAACTGACACCCGCCAGCCACCTGTGTGCAAAGCACGTCGGTAGAACCAGTCTCGCATAAGCGTACGCGTAATGTCGGCCCGGGACGTTTCATCCAACAATACCGCCGAACCAAAGTATGACATGCTGGTAAGCAGTATGACTTGTATCACCCACAACTCACTTGTGTTCTACTCGTGCATATAACATCTACGCATAAAACCCGGGCTCGGATGCCACTGTTGGGGAACGTAGTAATTTCAAAAAAAAAATCCTACGTACACGCAAGATCATGGTGATGCATAGCAACGAGAGGGGAGAGTGTTGTCCACGTACCCTCGTAGACCGAAAATGGAAGCGTTATGACAACGCGGTTCATGTAGTCGTACATCTTCATGATCCGACCGATCCAAGTACCGAACGCACGGCACCTCCGAGTTCTGCACACGTTCAGCTCGATGACGTCCCTCGAACTCCGATCCAGCCGAGCTTTGAGGGGGAGTTCCGTCAGCACGACGACGTGATAATGGTGATGATGTTGCTACCGACGCAGGGCTTCGCCTAAGCACCGCTACGATATGATCGAGGTGGAATATGGTGTAGGGGGGCACCGCACACGGCTAAGAGATCAAGAGATCAATTGTTGTGTCTATGGGCTGCCCCCTGGCCAAGTATATAAAGGAGTGGAGGAGGGGGAGAGGGTCGGCCCCTATGGCGTACCCTGGAGGAGTCCTGCTCCCACCGGGAGTAGGATTCCTCCCCTTCCAAGTAGTAGGAGTAGGAGACAAGGAAGGGGAAGAGGGCAGAGAAGGAAGGAGGGGGCGCCGCCCCTCCCCCTAGTCCAATTCGGACTAGTCATTGGGGGGGCGCGCGGCCTGTCTCTCTCTCTCCCCTAAAGCCCAATAAGGCCCATATACTTCTTCCCCCGTATTCCCGTAACTCCCCGGTACTCCAAAAAATACCCGAACCACTCGGAACCTTTCTGATGATCGAATATAGTCGTCCAATTATCGATCTTTACGTCTCGACCATTTCGAGACTCCTCGTCATGTCCCCGATCTCATCCGGGACTCCGAACTACCTTCAGTACATCAAAACACATAAACTCATAATACAAATCGTCACCGAACGTTAAGCGTGCGGACCCTACGGGTTCGAGAACTATGTAGACATGACCGAGACACGTGTCAATAACCAATAGCGGAACCTGGATGCTCATATTGGCTCCTACATATTCTAAGAAGATCATTATCGGTCAAACCGCATAACAACGTATGTTGTTCCCTTTGTCATCGGTATGTTACTTGCCCGAGATTCGATCGTCGGTATCTCAATACCTAGTTCAATCTCGTTACCGGCAAGTATCTTTACTCATTCCGTAATACATCATCCCGCAACTAACTCATTAGTTACAATGCTTGCAAGGCTTATAGTGATGTGCATTACCGAGTGGGCCCATAGACACCTCTCCGGTAATCGGAGTGACAAATCCTAATCTCGAAATACGCCAACCCAACAAGTACCTTCAGAGACACCTGTAGAGCTCCTTTATAATCACCCAGTTACGTTGTGACGTTTGGTAGCACACAAAGTGTTCCTCCGGTAAACGGGAGTTGCATAATCACATAGTTATAGGAACATGTATAAGTCATGAAGAAAGCAATAGCAGAATACTAAACGATCAACTCCTAAGCTAACGGAATGGTTCAAGTCAATCACATCATTCTCCTAATGATGTGATCTCGTTAATCAAATGACAACTCATGTCTATGGCTAGGAAACATAACCATCTTTGATCAACGAGCTAGTCAAGTAGAGGCATACTAGTGACTTCCTTTTTGTCTATGTATTCACACATGTATCAAGTTTCCGGTTAATACAATTCTAGCATGAATAATAAACATTTATCATGAAATAAGGAAATAAATAATAACTTTATTATTGCCTCTTGGGCATATTTCCTTCACCAACACTGTCGCAGCACCCATAGTATCAATTGCTGCATGCGAGTGGGCCTTTAAGGTGGAAGGGTGAGCTGTTGTGCCGGACTTTTTCTTGGGCGCCATGGATGATGAAGCTAATGATGATGAAGAAGAAGATAATGAAGATTGACGCGGTGTTCATGACCTTGGGTTCATGCAAGCTCTCACCCCCTATCTGGCGCGCCAAAGATGTCGTGGTGGAACATGATCACCTTTGGGGCCATCAGCCCCTTAGTGGTTCAACAGGGGGAGATGACGTTGCACAAAGAGCGGAAGCCATGGAACAGCACGACAGTGGTGATGCTGGTGGTTTTACCTAGGTTTGGGCCGCTGAGAAGCATAAAACCCTACGCCTGCTTTGGTCGATTGATGGGAGGACCGTAGTGGACACGCAGCGCTCAAGCTCAGCAAGGTCGCCTCGGGGAAAGCAGCTACGCACGTATGAGTGTACAAGGGTCCGAATCCTTTTTTAGGTTGCCATGGCCCTCCTTTTATAGGCTAAGGGGTTACCATAGTGGCAAAACAGTCATTATCTACTGATTAGATAGCCAACAGTGACATCATTCCTAACTTTTGCAATTAGAACAAAGTGCATTAAATGCACTACTAGGTGTCATGCTGAGGATGCAGCCCAGCTAGCCTACCACGCCGCTTAATCACCTTCTACCTGTCCGCATAACACATCTCTAGACGGGTGTCATATGGGGAATCACCCTTCCGAATGGCTGCCACATGCCAAATGACAACCACTTAATCAGTTGGGGGCTTGACACCACACTGATAAGTGACTTGCGTCGCTGTGCGGTGGAGCGGTGGAGTCTTGGCGGGGAGATTCGCCCTTGGCGGCCCCGCCAAGCCTGCCGGGGAAATCTTGGGACTTGTTCTTGGTGAGGCCTTGACCTGACCAGGCTCGCCTGCCCGGTAAGGGAGGTTTTTCTTAGTGATATCTTGTTTCCTTGGCTTGTCTTGGTCTTCTTGATCCGCTTTTTGATTCCTCAAAGTGCTACCTCTCTGGCTTGGGAGTTTGGTGCTGCTGTATCCTCGCCCTCGCGCTTATGTACAGTCTGGGCAACACACGTGAAGGTTTGTTGCACCGAACAATATCTAGTATATGCAAGGAAGAAAAAATAAATGATAGCAATCTCAACATGAAAGAGAGTTAATTTAGTAACATGGAGATTTCTACAACCATATTTTCGTCTCTCATAACAATTGCATGTGGGATCATATTCAAATTCAAAAATATAGCTGTCACATAACATATTCTCTACATGATCCACATGCATGCAAAGTTGACACTCTTCCAAAATAGTGGGATTATCATTAAATAGAGTCATGACCTCTCCAAGCCCACTTTTAACAAAATTTTCATAAGATTGATCAGCCTCCAAAGTAGTGGGATCATTATTACGTGAAGTTGGAACTTTTCCAAACCCACTTTCAATATTATCTCAAATATTATTATTAATATCATATTCATCATGAGGCTTAAACAAATTTTCAAGATCATAAGATGCATCACCCCAAGCATGATCATTACAATAAGTAGTGGACATAGCAAAATTAGCATCCCCAAGCTTGGGGTTTTGCATATCTTTAACACAATTGACATTAATATAATTTATAATAGCATCATTGCAATCAAGCTTTTCATTGAAGGAGTAATCGTGAATCACTTTAAAAATTTCTTCTTTTAATAGTTCATCATAATTTTCAGATTCACGAATTTCAAGCAAAACTTCATAAAGATAATCTAGTCCACTCAACTCACTAGCAATTGGTTCATCATAATTTGATCTTTTAAAAAGATTAGCAAGGGGACGAGGATCCATAAAATGTTTGCTTTCGCATTTGGAATAAGCATAAAAATATGCCAAGCAAACGAGCAAACAAACCAAACAAGACATAAAGGTAAATAAAAAGGGCAAATAAAAAGGCAAATATTTTTGTATTTTTCTGAAAACGTTTTAGAAGTGGGGAAGAGGAAAACAAGAGGCAAATGGCAAATAATGTAAATGAAAGAGATGAGAGTTTATGATAGGTACTTCGTAGGCTTGATGTAGATTCTCCCGGGCAATGGCGCCAGCAATTCTTCTTGCTACTTCTTGAGCTTGCGTTGGTTTTTCCCTTGGAGAGGAAAGGGTGATGCAGCAAAGTTGTCATGGTTTTTTCACAGGAAATGTCCTAGTGTGAGGACTTGGTCGTATGGCCATAGCAACCGGGTCATTAGCTTGTCAGGGTTGAGCCGAATCGAGAGGCGTGGATTTACCCAAGTTGGCCCCGCACGATCGAGGTAATAGCCTACTTCCTGCTTGTTTGCTTATTGCTTGGGGATCAATTACAAGGGAGCGGATTCGCTTGACCTAGCTATTGATTGATTGTAATTTAGACTATCTGCTCCAGGGACTCACCTTTATATACAGGTCGAGGCCTCCGGCTTACAAGAGTCCGGGTCGTATAATGACATGTGACTTAATATGCTTCTAACTTGTCTCCTAAGTAAGGAAACTCCTAGCGACTTGGACTTCGGGACTATAAGTGGCCATCCTCAGAAACTGGGACTTGACTCAGCCCACTCTGTGATCTGCCCAATTGGTCTTGCACTTGGGCTCAGCCCGTCTTGAGTGTCGCTCCTAAGCCGCTTTCTGGATGACTCGGCCCAATCATGGCGGGTTATGTCGTGGGGCTATATCCCCAACATTAGGCCCTAGATTGATTTGAATTGATTCATGTCAATCTCCTTCAACCTGGCGGCTTAACTTCTCATATCAGCACATTCTTCGAATCATGTAATGTCAGCTTATAATACATCCAGACTTGTTATTTTTCATATCTCCTCGTCGTTGACTTTACATCCGAAAATCATGGGAAACTCATGATGACATTACAAAGGATCTCTATGCATATCCAATTATCCCAAAAATCGAGGTGTCTGGGGCTCTGAAAGTTATTGTTCTCCCTCGTTTCTTGTGCCTGCCATTTACACTTGGTTCTTTACCTTATAAATAGATGCGGGGGGGGGGGGGGGGGGTGGGGGGGAGGCGGTCTTTCCATCTTTTTCCTTACCCCCATTCGCCTCTTCTTCTTCCTCGAGCTCCTTTGCGTCGGACCGCTGCCGCTGCAGCTTGCCTGTGGCCAACCAACTGGTCCAGGACATCGACGCCGTCTAGCCCTTGCCAGAGCTCGGTCAAACAACTTCGCCGCCCCTCTCAGCTGTGAAGGTACACTATCCTTCCTTCATTAGATCTGTATAGGTTGCTTGGTAGTTCGTATGAGTTCATCGGACTCCATCTATCACCATTTCTATATTCGACATATTTGTAATGAGATTTCTCACAAAATTATGGTGGTATGAGCAATGACAACATTTTTGCATCTAGATCATATAGATCTCCTGAGAAAACTTGTAGACTAGGCAACTTCTGTTCCAACACTTCGCCTTAGGTTTAGCAATATTTTTTTAAACTGTTTCATAGATCCAAAATTTCAGCTGCTTCAGTAGAAACTTGTTTGTATCATACTTGCAGAATTTATAAAACCCTTCATTTAGCATGATACACCTTCATGTTGTCTGGCGGCTCATCATTGTAATCATAACCTGCTGATTAGAAAAACTACCTATGTTGTTAAGCTGGCTTCACCTATTGAGCGACTCATCCCACATTAAGAATTATACCATCTTGTCTTTAACCACAACTAGTAGTAGTGTCTCATCACATATTTGAGGTGGCGAGTTATCACTTTATAAGTAACCCGTCATTTATGTTGATGCAGTCCTTAATCTCATATAGGCGGTTTAGCATGTCGAAAACCACCATTTGCAACCGGGTGCCTTCCCAAGTTTCTGATCTCGTTCTTAAAGATCACCAAGAACAAGACCTTCTGCCGGCTTAGGAAGAGATTGGCTGGTGAGCCGTCCAAGGAGATGACATTCCAAAACCAGGCAAAGGAGAGGACATAGTCTTTATAGACCATCTCCTTAGAGGCTTCTCTCTGCCTGGGTCAAAATTCTTCCGAGATGTCTTAAATTTCTTTAACCTTCATCCTCAAGATCTCGCCCCAAACTCCATATCCAACTTGTGCAAGTTTCAAGTTCTATACGAGGTGCATCTTCAAATGGATCCCACTATTCCTCTCTTTAAAGAATTCTTCCATATCAACTGCCAAACAGAATTTACCGACGACCCCTATCTAGAACTCGGGGAGTCTCAATTCAGAGGCAGAGGGATGGTTGCTTTCCTCTAGTCACCCAAAGGATGGATAAAAACATGGTTCTACTACAGAAACACAGCTCCGACTGGCGTGAATCCCTTGCCGGGTTACATACCTAAACCTCTTCCTATGGATTTTGATATCCCTAGCCGGGTTATTCCAGAAGAGCATGCCCAAAATGCCCATGCATATTCGAAACATAGGTCCTTGCTAGCCAATGGTTTGACCGGGGTTGATCTAACCGGTGCTGGGTTGCCTGGAGGATCCTACCACTGAGTCGCTGTAATGACCTGATGTGCAATTATTCCGGCGGTTCGGACGACCCTCAACGATATAGCAACGTTAATTCGGATGCTGATGAAATACGGATACGTTTCCAACGTATCTATAATTTTTTTGATTGTTCCATTCTGTTATATTATCATTCTTGGATGTTTTATAATCATTTTATAGTCACTTTATATCATTTTTTGGTACTAACCTATTGACATAGTGCCAAGTGCTAGTTGCTGTTTTTTGCATGTTTTTTTACATCGCAGGAAATCAATACCAAATGGAGTCCAAAGGCAGTGAAATTTTTTGTGGATTTTTTATGGACCAGAAGAGATCCAGTGGGCCGAAGAAGCACCTGGGGGTGCTCCGAGGGGAGCACAACCCACTAGAGCGCGCCTAGAGGCCCAGGCGCGCCCTGGTGGGTTGTGCCCACCTCGGTTGCCTCCTGAACCACCTCTTTACTCTATAAAGACCCCAATATTCAGAAACCCTAGGGGAGTTGACGAAAATCAAGTGCAGCCACCGTAAATTCTAGAACCACCAGATCCAATCTAGATACCATCACAGAGGGGTTCATCTTGTCTATTGGTGCCTATCTGATGATGCGTGAGTAGTCTTTTGTAGACCTACAGGTCCGTAGTTAGTAGCTAGATGGCTTCCTCTCTCTCATTTGATTCTCAATACAATGATCTCTTGGAGATCCATATGATGTAACTCTTTTTGCGATGTGTTTGTTGGGATCAGATGAACTTTGAGTTTATGATCAGATCTATCTTTTTATCCATGAAAGTTATTTGAGTATTCTTTGATCTCTTATATGCATGATTGCTTATAGCCTCATATTTCTTCCCCGATATTTGGGTGTTGTTTGGCCAACTTGATCTATTTATCTAGCAAGGGGAAGAGGTGCTATGTGATGGGTTCGATCTTACGGTGCTTGATCCCAGTGACAGAAGGGGAACCGACACGTACGTATCGTTGCCATTAAGGATAACAAGATGGGGTCTATTTCTACATAAATAGATCTTGTCTACATCATGTCATCATTCTTACTGCATTACTCCGTTTTTCTATGAACTTAATACACTAGATGCATGTTGGATAGCGGTCGATGTGTGGAGTAATAGTAGTACATGCAGGCAGGTGTCAGTCGACTAATCTTGGACGTGATGCCTATATAATGATCATTTCCTGGATATCATCATGATTATTTGAAGTTCTATCGATTGCCCAACAGTAATTCGTTTACCCACCGTTTGCTATTTTCTCGAGAGAAGCCACTAGTGAAATCTACGGCCCCCGGGTCTCTTCTTTATTATGTTTTCCTTTGCGATCTATTTTCCTTTTCTCACGTTCGTTTGCCGATTTCTGGCGCCGTTACCTGAAAGGGATTGACAACCCCTTTAATACGTCGGGTTGCGAGTATTTGTTATTTGTGTGGAGGTGTTGTTTACGTACTGTTTCTTGGTTCTCCTACTGGTTCGATAACCTTGGTCTCATCACTCAGGGAAATACCTACCGTCACTGTGCTGCATCATCCCTTCCTCTTTGGGGAAATATCGTCGTAGTCTAGCAGACATCACATACCAAAAATTATGAAGAAATACTTGGAGAATCTCAAGACACCTGCAACAGAGTGAGGCTGAACCATTATTGCACTCTTAACCCGGCTCCTTCAGTAAGTATACTCATAATTATTCGTCCGGCTTGTCAACCTTTATCTACCCAATGTTCACTTGCTAAACTTGTTCAACTATGCAGGCCAACTCTTTCTTATGTAAGAGGAATAAAACACAAGCAAGCAAGGCAAAAACTGCACCGGCTAAAAAGAAGAACAAATCAGTCGCTACAAACGAGCCGGTAGCTAGGGGCGGGTCACTAGCAACTGATAACCAGTCAGAGGTAGAACTTGACTCCGTTGGCCGCCTCTTTATTGAACTCGCTGGCACCTCTTACTCTTAGGGTGATGCGGCCAAAAGCGGGGCCGAGGATGTTGAGGTAATTTCCACCTCTTCCGGCTCAGAATCCTTGTCTCTAGAAAAAACAAGGCGGGTTGGTTGAAAATTAAGATTTTGTCATCCCGATGCTCATTTAGATCCGAACTTTATTTTTAAGATAACTCAGCATGAGTCGAGGTGCCAAACTCGGAGTGGCGGCTCTGGAGATCTTGTGGCCGGGTTAACTCATGAACCATCTTCCTGCAAGCGACTTAACGAGGTGCCACTGTCGATGTTCTGGGAACCAGGGTACCCAGACATGCCTGCCTGCAGCCCATGGCGTGGCTCCATCGATGGCCTGGTGCGACCCATCTACAACACCAACAAGATAATACCCTCGCGAGGCGGGCGACACCAAGACCTCCGACGGGAGCGGCCTCCCCAGGCTGCCTCCTAAGGAGCGAAGATTTCTATGCAGGTGCCCAACCTCATGAGGTTGGGGTGACGCAAGCCATGACGACCAAGGCCAAGCGGGCGCCAGCGGGCGCAGAGGAGCCAGTTTCCTCTTTGGTGCTAAGGAGGCAAGCGCAGGTGCGGGTTCCCAAGGAATCAGGCAAAGGTTTCCATTCCAGTACAACAAGACCAAGACTGCCAGGACGGCAGGACGGATGTCATCGTCGAGTCTACCGCAGCGTCACGACTAGAAGCTTTGAGGGCAAAGACCACTTTCATCCGGATAAGATCTACTACTTGTCCCCTTTCAAATTGGCCACTGTGGGATCCCTTCCCGCCTTCGTTTTGGAGGAAGAGGACCGAGGCCACTATAAGTATAGTTAGCCAACGGCATTGAAGGGGTCGACTGATCCGCCCTTCCACCCTCACCAGAGCAGACCTCTCGAGGTTGTTATTCCCATGTACTAGTTCATCCTCAGCCCCTCGTGAGGCAAATCCACCACAAAGCAGGAGTAGGGTCTTACACCGCAAGGTGGCCTGAACCTGGGTAAAACAGCTGTGTCCATCTTCTTCCTTGTTCATCGAGCTAGGCCGTGGGGGTGACGAGATGGTTGGCCAGAGAGGTTGAGTTCTTCGCACACGCCCTAGAGTTTGAAACTTTCTTGGGTATGCGGAGCCCTGAATCCTACATTTGGCATGCCAGGTAGGGGCATGTCGAAGCCTCTCTTCCACCATTCACTCCGCGGCCGTTCCATTGTTCCCATGGCCGACGCTCGCTGTGTCCGTGTCGAGCGCTGGGCTGCTTGTATCGCTCAAACGGCACACCTAGGCATCGGCGCACCTCGTCACTCTGCCTCCCAAGTGGCCAACGCTGCCACCAACCCTGCTGCCCGCGAATAGTAAGACTCGTCGCTGCCACCATCTGTGCGGCGCGACGGGAACACCGCGACTCCATCACCCACTCCGGTCACGTCGTCGTCTTCTCACGCTCGTCATGCATCGGCGAACATGCAGGATGCACAGCTCATAGCGTGCGAGTTGCTGCGCTATTGTCCAGCCAACAATCTCTATGACTACTGGCTCGCCCGCATCGCCAAAATCATCAACGCCACTGGTGAGGCCCCTGCATCGTCCCGTTCACCTCGTCCTCCGCCGTCCCTGGCAGGCGACGTAGCTAACGACGCACCTCCTCCTCCTCTGCATGGTGTGGACCCCGAGCTGAGGCGTGAGGCACCCAAGTGCGACCCAGCGCAGGGCGCCGATGCGCGACGAAGAAAGCTGACAGGTGGTGCGGCGGCCCCATGGAGAAGAGCGCGCGCTTCCAGCACCGCCACATCAAGACCGAGTACCTCCAGAGGCAGCGGCGCGCGGGCGTCACGATCAGGCTCCTCCTCTGCGATTGGCCCCTGTGAGTGCGGCAGGCTGCCATGCATTCAACCTGGAGTTGTGCCCCGTTGCCTGGCCTGGCAAGTTCAAGCCGGATCTGCCTCCACGCTACGATGGTACCCCTGACCCCGCTGAGTTACTCCAGCTCCTGAACGTCGATGGCCTGGCAAGTTCGAGGCGGCAAACGGCAACGACAAAGTCATGGCGAATTGGTTCCCCATGGCCCTCAAGGATGGCATGCGTTTGGCTCCTGAACCTCCCGGTGGGGTCGATATCCTCCTCGGACAAGCTGCGCGAGCGCTTCATCGCCAACTTTCAGGGCACTCGCGATCACGCCCCTGCAGCAGGCGACCTGCGGCGCATCAAGCAGTAGTCGGGCGAAACCTTGCACAAGTACATACAACGCTTCACGAACGTTCGCCTCAAGATCCCGAAGGTGTCGTATGAAGCCATCATTTCGGCATTCTTTGAGGGTGTCTGGGATGTCAAGATGAAGGAGGAGCTCGCCATACACGAGGACTTGTGCTCGGCTCTAGAAATGTTCAACATGGCCGCCAGATGCGCGAGGGCAGAGGAATGTCGCCTCTCCCTCCTGGAGCTCCTGGAGGCCGATCCTGAAGAGAAGCAGGCCAAGGCTAAGGACGTGAAGCGCAAGGGCCCCGCTATACTCGCGGCTGAACCTGAGATGAAGCGTGGTTGCGACCACGCCGACTTCCAGGGGCAGCCGCCCATTCTGCATCTTCCACAACTTCCACAGTCACAACACCAACGGCTGCCAGGAGCTCAGGGCAATCCGCGACGGGTGCCTTGGCCTCCGTCCCGAGTGCAATGACCGTGGCTACGGCCGTGGTGGAGGCCGCTTGGACAACCGAGACCCCCGCCAGGACTGGCGTGATCAAGCCCGTGAGGATCGCTGGCAAGGCCAGCCTCGCGATGGCCCCTGGAGAGACTAGCCTCATGAGGACCATTGTCAGGGCAATACCAGCCTCCCTCCACTGCCGCCGCCGCCAACGAGGAACGACGACCACCTCCAAGACGATGGGGCTGGGGTCTTCCAAGAACCTCGTGCCATTGCATGCATCCTGGGTGGCGCTAAGACTCCTGCCTCTCATCGCATCTTCACGCAGTTCGCTCACCAGGTGAACGCGGCCCTTCCCAAGCTTGAGGCGTCGCGTCCCCTCCGATGGTCCAAGTACGCCATCACCTTCGACTCTACGGACCAGCTCAAGTGCTCAGCCACCACTGCCACACTCCCGATGCTCTGCTCACCGACCATCAACAACGTCCCCGTCACCAAAACACTCATCAACGGTGGTGTGGGGCTCAACGTTCTCTCCGTCGAGACGTTCGAGACGATCTAGGTGCCCTACGACCAGCTCCTCCCCACCAAGCCCTTCTCAGGAGTGACCGATGGCTCCATCGTCCACATAGGGCAGATTCACGTCCCCGTCACCTTCGGCAAGCGCGACAACTACCACATCAAGCTCATTGACTTCGGCGTCGCCCACATTCGCCTCCTATACAACGCCATCCTCGGGTATCTGACCCTCGCCAAGTTCATGGTAGCAACTCACCATGGCCACGATATCTTCAAGATGCCAAGAAGTGGCCACATCATCACAGTCGCTTGCAACGAGAAGGATGCGGTGTGCTCCCTCGAGTACACCTACCAGGCCTCAGCGGTCGAAAACTCAGATGGCGAGGATGCGGTCCTGCCTCCCGAAGCCACCCCCAAGAAGAAGAAACAGCTCCTCCTCAAGTGCCTTCAGGAGGCTGGGGCATTCGGCGATCGTGCCTCAAGCCCCGCGCCCACTCCTGGGGCGCCTTTCTTCTTGCATAGGATGGCGCACCCGGCGCCCCTCTGAAGACAGGCTTGGGGGCTCTTGTCTGGAGGGCCTCTAACCTGACCAGCATCATGAGGGAGGCGTTTGGGCACCATGTGGGTGCGTGCTTCAACACGCGCCTCCGCGATCAAGGCGAAAGGCCCTCGGGAGTTCATCACCAAGGCGATCCAGGAGGTTCAGGAGTCGCGAGCCATGTGTGGCGAGTGTCACCCCGCACCACCCATTGCAGCTGCTGCCCCTGACATGGGTAGCGAGCTGCGCATCTCCGTCAACATCCCAGGCCACAATAGGGCAGCTTCTTAGGAGCTCTTCTGGCCGTCCCGCATCGGCCGAAGTGGGGGCTACCCCTGCAGCTATGTCCGCATGATGTTCATCCTACTAAATGTGGCTGCCTCGCACCAGCGCTACATGCAGGGAGTCTTGGCGGCTCAAAAGGTCAACTGCCAGGCGGCCTTGACGGTAGAGGTGCCGGTACCTCGTGATCCCCCGGGGACTCAGGAGCCGACCGGCTCATGAGGAGCGACCTCTGCAGCATGCATCTTCGGCTACTCCAACACTTCTACAACGATGGTGCCAGGTGACTTTTTGGTTTATTTAGTTGAGGGCGCCCCTCGGGCTACATTATCCTCAAGCTGTCAGGGCCCGCCCATACAGCTGATTCATTTCGATTCCTGTACCCCGGATCAGCTATGCATGCTCAGGTTATTATGGTTGTTAATGTTATGACTGCTGCTACTTGAGCTTGCGTTGGTTTTCCCTTGAAAAGGAAAGGTTATTGCAGCAAAGTATAGATAATTATTTCCCTCAGTTAGAGAACCAAGGTATCAATCTAGTAGGAGACAACGCACAAATCACCCATACCTGCACAAACAATCAAACAACTTGCACCCAACGCGATAAATGGGTTGTCAATCCCTTCACGGTTACTTGCAAAAGTGAGATCTAATAGAGATAGATGAAACTAAACAAAATGTAAAGTAAATATTTTTGGTATTTTTGGTTTATAGACCGGAAAGTAAAAGATTGCAAACTAGTAGATTGGAAACTTATATGATGGAAAATAGACCCGGGGCCATAGGTTTCACTAGAGGCTTCTCTCAAGATAGCAAATAATACGGTGGGTGAACAAATTACTGTCGAGCAATTGATAGAAAAGCGCAAAGTTATGACAATATATAAGGCAATGATTATGAAATATAGGAATCACGTCCATGTCTAGTAGACCAAAACAATTCTGCATCTACTACTATTACTCCACACATCGACCGACTCCAGCCTCCATCTAGAGTATTAAGTTCATGAAGAACAGAGTAACACATTAAGTAAATGACATGATGTAGAGGAATAAACTCAAGCAATATGATGTAAACTCTATCTTTTTATCCTCAATGGAAACAGTACAATACGTGCCTTGCTGCCCCTACTGTCATCGGGAAAGGACACCGCAAGATTGAACCCAAAGCTAAGCAATTCTCCCATTTCAAGAAAAACCAATCTAGTTGGCCAAACCAAACCGATAGTTCGAAGAGAATTACAAAGATACCAAATTATACATAAAAGAATTCAGAGAAGATCCAATATTCATAGATAAGCTGATCATAAATCCCCAATTCACCGGATCTCGACAAACACACCGCAAAAGAAGATTACATCGGATAGATCTCCAAGAACATCGAAGAGAACTTGGTATTGAGAATCAAAGAGAGAGAAGAAGCCATCTAGCTACTAGCTATGGACCCGTAGGTCTGTGGTAAGCTACTCATGCTTCATCGAAAGGGAACTAGAGTTGATGTAGAAGCCCTACGTGATCGAATCCCCCTCCGTCAGGATGCCGGAAAAGGCCCCTAGATGGGATCTCATGGGAATAGAAGGTTGCGGCGGTGGAAACATGTTTTCGTGGATGCTTCTGGTGGTTTGAGAATATATGTGAATATATAGGAGGAAGATCTAGGTCAGGGGGTCACCGAGGGGCCCACAAGGTAGGGGGCGCGCCGTACCCCCTGGGCGCGCCCTCCACCCTTGTGGCCGCCTCCTGGGTCTTCTTAGTTGCACTCCAAGTCTCCTGGGTGTCTTCTGGTCCAAGGAAAATCATCGTGAAGGTTTTATTCCATTTGGACTCCATTTGTTATTCCTTTTCTAGCAAAACTAAAAAACAAGGAAAAAACAGAAACTGGCACTTGGCTCTAGGTTAATAGGTTGGCCCCAAAAATTATATAAAATAGCATATTAATGCATATAAAACATCCAAAACAGATAACATAATCGCATGGAATAATACTAAATTATAGATACGTTGGAGATGTATCAAGCATCCCCAAGCTTAATTCCTGCTCGTCCAAGCTTAATTCTTGCCACTCCTTATTCCATAGTCCATCAAATCTTTACCCAAGACTTTTAAACTTCACACCACAAAACTCAACAGAAAATCTTATAAGCTCCGTTAGTATAAGAAAATAAATCACCACTTTTGGTAATGTTGTGAACTCATTCTTTATTTATATTGGTGTAATATCTACTGTATTCCAACTTTTCCATGGTTCATACCCCCCGATACTACCCATAGATTCATCAAAATAAGCAAACAACACATAGAAAACTGAATCTGTCAAAAACAGAATAGTCTGTAGTAATCTGTAACTCCCGAATACTTCTGTAACTCCACAAATTCTGAAAAATTAGGACAAACTGGGAAATTTGTTTACCAATCTTGTGCAAAAAGAATCAGATCAAGATCATGCTTCTGTAAGAAATGAAAATTATTTTCCTGGGCGCAAAAGTTTCTGTGTTTCAGCAAGATCAAAACAACTATCACCGTAAGCCATCCCAAAGGTCTTACTTGGCACAAACACCAATTAAAACACAAAACCACATCTAATCAAATGCTAGATAAATTATTTATTGAAAAACATAAGCGAAAAGCAAAGAACAAAAATAAAATTGGGTTGCGTCCCAACAAGCGCTATTGTTTAACGCCCTTAGCTAGGCATAAAAACACAAATAGATCTAGGTATTGTCATCTTTGGTATGCAATTCTTTTCTCATTAAATCCTCCAAAACTCGTCGTAGTAAATCTATACTTTCCTTTATTTCCCTCCTAGTAGATGAAGTTAAGTCATTAAAAGGACTTTGATTTGTAATTTTAACATTCATAAACCCACAGTCGGGATCGTCACCATATATATGTAACGCCCCGAGACCGACGCTCCAGATGCGTTCCATGTTTTGCGTGTCAGCTCGGTTATTTATTTTGTGTGTTGCATTCATCATCGCATCATTTGCATTGCATCGGCACTTCGTTGCCGTCATGTTTTAAAAATTTGCATTCGTTCGTAGTTGCCGCGTTCCCCTTGTCTTTGTTGACCGTTCCGAGACCAACCGTGTTTTCGGTTCCCTCTTGTCAAACCAACTAACCTCTCTCGTCAGCCCACGATCCCCTCCGGCGCGTCCGAAAGTTGTCCCGTACCCGACCCAGTTTGTTGTTACCGTTGGATTCGGATCATCCCCAAACATCTACAAAACATCACCGTTTTCTTCATTGGACATCCTAAACTATATTTTCTCAGCCGTCCGATTTTAATCAGATGATCCAAAATACCCCTTTCTTTCCCTATATAAAGACCCCTAATCTAAATATGGACAAACCCTAAAATCTAGGGAGATGTCCCATCCTCCTCGCGCCGCCACTCCTGTTGTCTCCTCCCGCCTCGGGTTCTTCTCCGATCCAAAATCCTCCCTCGAATTTCCAATCGGACCAATTCCCTCGTCGTCGCCCAAGTTCCTCCCCAACCAGAGCAGCCCCATCCCCGCAGGAGCGCCCTCGGCCTCCTCTGTTTTTTCCTCGCACCCGTAGTAGCAGCTCCACATGCCCGTGGATCCCCTTTGCCTCGCCTGAGCTCGCCGAGGAGCAGAGCACCACGACGCCCCGAGTTCCTGCGCCCCCTCTTGATCCAGGAGGCCGAGCTCCCTTGCCTGAGGCCACCGTCTTCGACCGGCCTCGTCAGACATCATCGCCCTGCTGCCTTCTCCTTCCTGTTCGATCCGGAGGAGAGGAGCTCCGCTATCGCCCCGCCGTCAAGCAGCTCGACCCCACCGCGGCCTCAAGTCCTCTGCCCGTCGCCATGAACGCCGCAGGAGCACCAACGCCACCAGCAGCCGTGCGCCTCCTCCCTCGTCCCAGCGGAGCCCCGTCCTCCCCGCGCCTGTCCCGTGTGCCCGGCGCTCCAACCCCAAGAAGCAGCAGCGCCCGAGTGCTCCTCTCCTCGCCGGTGCGCCCCCCCTCCATTCCGGCGCCGGGAACGGAACCGGATCCTGGTCCGCCTCCCTCTGCCCGTCCCTTTCCTTCTCGTATCTCCTTCCTCCCTCACCGCGACTTCTCTTAATTTGTTCCCCGGACATGTCCTTGCAGCTCCTCCACCGCCCTGCTCAGTTCGTCGCCGTCTCCGCAAGATCCGGCGAGGCCCTGCGTTCCCAGCCTCGTCCCCGCCTCCAGGCCGCCGCTGCGTCCCCTGCTTGTCGTCGCGCCGGCTTCTGCTTCCTCTTCTTCAAGCAGGAGTTCTGCTTGTCCCGCGCGCCTGAACACCGAGCAGCTGCGCTCGTTCTCGAGAGCGTTGACCAAGGCCCAGCGCCGCCCTAGCCTCATCCGGCCCAGCCGCCCCCTCTCCACCAGTAAGCCAGATCTGGCCCGTGGTGAGACACCCACCGAAGCCCACCCGTGTGCAGCGCTCGCAGTAGCTAGCCCAGTTCAGCTAGATTCGGCCCGATATGTTTTTTTCCTGTCCCAGCGAATTTAGTTATTATCCTGAGTTGTGTTGTTTTTACAGAAAAACCCTCCACATCATGCATGTAATATCTCACGAACTATGCATCATATGTAAAAACTTCATATATGTGAAATGCTTAGTTTTTAATCTAGTTTCATAATATGCCACTTTCACCCATGTTAAAATTGTTTAAAATGCTGTTTGATTAAATTTGCTCAAATAACATGCTAAATGCTTTAATTCATAACTAAATAACCGTAGCTCGGATTTTAATAAATTATATATGTAAATGGGGTAGAAAAATGCCTAGTCTAACATGGTGCACTTCATTTTTCTGTTTAACAACATTAAAATTGCGTTGATGGCAGAACAGTACCAAATCAAAAATATGACATTAGGATTTTTCGGAATTATTGTTTGTTGTTCCGGCCTCATTTAAATTGCCTATAATAGGTAGTTTCCATATGTTTCACCTCTTGCCATGGTTAATAACATTTAATATTATTGGGTCCATAAACGAGAGAGAACTAAATAATTAAATGTGGTGTTTCTTCAATATGCAACTCGTTGCATATTGAGCTCCACTTAACTTTCAGTATTGTTTGTTGCACTTTGCCATGCCATGCATATTTAAACCGGACATGCATCATACTTGATTGTGCATCATGCCATGTTTATGATTGTGTGTTTACCGTGTTGTTTGTTTCTTTCCGGGTTGCTTCTCTCGTTAGCTTCGGTTTCGTTCCGGAGTTGTGAGGATTCGTTCGACTACATCCGTTTGTCTTCTTCATGGACTCGTTCTTCTTCCTTGCGGGATCTCAGGAAAGATGACCATACCCTCGAAATCACTTCTATCTTTGCTTGCTAGCTGTTCGATCTATTGCTATGTAGCGCTACCTACCACTTGCTATATCATGCCTCCCTTACTGCCATGTCAGCCCCTAACCTTTTCACCCTTCCTAGCAAACCGTTGTTTGGCTATGTTACCGTTTTGCTCAGCCCCTCTTATAGCGTTGTTAGTTGCAGGTGAAGTTGAAGATTGCTCCTTGTTGGAACATAATTATGTTGGGATATCACAATATCTCTCATTTAATTAATGCATCTATATACTTGGTAAAGGGTGGAAGGCTCGGCCTTATGCCTGGTGTTTTGTTCCACTCTTGCCGCCCCTAGTTTCTGTCATACCGGTGTTATGTTCCTTGATTTTGCGTTCCTTACGCGGTTGGGTGATTTATGGGACCCCCTTGACAGTTCGCTTTGAATAAAACTCCTCCAGCAAGGCCCAACCTTGGTTTTACCATTTGCCTACCTAAGCCTTTTTCCCTTGGGTTCTGCAGACTCAAGGGTCATCTTTATTTAAACCCCCGGGCCAGTGCTCCTCTGAGTGTTGGTCCAACCTGTCAGTCGCCGGTGGCCACCAGGGGCAACTCTGGGCTCGCCTATCGGAAGCTTGGACAATCCGGTGTGCCCTGAGAACGAGATATGTGCAGCTCCTATCGGGATTTGTCGGCACATTCGGGCGGCTTTGCTCGTCTTGTTTTACCATTGTCGAAATGTCTTGTAAACCGGGATTCCGAGACTGATCGGGTCTTCCTGGGAGAAGGTTTATCCTTCGTTGACCGTGAGAGCTTATGATGGGCTAAGTTGGGACACCCCTGCAGGGTATTATCTTTCGAAAGCCGTGCCCGCGGTTATGTGGCAGATGGGAATTTGTTAATATCCGGTTGTAGAGAACTTGACACTTGACCTTAATTAAAACGCATCAACCGCGTGTGTAGCCGTGATGGTCTCTTCTCGGCGGAGTCCGGGAAGTGAACACGGTTTCTGGGTTATGTTTGACGTAAGTAGGAGTTCAGGATCCCTTCTTGATCATTGCTAGTTCACGACCGTTCCGTTGCTTCTCTTCTAGCTGTCATTTGCGTAGGTTAGCCACCATATATGCTTAGTGCCTGCTGCAGCTCCACCTCATTACACCATCTTTTCCTATAAGCTTAAATAGTCTTGATCTCGCGGGTGTGAGATTGCTGAGTCCTCGTGACTCACAGATACTTCCAAACAGTTGCAGGTGCCGATGATTCCAGTGCAGGTGACGCAACCGAGCTCAAGTGGGAGCTCGATGAAGATCTTGTTCGTTGTGTTGTTTCTTATCATGTTGATCAGTAGTGGAGCCCAGTTGGGACAATCAGGGATCTAGCAGTTGGGTTGTCTTCTTTTCTTTTGGTTCCGTAGTCGGACCTATGTGTGTACTCTGAATGAGGTATGACTTATTTATGTATTGTGTGAAGTGGCGATTGTAAGCCAACTCTTTATCCCATTCTTGTTCATTACATGGGATTGTGTGAAGATGACCCTTCTTGCGAGAAAACCACAATGCGGTTATGCCTCTAAGTCATGCCTCGACACGTGGGAGATATAGCCGCATCGTGGGCGTTACAATATATCATCATATAAAACACGTATCTCGTTTCTAACGGGTTCCTTCATCATCTTATTCAACCAATCCCTATTAAATCCTACATAAATTCCCCTAGTAATCCAATCAAAATCCTCATAAGCCTCGTGGTACAAAGCTTGAGAGATTTCTGAATAAGGAACTCTCCTCCTAAGATTTTCACTATAAGATTGATAATCCCTAGATTCCAAACTACGCATAGTTTCTTTATCATGGAGTATATCTTCAATTGGAGGGTTTTCAACATCCTTTTTATAGAAAGCAAAAATATCCCTAGCTTCTTGTATTATAAAATCAAATTCACGCATAAGGATAATGGTGGCAATATTTTTAGCTATTGGATGATTAATATTGGGAAGTTCATAAAACACCTTTTTCAAAGGAGGATGAATATGCACAAATTTTCTTTCTAATTTCTCAACTAGGGTAACAATGGCATCCGCATAACAGTTTATATCAAGAAGAATAGATCTTTTATTAATAGGCATAGATCCTGTACAATCAAAGAATTCATGAATAACATTCTTTCCAATAATATCACCTTCTCCCACTCGACTTTTTTTTGTTTTGTAATTAAGAGGAGTTTCAGTTTCATGATCCAAAGAACAAGATCCAAGTTTTTCCTCAAGATTTTCAATGATAACCTCCCTAGATTTAGACATGGTGGCAACAAACAAATCTAGCAAACGAGCAAACCGAAAGCGAAGGAAGAAGACAAACGAAGGAGGGGCGAAGAAAAGGCAAATCTTTTCGAAAATCATTTTAGAAGTGGGGGAGAGGAAAATGAGAGGCAAATGGCGAATAATGTAATGCAAGAGATGAGAGTTTATGATGGGTACTTGGTATATCTTGACTTGGTGTAGATCTCCCCGGCAACGGCACCAGAAATTCTTCATGCTACTTCGTGAGCTTGCGTTGGTTTTTACCTTGAAGAGGAAAGGGTGATGCAGCAAAGTTGTGTCGTGGGAAACCACGGCCACCTATGGGACCAAGTGTCCCTTGCTGGTTCGGCGAGGGGATGGCACGTTGCACAAAGAGCAGAGGAGCGTCGAACAGCGCAGCAGAGATCACACGAGCAGTCTTTACCCAGGTTCAGGCCGCCGTGAGGCATAAAACCCTACTCCTGCTTTGGTGGATTGATGGTGGAAAAATGGTGGTGAGCGCAACACGCTTTGCCCGGCGGGGTTGCCTCGGGGTGAAAACAGCTATGCGCATATGAATGTGTGAGGGGGTGGACTCGCTAACCCTTTCTATGGTTGCCTTGGGCCTCCTTTTATAGACAAAGGGGTCACCATAGTGGCAAATCAGTCATTACATATGCACTGATTAGATAGAAAACAGTGGTATCGTACCTAACTCTACACGCTGACAAAGCACATTAAATGTGCCGCTCAACGTCACATCATTGCTCGCCGGCAGGCCCTGCCGGGCTATTTTACCAGCTTCGCGCCTGCTTGCTCAACACGTCACAGGACGGGTGTCACTTGTAGGTATTTCTTGTAAAAAATGGCTGCCATGAGGCAAATGGCTGCCACTTAGTCCCTTTGCAGCTTGACACCGCACTGATCGATGACTTGCGTCATGATGAGGTGGTGTGGTGAGGTGGTTCTGCTTTCGTAGGCCTCGGGAGGCCTACCGGGGCGACCTGGAGGCTTGCTTCCGGGGACGACCTCGTCCTTGCCAGGCTCGCCTGCCCAGCAAGGGAGCCTTTTCTCTTGGCAGTATCTTACTTCTCTGGCTTGGTCTTGGTTCTCTTGAGCTGCATGCTGGTCCCATGAAGATCCGATCTCTTGTGCCTTGGTCTGACCTTGTAGTTGTGATCTTGTTCTCGTGCCTATGCACAGTCTAGGCAACGGACCTAGGGTTTGTTGCACCGACAGAAGCCCCCGGTCCTGCCCCTCACACGCTGTCGGGCATCGCCGGGGTAGGCCCTAATAAGTGCACATGTAGGGGTGTGGATGTGGCTGCCCTCTTGAGATCTTCTTTGCTTCTTCATTCATCTTGAGTCCGGGCCAGTTTTCGGTTTTCCCACACGTTGTGCGCAATGTTACGGAAAAAATCAGATCATGGCCTGCCGATTGCCCATGCCCCACGATCACGGGGCGAAAACTAACATCCCACTGGTTCCCCGCTTCATGCGCATCCGCCATGTGTACTTCATGCATTAGGATGGGTAGGTGGTGGACGCGGAGAGCGCGGGGACGAGTGCCATGGCAAAAAACAGGCGTAGCTGGTTGGAGCAGAGCGTCGGCCTAGATTTCCGAGCCACTGAAGGCGTAGGGAGGCCGTATTAGGGGAGCGGGCGGCCGTTTCCTGAGCGAGAGGCCAGCCCCCTACCCCGTCTCTCTATAAAAAAGGGGGGCGGGAGAGGTGCGCTTGCTTACACACACTCCTTCCTCCCTCTCCTCAATCTTTCTTTGATCGCCATGGTGAGGGGACGAGGGCGCGGTGGCACTCCAGCGGCAGCGACGAGAGCTTCTGCTCGACAGCGCATCCCTCCCCCTCCGGACCTTGCCGTGGCAGAACCCACCGTGAGAGGAGGAGCGAGGGGGTGAGGTCGTGGTCGTCGTGGCGGTCAAGGAGTTGGAGAACGGAGCGGGGTTTTGGCCGCGCCCCCACCGGAGGCTCCTCCCCCGATGGAAGGCCACGTCGGAGACCAGTCTCGAGAGTTTGTCATCAGGCTGTACAAGCCTCCGTGTGGCCACCTCCACCTTCCTACTCCATTCGCACGGGTAATGGAGCTCGAACAGCCAAGCGCACTGAGGCTGCACATGAGGGGTTGTGGGAATGGCGGCATGTGGGTGGATGTTGACTTCCCTGCTCCCCGTGTTATGTACCTCTGCCATGGCTGGAAGACCTTTGCTCGAGTGCATAGGTTGTCGGAGGGGCACGTTCTCCAGTTTAAATTAATGGAGAGCGGCCTGCTCACTGTCAAGATTTTTGGGTGCTCGGGAGCTCTCTTAGGGTGCTGCGCGGAGAGCTCCACCGACGACAAAAGCTCCTCCTCGAGCGAAAGCGATGAGGAGGACAATGATGGCGCTGACGATGGCAGCGCCCGGGAGGGCGACGACTCTGACTCCGCCTGAGTGTCGCCTGGACCATCTTCATCAGGCGGCAGCACCATCATCTGCACCTGCCTCTCCATTCCGGCAAGGTGATTTGCTGGGGAGTTGGATGTAGAGGTGGGAATGGTGCCTCCCGGCTTCCTCCAGCAGCCTTCCAGCTGGTCCCCGACAGGCTTCCTCGTGGGCTACAGCTCCGTTAGCCCTGCTGCGTCCTACTGGCCCTAGCGGTGGCGGTTGATGGGTCGCCTCCGCCATGCTCTCCATCGACGCATTCGCCGATTTCCTGCCGTCCCCGCTGGTCTACCTCTCATGGAGGCTGACGGGGTCAGGCTGGGCTTCTGCTCAGGCGCTCCTTTTGCCCCCTTCGCCTTCTACCGCCGTTCCTAGGAGGAGAGGGACAAGAAAGGGCATTACAGGGCAGTTATCTTTTTTCAATCTTAAATCTATAGGCACTTGCCAAATTTTAGTTCAAATAATGTAATCTCTCAAGTCCATGTTTGTGTCCTATAAGGTATGTACTTGTTTGATCAACATATTAATGAAAAAGATGAACCTTATTAGGAACTCGTGCATGTATATGTCCATGCAGAGGTGTAATGCATGTATATTCGTAAATAAACGAGTTTCCTTCGGCAGGCTATCTTTCCCGTATCCTCTATTTGGTTGCCAGGGACTAAGCCTACCGGGCACAAATTGTAAAGAGGGACCAGCCCCCCGCCAACCTTTTTCTCATCAAAGGACACTGCGACCATCCTGACCGAAGCAGTGGTCGATTCAAGCAATGGGAGCACCTAAGTTTCAAAAAGCGGCGAGGTTTTCCTATGCACAAGTATTTGCTTACAGAACATGTATGGACAAGATATAGAACTTATCTGTTTGGCTTGCTGGAGATCGCAGTGCTAGTTCATCTTTCCGTCTCCCTTTAAAGGCCAAGTTCACGGCAGGAATCTGCCGCTTATGCAAATGGAAATGATGCAAGATGCGAACTTATCTATATGCATATGCAATGCTCATGAAATGCTTATGCATGCATGCAACTTGTCGGGGGCCCCCAGCGCTTCATACATTTTCTCTGTTGCCGAGGGTCTACGCCTGGCTTTGTACAAGGGGTTACATGCAACTGAGGCAAGTCCTGTACAAAAGGGTAGGGCCCAACAGCCGCGCCTTATGGGTAGAACTTGCGGAGATGCTCAATATTCCATGAGTTTTGCAATTGACTGCCATCTCTAGTCTCCAGATGGACTGCGCCAGGTCTGGTGACTCAAACTTCCCAGTAAGGGCCTTCCCACTTTGGTGTCAACTTGTTTGTACCCTTGGCGGACTGAACGCCCCTAAGGACAAGGTCGCCTTCCTCAAAACACCGGGCATGAACCCTGCGACTGTGATAGAGACGCAAGGCTTGCTGATAGCGTGCAACACGTGTAGCAGCCCGGAGACCGTTCTCCACGGGAAGCATAGTGTCGTCACGCAGGTGCTGTTCTTGCTCTACTTCATCACATGCAAGCACTCGAGGTGACCCGTAAATGAGTTCCGTGGGGATAACTACTTCTGCCTCATAGACTAGGGAGAAGGGAGTCTTCTCGGTAGCTCGGTTTGGTGTCGTTCTGAGGGACCAGAGAACTACCAGCAACTCATCGATCCACCGCCTGCGGTGCTTCTGCAGTGTATGAAATGTTCTTGTTTTTAGTCCTCGCAGCACTTCGGCATTCGCCCTCTCAGCTTGTCCATTGCTTCTGGGATATGCAACATAGGCAAATGAGATCTTGCTTCCGAGCGCATGAACATATTGCACGAAGGCGCGGCTCATGAACTGGGTGCCATTGTCAGTAATGATCCTTGCCGGGACTCCATAACGGCACACCAATTCTTCCAAGAACTTGATAATTGACTGAGCAGTCACCTTTCTCACGACAGCTACTTTCGGTCACTTTGTAAACTTGTCGATGGCAATGAACAAGAATTCAAAGCCCCCGACAGCTCGGGGGAAAGGGCCTAGGATATCAAGCCCCCAGGCCAAAAACGGCCATGACAAAGGGATTGTCTGAAGAGCTTGTGCGAGCAGGTGGATGTTTTTGAAATGGAACTGGCAGGCTTCACACTTGGTGACTAGCTCGATCGCATCTTGGAGGGCTGTGGCCAATAGAATCCTTGCCGGAATGTTTTCCCAACTAATGCCCTTGATCTAATGTGGGAGCTGCACATGCTTTTGTGTATTTCAGCCAGCAGTTCCTTTCCTTCTTCCCGGAAGATGCACTTCAATTTCGGAATGGAAATGATTGTGTCCTTCTCATCTGATGGAATGGAAATGAGTCCTACCGGCCCTGGCATCTTCAAGGTGTTGTAGGCATACTGGGATGCCGCCATGAATTTTGCCAAAGCTGGGCGTCCAAGAATTCCATTGTACGGCAGGGAGAGGTCGAGCACATCGAACACAACCTTCTCAGTCCGATAGTTCAGTTCTCCCCCAAATGTCACTGGCAATGTGATCTTCCCCTTAGGATGACTCCTGCCGGGATTAACTCCTTGAAACGTGCCCATGACCTTTAGCTCTTCCTCTGCTATCTGAAGTTTGCTAATGACCTTTGGGGAAATCAGATTCAACCCGAACCCGCCGTCAACCAACATCTTTGTGACTTTGAGGTTGCAAATTGTTGGAGAGACCAACAATGGCAAACATCCTACCGCGGTGGTGCGGTCAGGATAGTCCTCTTCGTCAAAGATGATGGGCGTGTGTCACCATTTGAGCGGCTTCCGAGCCTCTGCCGCTGGCTCCAAGGCATTGACCTCACGTGCCTACCGTTTAAGTTGGCAGTGAGAGTAGTGCAGAGATTCACCCTTGTCAATGCACAGGGCGTCAGTGGCCTTCTGGAACTCCTGCTCACTAGTTTCCTCTTCATCCCCTCCATCACTCTCATCATTGCAAACTTCCTTCTCTCGACCCCTGGTGGGTTTTCCTTGGTTCCGAAATGGCTTGCCGGGGCGATTTGCTTCACTACCTCGGCCCTTCCCGCCAGCGCCATTCTGACCTTTTTTCCTTATCACGCTTCTCATATTCTGCTCTCTGCCTCTTGACGAGCTGCTCAACCTGATGGCACTCTTGAAGATCATGTCCCTTGGTCCGATGGATCTTGCAGTATGACCCATCGCCTTTCCCAGCCTTCTCGGCAGCCGCAGCCTTCCGGCAGTCAGTGCACATGGCACCTTCCTTGCCGGGGGTTTCAGCTTTAGCCTTCTTGCCGGTACTAAGTGTGCTCGATCCTTCGACAGTCATCACTGCCTTATCCTTGCGCCTCTTTCTACGCTTCTTGTTCTTCTTCTGGTTGGTGGATTCATCGTCATCCTCGGAGTCAACGTTGACGCAATCCTCTTCTCCGGGGAGTTTCCTTCCCTCCTCCATCCAAGCACACTTGTCCACCAAGGTGTACAGCTCCTTCATAGTCTTGGGCAACCGCATGTTCATCTTGTAACGAATCCTGCGGTTGCGCACATTGGACTGGAAGGTAGCTATCATAGCCGCTGGATGGATGTTTGGGATATTCCTGTAGATTCTGCTGAATCTCTGCAAGTACTTACAAAGAGTCTCTCCTTCTTTCTATTGAAGAAGCTGCAAGTCACTGGGCCGCCCTGGTTCTTGATGGCCGCTAGTGAAGGCGCCAATGAACTCATGGCACAGGTCAGCAATGATGAAATGGATTTCTTCGCCAGGTGCATCAACCAAGACCTCACATTGGACTTGAGCACCAAAGGGAAGTAGTTGGAAAATACCTTCTCATCTCTTCCTCCGGCAGCTTGAACAGTGATGGTGTAGTTGCTCAAGAACTCTGCCGGGTTCAGCCTCCCATCATACTTCTCGGGTATCTCTGGCTTGAACGTGCGAGGAGATGGCAAATGGACTTGCCGCAGCTCACGAGTAAAGGAAGGGCACCCAACCTCGAAAGGCAGGCACCCATTGTCCTCGAGCACAAGCTCGTCGACGTTGGGGCCATCGCACCCATTGGTCCGATGACGGTCGTCGCCTCCCCTCCGCACGTCCTCTGGGGCTCGCCGTTGGCCTGGATGTGCTCAAGGGTTGGAAGAGGCCATCGAGACATCATCGGGTTCTTGATTCTGCCGCGCTCGCGCTAGTTGCAGTGGTGGGGACTGCACCGTGGGGGTGGTCCATTCCGTATGACCAGCAGCGCGAGCCATTGATGTCGCTTGGGGAGGCTGTGGCGGGCCAGCTCGCTATGAGCCCCCAGCCTCAGCGAAGCCAATCAGGCTTTGGATGGTGGCTCGCCACTCATCCATCTAATCGGCTACCGACAGGAACATCAGCAGCAGCTAAGCCCGCGCCATGGCCTCCGTAGCGGTGCTTGGAATGGGTGATGATGATGTGACGGCACCGTCGCTCGGTTTCTGATAGTGCCGGTGGCGACAACTTCGCGCCCTCACTGTTACGAGCCGGCCACTTGGATGGCACGGTGGCATGGCAAAGGTGCTTGAGGGCCAGCGGCTCCATTGGGCACAGCGGCCTGGTCAACCCGCTCCGGGGGACGCGCACGCGCTGCGGTCGCGCCCGTGGCGGGGGCGGCGATTCGCCCTGGACCGGGTGCCGCCACTATGGATGTGCCCTTCGGCAAGGGGGAGGAGCATGGGTGCGATAACCCCACTCACTCGTACCTCGTGGAGAATGGCCACCGGGATGTTGCTGATGCTGCTCTCCTCGGGTGCCTCCTGCTCCTTCTTCGGCCGCGGGGGAGGTGGTGACAACGCCGCCTGTGCCAACCGCATCCCTCGCAGTGACCACATCCTTGTGCGCCTCTGCGTCCCCTGATGCGTCGGTGGCCGCGGGCGGCAGAGCCTTCGAGGTGGACGGGTGAGCCGAAGCACTGGGTTCCTTCTTGGGTGCCATAGTCGATGGCTCCGTCGAAGACGAAGACGGCGATGAAGATGACGTGCTGCTCACGTGGAAAAATGGTGGCGAGTGCAACACGCTTTGCCCGGTAGGGTTGCCTTGGGGCGAAAACGGCTACGCGCGTATGAATGTGCGAGGGGGTGGACTCGCTAACCCTTTCTATGGTTGCCTTGGGCCTCCTTTTGTAGACAAAGGGGTCACCACACTGGCAAATCAGTCATTATGCACTGATTAGTTAGGAAACAGTGCTATCAGACCTAACTCTGCGGGCTGACAGAGCGCATTAACTGTGTCGCTCAACGTCACATCGTTGCTCGCCCGGCAGGCCCTGCCAGGCTATTTTGCCAGCTTCGCGCCTGCTTGCTCGACACGTCGTAGGACCGGTGTCACTTTTAGGTATTTCCTAAAGTGGCTGCCACATGGCAAATGGCTGCCACTTAGTCACTTCGCGGCTTGACATCGCACTGATCGACGACTTGCGTTGTGATGAGGTGGTGTGGTGAGGTGGTTCTGCTTTCGTAGGCCTCTCCAGGCATGCCGGGGTGACAAGGAGGCTTGCTTCCGGGGACGACCTCGTCCTTGCCAGGCTCTCCTGCCGACAAGGGAGGCTTTTCTCTTGGTAGTATCTTACTTCTCTGGCTTGGTCTTGGTTTTATTGAGATGCATGCTGGTCCCTTGAAGATCTGATCTCTTGTGCCTTGGTCTGACCTTGGAGTTGTGATCTTGTTCTCATGCCTGTGCACAGTCTGGGCAACAAACCTAGGGTTTGTTGCACCGACAAGTAGAGATAAGTATTTCCCTCAGTTAGAGAACCAAGGTATCAATCCAGTAGGAGCCAACGCACAAATCACCAATACCTGCAGAAACAATCAAACAACTTGCACCCAACGCAATAAAGGGGTTGTCAATCCCTTCACGGTTACTTGCAAATGTGAGATCTAATAGATATAGATGAAACTAAACAAAAGGTAAAGTAAATATTTTTGGTATTTTTGGTTTATAGATCGGAAAGTAGATTGGAAATTTATATGTTCGAAAATACACCCGGGGGCCATTGGTTTCTCTAGAGGCTTCTCTCAAGATAGCAAATAATACGGCGGGTGAACAAATTACTGTCGAGCAATTGGTAGAAAAGCACAAAGTTATGACAATATCTAAGGCAATGATTATGAAATATAGGCATCACATCTGTGTCAAGTAGAGCGAAATGATTCTGCATCTACTACTATTACTCCAGACATTGACTGACTCTTGCTTGCATCTAAAGTATTAAGTTCATGAAGAACAAAGTAACGCATTAAGTAGGATGACATGATGTAGAAGAATAAACTCAAGCAATATGATGTAAACCCCATCTTTTTGTCCTCGATGTCAATAATAAAATATGTGACTTGCTGCCCCTACTGTCACTGGGAAAGGACACCGCAAGATTGAACCCGAAGCTAAGCACTTCTCCCATTTCAAGAAAAACCAATCTAGTTGGCCAACCAAACCGATAGTTCAAAGAGAATTACAAAGATACAAAATCATGCATAAAAGAATTCAGAGAAGATTCAAATAATATTGATAGGTAAGCTGATCATAAATCCACAATTCATTGGATCTCGGCAAACACACCGCAAAAGAAGTTTATACATCGGATAGATCTCCAAGAACATCAAGGAGAACATGGTATTGAGAATCAAAGAGAGAGAAGAAGTCATCTAGCTACTAGCTATGGACCCGTAGGTCTGTGGTAAACTACTAACACTTCATCTTAAGAGAAATAGAGTTGATGGAGAAGCCCTCCGTGATCGAATCCCCCTCCGGCAGGATGCCCGAAAAGGCCCCAAGATGGGATCTCACGGGAACAGAAGGTTGCGGCAGTCGAAAAGTGTTTTCGTGAATACTTCTGGTGGTTTGGTAATATATGTGAATATATAGGCCAAAGAATTAGGTCAGGGGAGTCACGAGGGGCCCAGAAGGCAGGGGCGCGCCGTTCCCCCTTGTCGCCGCCTCGTGGCTCTTCCGACTTGATCTCCAAGTCTCTACGGTGTCTTATGGTCCAAGAAAAATCATCGCGAAGGTTTTGTTTCGTTTGGAATCTGTTTGGTATTCCTCTTCTGCGAAAGTCAAAAACAAGGAAAAAACAGAAACTAGCACTGGGTGTTGGTGTCAAAACCGGCAGACCTCGGGTAGGGGGTCCCGAACTGTGCGCCTAAGGATTGAGGGTAACAGGAGGCAGGGGACATAATGTTTACCCAGGTTCGGGTAGTCTTAATGGAGGTAATACCCTACTTCCTGCTTGATTGGCTTGGATGAGTATAGGGGTTACAAGAGTTGATCTACCTCGAGATCGTAATGGCTAAACCCTAGTTGTCTAGCCTGTATGATTATGACTGCCTCTACGGACTAAACCCTCCGGTTTATATAAACATCGGAGGGGGCTAGGATTGTACAGAGTCGGTTTACAAAGAAAGGAATCTTCATATACGAACGCTAAGCTTGCCATCCACGCAAAGGAGAGTCCCATCCGGACACGGGAGAAGGCCTTCTATCTCGTATCTTCACGGCCCATCTGTCCGGCCCACGTCACATAGCCCGGACACCCGAGGACCCCATAATCCCGGAGACCCTCAGTAGCCCCTGAACCAG
This sequence comes from Aegilops tauschii subsp. strangulata, assembly GCF_002575655.3. Lineage (NCBI taxonomy): Eukaryota > Viridiplantae > Streptophyta > Magnoliopsida > Poales > Poaceae > Aegilops > Aegilops tauschii. The sequence goes on along the minus strand of NC_053039.3, from coordinate 163,160,941 downwards.
TCTTCAATGACGATGTGTCCGACACGTAGATTGTCTTCCGCATTGCAAGACGGGTTCCTCCTCCGAATATTCCAAAGTAGTTCACGAAACAAGAGATCTATATCCGGCTCTGTATAACAAGTTTATCCTGGCAGCCATAAAAGCACAATACCTAAAATATATCCTTTGACAACTTTTTCCAGCGAAATGTCACGTTTGGCTCTGCTATCATTTCGAACCATTTTTTCGGCCTCACGCCCCGCATTTTAATACGCAACTCCCGTTGACACATTTTGTCAAAGCAGAGATCGTGTCCCCTTACTACGGGATTCTCATCAATACAAGTTTTGATAACCTAACCATGCTGTTTGCATGACCCCTTGGGAACAGGCGAGTTTTACGGCTCAAGTGAGGGGACTCTTGATATTCACAGTCTATATAAGTGGATAGAATCCAACTCTTCCACCCCATGCCTCGTTCTCCCTCTGCCTCTCCATCCTCGAGCTCTAGCTCCCAAGTTCCAAGCTTTTCTCCCCTCTGCGACTCCTCCGACCATGGCCGGTTCTCGAGGCAAGTGGGTGGCCTCCTCCGTCACGGAGGAGAACATCAAGGAGCTGCGGGAAGTGCGGTATCTAACCGCGGAAATCAAACACAGGCTTCCCGATCCAGAGTAGGTCATCCCTACTCCGGAGCCCGGCGAGAGGGTGGTGTTCATCCCCCACTTCCTCCGCGGACTCGGGTTCACCCTTCACCCCTTTGTAAGGGGTCTCATGTTCTACTACGGGCTAGATTTTCACGATCTGGCCCCAAATTTGTTCCTTCACATCTCGGCGTTCATCGTCGTGTGTGAGGCCTTCCTCCGAGTCCCTCCACACTTCGGCTTATGGCTCAAGATTTTTAATGTGAAGCCGAACGTGGTCGACGGGCAACACGCAGACTGTGGTGGCGCCATGGTGAGCAAGCTCCCAAAAGTCAATTGGCCAAAGGGAGCCTTTGTAGATACCGTCAAAATATGGCAACAGGAATGGTTCTATATCATAGAACCTCGTGACTCCAAGTGGGCGGCCGCCCCAGCCTTTAGATCCAGACCCTCGTTGAAGCTCACATCCTGGACCGACAAGGGTCCGGACTGGGGGTCAGTCCCTGAGGTGTTGTTGTTGCAAAAATGTGTGCAGAGCCTTATAGCGAAGGACATTACCCTCGCCGACGTAATCCAAGTGATGCTGATCCACCGAGCACTTCCCTGCTAGCGGCGGCCCCTCAAGATGTGGGAGTTCAATCCGTAAGGGCCGTGGACCCTACAACGGTTCTACGACACAACACATAAGGGGATCTGGAAGCTGCTTTTTAAGAAGCAGAAATCATGGCCAAGTTCCTCAGAGGACACTGGCCTCGACTGCAACCATCCGCCTTCCGAGGTAAACTCAAAAACCTCAGAACACTAATAGGCTTGTCCATCCAAAGGAGAAGTACTGAACAATCCATCCCCAAACAAGTCTGGATCAAGAAGGCGGAGCAGATCCGGTGTCTGGCTCCGCTTCCTGAAGGCCCAGCCACCCCTCTACTAATGAGGATGCTGGTCCCGCACCGTACCAGGCGCCGGTAAAGAAGGACAAGAAGAAAAAGAAGGAGAAAGAAGAGGGCACTTCGGAGGCAATGTCCGGAGAAGCTGATGCGGAGTCCTCTCACGACGGCGACGACGACCAGGAGGAGGAGGAAGAAGAAGATCCTCCCCGCAAGCACAAAAAGAGGGCGGCCTCTGAAGACCCGGAGGCCGAAGCATCCAAGAGGAACAAAATCATCCTCTCCGATGACTCGTAGTCAGACGTCGAGGCTATCCCGAAGCATCGTCGCCAGACCAAGCCCAAAGCCGACTCGTAAGTAGCTCAGGATTTTTCACATATGTCCAATTCTCTACAAACTATGATGATAACTCTAGGTTCTTTATTTTTTAGTCCAGCCCGCGTTCTCCCACAGCCATCCTCATCCTCAGGGGATCTGCCACCGGAGATGACGGAGAGCGAGTCGCCTCCACTAGCTTCTCCTCCGCCTAGGGCGGACGACGCCGAGGTGTCATCCCGTAGGCCCTCCCTGGTCCTTGAAGAGACGCGGGAGGGCAATTTAACGGCGCCAGAGGGCAATACATCGGCTGCCGAAGGACTGGGGGGTACGGCTCCCCTGAAGACTAGCAACGGTGGTCCTCGTCAATCCATCCCCTAGCCGCATACTATTCTGGAGACCCACAAGGCCCCGGAATTTGGTGAGCGGCCCCCTGCCAGGGAAGGGAGAACGACGACCCCCGCTAATCCAGAGGCGCCGAATACCATGGCGGATGTACTTCAAAGTGCATCCGTCCTAGATGAGCATCGTATCCTGATGGGTGCGGTGGCTGAGAAAATTCAGTCCGCCGAGAGCGGGCTGAGCGAAGCCTTTTCCAGTCTGGTAGCAGGCTTCAAGGTACAAATGTAATGTTTTTGGTCATTTTTATGAGAAATATGCCTATACATCACTAGTGCGCGTCAGTCCTAAACAAACGGTTTTTAACCCCTTTCCGCGATGGATTCGGAACCGTCGCCAAGTGAGTGTGGGCGATAGGGGGTCCTTCCCACATGACCCAGAAACTGTTGGGGATATGCCCTCCTGGCACACACGCTCGGCAAAATGAGGTCGTGTGCGACCAGCGAGCACTCAAATCCAGAAATATGTACAGTAGTGCTAAAAATACAATTATATAGGCGAAATTATTTCCGGTCGTAAGTACATCCCACACAGTCAGTCACCACTAAGCGTTTTTGTTCGTATATACATCCCACACAGTCACTACAAGGAAAATGTTTGTGCAAGGTGGCGTAACGCAAACAGTTTTGAAGAGAATGTCGTGTGTGATTGTTCATTGATCCAACACGGTTTATTCCTAGAAACTATGTGCGTTGCCTGAGGTCATCACCCACGGTGGTTTCTCATGACCGTTTGCAATAGGAAAACCTAATTAGCAAGCTAATTGGCCAATTGGCGGGCTAATTGCCCTATTATTAATAATACATTTACTAATCTAATTGACATTCATATTAAGCACATAATATATTCCATTTCCATATTAAGGAAGCAACATTTCATAATTGAAATACATCAGAGTACAACATGATATAGCTTCAGCACTCAGCTACCCCATTACACAACTGCACCTGCAGCAAGTTTCACATGCAACATCTAGAACCTTTCGAAATTAGCATCATAGATGGTACATAGAGAGATGCATCTCATTTGGAAAACTGCTGATGCGGAAGGAGAATATTGAGCCTTCATTCATGTTGAAGGTCTTTGCAACTTTAGGCCAGTGCCTGTGGTTGATTGACCGTCCATCCTTCGACCTCTTCAGGAACACTTCAATATTGAACCGTGGGTGTTGTATGAAAACTTTCCTCGCCTCCTGACCACAGAGGTGGTTTGAGAGGTAATCATCAGTGAAGCCCGAAAACAAGGATGTGCATAAATATCTTCTCTATATTGGAAATGGGGCAAAGGAATACAAAAAGGCAAGGTATAATAGTTAGTACCATCTTTTAAACCTCAGTGCTTCCCATTGTTTCCCTGCAACACATATAAGGTAGTTGGTCATCAGGTTAAGTAAGGGTTCGCATGCTATCAGTAAAATATGTTGATGATAAATAAGCACATTGCAGATTCATCAGATTAATTCAAGCCACATGGAAAACCCATTTATCCAAACCAAGCATTATTAAGAACTAGGAAATATAGCACTTGTATATGTTTCTCATGTATTAAGTGCAGCCAAATTCGATTTATTCCTCACATGGTATACAATAACAGAATGCAGCACAACAATTGAACATCGCATTGCAGAATTGACCCAAGCATTTAACTAAACACCACAAAAAATGAACCAAATGTTAACTTAGCTCCACATTGCACAATATAACATACTCCTAATTGAAGATCAGACAGTTAACCAAACCAAGCATGCTTAACAACTTGGAAATATAGCAATTGTATTTGTTTCTCATGTATTTAGTACAGGCAAATTCGATTTATTCCTCACATGCTATACAATAACAGAATGCAGCACAACAATTGAACATCGCATTGCAGAATTGACCCAAGCATTTAACTAAACACCACAAAAAATGAACCAAACGTTAACTTAGCTCCACATTGCACAATATAACATACTCCTAATAGAAGATCAGACAGTTAACCAAACCAAGCATGCTTAAAAACTTGGAAATATATCAATTGTATTTCTTTCTCATGTATTTAGTACAGCCAAATTCGATTTATTCCTCACATGGTATACAATAACAGAATGCAGCCACAACAATTGAACATCGCATTGCAGAATTGAACCAAGCAGTTAACTAAACACCACAACAAGTGAACCAAGACACAACAAATGAACCAAGCAGTTAACTAAACACCAATTGAACAATATAACATACTCCTAATAGAAGATCAGATAGTTAACCAAACCAAGCATGCTTAACAGCTTGGAAATATTGCACCCTGAAGAATTGAACATCACATTTGCAGAATTGAACCAAGCAGTTAATTGAACACCACATTGCATGACATATAGAACATATACACTATAGCAGAAGATTGCATGGTGAAAGTAGATAGCCCAATTCACTGGAATTTGTTAAGAAAGGCAGTAGCTAGCAAACTGAACATGGGTCCTTATAGTGAGCTAATAAGACAAGCTACTTCTCATTGTCAGAGATATCGATGACGATTGGCTCCTTGGACATGGAAGAGGGCGAGGCCTCCGCATCGTGGGTGCCCTCGTTGTAGTAGTGAGTTGCCTGAGCCGCTCCAGGCACCAACCTTCTGGCTCTCGAGATGCGGTAAGCACGTGCACGCTGAGAAAACACCTCATAGTCTTCGTCGAAGGCATGGACGATGGCCTCAAGAAAACGCCACGAATTGTTGTTTAAAGCAGCCAACCGCGTCGCGGCGTCAGCGCGCGAGGCGTCAGCGGTGGCCTCGACGGCAAGGTGCTCCTCCAAGATCTGGGGTCGGCACAAATGGCAGCCATCGCGACCTCATCCGCGCGTGCAGCCACGATTTGCTTCTAAGCTGCCAAATGCTCCTTGAGGTCCTGGCTATACTGCGTGCACCATGGCTTTAGGCCGGCGCTTATTTGGTGGAGGGGTCGGTGATTTGGGTGCAAGGTGTCACAGTCGCGCCGGCGGATGGGGCATGTGGGATGTGGAAGGAGAAGGAGGATGGGGGTCGGGTGTGGATTACCTGCGAGGGCGAGCAGCATGAAGGAGGGTCGCCGGCGAGGAGGTGGCGGCGCTGCAAGCAAGGAGTGAAGGTTCCAACTTGGGAAGGAAGGCGGAAAGAGGGGAAATTCTGCTTTTGGTAAAGGGGAGGGGGTGGGGAGGTAGATATTTTTGCGGAGGCCGAAAATTTCAAATCACTTCAGACAAAAAACTGGCGCGCAAAGTGTCATCACACACGGTCCCTTATTCAGACATGGTCCGAAGATATTTTGTGCTACATCTCACACGGTTGGTTATAATAAACTGTGTGGTATCTACTTGATTTTTTGCCTTTATTTGAATTACATAATGGGGTCACAGTGGCCATGGACGCTGTTTGAATCGCCAGACCTTTTATCTGCAGTGATCATAAAAGAATTGGAATTATTCAGGGTTCGTTTGGACATTTTTATGCATTAAGTGAGTTTTCAATGCATTTATGTGCATAATTCAAATTTGAACTACATGCACATGCTCCAGTGCATATAAATTTGTTGAAAAATCAAATCTTTGTCCTTGGGTGCATGCTTAGGTCCCATGCAAGAAATGGGAATGAATTTCAAACACCATGGCACCGTTGATTGCCGGCAAAACATTGAGACGCCAGGTTTTGAAATTCTAGTAAATCCAAAACTCGCGTGAAATTCATGAAACTTGGCATGCTATCATGGAGCGGCATCAACATGCCGTGGTACAAATTTTGTCCCATTTGGGGCAAGTTTGGGTATATGCTTCTCACAAACCGGAGCTTCTCACAACAAGCACGATGGTTTTTGGTAGGGAACGTCCCACCTTTGGGGACGAAATGATATCCATTGCCTCTAATTGCTTTCAAGTTTTTTTCTCGTGTCAACATAGAACAACAGGAGTGTTGTGTGATTTTTTGTGATTTTTCGGGGTTTGTTTGGACATTTTTATGCATTAACTGAGTTTTCAATGCATTTATGTGCATAATTCAAATTTGAACTACATGCGCATGCTCCAGTGCATATAAATTGGTTGAAAAATCAAATATGTGTCCTTGGGTGCATGCTTAGGTCCCATGCAAGAAATGAAAATGAATTTCAAACACCACGGCACCGTTGATTGCCTGCAAAACATTGAGATGCCTGATTTTCAAATTCTAGTAAATCCAAAACTCGTCTGAAATTCATGAACCTTGGCATGCTATCATGGAAGGGCACCCGACATGCCGTGGTACAAATTTTGTCCCATTTGGGGCAGGTTTGGGTATATGCTTATCAACAACCGGAGCTTCTCACAACAAGCATGATGGTCTTTGGTAGGGAACGTCCCACCTTTGGGGACGAAACGATATCCATTGCCTCTTATTGCTTTCAAGTTTTTTTCTCATGTCAACATAGAACAACAGGAGTGTTGTGTGAATTTTTGTGATTTTTCGGGGTTCGTTTGGACATTTTATGCATTAACTGAGTTTTCAATGCATTTATGTGCAAAATTCAAATTTGAACTACATGCGCACACTCCAGTGCATATAAATTGGTTGAAAAATCAAATCTTTGTCCTTGGGTGCATGCTTAGGTCCCATGGAAGAATTGGGAATGAATTTCAAACACCATGGCATCGTTGATTGTAGGCAAAACATTGAGATGCCTGGTTTTTAAATTCTAGTAAATCGAAAACTTGTCTTAAATTCATGAAACTTGGCATGCTATCATGGAGAGCCATCAACATGCCGTGGTACAACTTTTGTCCCATTTGGGGCACGTTTTGGTATATGCTTCTCACAAACCGGAGCTTCTCACAACTAGCATGATGGTTTTCGGTGGGGAATGTCCCACCTTTGGGGACGAACGATATCCATTGCCTCTTATTGCTTTCAAGTTTTTTTCTAGTGTCAACATAGAACAACAGGAGTGTTGTATGAATTTTTGTGATTTTTCGGGGTTCATTTGTACATTTTTATGCATTAACTGAGTTTTCAATGCATTTATGTGCATAGTTCAAATTTGAACTACATCCGCAAGCTCCAGTTCATATAAATTGGTTGAAAAATCAAATCTGTATCCTTGGGTGCATGCTTAGGTCCCATGCAAGAAATGGGAATGAATTTCAAACACCAGGGCACCGTTGATTGCCGGCAAAACATTGAGATGCCTAGTTTTTAAATTCTAGTAAATCCAAAACTCGTCTGAAATTCATGAAACTTGGCATGCTATCATGGAGCAGCATCAACATGATGTGGTACAAAATTTGTCCCATTTGGGGCAGGTTTCGGTATATGCTTCTCACAAACCGGAGCTTCTCACAACAAGCATGATGGTTTTCAGTATGGAACGTCCCATCTTTGGGGACGAAACGATATCCAATGCCTCTTATTGCTTTCTAGTTTTTTTCTCGTGTCAACATAGAACAACAGGAGTGTTGTGTGAATTTTTGTGATTTGTTGGGGTTCGTTTGGACATTTTTATGCATTAACAGAGTTTTTAATGCATTTATGTGCATAATTCAAATTTGAACTACATGCGCATGCTCCAGTGCATATAAATTGGTTGAAAAGTCAAATCAGTGTCCTTGGGTGCATGCTTAGGTCCCATGCAAGAAATGGGAATGAATTTCAAACACCAGGGCACCGTTGATTGCCGGCAAAACATTGATATCCCTGGATTTTAAATTCTAGTAAATCGAAAACTCGTCTGAAATTCATGAAACTTGGCATGCTATCATGGGAGGGCACCCGACATGCTGTGGTATTTTTCATGTCCATTTTGAGAGAAGGTGCACTCGAATAATGACAGCCAACAAAGGCATTTTGAAAAAAGTAGTTGCCACTTTAATATCTCAAACGTTTGTATAATTCAAATGTTCGGTTAACCATTCACGTGACGCCATGTGTCTTGGTTTTAATGGTTATAGGAGGTGCCGTGTGGACAGCTGCTTGACTGAACGGGAGGCGTGCGAGTGCAGTCCGGTGCGCAGGCTCACCGGGAAGCGTACAAGCTATTCAACGCAAGATCTGTGGTTATCTTCAACGCAAACGGTTCAGATTATGGTATGCAAATTAAAGCCAGACTTTGGCGCTAAGCCAAGAGACACTACGATTTCTCAAAATATGCATCTAAAAATCAATATCACTATCTATTTTTTGCAACTAAAATTCTGTAATTAAGCATAGATTTCATTCATACTAGAGATTAAGCAGTCATTCTCACTGAGAAGCAAGAGAGCCTTGGACCACCGCCCGCCTCACTCCCACTGGTCTATATTAGTGGCGCCGCCGAGCGGCCGCACCCCCCATCCTCGCCACAAAAACACTTCCTCTCTCTCTCCGCCCGCATCCTCGACGCCGCTCCGAGTCCTCAAAGCCGTCAGTGTACGAGGATGCCGCCGAATCGCCCCATCGGAGGGAGTGGCGACGCCGGGGCTGCTGAAGCACCGGAGCACGGCGTGAATATGGAGACAGAGGTTCCCGTCCCCGCCGGCGAGGTGGAGAACGAGGCTGCCAACAAGCGGAGGCTGGTCGAGAAAGAACCACAAGCGACTCCAGCATGCCTAGACTTCATCAACAACCTCCCCGATGATATGTTGATAGTCATCATATCCGTCCTCCCAATCAAAAATCGGGCAAGGACAGCCGCCGTTTCCTGGCAGTGGCGCACCCTATGGCTCCGCACCCCTGTCGACCTCCTCCATGCCTACAAGCTCTGCCATGGCAATCGCCAAAGCTTGGATGCGTTCTCGATCCTCGGCAGTCACCATGGCCCAATAAAAGGCCTTATCATGGGCAAGTTTCATTCCAATGGCAAGGAGCGAGCCAAGCTTGATGAGTGGTTCCGATCCCGTGCCATAGATCAGCTCGAGAAGCTAAGTTATAATGATGGGCATATGAGCTTGCTGCCAACGTCCGCGCTCCGCTTCGCGCCACGCTGCGCCTCGTCAAGTTCATGAACTGCCATCCCCCCTTAATGACACGCCCGCTCTTTTTCTACCACGACTAAAGCACCTCGAGCTCATTGTCGTCCGCGTCCCAAAGGATGACATGGAGCTCCTGCTTCGCGGCTGTACTGCACTCGAGTTCCTTCGTCTTCAGGCGATGAATTGGTCAAGTACCTTGCACACACCTCCAGGACTCCCCGCACTATTTATGTGTGTTGCTGGTGCAGCAACGAGAGATCACAAAAGGTGGACCACAATATGGTCATCCAGGACGCACCTTCATATGAGAGATTACTTGTAGTTTATCAACAAGGTCCAACAAGAATCAATGTCATTTCTGCCCCGAAATTGAAAGTGGTGGGCTACTCGTCTGTCAAATACTACAACTTTCAGGTACAACAGTCGCCTTATATACCTCTCCTTCTTGATATCAACGTTATTTCTAGTTTTGAAGATGTATGTTCGGCTGTGATCTAGCGAAGCTTCATCTAGACTTTGGGCACTGTGAAGGTCTTGGCACTAGAATCTATCGTCCCCAACCTGGACCAAGTTTTCAGTTGCCTGAGATGCTTTTCGTCCCTGAAGAAGCTGTATATCGAGGTGATGTTCCTTTCCTATTAAATGTTAACCATAAGGGAGTTCAATTTTTTGCACCTTCTCCCAAGTTTACAATTACTATGTACTACGATTTCGGAAGGAATTTTGGAGGAGTTTAGGACATACACCCCACCCCATATTGGTTGCTTCATTCATATGGATACAATCATCCATAAGCATTTCTCCTTTGGATTCATCTGTACTAGTTTTCTTAGGGAATTTTTCATCCAATCCAACCTCTTGTGAAGAAGGCTACATGTTTCTAGATTGTAATCAAATTAATGCCCATGTTAATCATGACAGATCGATGATGGCACGTTGGTGCATTTTACAAATCCTGCAAACCAAATGGGCGTGTAGCAGTGTTCAAAACTGCATGTAGGCACTAACACATTCTCTTCTTTTGCAGTGCATATTAGGCCCGGTGGAAGATGTTTATGACGACAATCACATCGAATGCCTGGATCCGTATCTCTCAAATATTACTTTGAACTCCTACCGAGGGACCCCACCGGAGATTATACACGCCATGTTCTTTCTTGCCAGAGCAAAGGTGCTGAGGGTACTGAGGTTGAACACGCATTTAATTAGGAAAGATCAATGGTATGATTATCAGAGGTGGCTGGTACTGCGGAATGGAAGTGCCTCCAAAAATGCCAAACTTCGTATTGGAAGAGCATATGGAAAAGCAATTGGAAGTTATTGTGTCAAACCCATACATGACTTGTCAGCGGCTGATCCCTTTTCAGAAATGACGCAGCTTGCAATGTTTGAATTTGGGTGTTGTAATCTTTGAACTTGAACCTTGCAATATTAATGGTATTTGTTATATTGAACCATTTCTGTTCTCTTGTCTCAACGCAAACAGTTCATCCGGGTGAACCGCAATTTGTACATCGCACACACCTTGATCTGGCTGACCGTTTCTTTTGTGTTGCCTAATCACAAACAGTTCATCCGAGTGAACTGTATGTTGTACATCACACACACCTTGATCTGGCTGACCATTCCTTTTGTGTTGCCTAATCACAAATAGTTCATCCGAGTGAACCATATACTATACATCGCACACGCCATCATCAAGCTGCCCGTTTCTTTTGTTCCAGCTCATCGCAAACGGTTCATTGGACTGAACCGTATGCCCTGGATCGCACACGCAAGTAAAATCTGAACCATGTTTGATGCATCCTGCATTGCAAACATTTTGCACCTTTTTTGACTTTTTGTACATCCCCGTTTGTCATTAATGCATCACACACAGTTTCGTGAAAGGGTCTTTGATTGTAGTGTCGCGTTATCAGCATCCTGCAGTAGTGCATATAATGTAGCCCCTGAGACTCTGTTCAGTTTTTTGAAAGAAAAGTGAGCAAAGGATCAATAATCCGCTATCAGGTGGTAACACTGTTTTATTTGGATTTAAAACATGCCTCTCTATTAGCGGCGACTGCCCAGTCAGCAGAAATTTCTGAACTCAAACGGAAACTGGTGCGAGCCGCTGAGGATCTAGTCCTTGTTAACACGCGGCTCGACCAGGCGCAAGGTATACGATACATCTTGCGTTTGTGCCTATTTATATCCGTTTTCTCTGAAAATTCAAGATCTGTAATGTGCGTGTTTGTACAGATGGTGTCACTGCGGTAGAAACCCTCAAGGGAGAACGTGCTCAAGCCAAGGAGCAAGTAAGGGCAAGCAAGGCAGCTGCCGATAAGGCGGCTACGGACTTTATGGCCGAACAGGCCGCTCGGCGTCGTTTTTAGGAACGGATGACCGAGATGGAGCAACAACTCAAGGACACCGCCACCAAGTGCGAGTCCTTGGAAACGGAAAATAAGGCGAAGGGGACCGAACTCGCCAAGGCTATTCAAGACGCTTCGGAGGCGCGGTCCGAATCCCGCGCAGCGCGTGAGGAAATCCGTCAAGCTGGTCGGATAGCGGCTGGTAAGCCTTTTGTTTTACAGGAAAAATTTGGGGATCGGAAGTATGCCTTGCTTAATCGATTCTGAAGTTCTCCAGACGCATATGCTAATCTGCTTAAGAGTGCCGCGGACGCCGTCCAATTCTTCCAGGCCCCGGAGGGGTATGCGACGGAGATGCTCTTCTGGTCGCAGTTGGTGGGGCAGGAGCGTCCCGTATTGCTAAATGACCAGATGACACAATGGGCAGAGCTGCATAAGATGTCTAGCGCGGCCATGAAGGACGTCATAGTCTAGTTGTGGCCTACCGAAGCAATTCCGGACAGCTACTTCAGCCTCGTGCGGCGTCTCATCAATGCGCTACCCCGGATTGATGCCGTCAAGAGGTGGTCCTATATAGAAGGAGCCCGCATGGCTTTCGCCCGTGTCAAGATGCACTGGGTGAAAATGAATGCCGAAAAGGTGGCAGTTGAGGGTCCTCCCGAAAGCAAGGCCCACCGCACACCGGAGCGCTATTTTGAGGACGTGTTAAAAGGTGCCCGCCTTGTAGTGGGCCAATGCTCTAAGGAAGTAGTGTTCGAATAAAAGAGTCCGAACCGTCCGGGGGTTTGTATTATGAACTATGTATTTTGTAATATATTCATTCCTTAATGAAAAAGTTTTTATCCTCCTGTGCGGCCATTTATTATATCTGAGAGTTCGCAGTTGTCGGCTTCAACCCCCAAGTAGATGCTACCGGGGTGTTCGGGATTGCACATGACTACACATAATCCAATGTCTTGGTCCTTGAAGGAGGTGTCAGTGCGGCGAACCAGGCAATCAGACTATTCGGTTTTATTGCTCTCACTTGGCTATAGGAGTTTGACAATGGGTCTATTAGGTAGCCCCTCATATGTATGCGGCTACCATGATGCGGATGCGTTACATATGTGACCGAGAAATGGTCCTTCATGTAATATCGAAAAATCGCTAACGATTGTAATGAATCACCGAGTGGCTGACCAGCTCTCGCCGCATCATGATAGTCAGTTTTCGGCTTTCTCTACTGAGGTGCTTAACCGGGCGAACCGAAAACACAATCGCAGTAGTTCTCCCTTCACTACCCTAGCCGATCAGACGGAATGTAAGGTAGCAAGCACAGGAGTCGGGCAACCCAACTATTGACCAAAGACATGATTCGGAGCCGATGCATATAATGTCGAGCCCGGGACGCCGAATTGTGTTGTAAAGCTGTTCGGACTTTTGTTTGGCAACACGTATGTCGCCTTATAGAGCCTCTGGCAATTTTATGCCAAGGTGTGTGCGTGAGACAACATAACAGGTGGAATAAGGTATATAAGTAAAGACGATACTGAATAAGAATTTTGGTTCACTGAAATCTGATTGATACGTCAAAACGTAATCTTACAGAAGGTACTATAAGCACCAAGGCCATTTTACATGCCGGGGTCTAGGGCTAATGGAAAAGCTCTATACTGGTTCTTGAGTAAAGTTGCGGTTTGCAAAATGCTTTACACCTTCCTGCCGCATGTCTACGCTGCTTTCGCCCAAATAAGAAAGTTTCCTTTAGAGGAATGGTCTTCGGCTATATATACGGAACCGGGCTCGGAGAGAGTCTTCGTGAGTCCGAAGAACTGGTAGGTTTTGATTCACCTGTGGTGAAAAATAAAATATGATTAAATAAAGGGGAAAGCCGTGTAAGGTCGAACCGTGCTATAGGCCTGTACGTATATTGCCTCCGCCGATGCCCAAGGTATTTTGAATGCATAATTGTGCACGCGTGGTACAAATTTCACTGATGTACGTCCTGGTCGACAGAGGCGAAGCTGCTAATTGAGCCCTGAACTTGCCGGACTGCCGGCATGGAGAACAGACCGACGTTGTGCAGTGAAGTCCGGTGGCTTAATAGCCTATGAGGTGTGCGGCTTAACAGGGCAGCTTTGTACTTCGGCCACAATGGCCACGTTATGCTCCTCAGTATGGAGAGAGCGCTCCATGTTTCCATTCATTGTAATGACGCCATGTGGACCGGGCATCTTGAGCTTAAAATAGGCGTAGTGTGGGACCGCATTGAAGCGGGCAAAAGCGGTTCGTCCGAGCAGTGCGTGATAGCCGCTGCGGAAGGGGACGACGTCGAAGATCAAGTCTTCGCTTCGGAAGTTGTCCGGCGAGCTGAAGACAACTTCCAGTGTGATTGAGCCCGTAAAGTGGTTCTCTACGCCAGGTATTACTCCTTTGAAGGTAGTTTTAGTGGGCTTGATTCTTGACGGATCAACGCCCATTTTGCAGACAGTGTCTTGATAAAGGAGATTGAGACTGCTGCCGCCATCCATGAGGACTCGCGTAAGGTGGAATCCGTCGATGATTGGATCAAGGACTAGAGCTGCCGAACCTCTGTGACGGATACTGGTTGGGTGGTCCTTTCGGTCGAAGGTGATCGGACAAGCCAACCATGGGTTGAATTTCGGGGCGACCGGCTCAATGGCGTAGACGTCCCATAGTGCGCGTTTGCGCTCCCTCTTAGGGATATGTGTGACATATATCATATTCACTATTTTTACCTCGGGGCAGAATTGCTTTTGGCCCCCTGTGTTCGGTTGACGAGGCTCTTGGTCATCGTAGTCGCTTGGCAATCCTTTTCCCTTGTGTTCGGCGTTGAGTTTGCCGGCCTGCTTAAAGACCCAACAATTTTTGTTGGTATGATTGGCAGGTTTATCGGGGGTGCCATGAATCTGGCAAGGCCGATCCAGTATTCTATCTAGACCACACGGGCCATCTCTGTTTGCCTTAAATGGCCTCTTCCGTTGACCGGGTTTGGGCCACTGAATCCGGCGTTGACCGCCATGTCTTGGGATCCTTCGTTATTGTTTTGACGCTTGTGTTTGTTGTGTCATGGCTTGCCATTGCCGTCCCTGGCTTGGGAGGTTCCGGGGTTGCTGGTGCTGTTGCTTCTATGAGCGAGCCAACTATCCTCTCCCGCGCATAAGCGGGTCGTAAGTGTGGTGAGGGCGGCCATGGACTTCGGCTTTTCCTAGCCGAGGTGTCGGGCGAGCCACTCGTCTCGGACGCTATGCTTGAAGGCCGCAAGGGCTTCGGCGTCCGGACAATCCACAATCTGGTTCTTCTGGATTAAGAACGTGGTCCAGAGCTGCCGGGCCGATTCCCCGGGTTGCTGGATTATGTGACTAAGGTCATCGGCGTCTGGGGGCCGAACATAGGTACCTTGGAAGTTATCTCTGAAAGCGTCCTCCAAGTCTTCCCAGCTACCAATAGTGTTTCGTGGGAGGCTGCTCAACCAGTGCCGAGCCAGCCCCTTAAGTTTTAGGGGAAGGTATTTCATGGCGTGTAGATCATCACCGCGAGCTATGTGAATGTGGAGAAGAAAATCTTCAATCCATACTCCAGTATCTGTTGTGCCGTCGTGTCAGGACCCCGATTCCAGGTCACATCGATCTAGCCGGTAACACCTCATATCACTTTGCGGCCTCACGCACGGTATTCCCACACGTGTCGCCTTACCATGGCCTGGGACTGTTTGCGCCTTTTGGCTCACCTATATGATAGTGTCGCTAGCATCCATATGACAGAGAACCCGGGCCGACATGACTAGTCGTGAACCCAAAGTGGCACTAACTTACGGGGACAGGCATACATGAATCATACACGAATCCGGGCTGTAGCACTGGGCTAACAGGACTCCGGTGAACCGGGCTGTAGCAGGCTAGGCAGGACTCCAGATGTCACCGCGTGACATTTCCCCGAAGGGACAGACATAGGAACGAAGTGAATCAAATGCCGGCCAGTCAAGTGTTCCGGAGCAGTAGTGCTGGGCTAGCAGGACTCCGGTGAACCGGGCTGTAGCGGACTACTATGGTTCATGGAAGCACAAGACTACATTTCCCCATAAGAGAGGCTACCAAGGATAAACAACTAGGTTGTCGGATCCCATACATACCAAGCATTTCAATCATACACACAATATGCTCGATATGTGTAAATACAACATGGCATCACAACATAACTCTACGACTCAAGTATTTATTCATTAGGCTCCGAGGAGCGAGATATTACAAACATGGGTCTCATGACCCAACATTCAGAGCATACAAGTCAAAGCACAGGCGGAAGCTTAACATGTCTGAGTACAGACATCTACAAATGAAAAAGGCTGAGAAGCCTGACTATCTACCAGATCCTGTCGAGGGCACAAGATCGTAGCTGAGGTAACAAGATAAACGTCGAAGTCCACGCAGAACTACTAGCGAGACTGACGTCTCTCTGCAAAACATAAATTAGGCAAACGTGAGTACAAATGTACCCAGCAAGACTTACATCAGAACTATCTACATATGCATCGGTATCAACAAAGGGGGTGGTGGAGTTTGACTACAGCAAGCCAGCTTTGACTCGGTGGCTATTCTGAACTACGACTGCAAGTAACTCTTTTGAGGTGGCGCACACGAGTCCACATATTCACCATATCAATACACCACTATGGATCCGTTCCCGTCTCCCTACGAGAACGCCATCTATAGCACTCACGCTTATCTTGCGCATTTTAGGGTATCCACTTTCACTTGTCTATGAACTGTATAGGCAACCCAGAAGTCCTTTACCGCGGACACGGCTATCCGAATAGATGATGTTAACCCTGCAGGGGTGTACTTCTTCCCACACGCTCTCGCCACATACCACCATGTACACGTCGTGTATCTCGGCAACCTTCAAGCGGAAGCCTGGCGAGGGAGTCGGCCACGACCTGACTAACCACACAAGTCTCTAGTCCAGGTTTATCGCCTATTCGGGTTCCATCCGCAAGGAGATCCAGCCGGGGTGTCGCTCACGGCCCCAAACAATGTGTACAGGGTTCCAAGACCACCAAACGGGCGGTGCTTGGCATACCCGGCCACGGTGCCTAGTCTGACCCAAGCCCACCTGTACCGGGTGCCACTTGGTAGACTACTAACACTACCTACAAACAACAGAAACTAGTTGAAACTACTGGACAGAGATCAGGTTGATTATTAAGTCGAGAGAGCTTGGAGCGCCCGGAGCCCAATGTGTGGTAGTAACTGATCATGGATCACAAACACAGAACTCAGTTCCTGAAGACGGCTTCAATGAGACAACCCACCATGTACTCCTACATGGCCTCTCACCGCTACCTTTACCAAATCGTGTTCACACACTTAGCTCACACACAGTAGGACATGTTCATCACCATTCCAATTCATCCGCGATGAATCAGACCTGACTCAACTCTAAGCAGTAGCAGGCATGACAAACAAGCATGAATGAGTAGGCACATCAGGGCTCAAGCAACTCCTACTCATGCTAGTGGGTTTCATCTATTTACTGTGGCAATGACAGGTCATGCAGAGGAAAGGGGTTCAACTACCGCAGCATGTAACAGTTGAATCGCTGTTGTCCTAATGCAGTAAAAGAGAGTAGGAGCGAGAGAGTGGGATTGTATCGGAATGAACAAGGGGGATTTGCTTGCCTGGCACTCCTGAAGATAATATAGCTCTTCATCGGTGTCATCGAACTCATCGTTGGAACATCGTCTACCGAGAGGGGACAAATACTGGCAATAGAGAAGAAATACAATCAATGCAATGCAACAATATGATGCTTGAATGTGACATGGTAATAATGTTATGATTTGCACTAATGCATCTAGCAACAATTTAAATGAAGTCCATATGGACCAAGGGTTCATATGCAAACTCCATATTTAGCATTTAAGATGCCATTATCATGTTTTCACTTATACAGTAGGTATAAGTTGGTTTAACATGCATGAAAGTAGCATAACTGGATAGATTGCATTTTTCTGATAATTTTTCATATATAATTTATTTCATTTGGAGTTACGGTTTAATTTCTATGATTTTTCAAAGTTTGCAACATTTTCTGAAATTTCCAAATCATTTTTGAATTAGAAATATTCCAGAAAATGCTTACTGCGTCAGCTCTAGGTCATGCTGACGTCAGCCGGTCAACAGGGCCAGTCAAGGTCAAACATGACGTGTGGGGTCCACACGTCAGTGACACGGGGACTAATCCCAATCAAAACGAGCACTGACTGGGTTTGACCCCGTATTGGTGCCCACTGTCATTGGCTGTGAGGTGGCTAATTAAGGGATTAGCCTCTGATGACGGAGCCACGTCATCATCGACGGATTATGCGCCGACGACCATATCTCGCGGCAGAGGCTCGCCGGAGTTGCTCGGGCTCATGCTACAGGCGGCCGTTTGCGACACGGTTGGGTTCTATGGCGAGCTAGGGCCCATGCGCAGCTAGGGGAGGCCGCGGGGCCACCGGGGATGGCCTGTGGCAGCGACGGCAGCGAGCTGGGCGGCGGCCGGAGCTCGGCTAGGTGCGGGCGCGGGGCTGCAGGGTGTTAACGAACGAGCTAAGCAGCGCAGAGGAACCAGGGGTTCTCCAAGAGCACGCTGCTGTAGCAAGGCCAAGCGGAAGTGCTCGGGAGCGAGCAACTAGGCGGCTATGGCGGACGGCGGTGCCGGGGCTTGCGAGGAAAGTGCTACTACACGCAGACGACAAGGGGAGAAGGGGGAAGGGACCAGGGCTCACGGCGAGGTGAAGGGCGCAGACGGCGGGGCTGGGGACGACCCGGGTGGCGCGAATCAGCGTCGGCGATCTCGGTGGCCCAAGGTAGAAGACGACGATGTTGAGGGCGTTGCAGTGCTTCCCAGCTCATGTGGCTCGATGGAGTTGACGGGGACGGCGTGGCGGATCTCTCGAGCACGTTGGATGGGCGAGGGAGGGCCGGTGGCCGTGGCAACAACGAGCGGTGGCGACGGCAGTTCTCGGCCATCGGGAGGGGAAGCAGAGGAGCGAGGGGGAGAGAGAACCAGAGAGCGAGGGGCTTCGTGGCCGTCTCCGTGGCGCGAGGACAGGGCGAAGGGAAAGCAGGAGGTGGAAGCAGGAGGTGGAGCTCCGGCGCGCGCGCGTTCGACACGCCTCTGCCTACTGGCAGAGGTTGAAGACGGCGCCTGTTAAGCTGGGCCAGGCTACAGAATTGGGCCAGGTGTTGCTAGGCCAGGTAAGCTACAGGTAAGTTCTATTCTGTTTCTTTTGCCACTGTTTTGAATTCAAACAGATTTCGAACAATGCCAAAACATCCTCTAGGTATTTTTATGTTGCTTCATGGACTTTTCCAGAGGAACATAAATTATCACAGATATTTGAAGATATATCCAATATATAGTTGAATATATTTTCATATTCAAATAGAATATTGTCTTAAATTCAGAGACCAAATGATTCCTTAAAAATGTTCCAAAATTTTGGTTTGGTATATAACCCTTGCCAAAATTCCCGATACTATTTTTAGGGAATTTTGGATTCACTGAATGCAATTTAAAGGGTTCTTGCCCTTCTTTTGAAAGATTTTGAGGCTTTCAAATTCCCTCAATTTCGAGTTTCTTCAATTTAAACATGATGCATGCTCATGGATGCAAATATTACACTTAGATATTCTAGGGCCATGACAACTCACCCCCACTAAGCAAGAATCTCATCCAGAGATTCAAGATGCGAGGTGAGAAGACAGAGGGGACACAAAGCTAACACGATCTTCATGATCCAATTGCCCTTCATAGGAACGTTGATTCCTTGCTTCATGTTGATTTTAAGATCCTTGCTCTCGAGATCTTCACTAAACTCAACGACGACGAAAGGATGTTCCATAGGAAACGATCTCCTCGGAGATCGAGCAATTCATGACGGTCGTTTTAAGGGGTTCAGGGAAATGGCATACTCAGTTCGGAAAGGAAACTATGGTTATAGAACAACTCGGCAAACGGGAGGCACATCCCAATTGATATCGAGGACATAACCTAGTGACTGAGTGTGCTCTCAAGAACTTGAGCATTTCCATACTCATCAAGGTATTACCAACATCCGTGCCGAGGATCCTGGCAACACATCTTACTACCATGATGGATAGTGATGGACAATGCAGATGCAAAGGGAGACAACACTTTCTCATATTTCACCTTAGCGAGGCCAAGGGAACGAAATCTGGATGATCGACCGAGAGACATTTAGCACTCCGCTTCTAATGTTCTCCTTGATGTTCTAGCTACCATTGTCATGCTTAAAAGCTCAACATGGCCATCAAGTAAAGGTTGGACTTCGGGAGCACAAGAATCGATAAGGAAAACTACGGGAGTAAATCCTATGAAATCCTTATGGGGAGGTGGCCAACTTTCAATTCAAGATACTACAATAACAGGTCTTCCGGCTAGGTGTGTTGGCCACGACATCCACTTTACTGGGTTACAGAGAGACCAATGTTGTAGTTCTTGGGAAAACGTTCCAACCATCATATCTGCCTGAGATTCAGATCTGGTTGGTAACATGATAGTTCAGACAACATGTCTGAAAAGGAAAGGTTGCAACACAAATCGACGAGATGACATTGCGAGATTCTCGGGAGATGAACTATGATAGCAAGCTCCAAAACACGAGATGGTTCTGCTACATACATGTGCACCCACTGTCCCGGACAAGCATGACCACGTAGTAGTCTTATAATAAAACACTACTGAGTTCAGGTGGGGAACCATCATCAAGGATATCGAAGTTTGGTCTATTACCATGGATTAGCACTTAACTCCTTTTCCTAGAACAAATCATTCAGTGGCTTGGTGTGCTAGGGAATACGTATGGAGTGGAGGTAATTAATCTACCAAACCATAGAATACTTTGCACATATGAATGACTGATTTGGGATGATTCCAGGGGAAACAAAGCAAACCTTTCTCGAATTCATGGCGGCGACTTACACCTAATGCACGTGAACTTGGAGAAAGTCACTTCTTGCACCAAAACATATACCTCATGAGCGGAACACGAAGGCAATGCTTACAAAGTTTCCAACACTAGCTCAATGTTCAACATGAATCATGGAGGAGACAAGATGCTGCTGATGGGCTCAAGATCAACTCACCGGAATTTCCATATCACTGGAGTTCCACCATTATGTGAACAATGTGATAGTATTGGTCAGACCAAAAGATGTAATGGTGTATGCTCGAGGGATCAACCACGAGTAAGACAACATTACGATTATCGTTGGTTTTGATTTGATTTGATGATGGCCCACACTCAAATCAAAGTTTTGACAAGACAATAGATCCAACAACTGACCACATGGACCAATCGATGAAGATATCATCTTCCTTCAACACACACACACGCAAAAGATATCTCTTTGGAATGAACTAAATAAGGCAAGGCTTTGATCTTCCAACTCTCCAAGTTGTTGTTTAGCTCAACCAATTAGCTCAGGGGTATCCAACACAGATTCTTGGAGAAGGGGTGGTTTATAAGAAAACCAACTTGATCACGAGCTCAACATAACAGTCAGGGGGGAAACCTGGTAATACTTCTGAGAAGATATCCGGAAAATCACGAAACACCGATATGTTATTAAGCTCAGAAGCATTCTTGCTTTCGAGGCAAGATGATGTGATCAAATAAGAAAGGGATTTGACACAATCCTAACTCTTTGATCGAAGAGTGCACCAGGAAATATGGACTAGGTAGCACGATCAATCTTAGGATGATGATTCAATAACCATCATGCTAAGAATGAAGTTACTGTCCATTAGCTACCAAGCAACGGAGCTGCTAGGAGTATTGATTTCACGCATCACAGTTCATTTGTCGGCATTCCAGTTATAAGAACACGGAACCGAGGAATGAAACAATGATGGCAAGAAGTATCACTGCATCAAGAATTCATAAGAGATGGTGCAATTCTCATGACAATCCTGACATAAAGGGCGGTAATACTCCAGGGTAGAACAGAGCAAAAGCTGGATTGGCATTTGATCTGCAGAGCACAACTACTTTGACCCAATCCTGGATATGGACGAGGTGCTGGAGTTTGTTTCTCCTAGTCATTCCGGAATAGAATGGCTTGATGGACCACAAGAATAATAGGCATCGATAAACATGATCGCACACATACTCTTGACTATCAATTGATAGAAGAAGGTCGAAATATAACTAAAGTGGGACAACTCAAAGGAACATATAACTTCCTGAGTTCTGGATGCATAGATTAGCATGTCGAACGAGTTCAACATATTTCTTCCGGATAACCCATGCAGAAAGGTAGAGCGGGCAGAGTCACAACATAGAATCGAGAACTCATCAAGAGCACTCTGGTTGTGATCTTTTGGTTCAACGAGGAACTTCTGCCATAAGTAGCCATGGTATTTCGAAGAAGGAAATACCACAGACCTCGAGGACTATCGCGAAGGTTACTAATATCCTAAAGGAACTAGCAACACTATCAACCAGAAGTAAGTAGGGTAAATCTCGGGTTCATAACCCAGGAATGGAATACCTACTAACTAATAACATCACGGGATGCTTTCGAGAACGATGGCCAGATTCATCACACTAGGAATATAAAGCATGGCTAGCTTACTAGGTGACTCCCTAGAACACCTAGGGTCATAATAATAGCTCCAACATATATGTCGAGGCAATAGAGTACCCCAACTCACCGATTAGTGTGGTTGAACTGGCCCAAAGGGATATCGGGAACGGAAAGAAGGGATTTGCAAATGCATCAGACTATTCAGCAATCTGGGACGACTCGGACAGCATAATGGCTGTAAATACTCAAAATGATTTGAGACATCATGCAAAATGGTGGCATAACCACTCAACAACATCATGTCAAGGTTCCAAGTCCAACTAACAACACACTGGAGTAGTAGAAACTGAACTAGGGCTTGAGACCAACAATCCTAAGAGTCTACGGATTAGTAACACGTGATCCTGATAGAAAGACGAGGAAGCCTAGTTTCTAAACCCCGTAGAAGAGAAGAGGATGACTCAGATCAGAGGGACATAAGGTAAAGGAGTAAAAAGAGCCTTACTTTCCCTTCCACAATCAATTCCCTTATATAACTAAAGCATTTCTAGACTCACCTTCGACCAGTTTGGCTTGGTAATCCTACAGGTAGTCAGGCTCTGATACCAGAGCTGTCAGGACCCCGATTCCAAGTCACATCGATCTAGCCGGTAACACCTCATATCACTTTGCGGCCTCACGCACGGTATTCCCACAGGTGTCGCCTTACCATGGCCTGGGACCGTTTGCGCCTTTTGGCTCACCTATATGATAGTGTCGCTAGCATCCATATGACAGAGAACCCGGGCCAACATGACTAGTCATGAACCCAAAGTGGCACTAACTTACGGGGACGGGCATACATGAATCAACATCGAGCATGTCGGTCAACACCGTGCGAATCCGGGCTGTAGCACTAGGCTAACAGGACTCCGGTGAACCAGGCTGTAGCAGGCTAGGCAGGACTCCGGATGTCACCGCGTGACATTTCCCCGAAGGGACAGACATAGGAACGAAGTGAATCACATGCCGGCCAGTCAAGTGTTCCGGAGCAGTAGTGCTGGGCTAGCAGGACTCCGGTGAACGGGGCTGTAGCGGACTACTATGGCTCATGGAAGCACAAGACTACATTTCCCCATAAGAGAGGCTACCAAGGATAAACAACTAGGTTGTCGGATCCCACACATACCAAGCATTTCAATCATACACACAATATGCTCGATATGTGTAAATACAACATGGCATCACAACATAACTCTACGACTCAAGTATTTATTCATTAGGCTCCGAGGAGCGAGATATTACAAACATGGGTCTCATGACCAAACATTCAGAGCATACAAGTCAAAGCACACGTGGAAGCTTAACATGTCTGAGTACAGACATCTACAAATGAAAAAGGCTAAGAAGCCTGACTATCTACCAGATCCTGCCGAGGGCAGAAGATCGTAGCTGAGGGAACAAGCTAAACGTCGAAGTCCACGCGGAACTACTAGCGAGACTGACGTCTCTCTGCAAAACATAAAATAGGCAAACGTGAGTACAAATGTACCCAGCAAGACTTACATCAGAACTATCTACATATGCATCGGTATCAACAAAGGGGGTGGTGGAGTTTGACTACGGCAAGCCAGCTTTGACTCGGTGGCTATTTTGAACTACGACTGCAAGTAACTCTTTTGAGGTGGTGGACACGAGTCCACATATTCACCATATCAATACACCACTATGGATCCGTTCCCGTCTCCCTACGAGAACGCCATCCATAGCACTCACGCTTATCTTGCGCATTTTAGGGTATCCACTTTCACTTCTCTATGAACTGTACAGGCAACCCAGAAGTCCTTTACCGTGGACAGGGCTATTTGAATAGATGATGTTAACCCTGCAGGGGTGTACTTCTTCCCACACGCTCTCGCCACTTACCACCATGTACACGTCGTGTATCTCGGGAACCTTCAAGCGGAAGCCTGGCGAGGGAGTCGGCCACGACCTGACTAACCACACAAGTCTCTAGTCCAGGTTTATCACCTATTCGGGTTCCATTCGCAAGGAGATCCGGCCGGGGTGTCGCTCACGGCCCCAAACGATGTGTACAGGGTTCCAAGACCACCAAACGGGCGGCGCTTGGCATACCCGGCCACGGTGCCTAGTCTGACCCAAGCCCACCTGTACCGGGTGCCACTTGGTAGACTACTAACACTAGCTACAAACACCAGAAACTAGTTGCAACTCCTGGACAGAGATCAGGTTGATTAATAAGTCGAGAGAGCTTGGAACGCCCGGAGCCCAATGTGTGGTAGTAACTCATCATGGATCACAAACACAGAACTCAGTTCCTGAAGACGGCTTTAATGAGACAACCCACCATGTACTCCTACATGGCCTCTCACCGCTACCTTTAGCAAATCGTGTTCACACACTTAGCTCACACATAGTAGGACATGTTCATCACCATTCCAATTCATCCCTGATGAATCAAACCTGACTCAACTCTAAGCAGTAGCAGGCATGACAAACAAGCATGAATGAGTAGGCACATCAGGGCTCAAGCAACTCCTGCTCATGCAAGTGGGTTTGATCTATTTACTGTGGCAATGACAGGTCATGCAGAGGAAAGGGGTTCAACTACCGCAGCATGTAACAGTTGAATCGTTGTTGTCCTAATGCAGTAAAAGAGAGCAGGAGCAAGAGAGTGGGATTGTATCGGAATGAACAAGGGGGATTTGCTTGCCTGGCACTCCTGAAGATAATATAGCTCTTCATCGGTGTCATCGAACTCATCGTTGGAACATCGTCTACCGAGAGGGAGCAAATACCGGCAATAGAGAAGAAATACAATCAATGCAATGATACAATATGATGCATCGATGTGACATGGTAATAATGTTATGATTTGCACTAATGCATCTAGCAACAACTTAAATGAAGTCCATATGGACCAAGGGTTCATATACAAACTCCATATTTAGCTTTTAAGATGCCATTATCATGTTTTCACTTATACAGTAGGTATAAATTGGTTTACCATGCATGAAAGTAGCATAAATGGATAGATTGCATTTTTTCTGATAATTTTTCATATATAATTTATTTCATTTGGAGTTACGGTTTAATTTCTATGATTTTTCAAAGTTTGCAACATTTTCTGAAATTTCCAAATCATTTTTGAATTATAAATATTTCAGAAAATGCTTACTGCTTCTGCTCTAGGTCATGCTGACGTCAGCTGGTCAACAGGGCCAGTCGAGGTCAAACCTGACGTGTGGGGTCTACACGTCAGTGAGACGGGGACTAATCCCGGTCAAAACCAGCGCTGACTGGGTTTGACCCCGTGGTGGGGCCCACTGTCAGTGGCTGTGAGGTGGCTAATTAAGGGATTAGCCTCTGATGACGGAGCCACGTCATCGTCACCGGATTAAGCGCCGGCGACCATATCTCGCGGTAGAGGCTCGCCGGAGTTGCTCGGGCTCGCGCTACACGCGGCCGTTTGCGACGCGGTTGGGTTCTATGGCGAGCTAGGGCCCGTGCGCAGCTAGGGGAGGCCGCGCGGCCACCGGGTGATGGCTTGTGGCAGCGACGGCAGCGAGCTGGGCGGCGGCCGGAGCTCGGCTAGGTGCGGGCACGGGGCTGCAGGGTGTTAGCGATCGAGCTAAGCAGCCCAGAGGAACCAGGGGTTCTCCAGGAGCACGCTGCTGTAGCAAGGCCAAGCGGAGGTGCTCGGGAGCGAGCAGTTAAGCGGCCATGGCGAACGGCGGTGCGGGGACTTGCGGGGAAAGTGCTACTACACGCGGACGACGAGGGGAGAAGGGGGGAAGGGACCAGGGCTCACGGCGTGGTGAAGGGCGCAGACGGCGGGGCTGGGGACGACTCGGGTGGCGCGAATCAGCACCGGCGATCTTGGTGGCCTGAGGTAGAAGACGACGATGTTGAGGTCGTTTCAGTGCTTCCCAGCTCATGTGGCTCGGTGGAGTTGACGGGGACGGCGTGGCGGATCTCTCGAGCACGTTGGATGGGCGAGGGAGGGCCGGTGGCCGTGGCAACAATGAGCGGCGGCGACGGCAGCGCTCGGCCATCGGGAGGGGAAGCAGAGGAGCGAGGGGAGAGAGAACCAGAGAGCGAGGGGCTTCGTGGCCTTCTCCGTGGTGCGAGGACAGGGCGAAGGGGAAGCAGGAGGTGGAGCTCGGGCGCGCGCGCGTTCGACACGCCTCTACATACTGGTAGAGGTTGAAGACGACGCCTGTTAAGCTGGGCCGGTCTATTGAATTGGGCCAGGTGCTGCTAGGCCAGGTAAGCTACAGGTAAGTTCTATTCTATTTTATTTTCCTTCTGTTTTTCTATTATTTAATCTTTTGCCACTGTTTTGAATTCAAACAGATTTCAAACAATGCCAAAACATCCTCTGGGTGTTTTTATGTTGCTTCATGGACTTTTCCAGAGGCACATAAATTATCACAAAGCATTTGAAGATATATCCCATATATATTTGAATATAGTTTCAAATTCAAATAGAATATTGTCTTAAATTCAGAGACCAAATGATTCCTTAAAAATGTTCGAAAATTTTGGTTTGGTATATAACCCTTGCCAAAATTCCCGAAACTATTTTTAGGGAATTTTGGATTCACTGAATGCAATTTAAAGGGTTCTTGCCCTTCTTTTAAAAGATTTTGAGTCTGTCAAATTGCCTCAATTTCGAGTTTCTTCAATTTAAACATGATGCATGCTCACGGATGCAACTATTACACTTAGATATTCCAGGGGTGTGACACGTCGTATGATTCAATGTTTACGGGTTTAAACCCTTCTGGGAACTGGTGCTCCATTACATCATCGGTGAAGCACAGGGGGTGTGCGGCGCCTCTTTATCGGGCCATGTCACGACGCAGTTCGGATGAAGTCCGTATGCGGTTTTCCGCCCGGGCGTGGTTATGCTTGTCGCGCCAGGCTTGATAGCCGTCTTCTCGTGCCGGGGCACGCCCCCGCGATCCGTAGATTGATCTGGTCTAACCTACTCTGTTCTCCAGGTCTTGTCGTAAGTCGTATGTGTGTGCCCGAGCTATTATTTCTCTGCTTTTATGGTGAGGTGGTGCGGGCTGGTGTTCGGCTCGAGTTGTTGTTCTGTCCCGGCCACGTGGTGGTCGATCGGGTTTCTTTTTTACGCTTCTTGCCGTGGCTATTAGCCGGCGCTTAAAGCGCTCTTGTTCTAGGGGTTCCTCTGGTACGACAAAATCTTCGTCGCTGAGGCTGACGTCGTCCTCGGAGAGTGGCAAATAGTTGTTGTCCTCTGAGTCTTCGTTCCCTGCTTGCTCGTCAGGGTCAACTTGCCCGTCCTCTCGATCATCCTGTTCGGATGTTGGTCCGATGGGGTCTTCCTGGTCTTCGGCGTTTTCCAGAGTATCATTGTCTCCGGTGCCGGTATTGCTGTCTTTTTCGCAATGTGATTTAGAGCGGCGCCACTAACGTCGATGTTTAGGTGGTATCTTTGCAGGTTTATCCTCGTCTGGATTCTTCCCATCATTGTCGTCGCCTTCTTTAGGAGTGTCCACCATGTATATGTCGTATGAGGAAGTGGCCGTCCAGCGTCCGGTGAACGGCGGGTTTTGGGCCTGCTCCTCTCCGGCATCGTCATCCATGCCATCGATGTCTTCAGAGGCGTAATCGAGCATGTCAGTGAGATCCTCGACAGTGGCTATAAAGTGGGTGGTGGGTGAGAAGTAAGATTCCCTATTTTCACCCCCTAGTCCTGGCAAGGCGCAATTCGGAAGAGGTTCCTCTGTGATAGTGAGGGATCGCATTAAGTCCAGAGCCTCGTTTAAGAGCAAGGTTTGGGTGGGGGCAGAAGTTCCCTGGCTGAACTCGCACGTAGCGGACTTCGAGGGTTCGGAGCTAGTGTCCGGAGAAGAGCTCGGCTTTGTGATGACTGTCGGTGGCGCCATTCTCCCTGGTTCTCCAGTGTAGAGCTCTGTAGCTGCAGAGAGTCCGGAGGGCTCTAAGCTCCTGTCTTCGGACCTGGTGACACGCTCCAGATATAAGGACGGAGCGGTAGTTGGAGCCGCAAGCCCTTGGAGGATCAAGTCTCCTCGGATATCAGCGACTTAGTTCAGACTTCGAAAACTGATCTGGTGACCAAGGGCGTAGCTGTCGATCTGCTCCAAGTGGCCAACCGAGTTGGCGCGCAGTGCGAAGCCGCCGAATACAAAGATCTAGTCGGGGATAAAGATCTCCTTGCCGGCAGCGTTGTTGTAGATGATCGATGGAGCCATCGAGGCTTTCAATGACAACACAGAGGAACTCTCAGTGAAAGCACCAACGTCGGTGTCAAAACCGGCAGATCTCGGGTAGGGGGTCCCGAACTGTGCGTCTAAGGATCAAGGGTAACACGAGGCAGGGGGCACAATGTTTACCCAGGTTCGGGCCCTCTTAATGAAGGTAATACCCTACTTCCTGCTTGATTGGCTTTGATGAGTATAGGGGTTACAAGAGTTGATCTACCTCGAGATCGTAATGGCTAAACCCTAGTTGTCTAGCCTGTATGATTATGACTGCCTCTACGGACTAAACCCTCCGGTTTATATAAACACCGGAGGGGGCTAGGATTGTACAGAGTCGGTTTACAGAGAAAGGAATCTTCATATCCGAATGCCAAGCTTTCCATCCACGCAAAGGAGAGTCCCATCCGGACACGGGAGAAGGCCTTCTATCTCGTATCTTCACGGCCCATCTGTCCGGCCCACGTCACATAGCCCGGACACCCAAGGACCCCATAATCCAGGACTCCCTCACTAGACTCTAGGTTAATAGGTTAGTCCATAAAATAATATAAATTAGCATATTAATGCATATAAAACATCCAAAACAGGTAATAAAATAGCATGGAACAATAAAAAATTATTGATACATTGGAGACGTATCAACTGTCGTCCCGTTATCTACGGATTTGCCCTTCGCGGCCTCCGCGCGTCGCTAACCCGCCTCTTGCTCATCCCACAACAGGGGCTACTGGCATGGCGCATGTGCTCAGGCCCATCCCCGCAACGCTGATAGACCTAAGAGACCGAGCTCTGGCTTGTGGACGGCCCCGCGCACGTCACCTCATCGGGTCCTTAGTGCCGATGTCCTCTCGCGGAAAGATCATCGGATCGATAGCAAGTGCGGCCACCTGTTATGTTTTCTGGCTAACTCGCAGGAACCTCCGGAGCTAGGACCACGAGCGGCCTAGCCAACACCTCAACCCCTCCTAGGAACCCCCCTGCGGCCAGCCACTCTTTTCTCGTGCAAGTCGCTTGCACGTTAAAGGGGGAGCCCTTGAGAACCGCGACTCAGGGGCTCCTACTGGTTGTTGAGCCCTCACTGTCGGTGTTCTAGGAATGGGGGTACCCAGACTTGCCTGCCTGTGGCCCACGACGTGGCTCCATCGACAGCCTGGTACGGCCCAGCTTCAACATCAACAACTCAAGACCATCACGAGGGGCCAGGCCTCGCGAGGCATACTACACCAAGACCTCCACGGGGGGCGGCCTCCCCAGGCGGGCTCCCGAGGAGCGGAGATATTTATGCAAGCCTCACCTCGCGAGGTTCAGATGACGTGAGCCATGACGACCGCGGCCAAGTAGGCACCAGTGGGCGACGTGTACCAATTTCCCTCTTTGGTGCTAAGGAGACAAGCGCAGGCGCGGAGTCCCGAGGAATTAGCCAAAGGTTTCCATTCCGGTGCAACAAGACCAAGACCGCCAGGATGGCAGGACGGAGGTCATCGCCGAGCTCACCACGACGTCATGACCACATGCTTTTGCAGGCGAATACTACTTTTGTGAGGATAGCATGTACTAGTTGTCTCCCTTTAAATTTGGTTGTTGTGGGATCCCTTCCCGCTTACATTTGGGAAGAGAACCAAGGCCACTATAAATAGGGCAGCACCACCACTGTAGTATGGACAGATCATTCAGTCATCCTCTCTCCCACCAGCTCATCAAGCACAAGAACACTCCTCCTCCTAAGGTTGTTCTCCCACTTTACTAGTTCAGCCTCAACCCCTGGACGCCAATCCACAACAAAGTAGGAGTAGGGTTTTACACCGCGAGGTGCCCGAACCTGGGTAATCTACTGTGTTTCTTTTCCGTTCAGTTCGTCGTGCTAGGCCGTGAGATTAGCGAGCATGCGTACTAGGGAGGATGAGTTGTTCTCACGCACCCCGGAGTTCGAAATTCTCAAGGGTCTGCGGTACCTGAAATCCAACATTTGCCACGCTAGGTAGGGGTGCGTCGGAGATCCGCCACTCTGTGCACTGCGCTCTGCTATTCGGCTCTCATGGCAGACGCTTCTCCATCAACTGGATCAACACGCACCCTCGGAGGAGCCGGGGGCCTCCGAGCCTTCACCCCAGCCTTGCGGCGGGTGCAGTGGCCGCCCAAGTTCAGGCCGGACATGCCGCCCCAATACGACAGCGCAGCGGACCCGACAGGCTTTCTCCAAGCATATGAGGAGGCTGTTTGGGCGGCTGGTAGTGACGACAAGGTCATGGCGAACTGGCTCCCCATGGCCCTGCCCGGCGCACCATGCACCTGGCTTCTCAACTTGTCAGGGTCCTTTGTGGCATCCTGGGAGGAGTTGTGCGGCCTCTTCATCGCGCGCTTCACGGCACCAGCACCCAACATCATTGCAGCCCTCCTCCGTCGCTCGCAGGCGCCGCCCTAGGACCGCCATGTCAAGCAGTTCTTCCGCCAGGTGGGTGCCGCCCACGTGCAGCAGGGAGCTCCTCCGGGATGTGCGGCTTCCAAGGCTGACCTCACCTTCGACTCGAGAGACCACCATGCGACCACCGCGGGAGCCGGCACGCTCTCGATGCTCTGCACCCCCACCATCTGCAACGTGGCAGTCACCAAGACCCTCATCAACGGCGGAGCTGGCCTCAATGTGCTCTCTTTGGAAGCTTTCGGCTGGCTTCACGTGCCACATGGTCGGCTCCGCCCCGCCAAGACTTTCTCCCACGTCGTGGATGGCTCCACCTGCCCCCGGGGCAGATCCACCTCCCCGTCACCTTCGGCACCCGCGACAACTACCACACCGAGCTTATTGACTTCAACATCGCCCGCATCGGCCTCCCGTACAATGCCATCCTCGGGTACCTGGGTCTGGCCAAGTTCATGGCGGCAACTCATCTTGCCTACAACCTCATGAAGATGTCGGGGAGCAGCGGCGTCCTCACTGTAGCCGGGGACACCAAGGAGGCCTTGTTGGCCCACAAGCTCGCCTTCAGGGCCGCGGCTGCCATGCGGCCAAGGGAGGAAGGAACCTTGGAGGCTCGAGGAGCCGCACAAGCAAAGAAGAAGCAGATGTTCTCCCAAGACAACGCTGAGAGGAAGCAGGTATCGGTCGACGGGGTGGGGCGTCAGGCGCCACCTTCACCATAGGTGCCGGCCTCCCTTCGGATCAAGAGGAGGCATTGGTTAGCTTCTTGCACAAGAACAAGGGTGTGTTCGCATTGGAGCCCAAGGATCTGGTCAGGATCCCGAGGGGGATAATCGAGCACCAAGTAAGGGTGTGCCCCAATGTGCGCCCGGTGAGGCAGAAAGTGCGGTGGCAGTCTGCGGAGAAGTAGTTATTCATCGTCTAGGGGACACGCAAATTGCAAGAAGCTGGCTTCATTCGGGAGGTGCGGTGCCTGGAGTGGTTGGCGAACCAGGTCATTGTCCCCAAGAAAGGTGGGAAGTAATGCATGTGCGTCGACTTCACCAACCTCAATAAGGCTTGCCCTCAGGATCATTTCCCGCTCCCACGCATTTATCAAATCGTTGACTCCACTACCGAGTGCGACCTGCTGTGCTTGCTAGATGCCTTCTCAGGTTACAACCAAATCAAGATGGCGGTGCAAGACGTCGAGAAGACAACCTTCCATTGGTGCGCGTCGGTCCTAAACAAACGGTTTTAACCCCTTTCCGCGACAGCATTTGGAACAGTCGCCAAGTGAGTGTGTGCGATAGGGTGTCCTTCCCACATGACCTAGAAATCGTCGGGGATAAGCCCTCCTGGGACCCAGGTTGGAGCCGTGTGCGATCTGGCGAGGCATCGAAACCCAATAATTTCCGTAGGTATGTACATCCCACACGGTAATCCGAGAAAATCATTTCCGTAGGTATGTACATCCCACACGGTAATCCGAGAAAATCATTTCCGTAGGTATGTACATCACACATGGTGAATCCTCGAAAAACATTTCCGTTCATATGTATATCACACACAGTCAATCCAAGGAATACGTTTCCATTCTTATGTACATCCCACACAGTCAATACAGGGAAAAAAAATCCGTTCGGACATACATCCCACACAGTTTTATGTGTAGGCTCATGTATGAAAGGTGTAACTATCACACACGGTCTTCCTTGGTTAACTGTTTGCTTTTATCAACTATATCACACACGATTTGATGAAGAAAACTGTGTGGCATTGGGCTATCCATCGCAAGCGCTTTTACTGCTAGAACCATTTGCAAAGGTCCATGACACATTTAGTAGGTTTATTAGTTTACAATTAATATTTCCAGTATTACTCAAATTCACATTTCATATCGAATAGATGTTTGCCAATTTCATATCAGGCACATAAATGTATTATAACATCACAG
Source organism: Aegilops tauschii subsp. strangulata (assembly GCF_002575655.3). Lineage (NCBI taxonomy): Eukaryota > Viridiplantae > Streptophyta > Magnoliopsida > Poales > Poaceae > Aegilops > Aegilops tauschii. The sequence goes on along the minus strand of NC_053039.3, from coordinate 163,128,246 downwards.
TACGGTAGCTATATGAAAACAGCACAGTACAACATATAGCTAGTTCAACTTCATAAGAACAATATATTCATTTCCATAATCGATATCATCCAGGCTCGTTTTATCCACCTCTGCTTTCAGTTTAGTAAGAACCCGTTTTGCACGGGCCAACTGGGAACGTACCTCCTCCTTCGCCAACACCATCTTAGCAAAGTCTGATTTAAAAAATCTGAGCTCATTCTCCACCTTCAACTTTTTATCCCGCATCTTGAAATATGCTTCAGCGTTGACAAGAATTTATCTAAGCCTACATGTGTTCTCTTCCTCATACATGCTCAAGAGCTTCGCTAGGAACATCTTCAAAGACTGTGGCCACTCTTGATCAACCCACTCCAAGTAAGAACACTTCCGTTCATCCTATAATATTTAAAACTAGATCAGTAACAATTGTAGCGGAAATGGGTTTATAGCAACATAGAAAATCACCAATGCTTATTTTGAAAAACTGAAGAAACATGTTAATTATGATATATCTTCTCAAAAAGATCAATCTGCAAATGAAATAATTGTTACTGAGACAACAACCAAATACTGGAACATCAAAAGCTATAATTAACTACAACGACGCTACAATTTCATATTCATGTACAATAAATAACAAATTGAAATTTTTATGAGGAAGGTAAATATAACTCTAACAACATAGCGACAGTGTTTGGATGACAGCAAATTGATATTAACAGGTGTGTACATGCACAAATTTAGTAACATAGAACTAATAGCACTAAGGCCGTCCACTATGTATGCCAAAACTAGGGTAAAGACAACTGTTGCTACAGCTCGCACCGGTGCCCTGCATTGGTGAGCCGATGGAGCGGAAACAAATCAGGGACCCGAACTCCGGAGCACGTAGTTGCTCCGATGCCAGTTCCTTTGTGTTGCTTGGCTGCTCGGATGTGTGGACCAAAGTTGGCTGCACAAACTGCTGAAGCGGTGCCAAATAATTTTCTAATGGCACCGCTGATGAGATGCCAACAATTTAAGATACTAGGTACAAACTGTGACACTGTCTTAGGCTGCGTTTGGTTGAAGTGTGGTATGAATGGGTTGGGACCATGAAAGGGTCTGAATCACATCTAACAAATGATTTGTAACAACGAAAGAGGGCCTAACCTTCTCTGCACATGCCAGAAACTTCCTCCCACTATCCAGAGAATCAAACGAAACTAGCTACACGCATGGAGATTGATGGTGACAACGAGCAGATAGATCTTCAGCCACCCTGCTCCATTCATTGCCACTGATGGTCTTAGGGAGCTACAAGAGGAAGAAACAACTCAAATCGACCTCCGGGTAAAAATCCTTCATTCCAAGTCATAGCCCGAGAGAGAGAAGAGAGGCATACCCGGGTGGTGAAGGATTAGTCGCTGGAGGAGGAACCGCTGGATGAAGAAGACCATGGCGACCCCGGCGGTAGGATGCGAGACGGCAAGAGCGAGGAAGCGGCTATAGCTTAGCAAGGAAGGAAGGAAGGAGGAAACAGGGGAAATGTGACTTGTGGTCAGGGAGAAAAGGGGGTGGGGAAGGGGGCGGGGTAGATATTTTGGCGGTAGGCCAAAATTTTGGAAATGTGGAGGGAAACTTTGCACGCGGTGCCGCCGGACGATTCACTTTGAATGATTGTGTGCGCAAACGATTCTTCTGCTTTACGCGGATGGGATGAGTTTCAGAATTCAAATTTTGGTCTCAAGGCATGGGCACATTCACTTTGAACGCACGCGGTGCCGCCGGACCATTCACATTGAACGATTGTGTGCATCGGAAACGATTCTTCTGCTTTACGCGCATGGGATGAGTTTGATAATTCTAATTTTGGTGGAAATTTCCCTGGGTACGTCATTGCATAATTTAATACCGCTTGCTAATTTGGGCACAAAAAGAGCGTACAGCAGACAAACTACACTTACTGAATCGAGCAATTTGAGTAATTACACAGAGCCAGTTAACCTAAACGCTGCTATAAATAAAGACCAGCATTAAAAACAAAGCCTAAGTACGCATAATTAAAAATCCGCCGCTGCGCCAGCCTTTGCATCGCTGGTGTGAGATGAGACGTCGATGACTTGTCCTGGCGACATGCCGCCATTGGTGGACTCCGCGTCCCCCCTGCTGAAGTCGACCGCGTCCTCGTCCTCATCCTTGGCGCCGCCCTCAAGGTTGTAGTACTCGTAGTAGTGGCTGCGCCAGAGCTCGCGTTGGTACTCCACTGCCGATTCCTCGACGACAGACTCTTCTCTACCTCGACCTCGGCCACGCGCTACTCATCCTCCCGGCGCTCCTCGATGTCCGCCGCCTCCTGCATCTCCAACTCCCGCTCGGCGACCTCATCAGGAAGCAGGTGTTCCATGGCCACCAACGCCTTTTCAGATGTGGTTTGCATGCTGGAGTCCGAGGTGGCCTGCAATATCTTGGCGTGTGCATCCTCGATCTTGGCGTGGATGCCCTCGACCCGGGCCACGGCGACATCACCGGCACGGACGGCAGCTCGAGCGCTCTCGGTGTGTGGAGGCACCGAAGCAGCAGCTGCTGCAGCCATCTCGGCTACTGCAGCTGCCCTATCTGCTGCCGCAGACGCCCTTTCGGCGGAAGCGGCCGCGCTTAATGTGGATGCGGCGGCACTCTCGGTGCAGGCGGCCACGCTCTCGGCGCAGGCGGCCGCCCTCGGGGGAGACGCGGCCATCGTACGGGCCTTCATGAAGCGTTTCCACGGCGTCATTTTTGCAAGAAGGGGGTGTAGGAATGGGGATCGAGATTCGTGGATTTGGGGGTTGCCGACACTAGAGCAGACGAGCCGACGAAGCTTAAGGAGGGAGGCTTAAATATACCCAGATGTTTTCAACGCAAACGGTTCCTAGAAAACAACTGTGTGTGATGTTGTAGATATTTTTTATTAGCTGTCAAAGATGAATTTGGAATAAAGTGCCAACGAATGGTGTTTTAAATGAATGATAAATTTTATAGTACTAATACAATTGTCATGTCAAATTTTTAAAAATTTCAGGGGTCATTTGACCTTCTAAGACATTTAAGTGATTTTCTAGCCATTTAATGACCGTAATTGAAATTTGCACTACATGTACATGCAACAGCTAACCATAACGGTTTGAAAACTCATATTTCGTGTACTTTGTGCGATTTAATTCCATGTGCAGTAAATTGGAAGGATTTTTCAAACATATTGGTCTAACGGCTATGAAACAATTAACCATGGAGTGACATGGCATTTTAATTCCAAAAATAAATCAGAAACACAAGAAACCTTGGTTGATGTAATGTCATGCCACCAAGATGATGTGGTAACAAAATTGGCATGTTTGACCAAAGTTTGGACTCACACCCCTCACAAACCGGAGCAACTCACTTGGTTCCTAGAGGGAACAATGCATGTTTGATGAAGAACAGGAGATAGCTTCCTCTTACGGCCATCAAATTGATTTCTACGTCTAACATGCACTACTACAATTGTAATGTGAATTTTTTGAAAATTGTAGGGGTCATTTGACCTTTTAAAGACATTTAAGTGATTTTCTAGCCATTTAATGACCGTAATTCAATTTTTAACTACATCTACATGCAACGCCTAACCAAAACTGTTTGAAAAATCATATTTGTGTACTTATGTGCGAGTTAATTCCATGTGCAGTAAACTAGAAGGAATTTTCAAACATATTTGTATCACGACATGGACACATATGCATGAATACGTCTGCATGGAGTGACATGGCATTTTAATTCCAAAAAAAATCAAAAAACACATGAAACCTTGGTTGATGTAATGTCATGCCACCAAGATGATGTGTCACGACCGGATTTTTTTTTTGGGATAATAATTTCCCAGAAAAAAAACGGCCTTTGTGCTCACCAGCCCCAGGATTACTGTTAGCTGATGAGGCACCAACTTGATACAAGAATTCCAGGCAAGGTACAAAAATATGTAGTACAAGACCATGGAGGCCTAGGAGTACAACACTTGGTTTCTAATGGTTGAGGGCGGAAGCGGTTGGGTACATCTGTGTCTATGGGACTCCATTTCCCACAAGAACAGCTGACCAGGATAACTCCTATCTTCGCGAGGCTGCTATCGTCAACACGTAGGTTCCGAGGTTGTCACCGCGATGCTTATCTCCATGCGCGAAAATCTGGCCAAGACAATAGCCAGGGACAAGCCAGTGAGTACGTTTGAATGTACTCGCAAACGTTAAGAACACGGGGATAATATAATAAGGGACAATCATACTCCGAAATAATTATGATCACAACGTCTGCCACGAAAGTCTGCGTTGCTGGCATGCAGAGATAATATGAACATGCAGTACGTGGGTGAGTACTATGAAAGTACTCGCAAGATAGTTCGAACATAAGATATAACAAATGTAAACACGATGCATGAGAACAGATTAACAAGTGCAATCAGACATAGAGATAATGATGCATGGGAGACAAAAGAGAAGTCGGGCGGTAGTCCTCCCAAAATCCCCAAAGTAAAATACTGAGGGCCAAGCGAGTGTCTGAATGACTCCTCGAGAGGAAAATGCAAGAGTAGCCATGCCGCAATCGGGCGTCTGAGCGACACCACATAAAGGGCTTATAAAAGATAAATAAACAACAAGCATGCCGCAGTTGGACGTCTGAGCGACACCACATAAAGGGCTTATAAAAGATAAATAAACAACAAGCATGCCGCAGTCGGGCGTCTGAGCGACACCACAGAAAGGGCTTATAAAAGAATAATCGCAGTGAGTATCCAGGAGGTAGAACCATCCCAGGGATACTCAATAAAATACATAATGTAAATGGTTAGTCCACAATAATAACAAAATTTAAAACACGATCCCCAGATGTCACAGGTCATAAACAAAAATCTCGTCCAGCCGTTTCTCCATCCGAAGACCGTATCTGAGTTCTAGCTGATTCGTTCTCCATCCGAATACCGTTACTATGATCCAGTTAGCCGTGTCTCCATCCGAAAACAATTACTAAGTTCTAGTTAAATCGTTCTCCATCCGAATACCGTTACTAGATTCAACTCAGACTGTGGTCCTTACTCAAGAACATGGCTATCCAGTAGGATATATCCTCTGCAGAGGGAGCACTATTTTCCCACGAGTAACGGATTCGCCTACGGCCTTTTAATTGAAAACACGCCTGACCTGCACACACCAGCTTAACTCACCGATGTCTGGAATCACCCACGACACCTGCCAAGCAAAACCCTAAGTGGGGAGGCTACAACCTCGACGTAGCATGGGATCAAATTTCTATATGCGCGCTCTAAGGGGTGCCCCCCTCTCGGTCCCAACCGGCAACACCCATGCCCCCGGACCAAGTGGCATGCCTACCGGAGGCCTCCGGTATCTTCCACTATGGCCTCTCTGTACGGTGTGTGCTTTGGTAAGGGGTTGACAACTTACTGAACCATACCCCGTCTGCGACAGGGACAAGTGGTGGTACCAACAAATAGGGAAGCTACTGACCAAGACTCGACCTACGACCGACTCAGGTGGTCCAAGTATCCTCCAACAATATTACCATTAGTGGAATAAACCACCACTCATCAAGCCTCACCATGCCATACCGGACATTCTCGTCTCGACGAGGGACTAGGGACAAGCTCGTGTCTACCCAAGACCACGACTTTCCCGGCTTCCTTCCAGTATGCATGAGGAGCTCACGGGGATGATCCAAATCCCTAGCGTATCCATTGCTGACCACAAAATATCTCCAAAAAGTACTCATGCACGAGACTTTATCGTTACATAAAGATAACGCATACTCCAAGTCGAATGGTGTTGTCATCGTATCAAAACATCACAACAAAATATTATGCCAGAGTTCAGAAATGCTTGCCTTCAAGCGTATGCAAGGGATGCACTTTTTTAAAAGCTTTCCCTTCTCTCCAAAATTCCTATTTGAGAAGTATCCAAATAACAAATATTACAAACACAGTACAAAAAGTTGTCTCAAATATTTTTGAAATAAATCTTAAAATAAACTAGATGGAATTTGAGAGAGGTAGGAAAAGGAATCAACTCATTTGGATTTTATGTTAAAAGTTATAGCTGGTCAAAGTCTGGTCAAAACTCTGTTTTTAAATAAAACCAGAAAAGAAAACGTTTCGAGGGGAATACGCTTTCGGGGTAGGGGAGACGTACTCTGTGGTTATACGCTTTCACTTAAACAGAGGGGACGGCGTGCGGGTCACTGACAGTGGGTCCAGAGGGCCCACTGGTCAGGTTTGACCGTTCTTCCCTCCCTCCTCTCTCTCTCTGTCCGAACGGTGGCGGCCTCCGGCGATCGCCGTCGACGAACGGCGGCTCCTCGAGGGCATCTAGGGGCGGGGATGGACCGGCCAGACCGAGGCGGTCCTCTTGGTGGTCGCTGGGTCGTCGGGGGTGGAGGAAATCGCCGGCGGCGAGCTCCACGGCGGAGGGGGCTACGGTGGTGAAGTGGTTTTTGGGCTCCGGTGGTCTCCGATCGAGGTTGGGTAGTTGGGCAGCTCCGCAAGGACAAGGGGAAGCTACTGGTAGCGTCGGTTGGGCGAGAGAGTGCCTGGCTGCAATGTATCGCACCGGAACTTGGCGGCGGCCGAGCTGGCCGGAGTTGGGGAAGAGAGCCTCTCCGGGCCAATCCACTGCTAGGGGAGGACTAGGGGAACAGTCTGAGGTTGCCTGAGGTCTTGCACGAGCTCGGGGACCCTTTAAATAGGCGCTCGAGTTTGGACCGCGGCGACTGGGGATAAGATCGCCGGCGACAGCCATGCTGTAGCTGCAGGGCGACGTGGTGGCGACGAGCGCGTGCCGACGAGCTTCGGGATAAGACCGGGTTGTTCACGGGGGCAGCTGGCGCGCTGGGGTGCCTTGGGCGGCGCCGTCCATGTCAGAGGTTCGCTGCCGACGCCGGCGTGCCGCCAAGGGCTCTGCCAGCGGCGCTGCAGGGCGCCAGAGATGGCGTGGAGAGGGAGCGAGCTAGTGCGCGGTTCAGCGGTGGAGCAGGGGCCAGGGACGGGTCGCGTCGAATGCGGTAGTGCGGCGCGGCGGCTCAGTGCGCGCGCATGCAAAACGTGCGCTCTGGGCGCGCCCAGAGCACGCACGGAACCCGCTCGACGAAATGCCAGGGCGGTCTAGAGCGCGAGGGTGGGGCTGGCAATTAACAGGACTAGGATAGAGGCAACTAGGAGTTCAGTGGACAAGGTTACTGGGTCATTGGAGCAAGTTCACAGTGCAGACTAGAAAACATGCCCCAAGCTGACTGTGCACACCAAGTGCTCGATAGAATGCCAAAAGCACTTAGGCAACTCTTGGAGTGGCCAAAGTCTCCAGATCAGGGTCTCTTTAGGTGCAAAAGATGGTGGCAAGATTACTTGGGCAAAACCAGAAACTTGTTAGTGCAAGTTTTGCAAAACTTTAGTTTTGGACAGAGAGAAAAAGGGTTTATTGCATGCACTTCAAAACCTCCAATGAGTCCACTCTCCTGGACTTAAGGGTTTTGAAGGGAGGGCTACAAGTAGGAAAAAGGGTCATGGGCACCAGAGCAAAATAAAATAGGGTTGCAGTTCAAATCACCAAACTGGACCAGAATGAAAAAGAGGTTGATTCACTCAAATTTTTCAAAGAACATCACTAGTTTTTTTTGCATGAAGATGAATTGTATGCATCCACTGACATCTCCAAACACTTTGAAGAATTTTTAAAGAAATATTTAAATGGGTTGTAGTGCAAAAGTGCCTAGTGGACCAGATTGGAAAAGTTGGTGTAGAGCTCAAAATCTCCAATGGCCAAAAGGTATTTTTGCATAAAAGTGATGTGGAAACATCACATGACATCCCCAAATTTTGGTGGAAATTTTAAATGCATTTGTCAAATGGTTGTAGTGCAAAACAGGCTCTAAATTCAAAAGAAATCATTTTTAAAAGAATAAGGCTCTGAGAAAACAAATCTAGCAAAATTTAAATCCACTGATAAAGAATTGTTTTATCATAGAGAGTATTCAGGTCCAACAATACCTTTTGAAAGTTTTCCACTTGAAGTAAAAATCCACAATAACAAAAGGGTAAATCTTGACAAATGGAAAAGTTTTATTTCCTGGAAAAAAATTAAATCAATAAAACAAGGCCAAAATTTTGGGGTGTCACATGATGTGGTAAAGAAATTGGCATGTTTGACGAAAGTTTGGACACACACCCCTCACAAACCGGAGCAACTCGCTAGAAGGTTCCTGGTTTTGAGAGGGAACAATGCATGTTTGAAGACGAACGGGAGATAGCTTCCTCTTATGGCCTTGAATTTTTTTTCTGCGTCTAACGTGCACTACTACAACTGTAATGTGAAATTTCGGAAAATTCTAGGGGTCATTTGACCTTTTAAAGACGTTTAAGTGATTTTCTAACCATTTAATGACCGTAATTCAAATTTGAACTACATCTACATGCAACACCTAACCAAAACGGTTTCAAAAATCATATCTGTGTACTTATGTGCAAGTTAATTCCATGTGTAGTAAATTAGAAGGAATTTTCAAACATATTGGTCTCACGACATGGACACAAGCATACGTATGCATGGAGTGACATGGCATTTTAATTCAAAATAATAGAAAAATGATCAAAAACACATGAAACCTTGGTTGATGTAATGTCATGCCACCAAGATGATGTGGTAAGGAAATTGGCATGTTTGACGAACGTTTGGACACACACCCCTCACAAACGGAGCAATTCACTACAAGGTTCGTGGTTCCGAGAGGGAACAATGCTTGTTTGATGACGAAGGGGAGATAGCCTCCTCTTATGGCCTTCAAATTTTTTCCTACGTTTAACGTGCACTAATACAACTGTCATGTGAAAATTTGGTAAATTTCAGGGGTCATTTGACCTTTTAAAGACATTTAAGTGATTTTCTAACCATTTAATGACCGTAATTCAAATTTGAACTACATCTACATGCAACGCCTAACCAAAATGGTTAGAAAAATCATATTTTTGTGTACTTGTCTGCGAGTTAATTCCATGTGCAGTAAATTAGAAGAAATTTTCAAACATATTGGTGTCAAGGCATGGGCACATGCATGGAGTGCATGCCATGGCATTTTAATTCCAAAAAACTAAAAAATGATCAGAAAACATGAAACCTTGCTTGATTTAATGTCATGCCACCAAGATGATGTGGTAAAGAAATTGGCATGTTTGACGAAAGTTTGGACACACACTCCTCACAAACCGGAGCAACCCGCTAGAAGGTTCGTGGTTCTGAGAGGGAACAATGCATGTTTGATGACGAACGGGAGATAGCTTCCTCTTACGGCCTTCAAATTTTTGCTACGTCTAACGTGCACTACTACAACTGTAATGTCAAAATTTGGAAAATTCTAGGGGTCATTTGACTTTTAAAGACACTTAAGTGATTTTCTAACCATTTAATGACCATAATTCAAATTTGAACTACATCTACATGCAACACCTAACCAAAACGGTTTCAAAAATCATATCTGTGTACTTGTGTGCGAGTTAATTCCATGTGCAGTAAATTAGAAGGAATTTTCAAACATATTGGTCTCACGACATGGACACATGCATACGTATGCCTGGAGTCGCATGGCATTTTAATTCAAAAAAATAGAAAAATCATCAGAAACACATGAAACCTTGGTTGATGTAATGTCATGCGACCAAGATGATGTGGTAAAGAAATTGGCATGTTTGACGAACGTTTGGACACACGCCCCTCACAAACCGGAGCAACTCGCTAGAAGGTTCGTGGTTCCGAGAGGGAACAATGCATGTTTGATGACGAACGGGAGATAGCATCCTCTTATGGCCTTCAAAGTTTTTCCTACATTTAACGTGCAGCTGTCATGTGAAATTTTGGTAAATTTCACGTGTCATTTGACCTTCTAAAGACATTTAAGTGATTTTCTAACCATTTAATGACCATCATTCAAATTTGAACTGCATCTACATGCAATGCCTAACCAAAACGGTTTGAAAAATCATATTTTTGTGTACTTGTGTGCGAGTTAATTCCATGTGCAGTAAATTAGAAGCAATTTTCAAACATATTGTTGTCAAGGCATGGGCACATGCATGGAGTGCATGCCATGGCATTTTAATTCCAAAAAATTGAAAAATGATCAGAAAAACATTAAACCTTGCTTGATTTAATGTCATGCCACCAAGATGATGTGGTAAAAAAATTGGCTTGTTTGATGAAAGTTTGGACACACACCCCTCACAAACCGGAGCAACTCACTAGAAGGTTCGTGGTTCCGAGAGGGAACAATGCATGTTTGCTGATGGACGGGAGCTAGCTTCCTCTTAGGGCCTTCAAATGTTTTCCTACGTTTAACATGCACTAATACAACTGTCATGTGAAAATTTGGAAATTTTTAGGGGTCATTTGACCTTTTAAAGACATTTAAGTGATTTTCGACCCATTTATTGATCGTAATTCAAATTTGAACTACATCTACATGCAACGCCTAACCAAAATGGTTTGAAAAATCATATTTTGTGTACTTGTGTGCGAGTTAAAAAATCATCAGACGATGTAAATATCTGGTGTTCAAAAAAGAAAATGTAAAGATCTGGCAAGACAACTGGCCCCCACACGATTGGCACTCTATCTCGCGGCTCGAGGTTTGGTAGGTGATTGGCGGGGATCATTAATCAGACATGGTTCTCTATTGGAAACCGTCAGCTATTATGTTCACACACGGATTTGCTGCGGGAATTGTGTGTAATTCAAACTATAGTACTAGTAAATTCCGGCGACCGGTGTATGTACTGTTCCCGTCGATCTAAATTCCGGCCGCCAATAAATACTACCTTGCTCACGTTGTCCCGCAGGTCTCTCTCGCTCGCCCTCTCTCTCTCTCAAATCTCTGTCATGGCTCCGCCAGTCTGCCCATGCGCTGACGAGGAGTCGCCGCCCCCCCAGAGGACGCTCACTCGATTAATAGCGGCGAGGACCCCTACGCACCGCCTAATGAGGTTGCGCCGGACCCCCCAACTTTGGATTTGTTTTGGGGCCAGTACAATCGTTGTCTGAGGAAGTCGCTACCACCGGCTGAGAAAGCCAGGCAAGTGGCGTTCAAGAAGGAGATTGCGGAGGAGGAACCCAGGTACCAGGCGGCCTCTGAGGCCCGTGATGCCGCCTGGAAAAAGGAGGCGGTGGAGCTTTGGGGGCGGGCGCGTCGTCGTGCCGAGGAGGTGTACGAAGACGGGTACTTCGCGAGGAAGGTCATAGGCGCTGGGCGCCTCGTCGCTGCGTGGAGGTGGGCCGATAAGATACAGCGTGCCACCAACGAGGAGCTCCGGTCGGCTCCCGACGAAATGGCAAGATCGGCCGCGCGCGTCCACCAGCAAGAGGCAGATCGGTACGTCAAGCGCTGCGCGGCAGAGGAGTCGGAGTACTGCCTCCGCACTGGGAAGACGCTGCGCACCAGGGAGCTGCTGGCGAGGGGATGTCGGAATACTGGCCCCAGGAGGGATTATTAGTTTTAGTATTGTCCGTTTTCAATTTTATGCATTGTACATAGTAGTTAAGTATCATCACGTATATGTGATGATATTATACATATATATATATTCTGTGATGATCTAATGAACAATTAATATATATATATATATATATATATTATGAATTCCATTTTCTATCTGTTTTGTATACTAATTTGAATCTAGCTGTTATCATCCACATATACAGAATGGAAAGCGTATACACACACATTGAAACAGAACATATAAGATGGAAAACACAGTACACACAATGAAATAGAGCAATAAACAGAGCAATACTATGATTTATGTGAATACATAGCTATCCACGTCGAAACAACTTTTCAAAATAAAACGCGTCCATGAGACCATGACTAGCGGCCCTTTCCTAGGGTAGCTCTTGGCTCTGCCTGAACTCGTGCAGGCGTTCGTCCAAGCGGTCGACATGCTCGCGGTACATCTGGAGCGAGATCTCGAGCTCCAAGTTGGCTATTTCATCGGAGATCACCATATCGAGGATGTGACGGCCATGTTCCTCTACTGCGCCCAGGTGGACACCTGGGCCTAGGAGGCGGTCGAGCCTACGGACCAGCGCGTTGGCATCCAGCGGGCCGCGGACAAGGCAAACGGCGGCACCCATGCGAACGGCGCGGCGGGCGTCTGGTGCAAGTACGGCGCGGCCGGCCTCTTGTGCAAGTACAGCGCTGAGGGCTTCTGCCCACTCCTGGCGAGCAATGGGGGTACTGACGGGACGTGTACCCAGCTGCGACGCCGTGTCGACAGCAGGAAAGCGCCGATGGATCCGCTCTTGTTGTGCCGCGAGCGGCAGCCTATCGGCGCGGACGCGCCTAGCTTGTTCTGCGGCGTGCCATCGATCATGTTGTGCGGCGAGCTGCAGCCTGTCGGCGCTGACATGCCTATCTTGATCCGCGGTGCTCAAGCGCCATGCGCCATGCGCCAAAGGTCTGTTCAACCCTGGGGATGACGCGCATCACGACGTCGTCCATCACGTTGTCGGGGAGCGTCTCGGCCTCGACGGGCCGTGGCGCCTGCTCGTTTTCCTCGTCAACGAGGTTGATGGCAAAGGCGGCATTTTGGTAGGTTGGCATGCTTGGAAAAGGTCGATGTGCTACATGTTGCGCTTGTCGCCTCCGTGCGTCGCGCGCCCCCTATGCGCAATATAGCAGGGTGGTGGGAAACAGGTGAGGAAATGGCGGAAAATGGTGGTGTGTTCATAAAACGCCTTCAATTAATGTAAACTTAGCATCGAGCTAGCACAAGAAGTAGATGATGATCAGATGAACACGGACCACACTAGGGAACCCGTAGGTGATGAATTCATCAATCCCAAATGGTTGAATACTAGCAAGCGTTTGCCCACAGCACACACAGCCTATTCCATCACAAATAGGTCGGATGGAACAATTGTATGCCACGTATCACACATTGTCAAAAAGTAATGCGGTAGACCTTCTTTAACATGTGTTAAAAAATAAAAAAAAATAAAAAACAAGGACCTCGAGGTTAAATTAGCTGAGGGAATGGGGCATTTTGGTCATTTGACCGAAATGACCCATCCCATCACCTAATTTAACATCGACATAACTTCCCATCCAGTCACCCATCCAATGGCTGCTCCCGCCTGAGCACACCTAACTTGATAGTTTTCTTACATGAGCTACTGGTGGAACAACTAGTCCTTGCTGATAGGAATCCCTCTTCACATCCTTATGGCGTATCCGGATGACCGCCCGTCCCACAATGGCCAATAGATGTTGTGTAGACAGAGCATATCACATACGTCTTATTAGAAGCAATCGTCTGCGTTATTATCGGTCTTCGCACACATTTCTGATTACAGACATGTTTGTCGCGTATCACACACATCTTGTTATATTGAACCGTTTCTGTTCTCTTGCCTAATCACAAACAGTTCATCCGAGTGAACTGTATGTTGTACATCGCACACACCTTGATCGGGCTGACTGTTTCTTTTGTGTTGCCTAATCACAAATAGTTCATCCGAGTGAACCCTATGTTGTACATCGCACACACCTTCATCTGATGCCCGTTTCTTTTGTTCCTCCTCATCGCAAACAGTTAATTGAGCTGAACCGTATGCCCTGCATCGCACACGCAACTAAAATCTGAACTATGTTTGATGCATCCTCCATCGCAAACATTTTGCACCTTTTTGACGGTTATTTTACACCACCGTTTGTGATTATGGCATCGCACATAGTTTCGTCGAAGGGTCTCTGATCATAGTGTCGCGTTAGCAGCATCCTGCAGTAGTGTTCTTACCTCCAGGCGGGGTGTATTGCTACACCTGCATGTCGTTTGGGCTGCGTAACACCGGAGCGTCTTTCCAGTGGCTGATGCACATCGCTCTCGGCCGGCAGCTTGGGAGAAACGCCGAGGTCTACATCGATGACATGGTAGTGAAGTCTCGGGAAGCCAGAACCCTCATCGAGGACCTGGAAGAAATATTTGCTAGTCTCCGCAAGGTGGATTTATGACTCAACCTGGAGAAATGTGTGTTTGGCGTTCCCTCCGGCAAGCTGCCGGGCTTTCTGGTGTCGCACCGGGGAATCGAGGCAGACCCCGAGAAGGTCAAGGCAATAGAAAGGATGAGCCCGCCGCAGACTCTCAAGGAAATGCAAAAGCTGGCGGGTTGTGTGACCTCACTGGGGCACTTCATCTCCAAGCTAGGGGAACGCGCCCTCCCGTTCTTCAAGCTGATGAAAAAGAAGGGGTCGTTCGACTGGACTCCGGAGGCTGACGCAGCATTCCAAGACCTCAAGAGATACCTCACCAGCCCACCGGTGATGGTAGTGCCGCGTCCTCTTGAGCCCCTGGTGCTTTACCTAGCCTCCACGCCTCACTCTACCAACACAACGCTAGTGGCCGTCCAGAAGGAGCGCCAGGTCAGAGACCCACCAAGCGACGCCGCGCACTCCGCCAAGATGATGCAGCTTCAGGACGACGCCCCAGAGGCCTCGACGGCGCCAACAAATGACCAAGCTCCTCAGAACGGAGCTCCTAAGGCCCTGCCTGCCCTGACAAACGGCCAAGCTCCCGAGATCCCCCAGCCTCAGGAAGTACAAGACCTCACTGACACTTCCGCCCTCGTCGAGCACCCGGTGTACTTTGTCAGCATGGTACTATGCGATGCGCGGGCACGTTACCCCATGCCATAGAAGCTCTTGCTCGCACTCCTTGTTGCCTCACGCAAGTTGCGTCACTGCTTCCAAGGCCACCCCATCAAGGTCATCTCGGCTTACCCACTGGAGAGGGTGCTCCGGAGCACCAATGCTGCAGGGAGAGTCGCCGAATGGAACATCAAATTGCAGGAATTCCAGCTGGAGTTCAGCACCACCAGGGTTATCAAGGGTGCTGCACTCGCCGACTTCGTGGCGGAATGGACCGATGTTCCAAGCACCAAGGTAGGCGTAGACCGACCTCTCTCGCCAGGAAGCGAGGCACCAGACGGCTGGGTCATGTACATCGACGGCGCCTTCGCACGTCAGGGCGCTGGGGCTGGAACCGTGCTCATCTCGCTCACCCAAGACAAGCTCTACTACGCCGTGCAGCTCTGCTTCCAGCAGGGCGAGAATGTCTCCGACAACATCGCAGAGTACGAAGGCTTGATCGCCGGCCTCAAGGTTGCGGCAGCCTTGGGAGTGAAGCGCCTCACCCTCAAGGGTGAATCCTAGCTCCTAGTCAACTTCTCCAACAAAGTATACGAGCCAAAGGATTGTCGGGGTCCTGGGAACGGGGGTCCCCAGACTTGCCTGCCTGCGGTCCACGGCGTGGCGCTGCTGGCGGGCCCGCATGGCCCATCTTCACCAACAAGCTCTCAAGACCCTCGCGAGGGCCAAGCCTCGCGAGGCGGACGACACAAGACCTCCTCGGGAGCGGCCTTACCAGGCTGGCTCGCGAGGGGCGGAGAGATCAAGGCAAGGCAAACCTCGCGAGGTTCCAGTGACGTGAGCCATGACAAACGAGAGCAGGCGGGCGCCAGCGTGCATACTGTCTGTGTTTCCTCTTGGTGCTAAGGAGGCAAGCACAGGCGAGGAGTACCGAGGTATCAAGCAAAGGTTTCCATATCAGTGCAACGAGACCAAGACCAGCAGGACGACAAGACGAAGGTCACCGTGGAGCCCAAGGCGGCGTCACCACCAGTGCCTTTTGCTGGCGAAGACCACCTTTAGTCAGGATAAGCTGTACTAGCTGTCCCCTTTCAAATTGGCCGTTGTTGGCTCCTTTCCCGCTCAATATTTGGGGAGAGGACCAGGGCTTCTATAAATAGGACTAGCCACCATAGTAGGAGGGAGCATCTCATCTGGAGGCATCTCATCTCGATTGGTCCGAGGCCATTCAGATCATCCTCACCCACACAAGCACAAGAACACCTCAACCTCAGGAGGCTGTTCTTCCCTTATAACTGTTCATCCTCAGCCCAAGAGGCAATCCACCACCACCACACTTGAGTAGGGTATTACACCACAACGGTGGCCTGAACGAGTATAAATCTTGTGTCCCCTGTGCTGCGAGTTCATCGAGCTGGCCTTAGAGATCGTAGCAAGGCTAAGGGCGTGGTTCGGTAGGGGGAGATCTTTGTGTGCACCCTAGTGTTCGAACCTTGAGGGTTTTGCCGGAACTCGTGATCCGACATTTGGCGCACTAGGTAGGGGTGTGCCGAAGCTTTCCTTCCATCGCTCCGCGTCCCGTTGCTTCGTCATCTCCATGGCGGACGCTCGCCGAGCTCGCGCTGAGCGCAGGGCGGCCCTCGCCGCCCGCGTCGCCTAGACGGCTCCTGTCGGCGGTCCTCCTCGTCGTTCCCTGTCGCCTGCCGCCAACGCCGCCACCGGCCCGTCGGGGAACAAGCAGCAAAGCTCCTCGCTGCACCCCTCGGTGCAGCGGGACGGCCGCACCGCCACTCCATCGCTGACCCCGGCCGGTTCGTCATCCCATGCTCGTCGCGCTCCCATGGATGCGCAGGCCGCGCTGTGCATGGCGCACGAGCTCCTACGCTACCGCCCCATCGACGACCTCTACGAGGACTGGCTCGACTGCATCGCCGAGCTTGTCAGCGCCGCAGGGGGCTCCCCTGCACCGTCCCTCTCGCTGCCTCACCCTCCGCCAGCCGCGAGCGGCATAGCCCATGGAGCGCCTCCACCACCTCTGCCCCTTGACGGAGTCTTGGCGCCAAGGCGCGCGGCCCCACGGCGCGACCCACCACGTCCGGCGCCCGCGCAAGAAGAAAGAAGCTGCCAAGATGTGGGGACCCCAACTCATTAGTCGTGATCACCGAATGCACGTGTACAGTGATCCCAGAGATCAATGCTCACTGAACACACATAAGCTATATAACAAGAGTCTTACATCCATACATACCGTCTTACATAAATTATGACCATTATGGTCAAGTCTTGAGTATAACTTTGCAGCGGAAATCTTCGTCGATAACTTGGACCCATGCCATCTGCCTTAACCCTACAGGCATTCTGACTGGGAAGCGTCCTAGCTCGCCTGTTCTTCACCGAAGTATTCTTCATCATATCCTGTTCTTTCATGCCTGGCCAATAAAATAACCAGTGGCAAGCCAATGAGTACTTTGAATGTATTCGCAAGCAACCCAAGAGTGATAACAGAATAATTATGCAAGATTCTACTGCTAAATTGGCAGTTTTGCGGAAAGTTAGTTTTTCTCATGCAAGTATGATCAGCATTTATCAAGGATATGAATGCTTCTGCAACAAGTATCAGGAGGTTACAGACATCCACATCGAGAAAGAGTTATGAACAACTCATGCTCAAGCTCATCGTGACTTCCTCATGAATCACGTCAATAGATTTACCAAACCGTGTTGTTTTCCAGAAACATGTGGACAAAGTCTAAGCAGCACCACCCAACTGTCCTTGACCATGGACACGGCTATTCAAATAGTTTTACACTCTGCAGAGGTTGCACACTTTACCCACATGATCCGGGGAATTTCTGTGTCATCCACGACCCGCGGTACCTCAAGTACCCGGGGTAAGCACCCGATCACTATCTTTCCGTAGCCGACACTAACATAGAGTCCACTCGATTGGTAGCAGCCCCCGTGCCCAACATTTCACATCTTAAAATTTGTGGAGCCACGCTCCCATATTCATCACATACCACAAGCACGGGGTACCAACAGTGTGTTCCGTGCCCTGTAAAAACAGTCATGGCCGCCCTACCTGGCACGACCCCGTCCCGAGAGAGCGCAACAACGACTCTCCCATCACTAGTAATGCGGGCTCCAAGCTAGTATCGGCCTAGGTAATCAATAGTGCCCTTTCCCATATAAGTGTAGAGTGGTCGCGCATGTTTGGTTGGGACGGTCGACAAATCTTAAATCTAATCCATCTCTGTAAACAACACTTTTATCAAGCCTCGGTACACTACTTCTCCACCAAGTAGTGACCTGTTTCATCATCATCTCCCAGGGGCATCAGTGGCACCCACTGGGGTTTTCGAAAAGTCTTTTGGAAATACTTTGTCTCCATCACCATGCATATTCCCGTCCATTTTTGCGTAGCAACTACTTTAGCATCCTATCTACTCCCACGGGCATAACCCTCATAAGAAGGTAGGGTCATGCACAATGCAAGTATCAACGAGGAAGTAGCGGAGGCGAACCATCAAAGTGGTTACCACCTCATCATGATTCCATTGCAACAACAATATGGTGCTATATGACATGCATAAAAAGGGTTTCATATACATGGTCAAAGGGTTGCTTGCCTGGTTCATCAGAGTCTTCAAGTCTTCTAGTCCTTCTCCAAGTACTCCGTCTACTTCGTCAACTAACGTCGAAACAATCATAATAAGCAACACAATAAGGCAGAAAATAAAAGTGCTCTAAAAATATTAATTTGACGTTTCTAGGACATCTCTGGTTATATGAAAAATAACCAGAGTGGTTTCATTGGAATTGGGTCAGTGGATATTTCTAAGCATTTTGATATGATGGAAGAAGTGTACAGAAATATATTTTTGTAAAATGAGAAAAGGCACCCATTTAACAAATCATGATTTTAGAAGCATCTAGGAGTTGGTTTCACTGGATTTGGAGTTCAAATGAATTCCCTATGATTTGGCAAAGTTGACAAATATGAAGAAATGGCTCATTATATTTTGTGGCATAGAAAGTATTAATAAAAATGTTCATAACCTAAGTTATAAACTCAGGAGCATCTAGAAATTTGAATCATGGCATTTGGATCGAAGATGATCTCTATGTGATTTTCTAGAGTTCATCACAGAAATGGAAAATGGGATTTTATTTAATTTGTGTGAGGGAAGTTGTTCTGGAAAAATGTGCATGTTGCACCAAAAGGTAGATCATGATTTATGGAGTCACTAGAAATTTGAACTACTAGATTTGGAGTTCATAAGATTTATTTGTGAATTTTACAAGTTTATAGAAAAACAAAAAGGAAAGGGAAAGGGTTTTACCCTTATCCTGCGCGCTGGGCGGGAGATAGAAGCGGGCCGGCCTAGCTGCTCGGCCACGCGCGGGTGGCTGGGCGACGTCGAAGGCGCACCGGCGTGGGTACCCGTTCGCTCCAGGGGAAGCGGGTTGCACCTGGTCCGTCTCCACTTAAACGGGCGTGGCCCGCCCACCGGGTCACTGACGAGCGGGGCCCGGTGCTCAGGCCGTCCCCTACCTCCCGCTCGAACAGAGCAAAGGCAGGGAGGCGAGGCCGAGCGGGCGCCGGTGATCTTCTCGGCGGTACCGGCCACCTCCGGTGACGCCCGACGTACCGGCGTGCTCGGGAGAGTGTGCCGCATCCTCCGAGGTGCGCCACAACCGCAGGGGTGGCCAGACGCGAGCGCATCCTCGGCCGCGGCGGGCAAGGCCGGCGGTGGTGATGGAACTCGACGGCATGGCCACGGGGAGGAGAGGGAGAAGCGCGCGAGGGGCCCGCGGTGATGGTGGAGGTGCTCTGGTGCGGTCTAGAGGGGAGGAGGAGGAATGGTGGGTGCAATTTTAGGCAGAGTCCGGCGGCTCGGCTCCGGCCATGGGGAGCGACGGAGGGCGCGAGGAGGGGAGTGGGTTGGTCCAGGGAATGCACGGGAGGGAGAGAGGGCCAAAGGAGTAGAGAGGGGGCTCGGGGGTGGCCTTAAGTAGCCGACCCGCGGCTCACCGTGGACGCGGCGCACGGGTGGCCATGGAAACGGCTCGGGCGGCAAGGGGAGCGAGCGAGGGGTTGTCTGCGGTGCTCGTGGGGGTGGAGTAGGGCACCAGGGAGAGAGAGAGGGAGCGGGGCAAGCTCCGAGTGGAGCCACGAGCTCGCACGTGCATTGGCGGGCTCGCGCGGCTCTGGGCACGCGCGGCACGGGTAGGACAGAGAGGGAAAGGAGGGGGCCAGCGCGGTGGCGTGTTGCGGACGTCGAGCCACCTCGACTGGTGCAAGGGGGAGGCTCGAGGTGGTCGGGGGACGCGGCGTCAACGGTCACCTGCTCTGCCTCGCGCTCCAGAGCATGCAAATGGCCGGCATCCGCGGCTTTTCGCGCGCACCCGCGCGTTCACTTGTGTCAGGCGTCTACGGGAAGAGTAAACAAGAGGGAGGGAGGCTTGGGATCCTCTGTAACTTGCCAGGAGTGGGAGAGAGATGAGAAAGGGAGGGGAAAGTGGTATCCAAAGAGGAAAAATGGATCTCTGCCCCCCCCCTTAATCATTGCTCCTTGGGCAGCTAAGCATCTAGGAGGTAGAGGAGGACCAGATGAGGTTGTGGGAAAAAGTTGAGCTCATGGAGATTAGTGGAAATGGACAAAGCATGCAATTCAAATTTCTACCAGAAGGTGTTTGATGTAGGTTTGGGCAAGCAAATGGACTTCCCTTGTCATGAGGCTTGACAGGGTCAAATGGCCTGAGAAAATAAGAGGTTCCACGAAGACTGAGTTCATTTGGGCAAAGTTGCCAATGCAACTTTTCTAAACCCTAGAAATCAACAGAAATGGAGTTTCCAAGATTTAGTCATGCCAATCTATTCTCCTTCATGCACCACTTAGTGTAGTGTCATCATTTCAGGTTCTGAACATGTCCACAAAAGTTGAGATCAGAAGGAGAAAGTTGCCAATATAAAGTTGTTCAAATTTGCATCTAGACAGAGAGGGTTTTGGGGCACTTTGATCAAGATATCATTCTCTCCAACTTGTGCCATTTGGTATAGATGAATAATTAGACCATTTGAGCATGTGCACCAAGTTTTAGAACATTTGGACATGTTTGGCAATGTAAAGTTGCTCAAACTTCAAAATGGACAGAACTTTTTTGAGGGGATTTCATGGGGTTATACTATTCTCCATGACATGTGACTTGGCACTATCATCAAACATGTCATATGTGACATGCTAGAATTTTCTTGGAATTTTCGGGGAATATTTCCTTTGTAAATATTTCAAAAGCTTGAAATATCCAGAAAGGGTTTTTGAGGGATTTTACCAATATTTTGAACATGACCATGTGTTGAAACTCTTATATATGGACAATATATGTCCACTGAGTTTCCCTAGGTTTTTCCCAAATATTTTTAAAGCATTAAAATAATTCTAACCTATTAAAGACCATTTCTGGACTTAAGAAAAAGCCTTTAAATAAAATAGGAAAATAACTTTTAAAATTATATTTTTGTGGTTTCTGGGTGTCCTATATCTAATAGGAGTCAAATATTCCTTTTGAAAGATTTTTCACACCCCAAATCAAGTACTTGCTGTGCAAATCTCAATTCAGGGGTTTTTGTAAAACTAATTTTTGAAAATACTATTTGGCCAAATTATTTTTGTTAAAGACTATTTTTATGTCCTATACTGATGCTATGATCATTGGGAAATGTTTTGGATCAAGGAGAAGGAGTATAAGAGTTGGAGAATTTATTTGATTTTTAGAGCACTTGCAAACAGCAGTCAAACATTCAGTCAAAGCAAAGACAAAACACTCAAAAGTTTTTGTCAAACCACATTTTATCATGATTTATTAGCTTAAGTGTTGTGGCATGAAAATCAGGGTGTGACACAAGAAGTCCCTCGGCCACGAGAGAACGCTCCCGCGCTCCCTGCGCCACCACGGCAAGACCGCGTGCCGCCTGCGGTGGCGGTGTGCGGACCCCATCAAGGACAAGTTCTCCCCCAGCACAGAGTCTCGGTGACCACGGAAGGCGCCTTCACCCCCAAGCTGCGTAGGGTCGCCTGGCCGGGCAAGTTCAAGCCGGATCTGCCTCCTCGCTACGACGGCACCCCCGACCCCGCGGAGTTCCTGCAGCTCTACGAGCTGAGCATCGAGGCGGCCAACGGCGACGAGAAAGTCATGGCGAACTAGTTCCCCATGGCTCTCGAGGATGGCGCCCTCTCGTGGCTCCTGAACCTGCCTCCCGGCTCCATCTCCTCCTGGGACGAGATGCCCGACCGCTTCGTCGCCAACTTCCAGGGCACTCGCGACCGCCCACCGGCCACGGGTGACCTGCGCCGCGTCAAGCAACAACCAGGAGAGACCCTCCAGAAGTATATCCAGCGCTTCAACAACGTTCGCCTCAAGATCCCCAAGGTGACGGACGAGGCCGTCATCTCCATGTTCTCTGATGGCGTCTGCGACGTCAAGATGAAGCAGGAGCTCGCCATCCACGAGGCGTTGTGCACATCTCTGGAGCTGTTCAACCTGGCGACCAAGTGCGCAAGAGCTGAGGAAGGGCGCATCTCCCTCCTCGAGCTCCCAGCTGCGGACCCGGAGGAGAAGAAAGCCAAGGCCAAGGATGTGAAGCGCAAGGGAGCAGCCGTGCTCGCGGCGGAGCCGGACACAAAGCGCGGCAGAGACCAGCCCGAGTCATCCAAGAGCAGCCGACCGTTCTGCGCCTTACACAACCTGTATAGCCACAACACCAGCGACTGTCAAGAGCTCAGGGCCATTCGAGAAGGACGCTTCGGTTGACGCCCCGAGCACAATGACCGGGGCTACGGGGACGTGGTGGCGGACGCTGGGACGACCATGGCCCGCGCCAGGAGTGGCGTGACCGGCCTCGTGAGGACCGCTGGTAGGATCAGCCTTGCGAGGGCGCCTGGAGGAATTAGCCTCGTGAGGATCGCCCCCAGGGCAACGCTGGTCTTCCTCCAATACCGCCACCGCCAAGAAGGAATGACGACCACCATCAAGACGAGGGCGCTAGGTGCTTCAAGGAGCCGCGTGCCATCGCTTGCATCCTGGGCGAAGCTCAAGCCCCAGCCTCATAGCGCATCTTCAAACAGTTTGCTCGTAATGTGAATGCAGTCCTCCCCAAGCTCGAGGCCACGCGCCCGCTCAGATGGTTCATGTGCACCATCACATTCAGCTCGGCAGATCAGCTCAAGTGCGCGGCTACCGCTGGCGCCCTCCCTATGCTTTGTTCACCAGTCATCAGCAACGTACAAGTCACCAAGACCCTTATCGACGGCGGCGCAGGGCTCAATGTCCTGTCCGTCGACACGTTCGACAACCTCCAAGTGTCGTATGATCTGCTTCAGCCTACCAAGCCTTCTCAGGAGTGACTGACGGCTCCACCACAACGATAGGACAGGTCCGCCTCCCAGTCACCTTCGGAAAGCGCGACAACTACCGCACCGAGCTCATCGACTTCGACGTCCCCCACATTCGCCTGCCGTACAACGCCATCCTCGGGTATCCAGCCCTCGCCAAGTTCATGGCAGTGACCCATCACGGCTATAACGTCCTCAAGATGCCAGGCAGTGGCGGAATCATCACGGTCCCATGTGAAGAAAGAGATGCGGTGTGCTCCCTCGAGCACGCCTTCAAGGCCGCAGCAATCGAAGACCTAGACAGCAAGAGTGAACACCCTATGAGGCCATCCCCAAGAAGAAGAAGTAGCTACTCTGAACAGGGCCTCAAGGGAGCGGCGCCTCGAGCGGTGCCACGTCAGGATCGGCGCCCGCGCCTGGCGCGCCACCCTCTCTTGCATAGGAAGGCGCGCCCGGCGCCCTCCTCAGGCAGGGCTCTGGGGCTCTCTTCTGGAGGGCCTCAGACCTCACCAACATCATGAGGGAGGCGCTCGGGCACCACTTGGAGGCATACTTCGTGGCACGTTTCACTCAGGAGGACACAGGGCGAGGAGCGCTCACCATTCGGGAGTTCATCACCAAGACCACTCAGGAACTACAAGACGCAAGGGCCATGCGTGGCGGTCGCCGCCCACCTGGTGCGGCTCCCCATCCAGGCGAGGATGTCAGGCTGCGCGTCTGCATTCGATGTCCCAGAGCTCAACAGGGCCGCGTCTCAGGAGCCCTTCTCGCCTTCGTGTGTGGGGCGTTGCGAGGGCCCACCACACAGTTACATTCACATGCCATTCGGCCTGCCGAGTGTGGCGCCCACCTTCCAGCGCAAACTGCGGAGCATTCTGATAGCTCAGGAGGCCAGGCACCATGTTACCTGGCGGAGAGGGAGACGGTCCTCAAGGAACCACCTGGACCCCCAGAGCCTCCTCAGGCTCAGGGACCCGGTGGCTCGTGAGGAGCAACCCCTTCGCCATGTACCTTCAGCTGCCCCAACATTCCTTCATCAACAGAACCAGGTGACATTTTCCAAGTTTATTTAGTTGGGAGCGCCCCCAGGGCTGCATTATTCCCAGGCCGCGTGGATCCGTCCCTGCGGCATGTATCCCTTTTTATGTCTTTAGCTGACCTTGCTGGGGGCGCCCCTCGGGCTGCATCATCCCCAAGCTGCTCGGGTCCGACCAAGTGGCATGTATCGTTCGTGCATTTACCTAAGTTAGTTTGCTCTCCATGCTTAATCTAACTATGACTATCACCTACTTGATTGTCACCCACGTCGGGGGGCCACTCGCCGATCGTCTTTTCTTCAGGACCCTTTGTGTGAGAAGGTTAGGCTCGGCGTCTGTGCTTGGGCCCGTCCCTGGAGCATCGATAAAACCAACGGCTGAGCTCTGTCTGACGGGCCAGCCCCGTTCACGTCACCTCCTGGGGCCGCTGGTGCTTAGTTTTCTCACACAATAACCATAGGAGATTCATTCAGTGCAGGTTGTCTTACCACCTCGCAGGATCACTACAGCAAACAAGAATCAAGACCAGGCGCAAACCGCCTTGAGGTACGGCCTCGTGAGTCCCGCGCTGGGAGTGCCCAGACACACCTCGTCTAGCCCTGCCGGGCAAGCCACGTGTCAGGGAGGGGCTGTACACGCCCGGGGGGCTCTCCGCAATAGGGAATCCCGCCCCACGCACCAGTGGAAGCAACATGCTCCGCGCTGGTCGTCGACACTGCCGAGGAGCAGCTATGCCCGTGCACAAGCGGAAGTGCTATGCTCCGCGCTGGTGATAAACAACTGAGGGCGGCCGCTTGGCCGTATCAACCTCAGGGAGCCCTTGAGCTCGACCTCATCGCAACGTCTCCCCTCGGGAGAGCCGCGCGAGGAGGCTGGGCACGGGGGCTGCGCTCGGCTCATGCCCAAGTGTACGCTGCCCTGCCAGGTCCCTCGGACCTGGTCATCCCGGGCCCTCCCGAGCGGCTCCTCGGCGAGGAAAAAGGTACAGAGGTTGTTTGCACGTCAAGGTGGACTCCTGAGAATCGCGACTCAGGAGCCTAACTGGTCGCGTAGCCCCTCACTCCTTGGTCTCGTCCTGGTCTCCGGACGATCCAACGGTGGCTGAGGTATGCGCGCGGTCGGGCCCTGCCGACGTAGAACACTAAACCTATTCTCGCGTCTCCTCCCTACCAGCTGTTTGCGCGTCAAGGGGGACTCCTGAGCATCGCGACTCAGGAGCCTAACTGGTCACGTCGCCCCTCACCCCTTGGTCCCGTCCTGGTCTTCGGACGATCCAACGGCGGTTGAGGTATGCGCGGGGCCGGGCCCTGCCGACGTACAACGTAAAGCAGATAGGGAGAAAATCGCAAAATCTCGAGGAAATATTACAAGACATATTGTTCTCACAATATCAAATGCAAGTTTAACGCCTCCTCGAGGCATGATGCATGTTGCAGAAATAAAATAGTAAAGGAGCCGCAGGTCATCCCTGAACACCACCGACGCCCGCGAGAGGCGCTCCTCCCTTGATGACGTCGCCTTTGTCTTCGTCGCCGGCCGGAGCTGCAGGAGCGGAGGCGCCTCCGGTCAAGGGCGCCGAAGCGAAGATGCGGAACTTCTTCAGCAGGACCTCCACCTGACCTTTCACAGCCGCAGCCGCGGCTGTGCAGTGTTCATCAGCTACAGGCTCCAGCGGCTCGTCAAGGTGAGCGGTGGGGTCGCGAAAGTGGAGGTGGCTGAAGACATGCGTCAGCGCAACTGAAGAGAGGACACGAGCCTCTGCCTCTGCCATGGGACCAATGTCGCCCTTCTCCACGGAGGGAGACACCGACGCAGCAATTGGATTGGTCTCGGACGGCACCACCGCCCCCTCCTTCCTCTTCTTTGTTATAGGCGTCAGCATAATCGCACAGTGGAGAAGCATCAAGGATCAGCAACATAATCAAGAGCAAGATGGAGCATGAATAATTACTGGTCCGCTGCGGTGTAGTCCACCTTCCTCTTGCTAAGCTTGAAGCCCAAGAGCCTCCCAGACCGGAGCGCAGGCGCACAAGCCCCAGGAGTGGAAGAAGGGGCAGCATGACGGCCTGAAGTGGCTCCAGGCGGTGTCGGAACAGAAGCAGCATCTCAGGGGATCAGCGCCGATCGTACCCTCGTCGGGATTGACGGCGCCTCTCCCTCCTCCTGGTGAGCGTCAGCCTTGTCGTCGTCAGGAAGGGTGCGGAGGATGTCGGCCTTGCTTAAGGGGGAGGTCTCCCCCACCCTTCAGGTGTCACCTCCGAGTCCTCCTCCTCCTCTTCCTCCCAGCGGGACTCATCAAAAGACAGCTCCACCGGCGTCGGCGCCACAGGGGCCCCGGTAGGCACCGGCGGCACCAGCCCGCGCCCGTCAAAAGTCGGCCTGGCGGCCATGACCTGCGCCCCATCCTGGCGGCGGAACAAGGGACTGAAGATGCTCGGCGGGTACTCCTGGTCGTCCCCGACCAGGAGGCGGAAAACCGCGGCTAGTTCACCGTCGGATAAGGCCTTCGGGCTCAGGCGAACCTTGTCCTCTTCGTCCCCAAGCTCCCACAAGGGGCGTGTATGGGCCTGAAGCGGGGCTACGCGCAGCATCAGGAATTCCCTCAGGAGCATGGCCCTTCTCACCTTTGCCGCCTTCGCGTTGCCCGGCTTTAGGTCGGATTTCATCTGCTCCAGCACCAACGTCGCCCGCCCATCAGTGAGCTTTGCGCAAGACTACCCCTTGTCAGACTGGGGCATCTCCGTTGGCAGCGTCAAGCGTGGGTGGACGCACTTGGCGTCCATCAAGTCCCACTTGCTCCGGAAGCCGTCGGCCTTCTTCCCCGTCTTCGAGATTGAGTTGGCCTTGCCGACCGCAATGAAGTTGGCACACCCGGAGGTATGACCCTAGTTGATGCGGAGGAAGAAGAAGTGGCGCAGAAGAGCCAGGGACAGCATCACGCCGAGGTACGCCTCGCAGTAGTAGGCGAAGATCGACAAGAGAAGGATGGAGTTGGGATGAAGATGCAGCGCCTGCAGCCCGTAGTGGCCCAGGACCTCGTAGAAGAAGTCAGAGAAGGGAGAACCAACCCTGCGACGATGCTGCTCGTGAAGAAGGGGAAGAAGGTGCTCCCCTTGGGGTCCGGCACGTCGGAGGCGACCCGGAGCTCCGTCTTCCCCCTCTAGTTGCTTTCCCCTGCTGCTAGCAAGCGCGTGGCAGCGAGGGTTTTCTACAAGACGTTGGGCGCATCAAGAGCAGGCTCGTACCAGGCCGGCGACGAGGTAGGCTTGACCTTCCGGGGTGCCATTGCTCGCTGATGCGGAAGGGGAAGAGAGCAGATCTGGAGATTTCGGAGGCAGAGAGCAAGAAAGGGGATCTGAAGCAAGGCGAAAGGAAACAATGAAGGCAAGCGCTGTCTACGCCAGCCTTTTGGCAGTCGGGCAGTTGCCGAGGCAGTGTGGGGAAGTGAACACACCCACGTCCCTTTAACCGCCACGCGTCAACCAAGGCCGCAGGCTATTGGCGTCCGCGGCGCTCCACACTTGCCCTTTGGCTTCGCCTCGAAGCCAAGCCCGAGCGCGCCCTGGGCCCCGGGGCTACTGTCGGCGTCCTTGGAATGGGGGTCCCCAGACTTGCCTGCCTGCGGCCCACGGCGTGGCGCTGCTGGCGGGCCCGCATGGCCCATCTTCACCAACAAGCTCTCAAGACCCTCGCGAGGCGGACGACACAAGACTTCCTCGGGAGCGGCCTTACCAGGCTGGCTCGCGAGGGATGGAGAGATCAAGGCAAGGAAAACCTCGCGAGGTTCTAGTGACGTGAGTGATGACGAACGAGACCAGGCGGGCGCAGTGTCCTTGTTTCCTCTTTGGTGCTCAGGAGGCAAGCGCAGGCGAGGAGTATCGAGGCGTCAAGCAAAGGTTTCCATATCGGTGCAATGAGACCAAGACCAGTAGGACGGTGTCGGGTGGTAGGTGCGACATATGCCAACGGGTGGCTTATCATTGTGGGAGCCAGTAAGACATCGCCGGTGTCTGGAAACGGGATAAGGCGAAGACATGCACGCCGGCGAATCTTACCCAGGTTCGGGGCTCTCCGTGGAGATAACACCCCTAGTCCTACTCTGCTGGGTCTCCGCATGATCACTAGATCAACACAAGTGGCTACAAGTGGCTCCTTGAGTTGTGTGGCTAGAGGAAGAAGAAGGGCAAGGCTAGATCTCCTCTTCTCTCTATGTGGTGTCTAAAACTCTAAGAGATCAACCCTTTGCATGGGTGCCCTGGGGGGTTTATATAGGCCTACCCCCAGGGGTACAATGGTAATCCGGCAGGACGCGGGTCCTAGCCGTCAGTGTCTGTATTCGCCGGCTTCTCCGCCGGCCGCTGGGGCCCGCTGACTGGTGGGTCCCGCCGGCTGCCGGCCTCTTGGCCGACAGGCTGGCCCCACCGCCTGGGGGTCTTGTCGGCGACTAGTTACTGTAGCCTCGCCACCGATGACGATGGCTTTGTCGAGGTAAGAATGGCTACAGTGCCGTCGCCTGGCAGGCTCTCAGTGTAGCCTCACCTCGTCTTGTCTCCTTAATGATGCACATACTTCGAGGGAGGGAGGTAGCCGGCTACGCCCCAGGCCGACTGGGGGAGGCTTGGCCGCCTTCGAGCATCTCTCTGCCTGAAGGGGCCCGTCGCCCGTGGGCCGTACTGGCAGCCTGTCGTGGGTGGCGCCATGGTCAACATGGCAACAGTGCCGCACCGGACGGGGGATGGCCGACCCGTACGGCGCACTGTGGCCACGCGTGCTCCGGGATTCGGGGGTGGCTGGCTGTACTTTAGCCACGCCCCGTCTCATCACCGTTATGTGGGTGCAACCCTTGAGGGTGCAGTCTTGGCCGGCTTCTGGGAGTCGGTCTTCTTGTGGCCGGTTTCTGGGAGTCGGTCCCCTTGGGGCCAGCTTCCTGGAGTCGGCCATCTTGTGGTTCTCTTCGGGAAGGTTTTTAGGGCCGGGTCGCCTTCCAGTAGTCGTCTTGTGGGATAGCCGGCCAGGGGAAGGCGGCCCTGTGCTTTGGATGCTTGAAGGCTCGATCGGCCTGATAATTTTTTGAAGAGCCAGGGGGAGTCGGTTAGGCTACCCGTGGCCATTTACTCCGACAGTAGTCCCCGAAGCTGGTTGGGCTTCGAGGCTGAAAGGAGGACGAGAAGCTCAATCAGCTTCCAATCTTGAAGAGCCAGCAGCTAGGAGCCGGCTTTGATCAGGTGCGCCGACTTGGCGAGGTTTTGAAGTCTGAAGGCGGGAGCCAGCTGGTGTGCATGCGGGGTTGCGGGCCGGCCTCTTGCTGCCCGCGTGCCACATGGCACCCTTTGGCTGGAGGGGCCTGCCAGCCCACGCGCGTGATGGGACGCCGCTGCAGGCTGGGGCCCGCCACTTCCACGCCTAGGCCTAGGTGTGGATCTTCTGTGGCCCAAAGCGGGCCGCTCACCTTCCAACGGCAGTTTCCGCACGCCGTTAGGGCGCCATAATCGCGGGACGTGGGGGAGTGGGCGCAGTTAATCCCACGTCCCCCCCACGCCACGCCTCCTTGGCTTCGCTGCACGAGGCTATAAATAGGGGGAGGAGGGGGAGCGGCAGACGCTCGCACGCTCACCCTCGCTCCGCCATCTTCTTCTTCTTTCTCTCCATCGCAGCAGCCCCTCGCCGCCGCGCCGTCCCTCTAGTTTTCGCACTACCCCGCAGCTTCGCCGCCGCGGGGCTGTGGTTTCGCCGTCGCCGCGCCCTTTCTCATCAGCTTCTTGTCGTCATGTTGCACGGCGGAGACTGGGATGGCTCCAACGTCCACGCGGACCACATCGACTTCCTCCGCAAGACGCGGCGGTTGCCCGGCGAGGACCGTGTTGGGTATCGTAGCATAATTTAAAATTTTCCTACGCTCACCAAGATGCATCTATGGAGTCTACTAGCAACGAGGGGAAAGGAGTGGATCTACATACCCTTGTAGATCGCGAGCGGAAGCGTTCCAATGAACGGGGTTGATGGAGTCGTACTCGCCGTGATCCAAATCACCGATGACCGAGTGCCGAACGGACGGCACCTCCGCGTTCAACACACGTACGGAGCAGCGACGTCTCCTCCTTCTTGATCCAGCAAGGGCGAAGGAGAGGTTGATGGAGTTCCAGCAGCATGACGGCGTGGTGGTGGAAGTAGCGGGGTCTCGGCAGGGCTTCGCCAAGCTTCTGCGAGAGGGAGAGGTGTTGCAGGGGGAGAGGGAAGCGCCAGGGGCTGTCATGTTGCTGCCCTCCCTCCCCCCACTATATATAGGCCCCCTGGGAGGGGGGCGCCGGCCCTGGATCCCATCTACAAGGGGGGCGGCGACCAGGGGGGAAACTTGCCCCCCAAGTCAGGTGGGGCGCCCCCCACCCCTAGGGTTTCCAACCCTAGGCGCAGGGGGGGCCCATGGGGGGCGCCCCAGCCCACTAGGGGCTGGTTCCCTTCCCACTTCAGCCCATGGGGCCCTCCGGGATAGGTGGCCCCACCCGGTGGACCCCCAGGACCCTTCCGGTGGTCCCGGTACAATACCGGTGACCCCCGAAACTTTCCCGGTGGCCGAAACTTGACTTCCTATATATAATTCTTCACCTCCGGACCATTCCGGAACTCCTCGTGACGTCCGGGATCTCATCCGGTACTCCGAACAACTTTCGGGTTTCCGCATACTAATATCTCTACAACCCTAGCGTCACCGAACCTTAAGTGTGTAGACCCTACGGGTTCGGGAGACATGCAGACATGACCGAGACGCCTCTCCGGTCAATAATCAACAGCGGGATCTGGATACCCATGTTGGCTCCCACATGTTCCACGATGATCTCATCGGATGAACCACGATGTCGAGGATTCAATCAATCCCGTATACAATTCCCTTTGTCAATCGGTACGTTACTTGCCCGAGATTCGATCGTCGGTATCCCAATACCTTGTTCAATCTCGTTACCGGCAAGTCACTTTACTCGTACCATAATGCATGATCCCGTGGCTAACTCCTTAGTCACATTGAGCTCATTATGATGATGCATTACCGAGTGGGCCCAGAGATACCTCTCCGTCATACAGAGTGACAAATCCCAGTCTCGATCCGTGCCAACCCAACAGACACTTTTGGAGATACCTGTAGTGAACCTTTATAGTCACCCAGTTACGTTGTGACGTTTGGTACACCCAAAGCACTCCTACGGTATCCGGGAGTTGCACGATCTCATGGTCTAAGGAAATGATACTTGACATTGGAAAAGCTCTAGCAAACGAACTACACGATCTTTTATGCTATGCTTAGGATTGGGTCTTGTCCATCACATCATTCTCCTAATGATGTGATCCCGTTATCAACGACATCCAATGTCCATGGTCAGGAAACCGTAACCATCTATTGATCAACGAGCTAGTCAAGTAGAGGCTTACTAGGGACATGGTGTTGTCTATGTATCCACACATGTATCTGAGTTTCCTATCAATACAATTCTAGCATGGACAATAAACGATTATCATGAACAAGGAAATATAATAATAACCAATTTATTATTGCCTCTAGGGCATATTTCCAACAGTCTCCCACTTGCACTAGAGTCAATAATCTAGTTCACATCACCATGTGATTAACACTCACAGGTCACATCACCATGTGACCAACATCCAAAGAGTTCACTAGAGTCAACAATCTAGTTCACATCATTATGTGATTAACACTCAATGAGTTCTGGTTTGATCATGTCATGCTTGTGAGAGAGGTTATTAGTCAACGGGTCTGAACCTTTCAGATCCGTGTGTGCTTTACGAATATCTATGTCATCTTGTGGATGCTACCACGCGCTACTTGGAGCCATTTCAAATAACTGCTCTACTATACGAATCCGGTTTACTACTCAGAGTCATCCGGATTAGTGTCAAAGTTCGCATCGACGTAACCCTTTACGACGAACTCCTTTTCACCTCCATAATCGAGAAAAATTCCTTAATCCACTAGGTACTAAGGATAAGTTCGACCGCTGTCATGAGATCCTTTCCGGATCACCATTGTACCCCCTTGACCAACTCATGGCAAGGCACACTACATGTGCGGTACACAGCATAGCATACTATAGAGCCTACGTCTAAAGCATAGGGGACGACCTTCGTCCTTTCTCTATCTTCTGTTGTGGTCAGGTCTTGAGTCTCACTCAATACTCACACCTTGTAACACAGCCAAGAACTCCTTCTTTGCTGATCTATTTTGAACTCTTTCAAAATCATGTCAAGGTGTGCTGACTTTTGAAAGTATCATCAGGCGTCTTGATCTATCTCTATGGATCTTGATGCCCAATATGTAAGCAGCTTTATCCAGGTCTTCCTTTGAAAAACTCCTTTCAAACAACCCTTTATGCTTTCCAGAAATTTTACATCATTTCGGATCAACAATATGTCATTCACATATACTTATCAGAAATGTTGTAGCGCTCCCACTCACTTTATTGTAAATACAAGTTTCTAACAAACTTTGTATAAACCCAAAAACTTTGATCACCCCATCAAAGCGTATATTCTGACTCCGAGATGCTTGCTCTGATCCATGGAAGGATCGCTGGAGCTAGCATACCTTTTAGCATCCTTAGGATCGACAAAACCTTTCTGATTGTATCACATACAACCTTTCCTTACGAAAACTGGTAAGGAAACTTGTTTTGACATCCATCTGCCAGATTTCATAAATGTAGCTAATGCTAACATGATTCCGACGGACCTAAGCATCGCTACGGATGAGAAAAACTCATCGTAGTCAACTCCTTGAACTTGTGAAAATACTCTTTGCCACAAGTCGAGCTTCATAGACGGTAACTTTACCGTCCATGTCCGTCTTCTTCTTAAAGATCCATTTATCTCAATGGCTTGCCGATCATCGGGCAAGTTCACCAAAGTCCATGATTTGTTCTGATACATGGATTCTATCTCGGATTTCATGGCCTCGAGCCATTCTTCGGAATATGGGCCCACCATCGCTTCTCCATAGCTCGTAGGTTCATTGTTGTCTAGCAACATGACTTCCAAGACAGGATCACGCATTACTCTGAAGTAGTGCGCATCCTCGTCGTCCTACGAGGTTTGGTAGTGACTTGATCCGAAGTTTAATGATCACTATCATAAGCTTCCACTTCAATTGGTGTAGGTGCCACAGGAACAACTTCCTGTGCCCTGCTACATACTAGTTGAAGCGACGGTTCAATAACCTTATCAAGTCTCCACCATCCTCCCACTCAATTCCTTCGAGAGAAACTTTTCCTCGAGAAAGGACCTGTCTCTAGAAGCAATTACTTTTGCTTCCAGATCTGAAATAGGAGGTATACCCAACTGTTTTGGGTATTCTATGAAGATGCATTTGTCCGCTTTGGGTTCGAGCTTATCAGCCTGAAACTTTTTCACATAAGCTTCACAGCCCCAAACTTTTAAGAAATGACAACTTAGGTTTCTCTAAACGGTGTCGTCTCAACGGAATTGCGTGGTGCCCCTTTTAAAGTGAATGCGGTTGTCTCTAATGCCTAACCCATAAACGATAGTGGTAATTTGATAAGAAACATCATGGTATGCACCATATCCAATAGGGTGCAGTTATGATGTTCGGACACACCATCACACTATGGTGTTCCAGGCGGTATTAATTGTGAAACACTTTCCACAATGTCTCAATTGTGTGCCAAACTCGTATCTCAAATACTCATCTCTATGATCATATCACAGACATTTTATCCTCTTGTCACGACGATCTTCAACTTCACTCTGAAATTACTTGAACCTTTCAATAATTCAGACTAGTGTTTCATCAAGTAAATACACTCAGCATCTACTCAAATCATCTGTGAAGTAAGAACATAACGATATCCACTGCATGCCTCAGCACTCATTGGACTGCGTACATCAAAATATATTACTTCCAATAAGTTGCTCTCTTGTTCCATCTTACTGAAAACGAGGACTTTCAGTCATCTTGCCCATGTGGTATGATTTGCATGTCTCAAGTGATTCAAAATCAAGTGATTATAAACGATCCATTCGCATGGAGTTTCTTCATGCATATATACCAATAGACATGGTTCGAATGTCTCAATCTTTTCAAAAACGAGTCAGTCCAAAGATCCATCTACATGGAGCTTCTTCATGCGTTCTATACCAATATGACTCAAATGGCAGTGCCACAAGTATGTGGAACTATCATTACTATTTTTATATCTTTTGGCACGAACATGTGTATCACTACGATCGAGATTCATTTTAGGTGCATGACCATTGAAGGTATTATTCAAATAAATAGAGTAACCATTATTCTCCTTAAATGAATAACCGTATTGCGATAAACATAATCCAATCATGCTCAACGCAAACACCAAATCTCGATGGTAGAGGGAGCATGCGATGCTTGATCACATCAACTTTGGAAACACTTCCAACACATATCGTCATCTCACCTTTAGCTAGTCTCCGTTTATTCCGCAGCTTTTATTTCGAGTTACTAACACTTAGCAACCGAACCGGTATCTAATACCCTGGTGCTGCTAGGAGTACTAGTAAAGTACACATTCATTTAATGTATATCCAATATACTTCTGTCGACCTTGCCTGCCTTCTCATCTACCAAGTATCTAGGGTAGTTCTGCTTCAGTGACCATTCCCCTCATTACAGGAGCACTTAGTCTCGGGTTTGGGTTTAACTTTGGGATTCTTCGCTAGAGCAGCAAATGATTTGCTGTTTCATGAAGTATCCCTTCTTCCCCTTGCCCTTCTAGAAACCAGTGGTTTTACTAACCATCAACAATTGATGCTCCTTCTTGATTTCTACTTTCGCGGTGTCAAACATCGCGAGTTGCTCAAGGATCATCATATCTATCCCTGATATGTTATAGTTCATCACGAAGCTCTAATAGCTTGGTGGCAGTGACTATGGAGAACCATCACTATCTCATCTGGAAGATTAACTCCCACTCGATTCAAGCGATTGTGGTACTCAGACAATCTGAGCACATGCTCAACGATTGAGATTTTCTCCCTCAGTTTGCAGGCTTAAGAAACTTGTCAGAGGTCTCATACCTCTTGACGTGGGCACTAGTCCGAAATCTCAATTTCAGTCTTCGAAACATCTCATATGTTCTGCGACGTTTCAAAAACCGTCTTTGGTGCCACAATTCTAAACCGTTAGCATTAAGCACTAAACTATCACGTAGTCATCAAAACGTGTATGTCAGATGTTTCGCAACATCTACAGACGACGCTGAGGTTCAGCACACCGAGCGGTGCATTAAGGACATAAGCCTTCTGTGCAGCAATGAGGACAATCCTCAGTTTACGGACCCAGTCCGCATAATTGCTACTACCAACTTTCAACTAAATTTTCTCTAGGAACATATCTTAACCAGTAGAACTAAAGCGCAAGCTATGACATAATTTGCAAAGACCTTTTGACTATGTTCATGATAATTAAGTTCATCTGATTAATGAACTCCCACTCAGATAGACATCCCTCTAGTCATCTAAGTGATACATGATCCGAGTCAAACTAGGCCGTGTCCGATCATCACGAGAGACGGACTAGTCATCATCGGTGAACATCTCCATGTTGATCGTATCTACAATACGACTCATGTTCGACCTTTCGATCTCTTGTGTTCCGAGGCCATGTCTGTACATGCTAGGCTCGTCAAGTCAACCTAAGTGTTTCGCATGTGTTCCGAGGCCATGTCTGTACATGCTAGGCTCGTCAACACCCGTTGTATTCGAACTTTAGAATCTATCACACCCGATCATCACGTGGTGCTTCGAAACAACGAACCTTCGCAACGGTGCACAGTTAGGGGGAACACGTCTCTTGAAATTTTAGTGAGGGATCATCTTATTTATGCTACCGTCGTTCTAAGCAAATAAGATGTAAACATGATAAACATCACATGCAAATCATAAAGTGACGTGATATGGCCAATATCATCTTGCGCCTTTGATCTCCATCTTTGAGGCGCGGCATGATCACCTTCGTCACCGGCATGACACCATGATCTCCATCATTGTGTCTTCATGAAGTTGTCTCGCCAACTATAACTTCTACTACTATGGCTAACGGTTAGCAATAAAGTAAAGTAATTACATGGCGTTTTCATTGACACGCAGGTCATACAACAAATTAAGACAACTCCTATGGCTCCTGCCGGTTGTCATTCTCATCGACATGCAAGTCGTGATTCCTATTACAAGAACATGATCAATCGCATACATCACATATATCATTCATCACATCCTTTTTGGCCATATCACATCACATAGCATACCCTGCAAAAACAAGTTAGACGTCCTCTAATTGTTGTTGCATGTTTTACGTGGCTGCTATGGGTTTCTAGCAAGAACGTTTCTTACCTACGCAAAAGCCACAACGTGATATGCCGATTTCTATTTACCCTTCATAAGGACCCTTTTCATCGAATCCGATCCGACTAAAGTGGGAGAGACAGACACCCGCTAGCCACCTTATGCAACTAGTGCATGTCAGTCGGTGGAACCTGTCTCACGTAAGAGTACATGTAAGGTCGGTCCGGGCCGCTTCATCCCACGATGCCGCCGAATCAAGATAAGACTAGTAACGGCAAGAAGAATTGGCAACATCAACGCCCACAACTGCTTTGTGTTCTACTCGTGCATAGTAACTACGCATAGGCCTGGCTCATGATGCCACTGTTGGGTATCGTAGCATAATTTAAAATTTTCCTACGCTCACCAAGATGCATCTATGGAGTCTACTAGCAACGAGGGGAAAGGAGTGGATCTACATACCCTTGTAGATCGCGAGCGGAAGCGTTCCAATGAACGGGGTTGATGGAGTCGTACTCGCCGTGATCCAAATCACCGATGACCGAGTGCCGAACGGACGGCACCTCCGCGTTCAACACACGTACGGAGCAGCGACGTCTCCTCCTTCTTGATCCAGCAAGGGCGAAGGAGAGGTTGATGGAGATCCAGCAGCACGACGGCGTGGTGGTGGAAGTAGCGGGGTCTCGGCAGGGCTTCGCCAAGCTTCTGCGAGAGGGAGAGGTGTTGCAGGGGGAGAGGGAAGCGCCAGGGGCTGTCATGTTGCTGCCCTCCCTCCCCCCACTATATATAGGCCCCCTGGGAGTGGGGGCGCCAGCCCTGGATCCCATCTACAAGGGGGGCGGCGACCAGGGGGGAAACTTGCCCCCCAAGTCAGGTGGGGCGCCCCCCACCCCTAGGGTTTCCAACCCTAGGCGCAGGGGGGCCCATGGGGGGCGCCCCATCCCACTAGGAGCTGGTTCCCTTCCCACTTCAGCCCATGGGGCCCTCCGGGATAGGTGGCCCCACCCGGTGGACCCCCAGGACCCTTCCGGTGGTCCCGGTACAATACCGGTGACCCCCGAAACTTTCCCGGTGGCCGAAACTTGACTTCCTATATATAATTCTTCACCTCCGGACCATTCCGGAACTCCTCGTGACGTCCGGGATCTCATCCGGTACTCCGAACAACTTTCGGGTTTCCGCATACTAATATCTCTACAACCCTAGCGTCACCGAACCTTAAGTGTGTAGACCCTACGGGTTCGGGAGACATGCAGACATGACCGAGACGCCTCTCCGGTCAATAACCAACAGCGGGATCT
This sequence comes from Aegilops tauschii subsp. strangulata, assembly GCF_002575655.3. Classification (NCBI taxonomy): domain Eukaryota; kingdom Viridiplantae; phylum Streptophyta; class Magnoliopsida; order Poales; family Poaceae; genus Aegilops; species Aegilops tauschii. Next base: position 163,090,491 of record NC_053039.3, on the reverse strand, counting down.
GGATACCCATGTTGGCTCCCACATGTTCCACGATGATCTCATCGGATGAACCACGATGTCGAGGATTCAATCAATCCCGTATACAATTCCCTTTGTCAATCGGTACGTTACTTGCCCGAGATTCGATCGTCGGTATCCCAATACCTTGTTCAATCTCGTTACCGGCAAGTCACTTTACTCGTACCGTAATGCATGATCCCGTGGCTAACTCCTTAGTCACATTGAGCTCATTATGATGATGCATTACCGAGTGGGCCCAGAGATACCTCTCCGTCATACGGAGTGACAAATCCCAGTCTCGATCCGTGCCAACCCAACAGACACTTTCGGAGATACCCGTAGTGAACCTTTATAGTCACCCAGTTACGTTGTGACGTTTGGTACACCCAAAGCACTCCTACTGTATCCGGGAGTTGCACGATCTCATGGTCTAAGGAAATGATACTTGACATTGGAAAAGCTCTAGCAAACGAACTACACGATCTTTTATGCTATGCTTAGGATTGGGTCTTGTCCATCACATCATTCTCCTAATGATGTGATCCCGTTATCAACGACATCCAATGTCCATGGTCAGGAAACCGTAACCATCTATTGATCAACGAGCTAGTCAAGTAGAGGCTTACTAGGGACATGGTGTTGTCTATGTATCCACACATGTATCTGAGTTTCCTATCAATACAATTCTAGCATGGACAATAAACGATTATCATGAACAAGGAAATATAATAATAACCAATTTATTATTGCCTCTAGGGCATATTTCCAACAGACCGGGTGCGGGTCCGTCTTGCGCCGAAGAAGGAGATCTCGCCGGCGCCGGAGGAAGGCAAGCAGGTATTCTTCTGCTCACACTTCCTGCGCGGCCTTGGCCTGCCTGCGAGCGCCTTCTTCCGCTCCTTCCTCGAATTCTACCAGCTCCAGCCGCACCACCTCACTCCAAACACGGTTGTGCTGCTGTCTGCCTTCGTCACTTTGTGCGAGGGCTTCCTTGGCGTCCTTCCCACCCTCGAGCTCTGGGGGGAATTCTTCCAGTCTAAGCTCGGCACCCGCATGCAGGGCGTGCCGGCTCAGAGCGGTGCCTTCATCGTGGTGCGGAGGCCGGTAGCCGACAACCCCTTTCCTGCCATCACGCTGATCTAGTCGGTGAAGCTCTGGCAGAAATCCTACTTCTACGTGACGAACGTCGCCCCACAAGGCGACTTCGTCAACTTGCCGGCTTACGTAGCTGGCCCGCCGGCCGGGAGGCGGCCCCAGTGGTCCTATCGGGCCAGAACGCTGTCGCCGGCTGGAGCCGCCGCCGTCGCGCGACTCCGGGTAATGGTCCAGTCGGAGGGCCTGACCGGGTCCGACCTGCTGGCCGCCTTCGTGGTGCGCCGGGTTCTCCCGCTCCAAGGCCGCCCTCATATGATCTGTCAAATGAGCGGCCAACTCGATCCGAGTTGGATGTGCACCAAGGAGATGCCTCATGACGAGGTAGCTCTCATGGTGAACTACCTCGCGAACTGCAAGCTCACCGAGGAGTGGCAGTTTGGCAGGGAGCCATACTCCTGTGCCAATCCCCCGCAAATGGTAAGCTTTCTTTATCTTCTCTTCTTTAGTTTTGTCACCAAGTTTTTCTGGGCCGACTCTGACCAGTCGGTTTGTCTTGACAGAGCCCCCTCCTTCGACCGGCTGCCGGGGAAGCGGGGGTGGAGCGCCAATACCTCCTCGACCGGGCGACGCACGACTTGGACGACCCCGACTTGGGGGCGGCCTGTGACGCCCCAAGACCGACGCTTCAGAAGACTTCCATATTTTCGTGGTCTCCGTGTGTTTCTTTTGTGCTTGCTCTTCTATTTTTGCATTGCATCATGTCATCATGCCATCATGTCATTAATCTTTGCATCTCAACTCAACTAATAAATTGCATAGATGGTTGATTTATATAAATCGAGGGAAAGGTGACTTCTCTTTATAACATATCCTCCCAATATTAGGGAGCTATATTAAATATTTCTTTAATTTGGAAATCACCATAACACACTTGTAAATTATCCCAATGCCTTTGTTATCTTAATTCTTGGTCTCCAACCTTGCCATATATTCTTTCATCATATTCCGGAGCTCCACCAAAAATCCGAACATTTTTGGACCTTCCCAACCCTCACTTCCTATTCAAATCATTTGAATTTAAATCAAATGAGTTTGAATTTAAATCTTTCAATCATGGCCTTTTCTATTTTCTCGGAACAAGCACATTTTTGTGAGTCCGGGAAAATTATCCACGTGTCCAAACTTCTTCCCCTAACCTCTCTTTCTTTTCTTTCTTATCTCTCTTTTGTTTTTATTTTCTTTAGAGTGAGAGAGAAAAGAGAGCCCAGGAGCCAGGCCAGCCTGCTTCCCCACAGTCCATTTGGCCCAAGGCCTAGCCGCACCTATAACCCTAACCCTGGTCCGAACCCCTTCTCTCCTCAATCCCAATCTCCTTCCCCTGCCCGCGCCGTCAGAGAGGAGTGAGAGCCTCTCGCTAGATCCCGCACGCAGGAGCCCCGCGCCCGATCCCCATCATCACCAGCGCGCCCCGTCGCCCAGTCGCCGGACCTCGCCTGGACCCGTCAAGCCCCGCCACTGGCCTGTTGCCCTGCATCTCCACCGACGTTGTCCATCCCCGCCGCCTGGGTATGTCCCTGCCTCATCCTCCGGCTGGGGTGCTCCAAGATCACGCCCCACGCCTTGCCTCCCATGGCGCCCAAAGCCATGCCCCGTCGCCCCTCCGGCCGGCGTGTCCCGACCGCCTTGCACCCGCGAGCACCACCACCTCCAGCGCGCCTCGAGCCTCCTCCTGTGCGCCTCCACCCTGGATCCAGCCTCGACGACCCATCCCCGACCTCCTCCTCGCCCGCCTCCTCGTCTACCCGGCGCCACCGCCTCATCAGCTCCGTTGACAGGGGAGGAGCCCCTCGATCCGTCCCCTTCGGCCCCGACTCCGGCGAGCGCCGCCCCGTCGACTCTCCTCCACGCGACGCCTCCCCTCTGCTTCCTCGTCCACCGTTGTTCCCGTCACTCCACCGCGACTTGGGCAAGCTGTCGACCTCACCGCCTTCCTGCACGCGCGTGCCCGCTGCTGGTCTCGTGCCCGGGCCCCTCCTCCTCACGGCCATGGTGTCCGTCGTGGGTGTACAGTGCCGACACGTTGCTGCTGCTTCGCCGCCCGCCTCACTTCGTTGACCACCAAGACCCGAGGCCTTTGGTGTTGTTTCATTTGGATGCGTCAAGTTCCTCTACTACCTGTGTACGACTACGTGGATTCGCCAAGTACACCACCGGCAAGACCACACGGATGCTCGGCCGAGTATTGTACGAAATGCCAAGTACCACGACGACCATTGACATGTACCTCTACACCACATCGAAACCCCGAGTTCCTCGCCGTCGACCCCAAGTTACTCGGATTTGTCAAGCTCCTATCCGAAACGAGCGTGTACCACTACTTCCACTACCGTCGCGAGAACGATTACTTGCACTACCATCAAACCCGATCTGCTCTGAAATGCACGCTTCAAAGGTATAACCCCGAGACGACGCCCGTGGACCGAATGCATGTGTTGTATGAGATGCACCCTATGTTTGGACCGTGTCTGAATTGTTCCTTGCACGTTTGCCGTAAGCCATGCCACCGACATGTGGGACACCCGGTATCCGGGATCACTCCCCGTCACTCTTGCACGTTTCGCGCACCCACACTTGTTCCTTTGCACCAGCATCTCAATCGAGTTGCCGGAACCGGGATGTTGCCGTGGCACCATTTCCGTTTCACCGCCGTGGCACCCTTTTCCTTCCGCCATGGCGACAAATGCCTCGTATCATGCTCATGTCAACATTTTCATTAAATTGCTTAAAACTTGCATATGTCATCCATCATGTTAACAACATTTAAAATGTTTAAAATTGTGGTTTGCTTTAAATTGCTAAATGACATATGGGGATTTTCTGGAATTGTTATTTTTTATTTCCGGCCTCATTTAAACTTGACTAAATAGATAGTTTTATTATGCTTCACCTCTTGCCATGCTTAACCATAGTTAATTTTGTTGGGTACATAAACGGGAGAGAACTAAATAATTGATGTTGTGTTTTGTCAATATGCAACTCGCTGCATATTGAGCTCCACTTAATTTGTAGTATTGTTTGTGCACCTTGCCATGCCATGCCTCTTTATATGGACATGCATCATACTTGTTTGTGCATCATGCCATGTGTATGTGATGGATGTTTACCATGTTGTTTGCTTCTTTCCAGTTTGCTTCTCTCGTTAGTTTCGGTTTCATTCCGGAGTTGTGAGGATTCGTTCGACTACGTCCGATTGTCTTCTTCATGGACTCGTTCTTCTTCCTTGCGGGATCTCAGGCAAGATGACCATACCCTCGAAATCACTTCTATCTTTGCTTGCTAGTTGTTCGCTCTATTGCTATGCCGCGCTACCTACCACTTGCTATATCATGCCTCCCATATTGCCATGTCAAGCCTCTAACCATCCTTTCCTAGCAAACCGTTGTTTGGCTAAGTTACCGCTTTTGCTCAGCCCTTCTTATAGCGTTGCTAGTTGCAGGTGAAGATAAAGTTTGTTCCATGTTGGAACATGGATATGTTGGGATATCACAATATTTCCTATTTTAATTAATGCATCTATATACTGGGTAAAGGGTGGAAGACTCGGCCCTATGCCTGGTGTTTTGTTCCACTCTTGCTGCCCTAGTTTCTGTCATACCGGTGTTATGTTCCTTGATTTTGCGTTCCTTACGCGGTTGGGTGTTATGGGAACCCCTTGACAGTTCGCTTTGAATAAAACTCCTCCAGCAAGGCCCAACCTTGGTTTTAACATTTGCCACCTAAGCCTTTTTCCCTTGGGAGTCGCGCTCCCGAGGGTCATCTTTATTTTACCCCCCGGGCCAGTGCTCCTTTGAGTGTTGGTCCAAACTAGAGCACCGTGCGGGACCGTCCCTTGGCAACTTGGGTTACGTTGGTACCTGTACGCTTCGCTCATCCGGTGTGCCCTGAGAACGAGATATGTGCAGCTCCTATCGGGATTTGTCGGCACAGTCGGGTGGTCTTGATGGTCTTGTTTTACCATTGTCGAAACGTCTTGTAATCGGGATTCCGAGCCTGATCGGGTCTTCCCGGGAGAAGGAATATCCTTCGTTGACCGTGAGAGCTTGTGATGGGCTAAGTTGGGACACCCCTGCAGGGTATAAACTTTCGAGAGCCGTGCCCGCGGTTATGTGGCAGATGGGAATTTGTTAATATCCGGTTGTAGAGAACTTGACACTTGACTTAATTAAAATACATCAACCGCGTGTGTAGCCGTGATGGTCTCTTTTCGGCGGAGTCTGGGAAGTGAAGACGGTCTTGTGTTATGCTTGTGCGTAAGTAGTTTCAGGATCACTTCTTGATCACTTCTAGCTTACGACCGTTTGTGTTGCTTCGCTTCTCGCTTTCATTTGCGTATGTTAGTCACCATATATGCTCAGTGCTTGCTGCAGCTCGACCTCATTACCTTATCCTACCCATAAGCTTAAATAGTCTTGATCTCGCGGGTTGTGAGATTGCTGAGTCCTCGTGACTCACAGATACTACCAAAACAGTTGCAGGTGCCGGTGATACCAGCACAGGTGACGCAACCGAACTCAAGTGGGTTTTCGACGAGGTCCTTGGTCGTTACTATGTTTCGTTCCCAGATGATCAGTGGTCGAGCCCAGTTGGGACGATCGGGGATCTAGCATTTGTGGTTGTCTTCCTTTATTTTGGTTCCGTTGTCGGACCTTGTGTGTACTCTGAATGATGTATGTTTACTTTATGTATTGTGTGAAGTGGCGATTCTAAGCCAACTCTTTATCTCATTCTTGTTCATTACATGGGATTGTGTGAAGATGACCCTTCTTGCGACAAAATCACCATGCGGTTATGCCTCCAAGTCGTGCCTCGGCACGTGGGAGATATAGCCGCATCGTGGGCGTTACACGGCCGCCATGGACGACAGCACCGAGGGGGGGAGGCGGCGAAGCAGGCGGCTCCGGGCTTGGGGCCAGCTTCGACGACTGGCCGGATGATGACGAGGCAGAAATCGTCCCGCGCCGCCAGCCGGCGTCCGGCCATGGCGCGGGTTCATCCGCCGCGCCGGCTGTCCGAGGTAGCGCGCAGAAGCGCCGGGCCGTGCCGGGCTTGTTCGGCAGTCGGCCGAAGAAGCCCAAGAGCACGGCGGCGGCAACCAAGCGGGACGAGGCGACCGTGAAGGCTGCCTGCTTCCGCAAGGTGGTGAAGCAGCCATAAATGGTTTTAGTGTTAGTGTCAATTCTTCTCACGTATTCCTTCTTTTTTGTCAATATTCTTCTTCTAAGTCCTTGTCTTGATTCATCAATCAGGGCTCCGCTCTCTCTTGAGCGGACCGCTGCCGCCTCCGTGGTTGGATCGGCGGGAGGATCCGCAAGTGCCCGCCGCGTGGACCCCCGCGCCGAGCTTCAAGCGGCGACAGAGAGGAACGCGCGGGAGGCGCGGGAGGAGCAGGAGGCGGAGGAGCTGAGGGCGGCCGCTGCCAAGGCGGCGGCAGGACATGGCGGAGCAGTCGGCGAAGGCACAAGCCGACGCAGCGGCCAAGGCTCAAGCGGAGGCTGCAGCCGCAGAGACAGCGGCGGGGGCCTTGCTTGTCGTCCCCCTGCGCGCCGTGGCACCCGAGATCCTGGAGCCCCCGCCGGAGGAAGCCGGTGGCGACCTGCCAGGTATGGAGAGGGAGGAGGACGACGTCGTCGTCCGGGAGAGGGAGGCGGCACCGCCATCGCCGACTGGGGCGGACCAAGGCAGCCGGCCTAACGCGCCGCCCGTGCAACCGGCTGGAGGCGAGCCGGCTGCGAGGACAGACCTGGTGGTCCGGTCGCCATCGCGCCAACGCGCAGGGAAGGCGACTTTGGCGCCGGACCCGCAGAAGGCCACGGGCTCCAGTTTGTCGGCCCAGGATCTGGAGACGGCCAGCGCCAGCTCGGGGTGGACGCCGGGTGGTGGGACGGCCGTGGTGAACGTGGCGGCGCAAGAAGTCCGGAACCGGCTTCAGTCCCAGGCCGCCGTGCTGAGGCAGTACAATCAAGAGTTCCTCGCGACACGGATGGCTATTCGGGTGAGTCTTCCCGCTTTTTTTCTTCTTGCTCTTGATTTCTTCCGTGGGGGCGCGTCAGCGCACCCACTGGGTGTAGTCCCCGAGTTTCGAGTCGGCTGTTGAGCAGGCGGCTTGGAACTTCTTAGTAGACTTCGATTGCTATCTTGTTCTTATTCGCTTCTCTGTCCTACTTGCAGGACTACCACAACCTCCGCGCGGCTGCATTCAACTCCCAGGCTCGGGAACTGACCCAGAAGACCGCTGATCTAACTGAGAGCCGGAGTAAGTGCTTCATCTTTTATCTGACGTGGGGGCGCGTCAGCGCACCCACTGGATGTAGTCCCCGAGATTCGGGCCGACTGCTGAGCAGTCGGGCCGGATCTTTCCTGGCGACTTCTTTCTTATTGCTTTTTTATTCTTTGCGATATCTGTAGAGGCCAATGCTAACCTGAGGGAGCAGTTGGGTGGGACCCAGACCGCCCTTCGCGCCAAGGAAGCCGAGTTCGACGCCTTGGCTCAGGAGCGTGACCGCTTGGTAAAGAAGCTGGCTGACCAGGAGGAGAGCCATAAGGCAGCCCTGAAGGCGGTGCAGGACAGCGAGGCCACCCTCAAAGCCGAGTACGAGACCAAGGCGGCGGGCTGGGCTGAGGCAAGGCAATCGCTGATCAACGGCTACGGCCAGATTGAAGACTTGGTTGATGGTAGGCCACCTTCTTCTTCGTTCCTTGCTTGCCGCTTGCCATTTGGTCCATTCTCTGACTTTGTGTTTTTCTCTTCCTTTCTTACTTGTGCAGAGTACTTCCCTGGTTACTCCACTGCCGCCAGCCAAGTCATCGAGGCCCACCGCGAGGCGCAAAGGCAGGCTGGTGCTGAGATCACGCCGAATGCTCATCGGTCGCTTGAGGAGCAGCTTCTGGCGATCCAAGCCCGCCTTCAGCCGGCTCACCGCATGCTCCGCCGTCTTCAGCGTGTTAGGGCGCAAGTGCTGGCCGCCCTCTGGCTTGACGAGGTGGTTCCCCGTACCCCCAGTCGGACTGCCGACTGGCTGGAGGTAGCGGTTGGCCGCTTCGAGGCCTGGAAGGCTTCTACAGCTTGGTCAGGCGCCAGGCGGGAGCTAGAGTTTGTCAAAGCTTGGTATCCTGAGCTGAGCTTGGACTAGCTGGCCACCTGGCGGCAGGAGGCCAACACGGAGCTGGAGGCGGTGCGGCCGGCTATCATCCAGCGCGCCTCGGCGATCGCCGACTACACCGACACCAGCGCCTTTGCTCCGGAGGTGGATGATGACGGCATTGCTCAGCCGGAGGAGTGGTTCGGGATGAACCCAACAGAAGGTGAGGACTCGGCAGAGGAGATCGACTCCAGCGACGAGGGCGAAGAGGAGAAGGGAGAGGATGGTAAAGACGTCGTGCGAGACGGTGGAGCAACCGGCCAGCCTCAACTTGATCGTGCCTCCAGCAACGAGGCACGTGCGAGCGCGCCGCCTGTAGCGGGCGATGATCAAGCCGAGACTCGCCAGCCGGCCACTCCTCCAGCCAATACTGACGTCTCCACCGACCTGCCCGGCTCGCCTGTTGCGCCTTTAGCCTGATCCACCACCTTCGCCTTCTGCTTTTAACTCTTTGAACAATATTTTGTTAAGTTTGCGCAGTTCCACCCACTGGGGGTGTATTCAAACTATGTTGATTGCCGGCCTGTTGAAGGCCGTTTGTGTAAATATAATCATGCATGTGCTTGGCTTCCGATTGTTCTTGCTTTTCATCCTTTTGGCTGTTTACTTTGCCGCCCTCCCTTGGTCGCCGCCTTCCCAGCCGGACAGTTGCTCTGCAGTCTGTGGCTGGAGAAGGGCTTGGCCGTCTGAGAGGGCAAGTACTCTAGCATTCTTGGATTATAGCAAGGTGAATGGGAAGCCGGCGAGCCGGCTGTTCTGACAGCCGGTTGGCGGGGTGGGAGGCCGGCTTGTGTTATATAAGTTCGTTAGTCCTTAGCCGTTTTTCGTGTGGGCATCCTTTCCTGCCTTTGACTCTTGCCAGTCGGACAGTCGGTTCTTCGAGCTGCGACTTTCAACAAGAGAGGGCTCGGGTGCCACCACACTACTTGTCTGACAGCAGGTAGAACTTTAATATAACTCAAGCCGGCAAGTCCCCGGGCCGACTGATCGAACCCGGTGCCGGACAGAAAATCAAATGTAATAATACATTCATAGGTATGACACTCGTCATACATAGATAAAAGAGGGTATTCCCCGAGTGCACCTCGGGGGGGCCCGTTGTCTTGTACTTAATACAAAAGGTAGCGTGGTACATACTGCTTTTAACTGTAAAATCTTCTGAGGAGATTGGCGTTCCATGGTCGTTCTGACTCCTTGCCGGAATCATCCCTCTTGCGTGCCTTCGGCTTCTGTGCGTCGATCAGGTAGTAGGAGTCGTTGCCTAGGGCCTTGCTGATGGCGAAGGGGCCTTCCCAAGGGGCCGAGAGCTTGTGCTGGCCGGCTATTCACTAGATCAGCCGGAGCACAAGATCGCCTTCTTGGAAGGATCTTGGCTTGACCTTCCAGTTGTGGTAACGGCGCAAACCCTGCTGGTAGATGGTGGACCGGCTGAGTGCTAACAGCCGGCCCTCTTCCAGCAGGTCAACGCCGTCTTCTCGCGCTTCCTTGGCCTCCGCCTCCGTGTACATGGTGACCCGAGGTGAGTCGAACTCAATGTCAGTTGGGATGACAGCCTCGACACCATATACAAGGAAGAAAGGAGTGAAGCCGGTTGACTTGTTCGGGGTAGTACGCAGACTCCAGAGGACAGCCGGCAGCTCATCGAGCCAGCAGCCGGCCGAACGCTCCAGTGGTACGACCAGTCGGGGCATGATGCCGGAGAGGATGAGGCCGTGTGCTCGCTCGACTTGGCCGTTTGACTACGGGTGGGCAACGGACGCTAAGTCCAGTCGGATGCCCTGTGTCGCGCAGAAACGTGCCAGTGCTCCTTTGGCAAAATTCGTGCCATTGTCGGTGATGATGCTGTGTGGTATGCCATACCGGGTGGTAATATCTGCGATGAATGTCACGGCAGTCGGCCCGTTCAGCTTCTTGATTGGCTTCGCTTCAATCCACTTGGTGAATTTGTCCAGGGCGACAAGTAGATGTGTCATGCCGCCACGCGCCGTCTTGAATGGGCCCACCATGTCCAATCCCCAGACGGCAAAGGGCCAGGTGAGGGGATGGTCTTAAGTGCAGAAGCCAGCAGGTGTTGCTTGGAGCTGAAGACTTGGCACCCTTTGCAACATTTTACTAATTCCTTGGCGTCTTCCAAAGCAGTCGGTCAGAAGAACCCATGGCGGAAAGCTTTGGCGACAAGTGATCTTGAGGCCGCGTGGTGGCCGCATTCGCCTTGGTGGATGTCCTTGAGGATTGCTATGCCCTTCTCTGGCTCGACGCAGCGCTGGAAAACTCCAGTGACGCTGCGCTTAACGAGTTCTCTGTTTATTATTGTGTATGCTCCGGCTCGGCGTTGAACTTGTCTTGCCGAGATCTCGTCAGTCGGCATCTCTCTGTTTACCAGGAAGTTGAGGATGGGTTGGGCCCATGATGGAGCTGTGACTTCTTATATTGCCAATACGGCTACTACGACCAGGGTGGGTGGGTTGGGTGGTGAAGAGTTGGAGTCGGCCACCGCCTGTTGTGTCGTTGCAGTCCCCGGGCCGACTGTTGCAGTCCCCGGGCTGGGTTCTGAAGTCCCCGAGCCGGGTGCGACTACGGCAGTCCCCGGGCCGCCTGTCGAAGTCCCCGAGCCGCCTGCTGGGTTCCCCAAGTCGGATCCGACTGCATCAGGGGCAGGCGGTACGAAGATGGAGTCTGATTCTGGAGACGGCTTGACAGACGGTTTGAGGAGGCGTTGGAGAGAGACGCCGGTTGGTATAGCTTGTCGGGTGGAGCCGATTCGTGCCAGGGCATCTGCTTGCTCGTTGTCGGCCCGTGGCACGTTGAGGAACTCGCATCCTTCGAAGTATCCGCTGATTTGCTGAACAAGGAATCGGTAGCTCGCCATGTTTGTGTCCTTGGCATCCCAGTCGCCAGATGATTGTTGGACTACCAAATCCGAGTCGCCATAGCACAGGATCCGGCGGATGCCGAGCTCTTTGGCTATCCGGAGCCCGTGTATGAGCGCCTCGTACTCGGCCACATTGTTGGAGGCGGCAAAATGAATTTGCAATGTGTATCTGAGTTTGTCGCCCTTGGGAGAGGTGAGGACGATGTTGGCTCCCAAGCCGGTGCGCATCTTGGATCCATCGAAGTGCATCCGCCAATGAGTGGAGTCGGGAGCCGGCGGTAGGTACTGGGTCTCAGCCCAGTCGACAAGGAAGTCGGCCAATGCTTGGGACTTGATGGCGGTGCGAGGGTGGTAGAAGATCGTGTAGGGAGCCAGCGCAATGGCCCACTTAGCCACCCGGCCGGATGCATCCCGGCTGCCTATGATCTCGCCAAGCGGGGCAGTGCATACGACCATGATGGGATGCTCTTGAAAGTAGGGCTTCAGCTTCTTGGCGGCAAAGTATACTCCATAGCACATCTTCTGGTAGTGCGGGTAGTTTTGCTTCGAGGTGGACAGTACTTCGCTCAAATAATATACCGGCCTCTGGACTAACTGAGCCCGACTTTCTTTTGGGCGTTGGACCACAATAACTGTACTGACCACTCGGCTAGTCGCGGCAATGTAAAGGAGCATGGGCTCTTTCTCAGTCGGCGCCGCCAAGACAGGCGGCGTGGTCAGCATCTTCTTCAACTCATGAAAAGCTTGGTCTGCTTGGTCGTTCCACTCGAAGTGGGTGGACTTTTTCATGAGTCAGTACAGGGGGAGAGCCTTCTCTTCTAGCCGACTGATGAAGCGGTTCAGGGAGGAGAGGCACACGGTAAACTTCTAGACGTCTCGTAGCTTCGTAGGAATCTCCATTCTCTCTATGGCCTTGATCTTCACTGGGTTGCACTCGATGCCGCGTTCGGAGACCAAGAAGCCTAGAAGCTGGCCGGCTGGTACTCCGAACACGCATTTCTCAGGGTTGATCTTGATCTGAAACCGACGCAGGTTGTCAAATGTTTCCCTGAGGTCTTCCAGCAGGGTGCCGCGCTTCTCCGTCTTCACCACAATATCGTCTACATAGACGTGGGCATTTCTGCCGAGTTGCTTGAGGAGGCATTTCTGCATGCAACGCTGAATAGTGGCACCGGCGTTTCTCAAGCCGAATGTCATAGTCAGGTAGCAAAAAGCTCCAAATGGTGTGATGAAGGCGGTCTTCAGGCGGTCGGCTGGATCCAACTTTATCTGATGGTAGCCTGAGTAAGCATCCAAGAAACTCAACAGCTTGCATCCGGCTGTGGAGTCTATCACTTGGTCGATCCGAGGTAAGGCAAACAGATCTTTGGGGCAGGCTTTTGTTGAGGCTGGTTTAATCTATACACATGCGTCGTGTATTGTTTTTCTTCAATACTAGGACTGGGTTGGCAAGCCATTCTGGAAAGAACACCTCCATAATGAAGCCGGCTCCCAGAAGCCGGGCTATCTCTTCTCCCACAATCCTTCTCTTTTCCTCCGACAGTCGGCGGAGGGGTTGTTTGACTGGTTTTGCGTCTGCTCGGACATGTAGCTTGTGCTCGGCAAAATCCTTCGGAACACCTGGCATGTCCTTTGGGGACCATGCAAAGATGTCCCGATTCTCACGGAGGAAGTCGACGAGCTCGCCTTCCTATTTGCTGTCCAGGTTTGCACCAATGATAGCAAACCTCTCCGGGTTCTTCGGGTCCAGAGGTATCTTCTTTGTTTCCTTGGCTGACTGGAAGGAGCCTTGAGCATCATATTCCTTGGGGTCAGGGGACAGGGCCGGCTGCTTGCCGGCCATGGCCACGACTCGGTCCAGCATCTTCTTTTCTTCAGCAATCACGAGGGACTCGGCCAGCCGGCTGCTGGCTGCAGCACACTCGGAGGATTTCTTGTAGTCTCCGGCTATGGTGATGATCCCCTTCGAACTCGGCATCTTCATCTTGAGGTAGGCGTGGTGGGGCATAGCCATGAACTTGGCCAGGGTAGGTCGGCCAAGCAACGCGTGGTAAGGGCTCTCTAGATCCACCACTTCAAACCAGACTGCTTCTCGGCGGAAGCGATCCTTGTCTCCGAAGAGAACATCCATCTTGATCTTGCCGATTGGAGAGCAGGACAGGCCAGGTACGATGCCATGGAACACAGTCCGGCTTGGCATGAGTTGCTTCGTCTTGATGTTCAGCTTCTCCATGGTGTCACGGTACAGTATGTTGATGCTCTGGGTGATCGGCCCGGCTCCAGCTGATCGGCTTCTCGGACCAATGCATAAACTCTGGGTTGTGGGAGGCGACCGCGTTGACTTCTTAGTGTTGTCGGCGCCGACTGCACCTGTCTTCGGTTTGGCTTGTAAAGACGACGTAGGCGGCGTGCTCGTCTGGGAACTCGTCTTGAATGGCTCCGACTGCTGGTCGAGCAGCCGGCTGCTGAGGGCTGGAGGCGGCTGGCCAGCAGGTGGAGGCGGCACCAGCCCTTCGCCTTTGGAGATCCGCGTGAGCCAATGACACTTCCGAGTTGTGTGGTTGGACGGCTTCGTGCCGCTATGGAACTTGCAGGGGGCATCAAGAGTTTGCTCGTAGGAGAAAGCCGGCTGCCAAGCCGGCCTGCCGCCCTTCTGCTTCTTGGGCGCGGGTGTAACACCCCGGATGTAACTTTCCATATTTGTAACTCCAACCCTTGCCATTTTCGGTTATGTGTTATGATATTCTCCCCGTGGTCGGGTTTTGTTTTTCCTTTTGCATTTTGTTCAAGTCATGCATCTCATATCATGTCATCATGTGCATCTCATTTGCATACGTGTTCGTCTCATGCGTCCGAGCATTTTCCCCGTTGTCCGTTTTGCAATCCGGCACTCCCACACGCACCAGCGCACCCCTCTTGTTTCTTTTTGTGAGCGGGTGTTAAACGTTCTCGGAATGGACCGAGGTTTGTCAAGTGGCCTTGCTATACCACCGGTAGACCACCTGTCAAGTTTCGTTCCATTTGGAGGTCGTTTGATACTCCAACGGTTAACCGGGTAACCGCAAAGTCCTTTTGTGTGTTGCAGCAGAACCCCCTCCAAACAGCCCAAACCCCATCTAAGTCACTTTCATGCTCTAGGTCGTTCGATCACGATCGTGTGGGCGAAAACCGAACTCCATTTGGAGTCTCCTAGCTCCCTCTACCTATAAAAACACCCCCCTCCGAAATCTTCGCAGATCAAACCCTAGCAAAAATCACCCCGCCGCCACCGCACACGTCCGCCGCCGCCGGACGTCCCCGCCGCCGCGCACGCGCCAACCACAGCCTGCCACGTGGCCCAGCCACCGCGCCCCCGCCGCCGGCCCGCGAGGCCCGGGCGAGGCCCCCGCGGCCCGTACGCCGTCGCCCCGCGGCCCGGTCGCCGCCCCGCGCGCGCCTCCCCTGAGCGCATCGCCGCCGCCGCCGTTCCCGCATCGCCGTCCGGCCGCCATTCCCGTCCCACCGGCGCCACGCCGCCGCCTCGCCCCGCCGCCTCTCCGTCGACCCGCGCCACGGCGAGCTGCGCCGCCCGTGCCCCGACGCGCCTCCTCTCCGGCCGCGTCTCCCTCCTCTCCTCCGGTCGCCGCGTCCCCTCCACCGCCGGCAAGCTCGAGCCCCGATCCGGATCTGGCCACGGTTGACTTCTTCTCCCCTCCCCCGAATTCTTCCAAGTCCCGAGATTCTACATTATATGCTCCTGTTTATCGCATCATAACTCTCTGCATACTGCTCCGTTTTGCGTGCATGATATATCGAAATGTTCGCCTCGAGATGCTCTTCATTTTGTTACATTATGCCATGTTCATTTGAGTCAATCTTGATGCCCAAATCGCTGGTGCAAGAGTGCTATATGCTGTTACCTGCTGTTACTTATCAGAACATGAGGATTTGTTATTTTTGTTGCATTTGATGTGTGCATCTTATGGGCATGAACTCTACATGTGTTTTGATGTAAGCCATGCCATATTTACAGAGGTGTATGCCATGTATTTGTTTGATCTATGTGGTGACTAACACAAGCATGCAAACTAGGCTTCGTGATATTTCTGTTTTCAGGGACTTAGGTTTTTCACTAAGCCTGTTACTGCTGTTATTTTGTTGCTATGTATCCATGTGGCTACAGTGAGATCCATGCTTATTTTGAGTATGGTCAGTAAAGATGTTTTGAGTATGGTCAGTAAAGTTGTGCTCTGACCATCCATGCCCCTGTTTGCAATTATGGAGTGCCATAACATGTCTTAATCTTGCTCTACTTTTGCTATAAAATGTTCCTGGCAGATTGTTTACGTGTGATTCAATTTTGCCAAAGTTGTTGTAGTTGATCCATACATGATATGTATTTTCTCTTCCATGGATAGCTTCATAAACATGCCATCTTGCTGTAGCTATGCTTGTTTTGTCATGCATTGCTTTTTGATGAGTGCATCAAGCTCACCAAGATGCCTTCATAACGCTGTTTCTGCCATGCTCTGTTTCTGCCAAGTCTGAAACCTGTTAACGAAACTTGCTATGTTCACATGGCTGCCATCATATCTTCTGTTCCTTTTTGGCTTATGGTCAGTAAGGGACTTTTGTTCTATGCATTTAGTAGATTCATGCCATGCCTTGTTTTTTATGTTAAGTTCCTGGAGCATGTTGATTGCTTGCTCTGAACATTGCTACCTGATGCTATTTCAGCCATGTCCAGTAATTTCACCAAGTCTGTGAACCTGATATCTTTTGCACTTTTGCCATGCTTGTTTGAACCTGTTCTGTTGTGATCTAGCCGTAGCTCAGTGTTCATCTTTTGTCAAGATTCTCCTGTAGATTACTGCAATATGCTTTGTTGCTATGTTGGAATCCTGTAGCGTAGTTTCTTGTTGCATTCTAAGTGCTATCATGCTGTTAATCGCTGAATCGTGTCATTCTTGTTTTGCTTGCCATTTGCAAACCGTGCATCCGTTTCCGGTGATCTTTATATCGATTTCGACCGAAATCATCTCATCTTTCCAGTGGCATACTTGGTTTGCCAAGTTACTGCCTTGTTCATCCTTTTTCTTCCGGAGCACGCATACGCATCGCATATCATATCTCGCATATCATTCATGTATTGCATCATGTTGTTTGTGCATTTCCCGTGATTGATTGTGATTCCATTGCTTCTGTTCTTGCTGTGGGTAGATCCGGGAGACGAGTTCGTGAACGAGGTACTTGTTGAGTACGCTTACGAGGATCAAGCTTTCGACAACTCTGAAAACCTTGCAGGCAAGATGACCATACCCTCGAAATCACTTCTATCTTTGCTTGCTAGTTGTTTGCTCTATTGCTATGCTGCGCTACCTACCACTTGCTATATCATGCCTCCCAAATTGCCATGAAACCACCTCTAACCTTTGTCACCCTTCCTAGCAAACCATTGTTTGGCTATGTTACCGCTTTTGCTCAGCCCCTCTTATAGCGTTGCTAGTTGCAGGAGAAGATGAAGATTGCTCCATGTTGTATTATGTTTATGTTGGGATATCACAATATCTCTTATTTAATTAATGCATCTATATACTTGGTAAAGGGTGGAAGGCTCGGCCTTATGCCTGGTGTTTTGTTCCACTCTTGCCGCCCTAGTTTCCGTCATACCGGTGTTATGTTCCTTGATTTTGCGTTCCTTACGCGGTTGGGTGATTTATGGGACCCCCTTGACAGTGCGCTTTGAATAAAACTCCTCCAGCAAGGCCCAACCGTGGTTTTACCATTTGCTACCACCTATCCCCTTTTCCCTTGGGTTCTGCAGACTCAAGGGTCATCTTTATTTTAGACCCCCCCCCCGGGCCAGTGCTCCTTCGAGTGTTGGTCCGAACTGAGCTGCCTGCGGGGCCACCTTGGGGAAACTTGAGGGCTGGTTTTACTCGTAGCTAGTCTCATCCGGTGTTGCCCTGAGAACGAGACATGTGTAGCTCCTATCAGGATTTGTCGACACATCGGGCGGCTTTGCTGGTCTTGTTTTACCATTGCCGAAATGTCTTGTAAATCGGGATTCCGAGACTGATCGGGTCTTCCCGGGAGAAGGTTTATCCTTCGTTGACCGTAAGAGCTTATAATGGGCTAAGTTGGAACACCCCTGCAGGGTATAAACTTTCGAGAGCCGTGCCCGCGGTTATGTGGCAGATGGGAATTTGTTAATATCCGGTTGTAGAGAACTTGAGACTTGACTTAATTAAAACGCATCAACCGTGTGTGTAACCGTGATGGTCTCTTTTCGGCGGAGTCCAGGAAGTGAACACGGCTTTTGGGTTATGTTTGACGTAAGTAGGAGTTCAGGATCACTTCTTGATCATTACTAGTTGACGACCGTTCCGTTGTTTCTCTTCTCACTCTTATTTGCGTATGTTAGCCACCTTATATGCTAGTGCTTGCTGCAGCTCCACCTCATTACCCCATCCTTTCCTATAAGCTTAAATAGTCTTGATCTCGTGGGTGTGAGATTGCTGAGTCCTCGTGACTCACAAATACTTCCAAACAGTTGCAGGTGCCGATGATACCAGTGCAAGTGATGCTACCGAACTCAAGTGGGAGTTCGACGAGGACCTTGGTCGTTACTATGTTTTGTTTTTTGATGATCAGTAGTGGAGCCCAGTTGGGACAACCAGGGATCTAGCATTTGGGGTTGTCTTCTTTTATTTTGGCTCCGTAGTCGGACCTATGTGTGTACTCTGATTGATGTATGATTTTTCTATGTATTGTGTGAAGTGGCGATTGTAAGCCAACTCTTTATCCCATTCTTGTTCATTACATGGGATTCTGTGAAGATGACCCTTCTTGCGACTAAACCACAATGCGGTTATGCCTCTAAGTCGTGCCTCGACACGTGGGAGATATAGCCGCATCGTGGGCGTTACAAGTTGGTAATCAGAGCCATCCCCGACTTAGGAGCCCCCTGCTTGATCGAATCGCTGGCATTGTTGAGTCTAGAACAAAAATGTTTTGAGTCTTTGGATTATATATATCGAAGAGTAGGATTCTTTTTACTCCTCAGTCCCTTCGTCGCTCTGGTGAGGTCTCCTAACGTAGAAGTTTTGACTTTTCTCTCCTCAAATTTCACTAAAAAAATTTAGGATCACGCGGGTATCTTGGAATCGTTCCGATGGTTTTGTGACAAGAACATTGTTCTTGTTGCCTCCTGACATTTAGGGGTTGTGGCAGTGTCCCGGGGAGTTGAGCTCCGAGGTGTTGTCGTCACAATTTTATCGTTGCGGTTCTGGAATACCTGAGTTTCGCCGACATCGAAAATCTCTTTTATGCAGTTGTTGGTGAGATCACCTCGACGCCACCCAGTACTGGGGCGGGAGTTCGGGAGTATTGCCATAACTCGTATAACGGATGCTTTTCGAAGGTTGAGGTACACAATTTTCAAAGGTTTCTTGGTTATGTGTTGACGGATGGATACAGCTGGATCTAGGGATTGCTAGTTTGGGTGATATATTTTGTGTCCCCTGTATCCCCTGCACCAGATTGCATAACCAGAAAGTTTCGGGAGTTTATAAGTGGGAGTTCAAGTAGCTCCTAGGATATCTTTCCGACAGATGCATGATATGAGATTGGGGTTCAACGTCTAGTGGTCCGCCTTTCCACGGTTGGTTTTACAGTGGTCTCGTAGTGTCTTAAAGAGTCCTTGGCTATGCCGACTCGGGGACGCTTCGTATGTCATGTGCACTGCCTTGTACATGATGGTGTTGTACGATCGAGCCCGTGTGGGCCCCACCATGAAAACTTCGGACGAAATCTCTATCATATGTTTGTTCCGGCTTATTCTGCAAGCCAAATCCTTTGTTTTTGTTTTGTTTTGTGGTATTCGAGTTGCTTCAATGACAAGTGTTGATTCCATACCTTATTCTAAGCGGTGTTCTCTTATTCCTACGTGAATACTAATCCTTCTTGATCATCGAGGTCGTCATGTTAATTCTTTTCCAACCGTCGTGCTTCTCTTCAAGTGGATCCGATAATTTCAACATTCGCGAGATCAATTCTAAGTTTTCTCAACGGTGTTTGTTTCATCCGTCCCAAGTTGCCTTTGTTTTTCCCGCCCTCCCACCCTTTTTCTTCAAGGACTCAGATTTCTCAACCATGTATCCTTTTATTTGTGAGAAGTCTCTTCATTCTTTTCTTTCAATGTTCTTATCCGGTGATTTCCCATGAAGATACTAACGAAGCTTCAAGTTTATTATTCTTCGTTCTTTTTCTTCTCCGGTGGATTCAATTCAAGCTTTCTCGATCATATCTTTTCCTCGTTTCAAATGCTTTCTCATGCCGGTGTACCTCTTAATCATCCACTTCTCGTCATTCATTTGTTCTGGAGTGACGAAGGTATCTCAGAAGATTTGTGTCTCCATTATCAATCCGTTCAAGCTATTTCGAGGTTGTTATCACATTCAAGCCATTTAATTCAACCGGCGCAATCTTTCTTTTAATCATTCAACGGTGTAACTTTTGAGTGGGCCCTAACCCACAGGTCTTTTTCCAGGATCTTACCTGACTCTTCTAATTTTTCTGGAGTTATTCTCAAATTCATTGCAAAGTTTGACGTAAGAATGAATTATCATCAGTCAAATGTCTTTCTCCAAGATCTTTCAAACTCTTTTCATTGTTGGTTCAATCTTTCTAATTTTCATCCCGGAGTATCTCAACAATTCATGGTGGTGTTTCTCGTCATCATTCTCAACGTTTGAAGACCGATGAAGAGTTCCTCTTCAATCTAATTCGTTCTCTCAAAGATGCGTGGTTCTAACTTGTTGCCGTCCTCTCATAATTGTTTTGAGTGTGAGAATTCTTTTCACCCATCCGGAGCAATTCAGGAGTCTTTTCAGTTTGATTCTCTGGAACTCATCATCTCAGAATTATTCATTCTCAGCTTTCAGCTCTCGTTCTCAAATTCTTCGAGTGCATCATTCAAGTATTCTCTAATCAATTCATGATCTCTTCGTTTCACTTGTATCTAAATTCTGTCTAGTATCTTTATTCGTTTTCAAATTCTTCTCGGTGAATTGTGCCTTTGCTACTTTCATTTTCAATTCTTACGGTGGTTCATTCAAGAGTTCTCTTTCTTGGTTATCATTTTAATTCATTCGTTGTTTCCAAATCCTACCGGTGGTCCCATAAGACCTTCCCTAGTTTGCGCCATATTTATCGTAATCCTTTCTACGAGAATAAGTAGTATGACAAATCCATTGTTTGTCATCAATTAATTGGTGAAGGATGAGCATAATGTAATTCTTATTCTTGTTTCATCGAGTAAATTCAATTCCTTATTCCGGAGGTTCATCAAAATTCTTGATTTCATTTGTTCATCTTTCTTTCCGGAGTTTCAAATTTTCTCGGTTATATCATTTCAAAGCTTCATGTTATCACTGCAAGGCTTCACCTGGTGTTTTCAACTTCTCTTTATTTCTATCATCCTTTTATTATCGGAGTTCTTCATGGAGGCTCTACATGATGGTTCATCAAGGATTTAATTCCTTCTTGAAGTGTTCATCGAGATTCTTTTCAGAGGAGCTCAAGTATTCTTCATCTTGCATTCCGAAGTACAATTCTTTCTACCTTATCATTTGAGGTGGTGTTATGTCATTCTTGACGATTTGAGTTCGCTTTTCATGATTCCCAGGTTGCCAAGAATGAGATATTTAAACCCATCGTTTCTTCATTGGAGTTATCTTGGGTTATATTTCACCTAAAGCCTTCCCTAAGGAATGTTGCTATTTATGGTGCTCATAAATGACCCAAGTTCTTCATTTATCCTCCCGGCGAAATAAGTTTCTTGTCTCCTTGTTCATATCAATCCAATCTATTGTTTTTCCGTTAGTGGCAGAATTTCACCTCAAGTTTTGAGATATCTCCATAAGCCCACGAAGATCATATCCTTTCTTTGTTGATTTTTCAACAACTCCGTTCTTTTCATTGCATTCTTTCATTTCTACGAGAGGCATTGTGATATCGCTCTCTTCGAACCATCTTCTTGTTTTGTCAAGATCATCTTCTTTCTTTGCTTATCCATTTAACCGGAGTGTGGTGTCATCTCTTCAATTTCTTTTCATCTTATCTAGTTTCCTTCTCTTTTTCAACCGGAGTGCTGTCAAAATTATGTCATTCTTGTTCCTTGGCTATCTCGTTATATCGGTGTGGTTTCATATTCTTTTGGTTCGTTAAGCCCTTGTTTTCATGTCTTTCAACCCACAAGGTTCTCATAATGTTCCTTGTTCTCCTTTTTCTAACGGAGTGTTTGTAATCTCGTACTCTCCGTTGTATTCTTTTCTAAAAATTGTTTAACCTCTCAAGGTTCTTGGGTTTCACTCGTTTGTCAAAGAAGCAACTTTGGTTTACCTTTTCCTCTTCCGTTTCCCTCCGGTGCCATCCTAGATCTCGGGACGAGATCCTCTCGTAGTGGTGGAGTGTTGTAACACCCCAGATGTAAGTTTCCATATTTGTAACTCCAACTCTTGCCATTTTCGGCTATGTGTTATGATATTCACTCCGTGGTCGGGTTTTGTTTTTCGTTTTGCATTTTGTTCATGTCATGCATCTCATATCATGTCATCATGTGCATCTCATTTGCATACGTGCTCGTCTCATGCGTCCGAGCATTTTCCCCGTTGTCCGTTTTGCAATCCGGCACTCCCACACGCACCGGCGCACACCTCTTGTTTCTTTTCGTGAGCAGGTGTTAAACGTTCTCGGAATAGACCGAAGTTTGTCAAGTGGCCTTGGTATACCACCGGTAGACCACCTGTCAAGTTTCGTTCCATTTGGAGGTCGTTTGATACTCCAACGGTTAATCGGGTAACCGCAAAGTCCTTTTGTGGGTTGCAGCAAAAAAACCCCACCAAACAGCCCAAAACCCATCTAAGTCACTTCCATGCTCTAGGTCGTTCGATCACGATCGTGTGGGCGAAGACCGCACTTCATTTGGAGTCTCCTAGCTCCCTCTACCTATAAAAACACCTCCCCCTCCGAAATCTTCGCAGATCAAACCCTAGCAAAAATCACCCCGCCGCCACCGGACACGTCCGCCGCCGCCGGATGTCCCCGCCGCCGCGCACGCGCCAACCACAGCCTGCCACGTGGCCGAGCCACAGCGCCCCCGCCGCCGGCCCGCGAGGCCCCCGCGGCCCGTACGCCGTCGCCCCGCGGCCCGGTCGCCGCTTCTCCGCCGCCCCGCGCGCGCCTCCCCCGAGCGCATCGCCGCCGCCGCCGTTCCCGCATCGCCGTCCGGCCACCGTTCCCGTCCCGCCGGCGCCACGCCGCCGCCTCGCCCCGCCGCCTCTCCGTCAACCCACGCCACGGCGAGCTCCGCCGCCCGTGCCCCGACGCGCCTCCTCTCCGGCCGCGTCTCCCTCCTCTCCTCTGGCCGCCGCGTCCCCTCCACCGCCGGTGAACTCGAGCCCCGATCCGGATCTGGCCACGGTTGACTTCTTCTCCCCTCCCCTGAATTCTTACAAGTCCCGAGATTCTACATTATATGCTCCTGTTCATCGCATCATAACTCTCTGCATACTGCTCTGTTTTGCGTGCATGATATATCGAAATGTTCGTCTCAAGATTCTTTTCATTTTGTTCCATTATGCTATGTTCATTTGAGTCCATCTTGATGCCCAAATCTCTAGTGCAAGAGTGCTATATGCTGTTACCTGCTGTTACTTATCAGAACATGAGGATTTGTTATTTTTGTTGCATTTGATGTGTGCATCTTATGGGCATGAGCTCTACATGTGTTTTGATATATGCCATGCTATATTTACAGAGGTGTATGCCATGTATTTGTGTGATCTCTTTGGTGACTAACACAAGCATGCAAACTAGGCTTCGTGATATTTCTGTTTTCAGGGACGGGTTTTTCACCAAGCCTGTTACTGCTATTATTTTGTTGCTATGTATCCATGTGGCTACAGTGACATCCATGCTTATTTTGAGTATGGTCAGTAAGGATGTTTTTTAGATATAGTTGTAATCTGACCATAAATGCCCCTGTTTGCAATTATGGAGTGCCATAACATGTCTTTATCTTACTCTACTTTTGCTATAAAATGTTCCTGGCAGATTGTTTACGTGTTATTCAATTTTGCCAAGGATGTTGTAGTTGATCCATACATGATATGTATTTGCTCTTGCCATGGATAGCTTCATAAACATGCCATCTTGCTGTAGTTATGCTTGTTTTGCAATGCATTGCTTTTTGATGAGTGCATCAAGCTCACCAAGATGCCTTCATAATGCTGTTTCTGCCATGCTCTGTTTTCTGCTAAGTCTGAAACCTGTTAACGAAACTTGCTATGTTCACATGGTTGCCATCATATATTCTGGTCCTTTTTGGCTTATGCATTTAGTAGATTCATGCCATGCCTTGTTTTGTTATGTTAAGTTCCTGTAGCATGTTAATTGCTTGCTCTGAACATTGCCACCTGATGTTGTTTCAGCCATGTCCAGTAATTTCACCAAGTCTGTGAACCTGATATCTTTTGCACTTTTTCCATGCTTGTTTGAACCTTTTATGTTGTGATCTAGCCGTAGCTTAGTGTTCATCTTTTGTCAAGCATCACCTGTATATTACTGCCATATGCTTTGTTGCTATGTTGGGGTGCTGTAGCATAGTTTCTTGTTGCATTCTAAGTGCTATTATGCTGTTAATCGTAGAATCGTGTCATTCTTGTTTTGCTTGCCATTTGCAAACCGTGCATCCGTTTCCGGTGATCTTTATATCGATTTCGACCGAAATCATCTCATCTTTCCAGTGGCATACTTGGTTTGCCAAGTTACTGCCTTGTTCATCCTTTTTCTTCCGGAGCACGCATACGCATCGCATATCATATCTCGCATATCATTCATGTATTGCATCATGTTGTTTGTGCATTTCCCGTGATTGATTGTGGTTCCATTGCTTGTGTTCTTGCTGTCGCTAGAGCCGGGAGACGAGTTCGTGAACGAGGTACCTGTTGAGTACGCTTACGAGGATCAAGCTTTCGACAACTCTGAAAACCTTGCAGGCAAGATGACCATACCCTCGAAATCACTTCTATCTTTGCTTGCTAGTTGTTCGCTCTATTGCTATGCTGCGCTACCTACCACTTGCTATATCATGCCTCCCAAATTGCCATGAAACCACCTCTAACCTTTGTCACCCTTCCTAGCAAACCATTGTTTGGCTATGTTACCGCTTTTGCTCAGCCCCTCTTATACCGTTGCTAGTTGCAGGAGAAGATGAAGATTGCTCCATGTTGTATTATTTTTATGTTGGGATATCACAATATCTCTTATTTAATTAATGCATCTATATACTTGGTAAAGGGTGGAAGGCTCGGCCTTATGCCTGGTGTTTTGTTCCACTCTTGCCGCCCTAGTTTCCGTCATACCGGTGTTATGTTCCTTGATTTTGCGTTCCTTATGCGGTTGGGTGATTTATGGGACCCCCTTGACAGTTCGCTTTGAATAAAACTCCTCCAGCAAGGCCCAACCTTGGTTTTACCATTTTCTACCACCTCTCCCCTTTTCCCTTAGGTTCTGCAGACTCAAGGGTCATCTTTATTTTAGACCCCCCCCCCCGGGCTAGTGCTCCTTCGAGTGTTGGTCCGAACTGAGCTGCCTGCGGGGCCACCTTGGGGAAACTTGAGGGCTGGTTTTCCTCGTAGCTAGTCTCATCCGGTGTTGCCCTGAGAACGAGATATGTGTAGCTCCTATCAGGATTTGTCGGCACATCGGGCGGCTTTGCTGGTCTTGTTTTACCATTGCCGAAATGTCTTGTAAATCGGGATTCCGAGACTGATCGGGTCTTCCCGGGAGAAGGTTTATCCTTCGTTGACCGTGAGAGCTTATAATGGGCTAAGTTGGGACACCCCTGCAGGGTATAAACTTTCGAGAGCCGTGCCCGCGGTTATGTGGCAGATGGGAATTTGTTAATATCCGGTTGTAGAGAAATTGACACTTGACTTAATTAAAACGCATCAACCGTGTGTGTAACTGTGATGGTCTCTTTTCGGCGGAGTCTAGGAAGTGAACACGGCTTTTGGGTTATGTTTGACGTAAGTAGGAGTTCAGGATCACTTCTTGATCATTACTAGTTGACGACCGTTCCGTTGTTTCTCTTCTCGCTCTTATTTACGTATGTTAGCCACCTTATATGCTAGTGCTTGCTGCAGCTCCACCTCATTACCCCATCCTTTCCTATAAGCTTAAATAGTCTTGATCTCGCGGGTGTGAGATTGTTGAGTCCTCGTGACTCACAGATACTTCCAAACAGTTGCAGGTGCCGATGATACCAGTGCAAGTGATGCTATACCGAACTCAAGTGGGAGTTCAATGAGGACCTTGGTCGTTACTATGTTTCGTTTTCTGATGATCAGTAGTGGAGCCCAGTTGGGACGATCAGGGATCTAGCATTTGGGGTTGTCTTCTTTTATTTTGGTTCCATAGTCGGACCTATGTGTGTACTCTGATTGATGTATGATTTTTTTTATGTATTGTGTGAAGTGGCGATTGTAAGCCAACTCTTTATCCCATTCTTGTTCATTACATGGGATTGTGTGAAGATGACCCTTCTTGTGACTAAACCACAATGCGGTTATGCCTCTAAGTCGTGCCTCGACACATGGGAGATATAGTCGCATCGTGGGCGTTACAGCGGGCCGTCTTCAGGTTGTTCGTCTTCGACTGTGGCTACTTGCCGACTGGTGGAAGGCGGCATAGGGGCCTTGCGCTTGTTGTCGTTCTGGTAAGGGTGTCGACTGGAGTCGCCAGCCGGCGTCTTGGGAGCCGAAGCGAGCACCTTCCAGAGGCATCCACTCGAAGCTCGGTCTTCATTGAGGAGTCGGCCGTGGCGTACTTGTCTGCTATGATCAGCAGCTCGTCGAGGGTAGTCGGCTCATCGCAGAGGAGCCGGTGCTTGAGGAGGATGCCCTCTCGGCACCCGGCGGTGAAGTACTCTATGGCTTGAACCTCGTGCACCCCTTCGCAGGAGTTGCGGAGCTCGGCCCAACGCGTGAGGTAGTCGCGAGTTGATTCGCTGGGCCCTTGGACGCACAAGGAGAGCTGGCGGGGCTTGGGAGGCCGCTTGTACGTGCTGGTGAAGTTGCGGATGAAGACTTCCGTGAAGTCTAGCCAGCTGTTGATGCTGTAGGGCTTGAGGCTGTTCAACCAAGTGCATGTCGTGCCCTGAAGCATGAGTGAAAGTGCGTTATATTGACTAGAGGGGGGTGAATAGGCTATTTTTATGAATTCTTCACTGAGGAATTTGTGGGTGAGGAAATTCCTTACCGAAGAACTACTTGCAGCAGAATAGGTACTCAAAAGTATGCATAGCAGAACACAAGCATAGTCATCATGATGAAATGAAGACAAGCACAGAGTACAGAAAGCGTAAACACAGGATAACACAGGATGAAGACAAACAGACTGAAGAAATTGAACTGAGGAAATTGAGTAAGTCTTCTGTCAAAGTCTTCAAACACAGATATGAACAAGTGCACAACTCAGTAATGAGGAAATGAAAGAGTTGAGGAAATAGAACCAGTTGGCTTAGTGAAGACAATGATTTGGTAGACCAGTTCCAGCTGCTGTCTCAGTTGTACGCCTGGTTGGAGCGGCTAGGTATTTAAACCTGAGGACACCCAGTCCCGGACACACAGTCCTCACTGTATTCTCCTTAAACTAAGGTCACACAGACCTCGTCCAATCACTCATGGTAAGTCTTCAGGTGACTTCCAAACCTTCACAAACTCGGTCACTCGGCGATCCACAATTTCCTCTTGGATGCTCTAGACCATGACGCCTAACCGTCTGGAAGAAGCACAGTCTTCAAAGGTAACAAGCATCGGATCCATGCAGGATCAATCTCTTCAGTGATGCTCAATCACTTCGGGTTTGTAGGTGTTTGGGTTTGGGGTTTTTCTCACTTGACGATTTTCGCTCAAAGTCCTCGGAGGATGGGATGCTCTCAAATGACAAGTGTCAGTTTCTCTCGGAGCAGCCAACCAGCTAGTGGTTGTAGGGGGCGGCTATTTATAGCCTAGGGAGCAGCCCGACATGATAAGACATAAATGCCCTTCAATGATATGACCGTTAGGTGGGTAGATATTTTGGGACAGCTGGCGCATAGCACAGCAACGGTCGGAAATTTGAGGTTCAAATTCCTCAGGGCTATCATGTTCCTCACTGTGTAGGCAATCCGCACTGGTGAATTCCTAAATCCCCAGTTAGAACAAATTCCTCAGAGACCAGAAGAACTTCGTCTCTGTCACTGAAGAATATGACTGAACTGTATGAGATTTCCAATGGCTTCACTCGAAGGGATTGGTAGGTGTAGGATTTTGAGTTGAGCATCACATGGAAATTTTTCCTTAGTATTTCCTCGACCCCCTTTAACAGTACGGTGTTTCCTATGACTCAATAAAGAGAAAATGAAACTACGAAAACAAAAGTCTTCACGCTTCATGTTCCTCAAATGAATACCAAGTCTTCAAGGTCACACCAATTTCTTCACTTTCAAAGTCTTCAGAAAGTCTTCAGAAATCCAAGGTCTTCAGTTGAAGAACTTCATTTTTAGGGGTCGACTTTCTCTGTAAATACCAAACTCCTCATAGACTTATAGACCTGTGTACACTCACAAACGCATTAGTGCCTTAACCTATAAGTCTTCAATACACCAAAATCACTAAGGGGCACTAGATGCACTTACAATCTCCCCCTTTTTGGTGATTGATGACAATATAGGTTAAGTTTTCAATGGGGATAAACATATGAAGTGTAAATACTGATATTGAGGAATTTGATTGCAAGATATAGAAGAACTCCCCCTGAAGATGTGCATAGTGAGGAATTTGCTTTTGAAGCAATGCACACTTGAAGAGTTGAATCATGGAGATCTCCCCCTATATCTTGTAATTCATAAACGCATTTGACATAATATATGAAGAATTTGAAATGCATGATGAAATATGGTGACTGATGTAATTCAGCATGCGTGTAATAATATTAACGAGGAATAAGCATGCAGAAGAAACAACAAAAAGTATCAGGCCACCATAGAGTTTAAGTTTACAACTCGATCCAGCAAAGTCTTCAAAAGAACGAGAGTTGCAACTTAGAAAAAAAACGCCCATATAAGATAGACCCGCTTGAAGACTAACTCAAATTTCTCCCCCTTTGTCATCGAATGACCAAAAGGGTCGAAAATGA
The DNA here is from genome assembly GCF_002575655.3 of Aegilops tauschii subsp. strangulata. Lineage (NCBI taxonomy): Eukaryota > Viridiplantae > Streptophyta > Magnoliopsida > Poales > Poaceae > Aegilops > Aegilops tauschii. The sequence continues at coordinate 163,062,102 of NC_053039.3, read as the reverse complement.
GGACTAACGCCCCTGAAGAATATCAAGGTGATGAAGGAGCGTCAGCGTTGTTGGGGTCGTTTGTTGGAGTAGGGCCTGCCGCAGTGTCGTCCAAATCTTCATGTTCATCAGTGTCACGTGATGAAGAATAGGAGCTGGCCACCAAGGAAGGAACCTTGACCTTCTTGTACTTCTTCGGAGGAGGTGCAACCCAGTCAAGATCTTCCTTGAAACCCATTTTCTTCAGATCTTCTTCACTATAGACTTGAGACAGAACAACCCAGGTGCGGTTGAGGGTTTCATGAAGGTAGTAGTGGTTTTTCTTCACTGCATTGTGGGTAGCAGTCATGTTGTGAAGAATTGAACCAAACTGACGCTTGACCCATTTATGATTGTGATCAACCTTCTGGTGAAGACTGAGGAGAAGCTCACGGTCAGTCATCACCCTGGGTGCTGTGCCTTGAGGATTTTGCTTGGGTGCGTTGGCGGCAGAGTCATGGGTGGCAAAGTCATCATTGGTGGAGTAGGATGTAGCCTTGCGAAATTTTCCATCCAATGGACGAATGCCTTCATCAATTACAGCAGTAGCCTTGCCCTTTTCATCAGCTGAGGAAAATGTCCGTTTGAGGACTTCGATCGGGGGCAAGTAGCTGCAATGGTTCAGTGTATCAGCCTTGTAGTTGAGTGAAGACCTTGTTCTGATGAATCTCATAATCCATGGTGCATAAGGCTTCAACTCAAATGGTGACATGGCGACATTGGCCAGAGTCCTCATGAAGAAATCATGGAAGTTGACGGGAACGCTATGAATGATATTGAAAAGCAGATTCTTCATGATGCCAACGACTTCTTCTTCATTTGAGTCATGGCCCTTTATAGGACTCAATGTCTTTGTTAGAATGCGATAGACAGTCCGAGGCACATACAGCAATTCCTTCGCAACGAATTTTGTTCTTGGGGCCTGGCCTGGCTTCAAAGGCTTCATCAGCACTTGCATGTAGTGATCGGTAAGCTCAGGTTCATTGTAGACGCAACAAGCACCGTCAAGAGGCGGACTGAGAGGTAAGGCACGAAGCAATTCAGTAGCTGGTGCCTTGTAGTGAGTGTTTTCAGACATCCAGTCCAACACCCATGAATTCACATCTTCAGAATTTCTGGTGATCTGCAGTGTTGCATAAAATTGAAGAATTAGTTCTTCGTTCCAAACACATATGTCAGTGCAGAAGTTTAGCAATCCAGTGTCGTGAAGAAAACTGAGGACTGGCTCGAAGTATGGCAGAGATTCCATATCCACGTGAAGAATGTGCTCATGATCGAAGACTTTGTCTTTGTTGAACAGCACTGAGGAATAGAAATTTGCCTGGCTCGCAGTCCAGAAACGCCTCTTCCTTATGCAAGCAGAGTCATAAGGGTTGTAATCAGTGAAGAATACATGCTCGCCAAAGAAGGCATCAGTCTTGAATTTTTGCTTCCTGGAGAATGGATCCTTTGGCTTGGGCAGAGGAGTGTTAGTGAGTTGCATCACAACCTCAGGAATCGCAATCTTAGGTTCTTCAGGCTGAGGAATTTTTGGTTCCTCTTCAGGGGCAGCCTGGTTCTTCAATTCTTCATTCTCATGTTCTTCAGCACTAGCGGCTGGAATGTCTTCATGAGCTTCATCAGATCCCATTTGAACTGTAGTGACTGGGGACTGAGGAATTTTCTGCAGTGGAGTGAAGAGTGGAGAATTGGGGTGCTGACTTTCCCAAAAGTCATCATTCATCACAGGTGTGGTACAACCAATGTCCACATCTTCATCTTCAATTTCTTCAATGCCAGCCTCTTCAGCAGTAAACTGAGGCATATGCGAGGAAACAACTGGGGTTGAAGGGATTTCATCCACTTCAATTTCTTCATCCATCTGCTCTGACGTAGCAGCAGAAGGAGTTTCTTCATCAGATCCGCTAGGGATCACATATTCTTCATCAAAAGGAACAAGGTCCTTTGATGGCATGGTTGAGATCGGAATAGCATCAATAGGGTTTGCAAAAGAGTTGGTCATAGGCTTCATTTTCTTCGGAGCAGAAGAAACTGAAGAAGCTGATGATTTCCTTTTCTTCACTGCTGCACGCTCTGCAGCCTTGGTCTTCTTCACATTTGATGCAGATGGAAGGATTGGAGTTGGGGTAGGCGCAGGAGGAGCAGAGGAATGAGGTTGGTTTTCTTCAGGCACAACTGATGCAGTTGCCATGACTTCTTCATTTTCTTCAGGAGCACCACTAGTGGGTGCCCTGGGAATTTCTTTAGTGGCTGGAATGCAGTCATCAGCCTTGGAACTCACATTGTCTTTAGCAGCCTGATTGTCATTAGCGGTGCTGGCATGTTCTTCAGTTTGCTGAGCAGATGCTTCAGTCGGAGTGACTTCAATATGCACAGGGGCAGCGGCACTTGAAGTTAGTGTCTTCGTCAGATTGACAAACCTGACCTTGTCTCCTTTCCAATCAGCATAGTAAGTGTTGAAATCATCGCTGAGGACTTTGATTTCAGACTGGAGCTTTACAAGTTCATCAGTTGTCATAGAGATAACGTTGTTCTTCAGGAACTTCTCCTTCCTGTACTGTGCTTTCTTGAGCTGCCTGGCCTTCTCATATTTCCATTTTTCTTCACTGATGAAATGGGTCAGCATGTGACTTTGGCCAGGTGTCAACTTGAAATCAGGCATAGGAGTGTTTGGGTCCTTGTGCCAGAGATCAATATAGTCGAGGATCAACTTTGGATCCAAAAGCAGTGGCACATTTGTGCCCTTGGCTCTTGCAGCCCTGACTTGCCTGTCTCTGATGATTTCAGCAAGTTCTTCATCATCAGCTTCGTCTTCTTCAGACGGTACTTGGAAGGAGACCTGCTTCTTCTGAGGACTTGGGCGAGTTCCTCGTCCAGCATTGGTCTTTGTCTTCAGCAGTGAGGGTCCTGTTGAAGAGTTTGGTGCAGCTGAGGAACTAGCTGAAGCTCCTGAGGCAATAGAGATGCCTGTAGTCCTTTGGCACGTGGCGAGATGCACAGGTGCTGAGGATTTTGTCGGAGCAGCTGAGGACTTGGGAGGAGCAGGAGCGGCTTGAGGAATTGGCCGTGAGGGCTTAGCTGAGGAAATTGGCCGTGAGGGCATTGAAAAAGAGGCACTTGGCTTGTGTGCAGGCTTCTTTCCCATGGATTTCTTCGGCCTTACAGAGGCCTCAGCAGCAGCAGCAGCAGTGGAATCTTCGTTGAATTTCTTCACTGCATCTTTAGCCTGTTTGGCCAACTTGGCCTGGCGCTTGGCCCATTCTTCAGGAAATTCCTCACCGCGCTTGATGCTAGTGGGATCTGCTTCTTGGCCAGGTGCCAATGGTGGTCTTGAGCATGGAGTAGTAACAGCGAATTTCTTCATGTATTTTGGAGTCACATACCTGTACTCCCTCCACTCTTTTGCCCTTCTCCATTCTATCCTCTGAATGCGCACTTTGCGCTGATTTTTATCTTCCTCAAGGGGTGTGCAGCACCCAGCATAAATGTCCTCAGGGATTTCAAAGGCAGTATTGACCTCAGGCCTCTTTCCTCCTTTCTGTGGCTTCTTTTCATTAGCCATTTTCTTCAGTTGAGGAATTTGAACAATTGAACTCTCTGAAGAAGTATGCAACTTTTCTTCAAGGAACGCTGCAAATGAGTTAAGTTGATGAGAACCTAGTGATTCAGCAGCGGACATGAGTACTTGTGAACAGAGTATAGTTGCGAGGAATTTGGAGAGGTCATATGCGTTCTTAGAAGGTTTTTCAAGAAGAACAACTTTGAGGAATTTGACCAGATGAGTCTTGAAGAATTTCACTAAACGTTCTTTGTCTTAGGTTCCAGAGTTGTATAGATCGAAGATCCACACAATTGAGGAATCTTGAAGAAAAATTATTGCTTAGAGAAACGAATCAAGAACAGATGACATGTGAGGTGTTTAGTGTGTGAGGATTAAAAAAACACCTTTGAAGATTTTGAAGTAAACATTTGAATCAAAGAGGGCAGTAAAAGTAACTTTTAATTACCCTGGACGAAGAACACGATGAACTGGGATGTGGAGAAGTGAAGCTCGTCTGTGCAGATCTTCCACGCCCTAACTCGGTGGAGGAAGACAGCTACGGCGGCGGCGGAGTGAAGATTTCCGCGGCCAGCGTGAGTACGGCGGCGACGAGGTCGAGGCAGTGAAGCTCTTCCTCACCGTTGACGATGATGTAGCCGTGGCGCTAGGGTTTGAGAAGCTCGAGCGGGAGAGAGGTCGAGCGGAGTAAAGGAGGTGAGGAAGGGGAGAGGGGGTATTTATAGCCACGGTGAAAAACGGTTCGCCCGAAGAAATTGGACGAACATGCCCCTAACCCTTCTCATTCGCTTGACATGTGTCACCCACGTACTGAGAAGTGGAGATCGTGTTAGATCGTGGGTGAATAGATAAGTCTATCGTGGGATGCGGAACGGTTTGAGCGGCAAAGCCGAATATTTGGATAAGATAAGTTAAAAGTTCCGTTCGCAAATTCTTCAGCTGACAAGGACACAGTGAAGATTTTGAACGAGTTTCAAATAGAACGCGCATGAAGAATTTGTGAATAGATTGGGTTGAGTATAGCATAGAGGGGGAAGGGTCTGATCGCATTCACTTAGCAGAAAAATCAACTTGAAGAATTAGCCATAAGTGAATGTTGTAGAGGACATAAACTCATATATATATATAGCCAATGAAGAAAAACAACGGAAACAGTGAAGATTTTGCAAAGTTGAAGAATATGAACAACTGAGGAATTTCAAAAACTGAGGAAAAACTCAAATTGAAGATTTTCAACTTTTGTGGTTGCGTGACCCACCGTATAAGAATGATGATTTCATACACCGCGTACAATTGTCGTAGGGTTCTGAGAATCAAATTCTTCATTAATTTCTTCACACTTAGAGTGTTATTCTTCATTGTGTGAAGAAAAAAGTTTCTTCATGTGTTGCACATCTAAGTCATCAATTTTGCATAAGTGTTAGGATGAATGTCCTTTTCAAAGAACATTCAAAGATTCTAAGATATTTAGCTCACACCGCAACTTGCTAAATCTCTTCTCATCCAAGGGCTTTGTGAAGATATCGGCTAGCTGTTCTTCAGTCTTCACATGCTCAATAGAAATGTCGCCCTTCAACACATGATCGCGAAGAAAATGATGACGAATCTGAATGTGCTTTGTCTTCGAGTGCTGAACTGGGTTGTGAGCAATCTTGATGGCACTCTCATTGTCACAGAAGAGAGGCACATTCTTCACGTTGACGCCGTAGTCCTTGAGAGTTTGCTTCATCCATAGCAATTGAGCACAGCAAGAACCAACAGCAATGTACTCAGCTTCAGCAGTAGACAGTGATACGCACTTCTGTTTCTTCGAGGACCAACAGACCAATGATTGTCCGAGGAAATGACATGTACCAGATGTTGCCTTGCGATCCACACGATCACCAGCATAGTCAGATTCAAAATATCCAACGAGATCAAAAGCCGAGCCCTTGGGGTACCATAATCCTAGGATTGGTGTGTGAGCTAGATATCGAAGAATATGCTTCACAGCCTTATGGTGTCATTCCTTCGGTGTAGCTGGAAATCGGGCACACATGCAAACACTAAGCATAATATCTGGCCTAGATGCACATAAGTACAATAAAGAACCAATCATGGAGTGGTATACCTTTTGATCGAAGTCAATACCATTTTCATCAGTGCACAGATGGCCATTTGTGGGCATAGGAATTTTGACGCCTTTGCAATCTTGCATGCCGAATTTCCTCAGTACATCCTTGAGGTATTTCTCCTGAGATATGAATATGCCATTGCGCTGTTGACGAATTTGAAGACCTAAGAAGAATTTCAACTCTCCCATCATAGACATTTGATATTCTTCACTCATCATATAGGCAAATTCATCACTATAACGTTGGTCAGTACAGCCAAAGATGATATCATCAACATATATTTGGCAAACAAACAATTCATCATCATATGATTTAGTGAAAAGAGTAGGGTCAAGTGAACCGGGTTTGATGCCTTTCTTCATGAGGAATTCCTTCAAAGTATCATACCACGCCCGAGGGGCCTGCTTGAGGCCATAGAGGGCCTTATTTAATCTGAAGACTTTGTCAGGATGCTTAGGATCTTCAAAACCTGGGGGTTGAGAAACATATACTTCTTCCTCAAGCTTACCATTGAGGAATGCACTTTTTACATCCATTTGATATAAAGTGATATCATGATGATTAGCATAAGCAAGTAATATGCGAATAGCTTCAAGTCTAGCAACAGGTGCAAAAATTTCATCGAAATCAATCCCTTCAACCTGTGTGTAGCCTTGAGCTACTAGCCGTGCCTTATTCCTCACCACAAGGCCATTTTCATCTTGCTTGTTGCGGTAGATCCACTTTGTGCCAATGATATTGTGTTTGCGAGGATCTGGACGATTGACCAGTTCCCAGACATTGTTGAGCTCAAACTGATGTAATTCTTCTTGTATGGCCTGAATCCACTCAGGCTCCAGAAATGCTTCATCTACCTTAGTGGGCTCTGAGATATAGACAAAAGCATAGTGCCCACAAAAGTTAGATAAATGTGAAGCTTTTGAGCGTGTGAGAGGACCTGGTGCTTCAATGTCATCGATGATCTTCTCAACTTGCACTTCTTTTGCAACGCGAGGATGAGTAGGTTGTCGTCGAGGAATTTGATCAGCATTTTCTTCAGCACCATTTTCTTCAGCAATTTCTTCAGGTGCATTAGCTCAACGTTCTTCACGTTCTAGAATGAATTCTTCAGCAGATTCTTCGGTAGGAATGACATCCTCAGTAGCCTTGAACTTGATAGTTTCCTCAGGTGCTGGTCCATCTATCACAGAGGGTAGGTGCTCTCTTTGCGAGCCATTAGTTTCATCGAACCGCACATCTACAGTTTCAACAACCTTGTGAAGAACGGTGTTGAAGACTCTGTAGGTGTGCGAGTCCTTTCCGTAACCAAGCATAAAACCTTCATGTGCTTTCGGTGCAAATTTAGCATTGTGATGAGGATCTCTAATCCAACATTTAGCACCGAAGACTTTGAAATAAATCACATTGGGTTTCTTGTCAGTGAGGAGTTCATAGGCAGTCTTCTTGAAGAATTTGTGAAGATATACCCTGTTGATGATGTGGCACGCAGTATAAATTGCCTCAATCCAGAAGTGACGAGGCATCTTGTACTCATCAAGCATAGTGCGAGCCATCTCAACAAGAGTTCTGTTCTTGCGCTCCACGATGCCATTTTGCTGAGGAGTATAAGGAGCAGATAACTCATAAGTAATACCAAGTTCATCAAGATAGTCATTAAGACCAGAATTCTTGAACTCAGTTCCATTGTCACTTCTGATGTGCTTGATCTTCACACTAAAGTTGGTTGAAGCCCTCGAGGAAAATCGTTTGAAGACTTCCTGCACTTCATGTTTGTAAGTAACAATGTGTACCCATGTGTAATGGGAGTAATCATTAACAATAACAAGCCCATAGAGAGATGCGTCATTTGTGACGGCTGAGTAATGGTTAGGACCAAAGAGGTCCATGTGAAGCAATTCGAATGGTCGAGTAGTGGTCATGATAGTCTTCCCTGGATGCTTAGCCTTGGTCATCTTTCCAGCTTCACAAGCTCCACACAAGTGATCCTTGAGGAATTTGACATTCTCAATGCCAATGACATGCTTCTTCTTCGCAAGCGTGTGCAAATTCCTCATGCCTGCATGACCAAGTCGTCGATGCCATAGCCACCCTTCTGAAGCTTTTGCAAGTAGGCACACGGCTGGTTGCGGTCCTGTAGAGAAATCAACAATATACAAGTCTCCTCTCCTAAAGCCTTCGAAGACTTTGGAATTGTCATCTTCCATAACCACAACACAACGATACTTGCCAAAGACAACTACCATATCAAGATCTCAAAGCATTGAGACAGACATGAGGTTGTATCCTAAGGACTCGACAAGCATGACTTTGTCCATGTGTCGATCCTTTGTGATCGCAACCTTACCTAGACCCAATACCTGACTTTTGCCTTTGTCAGCGAAGATGATATGCTTCAGATGCGATGGTGATAAGGGAGCATTAATCAATAGATTCTTGTCACCAGTCATGTGATTTGTACATCCACTATCGAGGACCAACTCAGTGGCTTTGGGTTGATCATCCTGCAGATGAATTAGTGCAGCTTAGGAACTTCATATACTTCATCAGTGAAGAATATGACATCAATTCATCAGATCAATTTCATCAAGCAATGCAACAGTTAAAACAGTATGAGGACGTGAGAAATGAAAGTTCATTTCTTCATGATTAGCCTGCGTCCTTTCAGGCACTCTTCAGGTCTCCACCAAATTCTTCAGACGTTCAAGTACGTCTGGAGACTTGACCCTACAGAAGAGATTAGTTGTTTTTCTTCACCACCCACATCTGAAGGGGTGGCAAAGAGTTCATCACTCTGTGAGCTCAATACGAGAAAGGTGGCATAGAAGCCAATCCGTTTCCTTTCACATAAGAGAAGTTAGGGTAAGCATATGAATAAGCAGAGAAATTCTTTGAGGACATATGAACATAATGATTAGAAGAATAATGCTCATATTCATAGCCCTTGGCTCTTCCCTGCGAAACAGAGTTGTTAGCACGATGATGTTCATATGAGGAGTTTGATCCTCTTGAGGAATATGATCCATGTGAGGAATTTGGTCCGTATGAGGACTTGGATCCATATGAAGAATTTGGTCCATATGAAGAATTTGATCTGGGGTTCCTATTCTTCACAGGTGGTGTCATGAGGACATTCACCTGAAGACTTTCAAGGCACCTTTTGGGAACCCAGATTTTCTTCATAGGGGAACCGTTCCTGCAGTTAGTGCCAACATATCTAGCAAATACTTCACCATTCTGAGTTTTAAGTAGTTTGTAGTTGGAGTCAAATGACTCATCAGAAGAATGAGAAGATTCACATGTAAAGCCAGATAAATTAGATGGATCAACTGGAGGTCCCTTTGCAGCAACCCATGAGGTTTTGGGGTACTGCTCAGGCTTCCAATATGTACCATCAGCATTGAGTTTCCTCTCAAAGGCAATACCCTCTTTCCTAGGGTTCCTGTTGAGGATATGCTTTTTAAGCACATCACAAAGAGTCTGATGCCCTTTGAGGCTTTTGTACATGCCTGTCATGTACAATTCCTTCAGCCCTGCATCGTTAGTGATACTAGCAATGTCCTCAGATGAGGAATTAATGATAGCAGAGACAGTTGAGGAATTTGTAGCATTAGAAGCATTTGAACATTCAGGTGAAGAATTAGCAGATTCACATTCAATGCATTTCAAACATGGAGGAACAAATTCTTCCTGAGCAACGCTAATTTGTTGAGCAAGTAATGAATCGCGCTCCTTCTGAAGATCTTAATAACTCACTCTTAGCTTCTCAAGATCTTGCTTTCTTTGAAGAAATTCATAAGAAAGCTTCTCATGATCAGATAAGAGAGTGTTATGATTACCTTGAAGGTTGTCAAACCTAGTTTGAAGTCTCTGAAGATTTTCAGCAAAGGTTTTAGTGCGATCCATTTCTTCACCCAACATATCATCACTTTTGTCTAGCATGTTTTGAACCTTTTCAAGGGCCCTTTGTTGTTTCACAGCAATCTTAGCAAGTTTAGAATAGTTGGGCTTAAGGTTTTCATCAGATTCATTTTCACTTGATTCAGATGAGGAATATTTGAGTACCTTGGCACCCTTTGCCATGAAGCAATAGGTGGGAGCGTAGTCATCATTGCCTTCATCAGCCTTGTTGGTGAGGTCATTTTCTTTAGTGTTGAAGATAGACTTGCTGACGAATGCAGTAGCGAGGGCTAGGCTCGCCATACCGGATTCGGAATCCTCAGATGCCTCCTCTTCCTCATTTTCTTCAGATTCAGCCTCAGATTCCATTTCCTTGCCAATGAATGCCCGAGCCTTCTTGGAGCTGCTCTTCTTGTGAGATGAAGACTTTGAGGATTTTGATGATGAAGATTTTGAGGATTTCTTCTTTTTCTTTGCATCATCAGAACTGTAATCCTTGTATTTCTTCTTCTTTGATTCCTTTTCCCACTTAGGACAATCTTGGATGTAGTGTTCTGGTTTCTTGCATTTGTGACAAAGCCTCTTCTTGTAGTCACTGGATGAGGAATCATTGCTCCTTGAGGGTCTTCCAAAGCGACCATGTCTTGAGAACTTCTGGAATTTCTTCACGAGCAGTGCTAGATCATGGCTCAGTTCTTCAGGATCACCAAGGCTGCTGTCAGAGTCTTCATCTTCAGACTCAGAAACTACCTTGGCCTTCAGTGCACGTGATCTGCCATAGCTCGAACCATAGAGATCTCTCTTTTCAGCAAGCTGGAACTCATGAGTATTTAGCCTCTCGAGGATATCAGCGGGATCAAGTGACTTTTAATCAGCACGCTCTTGTATCATCAATGCCAGAGTATCAAATGAGGAATCAAGCGATCTCAGCAGTTTCTTCACCACCTCATGATCAGTGATGTCAGTGGCACCAAGTGCTTGAAGCTCATTTGAGATGTCAGTGAGGCGATCGAAGGTTTGTTGAACATTTTCATTGTCGAGTCTTTTGAAGCGGTTGAAGAGATTGCGAAGAACATCAACTCGAGAGTCACGCTGTGTTGAGACTCCTTCATTGACTTTGGACAGCCTATCCCAGATAAGCTTAGCAGTTTCCAAAGCACTCACTCTTCCATACTATCCTTTGCTCAGATGGCCACATATGATATTCTTCGCTTGAGAATCAAGTTGCTTAGTGTTTAGTGAGGGTGACACAGAGGGAACACCCTTTTCCACCACATACCAGAGATCGCTATCAATTGCCTCAAGATGCATTCGCATCTTATTCTTGCAGTAGGGGTAGTCCGTCCCATCGAAGGTAGGACACCTAGCAGAGACCTTGATCATACCTGCGGTCGACATAACTAAAACTCCAGGCGGTTAAACCAAAATCACACAGAACAAGGGAGTACCTCGCTCTGATACCAATTGAAAGTGTGTTATATCGACTAGAGGGGGGTGAATAGGCGATTTTTATGAATTCTTCACTAAGGAATTTATGGGTGAGGAAATTCCTTAGCGAAGAACTACTTGCAGCGGAATAAGTATTCAAAAGTATGCATAGCAGAACACAAGCATAGTCATCATGATGAAACGAAGACAAGCACAGAGTACAGAAAGCATAAGCACAGGATAACACAGGATGAAGACAAACAGACTGAAGAAATTGAACTGAGGAAATTGAGTAAGTCTTCAATCAAAGTCTTCAAACACAGATATGAACAAGTGCACAACACATTAATGAGGAAATGAAAGAGTTGAGGAAATAGAACCAGTTGGCTTGGTGAAGACAATGATTTGGTAGACCAGTTCCAACTACTGTCTCAGTTGTATGTCTGGTTGGAGCGGCTAGGTATTTAAACCTGAGGACACCCAATCCCGGACACACAGTCCTCACCGTATTCTCCTTGAACTAAGGTCACACAGACCTCGTCCAATCACTCGTGGTAAGTCTTCAGGTGACTTCCAAACCTTCACAAACTCGGTCACTCGGCGATCCACAATTTCCTCTTGGATGCTCTAGACCATGATGCCTAACCGTCTGGAAGAAGCACAGTCCTCAAAGGTAACAAGCGTCAGATCCACGCAGGATCAATCTCTTCAGTGATGCTCAATCACTTTGGGTTTGTAGGTGTTTGGGTTTGGGGTTTTCCTCACTTGATGATCTTCGCTCAAAGTCCTCGAAGGATGGGATGCTCTCAAATGTCAAGTGTCAGTTTCTCTCGGAGCAGCCAACCAGCTAGTGGTTGTAGGGGGGGCTATTTATAGCCTAGAGAGCAGCCCGGCATGATAAGACATAAATGCCCTTCAATGATATGACCGTTAGGTGGGTAGATATTTTGGGACAGCGGGCGCATAGCACAGCAACGGTCGGAAATTTGAGGTTCAAATTCCTCAGGGCTAACATGTTCCTCACTGTGTAGGCAATCCGCACTCGCGAATTCCTAACTCCTCAGTCAGAAAAAATTCCTCAGAGACCAGAAGAACTTCGTCTCTGTCACTGAAGAATATGACTGAACTGTATGAGATTTCCAATGGCTTCACTCGAAGGGATTGGTAGGTGTAAGATTTTGAGTTGAGCATCACATGGAAATTTTTCCTTAGTATTTCCTCAACCCCCTTTAACAGTACGGTGTTTCCTATGACTCAAGAAAGAGAAAATGAAACTACGAAAACAAAAGTCTTCACGCTTCATGTTCCTCAAATGAATACCAAGTCTTCAAGGTCACACCAATTCTTCACTTTCAAAGTCTTCAGAAAGTCTTCAGAAATCCAAAGTCTTCAGTCGAAGAACTTCATTTTTATGGGTCGACTTTCTCTGTAAATATCAAACTCCTCATAGACTTATAGACCTGTGTACACTCACAAACGCATTAGTCCCTTAACCTATAAGTCTTCAATACACCAAAATCACTAAGGGGCACTAGATGCACTTACAATGAGCGGGACGTACTTCACGGCAACGTGCCTGTTGCGGTTTGCTATGCGGACTGCGGTGGAGTAGTCGATCAACCAGTCTTCCGGCTTCCCGGAGCCATTGTATTTTGGCGTGTCTCTTGGGAGCGAGAACCCTTTGGGGAAGGGCTCGTCGTGGATGCGGGGGCCAAAGCAGGGCGGGCCGACATCATCTTCTTCTTCTAGCACTAGGGATCGCGCTAGACGGTCGAGCCGGTGGCGGGCATCATTCTCGCCGACTCCTTCGCGGTGGCCTAGTCGGCCACCAAGAGTCAGATGCGTAACAGGCGGCGGGGTGGGATATCTCTCCCCACGAGGCGGGGGAGGAGGCGGATTGCCTCGTCATTCCACAGCTTGGGGGCGGCCTTCCGCGTCACGCTCGATGGTGAGCCGAGTCCGACTGCGGCTAGCAGCCGGCTCCTTGTCTTTTCTTGCGCGGGCGCCGTCTGGAGTCGGCGTCTGGGATGTCGCGCCGTGCTCTCGGCGTGGGAGAGGACTTTCAGTGCGGGCGCTGGCTTCATACCGCTCTGTGGCCGCGTCGATCATCTGCTGGATGCGTCTAGTCATGTAGGGGAGCTCGTCTGCCCCCAGCCCATTCAGCTCATCTACGGCCGCCTGGGCGGCATGCAGGTTCTCGAGCGGCGTGGCGTAGACTGGGCGGTCTTCTCCCAGCATGCTGGCGATGGCCGCGCCGCACTTCTTGACGAAGCCGGCTCGGCTCGGCCCGCCAGGAGGCGGCGTACCGAAGGCGGCGCGGTCGACTTCGCGCTGGTGAGCCTCAGTGAGGCGTCTCATGGATGCTATCTTCTGGCCTTCCGCGACGAGGGCGAGGCGGCGTGCCTCCAGTGTCTCGGCGTCGGCGTCGGCCGGGATGGGGACGGACAAGTCGTGTAGCGCCGCTTGTAGGGCGTCGTGGGCGTTCTCGCCTGAGATGGTCCCGTGGCTGATGACCAGCACCTTGGTGACAGCGCTGCTGCCACTGTCGGCTCGAGGAAGAGGGTCGTCGATGATCACCACGTTGGTGGGGAAGGCGTCAAGCGATGCCGTGTCGGAATCAACAAGCATCGGGTCAGTGGAGCCGACCGACTCCAAGTCCATAGCAAGCTCGCTGGAGACGTGAAGCTGGTCGAGGAGGCTGACAAGGCGGCTCTCGGGGCAGTCTGTGCACGCGTCGAACGCAGGCTCGTCGGAGATGCGAGCCTCGCCAAGAAGATCGGCGAGGCAGCTCGCCGCGCAGGCGTCGTCGACGCCTTGCAGCGCGTCGGGGCAAGCGCCATCGGGCGTGCCGGGCTGGCTACGCTCGCTGAGGAGGAAAAGGGTTCCCGTCCAGAATAGGTCTCGGGACGATGGTGCACCTGGCCCCACGGTGGGCGCCAAATGTCGGGTGGTAGGTGCGACATATGCCAACGGGTGGCTTATCATTGTGGGAGCCAGTAAGACATCGCCGGTGCCTGGAAACGGGATAAGGCGAAGACATGCACGCCGGCGAATCTTACCTAGGTTCGGGGCTCTCCGTGGAGATAACACCCCTAATCCTGCTCTGCGGGGTCTCCGCATGATCACTAGATCAACACAAGTGGCTACAAGTGGCTCCTTGAGCTGTGTGGCTAGAGGAAGAAGAAGGGCAAGGCTAGCTCTCCTCTTCTCTCTATGTGGTGTCTAAAACTCTAAGAGATCAACCCTTTGCATGGGTGCCCTAGGGGTTTATATAGGCCTACACCTAGGGGTAAAATGGTAATCCGGCTGGACGCGGGTCCTAGCCGTCAGTGTGTATTCGCTGGCTTCTCCGCCGGCTGCTGGGGCCTTCCGACTGGTGGGTCCCGCCAGCTGCCGGCCTCTTGGCCGACAGGCCGGCCCCACCGCCTGGGGGTCTTGTCGGCGGCTGGTTACTGTAGCCTCGCCCCTGATGATGAGGGCTTTGTCGAGGTAAGCATGGCTACAGTGCCGCCGCCTGGCGGGCTCTCACTGTAGCCTCACCTTGTCTTGTCTCCTTAATGATGCACATACTTCGAGGGAGGGAGGTAGCCGGCTATTGGGAGCCGGCTATGCCCCAGGCCGACTGGGGGAGGCTTGGCCGCCTTCGAGCGTCTCTCTGGCTAAAGGGGCCCATCGCCCGTGGGCCGTACTGGTAGCCTGTCGTGGGTGGCGTCATGGTCAACATGGCAACAGTGCCGCGTCGGACGGGGGATGGCCGACCCGTACGGCGAACTGTGGCCATGCGTGCTCCGGGATACGGGGGTGGCAGGCTGTACTGTAGCCACGCCCCGTCTCATCACCGTTATGTGGGTGCAACCCTTGAGGGTGCAGTCTTCGCCGGCTTCTGGGAGTCGGTCTTCTTGTGGCTGGCTTCTGGGAGTCGGTCCCCTTGGGGCCGGCTTCCTGGAGTCGGCCATCTTGTGGTTCTCTTCGGGAAGGTTTTTAGGGCCGGGTCGCCTTCCAGTAGTCGGCTTGTGGGACAGCCGGCCAGGGGAAGGCGGCCATGTGCTTTGGATGCTTGAAGGCTCGATCGGCCTGATAATTTTTTGAAGAGCCAGGGGGAGTCGGTTAGGCTACCCGTGGCCATTTACTCCGACAGACGGCAAGACGGAGTTTACAGTCGAGCCCAAGGCGGCGTCACCACCAGAGCCTTTTGCAGGCGAAGACCACCTTTAGTCAGGATAAGTTGTACTAACTGTCCCCTTTCATATTGGTCGTAGTTTGCTCCCTTCCCGCTCAATATTTGGGGAGAGGACCAGGGCCTCTATAAATAGGACTAGCCACCATAGTAGGAGGGGGCATCTCATCTGGAGGCATCTCGTCTCGACGGATCCGAAGCCATTCAGATCATCCTCACCCACACAAGCACAAGAACACCTCAACCTTAGGAGGCTGTTCTTCTCTTGTAACTATTCATCCTCAGCCCAAGAGGCAATCCACCACCACCACACTGGAGTAGGGTATTACACCACAATAGTGGCCCGAACCAGTATAAATCTTGTGTCCCCTGTGCTACGAGTTCATCGAGGCTAGCCTTAGATTGCGGAGTGTGTGAGGGTGTAACACCCCGCATGTAACTTGCCATATTTGTAACTCCGACTCTTGCCATTTCCGGCTATGTGTTATGATTTTCCCTCCGTGGTGGGTTTTGTCTTTCGTTTTGTTTTTTTGTCATGTCATGCATTTCATATCATGTCATCATGTGCATTGCATTTGCATACGTGTTCGTCTCTTGCTTCCGAGCATTTTCCCCGTTGTTCGTTTTGCAATCCGGCACTCCTATCTCCCCCGGTGCACCCCTTCCGTTTTCTTTCGTGTGCGGGTGTCAAACTTTCTCGGAATGGACCGAGGCTTGTCAAGTGGCCATAATATACCACCCGGAGACCACCGGTCAAGTTTCGTTCCATTTGGAGGTCGTTTGGTACTCCAACGGTTAACCGGGCATCCGCAAAGTCCATTTGAGTGTCCAGCAAAAACCCCCTCAAAACCAGCCCAAAACCCACCAAACTCCCTTCCATGCTCTAGGTCGTTCGATCACGATCATGTGGGCGAAAACCGCACCTCATTTGGAGCCTCCTAGCTCCCCCTACCTATAAATATGTGGGCATCCCGAAATACATCTGCAGTCCAACCCAAGTTCGTTTCCCCTCGCGCCACCGGACGTGTCCGCCTCCGGCCGGACGCGTCCACTCCGCCCGCCGCCGCCACGTGTCGCGCTGCCGTACACCGTCGCCGCCGAGGCCCGCCGGCCCACCCGCGGCCCTCCCGGCCCGCACCGCCGCTCGACGCCGCGCCTCCGCCCGCCGCCGCTGGCTCCGCCCCGCCTCGCCCCGCCGCCTCCGCGCCGGAGCCGCGCCGCCCCGCCGCCGGCCGGTCCCGCCGCCGGCCACCTCCCCGCCGGCGCCGCGCCACCTCCGGCCTCGCCTCCGTCCCCTCCGGCCTCTCCCTCCTTCCCCGTCGCCGGCCAACGGCACCGGAGCCCGAGCCCGAGCCGAGCTCTCCGGCCAGATCCCGATCCAAAGCTACAGTAACCGCTCGCGAGGTTGACTTTTCCCGAGTTCAAAAATTCCCAAGTCTTTGCCTATTCACAGCAAGTACCCATGTTCATCGTTGCGTAACTCCTTGCATGTAGCTTTGATTCGCGCGTGTAGTATGTAAAATTGTTCGTCTCGTGATGCTCTTCATTTTGTTCAATTGCACCATGTTCATTAGAGGTCATCTCGATGCCCAAATCTCTGTTGGAAGAGGGCTAGTTGCTGTTATTCTCTGGTTCTTGACAGAACTTGGAGATTTGTTATTTTTGTATCTTTTAATCTGTGCATCTTTTGAGCATGAGCTCTACATGTGTTTTGAAGTATGCCATGCCATCTTTCCAGTGGTGTAGTCCATGTATTTTTGTGATCTCTGTGGTGACTAGCACAAGCATGCAAAGTAGGCCCCGTAATATTTCTGATTTCAGGGACTTAGTGATTTCTCTAAGTCCTTGTCTGCTATTATTTTGTTGCCATGTAAACTTGATGCTACAGAGAGATCCATGCATATTTTGGAGATGTTCAGTAAGGATGTTTTGTAGCTATAGTTGTAATTGATCCATTCCTGTAATTGTTTGTAATTATGGAGTGCCATAGCATGACTCAATCTTGCTCTACGTTTGCTATAAAATATTTCTGGCAGATTCTTAACATGATATGCAATTTTGCCAAGCTTATTGTAGTTGATCCATATATGCTATGCTTGTGTTCTTGCCATGGATAGCTTCATAAACATGCCATCTTGCTGTAGGTTTGATTTGTTTGTCATGCATTCCTCTGTAGTGAGTGCTTCAAGCTCACAAGGAGGCCTACATATTATTATTTCTGCCATGCTCTGTTTTCTGCTAAGTCTGAAACCTGATAACGAAACTTGCTATGTTTACATGCTTGCCATCATATCTTCTGGTCCTTTTTGGCTTATGGTCAGTAAGGGACTTTTGTCATGTGCATTTCGTAGAACACTGTCATGCCTTGTTTTGCTATGTTAAGTTCCTGTAGCATGTTGATTTCGTGCTCTGAACATTGCTACCTGATGCTGTTTGCTGCCATGTCCAGTTTTTCACGAAGTCTGTGAACCTGTTATCTTTTACACTTTTGCCATGCTTGTTTGAGCTTGATATATTGTGATCTAGCCGTAGCTCAGTGTTCGTCTTTTGTCAAGCATCTCCTGTAGATTACTGCCATGTGCTTTGTTGCTATGTTGGAGTGCCATAGCATTGTTGCTCATTGCATTTTAAGTGCTATCATGCTGTTAATCGCAGATTCGTGTCATTCTTGTTTTGCTTGCCATTTGCAAACCGTGCATCCGATTCCGGTGATCTTTATATCGATTTGGACCGAAATCATCTCATCTTTCCAGTGGCATGCTTGGTTTGCCAAGTTACTGCCATGTTCATCATTTTCCTTCCGGAGCACGCATATGCATCGCATATCATATCTCGCATATCATACATGTTTTGCATCATGTTGCTTGTGCATTTCTCGTGGTTGATTGTGTTTCCGTTTGTTTGTGCTCTTGTCTTGGGTAGAGCCGGGAGACGAGTTCGTGAACGAGGAACCTGTTGAGTACGCTTACGAGGATCAAGCTTTCGACAACTCTGAGAACCTTGCAAGCAAGATGACCACCCCTCGAAATCACTTCTATCTTTGCTTTGCTAGTTGTTCGCTCTATTGCCATGCTCCGCTACCTATCACTTGCTATATCATGTCTCCCATTTTGCCATGTCAGCCTCTAACCATCCTTTCCTAGCAAACCGTTGTTTGGCTAAGTTACCGCTTTTGCTCAGCCCTTCTTATAGCGTTGCTAGTTGCAGGTGAAGTTGAAGTGGATCCATGTCGGAACATGGATATGTCGGGATATCACAATATCTCTTATGTAATTAATGCATCTATATATTTGGTAAAGGGTGGAAGGCTCGGCCTTATGCCTGGTGTTTTGTTCCGCTCTTGCCGCCCTAGTTACTGTTATACCGGGATTATGTTCCTTGAGTTTCCGTTCCTTACGCGGTCGGGTGATTTATGGGACCCCTTGACAGTTCGCCTTGAATAAAACTCCTCCAGCAAGGCCCAACTTTGGTTTTACCATTTTCCACCTAAGCCTTTTCCCCCGGGTTTTCGCGAGCCCGAGGGTCATCTTTATTTAAACCCCCGGGCCAGTGTTCCTCTGAGTGCTGGTCCAAACTAGAGCCACTTGCAGCGCCACCTTGGGGAAACTCGAGGATTGGTTTTAGATGTACGTAGTATTCATCCGGTGTGCCCTGAGAACGAGATATGTGCAGCTCCTATCGGGATTTGTCGGCACATTCGGGCGGCTTTGCTGGTCTTGTTTTACCATTGTCGAAATGTCTTGTAAACCGGGATTCCGAGACTGGTCGGGTCTTTCCGGGAGAAGGTTTATCCTTTGTTGACCGTGAGAGCTTATGATGGGCTAAGTTGGGACACCCCTGCAGGGTATTATCTTTTGAAAGCCGTGCCCGCGGTTATGAGGCAGATGGGAATTTGTTAATGTCCGGTTGTAGAGAACTTGTCACTTGACCCCAAGTATAATACATCAACTGCGTGTGTTGCCGTGATGGTCCCTTCTTGGCGGAGTCTGGGAAGTGAACACGGTCTGTATTATGTGTGACGTAAGTAGGTGTTCAGGATCACTTCTTGGTCATTGCTAGTTGACGTCCGTTCCGTTGCTTCTCTTCTCGCTCTCATTTGCGCAAATTAGCCACCATATATGCTTTTGCCGCCGTAGTTCCACCTTATTACACCTCCCTTTCCTATAAGCTTAAATAGTCTTGATCTCGCGGGTGTGAGATTGCTGAGTCCTCGTGACTCACAGATTCTACCAAAACAGTTGCAGGTGCCAACGATGCCAGTGCAGATGATGGGGTCGATCTCAAGTGGGAGTTCGACGAGGAACGAGGTCGTTACTATGTGTCTTTTCCTGATGATCAGTAGTGGAGCCCAGTTGGGACGATCGGGGATCTAGCTTTTGGGGTTATCTTATTTTCATCTGGATTTTGACCGTAGTCGGTCTATATGTTTGAATTTTGGATGATGTATGAATAATATTTATCTATTGTGTGAAGTGGCGATTGTAAGCCAACTCTTTATCCCATTCTTGTTCATTACATGGGATTGTGTGAAGATGACCCTTCTTGCGAAAAAACCACTAGGCGGTTATGCCTCTAAGTCGTGCCTCGACACGTGGGAGATATAGCCGCATCGTGGGCGTTACAGAGGGCGCAAGCGGTGAGGGGGAGATCTTTGTGCGCACCCCAGTGTTCGAACCTTGAGGGTTTTGCCGGAACCCGTGATTCGACAAGGATGAACACATGGAGGCATACCTGGCGGAGGTACGTAAAATCGAGAAGCAATTCTTGGGTCTAGAACTGTAGCATGTGCCGCGCGGCACGAACAAGGAAGCAAATGACATCGCTAAGAGGGTGTCCGGGCACCTGCCTCAGGAACCTGGCGTCTTCGAGGAGCAGCTCTTAAAGCCTTCAACAGACCCTTCCTGCTATGGAACCAACACTTCCCCAGGAGGAGCTCCCCCAGCGCCCCTCTCGGGAGCCCCCGCTTGCGGCCCAACCTCGGGAGCGCGTCTACTCCTTGCGCTCGAGCGTCAGGAGGGGTGCTGGAACCAAGAGTTCAAGGCGTGCCTGCTTCAGGGGACCCTGTCGGAGAAGGAGGAAGACGCAGAGCATGAGGCTCAATAGGCCACTACCTACTCCATTCAGGACAGTGAGCACTATCGAAACCGGCCAAACAATATTTCTCTGCGATGCATCACTAGGGAGCAGGGATGTGAGCTGTTAACCGACATACATGGCAGGGACTGCGGGCATCACTCGTCATCGTGCACCCTAGTGGGCAAGGCATTCTGTAGCGGATTCTACTGGCCCACGGCGCTCAATGACGCCACCGAGCTGGTGAGATCCTATGAACCTGGCCAGTTCCATGCCAAGCAAATCCACCATCCTGCTAAGGGTCTCCAAGCCATCACGCTCTCATGGCCGTTTGCGGTCTTGGGGCTAGACATCTTGGGCCCGTTCCCTCGAGCGCCTGGGGGCTACCACTACCTCTACGTCGCTATCGACAAGTTCACCAAATGGGCAGAGGTGGAGGTAGTCCGCGCCATCCCGGTCGGCTCGGCGGTCAAGTTCATCAAGGGCCTCGTGAGCCGGTTCGGGGTCCCTAATCGCATCATCACCGACAACGGCTCGCAGTTCACTAGCAATCTCTTCAAAACATATTGTGCTAACCATGGAATGCAGATATGCTACGCCTTAGTGGCACACCCCAGGAGCAACAGCCAAGCCGAGCGCGCCAACACGAAGGTCCTAAGGGGCCTCACGGCAAGAACTTTCAAGAAGAAGCTCGAGGCATGCGCCAGGGTCTGGGTGGACGACCTCAAGTCCGTGCTGTGGTCCACCTGCACCACGGCAACCAAGCCAACCGGCGAGACTCCATTCTTCCTCGTCTACGGAGCCGAAGCGGTTCTCCCGCACGAGGTCAAGCATCGCTCTGCGCAGGTCCTGGTGTTTGACAAGGCATGCCAGGACGCCTCGTGGGGGATGGACATCGTGCTAGCGGAGGAACGCCGCCGCCAAGCCTTGCTCCGGGCGGCAAGGTACCAGAAGGCGCTGCAGCGGTACCACTGCCGTAGTGTCCGCTCCAGGACGCTCGAGGTGGGTGATCTCGTCCTGAGGCGGGTGCTCTCCAGGGAAGGGCTGCATAAGCTCTCACCCATGTGGGAGGGCATGTTTAGGGTCGCCCGCGTCTCCAGTCCTGGCGCCGCGCGCTTGGAGACGCGGGATGGGATCCCCATCCAGAACGCGTGGAACATCCAGCACCTCCGGAAGTTCTACCCATGAAGCAAGGCCCAGTGCTGGTGAGAAGACTAGTCTAGGTGCCGGACGCGGTTGCTCTTTTGCTTGCTCTTTGTAGTTGGTTTGCAACCTTTTAATGAAATTTGGAGTTCTCGCGTTTTTCAATTGCCAAGTTGGATTCCCCCTCCTTTACTTCTCTCGCCTTTCGATCATGGCCCAGGGAGAGCGGCAGTTGCCCGTCGCTCCTCCTCACGCGTCTCACGCGTGGGGGCTGGGCAGGTGTGTGTGTGTGTGTGTGTGTGTGTGCGTGCATCGGGTTCGCCCGCGCTGCGAACACACTTCGCCAAAGCCCCGTTTCCCCAGAGCTTCGGTGTCTTTTGATCCTTGCGAGACGTTCTCGGATGAGATCGTGGACACGCGCACACTCTTAAGTCCGTGCCCCCCGGGCAGCGCGAAGTGATGCACTAAGCGACAGCTAACTCATGCCTGGGGGCTCGCGCAACAAAGAGCAAGGCACTCCGTCAAACTTTCTAATAACTCTGCAACTTTACGATGTCTCCTGAGGCCAATGGCTCCTGAGTCGGCAGCAAGGGGGCTTCGCCAGATGCGAAGGGACGCGCCCTCGCGAGATGGGAAACTACTACTACGAGTGCATCAAGCTAAGCTATCCTACCTCACTTACTCAGAATATGGATATCATGGCATAACATGAGAACAATAAGCATAGCATAGTGGCATAAGTACCACAGTTCATTACACGCCCGAGCAGGGCCCTCTCCTTTTTTCAAAATGCAGAAGAAAGGAAAGGTTAAACAAAAGCAGTCCGCACGACCGCGGCAGCTCCCGAGGCCTGGCGCCGGTGGCCCCTAGACTCGGTCCGAGCCTTCCTCCCGCTTCACTAGAACACAGCGATGAGATGACCCGCCACCTTCCTCGAAGCGAGCACGACGACGTCGCGGCCGGTCGTTGCCGCTGCTGCTTGTACTCTCACCCGAGGAGGAGGAGCCCCTACTGAAGGAAGTGCGGCCGTCACCAAGGGCAAGCTCACCCTCGGCGTCGTTGTGGCTGTCATCAAGGCCAAGCTCATCGTCGCCGCTGTCGTCTTCGGGGCAGCACCCTGCAGGATGACTATCTTCCCCAAACACCCTCACGTAGAGGGTCATGAGGCCATCGTACTTGAAGTGGAGGGTGCACCTCCTGGTCAGGCCGCGCGCACGGGTGAACGCCTAACAGCCGCAGGCCAGGGACACGTTACCAGCGGCTGTAACTTCAACCCCAACCTATGAAGCCTTGCTGCAGTAGCCATCAGCCTGCAGCCAGAGGCCGTCAAGCCCTACGGCCAGCAGCTCGCCCGCGAAGAAGCGAGGGAGCGGGAGCCAGGTGCCGGTCGACCTCTTCGACCACACGATTAACTCCGGGAGCAACTCCGCCACGTGGAACCACGGTCGAGGAGGCCGGGCACCCATGGCATGCCTTCCCTCATCACAGGGCCTTCCTGGCCCTTGGCGGCTCCCGCCTTGAGAAGAAGCACCGCCGCGGCCGCCCATGGCGCGCCCGTGACCCCGAGGAGCCATCGCAGGAGTCGTGGCGTGCTTGCGGGGGTGACCTCGCCCTCTCCTGGGCGGAGGCAAGCTGGGTCCCTCCTTGGGGGCCTTCCCCTTCTCGGTGGCGGAGAACTTCCTCGTCGGTGCCATGAGAACTACAACAAGACGGCGTGGCAAGGAGGAAGAGGAAGGAGCAGGTGCCAAGAAGACGGATATGAGAAAAAGGGGCCTCTGCCCCTCCCCTTATTTATAGCCAGAGGGAGGCCAACCGCCGGCCTCCAGGATCGCATGCAATGATGATTTTCTCTGCATGCCCCAGGGTCTCGTCAAGTCGAACGGTTGCCGAGGTAGCATGGGGAAGTGGGGATGCCCACGTCCCATCAATCGCCACGCGTCGACCAAGGCCGCAGGCGATTGGGGCCCACGGCGCACTGCACTTGCCCTTTGGCTTCGCCTCGATGCCAAGTTCGAGCGTGCCATGGGCCCGGGGGCTACCGTCGGCGTTCCGGGAACCGGGGTACACAAACTTGCCTGCATGTGGACCACGGTGTGGCTCCATCGACGGCCTGGTCCGGCCCAGCTTCAACATCAACAACTCAAGACCCTCGCGAGGGGCCAGGCCTCGCGAGGCGGACGACACCAAGACCTCCACGGGGGGCGGCCTCCCCAGGCTGGCTGCCGAGGAGCAGAGATATCTACACAAGCCTCACCTTGCGAGGTTCAGATGACGTGAGCCATGACGACCGCGGCCAGGTGGGCGCCAGCGGGCATAGTGTACCAGTTTCCTCTTCGGTGCTAAGGAGGCAAGCGCAGGTGCAGAGTCCCGAGGAATCAGCGAATGGTTTCCATTCCGGTGCAACAAGACCAAGACCGCAAGGACGGCAGGACGGCAGGTCGGAGGTCATCGCCAAGCCCACCACGGCGTCACAACCAGAGGCTTTTGCAAGCGAAGACTACTTTTGTCAGGATAGCATGTACTAGTTGTCTCCCTTCAAATTTGGCCGTTGTGGGATCCCTTCCCGCCTAAATTTGGGAAGAGGACCAAGGCCACTATAAATAGGGCAGCACCACCACCATAGTAAGAACGGATCATTCAGATCATCCTCTCTCCCACCAGCTCATCGAGCACAAGAACACTCCTCCTCGTGAGGTTGTTCTCCCATTGTACTAGTTCATCCTCAGCCCCTCGAATCCAATCCACCACAAAGCAGGAGTAGGGTTTTACACTGCGAGGTGGCCCGAACCAGGATAGTCTGTTGTGTATCTTTTTCGTTCGGTTCGTTGAGCTAGGCCATGAGATTAGCGATCATGCAGACTGGGGAGGACGAGTTCTTCGGACGCACCCCAGAGTTTGAACCTCACAAGGGTATGCGGAACCCGAAATCCGAAACTCACCCCCTGGCCTTGACCACGGCACTATGACCTGGCATACCTGCGGTGGCTGAGCCTCGCTCAAGAGCTGGGTCCCGAGAACGTACATCACCCAGACGAGTGGTAGAGAGAGAATCGGCGGGAGTCCTGCCAGGGGCGCCGTTGAGAGAAGGGCCTAGCCTGGCGTCGCGCAAGAAATTTGCCCTCGCAGCAAAGGAATGACGTAGGCTCGACAAGATAAGTCACCTCGCATGCGTAGGCGTGAACCTCATAATCAGCGCTTTATCTCTGGCGGTCTCGCTTAGGCAAGGAAACTTCCCTTTTAGTCCCTCGGGAGCCGCTTGCGTGCCAAAGGGGACCTCCTGAGCATCGCGCCTCAGGGGCTCTTACCAGACCTCGGGCCGCTCACCTCCTGGCCTTGCCCACGGCATCGCGACCTGGCATACCAGCGACGACCGAAGCTTGCCTGGGGGCTGGGTCCTGTTGGCATAGAGCATTAAGCTACCGTGAGAATGAACGGGGGGAACCATGCCAAAGCGAGAGGCACAAATACAACATCGATTGGAAATAATAACATTAAAGTGCGAGCGTCACGGTTTTTACATACCCCCACGGGGTCCATCATGATTTTCGTGTAGGAACGAAGCAAAAGGAAAAATCTCCCGAGAGCCATGGCCTTGGCAGCATCGCCGAAAACATCAGGATGGCGCTGCAACTCCCGTAGGCCCGGGTGCGGCGACGCGACAGCTCGTAGCTGTCATCGTCGCTCGAACCTGGTCCGGAGGAAGCGCTACCGCTGTTGGAGGAGTCACGGACAAGGGCAACTCCCCTAGGCTCACACCACGAAGTCACGAGCCGTGTCATGTGCATGGGCTTGTGGGGGAGGCGGCCGTGCGGCTTCCATGGGCGGGGCTATGTGCGCGAACGTACGCGCAGACCGGGAAGTCCGGTGTGGCGCGTTCATGCCAAGGACGCCTTGGCATGGGTGCCGCGGGGGCATCGCAAGGGTGGTCGCGCCTTTTTCGGTGGGAGCAGCTCAGGTTCTACATGAGGGGTTTTTCACTTCTCCGCGAAAGAGAACCTCCTCACTGGCGCCATGGACGCTCTGGCAAGATGGCGGAACAAAGAAGAAGAAAGAGCAAGAGGCGAGAAGACGAAGATGAGATGGGGGATCCGCCCCCTCCCATTTTTATAGTCGGAGGAGGGCTAGCCGTCGGCCTCTCACGCTCCAAGCAATGATGGCCTTTCTGCATGTGCCACGCAATTGTCAAGTCGGGCAGTTGCCGAGGCGGCGTGGGGAAGTGGAGATGCCCACACCCGATCGAGCGCCACGCTTTAGCCTGGACCACAGGCGATTGGGCCCATGGCGCTTCGCCCTTGCCCTTTGGCTTCGCCTCGAAGCCAAGTCTGAGTGCGCCTTGGGCCCGGGGGCTACTGTCGGTGTTATGGGAACCAAGGTACCCAGACATGCCTGCCTGCGGCCCACGGCGTGGCTCCATCGACAGCCTGGTATGACCCATCAACAACACCCACAAGACAAGACTCTTGCGAGGGGCCGAACCTCGGGAGGCGGGCGACAGCAAGACCTCTGGAGGGAGTGGCCTCCCCAGGCTGCCTCCTGAGGAGCGGAGATTTCTATGCAGGTGCCCAACCTCATGAGGTTGGGGAGACGCAAGCAATGACGACCAAGGCCAAGTGGGCACAGAAGAGCCAGTTTCCTCTTTGGTGCTAAGGAGGCAAGCGCACGCGCGGGTTCCCGAGGAGTCGGGCAAAGGTTTCCATTCCAGTGCAACAAGACCAAGACTGCCAGGACAGCAGGACGAATGTCATCACTGAGCCCACCGCAGCGTCACGACCAGAAGCTTTGCAGGCTGTCGGCGTTCTGGGAACGGGGGTCCCCAGACTTGCCTGCCTGCGGCCCATGGCATGGCTCCTGCAGCGACCTGGTACGGCCCACCTTCACCAGCAAGCACTCAAGACCCTCGCGAGGGGCCAGGCCTCGCGAGGCAGACGACACAAGTCCTCCTCAGGGGTGGCCTCACTAGGCTGGCTCGCGAGGAGCGGAGAGAGAGGGGCACCTCGTGATGTTCCCGTGACGTGAGCCATGATGATCAAGGCCAGGCGGGCACCAGCGGGCGCAGAGTACTCATTGCCTCTTTGGTGCTAAAGGGGCAAGCGCAGGCGAGGAGTCCCGAGGCATGAGGCAAAGGTTTCCATATGGTGCAACGAGACCAAGACCAGCAGGACGGTAGGACGGAGGTTATCGCGGATCCCATGACGGCGTCACCACCACAGCCTTTGGCAGGCGAAGACCACCTTTTGTTAGGATAGCATGTACTAGTTGTCCCCTTCAAATTGGCCGTTGTGGGATCCCTTCCCTCCTAATATTTGGGGAGAGGACCCGGGCCTCTATAAATAGGACTAGCCACCACCTTAGCAAGGGACGGATCATTCAGATCACCATCAACCACACAAGCTCACCGAGCTCAAGAACACCTCTCCTCGGGAGGCTGTTCTTCCCTTGTATCTGTTCATCCTCAGCCTACAAGGCAATCCACCACACCACACTGGAGTAGGGTGTTACACCACATCGGTGGCCAAAACCAGTATAAACCCTTATGTCCCCTGTTCCTCGAGTTCGACATGCTGAGCTTTGAGATCGTGGTGAGTGAGCGAGCTAGGGAGAGGGAGAGATCTTCGTCCGCACCCCAGTGTTCGAACCTTAAGGGTTTTGCCGGAACCCGAAGTCCGACATTTGGCGCGCCAGGTAGGGGTGCGCCGAAGCCTCTCTGCCATCGGCAGACCCGTCAACATCCCGCGGTGCCGATGTCCGGCGACTTGAGGGCCAACGCCGACCACTAGGCAGCTTGGCCAGGCCTGGCGGCATCGTCCGCCCAAGAAGACCTCAACTCCGCGCTCCAAGCGGCACACGCGCCGCCGAACGCCGTGGGGCACAGGCGGCACGGACCGACGCCTTCCACCCTTACCCCGCAGCGCGCGCGGGCCGCCGCAAGGGCCTTGAGCTATGCCGCAGCGACGACGCCGCACACCCAACGGGAGCAAGCAAACATGAGGGCCGCATTCATAGTGGCGCAGGAGCTGCTGCGGTGCCTACTAGCAGAGAGCGGCCGCGAAGCGTTGCTGGAGCACGTCGCTGAGCTGTTGGACGCTGCAACCAGGGGTATGCCGCCTTTCTACTCCCTGCCTACGCCTCATGTTGTGGCCAGATCGCATGATGGGTCTCGCCGCGCCCGCGTACTCCCAGGGGCACCAGGAGGGTTCATCTGCAGCGACGCGACTAGTGGAGACGGGCACCCAGCCGCACCTGTGCCTCCCCCAGCGGGCGCAGTCGCGAACGTCGCCTTCTACGTCCCCAGCAGGATGCCGCCCTTCCATCCTCAGGGCGGCATGCTTGGCCCGATGGCATGGAGAGCAGGGCACTTCGGTGGAGTTTCCGGGACAACGTCTCCGGAGGCCTATGTGCCCCGCATGATGGACCAGGAGTACACGCCGGAGGATGACCCCGGCTCGTTCCTCGAGCCGGGTTGGGAAGAGGAGACGCTTGAAGTTGAGGCCTTCCAGGAGCCACCTGGGAGCCTCACCGACCCCGCCGGCGACAACAGTTGCAGGGTACCGCTAATCTCTCAGGAGCAGGCTTACGCTAACCATGGGTCACAAGTGGATCAGGTCACTGCGGTGGACAACGGCCCCAGCACGGCAGGCTCCTTCCCACCAGGGGAAGCGCACTGGGGGCTGCGTGGGAGGATCCAGGAGCAAGGCCCCTCCCCACGTCGCACAAAGCAAGGCGTCACCCGGAGGTAGGTCCTCTGTCGGGGGGCACTGGCGATCCTTCCCCCCGGCAGAGGGCCCGTGGTCTCCGAGGGCGCCGCTAGCGTCCCCTTTGCCCCTTGGCATCGTCCTCGTTTCTGGACGCCCCAATGGTGGTCGAGGGTGGCGCAAGGCAAGGCCCTTGTCTGGCGATATGAAGCAAGGCTCACGCCTGTGAAGATCTCCACTCGTGACACTCTCACGTAATAATGAGTGAGGCTGTACACGCCCCGGAGTCTCCGGAGTGCCGCCCTCGGGCCTCAGGGGCTCCCGCCCACGTCCTAGTGGAAGCACCATGCTCCGCGCTGGCCGTCGACACTGTCCCCCCATGACTATGCTCACAGCCAGTGAAAGCACTTAGCTCCGCGCTGGTCGGAAGACAATAAGACTAGCTAGGTGCCGGACGCGGCCATTTGCTTTTGACCTCTTTTCTGTAGCTCAAATTTGCAGCCTTTGATTTTGAATTAGAAGTTGTATTTCCATTGGCAATCGTGGGGGGCATTCTTTCTTGCTCGTGTTGATTTCCTGAGTTACTAGATTCATGCTTTGTTTGGAGATTTGCGTCCGCTATCTCCCCCCTCCGAAAACCTCGCGAGCGGGCGCTGGCAGCGGCATACACGCGCTATGCGCGCACCTCACCATCACTGGCGTTCGCTTCTCGCGAGGCCCTCCTGGATGGACTAGCGGACCCTCAGGAAACCAAAACCTCGCGAGCTCGCAAGGGGCTCCCCTCAGACGAAATGCACATCCGCAGCTGCCAAATCAGTTCGAAGCCCGACTGGACCAAAGTAAGTTACGACAGCAAGCCCGCAAGGGGCTTGCAAGCACACAAGAGCGCGTTTTAAGCCAGGCCTAAGGAGTAAAATGGTAGTCTGTTTACATGAGGGGCTCCCCCTCCCCAAAATTCTCTTACATTGTGAGGGGTCGTGCCCAAGCTTTTGCGTGCAGGTTCAAAATAAAGGAGCATGGGCTCAGTCGGACATATCGCTCGCCGTGTCTCCCGAGTCGCTCCCGGACAGGCTGCTGGCGCTATCTTCACCGTCATCAACCACGCCGCCCTCATTCGCCACGACCACCACCGCGTCATCATCAGAAGCAAAGGCCCTAACCAGAGCCTCCACATTGTAATCCACCCAGCACGCTAGGTTGTCCCAGATGACCTCAGGCACTGGGGCAATGGCGGTGTCAAAGTCAAAGTCAGGATTGGTGTTCAGGAGATGGCTGAAGACGCGGGAGAATGCGCGCCCGAGGAGTCCTCGGCTCTTTTCGTCCACAAGCTCGCGAGCCCTCTCGCCCCGGTTCTCCAGGCGCGTCACGACGTCGGCGAAGAAGCGAAGATGACTGGCATAGTCCTGTGTGTGGGGGTGAGGGGTGTGCTCATCACAGATGGTAACTAGCGCCTGATTGGCCCTCGTCCTGAGGTCCCGAAGCATGCGAACATGCTCGCGCAGTAGCGCCTGCTGGCGAAGCGCGTCTTCCCTGCTCTGGTACGTGAAGGACTCGGCCCTGGTAACTTGCTGCTGAAGCGGGAGCAGCTCAGCACGGGCGGAGACCAGCTCGGCTTGTACGGAGATCAAGGCAGCTGTTGCGGCCTTCTCGCGCTGCTCCGCCTCGGCCAACCCTGACCTGAGGGCGGTAGTCCTACCCTCCGATTCGGCCTCCACGAGCTTCAGCTTCAAATTGTACCTGTTAGCAAGATCAGCACGAGCCTCAGCCACTCTGCGGTCAACTTCCTCCTGGGTCATGGCCTCGCGCGCGCTAGCAGCATCTTCCGCTTCGGCGACCTGACGCTCCCTCGTCTCCAACCGCTCAAGCTCGAGGCTGCGCTCCGTATCCTCTAGCATCAGCGCTTCTTCGCGCCTCAAGATCTCCTCCTCATCAGATGGCGCCCCCTTCATCGATGCCAAGGCAGCCCTGCGCACCTCCACTTGCTGATCCAGGGAGGCATTCAGGGCCAGGAACTCCTGCCTACGTTTCTCGGCGGCCTCACGACGAAGGTCAGCCTCCCTGGCCTCCTCCAAGGCCTGGGCACTGGCCTTGCGTGAGGTTGCAAGGGAGGCCTCGGCCTTCGCATTGGCGTGCTCGCGCTGGAGGCGCCCGAGGTTGATGGCCACCTTTAGTTGATGACATTCGTCCATCAGCCGGAGACCCTCAGCTTCAAGGTGGGCATCGACGTCTACGATTTCTTCCCCAAGCCGGCTCAGCGCACCCATCGCCTCCAGGAAGAGCTCGTGGCGGACAGCACCCCGCTTGCGCGTGAGCTCAAACGCATGACCAGGCTCGTCCCTCGTGCTAGAAGTCATTGAAGATGTCCGAGGGGGCTCGCCTCCTCCCAGCAGGGGGCTGGGGGCTGGTGCCCTGCCGGGCGCTCCTCGGGCCCTGCGAGAGCCCCGGGGAGGAGCGACTCATCACCTGAAGGAGAGGCCAGGGCTGAGGCCACCCACCCACGGTCGACAAGCAAAGGAGGAGCCCTTGGGACGCTTGTCGCGCCCCAAGCAAGGCCACGAAGGAGAGATGGCAAGAACGCGTGCTCGAGACACCAGACTGGCGCGATTGCCTCTCCGGACGACCTCGCGCCATGCGCGGCAGGCTGGCTTGAGGCGCTCAAGGCCAGCAGGGGACTTGAGGCAGGAGGAGGTTGCTTCTCACGAGATTTCGCCGCCTTAGCAGATGGGACCCTGGGGAGCCACAGTCAGGAAGGGAAGCGGCACTCGAGAAACTACAAAGATAAGGTACTCACTTGTCACGGTGATGTATTTTCTCTATTTCAATGGCCGGAAGGTATCACCGCTGCAGCTTGGAGACCCTTTCCTCTTCCGGAGCGCATCGAAGTTCAGCCGAAGCCGGCCGAAGCCCGGGGTACGGTCGCCAGCCCCGGGCTCAGCTGGGGAAGCTCCTGAGGAGGTGACCTCAGGGGTGCCATACCGCGTGGAGACCTCTGTCTCCGTCTCGCAGCTACCCGCCGGGGCCTCGGGGGCTGTGGCCTCGGGAGCACCAGGCTGCGACGCCCTTCCGGCTGCTTCATCAGGACGACTCTCCATGGAGCCATGGGTTGGCCCTCCGGGAGCCCCGAGCGGCGCCGATCCTTCGGCAGCCGCGTCGCCAGCGGCCAGCGATGGTTGCCCCCTGCGCCCACTTCTAGGGATGTCGCTGCGCCAGTGTCAGGCAAGGGAGCCACAGAGACCGGGTTCTCGCGATGCCCTTCAAGACCGGACATGCATAGTCCCCATTCGTCGAGAGGGGGCATCTGCCTCGCGAAATCCACCTTGTTTAAGTAGAAGTACAAGAGGCAACCTTCCTCCGGCATGTCGGCTGGCAACAGGTCGCCCGTCAGGATCTCGAGCATAGTTTGTTGCGCCTCAAGAGGAAGCCCGGACTCGTGAAGCCTCATGCGGTCCTTGCTGCCAGACAAAGTCCACATTGGTCGAGAATGGTGCTGGAGCGGGGCAACACGGCGCCGAATGAACTCCTTCACCACCATGGGCGCGGTCACGCCAAGATCCTTCAGCCTCTTCAACCGGAGACGTAGGCAAGACGCGGGTCGGCGAGCCTCTCGTGGCCCCTGCCAGAACTGGGAACGGCGGGTGCCGATGGGAGCGAGATAAGAGGGCTGAGCAGGCCGGCGTCCACGAATACCCACCGCTGTCGAAACTTGCTCATAGACGGCGGGAGCTTGAAGTCAATCCCCGAGCCGTCCGTCGCGGCCATGGCCTGGAAGCTCAGACACCCCGAGCACTGTCGCGGGTCGGCCAGGTGTAGCGAGAAGAAATGGCGAAGTAAGTCCACGGAGGGAGCAATGCCCACCGTTGGATTGATTGGGGATCTAAGTGCAACATATGGATCTGATAATGGGAAAGCACGGCGTTGAAGAAGGAGGAGAAAGGGGGAATCAAGCCGGCCCATAGGGCATCAAGGAGAATGAGGACCTCAATGGCTGCCCTCTCAATGGAGGTGCGAGATGCGGGCCAGGCCACAGTCTTCCCCCATTCGTGGAAGTCGGCGGTGAGAGCTGGGCAGACCTTGCCCATGGCTTCTTGGTTGAGCACCACCGACCGCCCGACAGCCGACTCGAAGGCCGGGGTGGTTCGGCTAAGGACTAGAGCATGTTCATCCCCTTCTTCGGTCGGCTCGGCGCCATGACGACAGAGAGGACAGAGCTCAGGTCAGATTGGAAGAAGGGGCTGTTGCTTCGAGGAGGCGGAAGAGTTGGGGGAGCGCGTCGCTAGCGACGAAGGAATAACTGTGTTGGTCGCGGTGGCCGCCTAGCCAGGCGGATATCAAGGCTGTGTGGGTAAGCGGAGATGCCCACGTCCCGTTAGTTACCACGCGTCAATCAAGGCCGTAGGCAGTTGGGGCCCGCGGCGCTCCGCACTTGCCCTTTGGCTTCGCCTCGAAGCCAAGTCCGAGCGCGCCTTGGGCCTGGGGGCTACTGTCGGTGTTCTGGGAATGGGGGTCCCCAGACTTGCCTGCCTACGGCACATGGCGTGGCTCCGGCAGCGACCTGGTATGGCCCACCTTCACTAGCAAGCACTCAAGACCGTCGCGAGGGGCCAGGCCTCGTGAGGCGGATGCCACAAGACCTCCTTAGGGGCGGCCTCACTAGGCTCGCTCGCGAGGAGCGGAGAGATCAAGGCGAGGGGCACCTTGTGAGGTTCCCGTGACGTGAGCCCTGACGACCAAGGCCAGGCGGGCCCGAGCGGGTGCAGCGTACCCATTGCCTCTTTGGTGCTAAAGGGGCAAGCGTAGGCGAGGAGTCCCGAGGCATCAGGCAAAGGTTTTCATATCGATGCAAGGAGACCAATACCAGCAGGACGGCAGGGCGGAGGTCATCGCGGAGCCCACGACGGCGTAACCACCAGAGCCTTTGGCAGGCGAACACCACCTTCTGTCAGGATAGCTTGTACTAGCTGTCCCCCTTCAAATTGGTCGTTGTGGGATCCCTTCCCACCTAATATTTTGGGAGAGGACCCGGGCCTCTATAAATAGGATTAGCCACCACCTTAGCAAGGGACGGATCATTCGGATCACCATCAACCACACAAGCTCACCGAGCTCAAGAACACCTCTCCTTAGGAGGCATTTCTTCTCTTCTATCTGTTCATCCTCAGCTTATAAGGCAATCCACCAGACCACACTAGAGTAGGGTATTAAACCACATCGGTGGCCCGAACCAGTATAAACTCGTGTGTCCCCTGTTCTTCGAGTTCGACGTGCTGAGCTTTGAGATCGTGGTGAGTGAGCAAGCTAGGGGACGGAGAGATCTTCATGCGCACCCCAGTGTTCGGACCTTAAGGGTTTTGCCGGAACTTGAAATCCGACACAGGCGAAGGCCACCTTTCGTCGGGATAAGATGTACTACTTGTCCCCTTTCAAATTGGCCACTATGGGATCCCTTTCCGCCTTCATTTTGTAGGAAGAGGACCGAGGCCGCTATAAGTATAGGTTAGCCACCACCGTAGAAGGGGTCGACTGATCCGCCCTTCCACCCTCACCAGAGCAGACCTCTCAAGGTTGTTCTTCCCTTGTACTAGTTCATCCTCAGCCACTCGTGAGGAAAATCGACCACAAAGGAGGAGTAGGGTCGTACACCGCAAAGTGGCCCGAACCTTGGTAAAACTGTCGTGTCCATCTTCTTCCTTGTTCATCGACCTAGGCCGCGGGGGTGACGAGCTGGTGGACCGGAGAGGTTGAGTTCTTCACACACGCCCCAGAGTTTGAACCTTTCTTCGAATTGCGGAGCCCTGAATCCGACAGCCATACAGTCCATCACCTTCTTTACCCAAAGCCAGCCTTGTCAAGCAGCCTCTTAACCCTTCCAATTCAAATTATCAGGAGTCATCACCCTCATCCGGTGAGTCAACCGCTTCAAAGCTACCTCCTTTTGTCATTAATCAAGGGTAAACTTCTTTTATATCATGTACCCTTGATTGTACTGCTTTGTTCATAGGGCCAATCTAAGAGCAAGAAAAGAAAAGTGGTTGAGTCTTCAGTAAACCAAGATATTCCTGAGTCCGAGAATCAGACCTTGGCGACCCCTGAGGCCCATGCTGATATTTCTGAAAGCCATCATCACAGTCAAGTTGAGCCACCACAACAAAATGAAACGGCCGGAACTAAAGCTATGGATACCGAAGCTAACCCGGCGGACAATCTTAACCCGCCAAGTCCTGCTCGAGCTCTGAGTCCCACCAAGGCAACTCAAGATGTTCCTCTTGAGAAGGATAATGATAAAGTTACCATTACGGGTGAGGCTTATAAACCTCCAGAAGTCTCCAATGTGCTAACCAAGGCCACAACCAAAACTTAGGCACCCTTGTATGGAAAAGGGAAAACCAAACTTGAACTTCCCAGCTATGAGGAGTTCAACACAGAGGAATTACATACAGGCTATCTGAGTTGCCTCTCTACGAGCTGGGATCTAGAAGTTGGCTTGGTCAGCATGATGAAAAGAAAATGTGATGTACACTCATCTTTCCAGTATTATACATATACATATATATATATATATATATATATATATATATATATATATCGGGTCGGTCTATTCTAATAACACCCTTTAAGAGTCTTATTCTGCTAATAGCAGGCTTATTCTGCGAACACATTCGCACTGTGGAAAACACCGAACCGAACCACACCCGCCCCACCCCCTCCACCTTCTTCCTCTCTGTCTCCACCGTGCCCACCTCCTTCCCCCACTCCACACGCAGCCCCACCCCCTCCACCTTCTTCCTCTCTCTCTCTCCCCCGTGCCCTCCTCACCTTGCCCAATCTGCCCCAACCTCCACATCTATTACCCACAAGTATAGGGGATCAATTGTAGCCTCTTTCAATAAGTAAGAGTGTCAAACCCAACGAGGAGCTAAAGGTAGAACAAATATTCCCTCAAGTTCTATCGACCACCGATACAACTCTACGCACGCTTAATGTTCGCTTTACCTAGAACAAGTATGAAACTAGAAGTACTTTGTAGGTGTTGTTGGATAGGCTTGCAAGATAATAAAGAGCGCGTAAATAAAAATTAGGGCATGTTTAGAAGAAGACACAACTAGGTTAGTTTTAGTAGAGAGCTTGTTGTCACACATGAAAGTTATTTGTCCCTAGGCAATCGATAACTAGACCGGTAATCATTATTGCAATTTTATTTGAGGGAGAGGCATAAGCTAACATACTTTCTCTTCTTGGATCATATGCACTTATGATTGGAACTCTAGCAAGCATCCGCAACTACTAAAGATCATTAAGGTAAAACCCAACCATAGCATTAAAGCATCAAGTCCTCTTTATCCCATACGCAACAACCCCCTTACTCGGGTTTATGCTTCTGTCACTCAAGCAACCCACTATAAGCGAATCATGAACGTATTGCAACACCCTACAACGGGAATCCCTCACGCTTGCGCGACACGGAGAGCACCATAGGACAGCACCAATAATAAAACATGCAACTCAAACCAATCACGATCATCAATTAACCCATAGGACAAAACGGATCTACTCAAACATCATAGGATAGTCATACATCATTGGGAAATAATATATAGCATTGAGCACCATGTTTAAGTATAGATTACAGCGGGTAAAAGAGGGGTTACACCGCTGCATAGAGGGGGGAGAGTTGGTGATGAGGGCGGTGAAGTTGTTGGTGTAGATTGTGGTGATGATGATGGCCCCGGCGGCGTTCCGGTGCCACTGGAAGAGAGGGGGAGAGAGCCCCCCTTCTTCTTCTTCTTCTTCTTCTTCTTCTTCTTCCTTGACCTTCTCCCTAGTTGGGAGAAGGATTTCCCCTCTGGTCCTTGGTATCCATGGCATGGGAGTGGCGAGAGCCCCTCCGAGAATGGATCTGTCTCTCTGTCTCTCCCTGTTTCTGCGCTCCCAGATCTGGCCTTTCAACGTTTCTTATATTCCCGGAGATCCGTAACTCCGATTGGATTGCAATTTGAACACGATTTTTATCCGGATATTAGCTTTCTTACGGCGAAAGAAGGGCAGCAACCACCTTATGGGGTATCCACGAGGGTCAGGGGCACGTCTGCCCCCCTGGGGCGCGCCCCCTGCCTCATGGCCCCCTCGGGCATCGTCTCGCATTGATTCCACATCCCAAAATTCACATATATTCCAGAAAAAAACTCTGTCAGTTTTTATCCCGTTTGGACTCCGTATGATATGGATTTTTTGCGAAATAAAAAACATGCAACAAACAGGAACTGGGCACTGGATGAATATGTTAGTCCCAAAAATAGTATAAAAATTTGCCAAAAGTATATGAAAGTTGTATAATATTGGCATGGAACAATCAAAAATTATAGATACGACGGAGACATATCAGCATCCCAACCTTAATTCCTGCTCGTCGTCAAGTAGGTAAATGAAAAAAAAATTGATGTGGAATGCTACCTAGTATAATCTTGATCATATAATCTAATCATGGCATGAATATGAAGACACGAGTGATTCAAAGCAATAGTCTATCATTCGACATTAAGACAATAAAACTTCAAGCATACTAATAAAGCAATCATGTCTTTTCAAAATAACATGGCCAAATAAAGTTATCCCTACAAAATCATATGGTCTGGCTATGCTCCATCTTCACCACACAAGATATTCAAATTATGCACAATCCCGATGACAAGCCAAGCAATTGTTTCATACTTTTGACGTTCTCAAACCTTTTCAACTTTCACGGAATACATGAGCGTGAGCCATGGATATAGCACTATAGGTGGAATAGAATATGATGGTGGAGGTTGTGTGGAGAAGACAAAAAGGAAGAAAGTCCCACACCGACGCGGCTAATCAATGGGCTATGGAGATGCCCATCAATTGATGTCAATGTGAGGATTAGGGATTGCCATGCAACGGATGCACTAAGAGCTATAAGTGTATGAAAGCTCAAACTGGAAACTAAGTGGGTGTGCATCCAACTTGCTTGCTCATGAAGACCTTGGGCATTTGAGGAAGCCCATCATCAGAATATACAAGCCAAGTTCTATAATAAAAATTCCCACTAGTATATGGAAGTGATAACTCAAGAGACTCTCTATATGAAGAACATAGTGCTACTTTGAAGCACAACTGTGGTAAAAGGATAGTAACATTGTCCCTTCTCTCTTTTCTCTCATTTTTTTATTTTTTTTCCTTTTTTTGGTGGGCTTCTTTGGCCTTTTTTTATTTGGGCTTCTTTGGCCTCTTTTATTTTGATAACCTCACCTAGGACAATGTTCTAATAATGATGATCATCACACTTTTATTTACTTATAACTCAATATTACAACTCAATACTAGAACAAAGATATGACTCTATATGAATGCCTCCGGCGGTGTACCGGGATGTGCAATGATCTAGCATAGCAAAGATATAAAAAAACGGACAAGACATGAAAATATCATGCTAGCTATCTTACAATCATGCAAAGCAATATGTCAATGAATGCCCAAGTCATGTATATGATGATGATGGAAGTTGCATGGCAATATATCTCGGAATGGCTATGGAAATGCCATGATAGGTAGGTATGGTGGCTGTTTTGAGGAAGATATAAGGAGGCTTATGTGTGAAAGAGCGTATCATATCATGGGGTTTGGATGCACCGGCGAAGTTTGCACCAACTCTCGAGGTGAGAAAGGGCAATGCACGGTACCGAAGAGGCTAGCAATGATGGAAGGGTGAGAGTGCGTATAATCCATGGACTCAACATTAGTCATAAAGAACTCACATACTTATTGCAAAAGTCTATTAGCTATCGAAACAAACTACGCGCGTGCTCCTAGGGGGATAGATTGGTAGGAAAAGACCATCGCTTGTCCCCGACCGCCACTCATAAGGAACAAAATCAATAAATAAACCATGCTCCGACTTCATCACATAATGGTTCACCATACGTGCATGCTACGGGAAACACAAACTTCAACACAAGTATTTCTACACTCCATAACTACCCACTAGCATGACTCTAATATCACCATCTTTATATCGCAAAACTATTGCAAGGAATGAAACATATCATATTCAGTGATCTACAAGTTCTATGTAGGATTTTATGACTAACCATGTGAATGACCAATTCTTGTCATCTCTCTAAATAGATATAAGTGAAGCAAGAGAGTTTAATTCTATCTACAAAAGATATGCCCACACTCTAAAAAATATAAGTGAATCAAAATAGCATTCTACAAATGGCGGTTTTCTATGTGTAGGGAAACAGGCAATCCAAACTTCAAATGATATAAGTGAAGCACATGAAGCATTCTATAAAGCCATACTCAAAAGATATAAGTGAAGTGCAATGAGCATTCTATAACCAAGGACTATCTCATACCAGCATGGTGCATAAAATAAATGTGAAAACTAAATGCAAAAGACACTCCAAGATTTGCACATATCGCATGAACGAAACTAATCGGAAAACATACCGATACTTGTTGAAGAAAGATGCGATGCCTTCCTAGGCATCCCCAAGCTTGGATGCTTGAGTCTCCTTGAATATTTACTTGGGGTGCCTTGGGAATCCCCAAGATTGAGCTCTTGCCTCTCCTTCGTCTCCTCACATCGAGACATCCTCGATCTTCGAACACTTCATCCACACAAAACTCAACAGAAAGTTTGGTAAGATCCGTTAGTATAATAAAGCAAATCACTACTCTAAGTACTGTTGAAAACCAATTCATATTTTGTTTTTTCATTGTAGCTCCTGTAATAGAACTTTTCCATGGCTTAATCCACTGATTGAAATCGATAGTTTCATCAAAACAAGCAAACTATGCATCAAAAACAGAATCTGTCTTAAACAGGACAGTCTGTAGTAATATGAACATTCACCATACCTTTGGTACTCCACAAATTCTGAAATAATTAGGAAAAATAGAAAATTTGTATAGAAAGACAGTGCGAGAAGTTTCAGAGCCGTTTGACATTCCAGTAAAAAATGTAAAATCGCACACTACAGCCAAAGTTTCGGTTTTGCACCGCACAAACCAACAAGCAATGTAAACATCCTAAAGGCAAATCTTGGCACATTGTTTTTATAATACAATGGAATTGTACAAGAGGACAATTTTTTTAAGTTTCTGTAATGAAGATTCACAAAGTTTCTGTGAGCATGAACAAAGTTCAAGGAGCTCCCCCACTTCAACAATGCTTGTCTCTCTCACTTTCATTTTCCTTTTTGAAAAAGGTTTGGGTTTCCCTCTTTATTTTTTGTTTTAAAACTTTATAAAAGCACTAAACAGAAATAAATGACTCTCTAAAACTTCCGGGTTGTCTCCCTGGCAGCGCTTTCCTTAAAGCCATTAAGCTAGGCATATAGTGCCCAAGTAGTGAATCCACCGGATCCCAAGGTATATCAAAGCCAATTTTAATTAACAATGATTTGTAATTTAGTAGTGAGCGCAAAGTAACATATATATGATGTAATGACAAAGTCTAACTCTCTTCCTATGCATCGGCATGTCATACAAGAACAATTCATGCACATCAAGTAAAGAGCAATACATAGCATAAGCAGTTTCTTGCAATTTTATCGTGTGGGAAACATAGAGAGGTGGAGATATAGTTCCTCTCTCATAATAATAGCAAGTAGGAGCAGCAAGCACATGCATATTATATCTACCAAAATCATCATGTGTAATAGTAAAACGCAACCCATCAATACAATCCTTAATAAGGGCAAACTTCTCCGATATAGTGTAGTCGGGAGAATTCAAAAAGATAATAGGACTATCATGCGTGGGTGCAATAGCAACAATTTCATGTTTAACATAAGGAACTATAGCAAGTTCATCTCCATAAGCATAATTCATATTGGCATCTTGGCCACAAGCATAACAAGCATCATCAAAAAGGGATATTTCAAAAGAATCAACGGGATCATAACAATCAGCATAGCAATCATCCCTCGGTAAGCACGAAGGGAAGTTAAACAATGTATGAGTTGAAGAGTTACTCTCATTAGAAGGTGGGCACGGGTGATCAATCCGCTCTTCCTCCTTTTGTTCTTCACTCTCCTCCTCATCTTTTTCATCCAATGAGCTCACAATGTCATTAATTTGTTCTTCCATAGACTCCTGCAAAATATTAGTCTCTTCTTGGACAGCGGAGGAGTCCTCAATATATGGTTTAATATAAGTATTAGAAGCATAATTATCATAGCAATATTTAAGTATGGCCAAATTTTTAGATTTGTAGAGAGTAGTATCACACTCTTCAATAAAAGAAGCAATTTCACAAGTACCCTAAAAGCAACAAATTCTTCAATTTGTTGAACATCATAGTAATTATAAACACCCTTAGTATACGAAGATACGATTCCATTATCACTAAGCTCACATTGGTAAGGAAGGTGTTTCTTAGGGTCTTTAGAACAACAAGTACAATCATATATTTAACATAAATTCCAAGCATAGCACTGCAAATGATGAATTTGATCCAGTAAAAGTTCCCTTTTCAGATATGCGGTGTCGCACATAACAAGCATGCTCATCTAAAGATTTGCCCTCAACTAAGATAGTTGGGGTGTCAGCCCGAGCACATAGGGATCGAAGATATTTTGAGTGGTTCTTCAACCATTGGTTCCATAGGTACCACTATTTTTTTGGTATTTTGCATTTCCTACCCATAACTAAAGATAGAAAACAACTTGGAACAGCAAATAAAAACTACTTAGTGATAAAGCAAACAAGAACACAAGAGAATATTCACCCCACGCTATAACTCCCCGGCAACGGCGCCAGAAAAAGGTCTTGATAACCCACAAGTATAGGGGATTAATTGTAGCCTCTTTCGATAAGTAAGAGTGTCGAACCCAATGAGGAGCTAAAGGTAGAACAAATATTCCCTCAAGTTCCATCGACCACCGATACAACTCTACGCACGCTTAACGTTCGCTTTACCTAGAACAAGTATGCAACTAGAGGTAATTTGTAGGTGTTGTTGGATAGGCTTGCAAGATAATAAAGAGCGCGTAAATAAAAACTAGGGGCTGTTCAGAAGAAGACACAACTAAGTTAGTTTTAGTAGAGAGCTTGTTGTCACACTAGAAAGTTATTTGTCCCTAGGCAATCGATAACTAGACCGGTAATCATTATTGCAATTTTATTTGAGGGAGAGGCACAAGCTAACATACTTTCTCTTCCTGGATCATATACACTTATGATTGGAACTCTAGCAAGCATCCGCAACTACTAAAGATCATTAAGGTAAAACCCAACCATAGCATTAAAGCATCAAGTCCTCTTTATCCCATACGCAACAACCCCGTTACCCGGGTTTATGCTTCTGTCACTCAAGCAACCCACTATAAGCGAATCATGAATGTATTGCAACACCCTACAGGGGGAATCCCTCACAATCACGATCATCAATTAACCCATAGGACAAAATGGATCTACTCAAATATCATAGGATAGCCATACATCATTGGGAAATAATATATAGCGTTGAGCACCATGTTTAACTAGAGATTACATCGGGTAAAAGAGGGGTTACACCCCTGCATAGAGGGGGGAAGAGTTGGTGATGAGGGCGGTGAAGTTGTTGGTGTAGATTG
This sequence comes from Aegilops tauschii subsp. strangulata, assembly GCF_002575655.3. NCBI lineage: Eukaryota > Viridiplantae > Streptophyta > Magnoliopsida > Poales > Poaceae > Aegilops > Aegilops tauschii. The sequence goes on along the minus strand of NC_053039.3, from coordinate 163,020,403 downwards.
CGGTGATGATGATGGCCCCGACGGCATTCCGGCGCCACCGGAAGAGAGGGGGAGAGAGCCCCCCTTCTTCTTCTTCCTTGACCTTCTCCCTAGATGGGAGAAGGGTTTCCCCTCTGGTCCTTGGTCTCCGTGGCTTGGGAGGGGCGAGAGCCCCTCCAAGATTGGATCTTTCTCTCTGTCTCTCTCTGTTTCTGCGCTCCCAGGTCTGGCCTTTCACCGTTTCTTATATTCCCGGAGATCCGTAACTCCGATTGGATTGAAATTTGAACACGATTTTTATCCGGATATTAGCTTTCTTGCGGCGAAAGAAGGGTAGAAACCGCCTTACGGGGTGTCCACGAGGGTCAGGGGCGCGCCTGCCCCCCTCGGGCATCGTCTCACATATATTCCACTTCCCAAAATTCACATATATTCCAAAAAAAATCTCCGTCAGTTTTTATCCCGTTTGGACTCCGTTTGATATGGATTTTCTGCGAAACAAAAAACATGCAACAAACAGGAACTGGCACTGGGCACTTGATCAATATGTTAGTCCCGAAAATAGTATAAAAAATTGCCAAAAGTATATGAAAGTTGTATAATATTGGCATGGAACAATCAAAAATTATAGATACGACGGAGAAGTATCAAACATCCATCGCCCCGGCCGCCCAACCCTCTCCAGCCACCTTCCTCAGCGCTGCCGACAGGAAAGCGCCACCACTCCGCCCCTGGATTCGAGCGACCGGCACCATCCTCCCTTGCCTTCAACCGCCTCCTGCTCCCACGCAACCACCTAGCCCCACAACGCGCTCCCTCCACCGCGCCGCACCACCACCTCAGTCCCTTCCGCCGTCTGCCCCGGCCTCCACCCAGCGCCGTTGCCCCTCCGTCCACCTCGCGTCGGCCTCGCCTCCTCCGGCGAGCACGGGCCCTTCCTGCCGCGCAGGCCCCTCACAGGGGCCTAGATCCGATGACACCTGATGCGTCCCCAGCGAGGTAGACTCCCGGTGACAAATCTGGGCCGGCAACCGCCCCCAGCGCGCCTCCTGTCAGCGGATTCGGGCCGGCAACCACCCCAGTGAGCCTCCCGGCGGCGGATTCGGGCCAGCAACCGCCCCAGCGAGCATCCCGGCGGCGGATCTGGGACGTCAACCTCCCACCGATGCCCCCTGCTTCCTTCTCCCCCATGACTGTTCACCCCAGCTACCCTCCCTTCCAAGCTCGCCGGCGCCTGCTCTCTCCGCGTTAGCCACGGGAGCCCAACCTTTCTGCCGACCTCCCATTCCTCATCTCCCGGCGAGGTCCCTGGCGCCCGCGGCATGTAGTTCGAACGGCGACGCCATACAGCTCTGTGCACCTCACCGTTGTGCAAAACCATGGCATGCAGTACGGGAGCTCTTTGCGTGCATTCATGCAGGCATCTGGAGCGTGCAATTCCCATTTGGTTGATGGTGGGCGAGCAATGTGGTTCGCAAAAATAGCAATTGCAGCTTGTCGGTGGCATGCGTGTGTTTCGGCAGCTATCAGCGTTCACTTCGCTAGCCCCTAAAAACATGTTATTTTTTAGTTCTTTTGTTGTGTTATCTGATCTGTGTGCTATGTTGGGCCACAAGTGTGCAATCCTGTACTTCCTCACCTCTCCCTCACATCGTGCTTGTGCCCTGCAGGTGGCACCATGGCCATCTCGACCTTGTCCCTGCGCCACTCCATGGATCCCGTTCGATCGCGTCCTCTCCAACGACCAAGTATTGCAACCCACTTTTTTCTTCACAGATCAGTCCACTATGTTCTCTAATGCAGAAAAATGGAGGAGAACCCAATTATAAAAAAAATAAACACAAGACGGAATTTGCTCTCTCTTGGTGGACTCGCTCTCCTGCGTGTAGTTCATTCAAAGTTTGATTGATGTCTTGTATTGTGGGTCGTGGAGTTAGATTGGGACTTCCCTAGTAAAGTTCATAAAAAATTGTCTTCTTGATTTGCAGTGCATAGTATAGAGGAGTTTATTTCGCAAAAAAGTCACTTGGGTGTTCATCGGAGTGCGTGGCAATGTAACTGGTTGTTGTCGGCTTACGGTTTCCAAGCGCGGTGCTGATAATTTCCTTGTGCAGTTCGTATGTGTATTTGTGTTTTGAGAGGCTCAATACTGCTGTTGTAGTGTGTGTCATGGAGATCCATTGGGGCTCTCCCAGTGCAGTTTATAAAAAAATTATATGTTTAGATTTGCAATACAATGCATAGTACAGAGGAGTTCACTTTGTAAAAAAGTTGCAGTACAATGCATAGTAAAGAGGAGTTCATTTTCTAGAAAATTGTGCAGACGAGTTCACTTTTCAATATTTTGAAGGATTTCTTTTTCAATTTTTTGTGGACATAGTTTATAATTTGTTAAAAAAATGATGAAGTAAATTGGGAAAACCTTGGCGGTGCACTTTGTAAATTCATGTGGTTCACTTAGCTTCGTCTATGCGGTCCACTCTCGATCATAGAAAAAAGATAGAAAAAGGGCAAAGAGAAATCATGTAGTTCCCTTGTCATTTCATGTAGTACGGTTTTCGTCTGAGAGCAGTGTGATTTTCTTTCTAATATAATGCAGTTCAATTCATCAATTCATCAAGAGTGTTGTTGTTCAATTTCGGATGTGTTGCAGTTCACTTACCCCCCAAGTGTGAAGTGCAAATGAAAATCTTAAGGAAATGCCAAAAAGAGTAATGCGGTACACTTTTGATATTGTTGCGGTTCACTTGCCCTCGTCTCTGTGGTCCACTCTCGTTCATAAAAAAGTTAGGAACAAATCAAAAAGAAAATCATGTAGTTTACTTGACCGCGTGGAAAATTTACATTTGACAACAAAATAAAAATGAAGTTCGCTTGCACGTCTGATGCAGTACACATGTCGATTTTGGTGTCGCGAAAAACAGAGTGTCCGCATTTTGGTAAAATCGAAACAACTCTTAAACCGTAAAGAATTAGAGAGAGTGTTCAACATGAAAAAGTTGCGCCTTATCAATATCTATTCGACGGTGTATCATTTGAATCATTTCGACAAGCGGTTTGTAAAAATTTCAAGAAAAAAAGGCCGCTGTCACTCATCGTCCGGCGTACGATTTTCGAAATTAACCAAAAACCGTAAGGAATCTCAAAAACATTTCTACATGTGAAAGGTGCGCCTTGTCTGTAGCTTTCCAATGGCGTATCACACGCCTCGTTTCGACAAACATTTCAAAAACTGGAGTTAAAACAGTATAAAAAATTGCAAAAATTTCAAAAAACCGAATTCCGCAATTTAGTAAATTTAAAACTGCTCTTAAACCGTAACGAATTAGAGAAAATAATAGATATGAAAAAGATGCGCCTTGATGATATGTTTCTAACGGTGTATCATTTGCTTCATTCCGATGAGCGGTTTAGAAATAAAATGCGAAAAATGGTCGCTGCCACTTGTCTTGGGCCGCTCTATTTTCAAAACAGCTCTCAAACCGTGTGGAATCTCAAAAATTGTTCAACATGATGAAGTAGCGCCTAATCCATAGCTTTTCAACGGTATATTACACGCCTTGTTCCGCCAAACGGTTAAAAAACTAGAGCGAAAAAGATACCAAAAAACACTGCGTGCAGTTTTTTCCGACGCGAAGTTCACTACTATATGTATTGTAGTACCTTTGCTACAGAAAGTGCAGTGCCCTCACATTGAGCGTGCAGTATATATAAAAAGGAAAACCGCATATAAAAAGGGTGGGTCTAATAATACCCCTTAAGATTCTTATTATGCTAACACTTTCTTATTCTGCTAACACCCTAACCGAACGCACGAACTAAAAAAAAAGGAAAACCGCACATCCACCCCGCACTCCCCCCACTCCTACCTACCTTCTTCCCCTCCCCACGCCAAACCTCTCGCCTCTATCTTGGCCGGTGCCGCCGCGCCCCACCCCACCTCGGCGAGCCCTGAGAGGTTGCGCATCCCGCCGCCCCGTCCGGACACAGCACGCCCCGCCAACCCCCCGGCGCCCCACCAAGCCCTGCCACCTCCCTCCGGTTCTAGCCAGCGCAACCGACGCCGCCCCCACCCCACCAGCTTCTTCCCTCGTCGGTGCCGCCCCACCCCACCCAGCTTCTTCCCTCGACGGCGCCGCCCCACCCTCATCCGGCTTCATCCACCGCCGGTGCCGTCCCACCCGCATCCGGCTTCCTCGACCGCCGGTGCCGCCGCGCCAGCATCCGGCGTCATCCACCGCCGGCGCCGCCGCGCACCCGGCCATGGGCCACACGGGGAGGGACCTCCTCAACTCCCGTGCTTCTGTCCTTGCGCCGCCCCATGCGTACCTAACATTCACCGCCGCACTAGGCGCAACTGCCGCTCCTTTGCCTCCCGTCCCCAGCCAAGATCTGCTTCCATGGCGACTGGATCCGTTCTTCCGCGCGCCGCCACTTCGTCTCTAGAGCTGCAGCTTCCGCTGCTCGGCCACACAATGGGGATCTGCCCCTCACGACAACGACGCCAATGCAGTTCTCCTCACGCACCCCCAGACTCCTGCCTCCACTGGATCGATCCTCCCTCTTGCCGGTGCATGTCGATGCCCTCCATGGGATTCTCCTCTGCCTCCCTCTTGGCCTCCGCAGTACGAACAGCGACATCTTGAATCTATCCATGGACGACTGCTGCTTCCACCTCTCGGCCAAATCCGACGCGTCCAGGCTCCCTTCCATCTCACTACTTTGGCCTGTGCAATTCGGCCGGCGAGTCCGTGCAGTTCGTGGATGACGGGATTGCAGCTCCAGGCTCCCCGACTCCCTGTTGCCTCGATCGAGGGGACGCCTTGGCCTCCTCCTTTCCTCCCCCTCCTCTGCTCCTCTCCCTATGATTCTCCACTGACAGCAAGCAGTCCAGGCTGCTCCCTAATGCAGGTCAGTTGGGTCTTCCTCTCCGGGAGTTTTGTCGCTCCGCTGGAGCAGTCCACACAGCAGGCACACGTGGCCATCGTCTGACTCCCCGTGCAGTACACTTTTGTGCTGTGAGCCCACTGCTCCCCCCATGCCTTGCCAACGAACCGGCCATCCTCTTTGCGCCTTGCGAGTGCCCAGTGCGTGAGGAGCGCGGCGGCGGACTCCCTAACCTCCTTCAAGAACAGATCCGGCCTTCCCCTCGGCCCTTCTCTGACTCTGTGTCGTGGCCACACTGCACGCGCAGTCCACGCCCCAATGGCGTGCCCCCATGCTCCCGTGTGCTGCCCCGACGACGGGCCGTCACCCGATTCAACAGGAGCGTCGCTCCTCCGCATGCAGTCCCCAAACGCCGTTCTTGCAGTCTGTCGCTACCCTCTGTATCAAGCAATCCGCTGAGCTGGAGCTGAAGATCAACGGCCGCCCTGTGCAGTTCAGAAAATACTTGTTTTTGCTGCTCTTTTTGAAGCTCGTTTTGATATTTATTTGCAGCTCGTTGAATTTCATTTTGCAGTTCACTATCAGATCCATGGCGCTGGCCGTGCTTTCTCCTGCTGCTCTGTGTGAGGTGAGGACGGGTTCTGCCGCGCCGGGAACCAGGGTGTGGCGCGACACCGGCTAAGATGCGTGCGGTGGTTCTCTTCTTCCCCAACAACAGGAAGCTGTGGTGTGGCTACGGCATAGTTAAAGTTCAGGATATTGTTATTGCTTTCTCAAATTTTGCTTGGGAGCAGTTCGGCGAGCGCGGAGGTGCAGCTTCGCCAGCGTAAGATGCGGTTCTTTGCACATGTATATGCAGATCGTGGGACACCCAGCAACAACTTCAGCAACGGCTTGGTCTTCAACGAGCACCCCCCTCACGTCTCTATAGTGGAGTAGGCAGTACACTTTGCATCTCGTAGTACGAACCCCAGCGTGTCGTGGTGCAGTCAACCACTACGCAGAGCCTTGAAATTTGTTTTTGCGCCATTTATAGTTCTCTCAATGTGTAGAAGAAAATTATTTCACTTTTTTGAAGTCCTCTTTGTTCTTGGTTGTGGCACGCAAAAAAAGGTGATGCAGTTTGCTCGGTTCGTAATTGCATTTTTGGGGGCTCTTTTCCTATAAAAATGTTGAGACCTGATGTTACATTACAAAATAAAGAACACACGTGGTTCACTTATTATGTAAAAACATGTTCATTTGTAAATGATGCTTGTGGTATGTCGCTGTGTAAAGAAAATTGTAGAAACATGCAGTACACTACTTTCATCTGGTTCAGAACAAATACGTTCTTTCCTTTTAAATGTAGTTCACTAGTTTATGCGATGTGGTTCATTTTACCGATGGGGAAAAAGCAGTCTCTGGCCTCAACCATGCGGTTCACTAATCTTAATCATGTGGTCCATGTAAGCTTGAAAAAAGAAGTTGGAGAAAAGACAACAAAGTCATGCGGTCCACTTAGACTCGTGTCGCCGTTCACTTTACCCACATCCCCCTTGATGTGGTTCATTTGGTCTCGTCTCTACGGTCACTCTCATTCATAAAAGTTAGAAAAAAATAAAAAGAAACATGAAGTTCTTTTGCCCCTTCTAATGCAGTGCGGTTTTCTGTCCGAAGCACTGCGTTCTTCTGTCTGATGAAAGGTCCACTCGCTTGGTCAACGCGGGTAAAAAATTAATAAGTATGAAAAAGACAACAAGAACTCATGAGGTTCACTTTGGGTAGTGTTACGGTTCACTTTTGGAAGTGTTGTGGTCCACTCTCGTTCGAAAAAAAGTTGAAAAAAAGACAACAAATACTTGTGCGAGAAAGTTTATGTCCGACAAAAAGAAATCATGAAGTTCACTTAACTGTCTGCTGCAGTGCGGTTTTTCGTTTGAAGCCGTGCGTTCTTCTGTCCGATGAAAGGTCCACTCGCTTGGTCAACGCGCGTAAAAAAATTAATAAGTATGAAAAAAAGACAACAAGAACTCATGAGGTTCACTTTGGGTAGTGTTACGGTTCACTTTCGGAAGTGTTGTGGTCCACTCTCGTTCGAAAAAAAAGTTGAAAAAAAGACAACAAAAACTTGTGCGAGAAAGTTTATGTCCGACAAAAAGAAATTATGAAGTTTACTTGACTGTCTGCTGCAGTGCGGTTTCCGTTTGGAGCGGTGCATTCTTCTGTCCGATGAAGTACACACAACAATTTTGGTCTCGCGAAAAACAGTGTCCGCTTTTCGGTAAAATCAAAACCGCTCTTAAACCGTAAGGAATTAGAGAGAGTGTTCTACATGAAAAAGTTGCGTCTCGTCGATAACTTTCCAACGGCGTAAGATTTGAATCATTTCGACCAGCGGTTCAGAAAAATTTCGCGAAAACAGCCGCTGCGTCTCGTCGTCAGCCGCACGATTTTCAAAATTAACTAAAAATCATAAGGAATCTCAAAAACATATCAACATATGAAAGTTGCGCCTCGTCCGTAGCTTTCTAACGGTGTATCGCACGCCTCGTTTCGACAAATGGTTAAAAACCTGGAGCGAGAACAGTACCGAAAATTTGAAAAAAAATTGAAAAACAAAATTCCGCGATTTAGTAAATTTGAAACTGCTCTTAAACCGTAACGAATTAGAGAAACATTTAGATACGAAAAAGATGCGCCTCGATGATATCTATCCAACGGTGTATTATTTGCTTCATTCCGACAAGCGGTTTAGAAGAAATTGCGAAAAAACGCTCGCTGCCACTCGACATGGGTCACACCATTTTCAAAACTGCTCTTAAGCCGCGAAGAATCTTGAAAAGTGTTCAACATGGCGAAGTTGCGCCTAATCCAGAGCTTTTCAACGGTATATTACAAGCCTCGTTTGACAAACAGTTAAAAAACTAGCGCAAAAAAGGTACCAAAAAAACACAAGCGTGCAGTTTTTTCCGACGCGAAGTTCGCTCGCCTGAGTACTGCAGCATACTTGGTTTAAACAGTGACGTGCACTTGCGTTGAGCATGCAGTGCGGAAGTGTTATCAGAATAGTTATTCTGCTAATATTAGCAGAATAGACCGGCTATATATATAGCCCCCCAAGTCTTGATCATAGGAAAGCTTGAGTATGTTTAGGACGTAGATATAAATCTGCAATTTTTGCAATGTAGCCCCCAAGGGCTGGGTTATCATGTGAATGATAAGGAGGTTCTTCAAATATATGCTTAGGAAAAGAAATGCCATGTAGCCGTCAAGGGCCGGCTCATCTTTCGAGGATGAGTCAGGTCTTTCCATATTATGGAATAGTTGAAGAACTGACTTGTAGCCCCCAAGGGCCGGCTCATTTTTATGAGATGAGTCGGGTCTTTCTTGTACTCTTTAAGATAGAAAAAAAATGATATGCATTAACCCCCAAGTTCCAAGTATATTGCTTGCAATGTGCTTGGGACTTCTCCTTTGAAACTAAATCGGCATAACCACCAAGTAACGGGTTTGATATTATCGTCGGCTTATGAATTACCTCCTTATGTTGTAGGAAGCTCTAAGCACAACCGAGTCAAATTTGACCGGCTTTAAAAAGGACTTTGAAGCTGAACAGGCTCTATAGGACAAGGCTGAATCAAGCCTGCAATCTTCTTTGGCAGAGTTGGAAAAAATCAAGGCGGACTTTGAAACAAAGAAGAAATCTTTTGAATCTCAGAAAGCCGCCCTGACCCAACGAGCAGAAGCCGCCAAAAATCACTTGACACCGGTCACTAAAGAGCTGGTCGGGTTGAAGCGTCACGTCCCTCAAATGACCCAAGCCATATTTGGTAAGTCATCTCTCAAGTTATAAAGGAACAGTAACTCGCCTGACAAGTCACGCATAAGTAATATCTCGCCTGGAGGCTCATAAATTGCTACTTCTGTGCAGGTGACATAACTCGCCACCTTCAAGCCAACATCATGAAGCTGAAGGATGTATTTTCCTTGGCAGAACAATTATATGCTAGAAGCATGCACACTCTGAAGGCTGTAATGGGTGAAAAAGGCTTGCCACAATTCATAAAAGATGATTTGAGGAGGTTGTCAACCATTCCACAACAAGTTGAAGAACTAAAGAGATCAGCCGCCCGCTCAGGAGCCACGACCACATTAAGCCGGGCTATGGCTTATGCACCAGAATTAGATATGGCAGAGATGGCCGGCGGGTTCCCAGAGTATAAAGACGATGGGACAACCTTTTCTCAAGCTGACTACGCGTGCTATGTAAAAGAATCTCGACCACTGGCGAGTCAACATGTCGTCGGCATGGAATTGAAGAAATATCAGCCGGCTTATGATGACAGCAACACGCAGATTCCGCCGCCAATACTAAGATCGTCTGATCTGGCTCCACAATGGTGTAAGCATCTATTCGCACATGATGTTGACCCGTCTCCTATCTTGCACAACGAAGTTGTCTTCCAAGCATTAACAGATTTCAACTATCAGATCCAAGAAGCAGAAGAGCCGGCGCAGGGTAACCCGGAGGTGTCAACTGCTGGGGGTCAAGGAAAGTCTAACCCGGACGGCACAGGGGCCGGCTTGCAATAGTAGTTTACACTCTGCCAAAAAACTTCGAATATTCTAGGCTCAGCTGTAGCCACGTAATAGGCTTAGCTAAAATACTTGGTTGGTCCGTCGTGCCTTCGTGCACGTTTAACATTTGTTTAAATACTTATCTGTCTGCTATTTGAAACATTTATTGGATCAATGCATGCCTATTTGACCCGTCTTGGGTGACTTGTGTTTGAATATCGTGCAACCATTGCTTGCACTTGTTTTGATAAGTCACCTGTAACAACCTGTAAGTGCACATACCTCTGACATTTGCAAAAAATTCCACCAAGTCATAATTGGTGTGAAATAATCTGGCTAGTTATGTAGCGGCGACTTATGGTCATGATAATTGAGTGCTGAAAAGCAATTGTGGGTTGATAACTCGTTGACTCATGGTCAATAAAGGCTCAATAGCCATCACAAGCAACCCGGAGTTATTTTTACCTGGAATATCCTGCAAAAAATAGAGATAAACCATATTCATATATATTGAATAAATTGTAAGTCAGCTTTTGAGGCTCGACAAAAAGACTGGCTTTTGAGGCTCAGGTCTTGCTTCGATGAAGCTATCATGATAGCCTTGGTTTATCCACGCTTCCCGTAAACTGGCTCTCACATGACTTAAGCCACCGTTTTAACTTTGACAAGTTCAGGTTCATAAAGATTGACTTGTCAAGAGTATGTAGGGTCATCTTTTCGGAGTAGCATCAGACATACAAGCAGGTTTAACTAATAATGTGGCGTCTTTTTTCCTGGTCAACAGGGTGAGAAGGCTAAACTCGATGAGTTGGAAGCCCCCAAGTGACATGTGATCAACAAATAAAACACTCATGCACAATATATGAGATGAAACGATAGAGGCCCGAGTTTCGGGGATGCCGACTTTATTATAACTAATCATAAAATATATATACATGATATGTATGTACAATGATTGGAGCCGATGGGTCAAGTGTAGTAAGGCCGAAGATGAGCAATGTTCCAAGGCCTGCTGGTCTCCTCCTTAGAGGTACGTGACTTATTCTGCTCACGTAAGTCGATGAGATAATATGACCCGTTGTTGAGGTTTTTGCTAACCACAAAGGGCCCTTCCCAAGGAGTTGAAAGCTTATGTATGCCTGTCTGATACTGAATCAAATGGAGCACTAAGTCGCCCTCCTGGAAAGTGCGGCTTCGAATCATTCAGCTATGATAGCGACGCGGGTCTTGCTGGTTAATCGCCAACCGAGCCGCCGCGAGATCACGTTCCTCTTCCAAGGCATCAAGAGCATTCCGGCGAGTTGTCTTGCTGTCTGTTTCAACGTAAGACACCACCCTAGGCGAGTCGTGACGGATATCACTTGGGAGAACCGCCTCTATGCCATAAAACATGAAGAACGGCGTGTAACCCATAGATCTGTTGGGAGTAGTCCCTATGCTCCAGAGAACTGCGGGAAGCCCTTCAACCCAACAACTCGGGGTGCGCTCCAAAGGAACCATCAGTTGGGGCTTGATCCCTCATAATATCTCTTGGTTAAGACGCTCAGCTTGGCCATTGGACTGTGGATGAGCCACAGATGAAACATAAAGCCAGATATGCTCCCTTTGACAAAATTCTTTCATAGCACCCTTAGATAGATTTTCCCATTATCAGTGATTATACTATGAGGATAACCAAAGCGGAAGATCGACTTCTTTATAAACTGAACTGCAGTTGCCGCCTCATAATTGCTCACCGTCTCTGCTTCAACCCACTTTGTAAATTTGTCAACTACAACCAAAAGGTGAGTTTTCTTGTCCTTAGACCTCTTGAAGGGCGCGACCATATCAAGTCCCTGACCGCAAACGGCCAAGTTATTGGGATCATCTGCAATTCTTGAGCCAGCACATGAGCTTGTCGTGCAAATTTCTGGCGACCGTCACACTTGCGAACAATATCCTCTGCATCCGCGTGAGCCGTCAACCAGAAAAAACCGTGTCGAAAAGCCTTACCCACTAAAGATCTTGACCCGGCATGATCAACACAGTCTCCTACATGAATTTCTTGTAAAATTTCTCTGGCTTCATCAAGGGACACACAGCGTTCAAACACACCAATCACACTACATCTCTGTAACTCACCATTGACAACTGTCATGGACTTAGACCGCCTTATGATCTGTCGTGCAAAAAATTCATCTTCTGGCAACTCGCCCCGAGTAAGGTAAGCCAGATAAGGCATCGTCCAATCTGGAATAGCATGTATAGCCGCCACCAACTACCCCTCAGGGTCAGGGATGGCTAAGTCTTCCTCTGAGGGTAACTTGACCGAAGGATTGTGCAGCACATCAAGGAACACATTAGGGGGAACCGGCTTACACTGAGACCCCAGTTGTGAAGTGCATCAGCAACCTCATTTTGCCACCAATCTATGTGATCCATTTGATAACCTCTACAGTGACCAGCAATATTAGTCACTGCCTGACGATAAGCCATCATGAGCGGGTCTTTAGAATCCCACTTCCCTGACACTTGTTGTGCAACCAGATCTGAATCACCAAGGGATCTGACCCGGCTCAAGTTCATATCCTTGGCCATACGGAGCCCATGTAGTAGGGCTTCATACTCAGCTGCATTGTTGGTACAGGGAAACATAAGTCTCAAGACATAGCAAAATTTATCACCTCGTCGGGAAGATAAAATACATCCAACCCCCGAGCCTTCCAACTACCTAGATCCATCAAGTTGTATTGTCCAGTATGTATTGTCTGGCTTCTCCTTTTGTGTCTGTAGCTATGTCCAGTCATTGGTAAAATCTACCAAAGCTTGAGACTTGATGGTTGTTCTGGGCACATACTTCAGATGATGTGGCCCAAGCTCAATTACCCACTTACCAACCCGGCCAGTGGCCTCTCTGTTTTGAATGAAATCCCCTAGAGGAGCAGAACCAACCACATTGATTGGATGCCCAAGGAAATAATGCTTGAGTTTGCGGCTGGCCATGAACACCCCAAACACCAGCTTTTGCCAATGTGGGTATCTCTGCTTGGACTCCGTCAAGACTTCACTGACATATAAACCAACCGCGAAACCTAATACTCTTTGCCTGCCTCTTTGCGCTCCACGACAACTGCCACACTGATAGCTTTATTATTAGCTGCCACGTACATGCACTAGAAAAAAATACACTTTCATGATGATACGTGTTTTTCACAGTAGGTCACGTTTTCTGTCATGCATGTACATCCATGACAAATTTATGATAGAATCAAGATAGTCATACCTATGCTATCGTAGAAGTGTTCCATGACATTACCAAAATTATCATCACGGAAGTGTCCACTTCCATGACGATAAATCGTGCGTCACAGAAGTGCTTTCGTCAAGGGTGATCGACACGTGGCATCCACCATAACGGAATGCCGTTAAGCTATCGGGTCCGGTTTTGGATCCGATAACTCGTTAACAGTCGGGACCAATGGGAAATTTCCACGTGTAAAATTCTGATTGGCCGGAGGGAACACCTGTCAGCTCGTCAGTGGGCTAGATGTCGCCCGTCCATTGGAAGAGACATGCCTACGATACGTCGACACGTGGCTGGGCCCAACAGAGGCCCATATAGGTTAAAAAGGCCGGCCCAGTCAAAGGCCCATAGTACTTACTCAGGTACTAGTGGGCCAGCCCAATAACGACCTGCTTAATAAAGGCCCATTTACGGCCCGAAGCCAGATCTGGCGCGTTAATTGTTCGCCGAATATTTGGGCCCATTTACGGCCCGAAGCCAGATCTGGCCCGTTAATTGTTCACCGAATATTTGGGCCCAATTACAGCCAGTGACTTTCGGCCTATTAGAGGCCCGATGTAGACATGGGCCCATTTCAGCCCGGTGTGACTTTCGGCCTGGGAATGGCCCGTGCTGCCCATGGGCCATATATGGTCCGATGGGACATCGGGCCCACTAATGGCCCGTGATAAAGGTGGCAATAGTTAAGCCCAACGTAACTTTGGGCGTGTTAAAGGCCTGTCGCATAATTCGGCCCGTTGATGTCTGTACTATGCTTTCGGCCTTTTAAAGGCCCATGATATCAGTGGGCCAACTAAGGCCCGAGATATGTTTCGGCCTGGTAACTGCCCATGATATAACTGGGCCCAAAAAGGCCCGGTCTACATTTCAGCCTGCTGAAGGCCCGTCAACGACTAGTGAAAATTGAAGCCCAACATGCATTTCGGCCTGCTAAAGGCCCATGGTTTCATCTGGGCCGTAACAGGCTAGTACAATATTAAGCCTGATAATGGCCCAACGCTACCTGGGCCAAACTAAGCGTTGGGTCCACAAAAGGCCCAACTAAAATATAGGCCGGTGTAAGTTGTGGGCCTCACGCAAAATGTGAAGGCCCCAATCATTTGGGCCCAAGAAAGATGCAGGCCGGCCCAATTGTGGCCCGCTAAAAACCAGGCCCGTTAGAGGCGAATGTTTAGGCCCGGTCGACTACATCTAATTTTTTTCAGATAGCGAATGATGGCAGTAACTAGTAGGAATTAAGAAAAAACCTACTCTATACAATACAAAAATTACGGCATAGTAACTAAGAATAAACCTACACTATACAATAAAGGATTTATAGTATATTACATCCACTTGGCATCGAAGTTCGCCACTAGTGATCATAAAGTGCAACGAAGAAGCAGATTACAAAAACTGGGCACCATTGTAGCGTAACAAAATAATAGTGAACCGAGACCACTTCCAAGACAGTTCAAGAAAGGTTAGCCTTGCGCGGGAACTGCTGCGCAAGCTGCTGAGCAAGGCTGTGAGACCGGCCTAGCATGTCGGTCATAGCTTCCAGGTGTAGCTGTTTAGCGATGAGGTTCTCATTGGTGTTCTCCGCAATCTTTCTTAGAGATAGGACTTCAAGTCGAAGTTGAGTTGCAGAATGCCTTTCTGCTAGAACTTGGGACTGAAGAAGTTGAACTGATTCAGACAACGAATTCTGTGAGCTTGTCCGGCTGCTAGTCTCAAGTAACTTGAACACTGCATCAAGACAAGACTTTGGGGTTATCTCGCTATCTTCAAGATGTTTTGCCTTCTTTGCTGCAATATATGTTGGGTTTGTCTCACAGCCTTCAGCAGACTTGTGCATGCCATCAGGCATATCACCCTGAAACAAAGCAGAGAGATGACATGTTTTGCACGTGTATAAACAAAGATGATAACTGTGGTATCAATTACATCCAATTTCAAATTAGAAAAAAGGAGTAAGTTCAAACTATCAATAGCATAATTTGGCATTGTTCATAATGCGGGGAGCTTTACCACACTACTTGATTACCATGTCAACATAACAAGCATAGATGAAGGGCAAAGAAAATCATTGTATCTATTTTGGTTAATGTGCATGGCATGTTGTTCATATCATCAGCCACATCAGTAAGATAAAACGGGACATGACAAGGTGCAAACGTGGGCTGCTTCACCACACACTGGATTATAGATCCACAAAACAAGCATACATATAGGGAGTATTGAGTAATGTGCATGGTATGAATAAGGAATTTGATTTTACAAGTAAAACTTAGAACTTAAGGTTCTTGCGAACATGCATTTTGGTAGAAACAGCAAGCTAAACAGCAGTAAACGATAGGGAGTATGAGCAAATTAAACATCAGTTGAGGATAAAGGCTTTAGAAGGACTGACTTTCATTAACAGTTAACACCGGCTTTATAATGCCCTTCTCCATGTCAAGGGAAGGATAACTTAAGAATTTCAGCACAGAATCTTCTTCATAAGCATTGCATCTACTCTACATTTTATAGAGAGTAATTATAGATATGATAATACTGGAAGGGATAGAGGATAATGAAGATAAGATGCAGATTGATGCTACATAATCAACTACCAATCCCTGGAAGTACAAGCGTTACAGGACAAAATGTACTGACTAGAGCAATGGGCTACACTTCTGCACTGCATTGTCTATGTATTCTACTTTTTGGTAAGATTAAATATAGATCTGATCTTTTTTAGTAAATGGTGGGCGAGGGAGATAAGATGCAGAATGCTACACAATGAACCAATCCCTCTTCCCATAATACAAGAGTGTTTTGAACACGGGTGTACTTTACAAAAGGTTCTTATATTATGGGACGGAGGGAGTAGTTGTTAATGTAAGCACAGTGATAGACGATGTTCAGTCCTTACAAGAGGATTGAAGAGCTAAACCTCTTCAAAAGCATTGGGTTGATTCTAAATTTATGTAAGAGTCCATACGGATCTTATAATGTCCACCAAATGCACGATAACGAGGCTAACATGTGCAGTGATGCTACATAATCAAACAGCTATGAAAGTAAGTATGGTCATACAGAGCAAGATGTACTCACAAGAGCAATGCAGTGTGCAGTATAGTTGCGAGATTCTGTGGTCCCTTGAGAATGAATGTTCTTCTGCTAACAGCTTTCGTACAAGTGAGACGTTAAGGCAAATGCAGAAATGTAGTTCAAATTGTGATGTGATATCATAGACATTACCTTACGCTGCAGCCGAGACCAATGTGTAACAAGATTATTCCAGTCACCGTTGAATAAATGTAGCACCGGAGACTTTATAGAAATTTCGTTTAGAGGCTTTCCATCGAAGTGTGCTTGCCTCAGGTAGGAACGATACTTCATCAACGAGTGCTTGAAAAGCGCAACCAACCCTTGCTCGTCTTCACAATCCAGTTTGGTCCTCGCCTATTTAAAAGAATGAAATCTTGTGTCTTCTGTCAGCAGAAACATATGCAGTAATGACCATGAATAACATTAGTACATTACTTACGCGCAAGTTGCGGAGGAAGACTGGAAATTGTTATGTGTCTGCGGTATAATCTTTCCAGAAGGAAAGATGCGCACAAAGTTCCTGACAACAATATAAGCTTCGTCTTCTAAACTAGGAAGAAATGGAACAGGGGTCCTATTTGCTGCAATTGGGGCTCTCTCTGGTTGGAAAAGGGATTTGGCAACTGGATTTGGTGTACTCTTTTCTGGAATGGCGGTTTTGCATTGTAGAGCTGGTGCTATGTCAATTGGCATAATCATAATGTTTGCTGCAGTTGGGGTCTGCTGAGTTGGGGCATCAGAAATGACCAATGTAGTAGGGCTAGAGTCTGCTAGAGTTGGGGTGTTTTGTGGGTCAGGTGATATTGCAACTACACCTAATGGGCTATTTGATTTATCAGGTGCCACTACCTTTTCAAAATACTTTGCTTGTGCTCCTCCACGATCAGCAATCGCCCTCTTCCTTTTGAACATCTGATACACAAGAACAACATTTGAATGGATAAATATGGTATGATGACAGATGGAATATGTACTGAAAATGGATAGGC
Organism: Aegilops tauschii subsp. strangulata; assembly: GCF_002575655.3. Taxonomy (NCBI): domain Eukaryota; kingdom Viridiplantae; phylum Streptophyta; class Magnoliopsida; order Poales; family Poaceae; genus Aegilops; species Aegilops tauschii. The sequence goes on along the minus strand of NC_053039.3, from coordinate 163,003,630 downwards.
GGGGCGTATTCACATACAGGATGTGTAAACTAAGCTAATGGTAGTTCAACAAAGTAGAAGCAATGCATCAGTTGCAAGATATGTGCGACCAATATAACCTTGGAAAGTTAGAGCAAGCACCTTGATGGGTGAATAAGATAGTGCATCTTCCTCTGACCCCTCCACTAGGGATCTACATTGACTTAGGTCTCCCTCTAGCTCAGAATCACTGTTAGGATCATATTCTGAGCATGAATTTGTAGGTGGAGAGCGTTTGCATTGCATTGCATCCAGACTTGATTTCAGTCCCTTAATGCCAAGTTTGACAGCCATGGCATTGTTCTGCTTTATTCTTTTCATGCGCGCAAGCTCATAATCATTATGATGCCGTTCAGAATCTGAGATTCATGAAAACATAAAAAGTGATCAGATTATCGATGGAATGCATTGTGGATTCAACTTGAAGAGTGTCTCCCTATAAAACCCTACATATGCAAAGTTCACCCCCCAACTGTGCTGACCAGACCACACACAAAAATACAAACCCCTTATGTCTCTATATAGGCAGACACACATTTCAAAACTGAAGTAGGAACATTAGAATCACATGAAATTCGTATTTGAACAAATAAACTAAGGATTTATGAGTGGCATAATGTTTAGCTTCAAGGGTGGAGTGTTGGTAGTGCGACACAAAGCAAGGAGGCAGATTGTATTCCATGCAAAAGATCGAAGCCTATGTAAAAGCTGGAAATGACACTTTCTTTCTATGCAATGCAGTGTTCGTTGCCCACACATGATGGAAGAGATCACATAGAGAAATACTATTCACTCATGTCTACGGTTCCAGTATTTAGAATCAGGGTGGTCCACCCTAAAAGAATATTTTCAACAAATATGACAAGGCAAGCATAGATGTAGTGAATCAATCATTTACTTGTGAGCTTACTAGGACAAGTATGCAGAATTGTAACTGCAGTAAGAGACCGTCCAAAATATGAATCAAGAAGTTTGTCTAGCACTTATTGTTTGCAACTAATCAACGTGAATAATTGGATATTATATCGAATGAGTAAGAAAGACAAGTAAAGTTGTCAACAAACCTAGCTTGCAGTAGTAATCTGGGTCAATGTCACTGCGACCAACAATCCAAAATGACTAGTGTCTGTTCCTAGGGCCGGAATTTTGAAAACGCTGTGAACTTTGCAGGTACTAAAGATTACCAAAATACATCTGAACCATTAAGTGTAGGTAGCACTGAGCACACAACAAACCCTCATGACAGTCCTACCTAATGAGTAATGAATCAATTAGAAAATGGGTGATGAGGAGTGGCTGCTGAGTGTTGAGGTCGTATCTCAGGATAAATTGGGTTGGCTTAGTGGGTTCTGCATGCCTGATCCCTGAACGGACTGGGAAGGTAGGCACGGCGGCGCACCCGGGCAGCGGTGACGCTGTTGGGCGAGCGGCTCCTGACCTCCTGTTAGTCTGGCGTCTCCTCCTAGAGTCATGCCGTCGGAGGACGGCAAGTCGCCGGCGAGGCAGGCGGCTGGGGGCGAGTAGAGACCGGAAGCGCGCAACAGAACAAAATGGAATCAGGCCTAGGACGACCCAAAATCCCAGGGTGGGCCGGCCCACCGTGGGCACCCTGTAGAGATACACACCCGAGCGGCGAAAATGCATTTTCGAAACAAATTTAGGAACATTTAGCTGACCAATTAAACGACTCTGTTTTAATAATATCAGATTCGTATTTTAACAAATAAGCTTGCTTAGCTTGATAGGTGGAGCAGTGCTATTATGATACGAAGCACGTATTCTGATTGTATAGTGATCAAAAAAGGGGGAAACTCTAAGCATATTTTTTTAGCAAAAGAGGGTTTCCCCTCCGATTTCTATTAAAGAAACCACCACGGAAACAACAAGATCAATTAAACCGTATTATGACTGTGCCATGGCAGATTTGAAGCTGCAAACCGGAGAAATGATATTTAGCAGCCATTGTTTGCTTCGAACTAAGAACTAAATTCTAAGAGTTGAAAAGACAGTAGAGTAACCAAGTTAAGATCTATTTCTGGTTGAGATCAAAAAGTTGAGGAGATATGAAGTACCACCTCTCTTGCGGCGCCGTGTAGGCATCGGGGGTGCGATGGCTGTCGGTGGCGTTGAAGCAGATCTGCAACGGTAGACTGGTGCATCGGGGGATAAGTCCCGTTGCGGTGTAAGAGAAGGTCGTGTGAGCGGCCCCGACAAAGAGGATGGCGGCGCCGATGAAGCGAGAGGACGTGATGCAAGGGTCTTGGTCCCTCGTCGTGGATGAGAAACGTCCATCTCTAGCAGTGGATGACGCGGTCTTGGTAGGCGCTCCGGCATGGTGGAGGACGATGGCGATGGATGTGGTGGAGGACGGCGGCGATGGATGGGGTGGAGGACAGCGGCGATGGATGGGGTGGCAGATGGAGGCTGGTGTGGGGATGGTGTTCTAGCGCGGACGATGTATGAATGGGAAAATGGAGGGAGAGGTACGGGGAACCATGATTTTGGGACGCGCCTGTCTGAAATACGGGAAAGTTACGAACTTAGCCCCCGTTTGGGGATACGACGGTAACCTCGCATCTCACCAATATTTGCCCAGAGCGATTTCAGGCGATGAGAGGGTGGTTGGCGCCCACGGTGTATGAACGGGGCTGACAGGTAGGGTGGTTGTGTCACGTCTGAGTGAAGTTACAAACCTGCCCCTATTGAAAATATTTGCCTACATCAATTTCGGCCGAGTCGAGTTCGTTTTGCCGCCCACCGTGTATGAATGGGGAAATGGAGGGAGAAACAGAGGTCTTTCGGATGAGCTTGAATCAAATGTGTTTTGCCGCCCATGTTTGGCGCCCACCATGTCGGAATGGGATCAGAGGCGGTCGTGTCACGTCTAATTGAAGTTACTAACCTACCCCTATTTAGAGCAGTGGAAATCGGGCCGATGGATTGTCCGTGTAATGGGTAGACAGTAATTTCCATCTCCCAAACACTTGCCTTCGGGCAGCCGACGTGGGAGTGAGACATTTTGCCGCTTCTTTCGAATTTTGGGACAATAAGCATCCACGTTTACCCTGGCAACTAAATTCGAATCCATTTTGTATTCCTAAACGAATCTTTATAAATCATTCTATGTGTTATTATATATCTTCAAAAGGACGACAAAGATGTATTCCACCGTCATATATGAATATGGTTTACAAATGCCGATACTCAAATTCAGAAGCTAGAATCCAGTTTAAGGTGAATTCGAATATTTGGAACACTTCATGTCCAACTCAAATGTCACACGCAGCATAATGTATACTCCCATTTACATATGTACACAAGCGATGTATCAAGATTTAAATACCGAGTCAATCAACCAAGAATGTACAGAACTAACAGATATATAAACACTTATAGAGTATATGGATCAATAATATCAACTAACGTACATAAACCAGGCCACTATAATTTGTTTTGCTACAACAACATCCTTTTTTAGCCAAGCTACTACAACATCTTGGCCCTTTCCGATGCGTTCCACTTACGGTCCATCTATACTACTATTATTGCTGAATGCACATTCAGCCCGATTGGCATATTTGTAGGTCTGGCACAACAATCAAAATGAAATGTCTCCGAGTCTTATCAATTAATACAGACTTGTGCCCAAATAAAATTACAAACCAAAAAACAAAAAACAAAAAAAAATTATTACATGATCTCTTAAACAAATGGTTTGATTGATTACATGAACAAACAACACAAAGGTTATTCGACGATGGAAAGAACATTTCACCTATGATTTACCAAGTGGGAATTTAGTTTCCTTTTTTCCTTCAGGACCTTAAGAATGTGGTCAGTCTCAGCTTGCTTTGTTTTGAAATCCACCAAATATTTAATGGTTGTCTTGAGTAGAACCACTGATTGTGCTATTTGCTTCCTCAACATGTCAACTTCATCTCTAAGTGCAGAAGCAGAATCTCTTTCTACCACTAGTTTAGCCTCTAGAGCATCAGTAGTTCGCAATTCATAATGCACGATAGGGCCGGTGCCACTGCTGTGGGATGATACAACGTCCATGGGGACCTTGCTCTTTGATCTTCGGCTAACCTGTTTTGCCATTAAAGTTCCAATTGGATCCAGAAAAGTTGAAGTTAGCAAAACATCTCAACTGGGAGTTATAACAGCAAACCAGTTAAACAAACAAGGGATTAAAGAGTTTCAATTGGATGCTGAAAAGTAGTTATTAACATCATTGTAACCCGTTGTTGCAGCAGCAAAGCAGTTAAACAAACAAGTAGCTATTTAAGTTCAGGCAAACAGGTAATTCTTAACAGTAAGTATCAAACACATAGATAGGCGCAGTCTATAATAGGATTAACAGGCTGTGGCATTATGTAATCAGTAGCAAACTAAATTAAGCCAAGCAACGTAATTAAACAATTTTGCGATAAGTGGCTAACTAAAATTCCAAGAAGCAGGTAACTGAACTTACGCTAGTTCTTTGTCCAGGCACACTACAACTTCTTTTTCGCTTACAAGGTTGTACGAAGGAGTCCATGGCATCAATTTCTTGGATACGCAGTCCCCAATACTTCTTTCTTCCCACATTGCATTGGTAAGTCGAATGGTTAATCTGGTAAGATGGTGCATCCTTGATATGTTATATGAGGACGTGTAGTCAGACTAGTTGTAGCCACACACATCACACTGGCTTTTACTGTATATTTCATGCGATTACTTTTGGCATATCGAGATCTAAGCAATCTACAATAGGATGAAAAGACTGACATCATTCACATTATTGGTGAACTTAGTTCATAGAAACAAGCAATTCAACCATTCTGTGGGTAAATCAAAAGCGCCAGTGGAATATTTTTCACTACCCGGATCATACACGCAAAAGGGGCGACGCCACCATAGGGGCTGGTATGGGCGCCCGCCTCGGGTGGCTGGAAAGTGTGCACCTAGTTTGAGTCGTATAGGTTGGCCCAGGCTAGTTTTGTTCGTCCCAACGCACGAGCAGGCAATGTAAAAAATAAACAAAAATGTTTCAATTTCGATGGGCCAATAACATAAGTGCAAGGCAGGCCCTATAGTAGGCTCGCGGCCCAAACGAGCGCCTCCCATATCGATCGACAGCATGAAAAATCCCAATTCATCCACTCCAGCCTCTAGTCTGGTTTGCTCCTAACCTAGCCGCCGCTGGACAGACCGACACAGCACTTCCTCGCGCCCTCGTTGGAGGGCGGTCGCCGGGCTTCAAGCGAATGGAAGGACAAGAAGATGAAGATCCAACCCTGGGTGTAGCCTGCGTGGGAGGCAGCGGCGGCAGCACGGGCATGGCATCAAGCTTGCGCAAACGGATAGTCGCAGATTGCAAGAGTAGCATGCGCGACGAGCTGGTACATCACATCCCTGATTATATCAAATTCAACTCTTCAATTTCTGGCCAATAGTTAAACCTGACGGTGTTGTAAAACTGCTTGTATGTAGGGAATATATGAGAAAATGAAACCAATTTCTACTTATTTTATAACTCCCCCAATCAATATTGAACAGACTGAATCTGATGTATCTAATCAAGTTTGCGGTGCAAACATCCAAGCTCATCTTATTCTTGAGCCTGACATGTCTAATGAACAGACTGCTAATGAAGGATTTGATGCAAACAGTTTACATGCTCCTGGTGATGAACATATAGTGTCTAATGAGGGATCTAATTCAAGCATTTTGTAAGCTCCCATTGAAGGATTTAGTGTCTAATGATGATCTTCTATGTTGAGAGAGACATAGAGATTTGCAAGCATTGATGACAAGCGAATTATAGTGCATTTTCATGGCTTGAGGAAACGTCGAGGCCATCTACCAGAAAGTCCCCGTATCATGACAATGTAGCATAAATACTTTTCTAATCTGCTGTTTGAAACTATTGGCATACTTGTGCATGATAGATATATTGATATGCAGTTTGCGCATTGGTTATAGGTGCAATTACACTTCGATATTTTCAGCCAGAGAACGAATAATTCAAGCAGGTACAGACCATGTTTGTAGTCCTTGTACACCATGTTGCATTTTGTGTTTTTGGTGCTTGCATCACTTAGTGTTTATAATCTGAACTACTTTGGATCATTAGCTGGTTTTCAAAGTGCATGTAGCTTCACATTTCTCAAGTTATGTTGATTTCCGCAGTGCAAGTGCCTTCGTATTTTTTAAGTTAAATTTTCGCCCCTGGTAACTTGAATTCGTGGATCCGCCACTGCACACAAATCATACACGAATGCCAGTACGAATTAAATGAAATGCAGGGACTTACGCTAGCTCGTTGTACAGGCTCATTGCAGCTCTGCTTGCGCTTGGGATGTTCCATGTACAAGTCCATGTTACCACTTGCTTGGATGTGTGGGCCTTGTGCTCCTTGCATCCACCTCTGCATTTTTGACACGGCGAATGGTTGATCAAATAAGAGGAATCGACCTTGCTGTTGTACCGGAGGATAGATACTTACAAGGTTATACGGGTGTGCAGGATGTGCGCCGTCATGCTTCGATAAAAAATGGATTTGCTTGTTTCAGATGATATCTCCAGAAGAAATAAGAGTTAAAGTCAGAGTTGGATAGGCGTGTAAGGTAAGAGAGCAGTGAAAGGATATCCAAACATCGTCGGAACAGTGCACAAGGGAGTGATGTGTGGATACCTAGTTCGGGCCGGTGTTTCGGCATGCTCGCCTAGCTAGAGTGCGGGTCACTTAAGAGCCGCTGAGGGTGATGTGCTGGCGTTCGCTGGCCACGCACGAATGCAGATCTTGAGTGGCAGCGGAGCGCTACGATGCGGTGGACGAGACCGTTGGTGAAGCCCCAGCGGCCTCGGGGGGCGGAGGCGCGACGATGTGCTCGATGAAGTAGCCCCGGTGAGCTGGGAGACGGCATCGGTGAAGCGCACCTGATGCGGTGGAAGTCGGTGTCTGTGACGCACGTCGGTTGCGGCGGCCGAAGTTGTCGGTGGACCACCCGGTGCGGTGGACGAGGGCGTAGATGAGGTAGCTCCGATGCGGTGGTGAAGCGCGACCGTCGTCTTCGTCGTCGTCTAGCACAGAGGTGGGGAAAGAGACAAGACAAGGGGCGATCCGAACTTTGCTTGGGTTGGCGGCGAATTAGGGATTTGAGCAATCTGGGCGCGGAAGGGGACGGTGGAGAAGGGAGATTTTGCAGGGCTAGAATTGGGGCCGCCAGATATTTCAATCCAAAACGTGGAAGCGCGAACTTATTTTGTCGTCGTCCTTTTTTTGGGGGAAGGGGGGAGGGAGGGTGTGGGTGGCTGGGTGCTAAGCGTCCGTCCGACACACGCGACCACCACGACACGACCCTGGTCTGCCTGGTGCGCCTATATTTGAGAAAGCAAACAAATCTTCTTTCATTTGCAAACGAATCTGTATGTATTACCATGCCCGTGTTTTCCTTGCAATAATTAGTCATTCGAAATGTGATACTATAAATTAATTAATCAAGAGTTATTTGAAAAAAATAGAAAAGGTATCCATGGTATCCACGCTAACATGGATTAGAGTGTGTGTCACATAATTAGTTATTTGAATTAGAGTGTGTGTCACATAGCAATCTCCAATTCTAACGTGGATTTCGCATTTCACTGTATCCATGCTACTTTTTTAATACAAATTCATATGTATATGATGAACACCATGGTAGTGAGAAAACTTTTGGATGGATTCAAACATATGACCTACAAAATAGCACAACAAATCGAGTCAATGTCAACTTTTTGAAACCTAGTATGGCACGAATTTGAAATAATTACCCATATGCATGGTCCTCAGTTCAAATCTTACAATGCACACCGAATTGAGACATCGATATTATGTCTCGTACTATCTACATTCAAATGTTGTTTTTAGCCCCCCCCCCCCCGCACACATGCTACATACTTCCTGTATCGGTCAATCTTCCTCTCCTAACCACCTTAGGAAGCTATCGATTTCCAACACACATTCATTCTTTCTCTCCATGTTTCGATCTCTAACTCTCTCAACTACACAACCCCCTTTTCCACTCTGTTACCAAATGTATTTACCTCACACACCCGCCATTGCACCCCATGCTGAGCTCTCTCTCTCTCTCTCGCTCTCCCTCTCACCCTCTCACGCTAAATACATGCATTGCCTATCTAGCCCCCCAACCTCTCGTGCGCACGCCTGCATGTTGTCTATCTAGGTCACTCCCTCGAGACTGTCTCACTCTTTCTTCCGCACGGCGGGCCACACTCGCTCAATCTCGCTCTCTTTATCCGAGTCTCGTTTAACCCCGTTTTCTTTCACACACAAATGATATATCTCCCTGTTCGGGCCTCAATCGACACACTCTATACTCTCTCATGCAGATTGTCTATCTAGGTCAGTCCATCCAAGCCGCCCCACTCTTTCGACCTCATTGTGGGCCACGCTCGCTCAATCTCTCTCTCTCTCCCCCTCTCTCTCTCTTGTATGTCTCGATTGACCTTGCTCTTTCTCGGACAAAAACAATATATCACCATGTTTGAGCCCAATTCGACCTATTCACATTGTATACTCTCTCACGCACATTGTCTATCTAGGTCACTCTCTCCAACCCGTCTCACTCTCTCGATCGCACGATGACCCTATGTGATTGATTGACCTTGCTTCCTCCCACACACAAAATATATCCATATGTCTGTGACTGGATCATCTCTCAAGCTCTATCTTACAGCCCTCACCCTTGCCAAAAGTTCAATCGGACAATATCTCTCCAGAGCATATATATCTGTTCAATGAATGTCGGACCACACTCACTTTGTCTCTCTATCTATATGTCTCTCGATTGACCTCGCTTTGTCACACCGTATCTTCCACACATTGAAGATACCTCTCCATCCCTCGCAAAGCCGGAGCTATTTACATTGCAAGGGGCACTCCAACCTTGGATTAATTTATGTAGGCATTTATTCCGGTCGGTTTAGATTATATTTTCGTAGCATTCGGCCCACAACTACTCCAAACACCGCAACCCCCGCAACTCCCCTTGTTGATTTCCCTCTGGCTAAGTCATCGCTCTCTCGCACGTCCTTTCTCGCTTTCAATGTCGCACCATGGTATTATTGCAAAAAACTCTGTTGTTCTCTTTAATTATTATAAATAAGCTACAAAACTACACACCGATACTCCACTTGGAATGGAACAAATTTTGACCCACAAATTAAAGTGCTACAAACTACACACCGAGGGGCCCACATGTCATGAAACAAATTTGGACCCATATACAAATTAAAAAATAAAGGACGAGGATCGAACATGCGACCACGGCCTTCAAGCCGCACGTCAATAGGCAACATACGTAGAACAACAATGTTTGTTGTACCTCCCTTTGTTCACATAATGTTTTTATATTACCATAGCCTATTTAATGGATAACATGTAATATTATTTTTAGTACTATTCGCCTTCACTTACTGGTTGGTTCCATGTGTGCTTTCTCTCTCCTCCCCTTATGCGTTTAGACGCACGGGCAAACACGAAGAACTCGCGGCGATGTTGCCGTTGACCATATCTGGACGCGTTCACAAGTTACGGCACCAGTTTCACGTGCTAGCAGCACTAGTCAGTGTGTACGTGCAATGCACGTTAATTTGGAAGTATATTAAGTTCATGCGGATATTAAGTAGGATATTATTTGCGTGTTATTATGTGATTAGCACTATTTTTGGCATGAAATTAACTGCACGCTAAACGTGTTGAGCGCTTGACATTGAAGCAATCTAGGTCATTGGATGACAAGGAATACATGTGGCTTGATGATGTTTTATATTAATTTGATACGGCTCTAGCAGAACATTCAATCGATCAAACCATAGATTTTGTTCAGTCTGACTCCGAATTTAAATTATACGACGATCGATCTAAAATAAACGGAAATGATAAATGTTCGGATTTTAAGCATGGCAATCCGAACGTTTTTCATGGCAAATTTAGATTACGCGGCGGTGGGGGCGTCTTGCGGTGGGAAGCGGCTCCTCCGCCGTGCTCTGTGTGTCGTCGGGCCATTGACTAACGGCGACGGCGGCGCCTTGCACCGTTGTTGGCGTACTCCTGAACGTTGGCCTAGCTTCAAGGAAGGCCAAAATGTTCTGGACTTGGGAGCGAGTCAACTGGCCGGAGGAGGCAACTGGCGTTGCTCCAAGGAAGCGGTTGACGACGGCCATCCATGCCGTTGAGGGGGGCACTGGCACCCGTGCGGGGACAGGCGCTGTCAACGACGCGGCAGAGACATTCGTGTGCACGGGCACCGGCACGGGCGGGCACGTCAGTGCACGCGCAGGCACATGCGCTGGCAGGTGCACGGGCACCGGCACGGGGGTGCGCGTCAGTGCACGCGCAGGCGCATGTGCTGGCAGGTGCACGGGCGCTTGAAAGTCGGCGGGGGCCTTGTGGAACCCCGTGGGATCAAGCTCGGCGACAATGTGCGGCTCCCAGCCCATCAATGCCACAGGGATGGGCACTAGTGCAGTCGGGGCGACGCGAGCCGGAACGGGAGCGGGGACAGGAGCGGCGTCTTCCCGCAAGGCCAGTTCAAGCTCGTCCCAAAGCGCCTTATGTTCTTGAGACTCCGGCTGGATGTCTTCCTCAGGAAACTAGAAGACTAAGGGAAGACCATCGTGATGCGGCATGGCGTACGTTTAGGTCAGGCTGGTTGGAGGTAGACGACAGGGTAGCGATACCGGGTAGTGCCGGGTTGATTTTAAACTACGGCACTGGTGACATTAAGTGGGAGCAGTTGGGACGAAGGTAGGCGGCGGAGCCTGGTCAAAGGGCTCGCCTCCCGGTGAGCCTACACAGCGGTCTGCTCGCAGGCCTCCCTGTCAGCCGGCGCAGAGGTCTGCTCGCACACCTCCCGTCGACTCACACGCTTGCTCGGACGGCACCTGCCGATGAGAAGCGGGACTCATGGCGGCACGTAAATGCCCACGGTTTCAATAGTGAAAGCGTTCGCCTTAACGTGACAGGTCTTTGTTCCAAAATACCTTGGCTCTTCATTTGTGCAACTTGTCATAAGCAGCTTTTCTCAAATTAAAGGAAAAAATTACGAAGTAATATTTGTGCCATATCATGTGACCAAGAATTTATGGTCACTTTTGGGTTTTCTGAAATTTAAGATCCAGGATTCGAAACAATATCATAACCTGCATCATGCAATAAATTTTCAAGCCATACATCTGTCCTGTTGTATTTCTTAAGAAAGGATTTGGTCAAACATTTTGCTTAGTTAGACTTCAGACAAGTTATATATGCAGAGTAAAAGGATAATCCCTCCGTACCAGTGCATTGCCTGATACATTAACTCAAGTACTAGGCACGAACAAACGGGCTCAGTTCTGTGCTCATCCTGGTGTAGTAGTAGTACTAGGCAATGCAGTTGACGGGTGACCTTATCGAGCGGCGACCGAGGGAATTGAACCGTGCTCGGCACGGTAGGTAACGTTGTCTAGTTACTAAAGCATCCCTCCGTTGTTCATCGGTAGTCATTATGGACCGGGGACATGAGGGGAATTTCCTAGGGCTGGAATTCTAGCCGCCAGATATTTCGAGTCGAAACGAGGAGGCTCGACTGGTTGGGGTTGCCTAATGTGCGTACCACGCACGCCACTAGAAGGACACGAGCCCGGTTTTTTTAATTTTTTTTTAATTTTTTAGGATCAACATGAGCCAAGGTCTGGCTGGTACGCCGTTGGGTCCTACCATTCGAGAATACGAAAGGAACCTTTTAAATTGCCGAACGAATATATGTGTATTACAATGCTTGTATTTTCCTTGCAAATACCAATCTCCACATGGTAATTGATTTATGACGAGTTGTTGAATTAGAGTGAGTTTGTGATATAGTGATCTCAATGTGGATTTCACATTTCATGGTATCCCTAGTAAGTTTTTCAATGCAAATTCAAATTTAAAAGATGATCAATATGGAGGTGCGAAAACTTTGTATGTATCAAGCATATGACCACACACACACCCACACACCCACACACGAACACAGCAACAATCCAATAAGTATAGTGCATCTATTTTTCCAAACCATGCAATGTATGACACGAATTCAAAAATACTCCTTCTATTCCTAAATATTAGTCTTTTAGAGATTTCAACAAGTGACTACATATGGAGTAAAATGAGTGAATCTACACTCTAAAATATGTCTATATACATCCGTATGTGCCAGTCCATTTGAAATCTCTAAAAAGACTAATATTTAGGAATGAAGGGAGTAAATTGTAAGACATGCATTGTAACGCCCCGAGACCGACGCTCCGATTGCCTTCCTTGTTTTGCGAGCCAGGTGTGTTTTATTTGTGTGTTGCATTCATCATCGCATCATTTGCATTGCATCGGCACTCCGTTGCCGTCATGTTTTTCAAACTTCCATCCGCTAGTAGTTGCCGCGTCCCCCCCTTGCTTTCGTTGACCGCTCCTCTCGTTTCTCTGCCTCCACATGGACCGAGCGGCCTCCCCTGCTCGCGTGGGCTGCGCCCCTATCCAAGGCCTCAAGGCCCGATGTGAGAAGCTCCCCGCGCTTTGGGCCTGATCTCCGTTTTGGGCCCAGATCTGTTTTTTTCTGTTGCTGCGAATTTAGTTATTTTCCACGAAGTGCCAGTTTTGCAGAAAACCCCCTAACGTTCATGCATCTAATAACAATTTAACCGTGCATCGATTTAAAATGTTTTATATATGTAAAATGTTTAGATTTTCATCTAGTTTCATAATATGCCACTCTCATCCATGTTTAAAATGATTAAATTACTGTTTGATTAAATTTGCTCAAATGCCATGTTAAAATGATTTATTTCATAACTAATTAACCGTAACTCGGATTTTAATAAACTTTATATGTAAATGGGGTAGAAAAATGCCTAGTTTAACATGGTGCACTTCATTTTTCTGTTTAACTACATTAAAATTGTGTTTAGGGCAGAACAGTACCAAATCTAAGTTATGGACATGAGGATTTTCCGGAAATTGTTGTTTGTTGTTCCGGCCTCATTTAAATTGCCTAAAATAGGTAGTTTCCTTATGCTTCACCTCTTGCCATGCTAATCAACATTTAATATTGTTGGGTACATAAACGAGAGAGATCTAAATGAGTCATGTGGTGTTTCGACAATATGCAAGTCGTTGCATATTGAGCTCCACTTAATTTGTAGTATTGTTTGTGCACTTTGCCATGCCATGCCTCATTAAACCGGACATGCATCATACTTGATTGTGCATCATGCCATGTTTATGATTGTGTGTTTACTATGTTGTTTGTTTCTTTCCGGGTTGCTTCTCTCGTTAGCTTCGGTTTCGTTCCGGAGTTGTGAGGATTCGTTCGACTACATCCGTTTGTCTTCTTCATGGACTCGCTCTTCTTCCTAGCGGGATCTCATGCAAGATGACCATACCCTCGAAATCACTTCTATCTTTGCCTGCTAGTTGTTCGCTCTATTGCTATGCCACGCTACCTACCACTTGCTTTTCAAGCCTCCCAAATTGCCATGAACCTCTAACCTTTGTCACCCTTCCTAGCAAACCGTTGTTTGGCTATGTTACCGCTTTTGCTCAGCCCCTCTTATAGCGTTGTTAGTTGCAGGTGAAGATGAAGATGGCTCCATGTTGGATTATGTTTATGTTGGGATATCACAATACCTCTTATTTATTTAATGCATCTATATACTTGGAAAAGGGTGGAAGGCTCGGCCTTATGCCTGGTGTTTTGTTCCACTCTTGCCGCCCTAGTTTCCGTCATATCGGTGTTATGTTCCTTGATTTTACGTTCCTTACGCGGTTGGGTGATTTATGGGACCCCCGTGACAGTTCACTCTGAATAAAACTCCTCCAGCAAGGCCCAACCTTGGTTTTACCATTTGCTACCACCTATCCCCTTTTCCCTTGGGTTTTGCAGACTCAAGGGTCATCTTTATTTTAGACACCCCCCGGGCCAGTGGTCCTTCGAGTGTTGGTCCGAACCGAGCAGCCTGCAGGGCCACCTCGGGGAAACTCGAGGTCTGGTTTTACTCGTAGCTTGACTTATCCAGTGTGCCCTGAGAACGAGATATGTGCAGCTCCTATCGGGATTTGTCGGCACATCGGGCGGCTTTGCTGGTCTTGTTTTACCATTGTCGAAATGTCTTGTAAACCGGGATTCCGAGACTGATCGGGTCTTCCCGGGAGAAGGTTTATCCTTCGTTGACCGTGAGAGCTTATAATGGGCTAAGTTGGGACACCCCTGCAGGGTATTATCTTTCGGAAGCCGTGCCTGCGGTTATGTGGCAGATGGGAATTTGTTAATGTCCGGTTGTAGAGAACTTGACACTCGACTTAATTAAAATACATCAACCGCGTGTGTAGCCGTGATGGTCTCTTCTCGGCGGAGTCCGGGAAGTGAACACGGTTTCTGGGTTATGTTTGACGTAAGTAGGAGTTCAGGATCACTTCTTGATCATTGCTAGTTCACGACCGTTCCGTTGCTTCTCTTCTCGCTCTCATTTGCGTATGTTAGCCACCATATATGCTAGTGCTTGCTGCAGCTCCACCTTACTACCCCATACTTTCCTATAAGCTTAAATAGTCTTGATCTCGCGGGTGTGAGATTGCTGAGTCCTCGTGACTCACAGATACTTCCAAAACAGTTGCAGGTGCCGATGAGACGAGTGCAGATGACGCATCTGAGCTCAAGTGGGAGTTCGATGAAGATCTTGTCCGTTGTGTTGTTTCTTTCCTTGTTGATCAGTAGTGGAGCCCAGTTGGGACGATCAGGGATCTAGCAGTTGGGTTGTCTTCTTTTATTTTGGTTCCGTAGTCGGACCTATGTGTGTATCTTGAATGTTGTATGATTTCATTTATGTATTGTGTGAAGTGGCGATTGTAAGCCAATTCTTTATCCCATTCTTGTTCATTACATGGGATTGTGTGAAGATGACCCTTCTTGCGACAAAACCACAATGCGGTTATGCCTCTAAGTCGTGCCTCGACACGTGGGAGATATAGCCGCATCGTGGGCGTTACATGCATGGTCCTCAATTCAATATTTAAAATGAACATGAAACTGAAACATGAATATTAAGTCTAGTACTACAGTACATGCAAATGTTGTGTTTAATTAGGCAGAGCTATGGGTCAACCCCTCGACCTAAGATAAAATTGTGAAGCTCTGTTTAGGGTTGTTTAGATTATATTTGTCCCCACCCTCCCAACCACCGATTGGTTGTGCACCCCCCACCGCTCCTTCCCGGGAGAATATCATGTGCCCCCATACCTTAGATGCTATATGCCGATACGAGTTGCTTGGAGCTTGTAGATATGAGATATAGCAGCTCACATGATGTCTTAATATTTTTACAGGAACCTTGATGAGTTTGAGAATTGCACACAATTTGTACAAAAACTACTCAGATGCCCTTGGATCCCATATCCAATGACCTCGAAGCTCGTATCACCGTAGCATCTAAGATGAAGGAGGACATCATATTCTCCTGTATGTAAGAATATCGTGTGCTACCACACCTTAGATGCTTTGGTGATAGAAGCTCTTCGGAGCCGTTGGATTTGTGACCAAACACCTCCTCGGTGGTTCGAATGGTTTTTTGCAGAAAAACCCCCAAAGAGTTCAGCCACTGCTGACAAGCACAAAGACTGCTCAGATGCCATTGGATCTCAGATCAAACGACCTCGAAGCTCGTATCACCGTAGCATCCAAGCTACAAGAGCACTTATGTTTTCTCGCACGGGAGAAGATGAGGTGCTCCCGCACCATAGATTCTATGGAGATACGAGTTCACGGAGATCTAACGGCCCACAGTAGGAGGTTTGAATGTTTTTGCAATATACGGCTGAGAGAGTTTGGGAATTGCGTAGAAAGTACAAGTACTACACATGTGCCATCTGATCGCTGATCATACGACCTAGATGCTCATATCACCGTAGCGGGTAATTAAGCTCTGGGGAGCACCTAATATGAGCAGGGGGAGCCGTTGGATCCAAGATGCAGTGGCACACACGAGGCCTGAATGTTTTATTTGCAAAAAAAACCTTTGGAGAGTTTGGAAATTGCGCATAATTACAAAGACTACTCCCAAGCCATTGGATCTCACTTCCAACGGTGTAAAAACTCGTATCACCATAGCATCTAAGCTGCGGGGTGGATGTGATATTCTATGCCGCTATCATTTTCGTTCATAAACTTGAAAAATACGTGTAACTCGTGCCGTTACTTGTCTAACCGCGCAAAGTGTTTGTTCAAAAAAAAACCATCCTACACTGAAATATCGGAACAACACACGGGGGCCCCACTTGTCATTAATCAAATTTGGACCTAAAACTAACAAATCTGAAAGTCGAGATTCGAACTGGCAACCTGGACTACAAAGCGTAAGTCGATAGCCTGAAACAACAACGGTTGTTGGCTTTGTCCATAACTTGATTTTATAAAGTATTACGTTGACTAGAGTAGAGGGAGTGCCTCGTCAACACGTGCATGACCGTTGACTCACTTACTGGTGGGTCCCAGGTTTGCGATCTCTCTCTTCTCTCCATCGTCTAACCTTTGCACGGGCACACACGAAGAGCGGCGTGATACGTCTTCATCATATCTATAATTTTTGATTGTTCCATGCCAATATTATTCAACTTTCATATACTTTTGGCAACTTTTTATAATATTTTTGGGACTAACATATTGATCCAGTGCCCAGTGCCAGTTCCAATTTGTTGCATGTTTTTTGTTTCGCAGAAAATCCATATCAAACAGAGTCCAAATGGGATAAAAACTGACGGAGTTTTTTTTGGAATATTTGTGATTTTTGGGAAGAAGAATCAACGCGATACGATGCCCGAGGGGGCCACGAGGCAGGGGGCGCGCCCTGGACCCTCATGGCCACCCCATAAGGCGGTTGGAGCCCTTCTTTCGCCACAAGAAAGCTAATTTCCGGATAGAGATCGTGTCCAAAATTCAGCCCAATCGGAGTTACGGATCTCCGGTTATAAAAGAAACGGTGAAAGGCCAGATCTGAGAGCGCAGAAATAGAGAGAGACAGAGAGACAGATCCAATCTCGGAGGGGCTCTTGAACTCCCATGGCATGGAGGCCAAGGACCAGAGGGGAAACCCTTCTTCCATCTAGGGAGGAGGTCAAGGAAGAAGAAGAAGAAGGGGGCCCCTCTCCCCCTCTCTTCCGGTGGCGCCGGAACACCGCCGTGGCCATCATCATCATCACTGCGATCTTCACCAACACCTCCGCCATCTTCACCAACATCTCCATCACCTTCTCCCCTCTATCTACAGCGGTCCACTCTCCCGCAACCCGCTGTACCCTCTACTTGAACATGGTGCTTTATGCTTCATATTATTATCCAATGATGTGTTGCCATCCTATGATGTCTGAGTAGATTTTCGTTGTCCTATCAGTGGTTGATGAATTGCTATGATTGATTTAATTTGCTTGTGGTTATGTTGCTGTCCTTTGGTGCCCATCATATGAGCGCGCGCGTGGATCACACCATAGGGTTAGTTGTATGTTTATAGGACTATGTATTGGAGGGCAAGAGTGACAGAAGCATCAACCTGGCATAGAAATTGATGCATACGGGATTGAAGGGGGACCAATATATCTTAATGCTATGGTTGGGTTTTACCTGAATGAACGTTAGTAGTTGCAGACGCTTGCTAATAGTTCCAATCATAAGTGCATAGAATTCCATGTCAGGGATGACATCCTAGCAGTGGCCTCTCCCACATAAAACTTGCTATCCGTCTAGTAAAGTAGTCAATTGCTTAGGGACAATTTTGCAACTCCTACCACCACTTTTCCACACTCGCTGTATTTACTTTATTGTGTCTTTATCTAAACAACCCCTAGTTTTTATTTACGTTCTCTTTATTATCTTGCAAACCTATCCAACAACACCTACAAAGTACTTCTAGTTTCATACTTGTTCTAGATAAAGCGAACGTTAAGCGTGCGTAGAGTTGTATCGGTGGTCGATAGAACTTGAGGGAATATTTGTTCTACCTTTAGCTCCTCGTTGGGTTCAACACTCTTACTTATCGAAAGAGGCTACAATTGATCCCCTATACTTGTGGGTTATCACGGCGCTAGCTTGACGTGGTGTTATTACAACTAAAAAAATCTTGGAAAATAGAAGAATCGCCTAGAACAAGAGACATTGTGGCTGGTCGAGACGGAGCTAACCACACCTATCCTCCGTGCCATGTTAGCATGATGAAGTTGTGTGGCTAGTGGGGTGTTTTCGACCGACTGGCTGGGTCCCGAGGTCGAACCATAGGTAATACGTCTGATACAGTATATTTTTACACGCACATTTTTCCTACATGCCGAGACATGGCACACCCTACCACGTGGTTTCGGGGTCCTCCCGGGTGGTGCACGCATATATTCTTCCTGACGTGGGACGCCCTACCGCGCGTTTTCGCCGAAGAAAGTAAATGAGTTGTCAAATCATGAAAGACCACCTTTCCCGCCGTGTACATCAGTGAAGCACGGTGGCTAGCTAGTTGGCCTAGTTCGACCGATTAGCTAGGCCGCCGCCACATTTGTTTTTTCACCCCTTTTTTATCTACTTGCCGGCAGGTAAATTTAAATATCCACCGCAGCATTGCTCAGGTGTTTGGGTGCGGCAGGACTTTTTTTGATTGACGGGAGCAGGCGCGGCAGGATTTTTAATTTTTTGATTGACGGGAGCAGGCGCGGCAGCAATTAGTCGCGATGACTCCGCCTGTAAAACCCACTGCTCCCTGATGTGAGAAGTCGTCGACTGGTGTTTTACCATGGTGAAAACCAAAAGATTCCCTGCTCCTCAGCTGGCTCCCTCCGCCTTCCCGCAGATTCCATTGCCTTTCAGCCGTTTTGCCCCCTGCATCACCAACGTCGTGCGCCTCGAGAAGCGAGGGACTTTGGTGGTGTTTAGGCGCCCTCTGCATGGGCTTGTCCATGTCTCGGCGCAACATGACCGTTGGATCAAACTCAGACGGTGCAGATCAGTCACTGTACCACAAAGCGTGTGGGTGTGTTTGGTTGCATTCTCATCTCAATATAGTTGTTTCCTCTTCGTGTATTTGTGTTAACCTACTAGTGTGGACTCATGCACCCTTCATGCACTCTGCCAAACACCCACACGTGGGTCGAGAAGGGAACTTTTGCTCCCATCCCGTGCACCCTTCATACACCCTGCCTAACACTATTCGTGCTTCATATGGTTCGTGTTTCGTGGAGTACTGTAGCACCGCACTCTCCGTGCGCTATAGACCTAGTTCTGTTAACATTGATCTCACCGTTCATTCTCGACCGGACAGTCGAAAAAGCGGTACTATGTTACTACATTACTGTTCATATAGTTGACATGCGCACAACATCATTTGTTGTCGTCATATATTACTACACTAGCAACAAGATTATGTAGTACTGACGTATGAACCACTGCACATGCCTAGTAGTAGGAGCACTGTGTATGTCCAAGTGTCTGCCGTGTTTTTCACTCCTCCATCGTAAGAGTGGAAATGCTTGTTGTAATCATTTTTTCTTCAGAAAAACAGTGGACACGCTCTACCGCGCGGATCCTCCTCCAGCCATGCACTAAATTACTCACTTTCACCGACATGTGGGACAGCCAGCATCGGGGTCCACCAGCCATGCACTAAATTACTCTGTAGTAGAGTGACGGTAGACTACCCCGATCGAAGCGCCGCAGTAATGCCCAATGAGCCGTCAAATCACAAAACCCCTCCTTTCTAGTAGTAAGTTGGACGGACAAAGCAACCATCATTTCACTCTTCTCTCTCAGCTTCCTCTCTACCCAACTCGCTTCTCCCTCATCTTGTTCCTCATTTCTTCAAGAAGACCCCGACCTGCTTCTGCCATTGTTCTTCTCTCCCAAAGAAGGAAAGGTGAGCGCATCAATGGTGTTGATTCTGGCCAAGGCCCGGTATTGCAACCCCGAGACTGATCCTATAACTCCCTCTCTGTTCTTCTTTTGGGTTTGTGATTATGGTTTCTTTTCTTTTATTTCTATTTGACAGTTTCTTGATGGACGCTGGAGCACCGGCCGAAGTGATGTCTATGGCTCTGGCCAAAACCGTCGAGGCTCATGGTACGAAGAAGCGCAAGCACCCCGCCGAGAATACGGTAGACAAGCTCAAAGCCATCGCCCTGTCCAAGCCCCCCTCTCCGGGATCCCTCATTAAGCAAGTCCAGGTAATATCTCTTATTGACGATCTTTTTCTCGATCTTGATCGTGTTTTTTCATCTAACACGCAGTACTAGTACTAGTAGTACAACTTTCTGGGTGATCTTGCATGTGATTTTTGTGTGCCAAATGACGGTTCTAAATTCCTCTTTTGACCAAAACATGTGAGAGGTTGACACTGATTTCTTATAGATTACTTTCAACTACTCCCTCTGTCCCACATTTCTTTTCTTAGATTTGTCTAGATATGGATATATCTAATACTAAAATGTGACTTGATACAGCCGTATCTAGACAAATCTAAGACAAGAATTTTGGGACAGAGGGAGTACTTTATGAACATCAATGCTACCTTTGAACATGGTATATTTGCCTCAGTAACTTGTGTTATGGATATTGCAAGTAATCCCTCTGCTCTCATGCCTTTGAAGACATGTTCTAGTGTCTTTGTTCACTCATTTCTGTGGATATATGTAGTCATATATGGAGTATAATATCGAAAATCATCTTATATTTCTGAATGGAGGTAGTAATAAAATATGGTTTCTGTTTGAATTAGAACCAGGTCCGCGGTGGAGATGAAGTTCTCAAAGTTGTGCCGTTTGAACTGGAAGTCCTGAGGATGAGTTCTACTGCTAAACTATCCAACTGTTGTGTCCTTGCCGCCAGGTGTCCTGAACTAGTGTTTTCCTATAGCAATGTTGTCAGGCGTGTTCTCGAGGCTGTACTTGACCACAACAATTTCCTGGCTGTGCCTTCGATTACGAAGGGTGTGGTTCTTGTAAAGCTTCCCAACAAATCTGATGCGGCCTGTCTTCATCATCATGTTTATGAGTGGAAAGACCACTCTGTTAGGTTCTCCAAGGTTGACGAGATGGTGATGGTGCATGTAGACATCTCTCACGAAGTCCATGGCCTAGTCAGTTATGCGTGGTTCATCTCGTAGGTCGGTGGCAAGAAATAGTCTGCAGAGTTTAATTAATGCAACTTTGCTTGTCTGTAGTAAGTACTATTGTTTAGTACTTGATTTGTGTTTGTGAACCCTGTATTGTTTATTAGTACCGCCACTTTTGGTGTGTGGTCAGTCCTGAGAACTGGCTATGTTAATGTCTGTCCACTCAATTCAGTCTGTGTATTTTCAAGTATCCAGATCATCTTTTTTGTGAGGACGGTTTATCAATTATGGTTACACTCCAATATCTGTATGCATTGCAGGGTTTATCGCACCCACCAGGATTTCCAGTCCCATGGATGTTCGGTCTAGACGATTTGTCACGACCTTTGGACTGTCATGCTTGTGGGAGTAGGTGGGGCCCCTTCATGCCACCCGTAGTTGGACAATCAATCTTCTGTTTAGTACTTCAACATAGTGATTTCCTGGTAAGGATTCACTAGTGTCACATCAAGTAAATCTTATTGATTTACTGTCCAAATCTTATTGATTTAATGTCATGTTTTCTTTCTTTTCCTGCAATTTTACAATGCAGGTTTTTCCATGTGTTTCATCACAGAATAAACCGTTTGGTTTGCTCTACGATGGCTATTTTTGCAGGTTTCACTTCTTATGTCGTGTCAGTAACGAAGGCACTGTCCATCACTTATATTACTGGAAAAAATTGGACCAGTCTGTTGTCTGAGTACAAGCTGAATCCCTATGATGAACTGCAGTTTTGTTTAACAAAAACACCACAATTAGTCCTTCTCGCATTTAAAAGAAATGAAGAAAAAAACTGGATCACGGACACGAAGCCTAGTCAAGTTAGAAAGCTGATCATAGCAGACCAGACACGATCGCCGCTGTCTCGCACATCGGTACCACCTTCAACAACGGATCGAGCATCAGTAGTTGCTCTAGCACTGAAAGTGGCAGCAGCTCAGTCTGATCCAGCTGAGGATTGGGCACCGACCGCGTCAGTGGATCAGGCTGATCTACCAGAGGATCGGGCATCGACACCGGCACCTGCTCCGACACCGGCACCAGCTCTACAAGGAGCACCATCTCCGGCAGCAGCAGTGGCTTCGTCACCCGCACCAACAGTTGCACTTGCATCTGCTCCGGCCTGTGCAGCGGCAACCGAACGAGCAGTTGCACCGGCAACATACTGGGCTGCAGTTCACACTTCATATACCAAAGTCCTTACAAAAACCGACATGTCCACCTTCTTGGTAAGCATTGGCCGCCCAAGTGTTTCATTCTTTTTTTCTTTCCATGTTGTTTCGCATGATTCACTGTGTTGATCTAACTGTTTGGGTATGTCTTCTTGTTTGCAAACAGAGAATTCCTAGAGCAATGAGGGAGTCGTTCAACAATCCGGGCGACAGCGGCCAAGTTTCTCTTACTATGCGCAGCCTTGGTGTGAATGAACCTGCTCAATATACCGTAAGTACAAAGGATGGTCGCATGATGATTGATGCTAAAGGATGGTCAAGGTTCAAATCTAAATCATATCATGAGGTAGGGGATGATCTCAAAATCAAACTTTCTCGTCAAGGAGAGCTGGTCCAAATCAACTTTGAAATTCTTCAGTAGCAGCACGCAACTGCCGAACTGATCTATCCTCGGAGAGATTTTGATGTAATAATCTGGCATGGTGAAACAAGTTTCCTGTGTGTATATGTAATACGACAGTATTATTTATCACATGGTATATCGTTGATAGAATTGCAACTCTCATTGCTGGTTAGGAACTGTCGTTCGATTTCATTCCAACAGCTGCCGTGCTTTATTCAATTTTGTGTATTCGCCTTGCGACAGCATCTAGAACCAGCGCCGTACCGATCGCTTGCAATATGAAAAGGGCTGAGGTAGAACACATGGGCCCCCAAACATGCAGGGTGGGCCTGCGGCCCAATGTCCAGAACCGTGAGCCTGTCTGAGTATTATATTCTCAGCTGAACCCCCATAATGCCTGTGCGTTGCACGTAACATGAAGATGCATTTGTATGAGTATTTTATCTTGTGAGAGAAAAGGATGAACGAGGGAAGGCCTTATTTGCAAATGTAGAGAGGTGTGTGCGTACCTTTTTGCAAAATTGCCATAGTTTCCTTCCTATCCGTCAGATATAAATCGGACGGCCTATATTGGAGGATGGCAGGCAGACCATCATCACCAACTCGTCTATACTGTGTTAAAAACAACTCTGTTTTTTATAATTATATACGTTATATATATTCCCCTTGATTTTTCTTATGTATAAAGTTGTGATTTAAAAGATTTGTATATTTCTTTACAGAGGGAGTATCTCTGTGTCAAAAATATATTTATGTGTAACTAGTTACTCCTGTCTTTCTACTTCCTTTCGCTGATATGTGGGGCATCCGGCAACGGGGTCCACGTGCCATATGCACAAATTAGAGTGCACAACTGCACGGTAGACACACACCCCGGTCGTAGCGCCGCAGTAATGCCCAATGAGCCGTCAAATCACAACCCCCCTTTCCAGCTTTAGCAGTAAGCTGGACGGATGAAGCGGCAATATTTCACTAGGCCTGAATCCCCTTCTCCCTCGTCTTCTTGTTCAGAGAAACCGCCTCTCGGCGATTGCATAGGGTTTTCTCATGGAGAACCAGGTACGAATTCTTCATCCATCCCCGATAAATCCAAGACCCTTGGTCGCGGGTAATCCTAGGATGGCAGCCGCCACCTTTGATGCATTTTCCTTCCTACTAAATCTAGTTTGTTTCATTTGCAGTGCCCAAAGTGTGAGGACCCTACAGGTTTCTGCGCCCTCGGCGAGACGCCACACTTGTTCCTTCTCATCCTAACACAGGATTTTAAAACGCGCACAGTATGTTCCTAGAATCCTCTTTTCTATCCGGGAGGGTGGGTTTTTTTGAACATGCTATCGACTAATTTGGAAATTTGGATTGCTATATTTGGATAAAAGGTACTACTAGTACGATGGTCAACACTGACGTGAAGGAGGAAGTTATTTCTAGATTTGGATAGGGAATACATTGTGTTCTCATATTATTTTTCCTGCAGTGCATTATTTGCTCTGCCAGAACACATGTACTCAAGATGCTGGGCCTTGCCATAACTGAATACACCACTTTAATGGTCACAGTGAAGACAAGCCATGGATATAAGTTCCGAGTTGGGTTCATGAACCAAGAAGATCGCTGCTTTTTTTTATGGCCGAACTTGGATAAACTTTCTCATGTGTTACGGACTGAAATTTGGTGCACGAATACTGATGGAAATAGCAAAACCTGGTCTCATCTTCACTGTGATCTTCCACCCGACGTCGTTCCAATTGTTCATCCATGTTAGTTTTGTATCTGGTTCTTGCTTGTTGCCTCGATTACTTCTTAATCCACCTATTCTGTCTAACTAATCACAATTTAACTTTAGAAGTAGCAACGAATCTCTCACGAAGATGCTACTTCTAACTAATATTTTCTTATAATTGGTGGCACGTGTAGGTTTTTACAGAGTTAAGCAGGCTGCTCGTTTGTTATTCTGTAACAACTCGGCTGTTACTGATGGCACTGAAGTTGACTGGGACGACATCCACAAGTTCCTACACTTTATTGATCGTCTTGAGGTCCTTGTGGGGCATTTCAATGGTGGAAGGCCACGTGGGATATGTGCGCCACTGCTGCACTCGTTGAACAGGTCCAACTGTGTCGAGAAACTTATGGTACGAGCTGTTTTCTGTTATATATGTTGTTCATAAACTATTGCTTATACACAGTTTTACAGCTGTGATCTTCTTGAAACAGAAACTGCCCAGTTCTATTGTTCCTATACAGATGCATGACCATGGTCGGGTCAGACTTGCGCTTGGTCACAACATGATGTTTATGTCGACCTACTCCATTCCCCTTGGAGGTGAAAAGATACTTATTCCTGGGTGGTCTCAAATAATGAAGCCCCGTCCATCTTGGAGAATAGGACAGAAGATTATGTTCCTGCTTTTCCATGGCTCTAAAGCGAATATCCTGTTTACCACACTGCGAGATGAAGCCGCTTTCAGAAGGTTGTGGATGCGTGGGGTGGCACCTGGGCCTTGTCCTGGGGCTTGGCGGCCTCACCCTTGGTTAACTGTAGGCAAAGTATCACTGTTCGAGGCGTGCTTATTACGGTTGAACCTGTATAAGTACTCATACTGCTTTCTGCTATGGTTGTTAAGTGCCCCTGCTGGTTTCAGTTAAGGTTGTTAAGTACTCCTGCTGCTTTTACAGTCTGTCGTGTTTATTCAGTCCTGTCTTCCTCCAGCCGCCAAAACCAAACCAGCGCCGGCAGGGCCGCCTACTTCCACCTCCCACGGCTAGCTGCGCCTCAGCGCACGCATCGCCGCCCCACCGTCTCCTAAATCGTTAACGCCGACGTCCGAGGCCTCGCCATCGTCCTCCGCGCACTTTGGTGCGCTCGCCGTGGCGCCACCCTCTCGCGTTGTCAACATGGTCAACAAACAACATGAATCGGCAGAAGTACGTGGAGAGGATGACAGTAGGGGCCCACCATGTCAGCGTATGGAAAAATAAAGGGGCATTTGCATTTCTGTCCCTAACTCGAACCACCTAATCAGATATACCCCTAATTCCAAAGCCTGCTCAAATTTGCCCCTCCACCGTTAGGTGCCCTTACATAAATGCCCTTCTACGCCGTTACCGTCCGATCAAAAAGCATTGACCGTCCTACAAAAAATAGCAAAAAAAATCTAAAAAGTCTAAATTTTTTTGAGATCAAAATTACTCATGTGCGCAAGGTGCGTGCAAATTTTCGTGCTATTTGGACATTCGAGGAGCTCGTGGCAAGGAAAAACAGTTAATCTGTACTCTTGTGAACAGTAAATTTGAAATAAAATAGCAAGAAAATTAAAAAATATGAAACTTTTTGGCATCAAAGAGGCTTGGGTGGACAAGGTGCTTGCAAGTTTTTGTGATCAAATGACAAGTGGGGAGCTCTAGCAAAAAAATACAAAATAGTCATTTTTCCAAAGTTTTTTCCTGAGCCAATTTTTTTTTCACGAGCTCCTACACTGTCCAAACACAAAAAAAAATTGCACGCACCTTGCAGATCCGAGCCTCTTTGATGCCAAAAAATTTCATATTTTTTGAATTTTCTTGCTTTTTTTTGAATTTACTGTTCACAAGCATATATATTTACTGTTTTTTGCCACGACCTCCTAGAATGTCCAAACAGCACGAAAATTTGCAGGCATCTTGTGAACCTGAGTATCTTTGATCCCACAAAATTTCAGATTTTTTAGATTTTTTAGCTATTTTTTCAGGACGGTCAAAGCACTTTGACCAGCTTTGACCGGCTTTGACCGGACGGTAAGGGCGCAGAAGGGCATTTCTGTAAGAGCGCATAACGGCGGAGGGGCATTTTTGAGCAGGCTTTGGAATTAGGGGCAAATGTGAGTAGTGGGTTCGAGTTAGGGACACAGATGTAAAAGACCCAAAAATAAAATGCTTCCTCCTAGTGTTTACCTGACATCTGGGACCCACGACATTGTGAGTGTATATAGTCAATAGACAAGAGAACAGCACAAGATCGGCTGACACCTGGGACGTAGCTGCTCGAGCAGTATTTTTTTTGTTATTGTTGAGACGGAGCAGGGTTTGAACTGGGCTGTGGCCCGTCTAGCCCAGGTTTATATTTTATGTTCACCATGTGACCAGCCCAGCTATTTTTTCTTTGTGAAAATGAGCCCAGTTTATTTTTTTCTGAAGAATACCCAATCCAGGCCTACTTATTTTTCTACGCCCTAATGGGCTGCAACTCTTTCAAGACGCCTGCAAATCTTGAAAGTAATATGAAATGGGTTGTAAATATAAAAAATAGATGACAAATTGGCAATTACTTTATAATTTCTGAATTTTTTCGCGTTTTCAGATTCTTATTTCACTGGGCATTAACCTAATTTAAATATATCTTCAAAGTACTTTAAATCTGGCTCGACATTTTGGTATTAAAAATAGTTTGGAACCCACAGAAATATGCAAAATTGGCCCTGGCCAACCAAAAAAACGGACTGCAATAAATTGCAGAAGAAGTCACAATGAGCTATATATAAATTATCAAAAAAAGAGGGAATGGTCAGACTTGTGGGCCTATTAAGTTGATGCGTATGTAAGATTTTTTTAGTTATTATATACGTCAACAAACGATTCTAACATACGTAACCGTTGGATGTCAATCCAACAGCCGTCTTGTTTCTTCAATCTCCGACCTTCTTGCTCCAGCCGCCAAATCCAGCGCCGGCGGGACCGCCTGGTCCCGCCTCCCGTGGCCGGCTGTGCTGCCGCGCAGGCCTCACCGCCCCCTACTACTCCCACCGCTGGCCAGGGCATCTCTCTACTCACCCACACTCCCTGGTATTCTGCGGCGTCAGCAGCCTCACACCGCAGCCGAACCAGTGAACCCTCGCACTCCTCTCCGCGTGGGCATCCACTGCCGCGTCTTCCCCGGCTTAGCGTTGTCCCCTTCCTAGGCCTCGCGATCGTCCGCCGCCCTGGTAATCTCGGCGCGGCGTGGTCAACGTGGTCAAGGAACGACTTCCATCGGAAGAGTACTACACGTGGAGAGGCTGACAGGTGGGTCCACGGCAGCCGCAAGGAAGTGCCTCCTTATTACGCGGAAAATAATTATTCCTCCACCTGACAGCAGTGACCCACCGGTCGGGCCACCGTATTTGGCAAAAAAACATTTCCCCTGACTGTTGGGACCCACCGGACGGGCCACCGTATTTCGCGAAAAAAACATCCCCCCCGCTGTCAGATCGGACCCACCGGAAGTGCCTCCTTATTACGCACAAAAAATGAATACTCCCCCTGCTAGTTGGGACCCACCTTGGTGGGAGGCTGACTTGTGGGCCTACTAAGTTGATGGGGATGGAGTGTTTGTCAACTTAGTCAATATGAACGATTCTAGCTCCAATGACCGTACGATGTCCATCCAACGGCCGTAGTGCTTCTTCAACCTCTGTTCTTCTTGCTCCAGCCGCCCAAAGCAGCCCCGGGCGTGCCGCATGCTCCTGCCTCCCGTGGCCGGCTGTGCTGCCGCGGAGGCCTCACCGCCCCCTACTAGTCCCACCACTGGCCAGGCCCTGTGGCTACGGCAACCTCACACCGCAGCCGAACCAGTGAACCCTCGTACTCCTCTCCGCGCGGGCTTCCACTGCCGCGTCTTCCCCGGCTCCACGTCGTCCCCTTCCTAGGCCTCGCCGTCGTCCACGGCCCTGGTGCTCTCGGCGTGGTGTGGTCAACGTGGTCAAGGAACGACTTCCATCAGAAGAGTACTGTACATGGAGAGGCTCAGCTGCGTCCACGGCGGCCGCAAGGAAGTGCCTCCTTATTACGAGCAAAATAATGATTCCTCCACCTGACAGCAGGGACCCACCAGACGGGTTACCATATTTCACGAAAAAAACGTTTCCCCCCTGACTGCTGGGACCCACCAGCTACATCTTCGCACGCAAGGAAGTGCGTCCGGGCAAAAAAAACGATTCGCCCCCCTGACTGCTGGGATCCACTAGCTACATCTTCGCACGGAAGGAAGTTCCTGACAGTCGGGACCCACCTGGTCGAAGCGTACGTAGCGTTGTCATTCTGGTCGCGAATGTGTATGTACATACTGGTCGATGTAGAGGCGCACACGTGTCGTAGTAGAGGCGCGCACATAGCATGTACACGTACGTACAACGACCAGGGTGCAAGAAAGAAAATATGGCCACGTACGTACATACGGGCAGGGTCTCGAATGCCTACTCGCGCATACGTACGGCCAGGGCTCGTGTACATGGCTGGGTCGGAACGGAGAAACTGCATCGTCATCGTGTTCATGGGGAGGCAACGAAATGTGTCGTGTTCATCGAGAGGCAATGGAACGCATGGGAGCCAACCGGCCTGGACGGAATAACCGATGGAAACGAGGCCCGGTGTATCGCAGAACGGAGGAAATGGCCTTGTGTTCGACCGGCCACCGTCGAAACGGGATCCTGCTCATCGGGAGGGGTCTGGCGTACCGCAAAACGGAGGAAACAGACCTCCTATGGTCGAAACAGGGGTCCTGTTCATCAGGAGGGGTGTGGCGTACCGCAAAACGGAGGAAACGGACTTGTGTTGGAGCGCTACGGTCGAAACGGGGGTCCTATTCATCGGGAGGGGTGTGGTGTACCGCAAAACGGGACTCCACGGGATACTGTTCATCTCCACCGTCGACCCCCTCCAGCCTCCACGGGCCACTGTTCATCCACCGTCGACCTCCTCCAGCCTCCACCTTCGACTGTTCATCCACGGGCTCCTGTTCATCCAGCCTCCACCGCGCGCTACTCCACCGGCTACTGTTCAACCAGCCCTCTCCACGGGCTCTTGTTCAACCACCCCTCCATGGGCTACTATTCATCCATCCCTCCACCTTCTACTGTTCATCCAGCCCTCCACGGGGTGGTCCTGTTCATCCAGCCCTCCACGGGGTCCTGTTCATCCAGCCCTCCACGGGGTCCTGTTCATCCAGCCCTCCACGGGGTCCTGTTCATCCAGCCCCAACCGGCTCGATCGATCGGGGTCCTGTTCATCCAGAGGCAACACCACGGGGTCCTGTTCATCCACCCCACCGAGAACTGTTCATCCAACCCACAAGCAATGCTCACTGTTCATCCAGAGGCAACATCGATCAGCATCAGTTAGCAGCAGTAGCGAAGGAATCGCTCGATCGGGTTCAGTTAACAGCCATCGATCGATCGCTCGGGTTCAGTAACGCGTAGCCTACAGTGCAATCGCTGGGGTTCAGTTAGAGCCCAACGCCTTACTCGGGCTCAGTTAGAGCCCAACGCTTCGCACCCACACGCGTGCGTGTACGAGAGAAACGCGCATCGCTCGGCCCCGACCACCCACCGTAACCGAGAACACCCCGATATTTTCCTCGCCCTCGCTTCTACCACAGTTTTTTCAGTCATGGACGGCCCAAAGAATGTCGTGCAGCTGCGTCTCCGGCCCGCCCAGGACGAAAAGCCCATTTTATGTCATGATTTTTTGTCATTGAAGAGCCCACCACATCTATGATGATATCGAGTTTTGTCACAATTATCGTCATAGAAGTGTCATAAGTATGACAGAAAAAATTTCGTTCGGCCCAAAATGTCACGGATGTGTCTTTTTTTTTGTAGTGAGGAGCAGAGGCTCTTTATAAATCGGGGTAGCCAAGATGGGCGGCTGAGCCAACTGCTTCTTAAGAGCCTCAAAAGCCTCATTAGCAGCATCACTGCACACAAAATGATCAGTCTTTTTCATCATGTGGTAGAGGGGAATTGCTTTCTCACCAAAGCGGATTATAAATCAGCTCAGGGCTGCAATACAAGCCGCCAAGCATTGAGCATCACTGATACACATCAGCTTAGACAGAGAGGTGATAGCCTCGATCTTCTCCGGGTTAGCTTCGATGCCCCTTTCCAAAACTACAAAACCTAGCAACTTTCCTGCAGGCACACCAAAAACGCACTTGGCCGGGTTAAGCATCATCTTGTAAACCCGGAGGTTATCAAAAGTTTCTTTCAAATCATCAAGCAAGGTCTCCTTCTGCCTTGATTTAAACACAATATCGTCAAAGTAAGCATGAACATTGTGTCCAATCTGCCCATGAAAGCAATTATGAACACACTTTTGGTAAGTGATACGTCTCCAACGTATCTATAATTTTTTATTGTTCCATGCTATTATATTATCTATTTTGGATGTTTTATATGCATTAATAAGCTATTTTATATTATTTTTGGTACTAACCTATTAACCTAGACCCTAGTGCGAGTTTCTATTTTTCCTTGTTTTTGAGCTTCGCGGAAAAGGAATACCAAACGGAGTCCAAACGGAATAAAACTTCACGATGATTTTTCTTGGACTAGAAGACACCCAGGGGACTTGCAGTCCAAGTCAGAAGAGCAGCGAAGCAGCGGCAAGAGTGGAGGGCGCGCCATGGGGGGGCGCCCCCTACCTTGCCACCTCCTCGGGACTCCTTTGACCTAGCCCTTTGCCCTATATATTTAGGTATATTCCAGAACCACCAAAAGCATCCACGAAAACACTTTTCCACCGCTGCAACCTTCGGTTCCCGTGAGATCCCTTCTTGGGGCCTATTTTGGCATCCTGCCGTAGGGGGATTCAATCACGGAGGACATCTACATCAACTCTATTGCCCTTCCGATGAAGCGTGAGTAGTTTACCACAGACCTACGGGTCCATGGCTAGTAGCGAGATGGCTTCTTCTCTCTCTTTGATTCTCAATACCATGTTCTCCTCGATATTCTTGGAGATCTATCTGATGTAATCTTCTTATTCGGTGTGTTTGTTAAGATTCAATGAATTCTAGATTTATGATCAGCTTACCTATGAATATTATTTGAATCTTATCTGAATTCTTATTTGCATGATTTGATATCTTTTTATTTCTCTTTGAGTTATCAATTTGGTTTGGCCAACTAGATTGGTTTTCCTTGCAATGGGTGCTTAGCTTTGGGTTCAATCTTGCGTGATTTCACGCAGTGACGAAGTAGGGGTAGCGAGACACGTATTGAGTTGTTTCCATTGAGGATAAAAAGATGGGGTTTACATCATATTGCATGAATTTATTCCTCTACATCATGACATCTTACTTAAGGCGGTACTCTGTTCTTTATGAACTTAATACTATAGATGCATGCTAGATAGCGGTCGATGTGTGGAGTAATAGTAGTAGATGCAAGCAGGAGTCGATCTACTTGACACGAACGTGATGCCCATATTACATAATCATAGCCTTGGATATCATCATAACTTTGCGCTTTTCTATCAATTGCTCGACAGTAATCGTGCACCCACCATATTATTTGCTTTCATGAGAGAAGCTCTAGTGAAACCTATGGCCCCCGGGTCTATTTTCCATCATATTAGTTTCTGATTTACTATTTTGCAATCTTTTATTTTCAGATCTATAAACCAAAAAACCCAAAAATATTTTATCTTTTATTTATCTATCTCTATCAGATCTCACTTTTGCAAGTGACCGTGAAGGGATTGACAACCCCTTTATCACGTTGGGTGCAAGTGTTTTGTTGTTTGTGCAGGTATTGGTGATTTGCGCGTTCTTCTCCTACTGGATTGATACCTTGGTTCTTAACTGAGGGAAATACTTATCTCTATTGTGCTGCATCACCCTTTACTCTTCGAGGGAAAAACCAAGGCAAGCTCAAGAAGTAGCAGGAATAATTTTTGGTGCCGTTGCCGGAGAGATCTACGCCAAGTCAAGATTAGTCTCTTGTCAACTAGCCAATTTTTGGTAACGTTGCCGAGGAGATCTACATCAAGCCTACCAAGTACCCATCATAAAACTCTCATCTCTTGCATTACATTATTGGCCATTTGCCTCTCGTTTTCCTCTACCTCACTTCTAAAACGATTTTCAAGAAAATACAAAAAGATTTTCCTTTTTTATTCGCCTTCTTTTTGTTTGCCCTTATGTCTTGGTTTTTTTGCTCGTTTGCTTGGTATAATTGTGTGTTTATTGGAAATCAGAAGCAAAGAGTTTATGGATCATCATCCACTTGATAATCTTTTTTAGAGATCCAATTATGACGAACCTATTGCTAGTGAGTTGAGTGCACTAGACTATCTTTATGAAGTTTTTCTTGAAATTCGTGAATCTGAAAATTGTGATGAAGTTCTTTATGAAGTGATTCATGATAGATCCTTGAATTAAAAGCATGATTGCAATTATGTTATTATAAATTCTATTAATGTCAATTGTCTTAATGATATGCAAAACCCTAAGCTTGGGGATGCTAATTTTTCGATGTCTACTACTTGTTGCAATGATCATGATTGGGGTGTTTCTTCTTATGATCTTGAAAATTTACTTAAGCCTCATCATGAATATGTTTGCTATCATATTGAAAGTGGGTTTGGAAGAGTGTCAAATCTAGGAAATAATGATCCCACTACTTTGGAGTATGATCAATCTTATGATTTTTTTATAAAAGTGGGTTCAGAGAGGTCATGACTTTATTTTATGATAATCCCACTATTTCGGAAGAGTGCCAACATTGCATGCATGTGGTTCATGTAGAGAATATGTTATGTGATAGCTATCCCCTTTGTGAACTTGTAACTGCCCACTTGAGGGGCTACCACCAGGGCCAAGTGACCTGGATCATGAACCCGGGGCGGGTGATCTGCCCGGCTCCAAGTGATTGTGTGCTCAGACCACCTCAAATATTGGGGGACCGCCGGCTCAACGGTGTTGACCACCCGCTTCTGGACTTTCCGGTCACGCTTGCAAGAGGTTGTAGTGAAAACATTATATTGGCCACTTTTAAGCTGCTTGGGATTACTCTGATACCCAGATTGGTTATTCTGCTGCTAATTACCTTGACTAGACTGCTAACTATGACCACCATGATTCCCTTGGTTCTGATAACCAGAATTTGAGCCGCCACCACGAAAGTCGGCTCCCTAGAAACCCCTTAAGCCTGACCCACTAGGATGCTATCTGAAGAGTGGATGATAGCCACAACCCGGCGAGCCCAATGATGGGCCGAGTCATCCTCACGTTGCACATAGTGCTGCAAATCAACAATTGTCATAGGCTACTTGGAAGTTCCTTGAAAATTCCTGATGAAGCGTTCCTTCAACTCCATCCAGGTGTTGATAGAATTGGGGGCAGGTTCTTTAACCATGTGCAAGGCGGCCCCTCGAGCATCATAGTGAAATACTTGGCACATACCGCCCTCACTCACGTCCAACATCTTCATGGCCAGCTCGTAGATTTCAATCCAAGCCTCAGGAGGGAGATCCGCCATGTAGTTGGGCACTTTGCGAGGACCCTTAAAATCTTTAGGCATGCGCTCATTACGTAAAGCCGAAACTCGACATGGCACTCCAATGGTTCTGGCACTCGACATGGCACTCCAATGCGTCGGTAGCATCATCATCACCATTATCACGCCGTCGTGCTGACGGAACTCTTCCTCGAAGTTCTGCTGGATCGGAGTTCGTGGGACGTCATCGAGCTGAACGTGTGCTGAACTCGGAGGTGCCGTACATTCGGTACTTGATCCGTCGGATCGTGAAGACGTACGACTACATCAACCGCGTTGTGCTAACGCTTCCGCTTTCGGTCTACGAGGGTACGTGGACAACACTCTCCCCTCTCGTTGCTATGCATCACCATGATCCTGTGTGTGCATAGGAAAATTTTGAAATTACTACATTCCCCAACATAAACACCTTTGGAGGAAGATCGATGTGTCTACTTTGGGGAGTTTTAGACGTAGAGTGCCTATTCTCGATGGAGAGTTTTTCTATGAGTGGAAAAATGAAATGCTTGAGATTTTCAATGAATATCACTTGAACAAGTACATTACTAGCCCTTGTGCACCTCATATTGATCCTTTGCATCCCACAGCCGAAGAGGATCTTGACGTGATTCGCAATCTTAGAACTATCAATCTTATCATAAGAGGATTGCCCAAAAATTTGATTGCTAGTTTGCCTACTCTTCATTGTGCCTATACTATATGGAGATTTCTTGAGGAACGATTTCCAAATTATTCCTTGAAAAATTTAGTCAAAATTCTCCATAAGTCTATTGCCTTGAGTAAGATGAATTCTAGTGGTCCTAGCTTTGGTGATTGTTTATTTGAGCTTACCAATCTCATGCGTGCCATAGGAGATGTTGGAATCATTAGCAATATCATTTCCGAAGCCATTAGAATTCATAAAGATAACCATAGAAATGATCATTTATCTAATGAATTACCCTCTGTAGGAGTTGATCAATCACAAGATGATGTTGAACATGGATACTATGATGAGGATGATGATAGTGACTATGTTCTTGATGATGCGATGAGACACTTTGGTCTTATGGCAAATCTTCGCGGCTACATGGCCGGAGGAAAGGAATGGGTCCTTGATAGTGGATGTACTGATCATATGACCGGAGATAAAGATATGTTCGGTGAGCTTGCTGAAAACGACGGCCCTCGAAAGTATGTCACTTTTGGTGATAACTCAAAGGGTAAGGTGGTTTTCCTAGGTAAGGTGGCCATCTCACATGATAGCTCCATACAAAATGTCATGCTCGTTGAATCTCTTGGGTACAATTTACTTTCAGTATCTAGACTTGTTGATTTCGGTTTCAATGTCCTATTTACTGAGGTAGATTGCCAAGTGTTTCGTAGAGACAATCGTAAAATGGTCTTTACAGGTATACGTAGAGGTGATCTTTACATTGTTGATTTCACTAAAAAGGTTCAACCTAGAACTTGCTTAATTGCTAAGTCTTCTAAAGGCTGGTTGTGGCATAGAAGGCTAGGTCATGTGGGCATGCGAAATCTTGATAAGCTTATTAAAGGTGATCATATCCTTGGAGTAAAAGATGTCATATTTGACATGGATAGACTTTGTAGTGCTTGTCAGGCAGGGAAACAGGTTGGAGGAAGTCATCGCGCGAAGAACATCATGACCACGAGAAGACCACTCGAGCTACTTCACATGGATCTCTTTGGTCCAAATGCCTACAAGAGTCTCGGTGGTAACTCATTTGGTCTAGTCATAGTTGATGATTTTTCAAGATTTACGTGGGTGTTCTTTCTTTATGACAAATCGCAGGTCCAAAAGATCTTCAAAAACTTTTCTAGGAAGGCCCAAAATCAATTTGACGTGAAGATCAAAAAGGTTCGGAGCGACAATGGAACGGAGTTCAAGAACGCAAATGTGGATACCTTTCTTGAAGAAGAGGGGATTTTACACGAGTTCTCGGCTACGTACACACCTCAACAAAATGGAGTTGTTGAGAGAAAGAACCGGACTCTTATTGAGATGGCAAGAACGATGCTTGATGAGTACAAGACTCCAAAACACTTTTGGGCGGAAGCGGTTGAGACAGCTTGTCATGCAACAAATCTCTTGTATCTTCACAAGCTACTCGGCAAGACGGCATAGGAGCTCCTCACCGGTAACAAACCCCAAGTTGGATACTTTCGAGTATTTGGCTCAAAGTGCTACATTCTTGATAAGCATCGTCGTTCTAAATTTGCTCCTAAATCTCATGAAGGTTTCCTACTTGGTTATGGCTCAAACTCTCACACTTACCGTGTCTACAACAATTTCACCCGAAAGGTTGAAGAGACGGTAGATGTGAAGTTTGATGAATCTAACGGCTCGCAAGTAGAGCAATTGCCAATTGATGTAGGAGACAAAGACCCTTCGGAAGCAATTCAAGACTTGTCTATTAGCAAGATTCGTCCAACGGAGGTGAAGGAGAGTACCTCATCCATCCAAGTGGATGCTTCTACCTCACGACAAGGTGAACCAAGAATTGATACGGAAGCATCCACAAGTGGGACACATCAAGACGAAGAAAACGAGGAAGCACACCAAGATGAACATCAACAACCTCCTTCTCCACCACGACAAGAGAATGACAACGTCAACAATGAAGAAGAACAAGATGAAGAAGATGTTCCACCCCGAGCCAAGCCAAAGCTCCCACGAGTTCAAGCAAGAATCGCAAAAGATCATCCCGTCGAGCAAATCTACAATGATATCCAAACCGGGAGAATCACTCGCTCTAAAACTTGTTTGGCTAATTTTTGTGAACGTTACTCATTCATCTCTAACATTGAACCTATGAAGGTTGAAGAAGCATTGGAAGATCCGGATTGGATAAACGCTATGCATGAAGAGCTACACAACTTTGAGAGAAACCAAGTGTGGACATTGGTCGAGAAGCCCGACAACAACCACAACATCATTGGTACCAAATGGGTGTTTCCCAACAAGCAAGATGAAGATGGTCAAGTCGTCCGCAAAAAAGCACGCCTAGTAACCCAAGGCTACACTCAAGTCGAAGGTATGGACTATGGTGAGACATATGCTCCCGTTGCTAGACTTGAGTCCATTCGCATCTTACTTGCTTATGCTAATCACCATGATATCACCTTGTACCAAATGGACATTAAAAGTGCTTTTCTAAATGGTGAAATTGAGGAGGAAGTTTATGTTAAGCAACCTCCCGGCTTTGTCAATCCTAACAAACCTAATCATGTTTACAAACTTCACAAAGCCCTTTATGGTCTTAAACAAGATCCTACAGCGTGGTATAAATGCTTGACCAAGTTCCTTATTGAAAAAGGCTTTGAAATTGGAAAAATAGATTCTACTCTTTTTACTAAAAGGATTAATGGAGAACTATTTGTGTGCCAAATTTATGTCGATGATATTATATTTGGTTCGACTAACCCTCTTTTTAGTGAGACGTTTGGAAAGCTAATGTCGGAGAAGTTTGAGATGTCTATGATGAGTGAACTCAAATTCTTTCTCGGTTTGCAAATCAAGCAAACTAAGGAAGGTACCTTTGTTTCTCAAACAAAGTACACCAAGGACTTATTCAACAAGTTCAATATGCAAGAATGCAAAGGTATGTCTACACCCATGCCTACTAGTGGACATCTTGACTTGACTAAGGATGGTGAACCGGTTGATCAAAAGGTTTACCTCTCTATGATTGGTTCATTGTTATATCTATGTGCCTCCCGTCCTGACATTATGCTAAGTGTGTGCATGTGTGCACGATATCAAGCGGCCCCTAAAGAGTGTCATCTTAAGGCTGTGAAAAGGATAGTGAGATACTTAATATACACACCAAATTTTGGCATTTAGTATCCTAAGAGGTCTTCTTTCGATCTTGTTGGTTACTCCGATTCGGACTAGGCCGGAGACAAGGTTGATAGAAAGTCTACTTCGGGTACTTGTCAATTTCTTGGTAGATCTCTTGTGTCTTGGTCCTCCAAGAAACAAAACTCGGTACACCACCGAAGTGGAATACATTGCCGCTGGATCATGTTGTGCCCAATTACTTTGGATGACCCAAACTCTTAAAGATTATGGGATATATGTGAAACATGTTCCATTGCTTTGTGACAATGAAAGTGCTATTAAGATTGCTCACAATCCCGTGCAACATTCTCGAAGTAAGCATATTGAAGTTCTTCATCATTTCATTCGAGATCATGTTGCCAAAGGGGACATTGATCTTAAGCATGTTCGCACCAATAAGCAATTAGCGGATATATTTACCAAACCGGTTGATGAGAAAGTCTTTTGCCGTTTGAGAGGTGAATTGAACATCATTGATGCATCAAACTTGGAGCAGGAACTCCATTTGGATACATGCAAGGCATGAGCCTTTGACTAATCCTTGATACTTCTTTCATGATGCCATCTATATGTCTTGGATATTTTTGCACCCTTGCATGCTATCTAAACCTTGTAGGTGCTTGGATGAATCTAGAACCATGGGATTGCAACTCACTCACATCTTGAGCGATCTCTACATCATCAACTCTCCACACAATGGTGGTTGAAGACAAGGAAACACAAAACTCTTCAAACATATCCTTTGACAAATTCTACATTAAAATTTTATGATTGTCATTTTGGATAGCATGCAAGGGTGCAAAAATAGCATGTAGGTAGATGAAATCAAATTCCAAGTGGTGCTCCCAACTCTCGATGAGCTACATCAACCTTGAGCAACCCACACAAGTTCAACTACAGGATCAAGATCAACATCATCACCCAAGGTACGTTATTCCATCTTAGAGAAGCTTTACTCCAAATCATGGGGCAAAGCAACTCAACAAGATGTGAATACATCAAGATGCTTAAACGACGAAAAATGGTAACCCCATTTTGAGCTTAAACGATGAGTATGACCTATGATCAAGTGCCCTCACTTGACTCCTAAGTCAATATACTCTAACATAGGTGACTTTGTCGCCGCCCAATTCTAGATGAAGTTCTCTTGTGTTTCTTCGTGCTCTTTCATTTGTCTCGTGCATATTTGTTTCCCCTTCCAAAAAAAACTTCATCTAGATCTTTTTATCTCTTCCTGTTCTGCATTTTCTGCATGAAATTCATTGCAAATCTTTTAGCTAATTCCTTGCAAATCCTTGTGATATCTTAAGTGCCTAGTGAACTGAGGTGACAAGTGTTTTCTCTGTGATGGACTCGGTCACACCAGTTTGTTTCTTTCGGTTCAACTGAATTCTCTCGGTGCCACCGAAGCACACAACTCGGTGCTACCGATATCACTACAGGAAAGATAGCTTGCCACTTGTTCCTGCATACTTTTTGCTCCAGCTCCACTCAATGACTCTTGTCCTCTACCAGCATCACATTCGACTTGCTTTGTGACTCAAGGACCAAACCCTTTTGTACTAAAAATCCAGAAGAGCCCTTCTTGGAAATTGATGTCAACGGGGGAAAGAGAGAGATCACATCAAAGCTTAAAGAGAGATCACATCAAAGGGGGAGAGAATACTCAGGGGGAGAGTGTATGAAACCCCAGATGCCTGGTGTTCAAGAGGAGAGAGCCACATGTCTTTAAGAGGGGAAAGACATGTTATTTGATTGTTTGCATTAGCTCTGTTTCTTTTCTTTAGCTCTTATTTTTTGTTCCCTATCTTCTCCCAATATCCCATGCAAGATTCAGGGGGAGCAAGACATCTAAGGGAAGAAAATCTCTGATTTTATTGCACATCATTACTTTTGGGGACATGTCTATATCAACAGAGTACTCAGTACTTGTCGTGGTTTTGTCACGGCAGATGTCCTAAGGAAGGGACTTAGTCATGGAGCCATCGCGCGGGTTAGCTTAAAGGGGTTAAAGCGGACAAGGGACACAGAGAGTTTATACTGGTTCGGCCCCTGGCGATGAAGGTAAAAGCCTAATCCAGTTGTTGTGGAATTGCTAGGGTTTCGATGACCAGGAAGCGAATACGCTTTGCGTGAGTCTTGAGTTGTTGTTTTTTCTTCTAAACCGCTGCC
The DNA here is from genome assembly GCF_002575655.3 of Aegilops tauschii subsp. strangulata. NCBI lineage: Eukaryota > Viridiplantae > Streptophyta > Magnoliopsida > Poales > Poaceae > Aegilops > Aegilops tauschii. The sequence continues at coordinate 162,963,556 of NC_053039.3, read as the reverse complement.
AGGTTCTCCCCTTATATACATGGGTTGACGCTCGTCAGTTTACAGAATCCCGAGGCTGGCTCATAAACGTGTCTGGCTCGGTCTCTGCTCTTTCTATCTTACAACACAAGTTTACATATCAATGCCGGTTTATGTCTACAGGCCTTAAACCGGCTTTGGGCCCTGGGCCTTCACAAAGCGTCACCGTCTTTGTCTTCATGGGCTTCAGATATAGTGAACTATTATGGGGTTAACCCGGCCTCTCCTGGCCGATTTATGCCCAGTAGTAATATCCCCAACATTAGGCCCCAAATTGATTTGAACTGGTTCATGTCAATCCTCAATGCATCATCATCTTCACAGAAATTTTGTAAACCGCCGTGACGTCACCTTCCAGGACCATGACAAACCGCCAAGACATCATCTATTATTAAAGACTGCGCATAACCCATCTTCATTAATGGGCTTCCGACAATCGAGGCAACATAGCTGTCACATATCCCATTTTTCAGGCTCCTCGATTTTCGTGCCTGCCTTTTATCCATTCACCTTATAAATAGGCCGAGGTGTCCCTTTCACTTTTTCCCCCTCGTGCCTCTTCGCGTCGTCTTCTTCCTCATGCCGACCGACCTTCAAGCTCAGCCACCGCCGTCGTCCTTCGCCTCTGCCTCAACGACGGCCGCTGCATCAACCTGACCGTACCAGAGAAACGAGGTGATCCTCCGCTGCTTCCTCAGCACCAGTAAGTTCCTCCTTTCCTCACTCCAGCTCCACCATTAGGGTTCGGTGTTCTTCATAGTTCTTCCAAGTTCTTGAAGCTGTTCTTCCTTGTTCCTCTTCAGTGATCCCAATGGCTAGTTAGATCTGATTTCTCCAACGCCCTTGTAGTTTAAACTCCTTTTTCTTTGTCAGGGCATAAAACTCATATGAACTTGCTGAACTCTTCAAAAGCTTGAAACTAGGTCAGAATATATTTTGATTTTCCAACGCACGGTAGATCTGAAATTACCATGTCAAGCCATGAAACTTGTTTTTCCTTCACTTATGCACCTTTAGACATATATATTCAATACCAAATTAGGCGGCTTAACCTCATAGAAAAATGATGACCTAGTTGATACCATTAGTCCCCTATTGAACCGCCAATGCCTTTGTCATTGTTGTAACGCCCCGAGACCGATGCTCCAGAAGCCTTCCATGTTTTTCGAGTTTGTCGTGTGTGTTTCATTTGTTTGTTGCATTTCATCATCGCATCATTCGCATTGCATCGATACTCGTTGTCGTCATTGTTTTTAAAGCTTGCATCCGTTCGTAGTTGTCGCGTTCCCCCTTGCCTTCGTTGACCGTTCCGATACCAATCGGGTTTTTCGAATCCCTCTTGTCGGACCACCTAACCCCCTTTCCTCCATGGCCTTTTGTCATACCTCTCGCGCGCATTCGAAACCTGTCCTGAACCCGACCCGGGCTGTCGTTACTGTTAGGTTCGATTCATCTTCAAAAATCCCTAAAACATCTTCATTTTATTATTGGACTCCCTAACATAATTACCCCGGAGCCGTCCGGTCTAAATCGGAGAGCTCCAAACCCCTCTCCGTGCTATATAAGCAGCCTAACCCTAGATTTTAGCCAAGCTATCCCATCCATCCAATCCCTCACCCGCCGCCGCCACCCTCTCCAAAAATACTCCTCGAATTCCACATCGAGCCAACCAGCCTCCTTCCTTCCTCGTTTTCAGATCCAGCCAATCCACCGCAACCTCGCTCCCAGCGTCTCGTAAGCAGAGCCCCGCTCCTCTCGTGCACCTCGTCTGCTCGCACGTCGTCGGAGTTACGAGCACCGCCGCAGCAAGCCAGCAACAACTCCAGGCCGGCGAACCTTGACGCCGAGCACCAGCAGGAACTGCTCGTCGCGCCCCCTCGTTTTCCTTTCTCTCCCTTCCCCTGGTTCTTCTCTTCTCTGAGCGTGATGTCTCCGTCTTCTCTGGTTCATAAGAACGCCATGGCCTTGGAGCTTCACCACCGCCCCATCTCCTGGATCCGTTGCGCCTCCGGTTGTCCAAGGCCTTCCTTGCCCGGATACACCCAACTCCGGCCTCCCTCGCCTTTCTCGCCTCACCGGAGCCCCACATCCAAGCTCCGCAAGTCCCGCTCCTTCAGCAGCAAGCACCTGCGCCTTGGGCTGCCTTCGCCCCCTGCCGCCGCAAGATCCGGCAAGTCCAGTGCTTCCCCGACCTCGTCGCGTCTCCAACCGCATGCCCCGTCGTGCCGTCTGTCTTCTTCATCGACGAACAGCGCCGCCATCCTCTGCGTCAGGAGGACGCTCGAACCTCCTCTGCTTCCCGCTCGCCCGCACGTAACCGCATCGACCTCCCCTGCTCCATTCGTCGCCGTCTCTGCCAGATTCGGCGAGTCCCTGCACCCCGGCCTCGTCCCTGGCTCCAGGTCACCGCGCCGCCCCACCCCACCGGAGACCGCCAAGTCCATCGCCGACCCCCCCTGCTTCAGCGTGCAAGAATGCGCGGACGATGACCGCAGCGCCAAGTCCCGCTCGGTTCAGCCCGCTCCGTTGACCGCGCCTTCCTCACCCGCGTGGAACGCGCCATGCCTCCAGGCTCAGCTGGGCTTGGCCCAATGTGAGCAACCCTCGCCCAGATCCAGATTCAGCCCAGTGCACGTTTTTTTTCCTGCCTGCGAATTTGTCTATTATCCAGATATTTACTGTTTTACAGAAAAGTCCTGGCACATCATGCATATAATAACTCAATAACCGTGCATCGGTTTAAAATGTTTTAAACATGTAAAATGCTTAGAATTTCATCTAGTTTCATAATATGCTTCTTTCATCCATGTTTAAAATGTTTAAATTGGTGTTTGCTTTAATTTCATAAATGCCATGTTAAAATGATTTATTTCATAACAAAATAACCGTAGCTCCAAATTTAATAAACTTTATATGTAAATGGGGTAGAAAAATGCCTAGTTTAACATGTTGCACTTTATTTTCCTGTTTAACAACAATAAAATATGGTTTAGGACAGAACAGTAGCAAATTCGAAATATGCATATGAGGATTTTGCGGAATTGTTGTTTGTTATTCCGGTCTCATTTAAACTTGCCTAAATAGGTAGTTTTCATATGCTTCACCTCTTGCCATGTTAATCAACATTTAACATTGTTGGGTACATAAATGAGAGCAAACTAAATGACTTGAATGTGGTGTTTCGTCAATATGCAACTTGTTACATATTGAGCTCCACTTAATTTGTAGTATTGTTTGTGGACTTTGCCATGCCATGCCTCATTAAACCGGACATGCATCATACTTGTTTGTGCATCATACCATGTGTATGTGGTGGTTGTTTACTATGTTGTTTGTTTCTTTCCGGGTTGCTTCTCTCGTTAGCTTTGGTTTCGTTCCGGAGTTGTGAGGATTCGTTCGACTACATCCGTTTGTCTTCTTCATGGACTCGTTCTTCTTCCTAGCGGGATTTCAGGCAAGATGACCATACCCTCGAAATCACTTCTATCTTTGCTTGCTAGTTGTTCGCTCTATTTCTATGTCGCGCTACCTACCACTTGCTATATCATGCCTCCCATATTGCCATGTCAATCCTCTAACCCACCTTTCCTAGCAAACCGTTGTTTGGCTATGTTACCGCTTTTGCTCAGCCCCTCTTATAGCGTTTCTAGTTGCAGGTGAAGATGAAGTTTGTTCCATGTTGGAACATAACTATGTTGGGATATCAAAATATCTTTTATTTTAATTAATGCATCTATATACTTGGTAAAGGGTGGAAGGCTCAGCCTTATGCCTGGTGTTTTGTTCCACTCTTGCCGCCCTAGTTTCTGTCATACCGGTGTTATGTTCCTTGATTTTGCGTTCCTTACGCGGTTGGGTGATTTATGGGACCCCCTTGACAGTTCGCTTTGAATAAAACTCCTGCAGCAAGGCCCAACCTTGGTTTTAACATTTGCCACCTAAGCCTTTTTCCCTTGGGTTCTTCAGACTCAAGGGTCATCTTTATTTTAGACCCCCGGGCCAGTGCTCCTCTGAGTGTTGGTCCAACCTGTCAGCCGCCGGTGGCCACCATGTGCAACTCTGGGCTCGCCTACCGGAAGTTTGGACAATCCGGTGTGCCCTGAGAACGAGATACATGCGACTCCTATCGGGATTTGTCGGCACATCGGGCGGCTTTGCTGATCTTGTTTTACCATTATCGAAATGTCTTGTAAACCGGGATTCCGAGACTGATCGGGTCTTCGCGGGAGAAGGAATATCCTTTGTTGACCGTGGGAGCTTATATTGGGCTAAGTTGGGACACCCCTGCAGGGTATAAACTTTCGAGAGCCGTGCCCGCGGTTATGTGGCAGATGGGAATTTGTTAATGTCCGGTTGTAGAGAACTTGACACTTGACTTAATTAAAATGCATCAACCGCGTGCGTAGCCGTGATGGTCTCTTTTCGGCGGAGCCGGGAAGTGAACACGGTTCTTGTGTTATGCTTGAACGTAAGTAGTTTCAGGATCACTTCTTGATCAATTCTAGTTTCACGACCGTTGCGTTGCTTCTCTCCTCGCTCTTATTTGCGTATGTTAGCCACCATATTTGCTTAGTACTTGGTGCAGCTCCACCTCATTACCCCATCCTTCCTATAAGCTTAAATAGTCTTGATCTCGCGGGTGTGAGATTGCTGAGTCCTCGTGACTCACGGATACTTCCAAACAGTTGCAGGTGTCAATGATACCAGTGCAGATTACACAACCGAGCTCAAGTGAGAGCTCGAGGAGGACCTTTGATCGTTTCTATGTCTCATTTCCTATTGATCAGTAGTGGAGCCCAGTTGGGACGATCGGGAATCTAGCATTTGGGGTTATCTTCTTTTTATTTGGATTTGACCGTAGTCGGTCTATGGGATTGTGTGAAGATGACCCTTCTTGCGACAAAACCTACAATGCGGTTATGCCTCTAAGTCGTGCCTCGACACGTGAGAGATATAGCCGCATCGTGGGTGTTACAAGTTGGTATCAGAGCCATCCCCGACTTAGGAGCCCCCTGCTTGATCGAATTGCTGACATTGTTGAGTCTAGAACAAAAATGTTTTGAGTCTTAGGATTATATATATCGGAGAGTAGGATTCTTTTTACTCCTCAGTCCCTTCGTCTCTCTGGTGAGGTCTCGTGACGTAGATGTTTTGACTTTCCTCTCCTCAAATTTCACTAATTTTTTTTAGGATCACGCGGGTATCTTGGAATCGTTCCGATGGTTTTGTGACGAGAACATTGTTGTTGGTGCCTCCTGACATTTAAGGGTTGTGGCAGTGTCCCGGGGAGTTGAGCTCCGAGTTGTTGTCATCACAATTTTATCGTTGCAGTTCTGGAATACCTGAGTTTCGCCGACATCGAAAATCTCTTTTATGCAGTTGTTGGTGAGATCACCTCGACGCCACCCATTACTGGGGCGGGAGTTCGGGAGTATTGCCATAACTCGTATAACGGATGCTTTTCAACTGAGGAAGAGGAAACCACAAGAGTGAAGACTAGTAGGCACCGATCATTCGGGGGGGGGGGGACACTGCGAGGTTGAGGTACACGATTTCCGGAGTTTTCCTGGTTATGTGTTGACGGATGGATACAGCTGGATCTAGGGATTGTTAGTTTGGGTGAGATATATTGTGTCCCCTGTATCCCCAACACCAGATTGCATAACCAGAAAGTTTCGGGAGTTTATAGGTGGCAATTGAAGTAGCTCCTAGAATATCTTTTCGACAGATGTATGATTTGAGATTGGGGTCCAACGTCTAGTGGTTCGCTTTTCACGGTCGATTTACAGTGGTCGCGAGGCGTCTTAAAGAATCCTTGGCTATGTCGATTCGGGGACGTCTTGTTTGTCATTCGTGATGTCCGCTGTACGTCGTGCCCGTGGGGCCTCATCACGAACACTTTGGGCGAAATCTCTATCATATGTTTGTTTCCGGCTTATTCCGCAAGCCAAATCCTTTGTTTTGTTTTAAGTTGTGGTATTCGAGTTGCTTCGAAGTCAAATGTGGATTCCATACCTTTTCTAAGTGGTGTTCTCATATTCCAATGTGGATACTAATCCTTCTTGATCATCGAGATTGCCATCTTAATTCTATTTCCAACCGGTGCGTTTCTCTTCGAGATGATCCCATCATTCTCGCCATCCGCAAGATCAATTATAAGTTTTCTCAACGGTGTTTATTCCATATGCCCCAAGTTGCCTTTGTTTTTCCCACCCTCCCACCCTCTTTCTTCATGGACTCAGATTTCTTAATCATGTATCCATCTTATGGATGTGAAGTTTCTCCATTCTTTTCCATCAATGTTCTTATCTGGTGATTCTTAGGAAGATGCTCAGGAAGCTTCAAGGTTATCATTCTTCATTCTCGTATTCTTTTCCGGTGGATTCAATTGAAGCTTTCAGTGTTGATTATAGCCCTTTCCTCCTTTCAAATGCTTTCTCATGCCGGTATATCTCTTAATCATTCCCCGCTTGCTATTCAATTGTTCCGGAGTGCTGAAGATATCTCTGAAGATTCGTGTTTCCACTCCGCATCAATTCTAACTATTTCAAGGTTGTTACCTCATTCAAGCCATTTAATTCAACCGGTGCTATCTCCTTTTCAAGTAATCATTTCAATGGTGTTTCTTTTGAGTGGGCCCTAACCCACAGGTCTTTTCCCAGGTTCTTACCTGACTCTTCTAATTCTTTTCGGAGTTATTCTCAAATTCATTGCAAAGTTTGATGTAAGAATGAATTATCATCAGTCATATGTCTTTCTCCAAGATCTTTCAAATTCTTTTCATTGTTGATTCAACCTTTCTATTCTTCATGGTTCCGGAGTGCCTCAATAATTCATGGTGGTGTTTCTCATCATGATTCTCAACATTTGAAGACCGAAGAAGGATTTCTCCTAAATCTTGGTCCGCTCTCTTAAAAATTCATAGTTCTAGCTTATGCCATCCTCTCATAATTGTTTTCGATTGCGAGAATTCTTTTCATACCCATCCGGAGCATTTCATGAGTTGTTTCCATTTCTTTCCTCCGAAGCCCATCATCTCAGAATTATTCATTCCAGCTTTTGGCTCTCATTCTCCAAATCTTATCGGTGCATCGTTCAAATATTCTCTAATCAGTTCATGATCTCTTCGTTCTCATGTATCTAAATCCCCTCAAGTATCTTCATTCGTTTTCCAATTCTTCCCGGCGAATTGTGCCTTTGCTACTTTCATTTTCAGTTCTTACGGCGGTTTGTTCAAGATTCCTCTTCCTATGTTCCCATATTAATTTATTCGTTGTTTCAATCCCATCGGAGGTTCGTTGAAGACCTTTCTCAAGTTTACGTTATATCTCTCTTAATCCTTTCTACGAGAATAAGTAGTATGCCAAATCCGTTGCTTGTCATCAATTTAAATTGGTGAAGGATACGCATAACGTAATTCTTATTATTGTTTCACCGAAGTGATCTAGTTTCTTCTTTCCAGAGTTGTTCATCTCTTCTTTCCAGAGTTTGTCCATCAGGTCACATTCTTGGTTCGAGATGCGTCATCTTTTCTTATCCGAAGTTCCATGTTTTCCGCTTTATCTCATCGCGATGCTCCATCTAAATCATCGCAAGGCTTCACCTTGTGTTCTCAACTTCTCTTTCTTTTTATCATCCTTTTGTTTACCGTAGTTCTTCATGGAGGCTCTACATGGTGGTTCGTCAAGGATTCCTTTCATTCTTCAATTGTTCTTCAAGATTTCTCTCGGAGTTATGATTCGCCAAGCTATACTCTAAAATAAACATGGTGTTCAACACATGTCTTGTTTTGAGGATTCAATCATTCATCATCTTGCATTTCAAAGTGCACTTCTTCTACCTTATCTTGAGGTGGTGTTATGTCATTCTTGACAATTTGAGTTCGTGTTTCATGATTCACATGTTGTCTAGAATGAGATAGTTTAAATCCACCAATCTCTTCGTTGGAGTTATCTTGTGTCATGTTTCACCTAAAGCCTTCCCTAAGGAATGTTATTATGGTGCTTATCAATGATCCAAGTTTTCTCCTATCCTCTTGGTGGAAGAAGTTTTTCATCTCGTTGGTGTTATCAATTATATTAGTTGTTTCCGTAGTGGCAGAATTTCGCCTATATCTTGAGAAGTTTTCCATAAGCCACTACAAGCTTATTCGTTTCATTGTTGTTTTTTTTCCAACAATTCCGTTCTAACCTTCTTGCAAGGATGCTATATCAAATTCATTTGAGGTAGAAGATGTTGTCTTCTACGTTCTTTTCATTCCACTCTTTCATTTCTTCCGGAGGCATTGTGATGTTGCTCTCATCGACCCATCATCTTGTTTTGTCAAGATCATGTTCTTTTATTGCTTATCCGTTTAGCAGGAGTGTTGTGTCCTCTGCTCAAGTTCTTTTCATCTTATCAAGTCTTGCATCTCTTCTCAACCGGAGTGCGGTCTGAAATCTTTCTAACCCCTTGTGCCATTTTTCAACAGTTTCGGAGGCAGTGTGTTGTTGATTTCATCAAGTATCATCCCATCTTCTCAAGTTCATGTTAATTCCTTCCATTTTCAGTCGGAGTGCTGCCCAAATTATATCAATCTTATTCCTTCTCTATCTAGTTTTAACTGGAGTCTCATCCAAGTGCTTTCATTTTGCCAAGTTCAAATTCTATTCTTTTCATTTCCAACCGGAGCGTTATCGTAATTGATCATTATCGTTCCTTGTACATCTCGTTTCAACCGGAGTGCTCGCATGTACTTCTCGTCCATTGTTCTCGTCATTCATAGCTTTGCAAACTCCAAGGTTCACATGGTGTTCCTTGTTTCTCTTTTCAACCGGTGTGGTCATATTCTTTTGGTTCTTGAAGCTCTTATTTCATGTCTTTCAACCTACAAGGTTCTCGAATGTTCCTTTTTCCTCTTTGCCAACAGAGTGTTTGCAATCTCGTTCATTCCATTGTATTCTTTCTTTCAATTTGTTCAACCTCTTAAGGGTCGTGGTTTCACTCGTTTGTCAAAGAAGCAACTTAGCTTTACCTCTTCTCTTCCTCTTTCGCTTTTCTCCGGTGCCGTCCTTAGATCTCGGGACGAGATCCTCTTGTAGTGGTGGAGTGTTGTAACGCCCCGAGACCGATGCTCCAGAAGCCTTCCATGTTTTTCGAGTTTGTCGTGTGTGTTTCATTTGTTTGTTGCATTTCATCATCGCATCATTCGCATTGCATTGGTACTCGTTGCCATCATTGTTTTTAAAAGCTTGCATCCGTTCGTAGTTGTCGCGTTCCCCCTTTCCTTTGTTGACCATTCCGATATCAATCGGGTTTTTCGAATCCCTCTTGTTGGACCACCTAACCCCCTTGCCTCCATGGCCTTTTGTCATACCTCTCGCGCGCATTCGAAACCTGTCCTGAACCCGACCCGGGCTGTCGTTACTGTTAGGTTCGATTCATCTTCAAAAATCCCTAAAACATCTTCATTTTATTATTGGACTCGCTAACATAATTATCCCGGAGCCGTCCGGTCTAAATCGGAGAGCTCCAAACCCCTCTCTGTGCTATATAAGCAGCCTAACCCTAGATTTTAGGCAAGCTGTCCCGTCCATCCAATCCCTCACCCGCCGCCGCCACCCTCTCCGAAAATCCTCCTCGAATTCCACATCGAGCCAAACAGCCTCCTTCCTTCCTCGTTTTCAGATCCAGCCAATCCACCGCAGCCTCGCTCCCAGCCTCCCGCAAGCAGAGCCCCGCTCCTCCCGTGCACCTCGTCTGCTCGCACCTCATCGGAGTTACGAGCACCGCCGCAGCAAGCCAGCAACAACTCCAGGCCGGCGAACCTTGACGCTGAGCACCAGCAGGAACTGCTCGTCGCGCCCCCTCGTTTTCCTTTCTCTCCCTTCCCCTAGTTCTTCTCTTCTTTGAGTGTGATGTCTCCCTCTTCTCTGGTTCATAGGAACGCCATGGCCTTGGAGCTTCACCATCGCCCCGTCTCCTGGATCCGTTGCGCCTCGGGTCGTCCAAGGCCTTCCTCGCCCGGATACGCCCAACTCCGGCCTCCCTCGCCTTTCCCGTGTCACCGGAGCCCCGCATCCAAGCTCCGCAAGTCTCGCGCCTTCAGCAGCGAGCACCTGCGCCTTGGGATGCCTTCGCCCCCTGCCGCCGCAAGACCCGGCAAGTCCAGTGCTTCCCCTACCTCGTCACGTCTCCATCCGCATGCCCGGTCATGCCGTTTGCCTTCTTCATCGATGACAGCGCCGCCATCCTCTGCGTCAGGAGGACGCTCGAACCTCCTCTGCTTCCCGCTCGCCCGCACGTGACCGCATCGACCTCCCCTGCTCTGTTCGTCGCCGTCTCTGCCAGATTCGGCGAGTCCCTACACCCCGACCTCATCCGTGGCTCGAAGTCGCCGAGCCGCCCCACCGGAGACTGCCAAGTCCATCGCTGACCTCCCCTGCTTCTGCGTGCAAGCCCACGCGGACGATGACCGCAGCGCCAAGTCCCGCTCGGTTCAGCCCGCTCCGTTGACCGCGCCTTCCTCACCCGCGTGGACCGCGCCATGCCTCCAGGCTCAGCTGGGCTTGGCCTAGTGTGAGCAACCCTCGCCTAGATCTAGATTCAGCCCAATGCACGTTTTTTTCCTACCTGCGAATTTGTCTATTATCCAGAGATTTACCGTTTTACAGAAAAGTCCTTGGACATCATGCATATAATAACTCAATAACCGTGCATCGGTTTAAAATGTTTTAAACATGTAAAATGCTTAGAATTTCATCTAGTTTCATAATATGCTGCTTTCATCCATGTTTAAAATGTTTAAATTGCTGTTTGCTTTAATTTGCATAAATGCCATGTTAAAATGATTTATTTCATAACTAAATAACCGTAGCTCCAAATTTAATAAACTTTATATGTAAATGGGGTAGAAAAATGCCTAGTTTAACATGTTGCACTTTATTTTCCTGTTTAACAACAATAAAATATGGTTTAGGGCAGAACAGTAGCAAATTCGAAATATGCATATGAGGATTTTCCGGAATTGTTGTTTGTTATTCCGGCCTCATTTAAACTTGCCTAAATAGGTAGTTTTCATATGCTTCACCTCTTGCCATGTTAATAAACATTTAACATTGTTGGTACATAAATGAGAGCGAACTAAATAACTTGAATGTGGTGTTTCGTCAATATGCAACTTGTTACATATTGAGCTCCACTTAATTTGTAGTATTGTTTGTGCACTTTGCCATGCCATGCCTCATTAAACCGTAGATGCATCATACTTGTTTGTGCATCATGCCATGTGTATGTGGTGGTTGTTTACTATGTTGTTTGTTTCTTTCCGGGTTGCTTCTCTCGTTAGCTTCGGTTTTGTTCCTGAGTTGTGAGGATTCGTTCGACTACATCCATTTGTCTTCTTCATGGACTCGTTCTTCTTCCTAGCGGGATTTCAGGCAAGATGACCATACCCTCGAAATCACTTCTATCTTTGTTTGCTAGTTGTTCTCTCTATTGCTATGTTGCGCTACCTACCACTTGCTATATCATGCCTCCCATATTGCCATGGCAAGCCTCTAACCCACCTTTCCTAGCAAACCATTGTTTGGCTATGTTACCGCTTTTGCTCAGCCCCTCTTATAGCGTTACTAGTTGCAGGTGAAGATGAAGTTTGTTCCATGTTGGAACATAATTATGTTGGGATATCACAATATCTTTTCTTTTAATTAATGCATCTATATACTTGGTAAAGTGTGGAAGGCTCGGCCTTATGCCTGGTGTTTTGTTCCATTCTTGCAGCCCTAGTTTCCGTGATACCAGTGTTATGTTCCTTGATTTTGCGTTCCTTGCGCGGTTGGGTGATTTATGGGACCCCCTTGACAGTTCGCTTTGAATAAGACTCCTCCAGCAAGGCCCAACCTTGGTTTTAACATTTGCCACCTAAGCCTTTTTCCCTTGGGTTCTGCAGACTCAAGGGTCATCTTTGTTTTAAACCCCCGGGCCAGTGCTCCTCTGAGTGTTGGTCCCACCTGTCAGCTGCCGGTGGCCACCAGGGGCAACTCTGGGCTCGCCTACTGGAAGTTTGGACAATCCGGTGTGCCCTGAGAACGAGATACGTGCGACTCCTATCGGGATTTGTCGGCACATCGGGCGGCTTTGCTGGTCTTGTTTTACCATTGTCGAAATGTCTTGTAAACCGGGATTCCGAGACTGATCGGGTCTTCCCGGGAGAAGGAATATCCTGCGTTGACCATGAGAGCTTATAATGGGCTAAGTTGGGACACCCCTATAGGGTATAAACTTTCGAGAGCCGTGCCCGTGGTTATGTGGAAGATGGGAATTTGTTAATGTCCGGTTGTAGAGAACTTGACACTTGACATAATTAAAATGCATCAAGCGCGTGCGTAGCCGTGATGGTCTCTTTTCGGCGGAGTCTGGGAAGTGAACACGGTTCTTGTGTTATGCTTGAACGTAAGTAGTTTCAGGATCACTTCTTGATCACTTCTAGTTTCACGACCGTTGCATTGCTTCTCTCCTCGCTCTTATTTGCTTATGTTAGCCACCATATTTGATTAGTGCTTGCTGCAGCTCCACCTCATTACCCCATCCTTCCTATAAGCTTAAATAGTCTTGATCTCGCGGGTGTGAGATTGTTGAGTCCTCGTGACTCACGGATACTTCCAAACAGTTGCAGGTGTCGATGATACCAGTGCAGATGACACAACCGAGCTCAAGTGAGAGCTCGAGGAGGACCTTTGATCGTTTCTATGTCTCGTTTCCTGTTGATCAGTAGTGGAGCCCAGTTGGGACGATCGGGGATCTAGCATTTGGGGTTATCTTCTTTTTATTTGGATTTGACCGTAGTCGGTCTATGTGTGTATTTTGAATGATGTATGAATTTATTTATGTATTGTGTGAAGTGGCGATTGTAAGCCAACTCTCTTTATCCCATTCTTGTTCATTACATGGGATTGTGTGAAGATGACCCTTCTTGCGACAAAACCTACAATGCGGTTATGCCTTTAAGTCGTGCCTCGACACGTGAGAGATATAGCCGCATCGTGGGTGTTACAATTGTACTGTCTCTATTGTCAGACTCCGGTTTACGAATAACAAACCCCGGCTTAACAATATGTATACATCCTTGTATCGCTTTATAGTTGTCCACTATGAATCTTAAACCGACAATAATCATATTTCAGCTTCTCATTGCAATGGCCAAGCAAGTCTATGAATGCAACTGGGTTCCTTCCCGGGTCACGGAAGATCGGTTAAATAGATGCATCGCAACGGGCGCTTTGGCCAAGAAAGATGTCATCCACTGGAGAGCCCCTGGCCCAGAAAATCCTCCTACACCCAAGGACGGAGAGGTAGTCGTTTTTGTTGACCATCTGGGCCGAGGATTTAGCCCTCCCATTTCTAAATTCTTCTGAGATGTGCTGGCTAGTTTTCAACTTCACCCTCAGGACATCGGTCCAAATACTGTAACCAACATCTGCCACTTCCAAGTCTTCTGTGAAGCTTATCTCCAAGAGGAACCTACAGTTGAACTGTTTAGGGATTTCTTTCGCTTAAACCGTCGCACAGAGTTCACGGATGGGCCCAATACTGAATTAGGCGGAATGGCGGTTCAGCAAACGAAGGAAGTCACTTTCCCTCATCCCAAGCTCCACAGTCACCCCAAAGAGTGGAACCAGACCTGGTTTTATTGCAAGGATACATCTCCAACTGATGAAAACCCCCTACCGGGTTACCGCTCTGAACTCCTTAGCAATATGCATCCTTTTCCTCAGAGGTTAATAGCATAGGAAAGGGCCATCTATGCCCCACAGCTGTCGAAGCTTAGAGCCTTTATGGCAAACGGTTTAACAGGTGTTGATTTTGCTCGTTGCTGGATCGGCTGGAGCATCCTACCCTTAAGCCGGTGCCCCGGCTTGATGTGTGAGTACACAGGGAGTTTGACCGACCTCAACGGCACATTAATATTCAACTGACAGAGGCTGAAATTACTGAGGCTGTCAAGAAAATGTTGAATGAACCGGAGGCCGTCTACAGCCAAACCGGACTAAGTCCTTTCTGTACCTTCAACAAACCGCCATCTGTAAGAATTATCTAACTTCCTTACTGTAGGTTACCTCTTTTCAACATATTCTCTGAGAGTTTGTCGGATTTTGACAGGGTGATGATCCGTTCTGGAATAAAAAGCCACAAGACAAACTGGCAAAACCGCAAGATAAAACGGCAAAGCCACTGCGCCCAATGACCAAGGTTGTTAAGAAACCTGCCAAGAAAAAGACCACTGCATCCTCCGAGCCAAATGCTGATGACGATGTGGGTAACCCGGAATCAGAGGTAGAACTTGACTCTCTTGGTTCATTTTTTGTACACCTAATTGTCAATGACTATTGTCAGGACGACGCTGAAGGCAGTCAAGCTGATGATGTAGAGGTAATCATTCTTTCCTCCGATTCAGATCCTCTACCAACACAAAAAATCCGTCGAGCAAACCGGAAAATAAAATTTTCTCACCCCCTTGCTTACTTGGACCCAAACTTTCTTTTGAAGACGCAGTAGCATGAGGCTCGCCACACAACCCGGCACAGCGGACAGGTAGTTACCTCCGCCGGTTTACCTAACACTCCGGTTCAGAAACGCCGATCAGAGGTCTCTTATACCATTGACACTTCATGCCCCAAAGCGGGTTGTTTCCGTCAGCCTCTTAACCCGTCTGATTCAAATTATCAGGGTACTTCCCACTCATCCTCTGGCGAGTCATCAGCCACAAAGCTTCCACCCCTCAAAACAGTTCTTGGGTGAGCTATACACTTGTTTTTATCCTTGATATGTTATTTTTATATAATGTACTGATCCTCATGTTTATTTTTCTCAGCGCCAAGCCCAGACCCAGCAAGAAGGCTCAGTTGAATAAACCTGCTGATGATAACGTGGCTATTGAACCAGAAAAGACTCCAGATCTTGAAGAGACCGATGCTGACGCCATGCTTAATGATCCACCGCCTCAAGACTATGACTTGTTTACGGAACAAGTAGACATCGACACTACAAGCCACGCCGACAAACCGACCAGCCCGGTCCATCCTGATGACAAATCGGCCAGTCCAGCTAAGGCTACCGACAAACCACCAACTCCCGTGAAAGCTGCTGATGATAAAGACGATGATGTCATGTTTACTGGCATTGGTCATACCACTCCTGGCAATCCTGTTGCTTTATCAAAGCATACTGCCAAGGACGAGCTCTCTGCTATCGGCAAAGGCAAATGGAACGTCGATTTGTCAAGCTATGCCCATCTCAATGCTCAAGACCTTCACTCTGGCTTCTTGAACCGTCTGTACACCAGCCGTGACTATGAAGCCGGTTTGGTAAATTTGATGAAAGAGCGATATGAGGTAACTAATGCTCAACTCTGCTTAACTGTCTCTCTTGTAAATTCCAAATATCAACTCCAGTAGCCCCCAAGTGATGGTTTATGATATCAATTTGAACCGTGACTTAGCAATAACCTATCATGCTTAGCCTCCAGGGACTGGGTTATCACTTTAAGATGAATCAGTATTTGTAGAAACACAATGTTGTACCTTTCACTGATGTAGCGCCCAAGGGCCGGTTTAACTTTGTAAAGATGAACCGGGACTATTTAAAGACTTCCCAAATCAGTACTTTGAGCAAACATACAATAGCCCCCAAGTGACAAGAGTAATACTTGTATTCTGCTTGGCACTTTGTAAAAAATTTTGAGAACCAGAAAATATGCATTAGCCCCCAAGTATCAAGTACATAACTTGTTATGTGGTTGGTACTGCAAACATGTAGCACCAACTCATTATACTTCTGTCTTGTTATAGGCTGAACTGAGCAAAAAAGAAGCTCAAACCGCTGATCTGCAAGAAAACATCAAATCCCAGCAAGCTGAAACCGCCAAGGCAAAGGATGAGCTAACTAGCGCTTTAGCCGCTATGGAAAAGCTAAAGGAGAGTTTCAACAAAGATCGTGCAGATTGGAACACGAAAAAATCTGCTTTGCAGAAAAGAGCCGAAGACGCAGAAGCAGCTGTTAAACCGGTGGTAAAGCGGCAGATACATGCCATGACTGCTGCTGTGTTCGGTAAGCACCCTTGCCTTATACTTTCAACATATCTTTCCATGCGTTGCCGGTTTATTGACGTTTGTAACGATGCAGGAACTCACATTAGTCATCTGGGCTCTGATGTACAGAAGAAGCTGAAAGCTGCCTACACGCTGATAGAGCAATTGTATACCGGCGCGCAACAAATCATCTGCACCGCTTCTCACAATAAGCCTCCCCCAACATTAATCAAGGATACCTTAGACAGGCTATCTATGTTGCCTGCCCGGGTAGAAGAGCGAAAGAGATCTGCTGCAAGGGCTGACGCTTTAACTGCACTAACTCGGGCAAAAGCATGGGTGCCTGATCTTGATCCGGCAGACGTCATTAAAGGCTACCAAAGCTTAAAAGAAGACAGATCAGAGTTTTGCACTGATGATCTCCGCGCCATAAACCGGGAAGTTCGTCCACTGGCTTGCCAACTTGCTGAAGAAGCTGATCTGTCATTTTACCAGGCGAGTTATGACACCAGTAACAAACGGGTTGCTGCACCGACTCCTGAGGCTCAAAACCTCATCCCTCCAATCCGTAAGCACACTTATGCCCCTGATATGAACCGTCCACCCTTATAAGCGACGAAGCTGTGTTCCAAGCGTTAACTGGGATCGACTGGACAACTATTGACTTCCAGCCGCTGGGTAGAGACGAAGAGGATGAACCGGTGCAGGATGATCCGCAGCCACCAGGTCAAGCTGGTGACCAATCATAATCCGGAGGCCAGTTTAATATTCCACGTGCTGCAACACGTATTTGAGAAAACAATTATCCTTTTGGGCACTGAAACGCCTTGTAATAGGCTAGTTAAAACACTTGGTCTGTTATGCCTTCGTGCATATTTATCTGCAACTGATGCTTGCTAATCCGCCATGCTTAAGATATGATGTTCATAATCCATAGCAATTTACTCAAGCTATCCCTACAAATAAAAAGCTTAAAGCGCCCTGGCAGTTTACCACCGGGCGGGTCATAATGCCCAAAAATATATATATATATATATATATATATATATATATATATATATATATATATATATATATAGCCAAGGTTTATAACCAAAGTTATAAAAAGATAACTAATTATGGAATTACGTGATACCTGTGACCTTGAGTCATAATGTTGGCTCACCAACTTTGTAGTGAGGGTAACAACCCTAAGTAGGAGCATCAGTAACTCGTGTTATATGATGCCAGCTTACAATAAAACCGTTCCGGGTTGTGATAAACACCGGTTTATTAAATAGTGGTGACTTTGAGTCGAAACCAGAATGGGCTGATAGTCTCTGGATTATGACTTGATCATGTACTGACAACTTGGAGTTGACAGCCTAACCGGGTTGATGAACACCGGTTTAAAAACATCACAAATCTTGTCAAAAGAGAGAAAAACTTAGCAAAAGTCAAATAAAAACCCTTGTAGTCAAGGCTTTTCACGGGCTGCCAGGCCCCAAATTCGAGGCTTTTCATGGGCTGCCAGGCCACTGAGTTAAACCATTTTTGCAAAGCCTTTTAAAATGGTCCTCAATCCTTAACCAAACATCATTTTAACTTGACAAGTTTAGGGTCTTATTAGAGTAACTTTTCAAAGTTCGATGGGTCATACCAGGTTTACCTGGGCGGAGTGACTTACTTAAAGAGGCAGGCTAACCCGGGGTTTTAGGTGTATACACCAGGCTTCCAAGCCATGGCCTGATAGGCTATTACAAGTATAGATTCTTTGTTCATTTCGACGGCAAAGAATCCCCAAGTAACATTTTGAGCTATCTCAGTGGGTGCCTATGTTTGAGTTGTTGTTTTACAACACTCTCTTTGGCCCCGGATTGATTTGCCTTTGAGCCGACCAAGAGGTGTGACTATGGTTCGGATACGACCAAGCCCCCAAGTGATGTTGTGGCATTGTGCCGATCAAGAGGTGTAGCTATGGTTCGGATACGACCAAGCCCCCAAGTGATATTTGTATAAAGCTTGGATAAGCCGAATCAAGGGGTAAACCGGACGCCGCTTTATAAACAGAAGCTCCATGTAACCACACATGATGTAAGAAAAACAACAGATACCCCGCTTTAGCTGAGATTAAGGTTTATTATATTGATCATAATATATACATTGTCATAGCTATGTACATAAGCAGAGCCTATGGCTCAAGTATAGTAGGGTCGAAGATGAGCTATATTCCACGGCCGGTGGGTCTCCTCCTCCGATTTACGTGAGTCTTTGCGCTCTCGAACATCGATTAGGTAGTATGACCCGTTGTGCAGATTATTGCTGACCACAAAGGGTCCTTCCCAAGGGGGGGGGGGTAACTTGTGCATATCCGTCTGATCCTGGATGAGTCGGAGCACCAAATCGCCTTCTGGAAAGGTTCTGGTTCTAACCCGGCGGCTGTGATAACGACGCAGATCTTGCTGGTAAATCGCCGAACGGGCTGCTGCCATGTCACGCTCCTCATCTAACAGGTCAAGAGCTTCCTGCCGTGCCTTCTCATTGTCAGCTTCGACATATGCTGCTACACGGGGTGAGTCATGACAGATGTCACTAGGAAGAACCGCCTCCGCACCATAAACCATGAAAAAGGCATGTATCCCGTCGATCTGTTGGGTGTGGTATTGATGCTCCATAACACAGAAGGTAACTCCTCAACCCAACAACCCGGCGTCCGTTGCAAAGGAACCATAAGCCAGGGTTTGATGCCTCTCAAGATCTCATGATTGGCCCTCTCCGCTTGACCATTGGACTGGGGGTGAGCCACTGATGATACGTCAAGCCGGATGTGTTCACGTTGACAGAACTCCTTCATGGCACCCTTTGACAGATTGGTACCATTGTCTGTTATAATGCTGTGTGGAAAGCCAGACCGGAAGATCACCTTTTTGATGAATTGAACCGCCGTAGCTGCATCACACTTACTGACAGGCTCTGCCTCCACCCGCTTCGTGAACATATCAACCGCCACCAAAAGGTGGGTCTTCTTGTCCTTGGATCTCTTAAAGGGTCCAACCATATCGAGCCCCCAGGTCGCAAACGGCGAAGTAATTGGAATCATCCTCAACTCTTGAGCTAGTACATGAGCCCGTCGTGAGAAATTTTGACAACTATCACACCTTTTAACTAAGTCCTCGGCATCAGCATGAGCCGTCAACCAATAGAAACCGTGACGAAATGCCTTGGCCACCAGCGATTTTGAACTGGCGTGGTGACCATAGTCTCCTTCGTGGATCTCACGCAAAATTTCACGGCCTTCTTCAGGGGATACACAGCGTTGAAACGCCCCTGTCACACTGCAACGATGTAACTCTCCATTGATGATTGTCATAGACTTGGACCACCGGATAATCTGCCTGGCCGAAGTTTCATCTTCTGGTAACTTGCCCCGGTTCATATACGCCAAAAATGGAACCGTCCAATCTAGAATAACATGAAGAGCTGCCACCAACTGAGCCTCCGGATCAAGAATAGCCAAATCCTCTTAACCAAGGAGCTTCATGGACGAATTATGCAGCACATCCAGGAAGACATTAGGTGGAACCAGTTTACGTTGGGAACCCAAGCGGCTTAAAGCGTCCGCCGCTTCATTCTTCCGCTGGTCCACATGATCCACCTGATAACCTTTGAAGTGACCTGCAACAATATCCACCTCACGACGATATGCCGCCATGAGTGGGTCCTTGGAATCCCAAGTGCCGGACACTTGTTGAGCCACCAGGTCTGAGTCACTGAAGCACTTAACTCGGCTTAGGTTCATCTCCTTAGCCATCCGAAGACCATGGAGTAAGGCCTCATATCAGCTGCATTGTTAGTGCAAGGGAACCTTAAACGGAGAACATACGAAAACTTATCACCTCGTGGGGAAGTTAATACGACTCCCGCCCCCGAGACCTCCAATTGCCTGGACCCATCAAAATGAATAGTCCAATAAGTATGATCCGGCTTCTCTTCTAGCGCTTGTAGTTCTGTCCAGTCATTGATAAAATCCACAAGTGCCTGAGATTTGATCGCCGTTCGGGGTATGTATTTCAACCCGTGAGGCCCAAGCTCGATAGCCCACTTAGCAATCCGGCCAGTTGCTTCCCTGTTCTGGATTATATCCCCCAAAGGAGCAGAGCTGACCACCGTGATGGGATGACCTTGGAAATATTGCTTAAGCTTCCGGCTTGCCATGAAAACTCCATACACCAACTTCTGCCAATGCGGGTACCTCTGCTTGGACTCAATAAATACCTCACTGATATAGTAAACCGGCCGTTGAACCGGATATTCCTTTCCGGCCTCCTTGCGCTCAACCACAATAGCCACGCTAACAGCCCGGGCGTTAGCTGCCACATATAGCAACAATGGCTCTTTGTCAACCGGAGCAGCGAGAACCGGCGGATTAGCCAGCTGCCGCTTTAAGCCCTAAAATGCTTCATTAGCGGCGTCACTCCAGACGAAGTTATCCATTTTCTTCAGAATCTCATACAAAGAGATGGCCTTCTCGCCAAGGTGACTGATAAACCGGCTCAACGCGGCAATCCGGCCTGCCAGGCCTTGAACATCATTGATACACTTCGGTTTGACCAAAGAGGTGATGGCTTTGATCTTTTCCGGATTAGCTTCAATGCCCCTGTTAGATACCAAAAAGCCCAAGAGCTTGCCTGCCGGTACACCAAAAACGCATTTGGCCGGATTAAGCATCATCTTATAAACCCGCAGGTTATCAAAGCTCTCTTTCAAGTCATCTATCAATGTCTCCTTCTGTCTAGATTTTACCACAATATCGTCCACATAAGCATGAACATTGCGGCCGATTTGATCATCAAGACAATTCTGCACACACCGCTGATAAGTCGCCTGGGCATTCTTCAGCCCAAAGGGCATAGACACATAATAGAAGGCTCCAAAGGGAGTTATGAAGGCTGTCTTCTCCTGGTCCTTAACTGCCATTTTTATATGATGGTAACCAGAATACACATCTATAAAGCTCAAACGCTCGCAACCCGCTGTAGCATCAATGATTTGATCAATACGAGGGAGGGCAAAAGGATCTACTAGACAAGCTTTGTTGAGATCTGTGTAGTCCACACACATACGCCAAGTTCCATTCTTCTTCAGCACCAACACCAGATTAGCCAACCACTCAGGATGAAACACTTCGATGATAAACCCAGCTGCCAAGAGCCTTGCAACTTCTTCTCCAATAGCCTTGCGTCTTTCCTCATTGAACCGGCGAAGAAATTGCTTGACCGGTTTATACTTGGGATCAACATTGAGAGTGTGCTCAGCGAGTTCTCTCGGTACACCTGGCATGTCAGAAGGCTTCCACGCAAAGATGTCCCGATTCTCACGGATGAACTCGATGAGCGCGCTTTCCTATTTCGGATCCAAGTTAGGGCAGATGCTAAACTGCTTGGACGAATCGCCAGGAACGAAATCAACAAGCTTAGTCTCATCAGCCGACTTAAACTTCAGGGCCGGATCATGCTCTGTAGTTGGTTTCTTCAATGAAGTCATATCTGCCGGATCAACATTGTCTTTGTAAAACTTCAACTCTTCTATTGCACAAACTGACTCAGCATAAGCCGCATCACCTTCTTCACACTCCAAAGCGATCTTGCGGCTCCCATGCACTGTTATAATTCCCTTGTGACCCGGCATCTTGAGCTGCAGATAGACATAACAAGGCCGTGCCATAAACTTAGCATAAGCTGGCCGTCCAAACAGGGCATGATACGGGCTTTTGATTTTCACCACTTCAAAGGTCAATGTTTCTGATCTCGAGTCATGCTCATCTCCGAAAGCCACTTCCAAAGCTATTTTACCAACAGGATATGCCGATTTACCAGGCACCACACCATGGAACACCGTATTGGACGGTTTAAGATTTTTATCTGTTAACCCCATGCGACGGAAAGTTTTGTAATAAAGGATATTGATACTACTCCCTCCATCCATGAGTACCTTAGTGAACTTATAACCTCCCACCTGAGGCGCCACCACCAATGCCAGATGACCCGGATTATCAACCCGGGGTGGATGATCCTCTCTACTCCACACGATCGGCTACTCAGACCAGCGCAATTAATGGGGCACCGCTGGTTCAACGGAGTTTACTGCCCTCTTATGAAGCTTCTGATCGCGCTTGCACAAGCTAGTGGTGAAGACATGATACCACCCACTATTCAACTGCTTTGGGTTGCTCTGATAACCCGACTGGTGTTGTTGCTGTTGATTGCCCTGATGATTATAACCACCTTGGTTGCCCTGATTGCCTTGATTGTTATGTCCACCCTGATTACCGTGGAAGCCCTAACCGGAATTGCCTCCACCATAACCCGACCCATGAGATACGGGGCCTGAACCGCCACCCGGTCCATGATCATACCGAAAGAGATCAGAATTTTTGAACTCCTGCATGATATAACAATCCTTCCAGAGGTGTGTGGACGGTGTCTCCTTCGTTCCGTGTTTTGGGCAAGGCTGGTTCAATAGATAAGACAGGCTGTCCGGGTTAGGACTTGGCCCTCCACCACGCTGGGGCGGTTTACCCTTAGGCCCCTGACCCTTGTCCTGTGCGTTGGTATTAGCCACAAAATCCAGGCTGGCATCCGCTTTATGCTTACCATTATTTCCATGACCCACCGGGTTATGCTGCCCCTTGGTATTGCTGCTCTTCTTTCCCTTCCCTGTCTTGTCATCGTCAGACTCGGGATCCTTGGTATTATCAGAGTCGGCATACTTCACCAGAGCAGCCATGAGAGTCCCCATGTCATTGGAGTGACGCTTGAGCTGTCCCAACTTCAACTTCAGTGGCATAAACCGGCAATTGCCTTCCAACGTTAAAACTGTTGTATCAGCATTGATGCGGTCTGATGAATTCAAGATTTGTGAAACCTGACGCACCTAATGGGTTGTTGATTCTCCTTCCTCCTGTACACAGGCAGCCAAGTCCACAATCGACATAGGCTGCTTGCACGTGTCTTTGAAATTTCGAATAAACCGGGCTCTCAGCTCGGCCCATGACCCAATGGAGTTAGCTGGCAAGTTTTTCAACCAAGTGCGAGCCGTTCCTTCCAACATCATGGTAAAGTATTTAGCACACGCTGCATCGTCCACATCCAGCACCTCCATTGCCATCTCATAGCTTTCGACCCATGTCTTGGGGGATAAATCGGCGGTGTAATTCGGCACTTTTCGTGGGCCCTTGAAATCCTTGGGCAGGCGCATGTTGCGCAGCGCTGGGACGAGACACAGTACTCCCAAAGAGCTAGAAGTAACTCCTGGCTCCATCGATGTGGTTGGACGAACCAGAGTAAGTTGGCGGGCCTCGTGCTGCACTGCTAACTCGGCCTCTCGACGAGCTCGAGCGCGATCCACCACATCCTGTGCATCACCTCCACCACCCGCCAGGTTATGCCCACGGGGCGGATCACGGTTTTGCGCATTGCTTGACACGGCCGGTTCATCCATACGTCTGCTGTAGCTCTGGCTTGGGCGGGGAGTAGAATGGATCCTCTCGCGACTATATGAATAAGCCTCCTGCTGAACCAAAGCTGTCTGAAGAAGCTCCCTAACCCGTCGCGTCTCGACTGCCACCGGAGACTCGCCTTCGATCGGGATGGCGCCAGCCGTGAAGCGGCAGCGACAATGTTGTCCATTGGGTTAGAGTAATGACCCGGTGGTGTTGGGACATGCTGTGTTACAATGTTGTTCCGGTGAGGCGGATCCACCAAACGTGGCTGAACCGGTGCCCCTGCTCCAGGTGCCTCCGCCCAGTTTACCACCGGCGGATTACTGGTCCCTGCTCCTGGGGTATTAAAGAGGTTCCTAGCTTCATAAACCGGCGGCAGACGAGATCGGTACCTCCTTTTCAGGACATCGTTCGACGCACTCTGGTCCAACATAAGCCGGTAAGCCTGTGCATCCAATGCGGCCCGTTCCACAACCATCCTGGTATTCTCAGCAGCCAAGTCAGCTTTGGCCTGGGTGATCTGATCCTTCACCTTCGTGATTTCCGCATTATGTGCATCTTGATCCGCTGGATTAACCTCCGCCATCAGCGTTGCCAAAGCGTCAAATAAATCATATAGAACCTGAGCCGGCGGTCGCACAGGGCCTCCTGCCCCGGCCGTTGTCGCTGCTGTTGATCCAGAAATCATCGCCGTTGCGGTCGAAGAGTGGAGCGCTGGTTGTGTACCGGCCATCAAGATCGCAACCCGGTTTGGCAGATTAAAGGGGTCCGGAATACTGTTGCCATCGGAACAGCACCCAATCCGGCCATCTTGCAACTGATACAACGACTCGGTCTCTTCGATCGATGACTCGTCGCTAGAATAAACGACGGTTTCACCACCAGATTCCGATCTATCCTCAGATTCCCCTCCGCGGACGACTCCCACGAAGGCACACTTCATGACAGGCTTGACCCGGGCAGATCTCGCACGTTGATCCGTTTTGATGAGGTCGGTGCAGATGTCCGGCTCAGGGCCCGGTTCGCCGATCTTGCCAATGAAAACGTGTATGCCACCGAAGGGGACCCGATACCCATACTCGATTGAGCCGGCCTCGGGGCCCCAGCCTGCATCATCGATGTAGAGCTTGCCGCGACGACTCTTGGTCATCCGGCCAACAACGTAGCCCTTGAGTCCTTCGAAGCTGCCCTCTAAGAACTCGAAACCATCATGCGATAGCCCCACGGTGGGCGCCAACTGTCGTGGTTTTGTCACGGTAGATGTCCTAAGGAAAGGACTTAGTCGTGGAGCCATCGCGTTGGTTAGCTTAAAGGGGTTAAAGCGGACAAGGGACACAGAGAGTTTATACTGGTTCGGCCCCTTCCGATGAAGGTAAAAGCCTAATCCAGTTGTTGTGGAATTGCTAGGGTTTCGATGACCAGGAAGCGAATACGCTTTGCCTGAGTCTCGAGTTGTTGTTTTTTGTTCTAAACCGCCGCCGGGTCGTCCCCTTATATACATGGGTTGACGCCCGTCGGTTTACAGAATCCCGAGGCCGGCTCATAAACGTGTCCGGCTCGGTCTCTGCTCTTTCTATCTTACAACACAAGTTTACATATCAATGCCGGTTTATGTCTACAGGCCTTAAACCGGCTTTGGGCCCTGGGCCTTCACAAAGCGTCACCATCTTTGTCTTCATGGGCTTCAGATATAGTGAACTATTATGGGGTTAACCAGGCCTCTCCTGGCCGGTTTATGCCTAGTAGTAATATCCCCAACAGTACTCACTCTATACATGTCATCCCAGTCTTGGTACTTTTGTGGTTCTTTTGTTCGCTCTGGCTAGTATATGTATCTGCATTATCTAACCTTGTTTACTCAGGTTTATTCCCTTCTAAGCCAACTCAAGACCACAAGGTAAGTATATGCATCACAGTCATGTGTATGAGGATCTCTTGCTGTTGTACATACTGTTTGCAAGGACTCATGAGCATGAAGTTACATTTCCTATATTCAAATCAGTTGCTCTGATGCATATAGCCAAGATACATGTAACACATGGATTACTCTGTCATGCTTATGCATTCACATGCTCCTATGTTCCATATTTACATGAGTGCATACATATAGGGGGAGCCTATGCATGTTACGTGTCCTTCCAAAGCTTTACTTGTTGTTCTCTATATCTTTATCCAAAAGCTTTGATGTATGTTGTCATCAATTACCAAAAAGGGGGAGATTGAAAGCACAAGTGCTCCCTGGGTGATTTTGGTAATTAATGTCAACATATCTCTTGTTGGACTAATGCTTCTATCTAGTATGTTTCAAATGAGTTCAACAATGGAGTGGCATGGACTAGAGGATGTGGAACCCCTTCAAGATGCTGAGGACAAAGGATTGGCTCAAGCTCAAAGCTCAGGACTCTACATTTCTATTTTAGTGGTCCAAGATCACATTGAGTCCATAGGAAAAGCCAATACTATTAAGAGGGGATGAGGTGTTGCTTAATGGCTTGCTTGCTCAAAGTGCTTAGTGATATGCTCCAAAGCCCTCAACCACTTTCTCATATCCATATATGTCCCAAACCTAAAAGTCAAACTCGGACCCACCGATTCCTTCTATCCGGCGCCACCGAGTTATCTTGACATAGCCACTTCCAGAAACCCAAATCAGTTCGGTCTCACCGATGGGATCTCGGTCTCACCGAGATGGGCTTGCAAACTCTCTGATGCCTATTGCAATATTTTCGGTCCCACCGAGATATGCAATCGGCCCCACCGAGTTTGCTTGGCCAACACTCTGTTTCACTTATTACCCAAATCGGTCCCACCGAGTTTGAGTAATCGGTCAAACCGAGTTTTGGATTTACCCTAACCCTAGCACATCGGTCCCACCGAGTTGATCCAGTCGGTCCCACCGAAACACCTAATGGTCACATTATGAACCAAATCGGTCTGACCGAGTTCTCTGAATCGGTCCCACCAAGTTTGGTGATTTGTGTGTAACAGTTAGATTTTGTGTGGAGGCTATATATACCCCTCCACCCAGTCTTCATTTGTGGAGAGAGCCATCAGAACATGCCTACACTTCCAATACATATTTTCTGAGAGAGAACCACCTACACTTGTGTTGAGGTCAAGATATTCCATTCCAACCACATAAATCTTGATCTCTAGCCTTCCCCAAGTTGCTTTCCACTCAAATCTTCTTTCCACCAAATCCAATCCTATGAGAGAGAGTTGAGTGTTGGGGGGACTATCATTTGAAGCACAAGAGCAAGGAGTTCATCATCAACACACCATATGTTACTTCTTGGAGAGTGGTGTCTCCTAGATTGGCTAGGTGTTACTTGGGAGCCTCTGTCAAGATTGTGGAGTTGAACCAAGGAGTTTGTAAGGGCAAGGAGATCGCCTACTTCATGAAGATCTACCCTAGTGAGGCAAGTCCTTTGTGGGTGACGACCATGGTGGGATAGACAAGGTTGCTTCTTCGTGGACCCTTCGTGGGTGGAGCCCTCCGTGGACTCGCACAATCGTTACCCTTCGTGGGTTGAAGTCTCCATCAATGTAGATGTACGATAGCACCACCTATCGGAACCATGGATAAAAAATCTCCGTGTCTCCAAATTGCGTTTGCACACTCCAATCCCTTCTCTTTACATTCTTGCAACTTGCATGCTTTACTTTCCGCTGCTCATATACTCTTGTATCCTTGCATGCTTGCTAGATATGTATTGTGAATGTTTAAACTTGTGCTAAAACACCACATCAACTTAAGGGAAATTAAAAACTGCAACTTTTCTTGATTAGAGTCTATTCACCCCCCTCTAGACACCTCTTCTTGATCCTTCCACATGGTGGGATAGACAAGGTTGCTTCTTTGTGGACCCTTCATGGGTGGAGCCCTCCGTGGACTTGCGCAACTATTACCTGATACGTCACCGTCGTATCTATGTTTTTTTATTGTTTCATGCCAATATTATACAACTTTTACATACTTTTGGCAACTTTTTATATGATTTGTGGACTAACCTATTGATCCAGTGCCCAGTGCTAGTTCCTATTTTCTGCATGTTTTTTGTATCGGATAGTATCCATATCAAATGAAGTCGAAATGCAATAAAATTTCATGGAGAATTATTTTGGAATATATTTGATTTTTGGGAGTTGGAATCACCGCAAACGGAGGCCCGAGGTGGGCACAACCCACCAGGGCGCGGTCCCAGAGCCAGGCGTGGCGTGGTGGGTTGTGCTCACCTCGTGCGTCGGTTGGAGCTCTACTTTGGGTGCAAGGAAGCTTATATCCGGAAAAAAATCGTGTTAAAATCTCACCGCAATCGGAGTTACGGATCTCCGGGAATATAACAAACAGTTTTCGGCTAGAACTGGACGCGCGAAACAGAAAAGAACAGAGAGGGAGATCCAATCACGGAGGGGCTCCCACCCGTCCAGCACCATGGAGGCCATGGACCAGAGGCGGAACTCTCCTCCCATCTAGGGCGGAGGCCAAGGAAGAAGAAGAAGGAGGGGGGCTCTCTCCCCTCTCTCCCAGTGGCGCCGGAGTGCCACCGGGGCTTGGATCGTGACGACGATCTTCATCAACAATCTTTCTACCGTCAACACCAACTTTCTCCTCCTCTATGCAGCAGTGTAACACCCCTGCTCTCCGCTGTAATCTCTACTTAAACATGGTGCTCAACTCCATATATTATTTCCCAATGATCTATGGTTATCCTATGATGTTTGAGTAGATCTGTTTTGTCCTGTGGGTTAATCGTGATCTTGGTTGGTATGATTGTATATTTGTTCTACCTTTAGCTCCTCATTGGGTTCGACACTCTTATTTATCGAAAAAGGCTACAAACGATCCCCTATACTTGTGGGTTATCAAGACCTTTTTCTGGCGCCGTTGCTGGGGAGCAATAGCGTGGGGTGAATATTCTCGTGTGTGGTTGTTTGCTTTATCACTAAGTAGTTTTTTTTCTTGTTCTAAGTTGTTCTCTATCTTCAGTTATGGAGATGGAACATGAAACACCGAAAAAATTAGTTGTACCTGCTACTCATGGAGATGGGGAACCTCCTAAAACCCTCGACGCTCGTTATGTAAAAGATATTATGCATTACTTTGATAATCCTGAGAAAACCCCATTTAACTATATCATGGGAGTAATGTTGGATCAACGTGAATACATTAGGGATTATCACTTGACTCATAAAGGGAAATTGTTATGGGATCGAACTCATATGTTGCATTGGTATGCTTGGATTTTATGACAGAGATATGATTAGACTTGTTGCTTAAGGATGAATGCTCCACAACTTCCCTTTTCATGTGAACTTAATGATAACGAAACCTTGGCTTCTTATGCTAGAGGTATATATGATCACTATGATGTGGAAAGAATAGAAGAATTTGTTGCTTTTGAGGGTGCTTATGAAATTGAATCTTTGTTTGAAAAGTATGAAGATTTTGATGATTCAGTTTATAGACCTGAAAATTTTGCTATCCTTAAATACTGCTATGATAATTATAAATGCAATTACGATATTGATGTGTTTATTGAGAAAATATTCATTGTCCAAGAAGAGATTAATATTTTGCCGGAGTCTATGGAAGAAGAAATCGATGATATTGTGAGCTCATTGGATGAAAAAGATGATGAGGAGAGCGAAGAACAAAAGGAGGAAGAGCGGATTGATCACCCGTTCCCACCTTCTAATGAGAGTAACTCTTCTACTCATACATTGTTTAATTTCCCTTTGTTCTTACCGAAGGATGAATGCCATGATAATTGCTATGATCCCGTTGATTCGTTTGAAATATCCCTTTTTGATGATGCTTGCTATGCTTGTGGCCATGATGCCAATTTAAATTATGCTTATGGAGATGAACTTGCTATAGTTCCTTATGTTAAGAATGAAATTGTTGCTATTGCACCCACCCATGATAGTCCTATTATCTTTTTGAATTCTCCAAACTACACTATATTGGAGTAGTTCTCACTTATTAAGGATTACATTGATGGGCTGCATTCTACCATTACACATGATGATTTTGATGAATATAATATGCATGTGCTTTTTGCTCCTACTTGCAATTATTATGAGAGAGGAACTACATCTCCGCCACTTTATGTTACCAACACGATAAAACAGCAAGAAACTGCTTATGCTATGTATTGGCCTTTACTTGATGTTCGTGAATTGTTCTTGTATGGCATGCCGATGCATATGAAGAGAGTTAGACTTTGTCATTGCTTTATATATGTTGCTTTGTGCTCACTACTAAATGCCAAATCATTGTTAATTAAAATTGGCTTTGATATACCTTGGGATCCGGTTGGATTCATTACTTGAGCACTTTATGCCTAGCTTAGTGGCTTTAAAGAAAGCGCTGCCAGGGAGACAACCTGGAAGTTTTAGAGAGTCATTTATTTCTGTTGAGTGCTTTTATATAGTTTAAAAACAAAAAAATATAGGGGGCAACTTAAAACTTCACAAAAAAAGAAGTGAAAGTGAGAAGGACGAGCACCGTGGAAGTGGGAGCATGCCTTGAACTTTGTTCATGCCCATGGAAACTTTGTGAATCTTGAATTGCAGAAACTTCTCAAAAGAAATTATCCCCTTGTACAATTCCATTGTGTTATAAAAATAATGTGCCAAGGTTTGCCTTTAGGATGTTTAGATTGCTTGTTGGTATGTGCGGTGCAGAAACAGAAACTTTGGCTGTAGTGCACGATTTCACATTTTTTACTGGAATCTCAAATGGTTCTGAAACCTTTTGCACTGTCTTGCTATACAAAATTTTTGTTTTTCCTAATTTTTTCAGAAGTTTTGGAGTGCAGAAGTATGGTGAATGTTCAGATTACTACAGACTGTCATGTTTATGACATATTCTGTTTTTGATGCATTGTTTTGCTTGTTTTGATGAAACTATCGATTTTTATCGGTGGTATAAGCCATGGAAAAGTTATATTACAGTAGCTACCATTCAAAAAAATATGAATTGGTTTGCAACAGTACTTAGAGTAGTGATTTGCTTTATTATTCTAACGGATCTTACCGGATTTTCTGTTGAGTTTTGTGTGGATGAATTTTTGAAGATCGAGGAGGTCTCGATGTGAGGAGAAGGAGGAGAGGCAACAGCTCAAGCTTGGGGATGCCCAAGGAACCCCAATTAAATATTCAAGGAGACTCAAGCGTCTAAGCTTAGGGATGCCCCGGAAGGCATCCCATCTTTCTTCAACAACTATTGATATGTTTTCGGTTTTGTTTCGTTCATGTGATATGTGTGAATTTTGGAGCGTCTTTTGTGTTTACTTTTCATTTTTCTTCTATGCACCATGCTGGTATGAGATAGTCCATGGTTGGTATATATAATGCTCATTGAACTTCACTTATATCTTTTGAGTGTGGCTTTATAGAATGCTTCATGTGCTTCACTTATATCATTTGAAGTTTGGATTGCCTCTTTCTCTTCACATAGAAAACCATTGTTTGTAGAATGCTCTTTTGCTTCACTTATATTTGTTAGAGCATGGTCTTTTGTAGAAAGAATTAAACTTTCATGCTTCACTTATATCTATTTAGGGAGTGAGAAGGAATTGGTCAATTGCATGGTTAGTCATAAAATCCTACATAAAACTTGTGGATCACTGAATATGATATGTTTGATTCCTTGTAATAGTTTTGCAATATAGAGATGCAATATGTTGGAGGTACTAGTAGATGGTTGTGTTTAGTAAGAATATTGGTGTTAAGGTTTGTGATTCCCGAAGCATGCACATATAGTCTCTCGTTATGCTATGAAGTTGGAGCATGATTTATTATTGATTGTCTTCCTTATGAGTGGCGGTTGGGGACGAGCGATGGTCTTTTCCTACCAATCTACCCCCCTAGGGGCATGCGTAGTAGTACTTTGCTTCGAGGGATAATAAAATTTTGCAATAAGTATATGAGTTCTTTATGACTAATGTGAGTCCATGGATTATACACACTCTTACCTTTCTGCAATTTGCTAGGCTCTACGGTACCATGCATTGCCCTTTCTCACCTCAAGAGTCGGTGCAAACTTCGCAGGTGCATCCAAACCCCGTGATATGAGACGCTCTATCACACATAAGCCTTACTATATCTTCCTCAAAACAGCCACCATACCTACCTATTATGGCTTTTCTATGGCCATTCCGAGATATATTGCGATGCAACTTCCACCGCTTCCATTTGATGAGTTGAGCATTCATTGTCATATTACTTTGCATGATCATATAACTGACATGGTAGTTGTGGCTCAGCCACCATTCATCATTTTACACACATGTTACGCTAGATCATTGGACATCCTGGTACCTGCCAGAGGCATTTATATAGAGTCATATTTTGCCATAGGTATCGAGTTGTAATTTTATTTCTTTTGAGTTATAAGTAAATAGAAGTGTGATGATCATCATTATTCATTTTTAGAGCAGTGCCCTAGTGAGGAAAGGATGATGGAGATATGATTCCCCCACAAGTCGGGATGAGACTCCGGACAATGAGAGAAAAAATATAAAAAGAAAAAAAAAGAAAAAAAGAAAAAAAAGAAAAAAGGGAAAAAAGGAAAACTAAAAAAGAAAAAAAAACAAAGAGAGAAGGGGCATTGCTAGTATCCTTTACCACACTTGTGCTTCAAAGTAGCACCATGTTTTTCATATGGAGAGTCTCCTATGTTGTCACTTTCATATACTAGTGAGAATTTTTAATTATAGGATTAGATGCACACCCACTTAGTTTCATATTGAGCTCTCATATACTTATAGATCTTAGTGCAATCGTTGCATGGCAATCCCTAATCCTCACGTTGATATCAACCGATGGGCATCTTCATAGCCCGTTGGTCAGCCGCGTCGATGTGAGACTTTCTTACTTTTTTGTCTTCTCTATATTTACCCGTATCATCATACTCTATTCCACCTATAGTGTTATATCCATGGCTTGCGCTCATGTATTGCGTGAGGGTTGAAAAAGCTGAAGCGCGCTAAAAAGTATGAACCAATTGCTCGGCTTGTCATCGGGGTTGTGCATGATAAATACATTGTGTTAAGAAGACAGAGCATGACAAGACTATATGATTTTGTAGGGATAGCTTTCTTTAGCGTTCATATTTTGAAAGACATGATTGTTTGTTGGGATGCCTGAGTATTGATGTCTTTATGTCTAATTATAGACTATTGCTTTGAATCACTTATGTCTTAATATTCATGCCATGATTAGACTTATGATCAAGTTATTGCTAGGTAGCATTCCACATCAAAAATTATCTTTTTTTATCATTTACCTACTCGAGGACGAGCAGGAATTAAGCTTGGGGATGCTGATACGTCTCCATCGTATCCATAATTTTTTATTGTTTCATGCCAATATTATACAACTTTTACATACTTTTGGCAACTTTTTATATGATATATAGAACTAACCTATTGATCCAGTGCCCAGTGCCAGTTCCTGTTATCTACATGTTTTTTGTATCGCAGAGTATCCATATCAAACGAAGTCCAAATGCAATAAAATTTCATGGAGAATTATTTTAGAATATATGGGACTTTTGGAAGTTAGAATCACTGCAAACGGAGGCCCGAGGTGGGCACAACCTAGCAGGGCGCTGTCCCAGAGCCAGGCATGGCGTGGTGGGTTGTGCTCACCTCGTACGTCTGTTGGAGCTCTAGTTCAGGCGCAAGGAAGCTTATATCCAGAAAAAAATCGTGTTAAATCTCAGCGCAATCGGAGTTACGGATCTCCGGGAATATAAGAAATGGTTTTCGGCCAGATCTGGAAGCGCGAAACAGAAGAGAACAGAGAAGAAGAAGAAGGAAGGAGGCTCTCTCCCCTCTCTCCCAGTGGTGCCGGAGTGCCACCGGGGCTAGGATCGTGACGGCGATCTTCATCAACAATCTTTCTACCGTCAACACCAACTTTCTCCCCCTCTATGCAGCGGTGTAACACCCCTTCTCCCTGCTGTAATCTCTACTTAAACATGGTGCTCAACTCCATATATTATTTCCCAATGATCTATGGTTATCCTATGATGTTTGAGTAGATCCGTTTTGTCCTGTGGGTTAATCATGATCTTGGTTGGTATGATTGTATATTTATATGGTGCTGTCCTACGGTGCCCTCTAACTCGCGAAAACGCGAGGGCCCCCCGCTGTAGGGTGTTGCAATATGTTCATGGTTCGCTTATGGTGGGTTGCGAGAGTGACAGAAACTTAAACCCGAGTAGGTGGGGTATGACGTATGGGAATAAACAGGACTTGATGCTTAATGCTATGGTTGGGTTTCATGACCTTAATGATCTTTAGTAGTTGCAGATGCTTGCTAGAGTTCCAATCATAATTGCATATGATCCAAGTAGATAAAGTATGTTAGCTCATTTCCTCCCTCATATAAAGTTGCAAGAATGATTACCGGTACTTGTTATCGATTGCCTACGGACAAATAACTTTCTTGTTGATAAAAGCTCTCTACTAAAACTAACTTAGCTGTGTCTTTAGCTAAACAGCCCCTAGATTTTATTTACGTGCTCTTTATTATCTTGCAAACCTATCCTATCACACCTACAAAGTACTTCTAGTTTCATACTTGTTCTAGGTAAAGCGAATGTCAAGCATGCGTAGAGTTGTATCGGTGGTCGATAGAACTTGAGGGAATATTTGTTCTACCTTTAGCTCCTCATTGGGTTCGACACTCTTATTTATCAACAAAGGCTACAAACGATCCCCTATACTTGTGGGTTATCATTACCCTTCGTGGGTTGAAGTCTCCATCAACATGGATGTACGATAGCACCACCTATCGGAACCATGCCAAAAATATCCGTGTCATCATTGCGTTTGCACTCTCCAAAACCCTTCCCTTTACCTTCATATGCAATGTTTTACTTTCCGCTGCTACACTCTTAGAATTGCATGTGTAGGTTGATTGCTTGAATTGTACTAGTTGCTAAAATCTGCCAACAACTAAGATTGGGAAAAGGTTAGATTTTTATTTGGTCAAGTAGTCTAATCAACCCCACTAGACCTACTTTCGATCCTACTAGTGGTATCCGAGTTTTTTTTTTGAAACGGGCAAAAAAGCTTTTGCCTTATATTGATATAGGAGAAGCAAACTTGGGTATGGCAAGAGCCAAAAAACAAAAAAACGAGGAAGGGGGCGAACACCGCCCCCGACACAGGGGGAAGAGGATCAGCCTACAAGTTTCGCCAGATTTTTAGCACCGGTGAGGATCCAGTCCTTCCCCTC